>NC_080198.1:55293928-56556428 GCF_030028045.1 Hippopotamus amphibius kiboko | reverse complement strand
TGTGTGTTGTCTGTCATATGGATTGCAAAACCCAAGGGATTCCACTACTTGGAAAAAAATTGGTTTTCTCCAAGATTTAAAGAATTATGGGTAGTTTACCTACAACATGAGTACTAATCTGGAAATATTTCCCTAAGATCTATGATGTACCAAGAGAAATGCTGAATATTTGCTTTGTTTATATTGCTCCTTAGATAAGACTATATATAAGCATGTTCCAAAATCCTTATTTGACTGATGTGCAAATTTTGCTGAGTATAGTATTTTGCTTATTGATTTACAGATCAAAATTTTTTCCTGCTAGGTGTTAGGTAATTGCTCTCAGTATGGAGCTTACTTTCTAGAAGGAAAGGCAGAAAATAAACAGATACATATATATCATACTGCTAGGTGTGGTGGGGGTGGGGAGCCATAGGTAAAAGAAAAGGGAGAGAGAGTAGGATGTCTTTTATATAGTAATCAGGGAAGATCATCTTTGGTGGTGACATTGAAAGGTACTGAGAGATTGAGTGGAAATAGAATTTCAAACAAATGCCTTGAAGTGAAAACAATTTGGTGCTCTGAGGCTCACAGGTTTTCAAGGAGTTTTCTTTAAACAAGAGGCAGAGGAATTTCAACTTATTAAACAGCTATAGGAGCATAGCTAGGATGCAGCAAAGAAGTACATTGTGAGCAGATGCTTGACTATTTTTTCACTTGTAAGTTAAGGGCCTCTTTTGTCTGGAGAATTACCTTTTTTGATGACCAGATAGATAAATTACAGGTTCTTATCCATCAAAAGAAATCCCATGGTCAAAAGAAATTCCAAAGTCCAGTTGGTTCTCACAGCAGCACAGCAGCTCTGTGTGTGTATGTGTGTGTGTGTGTGTGTGTTTGTGCGCGTGCGTGCATGTGTTTATGTTTTGCCTCAAACCTCACTTGCAGAATTACCAAGACTTATTCTATTCCAATCCTTAGGGTATAAGGGAGTATGTTCTTATGTACTAAGTAATTTGGTCTTTCTGACTTCTGCATTCTGCTCTTCTCCCCAAATAGCATATGTTTTGTGATCATCCCCAGGTCTGGGCAGGAACCCACACCTTCCTCCACCATACCAAGGTCTTCCCAGCTCTCATTACCCTTCAATCTGATGCTCAACACTAACAATTAGCACTGAAACACAGACATGAAAGGGTCCTTTGAGATCTTATTTATATTACAAATAAGTAGAGCTTCTGTGTATTCTCAAATTTTCAGAGGTTTGGTTCTGTTTTACTTTCATTTACCATTGATTTCAGCTCCATCTCTTTTTAATGTGAATACCAATCCACAATCATAAACTTCTACTCAATATTGCCCTCCTTCCCATCATTTCAATGAGCATCAAAACTGTTGACAGATTCCACTTTATACCATTCCCATAAGAAGGGTCTTCTGACACAAATTCAATCCAGGCTAGCTGTCCTGGAATGACTTATCCAGATAAAAGGCCAGGAGTGAAGTAGAGTGAGAACCAAAAACTTCCCTGGCCCACCCTATGTAAACTTTTATCCCTACCCCAACACTTCTACTTTCCTTCCTTTCTTTCTTTACTTTCTCTCCTTAATCACTTCTGCACATTTCCTTCCACTGGCATCTTCCTCTTCTCTTCTCTTCTCTTCTTTTCTCTTCTCTTCTCTTCTCTTCTCTTCTCTTCTCTTCTCTTCTCTTCTCTTCCCTTTTTCTTCTCTTCCCTTTCCTTCTCTTTCTTTTGTGCATTCTTTCTCTCTTTCTCACTCTTTTTCATCTGCCTTCCCCACTAGATTGCAAACTCCCAAGAGAAGGGATTTCATATGTGTTTTTCCCCTTTGTCATATCTCCAGAGTCTAGAACAGTGCCTGACTCAATAAATGAATAAGTATACAGAATGAATGAATTAAAGACCATCTAGAAGTCCTATCAGGTGACTGCACAGCCATGCTATGCAGGGTTATCCCTCTGCTACATGCAAAGCTTTCCTTGTTTGTTGAAGTTGTGATTCAATGGGAATATTTTGCTCTAGGTAAAAGCTTTCCCTGAGCCTGGCCATCTCTTTAGCTCTCTGATATTCCCAATACATTGCAGTATGGGTTGTTTAAAACTCAGTGAATGGAAAACCATAAATACTTGAAGATGCCCTTCTTTGCCCAAAATGGTAAAATTTAGTTGCTCATGGCA
This sequence comes from Hippopotamus amphibius kiboko, assembly GCF_030028045.1. Lineage (NCBI taxonomy): Eukaryota > Metazoa > Chordata > Mammalia > Artiodactyla > Hippopotamidae > Hippopotamus > Hippopotamus amphibius. The sequence continues at coordinate 56,554,253 of NC_080198.1, read as the reverse complement.
AAAATTGTCTGAATTCATCCACCCTGATGAGTCTTTCCTCCTTGAAGATATGCTCCATGTATGGAGACATGGTCTCACCTAAGAACAGATTTTTGAAGAAGTTGTAGAGACAGAGCTTACAGAAAACTCTAACAAGATGCATTCATCATTGTTCATTCACTGAAACAAAGCTAGGTCTATGATTATACCAGCCATTCTGGGGGTAAGTGCTCAACACCCTCAGTTTTTCTAGACCATGGAATTCTCCTCACTTTACAAAGTGAGGGTATTTATATTGGTATGGCTAGAAGATGCCCTTCAGCTCTCCTGGTGGAAAAACAGTATGTGGAAGGGAGGATATACTTAGTTCCTATGCTTGAAATTTGGACAAAAATTTATTTTCAATTTGAATAGATCCAGTCGCTTAAGGCAAAAATTTAAGGTTTATCTTCAACTATTACCTTTCCTCATCTCCTCCTCAGCAAGTCCTATCTATCTATCTATCCTATCTACCTATCTATCATCTTTCTATAATTTACATATTTTCTCTATATTTGCTGCTATCAGCCACATCTCTTATATTACAATAACATTTCATACAATGGAGTGACTATTCATATAGAAATTGGGTAAGTCAGAAAAGACAATACCTCTCGCACCACTTTCCTTCATTTTCACCACCATCCAGTCCAATGGTAGTCATTCATTTATTTGAACATCATAAGAAATATTTTCTTCTTCCTTCTTCCCTTTATATCCTTCAGTTTTAAACTCCAGGATTCTCCCTAATACTTGTGAGACCCAAGGCTGAATTACAATAAGGCCCTTACCCTGGAGTTAACCAAACTGTGAAGTTAAAGGCATGGTCTTCCAGACTGTAAACTCTTCCCAAGACTACTGATCCCAGCTATAAGAAGTAAGGGTTCAACTACAAAATAAAAGGAAAGAGTTCACACATGACCCCTCTAATTTCTGACACCAACTTCAAGTTTTAGAGTTTCTCCAAACCACCCTCAGTTTTACTAATTTGCTAATAAGTCTTACAAAATTCAACTGATTGCAAACTATTATACTCACATTTATATTTATTACAGGGAAAGGATACATTAAAATTAGCCATGGAAAGACTCACAAGGAAGAATCCAGGAGGGTTCCAAGTGAAAGTTTTCATTCTCCTCAAGACGCATTACTCTCCTGGCATTGATGTGTGACAGTATCCATGGAATACTGCCAATCTGGGAAGCTCACTTGAACCAAAATGTCCAGCATTTTTATTGAGGCCTCATTATGAAAGCACGAATCATTGATTGATTGCCCACTGATTGAATGCTGAACTCAATCTCCAGCATTCCCTCTCCTGGAGGTGGGGCCAGTATCACTTGGCACAAAGCCCTCACCCTACATCATATGCTTGGTCTTTCTGGTGTGGTCACCTCTCACTCTTAGACTATTGGGTGTGGCTGGCTGCACCCCATTCAGATCTAAGAATGGTGATGGTGATTAGAAGTAAAGAGGTGGAGACAGTTCAAGATAGTGGAATAGGAGGACGTGCACTCATTCCCTCTTACAAGAGCACTGGAATTATAACTAACTGTTGAACAATCATCAACAGAAACACATTGGAAGTCACCAAAAAAGACACCCCATGTCCAGAGACAAAGGAGGAGTCACAATGAGATGGTAGGAGGGATGCAATCACATTAATCAAATCCCATAAATATTGGGTGGGTGACTCACACACTGGAGAATACTTATTCCACAGAAGTCCACCCACTAAAGTGAGGGTTCTGAGCCCCATGTCAGCCTTCCCAAACTGTGAGTCTGGCAATGGGAGGAGGAATCCCCAAAGAATCAGACCTTGAAAGCCAGTGGGATTTGATTGCAGGACCTCCACAGGACTGGGGAAAACAGAGACTCCACTCTTGGAGGACACACAAAAAATAGTGTGCTCACCAGGACCCAGGGGAAGGAGCAGTGAACCCAAAGGAGACTGAACCAGTCCTACCTGCTGGTGTTGGAAGGTTGCCTGCAGAGGAGGGGGGCAGTTGTGGCTCACCAATGAGACAGGGACACTGGCAGCAGGGGTTCTGGGAAGTGCTCATTGGCATGAGCCCACCCAGAATCTGCTATTAGCCCCACAAAAGAGCCTCTAAGCTCCAGTGATAGGTAGCCTCAGGCCAAATAACCAACAAGGTGGGAACACAGCCCCACCCGCTGACAGATAAGCAGATTAAAGTTTTACTGAGCTGTGTCCACACAGATGAACCCATCATCAGTCCCTCCCATCAGGAAGCACCTATATTCTTCTAGATAGCTTCCTCCACAAGAGGGAAGACAGCAGTATCAAGCAGTATCAGCAGTATTTCATTTGGTGGAACTGAAAACCACAGCCACAGAAAGAAGGAGAAAATGAAAAGGCAGAGTACCCTTGTACCAGATGAAGGGACAAGATACAACCCCAGAGAAACAACTAAGTGAAGAGGAGTTAGGCACCCTTACAAAAAAAGAATATAGAATAATGATGGAGAAGATGATCCAGGACTTTGAAAAAAGACTGGAGACAAAAGTCGAAAAGTTGCAAGAAAAGTTTACCAAATGCCTAGAAGAATTAAAGAACAAACAAACAGAGATATGCAAAACAATAACTAAAATGAAAAAATACACTAGAAGGAACCAATAGCAGATTAACTGACGCAGAGGGGTGAATAAGTGACCTGGAAGACAGAATGGTGATAATCACTGGTGCAGAAAAGAATAAAGGAAAAATAATGAAAAGAACTGAAGACAGCCTAAGAGACCTCTGAGACAATGTTAAACACACCAACATTCGCATTATAGGGGTCCCAGAAGGAGAAGAGAGAAAGAAAGGACCTGAGAAAATATTGGAAGAGATTACAGTTGAAAACTTCCCTAACATGGGAAAGGAAATAGCTACCCACATCCAGAAAGCACAGAGAGTCCCAGCCAGGATACACCCGAGGAGAAACACACCAAGACATATAGCAGTCAATTGACAAAAGTTAAAGACAGAGAAAAATTATTAAAAGCAACAAGGGAAAAATGACAAATAACATACAAGGGAACTCCCATAAAGTTAACAGATGATTGCTCAGCAGAAACTCTGAGTGGGAGAAGGGAATGGCATGAAATATTTAAAGTGATGAAAGGGAAGAACCTGCAATGAAGAATACTCTACCCAGCAAGGATCTCATTCAGATTTGACAGAGAAATCAAAAGCTTTACAGACAAGCAACAGCTAAGAGAATTCAGCATCACCAAACCAGCCCTACAACAAATGCTAAAGGAACTTCTCTAAGCAAGAAATATAAGAGAAGGAAAGGACATCCAAAAAAAAAAAAAAAAAAAACAATTAAGAAAATGGTAATAGGAACATACATATCGATAATCACCTTGAAGGTAAATGCACTAAATGCACCAACCAAAAGAAACAGACTGGCTGAATGGATACAAAAACAAGACCTATATATATGCTGTCTACAAGAGACCCACTTCAGACCTAGGGACACATACAGACTGAAAGGAAGGGGATGGGAAAAGATATTCCATGCAAATGGAAATCAAAAGAAAGATGGAGTAGCAATACTTATATCAGAAAAAATAGACTTAAAAAATGTTACAAGAGGCAAGAAAGGACATTACATAAAGCTCAAGGGATCAATCCAAGAAGAAGAGATAACAATTGTAAATATATATGCACCCAATATAGGAGCACCTCAATACAAAAGGCAAATGCTAACAACTGTGAAAGAGGAAATCAACAGTAACACAATCATAGTGGGGGACTTTAACACCCCACTTAAACCAATGGACAGATCATCCACACAAAAAATTAACAAGGAAACACAAACTTTAAATGACACAATAAATCATCTTGGTTTAATAGATATCTATAGGACATTACATCAAAAAACAGCAGATTACATGTTCTTCTCAAGTGCACATGGAACATTCTCCAGGATAGATCATATCCTGGGTCATAAATCAAGTGTTGGTAAATTCAAGAAAATTGAAATCATATCAAGCATCTTTTCTGACCACAACATTATGAGATTAGAGCTCAATTACAGGAAAAAATTACACAAACACATGGAGGCTTAACAATACGCTACTAAATAACCAAGAGATCACTGAAGAAATCAAAGAGGAAATCAAAAATATCAAGACAAATGGCAATGAAAACACAATGATCCAAAATCTATGGGATGCAGCAAAAGCAGTTCTAAGAGGGAAGTTTATAGCAATATAATCCTACCTCAAGAAACAAGAAAAATCCCCAATAAACAATCTAACCTTACACCTAAAGAAACTAAAGAAAGAAGAGCAAACAAAACCCGAAGTTAGTAGATGGAGAAAAATCATAAAGATCAGAGCAGAAATAAATGAAATAGAAACCAAGAAACAACAGCAAAAATCAATAAAACTAAAAGCTGGTTCTTTAAGAAGATAAATAAAGTTGGTAAAACTCTAGCAGGACACATCAAGAAAAAGAAGGAGATGACTCAAATCAATAAAATTAAAAATGAAACAGGAGAAGTTACAACAGACACCGCAGAAATAAAAAGCAACATAAGAGACTACTACAAGTCACTATATGCCAATAAAATGGACAACCTGGATGAAATGGACAGATTCTTAGAAAGGGATAACCTGCCAAGGCTGAATCAGGAAGAAATTGAAAATATGAACAGACCAATCACAAGTAATGAAATTGAAACTGTGATTAAAAAATCTCCCAACAAACAAAAGTCCAGGACCAGATGGATTCACAGGTGAATTTTATCAAACATTTAGAGAAGAGCTAACACCCATCCTTCTCAAGCTCTTCCAAAATATTGCAGAGGAAGGAAAAATCCTAAGCTCATTTTATGAGGCCACCATCACCCCAATATCAAAACCAGAATAAGATACTACAAAAAAAGAAAACTGCAGATCAATATCACTGATAATTTAGATGCAAAAATCCTCAACAAAATACTAGCCAACAGAATCCAACAACACATTAAAAGCATCATCCACCATGATCAAGTGGGGTTTATCCCTGGAATGCAAGGATTCTTCAATATACGCAAATCAATCAATGTGATACACCATATTAACAAACTGAAGGATAAAAACCACATGATCATCTCAATAGATGCAGAAAAAGCTTTTGACAAAATTCAACACCGATTTATGATAAAAACTCTCCAGAAAGTGGGAATAGAGGGAACCTACCTCAACATAATAAAGGCCGTATACGACAAACCCACAAGAAACATCATTCTCAATGGTGAAAAACTGGAAGTATTCTCTCTAAGACTGGGAACAAGACAAGGATGTCCACCCTTGCCACTACTATTCAACATAGTTTTGGAAGTACTTGCCACAGCAATCAGGGAAGAAAAAAAAATAAAATGAATCCAAGTTGGAAAAGAAGAAGTAAAAATGTCAGTGTTTGCAGATGACATGATACTATACATAGAAAATCCTAAAGATGCCACCAGAAAACTATTTGTGCTAATCAATGAATTTGGTAAATTTGCAGGATACAAAAGTAACACACAGGAATCTCTTGCATTTCTATACACTAACTATGAAAGATCAGAAAGAGAAATTAAGGAAACAATCCCATTCACCATTGAAACAAAAACAATAAAATACCTAGGAATAAACCTAACTAAAGAGGTAAAAGACTTGTACTCAGAAAACTATAAGACACTCATGAAAGAAATCAAAGATGACACAAACTGATGGAGAAATATACCATGTTCTTGGGTTGGAAGAATCAACATTGTGAAAATGACTATACTACCTAAAGCAATTTACAGATTCAATACAATCCCTATCAAATCACCAATGGCATTTTTCACAGAACTAGGACAATAAATTTTACGATTCATGTGGAAATGCAAAAGACACAGAATAGGCAAAGAAACCTTGAGAAGGAAAGTCGGAGTTGGTGGAATCAGGCTTCCTGACTTCAAATTATGCTACAAGGCTACAGTGATCAAGACAGTATGGTACTGGCACAAAAACAGAAATATAGATCAATAGAACAGAATAGAGAGCCCAGAGATAAACTGTGGTCAACTAATCTGTGACAAAGGAGCCAAGGATATACAATAGAGAAAAGGCAGTCTCTTCAATAAATGGTGCTGGGAAAACTGGACAGCTACATGTAAAAGAATGAAATTAGAACATTCCCTAACACCATACACAAAAATAAACTCCAAATGGATTAAAGACCTAAATGTAAGGCCAGACACTATAAAACTCCTACAGGAAAACATAGGAAGACACTCTTTGATATAAATCACAGCAAGATCTTTTTTGATCCACCCCCTAGAGTAATGGAAATAAAAACAAAAATAAATAAGTGGGACCTAATGAAACTTCAAAGCTTCTGCACAACAAAGGAAACTATAAGCAAGATGGAAAGACAACCCTCAGAATGGGAGAAAATATTTGCAAATGAATCAACAGACAAAGAACTAATCTCCAAAATATATAAACAGTTCATCCAGCTCAATATCAAAAAAAAAAAAAAAACAACCCAATCAAAAAATGGGCAGAAGGCCTAAACAGGCATTTCTCCAAGGATGACACATGGATGGGCAAGAGGCACATGAAAAGCTGCTCAACATCACTAATTATTAGAGAAATGCAAATCAAAACTACAATGAGGTATCACCTCACACCGGTCAGAATGGGCCTCATCAGAAAATCCACAAACAGTAAATGTTGGAGAGGGTGTGGAGAAAAGGGAACGCTCTTGCACTGTTGGTGGGAATGTAAATTGATACAGCCACTATGGAGAATAGTATGGAGGTAACTAGAAAAACTAAAAATAGAATTACCAAAAACTAAAAATAGATTACCCAGCAATCCCACTGCTGGACATGTACCCAGAGAACACCATAGTTCAGAAAGACACATGCACTCCCATGTTCATTGCAGCACTATTTACAATAGCCAGGACATGGAAGCAACCTAAATTCCCATCAACAGATGAATGGATAAAAAAGATGTGGTACATATATATATTGGAATATTACTCAGCTGTAAAAAGCAATGAAACTGGGACATTTCTAGAGACATGGATGGACTTAGAGAGACTGTCATACAGAGTGAAGTGAGTCAGAAAGAGAAAAACAAATATCATATATTAACACATATATGCGGACTATAGAAAAATGGTACAAATCAACCAGTTTGCAAGGCAGAAATAGAGACCTAGATGTAGAGAACAAACATATGGACACCAAGTGTGGAAAGTGGGGAGGGTTGGGGGGGAATGAACTGGGAGATTGGGATGCCAAATTGTACACTCTAAATATGTGCAGTTTATTGTCTGTTAACTGTATCTCAATAAAAGTTCTTAAAAGAAAGAAAAGAAAGAAAGAAAGAAAGAAGGAAAGAAAGAAAGAAAGAAAGAAAGAAAGAAAGAAAGAAAGAAAGAAAGAAAGAAAGAAAGGAAGGAAGGAAGGAAGGAAGGAAGGAAGGAAGGAAGGAAGGAAGGAAGGAAGGAAGGAAGAAAGAAAGAAAGAAAGAAAGAAAGGAAGAAAGGTTTTCAGTTGGAGAAGTGTTAACTGAGGAGATACCCTTAAGAGTGTGCCTGTATAATGATTCCAGGAGCAATCTGCAAGATTATTTGAGAGTAGGATGCACAAGGTAGTTAGAGCTGGGATTATGGGTAAGAAAATAGTTTCCAGTGTTCTGAAATACCACCAAGCATAGTAGAAATGGTAGGGCATGGCAATACTAAATTTTACAGCATTTTCTTGTTTTATAGAGTACAAAATTTAATTTATTTTTGAAAGTAGGCAATTTCTTTGAGATAAGACTACCATGATGGACTTTTACTTAGACAAAGTTCAGCAGTTACGATTTAGCTGAATCGCAAGGTTTACAGACACAGCAGTCTCAAGGAACTGGCAAAATGTTGTTTTGAGAGAAAGTGAGGCATAGAGGTAAACTGAATTGCATTTGAAAAAAACATTGGCTATAATTAGAAGTAAGAGTCACTGGTAGAAGCAATGGCATGATAAGTACTTCAAATGTGACCCCTTAAGTTGGATTTCCCTGCTTTGGTTAGCAGGGTAATGGCCAGATGTTGACAGAGACTCTAGTGCTGGCTTCATCGGCATGAACACTTTTAAGTCTTATTCATATACCAAATCACAGTTTATCTTTTCTAGAATATTTACATTGTCTAAATATTTTAGTATAATAAAATTTCACAAAACTTTACTGTAACACTGATAACACCACTGATGAAGATGCTGTATATATAAATTTGTATTCATACATCTGACTATTTCCTTAGGACACATTTATAGTTTACTAACTTAATGAAAGAATGTGTATTGTCTTAATGCTTTCTTGTGCTCCTGCATAGAATGTAAATTGGTACTGACATTTTAAGTGCAATATGACCAGTATGTCCAAAACGTAGTACCAGTTTCTCACTTCAGGCCATGATACTCTTCTCAACCAGACAAGAATTTAACAGTCTGATGACATTCCACTTCAGCATTTATAAATGTCAACACATAATGCTCAGAGTTACAAACTTTTCATCTTTCCAAACTTTTTTATTGCTTTTATTTCATTCTTATAGTTGGAATGTCTTTGGTTACTAGATGTTTTTTCTCTTTTTATACATATAATGGCTATTTGTATTCTTCTTTTATTGAAAGCATAATTTATATATAATATTGTATTAATGTCAGGTCTACAGCACAATGATTAGATATTTGTATATATTGAAAAATGACCACCAGAATATGTCTCATTAACATCCATTCTCTTATGTAGTTACAAATTGTTTTTTCTTGTGATGAGGACTTTGAAGATTTACTCTCTCAGCAACTTTCAAATATACAATACAATATTTTTAACCATAGTCACCATGTGGTACATCTCCACAACTTATTTATTTTATAACTGGAGTTTGTACTTTTTGACCACCTTTCTCCATTTCATACCCACCCCCTCCTGTCTCACAACCACCAATCTGTTCTCTGTATATATGTTTGGTTTTGTTTTGATGGGCTTGGGGGCTTTTGTTTGTTTTTTAAATTCTATGTATAAGTGAAATTGTACAGTATTTGTCTTTCTCTGTCTGACTTATTTCACTTAGTATAATGCCCACAATATTCATCCATGTTGTCGCTAACAGCAAGATTTCATTCTTTTTTTATCACTAAATAGTATTCCATTGTGTATGTATATATACCACATTTTCATTCATCCACTGATGGACAGTTAGGTTGCTTCCATATCTTGTCTTCCATATCTTTTAAATAACATTGCAACGAACATGGGGGGATACATGTATATTTTTGAAGTAGTATTTTCATTTTCTTTGGATAAATACTCAGAATTGCTGGATCATATGGTAGTTGTATTCTTTAATTTTTTGAGGAACTGCTGTACTAGTTTCCATAGTGGCTGCACCAATTTACATTATTCCCAAGAGTGCACAAGTGTTCTTGTTCTCTACATCCTCTCTAACACCTGTTATTTCTTATCTTTTTAATAATAGAAATTCTAAAAGGTGTGAGGTGATATCCTAAAGGGATTTTAATTTGCATTTCCCTAATTTTGAGCATTTTTTCTTATATCTGCTGGCCATCTGTATGTCTTCTTTGGAAAAGTGTCTATTTAGATTCTCTGCCTATTTTTTTAAATTAGATTGGTTTTTTTGCAATTGGATTGTATGAGTTCTTTATATTTTTTTATATTAAATGCTTATCAGATATATGACTTGAAAACATTTTGTCTCATTCAGGCAGTAGGTTGCCTTTTCATTTTATTGATGATTTCCTTTGTTGTAATAAAGCCTTTTAGTTTGATTTGGTCCCATTTGTTTATTTTTGCTTTTTTAAAAAATTTATTGTATTTAAGTATACTTGATTTTCAATATTATGTTAATTTATACTGCAAAGTGATTCAGTTATAGATATATATACATTCTTTTTCATATTCTTTTCCATTATGATTTATCACAGATATTTATTACAGTTCCTTGTGCTATATAGTAGGACATTATTGTTTATCCAGTCTACATATCCAGTCTACATCTGCTAATCCCTGTTTTTGCTTTTGGTTCAGATTAAAAAAATCATCACCAGGTTTACTGCCTATATTATCTTATTGGAACTTTATGGTTTAAGGTTTTATATTAAAGCTTTTAATGGGTCTTTAACCCATTGTGAGTTAATTTTTGTATCTGGTATAAGATAATTGTCTAGTTTCATTCTTTTGTGTGTGGCTGTCCAGTTTTCCCAAAAGGCTATTTATTGAAAAGCCTGTCTTCTCCTCATTGTACAAGGGTGGGCCAAAAATTATCTGCACTCCAGTTATATTAAAATTTCTGTTGGCTGCACTGTTTTATCATCATTTTCCATTCAAGGCTACTGTCTCCCCAGTCACTGCTATGCAGGTGTGAACATGTTACATCAGTTCATTTGTAACTGTGGTGAGAGCAAAAATGGATGTCCCACTTGTGATTTGCATTAAAGAAGAGCAGTGGACAGTGATTTGTTTTTTGTGGTCCAAGGGTGTGTATGTCAGCAAACTTCTGCCCACACTGTCCACACTATGCAAGAACTTTGTTTTGAGATGTTAAAGCATCCTCCCTAGAGTCCTGATCTTGCTCCATCTGACCTTCACCTGTTTGGTCCCCTGAAAGCAGCCCTACAAAGACAAAGATTCACTTCCAATGAAGAAGTGAAGAGAGTGGTACATTCGTGGCTCACAACTTAGCCTAAAACATTTTTTAATGAGTGAATACAAAAGCTTGTTGATAGCTGGACAAAGTGTATTGAAACGCAAGGAGATTATGTCAAAAAATGATGTATTTGTCTTTTCTAAAAGTTAATTAAAATAAATTCTACAGCCAGAGTGCAAATAATTTTTCACTCACCCTCATATATTCTTGGCTCATTTGTTAAAAATTAATTGAACATATATGTATGGGTTTATTTCTGGAAACTCAATTCTGTTCCACTGATTTATGTGCCTATGTATTTCTCCTTTTATGAAATGCTTGTTCTTTTTCTGGCTAAATTTTATATTGAGATGTATGGTTTTTGCTCATCATTTTGTGTATTGTTATTATTTGTTTGGTTACATGCTCTAAACTATGTTTCTGCATTATTTGTCTTTAACTTTAATATTTATATATTTTCAATGCCATAATTAAACATTTGTAGCTGTCAAGGTATATCAATTACCACCCTCTCCAGTTTAAATTTTCTTTTGTTGATACTTTGAAAAGTTGGTACTTTTTAAAATAATTCTCAAGTATTCACTTGTATTTACTTCTGGTTTTGTATCTCTATGTTTTGTATTTAACTCTTCAACTCTTCTGTAATTAATTTTTGTGATGATATTGCATAGAAATTTGAATTTGTTTTTTCTTCAAAATTTAACACATTTCTTGAACCACCTGAAGAATACTTAAGTTTCTGCAATTGTTTGAAAATCACTTTTTACTAATAATAAAATTTTAAATACATGTGGTATAAGTAAACCTTGGGATCCTCATAACACAACCTCTTTTCCAAGATACGACTGTTAAAACCAGAAACCTCTTGTTGCAAGCACAGGCTCTAGGTGCGTGAGCTTCAGTAGCTGTGGCATGTGGTCTTAGTAATTGTGGCTCATGGGCTCTAGAGCACAGCCTCACAAGTTGTGGAGCATGGGGCTTAGTTATTCCACAGCACTTGGGATCTTCTGGGACCAGGGCTTGAACCCATGTTCCCTGCATTGGAAGGTGGATTCTTAACTGCTGCACCACCAGGGAAGTCCTATCTACTTGTTTTTAAGGAATTACTGAAGAGGTAGTAATGATCAGGTCCACTTGCAAAATAAGCGATCTTAATTTACAAGTCATAAAATTATGTTAAGTTCACCACACCTAAATGTACTGATTATGTTTCTGTTACAAGCAAATATATCCCCAGGCATAATTTCATTGTATCTCTATCCTCTATTATTTCAAGTGAGGTAAAACTAAATAAAGTACACTGTAAGAAAAAAAGTAAGCACTATGACTCAGTCTTGAATCGCAGTTCATAAGTAAATTATAAAGATTTATTAATCAGCTAAATATAAGGGGAATTTCAAATGTTTTAAAGTTTAGATCATGATAATTAAATAAATAAAACTACTCCCCCCCACCCCAAATGCCTTTAGTTGCTTTTCTGGAAATTCACAGGCATGGCTAAAATTTCTTTTCAGTAGCAATTTATATTTTCTACCACTAGACAAATAGGAAGGCTTGGGGTTTTCATGTCTCTGGTTTTATTACTTACACATTGTACCTGCATATTTTACTCATGAAAACTGAAGTGTTCAAAAAGAAATATGCAAAATAGAACTTCTGATGACAACTGATTTTGTTTGAAAAGATCATATGCCATAATCCCTTAGGTAACCTCTCAGTCAAAGGACAAAACAATACAAGATTCGGATGCTGTATTGTATCAGAATTCAACACATATTTAAAACATTACATCTTTTTCTTTGTGTAAATTCACACTGAAATCACTGTAAATTCCCCTGAAAGTATTTATAAAAATATTTGATCATCAGAATTCAGTTCACATAGCAACAACTTTGTAAAAGAAAGTGATAGAAAATTGGGCTCAAATGAACAATTGTAGTAGGCATACTAGTATCTCCTTATCATTATCCCTGTATTTCCTTATTTTCTAGCACATAAAAAATATAATCTTTACTGGAATCTTCCATAGGTAGACACAGCTATTAAATCTGTATATTTATCACCAACTATCCAATTGGCTATACAAATTATACTTTAAAAGACACAAATTTACTTTTAATACGTATTGATTTCATAAATCATATTTATAATTAAATTGTCATCCAACTGAGGCAGGGACACAGGAAAAAGTGAAACAGCTTAATAAGTTTCCTCTAAGCCATTGCCCACCAGCTTAAAAAGCAGTTCAGCCTTGTTTACATGAATGAAATACTTCTTTAGACCTACTATAAACTGTGGATTTACAGTTAAAATTATTTTTCTCATTGACTTTTCTATGGTACTAATGACCCTGCTGTGATTCAGGATCTGCTTTTAGATGTACTTTCATCAGACATTTTTCAAAGTATATTTACATATCCTAATTCAATTATATTAAAGTTATTTTAAATCTGAACTGCATTTTTAGTTTTTCCCCTCTAATCTGAATCACTCGGCCCTTGTTTGTATAAAAATTTGTGTTGACTTTCTCATTTTCTTCCTTGTTTATGATTTGAAAATTAACTTTGATCCACCTAATTAAAACTTCTGTGAAGGACAAAAAGGAAAACAACTGCCAGGAGGCAGTCTGAAGTTATTTGAAATGATTTGAACATCAATACTCTAACTTTCCACAGCACCCTCAAGTGTTTGCAGACCCAAGTCAACAAATTGCATAATCTTTCCTAAATATGATTCATATTCTGTTATATTATACTCTGGTGGCTTTGTGAGCCTATCTGACATAATGCCATTCTAAGATGTTAGGAAAAATAATTCAGACGATAGGCTGTCTATAGGTAAATATTGTTAGGGTGGGTAAATATTGTTATGATGGAAAAAGGACTTTAAAAGAAAGTAAACAAGATAAAAAGAGATTTCAGGCTCTATTAGTATTTGGAAAAGACAAAGAAAAAGGAGTAAAGAGGAGAAATATAGGCTAACATAAACAATAAAGGAAAAGAGCTAAGTCCCAGAAGGATGTTGATAGAAATGAAAATAGAGACATTAAGAAAATGTAAATCTCAAGCTATTGCTTAATTTTCCTGTCCAAATATAGCTTATTTCCTTCTATGAAACAAGTTCTGCAGTATTGTTGAGTAAGCCAAATATAAATGAGACTATTGAAGCATATACAGAGTCCTAAGAGGTGAGAAAATGCTATGCTAATAATCAAAGAGGTAGCTGAAGGTCATGGGGAAAAAGGTATATAAGGGCCACGAAAGAGTTAACCGTTTGGTCTCTGGGACTTGTTAGAAATTATACCAATATTTAAGAAAATCTGATTCCTAATACTTTTTAAAATGTCTGTTTACACAAAGTGAATGTTTTTCTAGGATGACATTTCATGGACGGTATAATTCTTTAGAACTATAATAAACATTTATCATATCCATTACATCAAACAGGCATATCCCTGCCATTAGACATTTAGAAACATTTAATTTGGGAATTTTTTATGCAAGAGTGAAGAAATTATTGAAAAGTTGGTTCTAAAATAACAACCATTTCACTGTGTTAAATATATATCCAATCATGGGCTAGTAAATATCTAAACTTTCCTAAGACATAATATAGTTGTGGATTTATTTTGCATTGGAAAATGTTTTTTTTTATTTGGATAACAAAAGTAGTGAAATGTACATGTAGAGATACACACATATTTTGTTCAGTTTATGTCAGTCACAATTCTGATAGTTTTAATTTGTGGTATATCTTGGCTTTGTGTATAATTTCTTAACTTAATAACAATTATAGTAATTGCTCCAAAGTTCACATTCATAAAATACAAACACTAGATAAAAAATAGCTGATGCATTCTCTTGAACTTCCTTAATCATTAAATGGATCAACTGCATAGATAGCACAATCTATTCAAGTTTGACATTCATTGTAATTCAGGTTTAAACATTCTCATATCTACTGGCCATATTACATATAAGCAATTTATTATGAAAAAATATATGAAAACCAAGAATATAATTATCAACTCAGTGAAGTATGCTTCATTTTCACCTTGATAAAGAATACAACACATTGTCATTAAAAAACAATACTTTTGTTCCATAATCAGTGTTTCTCACATAACCAATTGTGCTGTTTATTTTATTCATATTTGAACTACAAATTCTAGCTTGTGTCAGTTAGAAAGCAACAGTCATAATTCAAAATTTTTTAATTTCTTTAACTTAATCCCAAGACGCACTTCTGATCCTACACAATTGACCAAAGCCTAAACTACTTTGTGAATACTTATTTTTAAGGAATGAAATTTGAAAAAATTCTGGGCAACTACAGCAAAGGAAGTAATCAAGATAACCTTTATATTATCACAAAAATGATAGGAAATAATATTTGTACAGTTCAAACCTACATTTATTCTATATAGATATATATTCATGAATTAAAATAGACAAGAAAATTCAATTTGATCTAGAAATACCATTCTATCGGGATCTTTAAAAAATTATACAGATGATTACAATTGTGTATAACATGGAGATTTAGAAATTACCCCCTTCTTACATAGTCAATTGTCAGAAGTCATATTGTGTATGTGTGGTTTTGTTTTTTTCCTAGAAGCAGATACTAAGATTTAAAAACTTGAGTGCAAATAATTATTTTTTAGTACAAATGTCACTGGTGGAGATGTAAGAAAATCATAGGGAAGAAAAGGCAGTCATAAAAGGTGCATTTCTGTCAGCTATCATGGTGGACTAATGGAATTGAATCCACTGGGGAAACTCTAAAATATGCTATAAAATCACACTTTAAAATTCTCTCACTGAGAGGCAAGGGAGTTGTATATTTATCCATCAATTCCCAGAGTGATGTGAATCCCCTGATCATTCTCAGCACTAAGAGTGCACAGAGAACAGCCTCCTATGCTTCCAGAAAATGTGCTAAGGTACCAAGATGCAGAGATTGACATTTGGACACTAGGCATAATATAGGAAACTACTTGCAGTATTAGGAAAGGCATGGCAATAAATGTCTTCACTTTTCATTTTTCGGGTCTTCCTCAGGCCCGACGTCAAATGCACAATTCTGTTAATGTCACTGCCTTTTTTTTTAAAGAACTTTTACTGAGATACAGTTAACACACAACAAACTCCATATATTTAAGGCATATAATTTGGTATCCCAATCTCCCAATTCATTCTCCCCCAACCCTCCCCACTTTCCCCACTTGGTGTCATGTGTTTGTTCTCTACATCTAGGTCTCTATTTCCACCTTGCAACCCGGTTGATTTGTACCATTTTTCTATAGTCCGCATATATGTGTTAATATATGGTATTTGTTTTTATCTTTCTGACTCACTTCACTCTGTATGACAGTCTCTAAGTCCATCCATGTCTCTACAAATGTCCCAGTTTCCTTGCTGAGTAATATTCCATTATATATATGTACCACATATTCTTTATCCATTCATCTGTTGATGGGCATTTAGGTTGCTTCCATGTCCTGGATATTGTAAATAGTGCTGCAATGAACATTGGAGGGCATGTGTCATTTTGAATTATGGTGTTCTCTGGGTATATGCCCAGTAGTGGGATTGCTGGGTCATATGGTAATTCCATTTTTAGTTTTTCAAGGAACCTCCATACTGTTCTCCATAGCGGCTGTATCAATTTACGTTCCCACCAACAGTGCAAGAGCTTTCCCTTTTCTCCACACCCTCTCCAGCATTTACTGTTTGTAGATTTTCTGATGATGCCCATTCTGACCAGTGAGGGGTGATACTTCATTGTTGTTTTGATTTGCATTTCTCTAATAATTAATGATATTGAGCAGATATTCATGTGCCTCTTGGCCATCTGTATGTTGTCCTTGGAGAAATGCCTATTTAGGCCTTCTGCCCATTTTTTGATTGGGTTTTTTTTTTTTTTTTTTTTTTTTGATATTGAGCTGGATGAACTGTTTATATTTTTGGAGATTAATCCTTTATCTGTTGATTCCTTTGCAAATATTTTCTCCCATTCTGAGGGTTGTCTTTCCATCTTGCTTATAGTTTCCTTTGCTGTGCAGAAGCTTTGAAGTTTCATTAGGTCCCACTTATTTATTTTTGTTTTTATTTCCATTACTCTAGGGGGTGGATCAAAAAAGATCTTGTTGTTACTTACATCAAGGAGTGTTCTTCCTATGTTCTCCTCTAGCAGTTTTATAGTGTTTGGCCTTACATTTAGGTCTTTAATCCATTTGGAGTTTATTTTTGTGTATGGTGTTAGGGAATGTTCTAATTTCATTCTTTTACATGTAGCTGTCCAGTTTTCCCAGCACCATTTATTGAAGAGGCTGCCTTTTCTCCATTGTATATCCTTGGCTCCTTTGTCATAGATTAGTTGACCACAGTTTATCTCTGGGCTCTCTATTCTGTTCTATTGATCTATATTTCTGTTTTTGTGCCAGTATCATACTGTCTTGATCATTGTAGCCTTGTAGTATAGCCTGAAGTCATGAAGTCTGATTCAACCAACTCCGTATTTCCTTCTCAAGATTTCTTTGGCTATTCAGGGTCTTTTGCATTTCCATACAAATAGTAATATTTATTGTCCTAGTTCTGTGAAAAATGCCATTGGTGATTTGATGGGGATTGTATTGAATCTGTAAATTGCTTTAGGTAGTATAGTCATTTTCACAATGTTGATTCTTCCAATCCAAGAACATGGTATGTCTCTCTATCTGTTTTTATCATCTTTGATTTCTTTCATGAGTGTCTTATAGTTTTCTTAATACAGATCTTTTACTTCCTTGGTTAGGTTTATTCCTAGGTATTTTATTGTTTTTGTTTCAATGGTGAATGGGATTGTTTCCTTAATTTCTCTTTCTGATCTTTCATAGTCAGTGTATAGAAATGCAAGAGATTTCTATGTGTTAATTTTGTATCCTGCAACTTTACCAAATTCATTGATTAGCTCAAGTAGTTTTCTGGTGGCATCTTTAGGATTTTCTATGTATAATACCATGTCATCTGTGAACAGAATGTCACTGCTTCTTAAAGGTTGGGCACATTTCTTTTTTTAAAACAAAGCAACAGCAAGAACCAACCAATTAGAAGCCGATAGTAAGGAGCCCTGCTGCTGTAACCAGTCCTGCAGCTGACCACAGCTTATATTGTTTATATTCCTCTTCTACATCTCATATCAGATTTCCTTCAACTTGAGCCAGCACCTCAGCTAGCCAAGAGTGCTTCTCCATGTGATAAATCATGCTTTCATGCCTGAGAATTCTGATCCTTTGGTTACCATGTCTTTGACAGATTGTGTTTCCTCAATTGCCATGTAAGGTTTTGACTCAGTAAAGACACTCAGTAAAAACACTAAAGAATTTTCTTAGTTTCAGACATACTTTTCCCTTTCCCTTTACACAGCAAACACCGCACATCCTCATGATAATTGTGATCAGTTATCCCTGCCCGTATAGTAACTCCCATTCTGTTCCTTATTTTGCTGCCATGAGGGACTTAGCATAATTTAGTTGGATCATTTTAAGTTTAGTGGAATCTTTAACATGTCCTTGGGTAAACATGTCCCTCCCCTCAGAACCAGGACCTCTAGTGAAGAAGTCAAAAGTTGCTCAATGAGGCAAAAATTAACCAATTGGGTCACTGGGAGCAATGGTGAGAGGGCACTCAGACAAAGGTATTCTATTTATTAGGAATATTAAGAGTATTATGTTTAAAGTTTCATGGACACTATACTCGTTGAACCATCTTCACCACATTGTTGATTGCTTTTCTAAGATGCTGTTCATAATCCTATTACAATAAATCAATTTATTAGCCTATGAGTAGACTTGCTGGCCCAGGTATTGCAAAGAGACAAGGAAAACACTCAGCCACATCCATGTCAAAGCAAAAATTGCACCAGGCAAAGTTAAACAGGACAAAAAGACCTTATTCAAGACTATTGCAACAGGGAAGGACACTGAATTCAACTCCACTGAAACAAAACATGGGAAAGATTTTAAGCACTGAGATGAGTTAATGGAAATGTGTTAGAGGACTTTGGAGGTGGGGTTGATCAATGGTGTGTGTCCAGCACATGGAGTTTTTCCTGAGTTTGCAAATCTTTTTCTCTTTAATTAGTCTATTTGTGTTTGCTAAGTGTTGCCTCACTAAGTTAGGCTCCTACCCTCCCTCAGAGACTGTAAAATTGGGGTGCTATCTCCTTTGACATTTACATTTCAAAGAGATGGTTCCTGAGTCCTTCAGAAAGACATTTTCTGAGCTATAAAATGGGCAAGAGGTTAGAAGCAGATTTACATACATTTCAAAGGATCAGAACAAGAATTTACAGTTGAAAGTTTTCTGAAGTAAATGCTCAAAGAAAAGGCAGATCTGGGTTTGCGATTAGAAGAAACTCGTCTGAAGCTGCCTTAAGCTGAAAGGAAATTTAAGGTCATCTTGATCACCCAGAATATGTATCCATCCAGCACAGGGATAAATTCTTTACCACTCAAGGATAGAAAGGATCCCATGTAATCAGTCTATCCCATGGTGGCTAGCTGAGCTGCTAAATGGATGGTGCCTTACCAAGGGCTTAACTTTAGTCTCTGCTACTCATTAGTTGAGCACTCAACAGTCATGGTATCTATTATAGGTTCAGTGAGAGGGAGTTCTTACTGTAGGGCCCTGGCATATCACCATGCCCACTATTATGGCTGTTTCTTTCATTACAACCAAGCATTTAGCACTAGAATGACTAAGGATGACATTTTTGTTGTTTTCTGTTTTGCTGTTGTTTTTTGGTTTTTGGCTTTATTATTTGGTATTTTAGTACTGCTACAATTAACAAACCTGTGATATATCTTTGATTGTTTATGCAGGCCTATCTATAGAACTTTTACCTGGGTTGTTTAGTCAATTATGTTTGTACTGATAATTTTGTAGATAATTTTGATCAATTAGTTTTATTAAGCTAATTTTAGGGATGGAGGTGTTTCAAAGCTGGACAGCAGTCCCTTTAAAGGCTATATTTTTATTCTGTTTGATTCCTAGAGAATAGATTTTCCAAGTTCCAACTCAATGTACAGAACCTCTCCCACTCTTGGCATTCCTGGACTCCTAGGATTTGTATCACAGTTATACAGAGTTAATTAATTAATTAAATCCTAACAGAATAGAAACACATACACATGTGTAATGGCTTCATGGTCAAGGATTTTTTTTTTTTAATGTTTTGCAACTTTCTTCATGATAGCCTAAACTCAAAATAACGCAAATGTCCATAAGCAGTTGAAGCGATATGTAAACTTGGGAATATTAATAAATAAGACATTATATAGCCATGAAAATCTATGAACTAAAGTAAAACCACTCAAAAATAGGGATGGGTCACACAAATATTATGTCAAGTAACTGAAGTCAGACTCAAATAGGTACATGCTATATGATTCCACGAAGATAAAGTACAAAGCAGCCAAAACTACTCTATTGTGTTAGAATTCAGGCTAGTTTTTATTTTAGGGAAATAAATAGAGGGTTGTGATTGGAGGAGACATACAAGGAAGTTTTAAATGCTGGAAAAGTCCTGTTTTTGACCTGTTTGTGATTGCAGAGGCATTTGTGAGAAACTCTTGAAGCTGCACAACAGTGTTCTATATACTTTACTGTCTATATGTTATGACTTACAATAAAAAATAAAAAAAAACAAAAAATTAAGATCTCACATTTGTACATGTAAGTTGTTATATCCCAAAACATAATTAAATGTTTTCAGTACTTTGTAAAATTTGTTTTATTTGAATTTTCCTTTGTTCACCAAAAAGAACATATTATAATGTTATGAGAATAAAATGAAGGGATATGAAAAAATTTTCCTGATATGTTAACTTTTATTAATTAATTATTCTTTTTGATACTTTAATTTCTTTTTACTGGTCACTAAGGCCTTTTTATTTTCCACACAAAACTACTAAGGATTTTGCTTCTGAACACCTCAGAGATTACACTGTAGATGCTCATGGCTCCAGACAGTTTGTGGGAAGAGAGATGAGAAAAACAATGATTTGGGTCAATGACATGATTACAGAGTTAAGGTTTCCAACAGGGTTTCAGATGGTCAACTTGGCTACTGAATCAGTTCTAAGGAAGCAGTAAGAGAACATCATAGCAGAAGGGTGTTAAGTCCCATGCAAGTATCAACTGAGACTTTGAACTATCTGTGCAAACATTAGAAGCAGGGTTCTAATCAGCCAACTAGTGAGTAAAAGGCTCAGGTGCTCGCCTGCCCAGCGATTACTTGGCTACCCACTTTCTTAAGTTCTTGCTAGCACATTTAACCTTGCTGCTCAGTTCCTCTTCAATTATGAAGATCTGGTCATACTTGGTCAAGTACTGGGATAGGCAAGGTGCACCAGTCCTGATCTGCCCAGCTTTGCAGAGCTCCACCAGCTGCTGGGTGATGAAGATAACTCCGTTTATGAATTACAAGACACCATGATGCCCCAGCCATTGGACTCGGCCAGTTTGCTCACCTGAAGACACTTAGCAATGGAGCCAATCTGGTATACTTTGAGCAGGAGGTAGTTACATGATTTCACACCCATGGCCTTGGAAATCTGCTTCAGGCTGGTCACTGAAAGATCGTCTCCCTCCACCTGGATTCCTGTACTAGCAGGGAACTTCTGCCAAGCTTCCCAGTCATCTTGGTCAAAAAGGTCTTTAATAGACACCCCTGGGTAGTCCTTGATGAAGGACTTATGCAAGTCGAACAATTGGTCAGGTGTGGTGTACCTGCTGAGATCACTGGGAGACTTGAAGTCCAGGTCATACTTCCCTGGCCTGAAGAACACAGAGGCATCCAAGTCCATGCCAATGGCAACCTCATTGGTGTAGCCAGCTGTCCTGACTTCATTTTTCAGGAACACCAGGGTGTCTTTATTCTCCAGGAGCTAACCAGCTTTCACCCTTCACATTGGTGTTATCTTTCTCATAATTCTTCTTTATGACAGTCTTCAGGTTGTGGTAAACCTGTGCTCCAATGTGCATGTCTCCCCTGAGGTTTGTGCCATCAACAGGGAGGATCAGAGACTCCCCCATGACCAGCTTGTTGCCAGTGTGAGAGCCACCGCCGATCACACTGAAGGCTGGAATGGACAAAGTGACCTCAGAATTGTCAGCCAAGTCAGCAATGAGGAGGTACAGGGCCACCCCTTCTTAAAACCCTGGTCTTACAGACAGCCAGGGCTCCTCCCAAAATGAAGTTAGTACTATATTTAGATCTATTTTCCATTTCATCCAACTCTATCATCCATTTGTCAATCTTCTACTTGTTCCATATACTCAGTTTATATAATTCCTCTGATCTACAACTATAACACATTTACCCCAAATTTTTAAATGGTAATTGTAGTGGATTGAATAGTGTTCTCCCAAGATTCATGTCTAACCAGAACTCCAAAATGTAAGCTCATTTGCAAACAGGGATTTTGCAGATGTAATTAATTAAGATAGAGCATATTGGATTAGGATGGGATCTAAATCCAGTGACTGATGTCCGTATAAGAGAGGACACACCGGAAGAGACATACAGAAGGAAGAAGATCATGTGAGGTTGGAGGTAGATATTAGGGTGTTGCAATTACAAGCTAAGGAATACCAAGTGTTCAAGGGTCCACCAGAAGCTAGGAGGAGGCAAGGAAGGATTTTTTCTTAAAGCCATCAGAGGAAACATGGTCCTACTGACACCTTGTTATTGGATTTCTAGCTTCCAGGACTGTGAAAAAATAAATGCCTGAGGTTTTAAGCCACCATAGTTAAGGTTTTAGAGAGTAATGCTTGCACAAAGGAATTTAGCAATAATTTTATTAAAAACGAAATTTGTAATTTTCATCAGCCCGTCCAGAGCCCCTCACACAGATACATGAATAAGCAGAAAATTTTATTATATTGGAAAATTACTGTTCTTAATTTCAAAATAAAGTGTGCTGCTAGCCTATCATGCCAGGTAAAATTATGTCTAGATTTTAAGACATGATTTGTGACTTTTAGTTTCAAATTTGCTGTATATTTACATAATTAATTCACAGAGTTCCCAAGAAAGAAAATCAATGGAACAAAACAAAACATTATGTTGTTCCATATTCAAGTTAATTCAAATTCTTCTTCAATTCAAGTTGAAGGATTCACAAAATTATAGGACATTAGGTAAATTAATGCATGAAATAAGGATGTAATGATATGCAACTGAGGTTTTGTTTGTTGAAGTCTTTAATTCATTTGTTGGAAAGGGTTGAAATGGTTACATTTGGACCATATAAGTGCCATCCAAACTTTATTATATATAAAAAAAAAAAAAAAAAAAAAAAAAACAGAAAAAAAGAGGTAGGGAAAAATAGTCAATTTCAACAAAATTGAAATTAGATTGAAAAGATTCTATAAGCTTTAAAGATGCACATGCACATATATTAAATGTGCTGTTTGAATTCTGCAGTCCATCAAATTCACTGAAATTCTTAATCTGAAGAATAGCCTTGTTACATGTTCTACAGATGAATACAAAAAAACAACAACTATCATTATTCATTCTAACATAAAATTTCTTCTCATTTTGATTATAGTCTGTCCCTCATTTTTAATTACTGTATTTTCAAAGTCAAGTATAAATAAAACATTAACACCGATAAAAAAAAAATTGTCACTCTTTTACCTTTCCACCTCCTTAGTACTTAATATGCTAAATCATCAATTTTTATACTTGAAGATAATGTTCAGATGCTGCTTTTCAGAACATTCACATTCTTTTGAAATACACCCCACAGATAATTTCTTCAGTAGTGTAGACCAAGAGTATCATCTAAATGAATTTTCATAAAAATTATAGAACAAAATAGTATTCAGACTAACATGTAAAAAAATACAAATCACAATTTTGAGTTCAACAAATGTTCAAAGGTTTTATGTCCAAACTCAACTTTATTGCTCATGCGATGATATCTATTTAATGTAAATAAAAATCACCTTAAAGATTATATGTTTAGATAATTTTTTCAAAATCAATATTCTAGTTTGTTTAGATACAAACTTATTTATTCTTAATGAGCCTTTTCAATTTTCTGCACATTTTTTAAAGAACTTTTATTAAGATACAGTTAACAGATAATAAACAGCATATATTTAGAGTGTACAATTTGGTATCCCAATCTCCCAATTCATTCCCCCCCAAACCTCCCTGCTTTTCCCCACTTGATGTTCATATGTTTGTTCTCTACATCTGTGTCTCTATTTCTGCCTTGCAAACTGGTTGATTTGTACACTTTTCTATAGTCCACATATATGTGTTAATATATGATATTTGTTTTTCTCTTTGACTCATTTCACTCTGTATGACAGTCTCTAGGTCCATCCATGTCTCTACAAATGTCCCAGTTTATCTATTAACTTTGGGTTTTGTTTGGTCTTCTTTCTCTAGTTTCTTTAGGTGTAAGGTTAGATTGTTTATTTGGGATTTTTCTTGTTTCATGAGGGAGGATTGTATTGCTATAAACGTCCCTCTTACAACTGCCTTTGCTGTATCCCATAGGTTTTGGATCGCTGTATTTCCATTGTCATTTGTCTCTAGGTATTTTTTGATTTCCTCTTTGGTTTCTTCAGTGATCTCTTGGTTATTTAGTAGCATATTGTTTAATCTCCATGTGTTTGTGTTTTTTACAGTTTTTTTCCTATAACTGATTTCTAATCTCATAGCGTTGTGGTCGGTAAAGATGCATATCAGATTTCAATTTTCTTGAATTTACCAAGGCTTGATTTATGACCCAAAATGTGATCTATCCTGGAGAATGTTCCGTGTGCACTGGAGAAGAGCATGTAATCTGCTGTTTTTGGATGTAATGTTCTATAGATACCTATTAAATCAAGATGATTTATTGTGTCATTTAAAGCTTGTGTTTCCTTATTAATTTTCTGTCTGGCTGATCTGTCCATTGGTGTAAGTGGAGTGTTAAAGTTCCCCACTATGATTGTGTTACTGTTGATTTCCTATTTCATAGTTGTTAGCAATAGCCTTATGTATTGAGGTGCTCCTATACTGGGTGTATGTATATTTATAATTGTTATCTCTTCTTCTTGGATTGATCCTTTGATCTTTATGTAATATCCTTTCTTGTCTCTTGTAACAATTTTTATTTCAAAGTCTATTTTCTCTGATATGAGTATCGCTACTCCAGCTTTCTTTTGATTTCCATTTGCATGGAATATCTTTTTCCATCCCCTCACTTTCACTCTCTATATGTGCCTGGGTCTGAAGAGGGTCTCTTGTAAACAACATATATATGGGTCTTGCTTTTGTATCCATTCAGCCAGTCTGTGTCTTTTGGTTGGTGCATGTAGTGCATTTACATTCAAGGTAATTATCAATATGTATGCTCCTATTACCATTTTCTTAACTGTTTTATTTTTGTTTTTGTAGGTCCTTTTCTTCTCTTAGGTTTCCCGCTTACAGAAGTTCATTTAGCATTTGTTGTAGAGCTGGTTTGGTGGTGCTGAATTCTCTGAGCTGTTACTTCTCTGTAAAGCTTTTGATTTCTCCCTTGAATCTGAATGAGATCCTTGCTGGGTAGAGTATTCTTGGTTGTATATTCTTCCCTTTCATCACTTGAAATATATCATGCCACTCCCTTCTGGCTTGTAGAGTTTCTGCTGAGAAATCAGGTGTTAACCTGATAGGAGTTCCCTTGTATGTTATTTGTCATTTTTCCCTTGTTGCTTTTAATAACTTTTCTCTGTCTTTAACTTTTGTCAATTTGACTACTGTATGTCTTGGCATGTTTCTCCTTGGGTGTATCCTGCCTGGGACTCTCTGTGCTTCCTGGACTTGTGTAGGTATTTCCTTTCCTATGTTAGGGAAGTTTTCAACTATAATCTCTTCCAGTATTTTCTCGGGTCCTTTCTTTCTCTCATCTCCTTCTGGGACCTCTATAATGTGAATGTTGGTGCATTTAACATTGCCCCAGAGGTCTCCTAGGTTGTCTTCAGTTCTTTTCATTCCTTTTCCTTTATTCTTTTCCGCATGAGTGATTATCACCATTCTGTCTTCCAGGTCACTTATTCACCCTTCTGCCTCAATTAAACTGCTATTGGTTCCTTCTAGTGTATTTTTCATTTCTGTTATTGTGTTGCATATCTCTGCTTGTTTGCTCTTTAATTCTTCTAGGTCTTTGGTAAACTTTTGATCTTTGCATCCAGTCTTTTTTCAAAGTCCTGGATCATCTTCACCATCATTATTCTGAATTCTTTTTCTGTAAGGGTGCCTATCTCCTCTTCATTTAGTTGTTTTTCTGGGGTTTTATGCTGTCCCTTCATCTGGTACAAAGTCCTCTGCTTTTTCATTTCCTCTGTCTTTCTGTGGCTGTGGTTTTCAGTTCCACAAGATGAAATACTGCTGATACTGCTTGATACTGCTGTCTGCCCTCTTGTAGAGGAAGCTATCTAGGAGGCTTGTGGGTGCTTCCTGATGGGAGGGACTGATGGTAGGTAGGGCCGGGTGAGTGGAACTCAGTAAAACTTTAATCTGCTTGTTTGCCAGTGGGTGTGGCTGTATCCCCACCCTGTTGATCATTTGGCCTGAGGCCACCTAGCTCTGGAGCCCACAGGCTCTTTGATGGGGCTAATGGTGGACTCTGGGAGGGCTCATGCCAATGAGTACTTCCCAGAACCCCTGCCACCAGTGCCCCCATCTCCTAGGTGAGCCACCACCATCCCCCACTTCCACAAGCAACCCCCCAACACCACCAGGTAAGTCTGGTTCCATCTCCTATGAGGTCACTGCTCCTTCCCTCTGGGTCCTGGTGAGCACATTTTTGGTTGCACTCCAAGAGTGGAGTCTCCATTTCCCCCAGTCCTGTGGAGTTCCTGAAATCAAATCCCGCTGGCTTTCAAAGTCTGATTCTTTGGGGATTGCTCCTCCTGTTACTGGACTCCTAGATTGGGAAGTCTGATGTGGGGCTCAGAACCCTCACTTTAGTGGGTGGACTTCTGCATATTACCGTTCTCCAATGTGTGAGTCACCCACCTAGCATTTATGGGATTTGATTTTAATGCGATTGTGCCCCTCCTACCATTTCATTGTGGCTTCTCCTTTGTCTCTGTTTGTGAGGTGTCCTTTTTTTGTGAGTTCCATTGTCTTTCTGTCGATGATTATTCAGCAGTCAGTTGTAATTCTGGTGTTCTTGCAAGAGGAAGTGAGTGCACATCCTCCTACTCTGCCATCTTGATCCTATCCTCTCTGCACATTTTAAAGCTTTCATAGGTGAAATTAGTAATGGCTGCTCTAAAAGGAAATTTTTAAATATCAGCCTGTTCCATAGAGGAAAAAGGAAAATGGTAAATCCTGTTTTGTCTCAGAAAATGAACCAGCTCTCTAAGAGAACTAATTTGGAATCGAAAAGAAAGGATATTCAGAGAACAAATACAATCTGTTTTAATTATCTATGTGAAAGTAAAAATTTTTTGTATAGGAATTATTGACTCTATAAGAGACTGATAAATCTGAATAACATATTGTGACATACACTTTATGGTGAAATTTATTTCAATACTATCCATATCCTTATTTATTGTCTTGTAAAATTTATTTTTCCTTTATTTATATCCAACTTATTTCATGTTTCTATTATTCATTCTTGGCTTCTTATTTTACTATAAAATTGAAAAGAGTGTCCTAGACAAAATATGGTAATATACAGAGATGGAACACCTGATTGCTAATTCTATTCAGAAAATCCCACTCATTTAATAACCAAACTTCTGAATTACAACATCAGTCACATTCTCCCCCTTTACACATAAACTACAACACCAAACAAACAGAACAAAATAAATATCACATACAGTTTTTTTAAATACCAGATATCTAATCAGATAAACTTCACAGGAAGGTGTACACTAGTTTTGAAAACTTTATTCATTTGGCAAAAACATTCTCCACATTTAGATGTTTGGCATCAACTTGATAATACTGAAATCACTTCTATAGCTATTGAACATGAGGGGAAAATAAGTTTTTAAACATTTTCAAGTTAACGCAAATATTTTTTTAAAAACTTTTATTGAGATATAATTGGCATACAATAAACTGCATATATTTAAAGTGTACAATTTGATTTTTTCTTATTATTAATGTATATATGGCAATCCCAATCCCCCAATTCATCCCACCCCCCATCCCCCACCCCCACTTTTCCCCACCCTCACTTCCCCCCTTGGTGTCCATATATTTGTTCTCTACATCTGTATCTATATTTCTGCCTTGCAAGCAGGTTGATCTGTACCATTTTTCTATATTATGCATATATGCATTAATATATGATATTTGTTTTTCTCTTTCTGACTTAGTTAACTTTGTATGACAGTCTGTAGGTCCATCCATGTCTCTACAAATGTCCCAATTTCATTCCTTTTTACGGCTGAGTAATATTCTATTATACATATGTACCACATCTTCTTTATCTATCCATCTGTTGATGGGCATTTAGGTTGCTTCCATGATCTGGCAATTGTAAATAGTGCTGCAATGAACATTGGGGTGCATGCGTCTTTTTGAATTATGGTTTTCTCTGGGTATAGACCCAGCAGTGGGATTGCTGGGTCATATGGTAATTCCATTTTTAGTTTTTCCAGTTACCTCCATACTGTTCTCCATAGTGGCTGTATCAATTTACATTCCCACCAACAGTGCAAGAGTGTTCCCTTTTCTCTACACACTCTCCGGCATTTATTGTTTGTAGATTTTCTGATGATGGCCATTCTAACCAGTGTGAGGTGATACCTCATTGTAGTTTTAATTTGCATTTCTCTAATAATTAGTGATGTTGAGCAGCTTTTCATGTGCCTCTTGGCCATCTGTATGTCTTCTTTGGAGAAATGCCTATTTAGGTTTTCTGCCCATTTTTGGATTGGGTTGTTTGTGTTTTTGATATTGAGCTGGATGAACTGTTTATATATTTTGGAGATTAATCCTTTGTCTGTTGATTTATTTGCAAATATTATCTCCCATTCTGAAGGTTATCTTTTTGTCTTGTTTATCATTTCCTTTGCTGTGCAAAAGCTTTTAAGTTTCATTAGGTCCCACTTGTTTACTTTTGTTTTTATTTTCATTACTCTAGGAGGTGGGTCAAAAAAGATCTTGCTGTGATTTATGTCAAAGAGTGTTCTTCCTATGTTTTCCTCTAGGAGTTTTATAGTCTCTGGCCTTACATTTAGGATATGCAAATATTATAAATTACAAAGTTTCCTCATATAATCCTTCTTATAATATAGATGAGATAATCAGTGTCAACAACTGAATTGGCAAGGTTAGAGATTAAGAATACTGTGCTACACAAAGAACACAAAATATCTGTAATTTTTTGACAAGCTACAGGAGAAATTATTTGCAGATGATGCAGCTGACAAGGGGTTAATATCCAAAATATACCAACAGCTCATTCAACTCAATATCAAAAAAACAAACAAATCAATCAAAAAATGGGCAGAAGACCTAAATAGACATTTTCCCAAAAAAGGTATATAGATCACTATGAGGCACATGAAAAGAAGTTCAATATTGCTAATTATGAGAGAAATGCCAATCAAAACTACAATGAGGTATCACCTCACACTGGTCAGAATGGCTATCATCAAAAAGTCTACAAATAATAGATGCTGAAGGGAGTGTGGAGGAAAGGGAACCCTCCTGAACTGTGGGTAGGAAGGTAAATTAGTGCAACCACTATGAAGAAGAGTATAGAAGCTCCTCAAAAAATTAAAAATGGAGCTACCACATGATCCAAAAATCCTACTCTTGGTTATATACCCAGAAAAAGATAAAAACCACAACTCAAAAAGATACTTGTATCCCACTGTTCATTGCAGCATTATTTATAATAGCCAAGACATGGAAACAACCAAGTGGCCATCAACAGATGATTACCTTAAAAAGATGTGAAATGGAATATTAGCCATAAAAAAGAATGAAATATTGTCATTTGTAGCAACATGGTTGGACCTAGAGAATATAATGATTAGTTAAATATGTCATAGAAAGACAAATATTATATGATATCACTTATTTGTGGAATCTAAGAAATAACACAAATGAATCTATATACAAAATAGAAACAGACTCACAGACATAGAAAACAAACTTACGATTACCAAAGGTGGTGGAGGGAGGGACAAATTAGGTGTATGCGATTAACAGATGTAAACTACTATATATATATATATAAGCAACAAGAATTTACTATATAGCACAGGTAACTATATTCAATACCTTGTAATAACCTATAATGGAATGCAATCTGGAAAAAATAACTGCATCTCTTTGATGCACACCTGAAACTAACTCAATATCATAAATCAACTATACTTCAATTAAATAAAATCTTTCTATGGTAGGGCATACAATAACCTAATTATATCATACACTTTTGTATAATTGAGTTATTAAAGTACACTTTGAATTTTTTCTAGTTTCTGGTAGAGAATTATGAGCCTAAATATTGCTTTGTATTGCTTAATCGACACCCATTCATTTAAATGAAACAAATCTCTAATTGTCTAGTGATCATGGCTCACTAAGAAACAACTTTGATAAAAGAAAAAAGGTTTATCCCACTAATTATCTGAAAATCGTGTAGGACAGTGATTAAGAAAATGACTCTTTCAACAGATAATGCTGAAAAAGTAAAGCATTTCTATAGAAAGTGATCATTGTACAAGAGTAAAGGATAATCAGATAATTATTTTATCTATTATCTGTCTATCTGTAAATTCTAAATGTTAACAGCTATTCAAGGCCTAAAATAGGGTGGTCCAGCTATAAATCAGACAAGATGTCTAACAAGTCAATGTAACATCAATGTTATAAAATGCTTGTAAGAATCTCATTGGAGCAATGTTTCCCAATGTCTTCAGATAATCTATAACAACCTTCAGAGTATCACTCACATTAGAATCACTTTTAAAAAATCATAACATTAGAAATCTGAGTTTGGGATTTTTAATCTTTACAATCTTACCACAGAATAATAACATTATACTTAAATTCAGGCTAGAGCAGAAAATAATGTTAAAATCCAGATAACTAAAAAAAAAAATGATATGGCTCTTAGAGGTTGGCATATTTATGGAGAAAAATGTTATATGGAAAAAGAAAAAAAAAAGGTTGTATGGAAAGAAACTTAATTCTATACCCTGTATAATGTGGACTTAAGGGGAAATTTCTACAATCTAAAATTATAAAGCTAACCAATAAAGAACCATACCTTTCTGAAATATTTGTAAGAGGAAAGAGGAAATAAGATGGGAGATTGTATGTGTGCTAAACAGTCCATCTTTCATATCAGGGTATCAATGGTAGCTGTCTAATTAGGTAAATTAAGAAATGGAGGAATCAGTTACGTATCTGCAAATATTCTTACAGATTCCATTCCAGCTTATTTAAGCAGAAGAGGATTTCTTAAAAAATTGTAGACATCTCAGATCATTTTTAGGAGTGCCTGATAGTCAGTCCTGTATACTTCATATGAAGCAACCAGGTGCATGGAATCTAGGAACAACTAGCCGCAGTGTAGGCTTTCTCCAGCTCAGACAATAATACCTGCGTCACCTGTCCCCCTACTTATATGACTCTCAGGACTAGCTGCCCGGTGGAAGTGCCACACAGCTGCCCTAGAATAACAGAATCCTCTGTATGTTTGCTAAAACAAGTGTACAGCTCCCACCCGGTGCTGCTCTTTTCCTCATCCAAGTTTAATAAGGAAGCATCTAATTAGCAAAAATGTCAGTCATATGCTTGCATTCTGGAAACAAGTGGGTCTCAGAAATGTAGAATGCTAACCATTTAGATATGTTAGTGTAATTCTTTTTTTTTTTTTTTAATAAATTTACTTATTTATTGGCTGCACTGGGTCTTCGTTGCTGCACATTGGCTGTCTCTAGCTGCCTCCGGTGGCTGCTCTTCATTGTGGTGTACAGGCTTCTCATTGTGGTGGCTTCTCTTGTTGCAGAGCACAGGCTCTAGGCACTTGGGCTTCAGTAATTATGGCACACAGGCTTAGTTGCTCTGCAGCATGTAAGATCTTCCTGGACCAGGGATTGGACCTGTGTCCCTTGCATTGGCAGGCAGATTCTTAACCACTGAGCCACCAGGGAAGTCCCTCTTTTTTTTTCTTAAAATGTAGAAATTTATTCTCATTGTTAGGGGGTAGAAGTCCAAAATCAAGGTATCAGCAGGGCTTTGCTTCCTCTGGAGGATCTGAAGGAGAATCCTCCTTTTTTCTGGTGGCCTCAGGCACTCTTATAAACACATCACTCAAATCTCAGCCTCTGTCTTTTCCTTTTTAAAACGTTTTAAACCTTCTTAAAAATATTTCCAGAATTTATTATAGAGTTGAAAAGTACATAGAATTGTTCCCTAAGATCTTTCTTTCCCAGCTTTATTGAGGTATTATTGACATATAACATATGTAAGTTTAAAGTATACAGTGTGATGATTTGATTCATTTATATAGTGCAAAATGATCACCACAGAAAACCGTTAACACATCCATTTCAGTCTCTTGCATAATTACCATTTTTAGTGTCATTCTAATAGGTGTGATTATAAATTAATTTCCCAAATATTTATAATTTCACTTAGGTAGTTTTATGAAAAAATGTTTTCCTCAGAATTTTATGTTCATCATATTTTATTATATGTATGTGTGAAACAGAATAAAGGAAATCTCATTTGAAATGGAGTCAGGAGGTCTGAAGGGGAAGCCCTCAGGCACTAGCATTCCAGATCAGTGACAGACCCCCCACAGGAAGACATTAATTATAGACCCTCACAGGAGGAATTCTCCTTGCCCAGCATCAAGCCCAGCCAAGAGGAAATGCGGCACCATCCTGAACTCTTGCTTTTACTAAGTGAATTTTGCTTCAAAACAACCCCTCCCAATTTCCTCTTTTTTCTTTATAAAGTAGCATTCCTCTTCCTTGCTTATTAGACTTGCCATTGGCTTTTGCTATAGCTTGCTTGCCCTGAAATGCAATTTCCTCCTGAAAAAATCCATTTTGCTGGTAAAATAACTGGCTGTTTTATTTTAAAGACAATAATAATAATAATTAATAATAATAATAATAATACAGTGTTCTGGAGCAGATTTTCTAATGAAATTGATATATATTAATCAACAACCTAATACTGACATCTCTTCAAATTAATGAGAACAATAACTATAACTACAATGTCCTGAATACTTATCTATGCAAAGCAGTTTTTTCTTTACCTTCTCTTATTTAATTCTCACATCAACTCCCAGATCTAGGTACAATTACTATCACATTATAAAGAAAAAATAGAAACTCCTAAAACTTAACAAAGCTTTCATATAGTAAACCCAGAGAGAAAATGGCAGAACTAGATTCCAATATCCTAGATTCCAATATCCATGATCTCAAATGCAATCCTCCTAAATTCAAACACAAAATCATAATGAGATGGCTGAGAATCCAGTATGTATGAGACCTGTTTGAATTAAGAAACCATACTGATTTCATCAAAAAGGTCTAATTTAGGGGCAAATTCTTAGCCTGAACACAGAAAAACTTAAGAATATACTTCTCTTATAATAGTCATCTATTCTATCTAGGGTATTTAATCTTTTCTTGGTTGTTAAATTAGACTTTGAATTAAGCATGAGCATATATTGATGACATGCCGATTATTTGTAAGGCCAGTGCCTCAGCTGGACATACTAAGAGGGATTCAGCTATGATTCAGATGTATCTTGGCATGTTTGGTGAGCTCCTGGAATTGATTACCAAGGGTATGCTTATATAAGGGATCTAGAATTCTCCTTTGAGAGTGCTCACTCTAAGAAAGATGAGAATCAAGGCAAATAAGTATTGCTTAAGAAAAACAGCATTAGGTGAGGAATGTAACTTTTTAAATGTATATTTTGTATTATCAAGTTTTTGTCTGCCCTTCCTTTTCCCAAAAGGTCTTGTGTAAGAAATCTAGGAAAAGGATATGATAAATAAAAAAAGAAAAACATATATATAAACTTTTCACTGAATTCTCTGTAAAATATTGGTAACCATAGTTCCTCAATCACTTTTCTGACACCCTTCTAAAGAATTGCTTGAATGAGATAAATAAAAATGTATCCATTTCTGTAGGGCAGCCATTTGAGAAAGCAAGACTCATGGGGTGAATATCTGGAAAGATAAGACTCAGTGACAGCAGGATGGATAGTCAAGCTGTGTCATCTTGTTTCAAGAATAGAGAACAGAATCCAGGCTTACCACTTGTTAAGCAGAATAGAAGGCAAGATTGCTGTAGCCAGAGCAAAAAATAAGGCAACAGTAGCCTCTTAATTGTAACAAAAGATTTAATACTTGAACACTCAGGTTCCATGAATCAGTCTTAAAAATATCACATTTGTAAACATACACTGAGAGATTCCTGCACCAGGGCATTGAACTTGTTGGAGGCAAGAATTAATGCAATTGTTTGGGTTAAGATGAAGTGCATCAAATTCTCTTTGTTAACGCCAATTGTGACAATATTTTTTTAAACAGCCAAACTTGGATATTCTGGAAAAACACAATTGTACAATCAACATTTACTTTACATTGCTTTGGCAAATACACCACACTTTTTTTTTTTTTTTTTTTTTTCTTTAGAGAGGGGGTCTCGCTATGTTGCCCAGGCTGGAGTGCAGTGGCTATTCACAGGCGCGATCCCACTACTGATCAGCACGGGAGTTTTGACCTGCTCCATCTCCGACCTGGGCCGGTTCACCCCTCCTTAGGCAACCTGGTGGTCCCCCGCTCCCAGGGGGTCACCACATTGATGCCGAACTTAGTGCGGACACCCGATCGGCATAGCGCACTGCAGCCCAGAACTCCTGGGCTCAAGCGATCCTCCTGCCTCAGCCTCCCGAGTAGCTGGGACTACAGGCACGCGCCACAGCACCCGGCCACCACACTTTTTATTTAAGTATGAGATTTCTTTTTCTTCCTTTTAACCGGTTTAAATAGAGACTTTTGTAAAAGGCAGGAATAAGTTAAAAAGAACTAGAAAACTTCCTATGCAACTTATTTTTAACCAGTTCACTTACTGGTTAAAAGAGCAGATGATAACTAAAAAGTCAAAGGAAAAGAAAATGATGATTCATAAAAATACAGATGTCTTCATTTGAATGCAATTGTTAGAAACATGGAAGTTTAATAACCCCACAGATGGTCCTCGAATTGAGCACATTTGTGGTATTTAAGACCAACCAATGTTGATAAATAAGAAGAATGGCATTACTCCATATTAAGAAAATAAAATTTTTATCATCAAATCTTTATCTTGTTACCCTCTCATTAAGCTTTGAGCGACTGTTCCTTTATACAACTTATTTTTTCACACCACTCATTTTTGACACAAGCGTTTATATACTTCTTATACATGCATAAGTATTGTGCTAGATGATCTTTTTGAAAGAACAAGACACAAACCTACCTGCAAGTTGCTCATTATCTTACTTGGATGCTACAGTGTCAGCTAAGTGTCCCCCAATAACTACATTGTCCAGCAAGAGTTATATTCCTCTTTTTTATTAATAAAATAATTTTAATTAGAATATGTGTACCCATATAAAGAAATTTGCTGGTGCTTTAAAAAGAGATAAGCATACTGTCCTTTCTTTTTCTTTTTTCTTTTTAACATCTCTATAGGAGTATAATTGTTTTACAATGTTGTGCTGGTTTCTGCTGTACAACAAAGTGAATCAGCTATATTTATACATATATCCCCATATCCCCTCCCTCTTGAGCCTCCCTCCCACCTTTCCCATCCCACCCCTCTAGGTCATCAGGAAGCACCAAGCTGATCTCCCTGTGCTATGCAGCAGCTTCCCACTAGCTATCTATTTTACATTTGGTAGTGTATATATGTCAATGCTACTCTCTCACTATGTCCCAGCCTCCCCTTACCCCCATGTCCTCAAGTCCATTCTCTACATCTGTGTCTTTATTCCTGCCCTGTCACTAGATTCATCAGTACTGTTTTTCTATATATGCATTTGCATATGGTATTTGTTTTTCTCTTTCTGACTTACTTCACTCTGTATGACAGACTCTAGGTCCATCCACCTCACTACAAAACACTCAGTTTCATTCCTTTTTATGGCTGAGTAATATTCCATTGTATATATGTGCCACATCTTTATTCATTCATCTGTCAATGGATATTTAGGTTGCTTCATGTCCTGGCTATTGTAAACAGTGCTGCAATGAACACTGTGGTACATGTATTTTTTGAATTATGGTTTTTTCAGGGTATATGCCCAGCAGTGGGATTGCTCAGTCATATGGTAGTTCTATTTCTAGTTTTTTAAGGAATCTCCATACTGTTTTCCATAGTGCCTGTATCAATTTACATTCCCACCAACAGTGCAGGAGGGTTTCCTTTTCCCCACACCCTCTCCAGCATTTATGATTTCTAATTTTTTTGATCATGGCCATTCTGATTGGTGTGAGGTGATACCTCACTGCAGTTTTGATTTGCATTTTTCTAATAATTAATGATGTTGAGCTTCTTTTCATGTGCCTGTTGGCCATCTGTATGTCTTCTTTGGAGAAGTAAATCTGTCACTGTTTGCAGATGACATGTTACTATACATAGAAAATCCTAAAGATGCCACCAGAAAATTACTAGAGTTAATCAATGAATTTAGTGTAGTAGCAGGTTACAAAATTAATGCACATAAATCTCTTGCTTTCCTATACACTAACAATGAAAAATCATAAAGAGAAATTAAGGAAACACTCCTTTTTACTGCTGCAACAAAAAGAATAAAATACCTATGAATAAACCTACCTAAGGAGGCAAAAGACCTTTATGCAGGAAACTATAAGACACTGATGAAAGAAATCAAAGATGACACAAGCAGATGGAAAGGTATGCCATGTTCTTGGATTGGAAGAATCAACATTGTGAAAATGACTACACTACCCAAAGTAATCTACAGATTCAATGCAATCCCTATCAAATTACCAATGGCATTTTTCACAGTACCAGAACAAAAAATTTTACAATTTGTATGGAAACACAAGAGACCCTAAATAGCCAAAGCAATCTTGAGAAAGAAAAGCAGAGCTGGAGGAATCAGGCTCCCTGATTTCAGACTATACTACAAAGCTACAGTAATCAAGACAGTATGGTACTAGCACAAAAATAGAAATATAGATCAATGGAACAGGATAGAAAGCCAAGAGATAAACCCAGGCACATATGGTCACCTTATCTTTGACAAAGGAGGCAAGAGTATAAAATGGAGAAAAGACAGCCTCTTAAATAAGTGATGCTGGGAAAACCAGACAGCTACATGTAAAAGAGTGAAATTAGAACACTTCCAAACACCATACACAAAAATAAACTCAAAATGAGTTAAAGACCTGAATGTAAGGCCAGACACTATAAAACTCTTAGACGAAAACATAGGCAGAACACTCTATGACATAAATCACAGCAAGATCCTTTTTGACCCACCTCCTAGAATAATGGAAATAAAAACATAAATAAACAAATGGGACCTAATGAAACTAAAAAGCTTTTGCATAGCAAAGGAAACCATAAACAACATGAAAAGACAACCCTCAGAATGGGAGAAAATACTTGCAAAGGAAATAACTGACAAAGGATTAATCTCCAAAATATACAAGAAGCTCATGCAGCTCAATATCAAAAGACCTAGGCATATTATCCTTTTTCCTTCTCCCCCTCCTTCCTACCTTGTAAAGAGATGGAATGATGAAAGCTAGAATAACAATGCATTCAAAGCCATGTTGAAAAGGGCAACAGAACAATATAGAAGGAGTTCAGATGCTACACCCAGTAAAGTTGCTATATTGGCCCAAAAATCTTCAGGAAAGGAAATAAAATTTTATTATTTTTCACCCCCTGTTATATTTGAGACATAAAAAACAGACTTGTATTTTAAGATATGTAGAGATTATATAAATCAATAATTCTTAACTTTTTTAAGCTTAAACATGTTCATAGTAAAATTTTATAATTTCCACTTAATATTCTGAAACTAAATTCTCAGATAATATAACTTATGAATACTTAATTTTAAAATATATTTTATAAATTGAATCATAATGCAAGGATAATAGCAAAAAAGGTGATTTACTTATTTAAAATGCAATTCAAAATGTAAAATTTGAGCAAGCCTATATTAGAGGAAAAAAATGCAGTGGTTCAATGTTTATATATACATACAATAATTTAAGACTAGTAGAGTCGCTCCATATAAGAGGTATAGAAAGGAAGGTAGGAAGGAAGAAATAAAGGAAGGGAGGGAGGGAGGGAGGAAAGAAAGGAAGGAGGGAGGAAGAGAGAGGTGAGCAAAAAAATTAAATTAAAAATAATAAAAAGCTGTAGAAAAATTTGAGGCATGCATCTGTGTCAGTATCAGATTATATTTGGAAAGCAAGGAAAATGAAAAATAATAAATAATTGCAGTATGTAGTTTACATAATATGGATTTATCACTTTTGGATAAAAACAAAAACTGTCGGACAAAAGTGGTATTTTGAAACAAACTTTATTAATGAATTTCAATATAATCACAACTTTTCATGAGTCACTGATAATTTAATATTTTTTAACTTTCCTAAAAAATGATTCTGTTGACAATCATCTGAAATCTGTTATAGATTTGTAGTTGCTTTCATTATAGTAATTATGCTATCAATATAAAATTTTCAAATAAATATGTAGCTGCAAATGTACATGTCATTTATGTGTATATGTAATTCTTTCCAAAGATATGAGCGTGAAAGTCTTAACTGAAGCCAAAAGATTTTATAACTTTACTCATTATATCATTCTTATTGCATAAAGTCATCTTCTAGATCAATTAATTCTTCCTGCAAATTCTCAGTTAACACATTCCTCATTCACTTCAGATAAATTCAGTATTGCAAGTTCATACTGACTTAGAATCATAATTAATTTTTGACAGCAACCAAATAATAGCAATATGTTTCCAAATCATATTGTTTAAATACATCCCCATCAAATTTCAACAAGTATGGGAAACTTTAAAAATTCTCATAAGTAAGGCTTCTTTTATATTATGTACAGTTTTTAGAAATTCATTGATCATTCCCTACACTTTAGTGAGATATACCTCATTTCCATCTGGCCTAAGACAGACCTCTTTTAACTTTGCATATATATCTGAAAAATTTATCATACCATTTGTTGTATTTTTATTAATTTTAATTTTTCACTGAATTAAAAAATCTACAATAAAATGGTGAAAAATATTTTTAAAAATTTCTTTAAAGGATCATTGTAGCTCAATGTGGAAGTAAAAGGTTACCAAATTATCTTTCCAGAAATTACTATACATTTTACATTGATTATTATTATACCTTATGCATTAATAGCTCAGTAACTTCATTGATTTTTGAAGTCTTTTTCAAAGTTCTTGGCAACTAAGTGCTGTTGATGAATAATGCAATAAATTGCTAAAACACCTGGTGTTTCTTTTTTAAGTTGGCTGTAAACCTGTTAGCCACTAACCCGAGTTAGTGTTCCATCTGTTGTGCAAGCAGTGTCATTGGAAAAGGGAATATTTTTTCCTGTGAACTTATTTTAAAGGTTTCAAATGTTGACAAACTCTGTGTATTACAGTCTGTTATTCTAAATGACATCTCCTCTATTATTTTTTCATTCTTTTTGAATTGTGCATATGGTAACTTCAGTTTATTATACACTTCATTTATTCTTGCTTTCTCACTGATTTATCTAAAAACAGTATTTTTATTCAATGAAAAATAAATTATTACATTTGAACTATCATCACAATGCATATAACTTCACATACAGCTAGTAAGAGACATTTTTCTCTAATATTGCATAGTTTATCATATTTTGTATTACTTGTATTTTATGTAAGAAAGAAAAGAAGCCTCGGTCATTCTGGATGTAAAACTTTTTAAACATCCCAATGACAGCACAATGCTTTCCAAAAATGTCTTTAAACTTCAGAATTGTGTGGTTAATGTGTTTCTTTTAAAATTTGTATTTATTTTTGATATTTTTGTTGTTTAATTAAAAAAAAAATGTCAGTAGCTTAAATGTACCCAAGATGCTGATTTTTGGAATGGAGTGATAAAACCCAACCACAGGAATTCAACTGAGTAATGTAGACAATTTTCCTTTATACTTGGCATTTTAAAATAAGATCTAAAATCACACTATTGTACCAATGCAATCACAGACTGATACAAGTGTATCAGTGTAGGGACTGTATTGCTGGCTCATATATCACAAATTGCATTACCAAGGATGAGATGATTTTTCAAAATATTAAATAATTCCTGGTTAACTTACAAAGCAAGCAAAGTTCAATCTCCCTAAAATTTACCCAGTGCTTACCTTTGATGTACATAAGAGCTGTGTAAAATCTATTTTGCTTTTATGTGTGAAGTGGAAGGCAATTCTAGGCCCCATTTAAAGTAGACACCTTATCCCAATCACTGTCTATGAAATAATCCTGTTTATTTTTCCTACATCATTTTATAAACTCTGATCATATATTGTTTATTTTATTCCCCTAGTCATCCATTATCTATTTTTCTCCCCCCTCCCACACACACACACATGCACCTTCACACACATAACACACACATAATCTGAATTTTCACTTTCTTAAAGAGGGGGAAGCTTAGCTGCCTTCCTCATTGCTCCATCTTAAGACTTAGCCTGACGCATTGCATGCACTCAACAAATATCTGTTAAGTAAACACATATTTTATATTTTGATCATTTTATTTGAGTTAAATGTATTGCTCTTCCAAGTGAATTCCATGTCATAACTTAAGACACAAAGTAACTGTAACAATATTAGAACAACTCAAGTGGAATACTGTCATGGTGTGATTAGCAGCAGCAGTCTCTCACATAGTTATTTTAATGTTAACTACAAAAACAGTGTTTACAACAGAAGATAGTTTTTAATTTCTAAACTACAAGTGAAATGAGCTGATTCTAATAATTGTACAATGCGTTATCCACTTACAAACTTTAAAAAACTGACATTTTTAGTCTCTCTTATAGGAAACAAGAGACAAAAACACGGCATTCACAATGAGCCAAGGTACCCTTCTGCAGGAATGCTGAATGATAGTTTGCTTGAGGAATGCCAGGATTGCTCATGTTTGCATATTTAGATAAATAGTACATTTCTACAAGGTTTGTGCTGTAATTGGAACTTAAGTAACATTTGTAAAGTGTTATCTGTCAGAGTCTGAAGAGACCCAAAGAGAATGTATGTCATTAAGCAAAATTACTGATTAAGTACAAGTAATTTAGCAGATAATTTACATGTTCATTTTATAATAGAAATTATTTAGTTTTAGGGTTTCTCTTTGTATTTCTAAAGTAATCTTGACCCAAGGGATCACAGACTGTTAAGAAGAAGTATAAATTATAGAATGAGACATATGTTTAACTGACTCATAGAGCTTTTGTTGTAGC
Organism: Hippopotamus amphibius kiboko; assembly: GCF_030028045.1. Classification (NCBI taxonomy): domain Eukaryota; kingdom Metazoa; phylum Chordata; class Mammalia; order Artiodactyla; family Hippopotamidae; genus Hippopotamus; species Hippopotamus amphibius. The sequence continues at coordinate 56,512,987 of NC_080198.1, read as the reverse complement.
TAATGATTCCTCTAACAGTAATTGCATAAGGGAAAACATTTTCTTTTTAAGTAAATAATGTTCATTACCTCTTAAATCTACTGTCACTTGACAACATTAACGTGGAAAAAATTTTACCTTCTTGATTAGCTCTCCAAGGATATCCAGCAGCTTTAAATTAATATTGATCAAAAAGAAGCCATCATATTCATCAAATTGTTCTTATAGATATGGATGCAAGGGAAAAATATTTTAATAGATTCTGGAAAGAAAAACACTCTCCTGAAATATACTGTAAATACATTGCAAATTATTAATATGAGGAAATTGTGTCATAATGGGGGATTTATTTTTTGGCTCTTGATAAGAGCTATCTCTATTGATAAATCTCAAATATTTCAATATTAAAGATTTGTATATATAGTCAAATAGTGGCCATATTGTGTTAGTATTCGTTACCTGAACTCTGCAACTTTGGGAGGAAAAGAAAACAACCTGCCTTCCTAAACTGACCTTTTTTCTCCAAGTTGTCTGAAAGCTCTGTGAAGGTAGGAATTCTATTTCTTCACAGATTTAATAACAATAACCTAAGGCACATTTTAATTTAGGTGACAATGTCCTCAAGTTCTTTTTATTTTCTTTTTTTTTAAATTTATTGTTGGCTTTTAAATAACTTTTTAAAAATTTAGTATTTATTTTATATTATTTTTCTAATTGTTATTGATATAATTTAATGCTATTAAATTTTCCCTGATAACTACTTTAGTCACATCCCAGATTCTGATATGTCATGCTAAAATTTTGAGATATATTGCAGTGGGATGTCTATTTCCAGTTTCATCCAAGAGTTAACACTTTGTTTCTAGGTAGAAGAACTTTATGTTTTTCAGTTTTGTTATATATTTCTAGTTTTACTGAAAAGAGTTCAGAGAATGTGCTATATTTTATTTCTATTTTGGGGAATGTACTAAGATTTCTTCTGTGGCATAAAAATGATCAATTTTCACGAATATTTTCTTTGCACTTAAAGTTAAGTGTGGTCTCTCCATCTAGGTTAAGTTTGCAATGCATAAGGTCTAAGTCATTGATGATAAATGTTTAGTACTTCTTTTTTTTTTTTTTTTTTTTTTTAGTACTTCAATGTCTTTACAGAATTTGCTCATTTGATCTGCCTTGGATCAAGAGAAATGTGTTCAATTGTATTTTTGTTCATTGTTTTTGCTTATTTATTCTTGGTAATGCTGTAATTGCTATTTAATAAGAATCATTTTATTGTTTGCATAAAATTAATGGCTGTTATAGTTTCACTGAGAAATATTGTTTTTAACTTTAAAATATTGTAATTTCATTATTCTATACTGTCTTTTTGGTCTGAGTTTTATCTTTTCAGGTATCAAGATTTTAACCTCTACTTTCTTTTCAATTGTGTTTGAGAAGTGCATATTGGTGTATCCTTTTATTTTTATCAGTTTTGAAGGGTTTTTTGTTGTGGTTGTTTGCTTTGTTTTGTTTTTTTAGGTCTGTCCCTTGTATAGAGCATAATTTTTAGCTAGTGAGAATATTTTCTTTCTATTTGTGATTTAAGCTCATTTACCTATTGCTGTAATTAATGTATATAGCCTCTAATCTCATACTGTAAAGTCTTATACACATATAGGTTTATCCATATGTGGTCATTTATTCCCTCATCATGTATTTTAATATTTAGAAAGGCTTGCAAATTTAGATTAATGGTTACCTTTATACTAGTAATTTTTAGAATATTCTTAGTCTTCTCAGTTTTTAATTCAGATGATTGTTTCTCTCTATGGACAATATTAAATTTAACTAGCAACATTTTCTTCCTTCTCTCCCTTCCCCTCCAAATCCAATTTGAAGCAATGTCTTTTACTCCCAGTGAATACATATAGGCAATTAGTTAACTGATTCTACTTTCGTATACTCTCTTGATTTTCTAAACCACTTCTGCTTTATCTAAGGTGGCAGAGTATTTGTACACATATTTTATCATCTTCCTATGTCTATCACTTAGCCTCACTTAGCCTTTCTCTTACAGAAATACATATTTCTGTTCATATCCTTGGTTGTTTTCATCTTGTAAAGATAATTTTCTAGTATATTTCCTTAGGAAAAACTTTGGAAACAATATTTGACAGCCTACGTTCTGTCATATTCTTAAACTCTGTCCATGGCCTTTACATCAGAAGGTTAATTTGGATAGATACAATATTTTTTAATCATACTTTCTTTCCTTAGAATCTTACATGGTTTTCTGGCACAAAACATTACTGTTGAAAAATTTGATGTCAATCTGATTTCTTTATAAGTGATTTGAACTTTTTGTCTGAAAGCTCAAGGAATGTTTTTCCTTTTGTTCTGAAGTACAATAATTTCACTAGAATATTTCGTGGTGTTGGGTTTCATCCACTCTAGGTTGATTTTACCAGGTACCAGGTATATATGTGTGGGTATATTATATAGTGTTGAATGTATTTCCCCCTTTTGACATTATCTACATACTTTTTCATTATTGTTTCCCTTCCAGCTTAAATTTAATTTCCATATTTTTTTCTTTAGAGTTCATTAATTTCTGACATGATCTGATGTCTTTTTACATTATCTTGTCCAACATCATTTCCAGATTTTTCTAATGTTTTTTGGTGCTGTTTTTCATAGTTCTAAATAATAAAGACTATATGACACACTATATGACACTGGCAAAGGATAGACAAAGGGTAGACAACTAGACTAATGGGATAGAAATCCACAGATTGACCTAGTAAAACAAATATGGGCATCTGATTTATGACAATATAGCACTTCAGAGTAATGCGGGGGGAAAGGCTATACTTTTCAAAAAATAGCAGTATTGAATCTGCTGGATGTTAAATGGAAGAAGAAAAAGATCACTTCTGAAGTCACATCATAACGAAAAATAAAGTCCTGGTAGATTATAGATCTAATGTAAAAAATTAAGTTTTCAGATATCAACAGAAAGACAAGCCATAATCTAGGCTCTCACCCATTCAACCCATGACCTGTTTACTGTCTCCACAGTTTTATATTTTTCCACAGTGTCTTAGAGTTGGAATCATACTGTGTGCAGCTCTTTTCAAATTGGTCGATTTTACTTAGTTATAGGCATTTAAGATACCCCTATGTTTTTTATGGCTTGATAGCTCATTTCTTTTTAATACTGAATAATGTTCCATTGTCTAGTTGTACCATAGTTTATTTATCCATTCACCTGCTGAGGGACATCTTGGTTGCCTTCAAGTTTTGGCAATTATGAATAAAACTTCTATAAAGGTCCACGTGCAGGTTTTTGAGTGGACACAAGTTTCCAATTCAATTGGGTATAAACAAACAAAGCACAATTGCTGAATGTGATTAAAAAAAGGGGGGTTTAGTTTTGTAAGAAACTGCCAAGCAGTCTTCCAAACTGGTTGTCCCATTTTTGAGTCCTACCAGCAATGAACAAAAGTTCCTTTTACTCCATATCATTATGAGTATTTGGTACTGTCAGTATTTTGGATAGTGACCATTGTAATAGGTATGTATTGGTATCTCCTTTCTTTAGTATGTAGTTCTCTAGTGACATATGAGGTTGAACACCTTTTCATATGCTTACTTGCCCTCTGAATATCTTCTTTGGTGAGATGTCCATTAAGGTATTTTGCCCATTTTTTAGTCAGATTGTTTATCTTTTTTGTTGAATTTTATTTTGGATATCAGATATATCTTTCACAAATATTTTCTCCAAGTATGTGGACTGCGTTCTCATTCTGTTGAAATTGTCTTTGACAGAATAGAAATATTTAATTTTTATAAAGTCCAGTGTGTCAATTATTTCTTTCAAGGATCATGATTTTAGAGTTATATCTAAAAAGGCTTCACCATACCCAAGATCATCAGATCATCTACAGATTTTCTCCTATGTCATCTTCTAGGAGCTTTAGAGTTTTGCATTTTACATTTGGGTCTGTGATCCATTTTGTGAAAGGTATAAGATCTGTGTCTAGGTTCACTTTCGTGCATACGGATGTTTGGTTGTTTCAGCATCCTTTCTTGAAAAGATTATCTTTTCTTTGTCTTCTTGCCTTTGCTTCTTTATCAAAAATCAATTGGCTATATTTATATGGATCTATTTATGGGATCTTTATTCTGTTCTACTGATCTATTTGTGTATAATTTCACCAATACCACACTATCTTGATTACTATGAGTACTGTCTATCCTTCAATTTTGTTCTTCAATTATTTTGTTGGCAATTTTGGATTTTTGCTTCACCATGTAAATTTTAGAATCAGTTTGTCAATATCCACAAAATACCCTGCCAGGATTTTGATTGGGACTGCACTGAATCTACAGATAAAGTTGGGAAAAACTGACATATTGATGATATTGAGTCTTTCTATTCATGAACATGGAATATCTCTCCATTGATTTAGTTCGTGTTTGATTTCTTTCTTGTACAAAATATGTACAAGATCATATCGATCTTGTACATATTTTGTTAGATTTATACTTGAGTATATCATTTTGGGGATTACCAATGCAAATAATATTGTATTTTAATTTAAAATTCCACTCGTTCATTGTTGGCATGTAAGAAATTGACTGACTTTTCTATTATAACTTTGTATCCTACAACCTTGCTATAAGTGCTTACTAGTTCCAAGAATTTTTTTGTCAGTTCCTTCAGGATTTCTACATAGATGATCATATAATCTATGAAGAAAGACAATTTTATTTCTTCCATGCTAATCTGTATACCTTTTTGATCCCCTTTCTTGTCCATATAATAGTGCTATTTTTAATTTTTTGAGGAAATTTCATACTGTTTTCTACAGTGGCCTCACCAATTTGTCTCCCCCCCCCAATAGTGCACAAGTGTTCCCTTTTCTCCACATCCTCACCAACCTTTTCTATTGCTTGTCTTTTTCAAGATAGCAATTTGAACAGATGTGAGGTGATACTGCACATTGGTTTTGATTTGCATTTCCTTGATGATAAATGATGTTGAGCATCTTTTCCTGTACCTGTTTGCCATCTGTCTGTCCTCTTTAAAAATATATTTATTCAGATCTTCTGTCTGCTTTTAAATCAGATTGTTTTTTTGCTGCTGAGTTGTATGACTTTATATATATTTGGACAGTAACACTTTATATAAGATATATGATTTGCAAAATTTGTCCCATTTTGTAGGTTGCCTTTTCATTTTGTGGATGGTTTCCTTTGCTGTGAAGGAGCTTTTTCATATATCTGATATGAATTTTTATGAATTTCTTAGTCATTATTGCTTCCTGTTATTTTCTCTTTCTTCTCCTTCTGGTATTCTCAGTATATTACACCTTTGTCTTGTCCCACACTTCTTGGATATTCTACTTTTTTCAGGTTACTTTTTTCACTTTACAGTTTTGCAATTTCTATTTATATGTCCTCAAAGTCAGAGTTTTTTTTTTTTTTTCCAGCCATGTCTATTCTATTACTGAGCCCAAAGGCATTATTCATTTTTGTTACAGTATTTTTGATTTCATGCATTTCTTTTTGATTTCTATTATTTCCATCTCTCCACTTACATCACCTATTTAATCTTGCATTACTCATCTGTTCTTGTGTTGTCTACTTTTTCCATTAATGCTCTTACCAAATTAATCATCGTGGCTTAAAAATCATAGTTTGATAATTCCAATGTTCCTGCCATATCTGGGTCTGATTCTTATGCTTGTTTTGCTTTTCCAAACTATGTATTTTGCCTTTTGGTATGTCTTATAACATTTGTTGAAAGGTGGACATGATGTTCTCTGTAAAAAGAATTACAGTAAGTAATCTTTTTTTCCTAATGTAGTGGGAAGGTGTGGGAGGTGAAGTGTTCTATAGTCTGTGATTAGATCTCAGTCTTTTAGTAAGCTTGTACCCCGGGGCTGTGAACTTTTAGTAAGCTTGTGCCCGTGGGTTGTTTTTAATTTTTCACACCTAGAGGTGGTACAGGATGTCTAGATGGGACTGGAGTTAGGTATTTGCCTTCACCCATGTCAGTTAAGCTCTACTAATTCCTCAAAATGTTAGGCTCTTCCAAAACAGTTTCTCTTTAGATCAGGCCTTGTTAAATATAGAGCGGAATGTTCTATTTCAAAGTTACATCTCCCCTCCCCCTTCTGGAAGCATGATGGGATTTTTCTTTGATTTTCACTGTGAAAATCTGATAAAACTCCTGAAGGTAAAACACACAAAAATGTACTCTCAACCCCCACCTGGGGATGGGGTCCCCCTGAGGTTTTTATCTCTCAGGCATGTCCAAACTGAGCCTCCAGCAATTTTTCAATTACATTTCAGGTTTTTCTACAGATCAGGTTTTCTGCACAAGTTTATGCTTGTGGGTTTCTGCTTTAGTATGTGTGTTTCTCTGTATCTCTGTCTCTCTGATTTTAGGGGAAGCAGTTTGCTTTGTAAGCTCAATCCTCTGATAAATATAAGAAGAGTCATTGATTTTTCAGTATGCTTCACTTTTTACTTGTTGTTACAATGGACTGACAACTTCTGAGCTCTTTGCATGCCAGACTGGAATCTCTCAGATGTTTTCATAGAGTTTTGGACCCACCCCTAATTTACTGTGTGCTTTGCAGCTAATTTCTGGTACCTGGACATGGCAAAGAATTGCTATTAGGCAATGAAGCAAATATGTAGCCAATGACTTGAACCAGAGAAGTACAAAAGTCCAGATCTTCTGCCTCAGGGAGGTATAATTTTACCCCAGAACTCCCAGACTTAGTCTGGAACTACAGATAACTTTCCTTAAAATTTGCCTTCTCCATACTGCTTCTTCATTCTGCTAATAATATCTCCTTGGAATACTTTTCCAATGAATCCCTAGCTCCTGAATCCTTGTCCTAAACATCTAAGAAATTGTAAAAAATACTTTACCAGATTTTGGAATATCTCCATCTATTCCTAGTTTTTTACGAAGCTTGTATATGTGAATGAATGTTAAATGATTTCAAATGTTTTTCTGCATCTGTTGAAATGATCATTAAAGTTTCTTTTTCTATTAATGTAGTAAAATTGATTTTTTATTGATAGATATACATATATATATATTTCAGATTCTTTTCCATTATAGGTTATTACAAGATATTGAATATAGTTTCCTGTGCTATATAGTAAATCCTTGTTTATCTATTTTATATATAGTAGTGTACATCTGTTAATTTCATACTCCTAATTTATCCCCCCACCCCCTTTGGTAACCATAAGTTTGTTTTCTATGTCTGTGAGTCTGTTTCTGTTTTGTAAATAAATTTATTTGTATTGTTTTTTGGTTTCCACATGTAAGTGATATCATATAAAACTTGTCTTTCTTTGTCTCACTTCACTTAGTATAATATTCTCTAGGTCCATCCATGTTGCTGCAAATGGCAATATTTCATTCTTTTTATGGCTGAGTAATAGTCCAGTGTATAGCTATACCACATCTTTTTTATCCATTCATCTGTTGGTGGACACGTTGGTTGCTTCCACACCTTGGCTATTATAAATAGTGCTATGAACATTGGGGTGCCTGTACCTTTTTGAATTAGAGTTTTTCTCTTTTCTGGGTAAATATCCAGGCCTGGGATTGCTGGATCACATGTTAGCTCTATTTTCAGTTTTTTAAGGAAACTCCATACTATTTTCCATAGTGGCTGCAACAGTGTAGGAGAGTTCCCTTTTCCCCGTACCCTCTCCAACGGTAAAACTGATTTTGAATGTTAAACAAGATTTCCCTTCTGGAAGAAGAACCAACTTGATGTTTTACATATTTTTTTAAAATTATCACTGGATTTAATTAACTAAAATTTCATTTAATATTTTTGTCCTCACATTGATGAGTTAATGTGCCCAGTAGTTTTTATCCAAGTCATGTTTGGGTGTCAAGGTTATGCTGTTTTCATAAAATGAGTTAAGATATGTACCCATTTTTGTCCTTTCTGGAAAGATTTTCTTTTAATTGGAATTGTTACTTAAATAATTCTTAATGTTCACCAGCCATCTAACCCTGGGATGGTCTCCTTAAGAAAGATCTAATCATATTGATTCATTTGTCTTAATATTTGTGAGATTATTAATATTTCCAAATTCTTACTATGCCATTTTCAGTGTTATTTTAATCAAAGTCTTAAAATTTTATCTAAATTTCAAATTTATTGCCAGAAATTTGTTTGTAATATCCACTTATGAAGGTTGTAATGTCTACAAAATATATGGTGAAATATTTTTCATTCCTAATAGTAGTTATTTGTGCTTCTTATCAGTTTAAAAAATCAGTTTTGTTAGGAAGTTTAGTAAATTCATTAGTTTAAAAAATTTTGAGATCCCTTTTATTGTATTTTGCCTTATTTCTTTAATTTGTGTTCTATATTTTCTTCTACTTCCTTCTAATTTCTGTTCTTTTTTTCAGTTTGTAGAGAAAGATACTTAGCTTATTCTTTTCAGCTTTGTTTTCTAATATATACATTTTTAAGACAATAAATTAATCACAAAGCATACTTGTGCTCTCACAAGGTTTGATATACTGCATACTGATTATCATTCAATTCAAAATATTTTCTAAATTCCATTTTAATTTTAAATATTTCACAATTTCTGAATCTCTAACAATGTTCTAATTATATTCTGTTATTGATCTATATTTTAATTGCACAAAAGTCATTATATATATTCAGTGTGACTTTAGTCCTTTGAAAATATTTGTAACTAGGTTTATTGCTCATTATGTGATCAACTGTTGAAAATATCTACTAGAATTTGAAACTAAAATGAGTTCTGAAGTTGTTTTCTATTGCTTCTGCATATGACAATTAGGTCCATCTGTGCTATTCTGTATTCTTACTTATATTTTGTTGCTTTTTCCATATGTTTCAACGACAGAAGATCAACAAGAAAATAGATGACTTGAACAACACTGTATACCAACTAGACCTAAAAGATATTTATAGAGCACTATACCCAACAATGTCAGAGTACATATTCTTTTATAGTGCACATGGAACATTCCCTAGGAAAGATCATATGTTAGCCATAAAGCAAGTCTCAATAAATTTAAAAGTATTAAAATAATACATAGTATGTTTGCTAAGCACAATGAAATGATATTAGAAATCAATATCAGAAAAATATTTGGGAAGTTCACAAATATATGGAAGTTAAAAAAAAATACAACTCCTAAATAATTAATGGATCAAGGAAGAAATCAAAAGGGATATTAGAAAATAATTTGTTATCAATGAAAAATGAAAATACAACATAACAAAAACTATTTATTATACCTAAAACAATGCCTAAGGAAAATGTCTAGCCATAGATGCTTATGTTAAAAAAAGAATAAAGATTTCAAGTGAATAACTTATCTTTCCACTTTAAGAAATTAGAAATAGAAAAAGCACACTAAACCCAAAGCAAGCAAAAGGGAGGAAATAATAACGATTAAAGTAGAAATAAGCAAAACACAGTGAAAAGAATTGAAAAATAATAGGGAAAATTAATGAAATCAAAATTTGATTCTTATAAGACGTTTCATTTCTAAAGGAAAAGAGAACATACCATTGTCTATGAACATGCTCAAGAGAATTGAAAATATATATTCTCACAAAAATTTGTAAACAAAAGTCACAGTGATATTATTCATAAAGCCAGGAAGTGGAAACAACCCAAGCATACAAAGAATGATGAATGGATAAAAAGAATGTGGTATATCTATACTAATAGATATTATGCAGGCACAAAAAAGGAATTAAATATTGATAGATGCTGCAACATGGAAAAAGCTTTAAAATATTAAGCTAAGCAAAGGAACCTAGACACAAATGGTAACATACTGTATGATAGCATTTATATAAAATGTCTGAAACAGGCAAATCCTTAGGACATAAATTTGAGTATGGTTATCAGGTGCTGGGAGGAGGAGAAAACAGGAGTAACTGCTCATGGATGTATGGAGTTTCTTTTTGAAGTGATAAAAAATATCCTGGAATCAGATAATGGTGATGTCACACAACCTTTTGAATACACTACAAACCATTAAATTACACACTTGAAAATGGTTACTTTTATGGTATGTGATTGATAAGTCAATCTAAAAGGACATCTATGATAATTTTCAAAACTGCATTATTCATTATAGCCCCAATATGGAAGTAATGTAAATGCTCATTAATGGTAAAAGGATAAATAATTTGTAGTATAGTCACACAATAGAATAATAAATGATAACAATGAACACATTACTACTGCACTAAATAGTACGTATAAATCCCACTAAAATATCTTGAGTGAAAGTGACACAAGAAGATGCACGCTTTATGAATCGATTTGAATACAGTTCAAGGTACCTAACATTAATCTTTAGAGTTTAAAGTCAAGATAGGGTTACATTTGAGTGAGTGTGACAAGAAAGTGATTGGGAGGAAGTAGGAGGTAGGTAATGTGCTCTTTCTTGACTTGAGTGGTAGCTACATAAATATACTTATTTTTGTATTATTCATCACATTATAAGCTCAAAATTTCTACATTTTTCTGTGTGTATATTTAGTACAAATTTAAATTAAAAATAACTAAGTAAATAAAAATCCATCGATATGTAGATTTCCTGAATCTTTCTGCACATACTTTCTTAGGCCCATGCTGCTTCTATATGTGAAATTCTCAAACTGATTTCTAATAATAGATTTGATTTAGATGCAATGATTTGCTACTGAATGTTGTTTCTCTACCCAATACTTTATCTTAAGGACTTACGCCTTGCTTTACTTCTTCTCTTACAGAGATAGGGCAATTTCCATCATATGTTCCTGCTAGAATAATATCAGATTGCCCACTAAGAAATATATCCAATCTATGCCCTAAAACATGAAAAAGGATAGGTAGGGAGGAGAATGAGCTGTCACTTAAAAAAAAAATAATAATAATATAAAATAACATTTTAAATGTTCAAAGATGAGCCTCCCTGACCTTTAGTAAATGCTTACCTTTTTTTCTCCCTACAACATTATGCCATATGGTCTAATTTCAGAAAGGTACTGCTTCCTCTGTAGTGTAACAGCCTTTGGAAAGCCTTCCTTAACCCTTGTAAGAAAAAACTAAAACAGAAAAGAATACTTCTACTTTGAAAATATCTCTTACTTATTTTGATTTGGCAATAAATCCTCCCATCAGTTTTTTTTTTTTTTTTCATAAACCAGTTGTCTGTCACACCAGCATACTATCTGATAAAAAGTTAGAGCTTTGAGTGAGGCAGGGATTAGGTAAAGGAGTTTAAATAAGAACAGTTTATTTCTAGTACATTGACCAAAGGAAATCATAGCATAATAATTGGACTAAAACATATACAAGGACCAAAAAATGAAGGTCTCTTAGGCCATGGTACAAATCTACACCAAACTTTAAAAGTAATGTATGACTATGAGAGGTTTTTGAAGCAGAATGACATGATCAAATTTGCATTTGCAGTATATTTTGGTTAAAATCAAAATAAATATTAAAATAAAAATGAGATTACCATACAACCTCAGTGCCAATTGCTCTTCACCAATTATAATCTATAAAATATAAATGTCAGTTATTATAAGTACTATGTAGAAACTATAACTGAATAGAGTAGTGGATAATACTAGATTATCATTTATAACATCTTCCTTGGTGATTCAGTAAAATAATGATGTGTCAAAATAATTCTAAGATTTGGCTTGCTTTCAAATTGAGGCACTTTTTTGATTAACAAATATTTGCTGAAATTACTATTATAAAGGCTTACTTTAACTTCAAGGAATTAGAATTGGCAATATGTCAAAATTGTGGTGCATTGGTATGCCATTGGCACATGTTCAAAGCTGAAATGGAATGTAAATCAAAATTGTGATTCACTACAGACTGTCAGATATGGTTTCCTGAGATAAGAAAATCCCATTCGAAATACCGATTAAACACACACACACACACACACACACAAACTCACACACACAACACAATGAATCATAACCAATATTCACTCTATGCAAAAAATAAAATTTAATAATAACATCCACCATGTCAGTGACATTGCCTTTGGAACTCAAATGTGCTGTTAGTATTTGGCAGAACTTCAAACTGGGGATATTTTTAATATCTAAGGTGATGTAAATATAGATGGGTTAACAAATTCTGATATGATATCATTATATCAACTGCCAATATCTCTCAGAAGGTAAATGTTTTCTCCACTATGGCAAAGAATGCCACTAAGAGGATCAGTTTTCTTCTCTCGCTTGATGGGTTCAATTGTGTCCTTCAGGGAAACTTCAATATAGTTAAAAGCATTCTGTGAACTCAAAGATAAGACATGACCACGAGACAAAGCCAACAAGTAGCTATAAATATTTCCTCTGAACAAACTTGCAAAATAATCTGACCTTAACGGATTCAAATATGAGCGTATTTGTAACTCAGAATTCAGTACATCTGTTTTTTTGTTCCTTTGTTTTGTGTTGCATGGCTAAAATGTGTGATGGTTATACCACATTTGTGTAATACAGAAAAAATAAATTGAAAAGTTTGTATAAGTCCAATTTTGTTAATTCTTACAATTTTAATGTACTAAAGGACCTAATATAAATCCTTTAGTAAAGAAAATGAATACCAATTAATTTATGTTTGTGGTTACATTAGTTTTATATAATGGGGCCATTTTGTAGGCACCTAACATTTTTTTTCTTATAAATTTATTTATTTTATTTATTTATTGGCTGCTTTGGGTCTTCGTTGCTGCACATGGGCTTTCTGTAGTTGCTGCGAGCAGGGGCTACTCTTCATTGTGGTGTGCAGGTGTGCAGGTTCCTCATTGTAGTGGCTTCTCTTGCTGTGGAGCACAGGCCCTAGGCACGTGGGCTTCAATAGTTGTGGCTCACATGCTCAATAGTTGTGGCTCATGGGCTCTAGAGCACAGGCTCAATAGTTGTGGTGCTCAGGCTTAGTTGCTCTGTGGCATGTGGAATCTTCCCAGAGCAGGGCTCAAACCCGTGTCCCCTGCATTGGCAGGTGGATTCTTAACCACTGTGACACCTAGGAATTCATAGGTGCCTAACTTTTTAGATGTCTTCTCAAGATTCACCTATTATATTGTCAGTAGGAACTATTTTTAAAAAATTCTTTTTACAGAATATCACACTAGTTGGTGATATATATAGTAAATTCTTTCCCTCTAGTGGTACGATTCTAAAATATTATCTAACGTGCATGAAAACATACTTGGTTCAGATTACTTTAAATTAGAACTCAAGGAACCAATACCTTAATTAAATGTAGATTTATTTTGAAACATTCTTGGTCATTTGTAATCTGTTGATAATTATTTTTGGTGGAAACCCATTGGGTGACTAAATTGAATCTGACCTTTTCAGTAGCATTTTCAGTAGACGCCTAATTTATATCTAATAAAGCATGGCATGCAAAAACATGGGTTCCATTACTAAAAAAAAATGAATTCAATTTTATACAGAATATATTGCATAATTTATGCCCTATGATTGTACAACTTGAGGGAGAGGAAAGTCACCAGTTTGACTCAAGTGTTGAAAACGATTTGTAGGGAGGAATTTTAGGAACTATTTTTAAGCTAATGTTAAAAGAAGAAAGAAAACATCCATTAAGTACTGAAATTAAGAATTAGACATAAGTGATGAAAATATCCAGGGTTTAAAGGATGCATACTCCTACACTCATTCTTACTGAAGTTTCTTCCAATCAATCACTTCCACCCACTCTGCACAAAATGTTGACTCCTTTCTCAATTCTAGTGGCAAATCTTGTTGAATATACGTATCAATAATGGACAATGAGAACTGAAGGGAAAAGTTGTTACAAGCTTTCTAAGAAAGGTACTACCTTCTGAATGTTGCTGTGTCTCAGTGTGATGACAGGAATTCCTGTAACCATCTTAAAAACCTGATGATGAAGCTGAGATACAGAGGGTGAAGAGCCAAGAGACTCCAGGAGACCTGATGTAGAAATTCTGATATCCCTTGCCTGAAGATAACAACTCTGAATATTTGTTAAATAAAGTTTCCTTTTCTAGGTGAGTTGTATATTCTATTACTTGAAGTCAAAGATATTCGGAGGATATTTAATGTGTTCTACTTTCTAAAATGTGTATTTAAAAATTCTCTTTTCTATCTACTGTTTTTTTACTTTTAAAAAAATTAATTATGAGGCACAGTTTCCAAATATAATACAGGTATGATAATTCTAAATACTCAAAATATTATATGAATTTTACCTTAACAATTAAATTCAAAAGTGTCTTTAAAGTAGTGAATTACTCTTTACGAAAATTTGGTCTATATTAGAAGTTCTTTTCAATCATGGTCCCATAATTATGAGTAACTTAAAAAAGAAATGCTAGTTCATATGAGAATTGTTCTTGTAAAACATGAAATATGAGGATCTTCATTTAAAACACAAGTTGTTTTCAGTTTACACCTATGAGAAACCATTCATTAGAAAATTAAAACTACTGGAGAAAAAGATGGCGGTGAAGTAGAGGGACGTGGAATGCATCCCTCTCCACAGATGCATTGGGAATGCACCGAAGGATGCAATAATTCCCACAGAGAACCAGCTGAACACCAGCAGACGGCCTCAGACACCAGAAAGGACCGCAAGGAGCCCGACATAACCAGTAGGGAGGCATCGATGACGGCTCAAAGAGGGTGAAGCGGCAGAGCTGTGGCAGACGGGAGGGAGTGAGAAACACATGGAGGGTCCACAGCGCAGCTTAGCGTTCCCGGACCGAGATGTCGATCCACAGCTGAACAGAGGGTCTGTCCAGTCCGGGAGCGGGAGTGTGGGAACCGGAGAGCTAGTTCAGGGTGAGAAACATTGTTGCCAGTAAGGTGACGGACCGAGAGGACAGGAGGGAAGAGGTCCGTGGTGAGGAGTGTCCGCCCCTGAGAGCTGCCCGGCCATGATGGCGGCTGGATGCTGCAGCCTCATGGGCGGAGGAGAGGAGCCGCGGGTGTAGCCTCTCCCATAGCCTCTCTCTCTCCTATTGCGCCTCTGCAACAGGCAGTGGAGAGACGCCCTGTGGGCCACCTAAGACACTCAGGGATAACAAGTACCCTCAGGCACTGGGGCGGGGCTAGATTAAAATCCCTTGGAACTCCGGCAACAGGGAGGGCCAACTCTGAGACTTTCTGTTTACACCTGAGCCACTCGTGTCCCTCTGCAAAGGCACCTCCAAGCCTGACTGAAACAACAGTGCACCACTGCTCACTCACTCCCAGGGGAAGGAGCCACTATTGTACCCTCTCCCTCCCCACACACCGACGCTTACAGAAGAACAATAAAGGAAGCTCTGCTGGTCACAGAATAATGCAAAAAAACCCAAGGCAAGGAGAAGGACACTTACAGCTGAGACTCTAAGGAAACAAAAAATATTAGTATCAATCCTATTGAACTGGTCCATTCTGACATCAGTTCTGGATTTTTTTTTCTCATTTTTTTTTCCTTTATTAATTACGATCTTAGTCCTAAGGGATCTACAAGTTTTATAACATAATTTTTAATGATATTTTTTATTCCATTTTCATTTTTTTGCTTTTATATACCTCTATATCTAGCTAAGTTTTTGGTAGTATGGACAATATATCTCTCATACTTTCCTTTCATCCCTATCTTTTATACATTTCTATTCCTTTCTTTTTATTTGCATATTTCCAATCACACTATGCTCTTCTGTTCCCCTTTCTTCCAGCTATTTTAAGTTTATTTTATCTTAACATACTTATAAGCAACACTATCGATCTGCTCAGACTCCTTGCTCTATTCTCCAGATGACACACCACCTTGGTATTTAATATTAGGTTTTTGTCTTTATCTTAGTTCTTAGAACAATTGTCTAATTTCATTCTGAGAATCTCCATTCTGTCTGGTGGTACTCTAACTCTTTTCTATATTTGATCCTAGCTTACAAAATCTCCCTGGATTAATGTTTGTATGTGTAAGGTGTTATTTGTTTGTTTGTTTGCTTTTGCTTTTGTCTCTGATTTGTTCTGTTTCAGCTGTCCATTTCTGTTGGGTTTCTCTTTGAATATCTGAGAGCACACTGGGGTTCTGTCAGGTCTTTCCAGAGCCTTATGTCCTAATGGATTCAGTAACTGTGTGTCTTATACATGTATGTGTTTCCTAGACTTAGTATTTGTTTAATCCAATACTTGGACATTAGTCTGAGGCTTGGACAGTCTTCCATAAACACCTCTATTGCCAGGACAAGCAACCCCATAAGTTTGGACAACCATGAAGAAACAAAGAAACACCATGCAGGCAAAGGAGCAGGAAAAAAACCCACAAGGCCAAATAAATGAGGAGCAAACAGGAAAAATGCCTGAAAAACAACTCAGAGTAATGATAGTAAAAATGATACAAAATCTCGATAAAATAGAGAAAGTACAAGAAACAGTTCATAAGAACTCAGAAAAACAAGCAGCAATGGATAACAAAATAACTGAAATTAAAAATACTCTAGATGCTATAACCAGCAGAATGACTGAGGCAGAAGAACGAATAAGTGAGTTGGAAGATAGAATGGGGGAAATAACTGCCACAGAGCAGGAAAAAGAAGAAAGAATAAAAAGAATAGAAGACAGTCTCAGAGACCTTGCTGACAACATGAAGTGCACCAACATTCAAATCATAAGCATCCCAGAAGAAGAAGAAAAAAAGAAAGGGTCTGAGAAAATATTTGAAGAGGTTATAGTGGAAAACTTCCCCAACATGGGAAAGGGAATAATTAACTAAGTCCAAGAAGCACAGAGAGTCCCATACAGAATAAACCCAAGGAGAAATACACCAAGGCACATGTTAATCAAACTACCGATAATTAAACACAAAGAAAAAATATTAAAAGAAGCAAGAGAAAAGCAACAAATAACATATAAGGGAAAACCCATAAGGATAACAGCTGACCTTTCTACAGAAACTCTGCAGGCCAGAAGGGAATGGCAGGATACACTGAAAGTCCTGAAAGAGAGAAATCTACACAAGAAAAGGAAAACACCTACAAATACAAACCCAAAACAATTAAGAAAATGGTAATTGGAACACACATGTCAATAATCACCATAAATGTAAATGGATTAAATGCTCCAACCAAAAGACACAGACTGGCTGAATGGATACAAAAACAAGACCCTTCTATATGCTGCCTACAAGAAACCCACTTCAGACCAAGGGATACATATAGACTGAAAGTAAAGGGATGGAAAAAGATATTCCATGCAAATGGAAGTCAAAAGAAAGCTGGAGTAGCAATACTCATATCAGACAAATTAGACTTGAAAGTAAAGACTATTAAAAGAGACAAGGAAGGGCACTACATAATGATCAAGGGATCCATCCAAGAAGAACATATCACAATGGTAAATATCTATGCCCCCAATATAGGAGCACCTCAATACATAAGGCAAATGCTAACAGCTATAAAAGGGGACATCGACAGTAACACAATTATAGTGGGAGACTTGAACACCCCACTTACATCAATGGACAGATCATCCAAACAGAAAATAAATAAAGACACACAAGCTTTAAATGACACATTAGACCATCTCGACTTAATTGATATTTATAGGACATTCCATCCAAAAACAACAGACTACACTTTCTTCTCAAGTGCACACGGAACATTTTCCAGGATAGATCACATCTTGGGTCACAAATCAAACCTCAGCAAATTCAAGAAAATTGAAATCATATCAAGCATCTTCTCAGACCACAACGCCATGAGACTACATATCAATTACAGGAAAAAAAAAACTGCAAAAAATACAAACACATGGAGGCTAAACAGTTCACTCTTAAACAACCAAGGAATCACTAAAGAAATCAAAGAGGAAATCAAAAAATATCTAGAAACAAATGACAATGAAAACACAACAACCCAAAACCTATGGGATGCAGCAAAAGCAGTTCTAAGAGGGAAGTTTATAGCAATACAGTCCTACCTTAAGAAACAAGAAAATGATCGAATAAACAACCTAACCTTACACCTCAAACAACTAGAGAAAGAAGAACAAAGAAACCCCAAAGGGAGCAGAAGGAAAGAAATCATAAAGATCAGAGCAGAAATAAATGAAAAAGAAAGGAAAGAAACCATAAGAAAAATAAATAAAACTAAAAGCTGGTTCTTTGAGAAGATTAACAAAATTGATAAACCATTAGCCAGCCTCATCAAGAAAAAAAGGGAGAAGAGGCAAATCAACAGAATTAGAAATGAAAAAGGAGAAGTAACAACGGACACCTCAGAAATACAAAACATCATGAGAGACTACTACAAGCAACTATATGCCAATCAATTGGATAACCTGGAAGAAATGGATACATTCTTAGAAAAATACAATCTTCCAAGACTGAACCAGGAAGAAATAGAAACCATGAACAGACCAATCACAAGTACAGAAATTGAGGCAGTGATTAAAAATCTCCCAACACACAAAAGCCCAGGACCAGATGGATTCACAGGCGAATTCTATCAAACATTTCGAGAAGAGCTAACACCTATCCTTCTCAAACTCTTCCAAAATATTGCAGAAGGAGGAACACTCCCAAACTCATTCTATGAGGCCACCATCACCCTGATACCAAAACCAGGCAAAGATCTCACAAAAAAGAAAATTACAGACCAATATCACTGATGAATATAGATGCAAAAATCCTCAACAAAATACTAGCTAACAGACTGCAACAGCACATTAAAAAAATCATACACCATGATCAAGTGGGGTTTATCCCTGGGATGCAAGGATTCTTCAATATATGCAAATCAATTAACGTGATACATCATATCAACGCTTGAAGGATAAAAACCATATGATCATTTCAATAGATGCAGAAAAAGCTTTTGACAAAGTTCAACATCCATTTATGATAAAAGCTCTCCAGAAAATGGGCATAGAAGGAAATTACCTCAACATAATAAAAGCCATATATGAGAAACCAAAAGCCAACATTGTTCTCAATGGGGAAAAACTGGAAGAATTCCCTCAAAGAACAGGAACAAGACAAGGGTGTCCACTCTCACCACTATTATTCAACATAGTTTTGGAAGTTTTAGCCACAGCAATCAGAGAAGAAAAAGAAATAAAAGGAATCCAAATTGGAAAAGAAGAAGTAAAACTGTCACTCTTTGCAGATGACATGATATTATACATAGAAAACCCTAAAGACTCTACCAGAAAACTGCTAGCTCTAATTGATGAGTTTAGTAAAGTAGCAGGATACAAAATTAATACACAGAAATCTCTTGCATTCCTATACACTAACAACAGAAGGGCAGAAAGAGAAATTAAGGAAACTCTCCCATTCACCACTGCAACAAAAAGAATAAAATACCTAGGAATAAACCTGCCTAAGGAGGCAAAAGATCTGTATGCAGAAAACTTTTAAGACATTGATGAAAGAAATCAAAGATGACACAAACAGATGGAGAGACTTACCATGTTCCTGGATTGGAAGAATGAATGTCGTGAAAATGACTGTACTACCCAAAGCAATTTACAGATTCAATGCAATCCCGATCAAATTACCAATGGCAGTTTTCACAGAACTAGAGCAAGAAATCTTACGATTTGTATGGAAACGCAAAAGACCCCGAATAGCCAAAGCAATCTTGAGAAGGAAAAATGGAGTTGGAGGAATCAGGCTTCCTGACTTCAAACTATACTACAAGGTCATAATGATCAAGACAGTACGGTACTGGCACAAAAATAGAAAGGAAGATCAACGGAATAGAAGAGAGAACTCAGAAGTAAGCCCAAACACATATGGGCACCTTATCTTTGACAAAGGAGGCACGAATATACAATGGAAAAAAGACAGCCTCTTCAATAAGTGGTGCTGGGAACATTGGACAGCAACATGTAAAAGAATGAAATTAGAACACTGCCTAACACCATACACAAAAATAAACTCCAAATGGATTAAAGACCTACATGTAAGGCCAGACACGATAAAACTCCTAGAGGAAATCATAGGCAAAACACTCTATGACATCCATCAAAGCAAGATCCTTTTGGACCCACCTCCTAGAATCATGGAAATAAAATCAAGAATAAACAAATGGGACCTCATGAAACTTAAAAGCTTTTGCACAGCGAAAGAAACCATAAACAAGACTAAAAGGCAACCCTGAGAATGGGAAAAAATAATTGCCTATGAAACAACGGACAAAGGATTAACCTCCAAAATATACAAGCAGCTCATGCAGCTTCATACCAAAAAAGCAAATAACCCAATCCACAAATGGGCAGAAGACCTAAATAGACATTTCTCCAAAGAAGACATACAGATGGCCAACAAACATGAAAAGATGCTCAACATCACTCATCATCAGAGAAATGCAAGTCAAAGCCACAATGAGGTATCACCTCACACCAATCAGAATGGCCATCATCACAAAATCTGGAAACGACAAATGTTGGAGAGGGTGTGGAGAAAAGGGAACTCTCCTGCACTGTTGGTGGGAATGTAAGTTGGTACAGCCACTATGGGAAACAGCTTGGTGGTTCCTTAAAAAACTAAAAATAGAACTACCATATGATCCAGTAATCCCACTTCTGGGCATATACCCAAAGAAAACCATAATCCCAAAAGAAACATGTACCATAACGTTTATTGCAGCACTATTTACAATAGCCAGGACATGGAAGCAACCGAAATGCCCATCAACAAATGAATGGATAAAGAAGATGTGGCGTATATATACAATGGAATGTTACTCAGCTATAAAAAGGGATGAGATGGAGCTATATGTCCTGAGGTGGATAGACCTAGAGTCTGTCATACAGAGTGAAGTAAGTCAGAAAGAGAAAGACAAATATTGTATGCTAACTCACATATATAGAATCTAAAAATGGTACTGATGAACTCAGTGACAAGAACAAGGATGCCGATGCAGAGAATAGACTGGAGAACTCGAGGAATGGGAGGGGGCGGGGGGTGAAGGGGAAGCTGAGATGAAGCGAGAGAGTAGCACAGACACATATATACTACCAACTGTAAAATAGATAGCCAGTGGGAAGTTGTTGTATAACAAAGGGAGTCCAACTCGAGGATGGAAGATGCCTTAGAGGACTAGGATGGGGAGGGTGGGGGGGACTCGAGGGAGGGTTGGGGGGGGAGTTGAGGGAGGGAGGGAATATGGGGATATGTGTATAAAAACAGATGATTGAACTTGGTGTACCCCCAAAAAATAATAAATTTAAAAAAAATTAAAAATACTTAAAAATTAAATAAAAATCATTTTTGGACATGAAAATTTTGGACACCATTGAAAGATTTAGACTTTATTTGATCTTTTCTCAATGGATTTATACAAATATTAAGAACATGAAATACCAACCTTAAACTACTTCAAAAAGCTTATTTTTACCAACTATAAATTTCCACTTAAAAATTTAAAAATAAAATTTTATAAGGCACGTATCTATTCATTTGGCTCTACTTGCAAGCAGGCATCTATACAACAAACTTGGCAATGTGTGTGAGAGGAGAGAAGGGAGAGCAGAAGCAATGACTCAAGGCATCTCTATGTAAATTAGCTTTTACTGGAATGCTTATCAGAAAGTGAAGATTCTTTACTTATCAAGGCACTTGGACATAAAAAGAGTAAAGTTTCTTGAATGCCTGAACCTCTACTGACAACTAAGATGACCTGATAGTATCACACACACACAAAATTTCGAATAAGTAAAATTTAATCAAGAAAATCTATAGAATTGTATCTCTTTGTAAACTGAGTCATTTCTTAAGGTAAATATTAAAAATAAGCAAGTTTTACTAAAAGGGTATTTTACTGTGTTATGAAGCTATAGCTACAATCCATCTAAACAATTGATATTATGTCCTATTAAATCCCTGTGCATGTGAGAATGAACTCGGTTCCCTGATATTATCTTTGATAATTCATTTACAAGCATTATGAAATATTGTTCAAATATTTGAACATTCTGATAGGGTGGATTATCCAGAAAGAGATGTCAAGGCTTGACACACCTACTAACTTCCCAGTCCTGTTGCCTGGCACCCTTTCTTAAAAGCTCTCTGATTTGGAGGTAAATACTTCCCTACACAGAAATTCAGAAAGCCAATGAAATAGAGTTGGCATATGGATTTCAAATAGACTCTTATAGTAGATCAGTATTTACCAAAACATTAATAAAATTGAAAAGCAAGACACTTTAAAAATATTTAGTATAGGCTATGTATAAGATACTGTATACACAAAAGTTTTGTTTATAAAGTATTACGAATATGAAACTCTGAAAGTAATAGAAGACAATACAGACAAATTGTGTGTGTGTGTGTGTGTGTGTGTGAGGGGGGCGTTGTATATTGGAGGTGTTCAAAGTGTTTTGAAACATAACATTAAAGTCACCAAAGTATAAGATTGAAAATTCTGAGTTTTGAAATTTAATTTTGGAATGACCCTCGAAACTATAAACAAGTTGGGAGTATCAGGAAAAAAAAGAAAATCTAACAAATCCATACAAATGAAAACCATGCCAACAAGAACATAGACTAAAATCATGAAAATAGACCAAGATCATTTTCAAAAATATGAAAATGCAAATGTCCAGTAAATACAATAAATGCTGTTTAACTTTTGAGGTAATAAAAAAGTAAAATAAATAACCATGAACTAGTTTGTTTTTACATGCCATGTTGAATCCAACAACAAGTTAAAATTCTTTGTTCTTAGAGTATATGGAAATGAGCAATCCTCTATATTGATAATGGAAATGTTAAGTGGCACAAGTTTCTGAACAGCATTTGGGCAATTTAAACATTAATTTAAACATAATTCCAATGAATCATACATTTTCTGAAGAAAATAACTGTATACATCAGCACACATGAATTTTCAAGGATGTTTACCTCCAAGTTATTTATAAAAAAGAAAAAAAAAGGGAGGAAACAATCCAGCAACATATATGTTTATCAACAGGAAAATCATTATATTATGGCACAAACATTAAAGGAAAGATAAAAGTCATTAAAATTATAGTGCAAATAATTATTTGTGGTCATAGAAGCTGACTATGGCGTATTGTCAAATTAAGAAAGCACTTTCAAACAAGATTTATAGCATGATTCCAATTTTGTTAAATTACATGTGTAAGTATAGAAAAAAATATGGGAGGCAATGCAAGAAATTTTAACAGAAGATCTGTCTGCATAACAGGATCATATGTTGCTGTAATTTCTGTCATTGTCCATAATTTTCTTATTGTCTAAAAGAGATTTTTAATTTAGAAAAGGTGCAATGAATATACATATTGTTTATACAAAAATAAACAAAATAGATTTTCTCATTCTTTCATAGTTAAAGTATTGTCAAAGAAAAAATCTTAATATTTCTTTTGTACTGGTAATATATGAAACAGAAGACCTGAATATATGGTTACAGTAAACAATGAAGAGAGTAAAAAAAATAAAATAAAACAACAACAAAACTATTTTCCAGACGCCTTTGGTATGAGAGAATAAGAATTTTAAAAGTAATTACTTAAATGTAAATAAATAACTCTTGCATTTATTTCCAAAGTTGATTTCAAATAGCACACAGTAAAAGTCAGTATAATAAAACCCTTTTTAAAAAGTATAGAGGAGTTGAGTAATATAGAGGAAAGGCAGGAAAGAAGAAAAGATCTGGGAATGGAACTGAAATAAAAATTATTCTGGAAAGCAGGCTAAGTGATGTAACTTCAATTTATCAGAAAATCAATTCATGAGCTTCTGATCAATCAAGGCTAAAAGTGAGCCTTAATGGGTTACATAGCTCTTAAGGTCTAATAAAAGGACACATGGAGTTCATAAAAATAAAACATTTACTGTTCTGAACCCTGAGACAATATCACTACATGGAACAACATATAACAGAGATTAGAAAACAAGAGTTGTTAAAGAGAATTTCTATGTTCAACTTTTACAATGTTGGTACCTGGTTCAAAACTTAAGGCATAATTTTATGCTGCATATGTATCAAGAGAATTAAGACCAGGCCAACTTTTTGACCTGAAATGATACAGGAATGTGAAAGTTTTACTATTCAAGTCACAATTTTGATAACCAGCAATCACCTGAATTATGTCAACCAATGGAAAGAACAGGAAAAATCCTACAAAGCAGGTTTGTAGGCAACATTAAAAAATTCCATCATTAATATCAGCCATCAGAAAAACAATCATTTCAGGATATAAAATGAAAGGAAATTCAACCATTTCCTAGAATTTTAAACTTTAATTCAAAATGAAATTAGATAGCGTTTGCAATATTGAAACTTTGGTTTCTTTAACAAAAAATTAGATGATAAATTAGAAAATTTCTGTTTGTAAAAATAAATTACTTCGCAATCCTCAGGTATAAGAACTACTCTGGAAGAATTTAAAGCTAGCAATATTATTGAAATAAGAAAGAATATGCAATAAATGCAAATAATTACCACACCAGTTGGTTCAACATACAGTAAAAATATATCCAATTATACTTATTGCTATGAGCACTATATCAAAATCAGAAAAATATACCAAATTATAATTAGATGGTGTGCCTCTATAAAAAGAACTGAGGTTTTATGATTCACTTATTTTTCCTCCAAAGAAAAATAAATAGCTTTGTATACAAAACCTTCGATCACAATGTTTACTAAACTAAGCAGCCATTGGCTGGGATTTGATATTTACTGAGGACAATTCAGGCAGAGATTACTAACATTCCCCAATCTGCTGCAAACACTGGCTGGTGTAGTGAGTTTTCCTCTCCTAGGGCCTCTGGGCCAGGGCGATGTTGAGTGGCTTGGAGCCCAAGATGCGGCCATTCATCTCAGTCATTGCTTTAGCGGCCTCCTCAGGAGAGGAGAAACAGATCAAGCCAAACCCTTTGCTTCGCCCTTCTTCCTGCATTACCTTAACTCTGCTAATTGATCCAAATGAAGAAAATTCCCTCCGTAGTTTTTCATCATCAATGGTCTCATCCAGGTTCTTAATATAGAGCTTCGCCCCCTGGCACCGCCGAAATCTTTCCTGTTTCAGCTGCTCAAACATTTGCTTTAACTCAGCCTGTCGCTCTGCTTTCTTTTGTGCCCGGCCTACAAAAAGCAGCTGTCCGTTTATGTCCTTTCCATTCATTTCTTCAACAGCCCTTTTGGCAGCCTCATGGCTATCAAAACTCACAAAGCCAAAGCCTTTGGATTTCCCACTTGTCTCTGTCATCACCTTAACACTCAGGGTCTTGCCATATTTGCTGAAAACTTCCCTCAGTCTCTCATCATCCATCTCATCTCCGAAGTTTTTGACGTAAACATTGGTGAATTCACTGGCTTTGTTTTGGAGCTCAGCTTCCCGATCTTTGCGGCTTTTGAATCTGCCAACAAACAGCCTGCAGTCCTTAAGCAGCGCCCCATTCATCTCCTCGATGGCCCTGTCGGCAGCAACCTGGTTTTGAAAGTGCACGAACGCATAGCCCCTGGAGCCGTGATCATCACTCATCACCTTGGAGGACAGGATCTTCCCAAAAGCTGAGAAGTGTTCATAAAGGGTTTTGTTATCAATGGATTTGTCCAGATTCTTGATGAACACATTCCCAATTCCAGATTTCCTCAAGTAGGCGTCCCGTTGAGACCACATGAGACGGATGGATTTGCCCTTTATCAGGTCAAAGTTCATGGTGTCCAGGGCCTTCTGGGCATCTGCCAGCTGCAGAAAGTTCACGTAGGCATAGCCCAGAGAACGGCGGGTGAGCAGGTCCCTGCAGATGCGGATGGACAGCACGGGCCCCACAGCGCTGAACTTCTTGAACAGCAGGTCCTCGGTGACGTCCACATGGAGGTCCCCCACGTACAGGGACGCCTGGCGGTACTTGGCTGCTACATTCATCTCCTTGCTCCTCGCCACCACAAGCCGGTCCCTAAAGAGCTCTTGGAGTGATTTCTGCAGGCGGGTGGCCCGGGCTCATGCGTGGTGGCCTCAGAGTCACTGCCTTGAGGCCAAGCGATGGGGTTCATGGACCGCTCCCCAGGCTAGGGCAAGCCCCTCATGCAAAAGTTCCCCCCCCCCCCCCCCCCCCTCCAGCAACCAGTCCGGCCCATCCCGGAAGCGTGCGACAGAACTCTGAAACCTCAAGCCCGTCCTTCCCGGCCACTTTGTGAGGAATCTTCAAGTGGCGGGCGGGCCCTCCATCGGAGCGTTCTCCACAGCCACTCTGGTCGCTGGGTTCTGAATAAAAAAAGGCCTCGCTCAGGCCGGTTTAAAGTTACAGCCGCCGGGGGAAAGAATTCCACAAGTGGCGTCTGAGGCGGCGGCGGCCCGGGACGCGGGGCGCGAGCGGCGGCCGCGGGGCCCCGGAGCCCCGAACCGCCGGGGACCGGGTCGTGCAGGCGCCGCCGCCTGGGCGCGGCCCGGGGCTCCGCGGGCTGCGCGCGCCCTGACCAGCCCCGGCCGCTCTCCTCCCCGCAGACCCCGCGCGGCGCCCCGGGAAGCAGAGGTGGGGGGGTGGGGAGTGGGGAGGCGGACAGACCGACGGGCCGACGGACCGACGGGGCTGGGGGCTCACCCGGGCTGCGGCCGGCGGGGGGCGGGCGGGAAGCCCGGAACTCGCGCGCTCAACTTCCCGCGCACTCGCTGCCAAGGGAGATGTTTTCTTTTTAATATTTTTTGAGAATGTTTTTCTTCCCCCCGCCCCTCTCGCTCACTTCCCACCCACCTCGGGCAGCTCAGCCGAGGAGCGGGAGGCGGTGACCGGGGTGGAGAAAGGCAGCCTAGGGGAGTGGCCCTAATAAACCCACCCGCCCCCAGGCCCTGGAGTAAGTCTGACTCAGGAGTTTTGCCAAGTGTGGATCAGGGCTTGTCTCTTCCTAGCTTCAAGCCCTCCAAAGGCTTCCTTTGACTCTTGGGTAAGATACAATATCCGCACCTTGTTTTGCGAAGTTCTGCAGGATTCCTGCCATGTTCCAGCCTCAACTGCCCCTTGGGTCCCCTTACTAAACTCCATGACACCCTCGCCTTTTTGTTCAGGGCCAACTTGACAAAATCCTGTTCAGCAATCAGCTTAGATGCTCTTTCCAAATAGAAGTTTTCCGCGGACAACCTGTGAAAAAGTTTAGGTTTCGCTCTTAGAAACTGCCACTACCTTGTATTTTCGTAGCATTTGTCTAATGAAAATATATTGTATTACATTCCATGACAGTAGGGACCATACTCGTTTTATTTCCCGGCTGGCTTAATTCAGGGACTTACAGAAAGGAGATGCTTAGTATTTATTGAAAGAATCCACTACGTGGAGTAGATGAAATTTTTAACCTGAAGTTGGTTTTCATGCCCAGAGACGCAGAATAGTGTCCCTGACCTCAGAGAGCACTGTAAAGACTGAATGAGGTAGTAGATTTGGAAATGTCTAACACAATATCTGGCACAGAATAGTTTTTGAGTAACATTGGTTTCATTTCCTCTAGCATTAAATAAATTCCTTAACATTCCCATACAACCTTAAATTTGAATCATCATGCATCTTCAGTACAGTTACCTGCAAAATTCAATTGCATGGGGGTTTATATAAAGCTCATTTAGTGTTTTGCAAACTTTAATGGACATAGAAATCCAGCAGGGATCTTGTTTGAAAGCAGATTCTGATTCAGTAATTTGGAATGAATTGGAAACTCTAAACAGCTCCTGAGTGATGCAGATTCTGTTGGTGTCTGAACTACACTCTGAATACCAAGATTTTACTGCTGAACGAGCGAGTCCCCATAGTGGCATCTTCTCTAATGTAAGGACTAGAAAAAAATATATTTCTCTTTCAGAAGATAATGATACTCTAACAAAATTTATTCTCAGTTATACATTAAACACACACACACAACTAAGCTAGATCTATAAAATCCAAATTGCTTTTAACTTATCTAATGTTGAATAATGGTTCTATGATTACTCCTAACTTAATCCTGATTAATGATTTTTATTTGTGAAATTTATTCTGATATGTGTTGCTCCTGTAGGATCATTTGTTCAAATAAATAAAATACTCTTTTCTCCGACCATATCCTCTAGGCTGCAATTAAAAAAGGAAAAAGGACCACTGACATAGTTGGTGGATACCATCAGTGGGTATCAGCACATACTTTAAAAATTCAGACACTATTTGGTATTGTTTAATGTAAATAAAAGTGATCATCATATTCAATATTATCAGATTTTTTTTAAAACAAAGCTCCTAAGTGTGCATTTCCTGAGAATTTTGTTGAGAGCTCTTATTTCCAGGAAAAAATGATTGTCACATTAGTTCTTTGTACAACAATAGTTCAGCTATAGCAAGATACCAAAATATTTCAAAAATTCGTGGACTTTCCATTTTACTTTAGTGTGATTGTCACTAAACATTTTGTGAAGAGTGAAGAAGAGTTTTCAGATTCAGAATTTAGTCTTATATTCTTGTCTCTAATCAACTTACAGGCAATAGGTACAAACCTGTTTGTTAAATGACCACCCATCATGCTTCTTCCTGTTTGTACTACTCATTATACTGCTTTCATTTTTATATTTTAATAAAAAGCATTTTTAAGCATCTATGATTCTTTCCTCTCTTTAATTCTCTAAATCTCATCGTTTTGTCGGTTGTATTGATTCAGTAATTTCTTAATTTGGGATGTCTTTTACATTCGCCCTTTCTTTCTATTCCCATTACCACTGCTTTTGCCTCATTTCCTTGTGTATTACTGCATGAGTTTTATTCATTCATCTTATTTTGTCTATATGCCAGTCTGTTTATATGGCAGTCCATTGTGCATTTTGCTGCTAGAATAATTTTACTAACAGTTCTTTCAGAAGATTTCAGTAAAAAATAACAAATGACTACCAAAACTTTGCAATATCAGTTCTGTCCTAGCTACACATATCTTCTGTCAAGCTAATTCATCATTTGTTTCATAACATCTACATGCAGTTAATTCATTTAAAAATATCCTTTCCCTATGATTATCCAAATTCTATGATCCTTGAGCTCTGTTTTCACCAATATCTTTTTCTCTCAATAGTCCAGCTGATACTGATTACATTTCCTTTCTAGAAACAATTTATTTAGTATATGCATTGTGTATTTGTACTTAATTTTGGCATGAGTTCATTGGCTTTGACAGACCTTGACTTAAAATTGATGCCGCCTATGCTAATTGTCTTCTGCTTTTCTTAGCCAGTTGTTGCAGCTTTGCATATTGCTGACTTGCGTCTTCTTAATTCTTCAAATATTCTGAAAATATTTCAATTAAGTGCCAATATTTTGCCTCATTTTGAAATAAGTTGTAAGTTTGCCCATCTTATATTTTTTAGCTTAATCACTATTCAGAGTACAAGTTTGTTGTGTGGGTGGCTCACAGAATTAAGAGGAAATAGATCTTGTTTTGCTTAAATGGCAGGAAAACGTTTGTCAGTGTTACTGTTCACTGACATTGATGTTAATAGAGGTCATTGCTTACCTTAGTATATACTATGAAGAATGAGTAAATTGTTATTTTAAGTATAAGAATGCATTTTAAAATAGAAATCTCTTGTACTAATTAGACCAAACTAGTTTCTGACGTCTACTTGAATCATTGCTCTGATGTAGTCAACTATTGATAAAATTTTCCTTATTTTTGTTCAAAATGGTGTTTATTACCTTAATAGAAAATAATAACCTGAAGGAAACTTGCTTTTATTATATTTTGAAAGTGCTATGTTCAATATTTACTCCCAAGTGTAATATTACATCTTTTAGATTATTTGTTTCAATTTTATTTAACAATTATGGTCTCTTTTCAGTTCTGATTGTTTTCTGATTTTTTTTTACAAAAATATAGTGTTAATTTCCTTAGAATGAGGTATATGATTTACATATCAGAGTTACACCTCTCCATTCAGAGCACATAGAAATGTTGCAAAAAGTAAAGTTTGATTACTAGTAGATCTTAATCAAAAGTTCAAATCAATCCAAAATATCATTCGCCAGTAAAAATACAGGTGTCATAGAAACAAAACTGAGAAAGACACAGCATCTTTCCTCAAAAGTCTCAAGGCTCTTATTAGAAGAATACTGAAACAATAATTTTAAAAAATGTAAGATTAATAATCTAAGGATATATAAGATAGAAATTTAGCAAAGGAGATACATAAATAATTCTACCTATAAGGACCAAAAAAGCTCTTGCAGAGAAGTTGGTACTAAAGAAGGCCAGACTCTTTTTGTGAACTCTGGGGAAGTTTAGGGATAAGTAATGTTGGTATCAACCAGCATCCATTTAATATTGCTGGAATACAAAGTGTAAAGAAGGAAGTGGCAGGAATTGAGACGAGAACAAGACAAGGGCAATAGGCCAGAGCGCCTTATGTGCTAGGCTAGCTTACGGACTTTGCTCTAAAGGAAAGCTATTGGAATAATTGATCCAAGAAGTGACTTTTTTATATTACATTTCAGAACTGTAATGTGAAGATAATGTGAAAGACATGGAGTCCTGGAAACATGAAGCAGGCATAATGTAAAGATGTGTAATCATGAGCCATTGAGTATGAAAATGTGTTTTAAAATAAAAATCTCTTGGGAATTCCCTGGTTGTCCAGTGGTTAAAACTTGGCACTTTCACTGCCGTGGCCCAAGTTCAGTCCTTGGTGAGGGAACTAAGATCCCATGATCTGTGCAGTATGAAATAAAATAAAATAAAATTAAAATAAAATAAAATAAAATAAAATCTCTTATACTAATGAGACCAAAGTATTTCTGAAGTCTGCTGGAATGGTTGCTCTGATGTAGTCAACTATTAGTAAAATAGTTCTAGGCATTGAAGGTATGGTGGTTAAGACATGATTGGTGGTAAAAAAAACATTTGTTTAAAGTTCCAATCTGCTTGCCCTCAGATGGCTTGTCACTTTGCCCTCCCTACTTCACCTGTACCCTCTCCTTGGTCCAGAGCTCTGACTTCATCTTACTGTTTGACCCATGTTTCCAAAGCCAAGAAAGCTGCTAACCGTGTATTCTTAGTTTCTTCAGTTAGTTTTTACAAAGCAATCAGACTGCTCCATCACCAGGGATTATCACCTCTCACAACACAAATCCATCGTATTATTAGGCCCAAATCTCCACAACCCTACCAGGGGTAGTTAAGGAAGAACAGAGGGAGTGAAGGAGTCTGAAAATCCCTTCTTGGCTAGCTATCTTTTTCTTGATAGAACTCATATGCCATTGTCAAAGAGAATCTTATTGGCTCTAACTTTGATGAAGAGAGAGGGATTGAGGTTTTGGCTGCAAATGGCAAATTCCAAATATCTGAAAAGGTCTTCTAGATACAAAGTCTTTTTCTTATAGTTTGCCAACTTATGTCTAAAATCTTTTCTTCAGGTAGCAATTCCTGAGATCTTCTCTTGGTGTGTAACTGCATTTTCTGACACTTGCTGTTATGCCAAACTGCAGGAAGCAGTAGTCAATTAGGGGCTTAGGAACTCTTCTATTTAACTACTTGCTATAAAAAATCTCCTTATCAATCCCATTGCCATATAAATAAATATAGACTCATTTGTTATTTTTTTAATTATTTGTCACTCCCCCAACCCCCTCACCCCCCCCCCACACCACACCACCACCACCACCACCACCATCATCTTTAAAATGAAAATTCCAAAAAGGCAAAATTGTATCTAAATGAGTCACTACCATATTCTCAATGCCTTAAATAAGGGCTCACATCCAAAGGGTTCTCAACACTTATGTTTTGAATGTTGGCAGACAACTCTTTATAGATCACTCACATTTCTACACATCTTATAAGTAGAGACACTGAGTGTCTTTGTTCCAGACTATGGTTTAAATGATGTTTATATAGCAAACAGCCTTGGAAGATATTGTATTTCTCTCTGAAGCAAAGTGCAGGTTTTTTTGAAGCCTTATAAAATAGAGATACTTTCTTTGGAGCACAAAGCAGTCATGCTTTCTGTCCATTATTAAAGATTCAGATTTTCAGTACTAGGTTACTCTCCTCTTATGCAACCCACTGTGAGCCCAGGTGACACCTGGATGTCCACACAACACACTGTGAGAATTTGGGCTTGGAGAACTGTCACAAGCAAATGCTATTCTGTCTACTGCTATCCCTGTGAGGAATAAAGTCTTTGTCTCTAACCCAGGAGCATCCAAAAACTGTGGTACACTAACTTTTTAGATTACAAGTAGGGTTAAATCTTAGACCTTTAGAGATCTTTTCAGTCTTGGTGATGAGAATGGGATCCTAACATAGACATAGCTCTCTGGAAAGGAAAGTTAATAGCCACACAGGCAGATAAATGGGATTTAGCTGTAGCAGAAATGTAGATCAAATAATATCATATATGGGGCAAAAAAAATGGCTGTTCAGTTTATTGCCTGTTAGTCAGGAGGAAGTGGGGAGGTCGTCTCAGGCTAAGGATAGGGGAACAGATGCAAAGTCATCTGCCCAAATGGCACCCTGGTTGTTGCTAACTCTCCTCTGGAAGAGGTAGTTTTCTCACTCTTCTGGTAGGCAGTCTCAGGTCCATCCCACTGAAAGAACTAAGATTAATCCAGGATAGGCAGCGTGTTCTAACACTTTCACACAACACTTACAGACACCTGTACGTTCACTGAATATGAGAAGCAGGAAATTTATGACCACTATAGGCATTAACAAGAAAAATCAATAGAGCTTTGGCTAGTTCTCATGCTAGATGATGCTGGGTGTAGAGGATGTATGTCTTGTGAGGAAAAAACAGCAACGACTGTGCCAGCTCCTGGCTCAGCTGCTCTTGTGGTCTATCATGCCAACCTTGGAGTCATTTGAAGACAAGAGTGAAGGGTCTCTAGTTGTCTGTTAGTTTATTTTTCCGTGGGGTACTGACTACTAGAAAACAGCTTTGGCCCACTTAGGGAGATTTTCCTGAGGCAGAAGCACTGTTGTGGGAATCTATAGATGAGTAATGGACCGTATTCATGCTTTTACTGTCCTGATTGGATTTGAGGAACATGACCCACTGGAAAATAAATCATTGATTCAAAGGAATTTTTGTAATCTGTAGGTAACCCCCGCTACTCTGGAAAAATCGCCTAGCCCCTATATTAAAACAAGATGAAACTTTAAGGATATTATTAAGACAATGGAGCAGAAAATGCCTCAGATTAAGGGGAACTGCTTTAAAAATTGCTGCTATTTTAGTCAAGCCCAACTTGGTTAAAGCACACAAGCCAAGTGTCCCCAACAGCAAGTACTTCAGCTGTGGCCACTGAATGTGTCCTCCAAGGCTGAATGACATTGTGTCAGTCACTGGAAAAATATCACTTAATAAAGATCTTTGAGCAGGCTGAAAATATTGGAAATTCATTTATTTGAATCCCAAGCTACCGTCATACCACTTAAACCTGATGATAAAGATGAGCCTCATTTCAAAGGTAAGGAGCAATTTTCCTTGTGTACATCCCCTGGTCCTTTTTCTCCACTTTTACCTCTACCTCAGGCATTTTAATAAGAAAGATAATTAGTGATTGGGCCAAAGTTTCCCTCTCCCCAAAGGGAAACCAGATTCAAGCATGCTGGGGTATTTCAGGGACGAGAAAGAGGCAAGTTTCAATGGCTTTGTTGGATACTAATGCTCAAGTCGCAATCCTACCTAGACTCTTGGAACGAGGGAGTGCCCAAATCCAACTAATGGGTTTTGGGCACAGTTCACAGGAGGGAAATGAAGCTAAATG
The DNA here is from genome assembly GCF_030028045.1 of Hippopotamus amphibius kiboko. Classification (NCBI taxonomy): domain Eukaryota; kingdom Metazoa; phylum Chordata; class Mammalia; order Artiodactyla; family Hippopotamidae; genus Hippopotamus; species Hippopotamus amphibius. The sequence continues at coordinate 56,479,228 of NC_080198.1, read as the reverse complement.
GACCTTGTGGGTAAGTCCTTCGGGACAAGGCAACGTACTGTTTTTGTTGATTTTACAACTGAATTTATGCTAGGAAATTATGTGGTAGGTGCTTGTACCTTCCTTGTACCTTCCTACAAATTGGCAGATTAAAAACAACCCTCTTTGGGGTACTGTATTATGGACAGAAATAGCTGGTCCTTATCAAAACATCTAGGTCCCTCATGTAAATGCCAGTGTTAAGAGTCATTCCTCATAAGGAATCAAGCTGATAATTGAATGTTCAGCACTCAGGCTGTCACCATTGCTGCCTGAGTCCATCATGGTGTCCTACATTTCATGACTATGTTTCTGAGGTGGAGAAAGGTCACATTACATTAAGTCCTGCCCACTCCCAGCAAAACCCCTTTTGGGGTTACCCCCTCTTGGAGCAATCAGTACAGCCTCACCACCACTGACACATGTTCAGATTACAGTGCTGCTGTTCAAGTTCAGTCTGTAACACTGTGGCCTTTGAAGCTAAATTGTTGTATTTTTGGCTCTTTGAACCAGGAATACTTACAGTTTGATAATGGAATATCTTTATCATGAAAGCCACTCAATAGCAGGCTGATAATCAAGGTATTCAATTGCTTTTCCATACTCTGCACTGTCCACAGACATCTGGTATTATAAAGGATTAGAACATCCTCAAAAATCAACTCAAAGTGATTCTGACTGTACCTTCATCTACAACTCTAGGTCCATACCTTTTAGTCAGAGAATTTTGTCACTGAAAGCATGTGGCTGTCCCCAGCAAGTGATCATCTTATTTGGCTACTTCCTGGGTAATGATCGGGATCAGGAAGGTGGGTTATATAGACTGATTATGAATAGTTGCAGTCTACCCTGTCCATTCTTGACCATACTGCCTTTTCTTTCCCTGAATGTCACCACTAGGCTGGACTGGTTAATATACCCTCTAAGAAGTAGCCTAGCCAACTGAGGCTCAAGGGACTCAAACTCTATTCTAATTCACCCCCTGCATACCCTTCTTAGATTGTTATATTCCTAGGTCAGAAGAACAATGGCCATTTGACAGTAGTACACTACCACTATTATTAGTATTCAGTAGTCCGTACTCACCAAGTTCCTCTGTTGTGGTCCATGACAACCAGAATAGGATACATGTAGATGTCACAAGTTTAATTAAAATGCCATTGTCTCTTATGAACTTGGCCCCTATGGATGAAAGGTTTGGGCACAAGTAGGAGATAATTAAGAAAAGGGTGAAGTTATAGCTCCTGAAATGGGACAGAGCAATTTTATGGCAAAGAAGGGAGAGTAACAGCCTAAGCACCCAGAGAATATCTCAAATTTTGGGAGGTACCATGAGGGGAGGATCATTAATGATTTTTGTCTTCAGAATCATTAGAACTGCTCATGAAAAAAAAAAAAAAAAAACATCCTGGGGGTGCAAGCAGTGGAGAGTAAATTTAACTGACTTCCATCTCTTATTGCATGGCTCTAACCATGATTTAAATGCCATTCCACTTAAATTCACTGTAAAGTATATTGAAAACAACAGGGGATGAATGGTGTCGGCTCCTGTACTTCCCATACAAAACAATAGCAGTTGATGGCAACCACTCAAATGTTTCACCTTCCCCTTTCCATAGTTTTTATTCAGTCATTTCATGCAGTAGATGAAAACCACCCTGCTGTTGGCACAGATGGAAAGAACAGGTTGGATTGACTGCTGTCAAACAATCTCTCAGAAAACCTTCTTTCCGGATAGGATCAAGATGGTGGAGGAGGAGGATGTACACTCACTCCCTCTTGCAAGAGCACCAGAATTACAAATAACTGCTAAATAATCATCAACAGAAAGAAAATGGAACTCACCAAAAAAAGACACCCCACATCCAGAGACAAAGGAGAAGCCACAATGAGATGGTAGGAGGGGTGCAATCGCATTAAAATCAAATCCCATAAATTCTGGATGGGTGACTCACAAGCTGGAGAACAGTTATACTGCAGAAGTCCACTCACTAAAGTGAGGGTTCTGAGCCCCATGCCAGGCTTCCCAACCTGGGAGTCCAGCAATGGGAGGAGGAATCCCCAGAGAATCAGACTTTGAAAGCCAGTGGGATTTGATTGCAGGTCCTCTGCAGGACTGGGAGAAATAGAGACTCCACTCTTGGAGAGCACGCAAAAAAGTGTGCTCACCAGGACCCAAGGGGAAGGAGCAGTGACCCCATAGGAGACGGAACCAGACTTACCTTCTGGTGTTGGGGGGTCACCTGGGGAGGTGGGGGGTGCTGTGGCTCACTGAGGAGGTGGAGGCACTGGCAGCAGAGGTTCTGGGAAGTGCTCATTGGCGTGAGCCCTCCCAGAGTCCACCATTAGCCCTACCAAACAGCCTGTAGACTGCGGTGCTAGGTGGCCTCAGGCCAAACAACCAACAAAATGGGAACACAGCCCCACCCATTGACAGACAAGCAGATTAAAGTTTTCCTGAGCTCCACCCACACAGCCCTACCCACCATCAGTCCCTAGATATCTTCCTCCACAAGAGGTCAGACAGCCGTATCATCAGCAGTATTTCATCTTGTGGAACTGAAAACCATAGCCACAGAAAGATAGAGGAAATGAAAAAGCAGAGGACTTTGTACCAGATGAAGGGACAGGATAAAACCCCAGGAAAAAAAAAAAAAAAAAACAAATGAAGAGGAGATAGGCACCCTTACAGAAAAAGAATTCAGAATAATGATGGTGAAGATGATCCAGGACTTTGAAAAAAGACTGGATGCAAAGATTGAAAAGTTTACCAAAGACCTAGAAGAATTAAAGAACAAACAAAGAGAGATATGCAACACAATAACTCAAATGAAAAATACACTAGAAGGAACCAATAGCAGATTAACTGAGGCAGAAGGGCAAATAAGTGACCTGGAAGACAGAATGGTGATAATCACTGGTGCAGAAAAGAAGAAAGAAAAAAGAATGAAAAGAACTGAAGACAGCCTAAGAGACCTCTTAGACAATGTTAAATGCACCAACATTCACATTATAGAGGTCCCAGAAGGAGAAGAGAGAGAGAAAGGATCTGAGAAAATATTGGAATAGATTATAGTTGAAAACTTCCCTAATGTGGGAAAGGAAATAGCTACCCAGGTCCAGGAAGTGCAGAGTCCCAGGCAGGATAAACCCAAGGAGAAACACTCCAAGACATAAAGCAGTCAAATTGACAAAAATTAAAGACAGAGAAAAGTTATTAAAAGCAACAAGGGAAAAATGACAAATAACATACAAGGGAACTCCCATTAGGTTAACAGCTGATTTCTCAGCAGAAACTCTGCAAGCCAGAAGGGAGTGGCATGGTATACTTAAAGTGATGAAAGGGAAGAACCTACAACCAAGAATACTCTACCCAGCAAGAATCTCATTCAGATTCAAGGGAGAAATCAAAAGCTTTACAGACAAGCAACAGCTAAGAGAATTCAGCACCACCAAACCAGCCCTACAACAAATGCTAAAGGAACTTCTCTAAGCAGGAAACATAAGAGAAAGAAAGGACTTACAAAAACAAAAACAAAACAATTAAGAAAATGATAATAGGAACATACATATCGATAATTACCTTGAAGGTAAATGCACTAAATGAACCAACCAAAAGACACAGACTGGCTGAATGGATACAAAAACAAGACCCATATTTATGCTGTCTGCAAGAAACCCACTTCAGACCTATGGACACATACAGACTGAAAGTGAGGGGATGGAAAAAGATATTCCATGCAAATGGAAATCAAAAGAAAGCTGGTGTAGCAATACTCATATCAGAAAAAATAGACTTTAAAATAAAAAATGATACAAGAGATAAGAAGGGACATTACATAAAGATCAAGGGATCAATCCAAGAAGAAGAGATAATTATAAATATATATGCACCCAATATAGGAGCACCTCAATACAAAAGGCAAATGCTAACAGCTGTGAAAGAGGAAATCAATAGTAACACAATCATAGTGGGGGACTTTAACACCCCACTTACACCAATGGACAGATCATCCACACAGAAAATTAATAAAGAAACACAAGCTTTAAATGACACAATAAATCAGCTTGATTTAATAGATATCTATAGGACATTACATCCAAAAACAGCAGATTACATGCTCTTCTCCAGTGCACACGGAACATTCTCCAGGATAAATCACATTTTGGGTCATAAATCAAGCCTTGGTAAATTCAACAAAATTGAAGTCATATCAAGCATCTTTTCCAACCACAACGCTATGAGATTAGAAATCAGTTATAGGAAAAAACCTGTAAAAACACAAACACATAGAGGCTAAATAATATACTACTAAGTAACAAGAGATCACTGAAGAAATCAAAGAGGAAATCAAAAAATACCCAGAGACAAATGACAATGAAAACACAATGATCCAAAACCTATGGGATGCAACAAAGGCAGATGTAAGAGGGAAGTTTATAGCAATACAATCCTGCCTCATGAAACAAGAAAAATCCCAAATAAACAATCTAACCTTAAACCCAAAAAAACTAGAGAAAGAAGAGCAAACAAAACCCAAAGTTAGTAGACAAACTGCGACATCTGTAGAGACGTGCATGGACCTAGAGACTGTCATACAGAGTGAAATGAGTCAGAAAGAGAAAAACAAATATCGTATATTAACACATACATGCGGACTATAGAAGAATCATACAAATCAACCAGTTTTCAAGGTAGAAATAGAGACATAGATATAGAAAACAAACATATGGACACCAAGTGGGGAAAGCAGGGAGGGTTGGGGGGGAATGAATTGGGAGATTGGGATAACAAATTGTGCACTGAATATAAGCTGCTTATTGTCTGTTAACTGTATCTCAATAAAAGTTCTTAAAAAAAAAAAAAAAGAAAGAAAGAAAACCTGCTTACCAGGGAACTATGTGGATCTATGGGATTGTACTTCTGTTTAGAAGCCAAGCATTAACGTGCCTCCCCACTGAATACATGGTAGTTTGCACCTTAGGAGTGGCTGTAAGAGACCTTCAAGTGTTGGAGGAAATACCACCAGTAAATCATGTAGCTGTCAAATGACTGTGGAAAATTCTCCAAAATGAGGCAACTCATGATCTTCCCAGATAGGTAACTAATTTGTTATCTATATGCAACCTGTGGCTAATTATCCCAATAATGAGTCATCCAATTTGCAGTGGTGGTACAAAATGTGTACCTGATTTATCTGAAGTGACTGATTAGCAGTATTTTGGCCCTGGAAAATATTCAGGTCAGATTCAACCGATTGTCCAAGTTTGATATTGATAACAGAGTTACCCAGACTTTGTCCTTGTGAGCCAAGGCAATTTCTGTACAATCACAAAAAACATCTACTGTACCTGGATTAGAACCTTAGACCAGGTGGAAGGTCAGTAAAGAAAAATAAGAAGAAAGTCCTTTTCCATGTAAGATGGAGCCTGATGGTTTATAAGAGTTGTTTATTTGGTTGCATCTAGAACCCTGGTTATTGTTTGGAGTCCTTTTGGTAGTAATCTTAATACCAGCAATAAATATGAGACAAATTGAATGAATTTGCTCCCAGCCTCTGATGGTTACAGTGACCAAAACAGTGGGATACTCACCAGAAATTGCCAGAATACCACATGGTATAGAACTAAGAGGTAGATACTGATAAGAAAGAACTCTTGTGAATCTTTTGTGTTTCTGCATAAATTGTGAGGAGAAGCATTGACTGCCATTTCTATAGACTGTCTATATAGTTCTATACAAACTAGGATGTTTATACAGTGTAGAGACTTGGAAGATAGAGATGGTGTTTATCCAAAGCAAAAACCAAGCATTCTTGGTACAGCTTATAAAAGATTTCCCTTCCCTAAGCCCAAGTTTCCTTAATATAACCTACTTAATATTTAGGGGTTACATTTCTCTCTTCATAGGGCTTTTTGGGAATTGTGCTTAGGGAACCAGCAGGAGAAATGATTATACTCTGGCTGCTACTATTGCTCTGAGTGATTGAGTTCTTTGTGTCTGACTCAGGAGTTTATGTCGTCTGTCAGCATCCATGAAACCATGGGATACTAACTTCGTAGTAAAAGTATGGTAAAATAACAAAGCCTTCACATATCTTGACATTGAGCAAGTAATTGAATGTGTTATGGATATTTTCTGTCATATATGGAACAGAATTGTCATGACTTTGGAGGAAGATCACTAGTATATCTCTGCATCTTCATACTGCACTCAGTATCACCTCTCCATCATCATTGGCAAAGTGGTGATGCCATTGAGTGCAATCAGTAAGACTGGAAGCTGTCTGGTGTGCAGCCTTTAGTCCCTCTTTCTTTCCTTGGTTCTCTATTTTGCAAGTTTCAGTGGCTTTCCCTAGCCCCCTTTATTCCCAATGTCCTTATCAAAGTTAGCTTTAGACACAACAATATTGAAAACAACATGGGTTTAGAATACATTCTGGGCATTTTCTACTCCATCAAAAAACTTACTTTAGGGCACTTTAACCTGTTCACCACCATCTGACAGAAAGCCTCTAAAGTCTACATAATCTTCTTGTTTTTCAGTCTCTGGAACATTTCATTTTGGTCTCTGAAGCCAAGCACCTGCCATATGTGGGCTGGATTTCTACAATCTGAGGACACTGTGGAGAGTCTGGGTTGCTTATTCTATTTCCTTTCTAAGACTGAAAGCCCACAGTTCCTTGATGGGTGGGACACAATCTATTTTTCCATTAACTCTACCATGGCCTACATGTCACTTCTTTCTTTCTACAGGAGTGAGACGCTGAAATATCCTTAGTGGAGTCTTGGCATTATTCGCCATAGGCTTTCTTCCCTAATATCTCTTGGAGAAAATTCTCTGTGTGCATCACCCCAATAAACACATATAAAAAAGCATACTCTTGGCTGGCTTTCTAGATAGAAAACCTACACTTCTACAGCTGTCCTAGTGCTAAGATCACTGTTTAAATAATTCTACAGCTGTCTTGGTGCTAGGATATGTCTCATCTGGATTCTCCTCTTTCAAAGAGGGTCATAGGATTACATCTTCTCAGACTATATCTACAACTAATCCTATGCACCAGTCTTCTAACAGTTTCTAACAACTGTAATTTGATTCAGGGTAGTTAGTTACTGCACCAGAGTTCAACAATCCTGAGGGAAAGACCCCACAAATGCAAGCTGGCCATTGTATCTTCCACAGTCTACCACTGTGTGCAAACACATTAACCAGGAAGGACTCAGCCTTGTCTACAGCCAATTACAATCACCTTCGGACACACAGAGTCAGTTTCAGATGGCAAGTCAGAAGTTCCTTTTCCCTGATACCTTTTTCTTATTCCACATGTCATTCTTTCTATTTCCTCAGGATCCCTGGCCTATTCTGTACCATTTCCTGTGGTCAAGGCCAGCAAAACCTATTGACCCTAGGTCCTGATATTCTTCCAAGAAGAGGACATATAAAACAAAACACATTTTTTTCCATGTTGATGTTGATCGCCTCCTTATGTCATGATTTTTTTAAAGTAATATAATGTATTTTCACTCTTAAAGACCCTGCTTCACCAGAACTGAAGGATGGGAAGAACAAGAGTCTAAAGGGACAGAGACCCAAGCTAGCCACTTAGTCATCTGAGTGATTACTCATGAGGGCCTGAATTAAGGTTCTAAAAAGTTTAGAGTTGTTATATATGCAAGAGGTGAAATTAGTATGTAATTTGAATTACAATTTTTCCTAAAATTACTCTTAAAAGCTTTTAGTATTTAACTAATAGGAGCAACTCTCTGTTGTACACCATCTGTATTCTAGACACTGTACATTTTTACATAAAGTAATGAGCACAGAGTAAGTGTGCAACTAATGGTTTCTATTTTTAAGAAATTATAATTTTATTATGAGTTTTACGTTATTGCCTATTCATTTCTGACAACAGTCCTAAAGGGGAGCTAAATTTCCCAGTGTTTTAGATCTGCATATCAGATACAGAAACTTTAAGTAAGTTGTCCAAGTAATTGAAATATAAGAAAGTAAGGATTTTAATCTCTCTCTCTAACTTTCAAACTCATGTTCTTTCCATTGTATAAATTGCATGAACTTTAAATATAGTTTTTGTCTCTGTAAACATACTTGTCTCTAATTTTTTTTAAAATTGAGATTGAAAACTTATACAAGCCTGTGTCCCTGTCCTTTGAAGTAAAAGGCTTTTGCTTTAGTCTCCCAGGGGAGCCTGAGTTTTAAAAGGCTGACTCAAGAGTTAATAATTAGAAATGTGAAGATGTAGAAACATAGAATAGCTGTTGGTAACGATTTAGACTATAAACCAGCCACATCGCAGTCGCCGAACTCCCAGTTTCCTGAAAGATATAGATAAAGGTCTGACACGCATTCCTAAGTTATTTCTACAGGAAGAAGACCCCCTCCGGGTGAAAACTACTGACCTCAAGCACCTAAACACCAGACCATTGAAACCAGAAGATTGGTGATTCTGAAAACTTCACTCTGATGCTAACCAATCTGAAAACTGTCCATAAGCTAAGCACGCACCCTTTGGCCCCCTCCCTCACACTGCCTTTAAAAGCCCTTTGCTTGCAACAAGATGTTAAGATGATTCTTAAAAACACTAGTCCACCATCTTCTCGGTTAACTGATGTGGTTTGTCAAATAAAATCACTTTCCCTGCCTCAACGCCTTGTCACTCAACTTATTGGCCTGTCGGGCAGCGAGTAGCCAAATCCGGGTTCAGTAACAAGATCTAACTGACATATAACATCATGTGAATTTACAATATACAACATGTTGAATTGATACATTTACATATTGCATTATGATCACCATCACAGGGTAGCTAACACCTCTACCTCATCACGTGATTATCCTTTCTTTTTGTGGTGAGAACAATTAAGATCTATTAGCAACTTTGAAATTTATGAAACATTGTTGTTGAGTATAATCCCCGTGCTGTGCATCTCTAATTTTTTTTTTGACAATAACTAATTACCCTAGCAGGCATTTTGATTTCCAAAGCCAATAAAAACAAACCTTCAAGAAATGTTCAGTTTCCATCATCACTCTGATAGGTATTCCCACTTGTTGACTCAATCCAGTAGCCATTTAGAACATCCTGTCTTCATTCTCCGTGCCTTTATTCCTGGTATTGCTTCATTTACCTTCTCCTTGTACCTTGCTACTACATCTCTTCTTTCCCTCAGCTAACTAATTAAATGATTTGCAAGACTATATTGTGTAAGTTCCTAACAGTCGGTGTGTCAAGGAGACATTGGAGACAAATGCATCAACAGGCCATGGGTGAAGTGTCGGGGGATTCTGGGAAGATGTGCCACTTTGATGGGCAGGGACTTTGAGCTAATAAAGCCCTCAGGGATCTCCTTGGCCCTCTGGAGTTTTCAACCAACATAGCTGACATCCTCTTTAGCTCTTCTGTTCCCAGAAGAGATAAAAGCTTATTTTATTTTTATTTTATTTTTTCCTGGAGTCCAAGCTGGTTTTATTTATTTGTTTGTTTATATCTATTTATTTTTATTGAGATATAATTGACATATAAGATATTAGTTCCAAGTGTACAATATAATGATTAGACATTTGTATGTATACACTGAGGAGTGAGCACCAGAAAAAATCTAGTTACCATCTATCACCATACATGGTTACAAATTCTTTTTTTTCTTGCGATGAGAAATTTTTGGAGACAGGCTAATTTTAGATGAACCACAAGCAGTCCACTACTCAGAAAAATTTCAGAGATGATTCAAAAGGAAAAAGGATGAGAGGAAAGAATGAGTTTGAAAAACAAAATGGCTATATTCAAGAAATACAATAAGCACACCAGGAATTCTATTAGGTCAACCTGAGAAAATGTGCTGTTTCTCTGCTAATGTAAGGCTAATGCTAGTCATCTTTATGAATTTTTCTGGGATTGACTTCTTCCATTTGTGAAAGGGAAATTGTTACACACGAATGAAAGCAAAGTTATCTGACATGATAATGAAAATCAAGAATTACTGAGTGCTTACCATGAGCCATAGTCTACCACAGTGGGTTACATGAATTATGCCATTTAACCTACCACAGTATGTGGTAGATACTATTATTAGCTCCATTTAAAGATGAAGATGGCCAAGCACAGAGAGTTAAAATGACTTGCCAAGGGTCATAGGGTTAGAAATCTTGACAGCGTGACTCTATGGTCAGTTCTATTCTTGATTCCATTGGTGAGTCAACCTTTCACTTCAGATGCTGCTGAAAGTCCCTTCTGAAGACTGTTTCTGGACAGGCTGTGGGGTGATGGTGTCCACTCTGTCCCTTGTTCTCTCTGGCAGCTCTCCTTTACATGTTAGCCAGTATTGGTCAACAGGCTTTGATGCAGACACCCACTTAATTTACCCACCTACCCTCCACTCAACAGCTCTTTAATCCTCTTCCCTCCGTTCCTTGACTTGAGTCTTCGTCCACACACTGGTGAGCCAGTGAAGGCTGTCACATGCCCTGAAGACACCGGAAGTCCTCTCTACACCCTCCCTGCTCTCTTTACCTCCCTCTCTTCTAGCCCAGCGCACTTTGATCACTACACCCTTAGTTTCAATCTTAGCAACACTATCCTCATCCTCACTCAACATATAAAATGCAGATTAGGCCAGGGCCAATAGTCAGCCCCTTGTATAATGCAGGAGGACTGGGTAGCTAGAAGACCTAGATACACAATTTCTGTTGACAGATGCTCTATGCTGTGACAACTTTTTATTGAGCTGGAGTTTTTATTGAATTTTTTATGTTATGTGCATTTTAAAATGTTTTCAGCAACTCTCCATCTATTCTTTCACCAATATAATTTGTCTCTAAAATCATTTCCACCTCTTACTTTTTCTCTAGTAAGCCTCACTTTCTCTTCTATTATGGATTATTAGTACGTACTTTTTGTTTTATTGATGCTTTTATCTTTTTAAGGCCATTAGAGTGTTTATTTTGAATGGTGTTTATTTCCATTCACTTCACACACACACACACACACACACACACACACACACACACACACACACACAGACAAAGGCATTTCTTGATTATAGACTTACTGCATCCTGTATGCTGCAGTCCCATTTTTGGTGAAGATGTAAAACTCTTTCAGTAATTTAACTCCCAAAGACACATTCTCTAGTAGTTCTTAGCATATTTCTCTTTGCTAACAATATCAATATTACCTTTCCTTCCTCTGTCTGTGAACCATATTTTATGTTTTATCTGTGATATCAAGTGTTTTCTGTAATGACAATTCATGTGGCTCTTATAAAAGTCACAAGTTCTACAAAAAAGCACCATTTTGGAAAAAACAGTCTCGTTATTCTAGTTGATATTTGCCCTTTCTTTAGCAGTAAATAGTGATCAAATTGCTTTTTTATTTTTCTTCTTAAAAATATTAAATGATTTTCATGATTTATTTACCAGTGAGACTAAAGCTAAAAATAGTGTTCATCATAAGACATATTTGGAGGAACAAGAAATCTTAGCTTGGAAAATAGGAGATTCATGGAGAATCTTATAACTGTTTTGAGAAAATAATTTTCACCTTAATCTCTTTCTGTTAGTGGGAGGGACTGGTAACAGATATGTAAGGATCATTTTAGCATAGTTTGAAAAATTACCAAAAATTAGAGGAATTTAAAAATGAAAATTGGTTGTTTTTTTGTGGTAACAAGTTTAAGTATTCAAGCAGAACCTGTATAAGCACACAGCAGAAGTACGACCAGGGGGATTCTTTTATGGGAGGCTGAAATAACTGATTTTAGATTTATTCCTATTTTATTATTTATGGTGTATTTTATAATTTTATGGAGGCATAACATGAAAAAATCAGAATCAATCCTCAAGGTATGCAAAAGTTTAACTAAACTCTATACAGGAATGTTTCATTTCTACTGAATGTTTTAAATAGTTACAGTAGAAAGTATTTTTAAGAGACTATTACGTAATCAGTGCATGTTTTTGTTGTTAATTCCATGCTATGTTTTTTTTCTATGTTTATAGTCTTTTCAGTAAAGTTGAACTGTATAGATGATGCATATTCATAGGAATGTTTTCTTTCAAAGATTGATAAAAGCAAAGGCGTTAATAACTATCATTAAGTTTAAATATGGCAGCAAAAATGTATTTCCACTGTTTTCTTCACTTTCAGATATACCAGAGAGGAATACCAATATTTATAATTCTCAGAACTTGTATTTAAATATCTTCAGATTACTTGAATAAATATTCTTCTTGATTTTTGCAAGGGCAATTAGTATAATTCTTCTCTCAAGTATAGACTCTGGGTTTAGAATAGTAAAATGCTTTACGAATGGATATGCATATATTTTTATGCATGGGTGTTTATGTGTTATATTTAGGTATATATTTGTGTTTACATTTTTTATACTGAAGAGTGCTAAGAAAAGAAAATACACAAGTGTATCTGAATGTCAAATCCTCCTTTATTTGAGGATGTGCTATTTCAGGTGATTTTTAATACATATGTAAAGTGGTAGCAATCAACTCAGGCAAGCTTTCAACAAACTTATGTTTGGTATTTGCCAAGCATTGTATTAAATTCTGGGGCAGAAATGATGCTAGATAAAGTCCTTATCTACAGGTGCATGCAGCTTAGTGGAAAGAGGGAAACAGACATATAAATATCTAAAGAAATGTGTTACAATAAAACTTTAACATGTATTTGTTCATTATGAATACTTATCACTCATTCCCAAATGGTAGTAGATACTTCCATTTGTTTTCATCTATTGTAATCACATCCAGTGCTTAAATGAGTGATCCTGATAAATAAATGTCTAAGAAATATTGTTTTGTTGATCAAATGAACAGCTAAGTTATAAACACAACATCTTGGTATTCAGCATGTCCAAGAAACAGTATTAGTCAATAAAAATAAATAAGGATATAGTTTTTACTGGTTTAAGTATTGCAAATCTGTGCGTAAGAACAGGTTCTTGAAGGATGACAGCCCCGTAAGAATAGCAGAGAAACTAGAGATTCTTTACTGAATTAACATTAAGCTAATTGAATTTAATACTGAGCTAATTTCATCAATATAAGTCTGTTTGTCCTGGTACTCTTCTAATTAGTGAGTGAGGACTTGGATTTCATTGGAAAAGGAGAAGGATAAAAGTGAGTGAGGAAAACAACAGTACTTTGAAATTGAAATGACACTGAAGGACCAGGGTGATCTATGGAGATTTCATGGAAGCCACAACTATTGGGACACAGTTAAGAGACTGAGATAGGAAAACTAAGTGAGAAATATCGAGTTGGCTGGGAAGGAATAGAGTACCATTATTCATCCAGTTAGTCTTAGAAGATTTTCAGTTCAAATACCCATCTCACAGAATAAATAATGTCTTTTTTCTTCCCCCATGTTTAATGAAAATGGTAAGAAAATAGTCATTGGGTTTCATCTGTGTTCATCTAGCATTGATTATTCTAATTATCACTGAAAAAAGCTCCTATGTTGCCAGATGATTCTTGTAAAACTTAAGTTGCAGAGCATAATACTGTATATTAGAATAGTACAGCCAGAGAAAGAGAACGACTCTTATCCTGAGCCACATCACGGACCCTTGTTTGAGATAGAGAAATTAATATTATGGGTAAACCTACCAAATATGAACACAAAGAAACACAAATACATTAATATAGCTGTCACTCAAACCTGGATATTAAGATAGAAAATAGGTCTCTTACTGGGGACTTTGGGGAAAGAAAGAAGATCAAATTGTAACTTGAAGTCCATTCCCTTCTCTTACTTCCAGGAAAGAATATTCTCAGGGTTTAGGCATTCTTTCTCAGGGTGGGTTTGCCTGGTAAATGTTGCTGTGGTGAGATTTATGCCCAAAATAATTTGGCTATGCTTGATCACCTTCTAAATCTCCAGAACCCAATCTAATGCCAGAAAAAAAATGGAGTTAAATTTCCAAGTATCTTTGAAAAGCAAAATGCATCATACCATCCACTATGGCCACACTATGTCACTATATCATTATGTCACTACAATTAACTCAATAGTCCTTTCTCATGATGTGAGAAGAGGGGTCTGTTTCACATCAGTTTCTTTCTCTATGGTTTTCCATCACAAACAGGGCTTTTAATTAACATTAACTCTAAAGGTTTCTATTTTATGAAATGTAAGAAAGTATTAATTAATTTAAAATTCCTTATAGTTAGTTCCTTTGTACAGGGATTTTAGTTTTGTTTTTCTACCATGGTAATTGCACTTTATAAATAAACTTGACACATGCTGTCTTTTATTCATCTATCAAGGCAAAAAAATCCAGATCAAAACCTGAGGACAAATTGTACATATCTGGCCAGTGGATTCACTAATAGTGTCAGAAACATTGTTTTACTCTGCAAAAAAAAAACTTTTCCATCAGCAAGACTCCCTCTACCCGCCCTTTCTCTTCTTAACGTCACAGAAAAAAAAATGCTCAAAACCAGTCATCTGTACCACCTGTCTTCACTTCCACTCTCCACTCTGTCAATTCCCTCCTCAAAACTTTTCACTACAAAAATGCTTTTTTCAAGGTCTTCATACTTCCATTATACAAATCCTGTGATCACTTTTCAATTTTACTTTTCCTCAGTCTCTCAGTAGCATTTCATATACTATTTAAAACTCCTCCTATTCTAGTCTCCTTTCTGGCTTCTTTTTTGTCTGACTTCTAATAGAAAATATGTGTAAACTCATTTGTTCATAATTTAAGAAATATGACCAGATGATCAAAACAATATATTAAATAAAATTAAAAGTGAAACTACAAAAAATTAAAATCCATGAGTATGTATTTGTATCACCCAGAATAGGTCAGAATATTTTCCTGTAATAAATTATCCAAAATATCCATTACAAATCATCTGCCTCACATTGTCTTTATTCTCAGGCCAAGTGACACAGCATTGCCAGTTACTTCAACAGAGGGAAAATGTGGCCATTGCTCATACTTCACTGGCCAAAGCAGGTAATACAGCCCCATATGAGTTCCAGAGTAGAAATATATAATCCTTCAGCAGGGAGACATAGTAAATAGGAATTTACTATGTTTGGTGAATTTGGTGAATAGGAATAAATCTCCTACAATATATAAGTGAACAAACAAAGAAAACCAGTGTAATTCACACGCAACCAGTAGAGATTATTATAACAATTTTTTTCTGAAATTTGGTAATTAAAATATCAAGAACATTTCTGCCTTTAAGGATAAACTATAAATTATCTTCTTTGACAGGGGAAAACTCCCTTATAGAAAAATGCCTGCTAGTGAATATGGAAGAATATATGCCTTGGAATAGCAGATTCAGGGAAGCAACAAATTCAGATTCAGGGAAGGATTAGCAATAAACACGAAAGTGATTAGGTGAAGTTTGGGGGAAACAATATTTGCTCAGTACCAAAGTAAGACCTCACACATCACTTAGTAAATTCCAGGTGAAACACCAAACCTTTAAGTTGGAGAGGTCTGGATGTTAGTGTGATTAATCATAACAGTGACAGTGGAACAAGCAACAGTATTCTCCTGTTGTGCTACAAAATGCATGAAGATCATCGTCCATGAAATATCCATGCACAACATGTTTAACCTGATCCAACTACGCTTTCAGATCTAACTTTTAGTTTACAAGAATAAGGGTTTAGAGGACACCACAAGGAAACACTTAGATAAATCCAGTGTTGGCTATGTTTATAAGAAAACTGGACTGATATTTTCAAAGACTTAATGTCATGTTAAAAAAAAAAAGTAAGGGGATTTTTCTACATTAACAGACACAAAGGAGACATGCATCTGATTATATTATGTGCATCTTGATTTGATCCTCATTAGAATTAAACAGCTACAAAACAGTATTTTGGAGACAATTGAGGTTTTGAATATAGATTTGATATTATTGATATTACAGGATTATTGTTCACTGTCTTTTATAATTTATTGTGATCAGATAAGTAAACATCCTGATAATTAAAAGGGACACATATTGAAGTATTTATGAGTGAAGTTACATGTTTGTAACCAGTTTTCAAATGGTTTAAAATTAAAAAATAAAGCAAGATAACTCAAATTTAAGTGGTAGGTATACAGATATTTGTTGTACTATTTTATTGCTTTTATATATATTTTAACTTTTTCCCAGTAAAATGTAGAGAACAAACTCCAGTGAGATTTCATTTCTCCTCATAACATTTGCAGAGCTTTGAAAATATGATCTTGCCCAGTGGTGGTAAGAGTATGGCCATCAAGGAGTCCTTTACATTAATGGTTGGATTATAAATTTAATTGAAGGGTAACTTAGGGGAAAAAAGATGGTGGCGAAGTAGAAGGACATGGAGTACATCCCTCTCCACAGATGCATCAGGAATACATCAAAAGATGCAATAATTCCCACAGAGAACCAGCTGAACACCAGCAGAAGACCTTGAACACAAGAAAGGACTGCAAAGATCCCAACATAACTGGGTAGAACAGAGGAGAAAACAAAAAAAGAAGAAAGAGGAGGAGAAGAAAGGAAAGGGATGGGTCCTACACCCTGGGGTGGGGGGATCTGAAACAGAGGAGAGATTGCAGAATTGAGGGAAACCTCCCTTATCTGATGGGGGAACCCCCTCTCCAATGTGGAATTTGATTGGGTCAGAAGGGAGGCATTTGGGACTGTCCAAAGAGGGTGAAGTGGCGGATCTGTGGCAGACAGGAAAGAGTGAGAAACACACAGAGTGTCCATACCATGGCTCTGTGTGTCCAGGACTGTGAATTGGGTTCACAGCTATACAGGGGTTCTGGGAGCTGGAATGTGGGAACTGGAGAACTGGTTCAGGGTGAGAAACATTGTTGACGGTGGGAAGATGGACTGAGGGGACAGGAGGGAAAAAAAATCTACAGCAGAGAATGCCTGCTGCAGAAAGCTGTGCAGCCATGGTGGCAGTTGGCTACTGCTGACCCACAAGCATGGGGATGAGCCACAGGTGTGGCCTCTCTCTAGGCGCCTGCCATGAACAAAGAGAGGCCCCCCTGGGCCTGGCTGCTGCAGTCAACAAGGGATACAAAAAGCCCCCTGACAGTGCTGGCCTGGTGTGCCTGCAGCTAAGAGCTAGAAGAAGTTTGCAGAGCGGTCCAGCTCTGGAGACATTCTGCTTACAACTGAGCCAGCCAGCTTCCCCCTGCAATAGGCACCACCACCACTACCTGCAACCCAGGCAGGGCACTACTGCTCACTCACACCCAGGGGAAAGAGCCACTATAGTTTTCTCTCCCTCCCCACACATCAGCGCCTACAGATGAACAATAAAGGAATCTCTGCTGTTCATAGAGTAATACAAAAAATCCCCGAGGGCTGCCCATCAGGTGCCTTGCACCTGGCACCAGTAAAGAACCACACTAAGGCCAGATTTCCTATACCTGCACTGCTGGCAACCCTGCGCATTTGGTGTCACCCCCGGGGCTCCCGCGATCCAAGCAGGGTGTTACTGTTGAGTCACACACAGGGAGAGGAGCCACCATCCAAGCCTCTCTCTCCCCACACACCTCCATCTGCAGATGAACAATGAAGGAAACCCTCATTGAGGCAGACCCAAAGAGCTCCAAGGCAGCCTCAGGACCAGACTGGTGGTTAGACCACACACAGAAGCAGGGACAAAACCAAAGCTGAACACCAGGGAGGGGGAAGTAAGGAAGAGGTTCTAAAATCTTTCCATCAGATAGACACACTTCAGACTAAATCCCTGTGATCAGCTAGGTAGACCCTATGTCTTCAGAATATCTGAGTAAACAATCAATGTTCCCACAAATGAAAAAGGTCTCACTCTGGCAGCTGTGGACTGTGGGAGCAAGCACACACAGGAATTAGGCCAGATCAGAGCCTAACTGCACACCACAGGACCCACAGCAGGTCCAGAGTCCAACCCAGAGGCAGAAGAGGGCCTCTTGGAGAGGCAAAGGTGGCCTGAGGCCCAAGGGAAGTACAAGGACACTTACAGCTAAGACCCCAAGGAAACAGAATTATTGTTAATTCTATTGATCTGATCCATTCTGTGGTTAGTTCTAGGTTTGTTTTTTTTTTTTAATTACAATCTTAGTCCTAAGGGATCTTCATATTTGATAACATATTTTTTACTCTATTTTTTACATCTATTTTAATTTTAGCCTTTTTATATATTCCTATCTCTAGCTAGCTTTTTTGTACTGCTGTGTTTATCTCCCCATCTTCTTTCCTTCTTTATCTTTTATACATTTTTTCTTTTTCTTTTTATATTTCCAGTCATACTACGCTCTTCTGTTGCTCTGTGTTCTATCTCTTTTTAGTTTATTTTATCTTATAATACTTTTAATCAGTATTATTGGTCTGCTCTGTTTGCTTGCTTGATTCTTCAGATGACACACTGCTTTTTTTTTTTTTATTAGGTTTTATCTTTATCTTAGTTTTAATTATAATGGTTTGATTTCATTTTGGGGATCTTCACTCTGTCTGGTTGCTCTCTTGCTCTTTGTTATTTTTTTTTTTTTCTTTTTTGGTTTTGAATTTTTGTTGGTTCTCCCTTTGATTGTCTGATTGCATTGTGGGGTTCTTCTAACAGATTATTCTAGTGCTTTATGTTCTACTGGGTTCAGTTTTTGTGCTTCTTGTGCATGTACATGTGTCCTTGATTTAGTATTGGTTTGACTTAATTTTTTGCCATAAGCCAGAGGGTCTGGATAGTCTTTTTTAATCCCCTTTATTGCCAGGACAAGTGACCTCTAGAGTCTGGATTCCTTGACCAGAAGTCAAGTTGGAGGCTCTGGTGAGGGAGCACCAAGTCCAGGATGCAAGACAACTAGAGAGTCCTCAGTCACAGGGAATATTAACTGCAGAGAATTCTCATGGAGGCCTCTATCAGAGTCTAAGACCCAGCTTTGCCCAATTGTCTGCAACTTCCAGTGCTGGATACCTCACATCAAACTACAAACAAGACAGGAACACAGACCCACCCATCAGCACACAGACTACCTAGAGCATACTAAGCCCACAGATACCCTAAAACACACCACCTGACATGGCCCTGCTCATCAGAGAGAAAAGACTCAGATCTACACACCAGAAAGCAGGCACCAGACCCTCCCATCAGGAAACCTACTCAAGACACTGGACCAACCCCACCACTGGGGGCAGAGAGCAGAAACAAGAGGAATTACTACTAGGCAGCATAGGGAAAAGAGACAGCAAATACTATAAATTAGACAAAATGAGAAACAAAGAAACACCTTACAGGTAAAGGAGCAAGATAAAAACCCACAAGACCAAATGAATGAAGAGGAAATAGGAAAATTGCCTGAAAAAGAATTCAGAGTAATGATAGTAAAGATGATCCAAAATCTCGATAGCAAAATAGAGAAAACACAAGAAACATTTTATAAGGACCTAGAAGAACTAAAGAGCAAACAAACAGTAATGAACAACAAAATAACTGAAATTAAAAATACTCTAGATGGTATAAATAGCAGAATAACTGAGGCAGAAGAACAAGTAAGTGAGTTGGAAGATAGAATGGTGGAAATAACTGCCATGGAGTAGGAAAAAGAAAAAAATAATAAAAAGAATGGAAGACAGTCTCAGAGAACTCAGGGACAGCATTAAGTGCACAAACATTCAAATCATAGGCATCCCAGAAGAAGAAGAAAAAAAGAAAGGGCCTGAGAAAATATTTGAAGAGGTTATAGTGGAAAACTTTCCCAACATGGGGAAGGAAATATCAATCAAGTTCAAGAAGTGCAGAGAGTCACATAGAGAATAAACCCAAGGTGAAACACACCAAGGCACATATTAATCAAATTAACAAAAATTAAACACAAAGAAAAAATATTGAAAGCAGCCAGAGAAAAGCAGCAAATAACATATAAGGAAAAACCCATAAGGATAACAACTGATCTTTCTGCAGAAACCCTGCAGGCCAGAAGGGAGTGGCAGGATATATTTAAAATCCTGAAAGAGAAAAACCAACAGCCAAGAATACTCTACCCAGCAAGAATCTCATTCAGATTTGACAGAGAAATCAAAAGCTTTACAGAAATCAAAAGCTTTACAGACAAGCAAAAGTTAAGAGAATTCAGCACCACCAAACCAGCCTTACAACAATTGCTAAAGGAACTTTTGTAGGCAGGAAACACAAGAGAAGGTAAAGACCTACAAAAACAAACCCAAAACAATTAAGAAAATGGTAATAGGAACATAAAGGTCAATAATTACCTTAAATGTAAATGGATTAAATGCTCCAACCAAAGGACATAGAATGGCTGAATGGATACAAAAACAAGACCCTTCTATACGCTGTCTACAAGAAACCCACTTCAGACTTAGGGACATATACAGACTGAAAGTAAGGGGATGGAAAAAGATATTCTATGCAAATGGAAGTCAAAAGAAAGCTGGAGTGGCAATACTCATATCTGACAAGTTAGATTTTAAAGTAAAGACTATTAAAAGAGACAAGGAAGGACACTACATAATGATCAAGGGATTGGTCCAAGAAGAAGACAAAACAATTGTAAATATCTATGCACCCAACATAGGAGCACCTCAATATATAAGGCAAATGCTAACAGCCATAAAATGGGAAATCAACAACAACACAATAATAGTAGGAGACTTTAACATCCCACTTTCCCCAATGGACAAATCATCCAAATAGAAAATAAATAAGGAAGAGTAACATCAAATCTAGCAAAAACTTGTATTACATGAATGTTCATTTCTGCTTAATTTGCAATATAAAGTAATTGGAAATAATGCATCATGATATATCATACAATAGACAAGGAAAAAATACACATGATTGTTAAGTGAAAAAAGTGGATTGCAGATCCATATCTCCTTTGTGACACTAGGTGGGGAGAAAGTTATTATAAGTCTATGAATGTAGGTCTGAGAATGGAGGTCTAGAAAGAAAAGAGATTTTTGTAAAAATCTTATTTTAAACCTTTTTATATTCTTGGAAAAAATTGGAGATGAACAAGTAACTATTATCAAGTATGATTTTCAATAATAAAATTGATCAACACATATGTCTACCCAAGTGTTGAAACTCAGAATGACCTTAGTCTCTTCAATTAATTGTATTTTTTTAATTTTGAACAAAACAAAGTGATAATAATAAAACTTGAACCCATACTCATATGCCTAACATCACATAGTTGAGGCAGTTTTTTGCAGAACCAGGACAAGAGCCCAGGCCCCATGGTGCCATGCTTTTTTTGTGGTATATTAAGTCCCACCTGTATGTTATCTAACTTCATGGTTAAGTAGAAAATGAAGTTCAAGATAGAAGGCTTTGTCAACATCACTTTTGAAAAACGAACATTCTGATTTGGAACAGACCCACTAAGAGAAATAATTTTTGTTGCAATATGACATTTTAGAACCTCTACTTAGTTACCAAGTAAAATTTTATTTTTTAAGTTGAATGACATTTTAAAAGTTCTTAGGTTTTATTTTAAATAAAAAGTATTTTTCCCCAAATGTCCTAGAATATGACATAGTCACAAAATTGAAGGGATTTTAAAATGTAATTTTCTCCATTCCAATAAGCAAAATATACTTAGTTGTTTAGAATATCATGCTCTTGTGTGTGAGAGTAGGGGTGGGGAGCTGTTATCACCTCCATCTTTCATTAATTTAGAGAACAGGGAGCTTAAACTACATTCCTCAGAAGGGGCTATATCAGCCAGGATATTCTCTATTCCTCTTCCCCACACTCCCTCATTCTTTTTTATGAAAAGAAATATAATTGATCTGATTGTGAAATTGGTGAAAACTGACATCCACTTACACATATCCCATGTAGTGTGTATACCTATGGAGAGTAATGTTTTTAATTGAACTGTAGTTGATTTACAATATTAGTTTCAGGTGTATGACACAGTGATTTAATATTTTTATAGATTATACTCCATTTAAAGGTATTACAAAATAATGGCTATATTCCCATGTGCTATACAACATATCCTTGTTGCTCCGCAATTTTTTCTGTAATAGTTTGTATCTCTTAACCCCATAACCATATCTTGTCCCCCTTCACCCTTTTCTTTTTCCTGCTGGTAACCACTAGTTTGTTCTCTTTATCTGTGTGTCTGTTTCTCTTTTATTACATACACTTGTTTGTTTTTTCAGGTTCCACATATACATTATAACAGAGTATTAGTCTTTCTCTGACTTGTCTCACTAAGCATAACTCTCTATAGGTCCATCTATGTTGTTGCAATGAATTTGTAATTTATCTAAATAGCAGAAAGAAACAGTGGGCTGTTTTTATCCCCCAGGTCTCCCAGAAATCTGCATCTGACTTTATGAAGCCTACTGGGATTCTAATAGGCCCAGTCAGGCCTTTTTTCCTCTCCTATGCTTTCTGCTCTGCTACACTTATTAGCTGCTACTATCCTCCATGCAGCTGACCAGGTAAATAACTGCAACTCAGATCCAGTTTTTGTAGCGAGAGAATTCTATAATTTAGACTCCACTGGATTTGATGGATAGGGGTTTGAGGGGGTAAATAGAAGAAAGCTTCATTTTGCTGTGGAATACAAACTGCAATCCCCAATCTCCATATAATAGGTGACTATTGTACATTGTATTGATTTTTTTAAAACTCTTTATTGGAATATAATTGCTTTGCACTGTTGTGCCAATTTTTGAGGTACACCAAAGTGAATCAGCTGTATTTATACATATATCGCCATATCCCCTCCCTCTCGTGACTCCCTCCCACTCTCCCTATCCTGGGCCTCTAAGTCATCACCTATCATCAATTTGATATCCCTATGTTACGCAGGAACTTCCCACTATTTATCTGTTTTACATTTGGTAGTGTATATATGTCAATGCTACTCTCTCACTTCATCCTAGCTTCCCCTTTGCACCCCCCGACCCTGTGTCCTCAAGTCCGTTCTCTACATCTGCATCTTTATTCTTGCCCTGTCACTGGGTTCATCAGTACCATTTTTTTTTTAGATTCCATATATGTGAGTTAACATACAGTATTTTTTTTTGTCTTTCTGGCTTACTTTGCTCTGTATGACAGACTCTAGGTCTATCCACCTCATTACAAATAACTCAGTTTCATTCTTTTTATGGCTAAGTAATATTCCATTGTATATATGTGCCACATATTCTTTATCCATTCATCTGCTGATGGGCATGTAGGTTGCTTCCACATCCTGGCTATTGTAAATAGTGCTGCAATGAACATTATGGGACATATTACTTTTGGATTGTGGTTTTCTCTGGGTGTATGCCCAGGAGTGGGATTGCTGGGTCATATGGTAGTTCTATTTTTAGTTTTTTAAGGAACCTCCAAACTGTATTCCATAGTGGCTGTACCAATTTATATTCCCACCAACAGTGCAAAAGGGTTCCCTTTTCTCCACACCCTCTCCAACATTTATTATTTCTAGATTTTTTGATGATGGCCATTCTGACTGGTGTGAGGTGATACCTCATTGTGGCTTTGACTTGCATTTCTCTAATTATTAGTGAGGTTGAGCATCTTTTCATGTGTTTGTTAGCCATCTGTATGTCTTCTTTGGAGAAATGTCTATTTAGGTCTTCCATTCATTTGTGGATTAGGTTATTTGCTTTTTTGGTATTAAGCTGCATGAGCTGCTTGGATATTTTGGAGATTAATCCTTTGTCCATTGCTTCATCGGCAAATATTTTCTCCCATTCTGAGGGTTGTCTTCTTGTCTTGTTTATGGTTTCTTTTGCATAGCAAAAGCTTTTACTTTTCATTAGGTCCCTTTTGCTTATTTTTTATTTTATTTCCATTATTCTAGGAGGAGGGTCAAAAAGGATTTTGCTTTGGTTTATGTCATAGAGTGTTCTGCCTAAGTTTTCCTCGAAGAGTTTTATAATGTCTGGCCTTACATTTAGGTCTTTAATCCATTTTGAGTTTATTTTTGTGTATGGTGTTAAGAAGTGTTCTAATTTCATTCTTTTACATGTAGCTGTCCAGTTTTCCCAGCACCACTTATTAAAGAGGTGGTCTTTTTTCCATTGTATATCCTTTCCTCCTTTATCAAAGATAAGGTGCCCATATGTGTGTGGATTTATTTCTGGGCTCTCTATTGTGTTCCATTGATCTGTATTTTTGTTTTTGTGCCAATTCTTGTACTTTGAAGCTATTGTATCTTTACATGGTGTGTTAATAACATTGAAACTGTGTTTTGTTCAACAGTCCAGCTTAGTATTCATTTTTAGTTTGTGAGAAACCTAAGGTGAGAAGGGAACCAATTTGAATAGTCATATAATACTGACTGTACATATCTGAATCGTCACCCTTCATTTATTTTCCTCCAATCTGACTATTAAGAAAACAAGTTTTAGAACCTAGAGTTCATTAATTGAATGAGGAATATAACATTGAAAGAGTGATTTTTAATTATTAATAGTTTAAAAATGTATTCTGAAGATGACATTTTGATTTGTTGGATTGAAAGAGGGGGTAAAATGCAGGTACTATTCAATATTCTGGAGAATAGTCAAGCATGACTTCTTATTTTCAAAACTGTACCTACTTTTTCTTTGCTTTATTTTGTATCCAAAGGGAAAAAAAGGCAAGCCAGAAAATAAGATATCCATACAGTTTGAACTTCAAATATTTACATAGTCTACTATATATTCTATGCTAGCTTAAAATGTAGAAATACTTTTGAAACAGCAAAAATTTATTGGTTTATTCCTTTTACACCAAAGAAACTGTCAGCCTGTAAGAGCTGAAGTTGGCAATCAAGTTGTATGGGACCAGTATAGCTGTTTCAGGTAACATGCTTTCCAGGTTAATTGGAGTCTGGAGGTAATATCCTCAGACTATACTAAAAAGAGGGAAAAGCTCAAGGAATCATAAAGTTTAATCAAATGACTGGCCTATCTCTAGCAAACCGTATAGGACCAAATACCATGAATTCCTATTTGCTAACCTTATCCTTAGGGTTATCGGCTTTCTCTTTATGTTTTCCTTCCTTTAAACTCCTTTATATTTTAATGTTACTTTTTGAAAATATTTTATGCATTTTTGTACACCACATCACATCTTTGTGGAATGATGAAATATATTTCTAGTTTTAAAGGGTTTAGCTTACTTTTAGATGAACTTTTTATGCTTTATATAACCAAACTAGTACTTCAAAATTCAATCAACTTTACTTTGCAAAACTGCTTAAGTACTTATTGTTGGAACATTTTTCTCTGGAATTGATAGATTTATAGGTGCCTACATTTGATATATTCAGCAGTATGGATGGACTTTTGGAAAGGTATAGAAAATATTTATTTTAGCATGCAAATAGTGCCAGTTATTCAAGTATTAGTATACTTATTTTCAATTTTTAAAGTGGTTTTAGTAATTTTTTCACTTAAGATTTTATTTAGAAGTTTCTTCCCAGAAAGAGGAAAAGAATAAAATAGATTAATTTGAATATCACCAAACTATGCTAGCTTCTTTGTAAAATAATTTATTTGTATTAGATAAAAATCCTGGTTGTAATATAGTTGATAGACAATTATAGTAGATAAAGGAAGCCAGAGAATTTTGTTTTATAATAAGTTTGTTGTAAAATTCCCTTGTTACTGGAAGATATTAAATCAGAGTTTCAGAAATATAACTCTCTGAACTTATTTTTTCACTTATCTTCCATAGAAATACTTCAATAACGTGTGAATTTTCAAGATGCCCCAGAATGAAGAAGATCAATGTTTAAAGAACTCTTTCTACAGATTTAACACCAATTCAATTTGATATTTGACCTTCGTTTTCATGACTGGAGTATATGTCTCCATGCAACCTTCCACCTTTGAGTAACTGGTTTAAAGTCTTTGAACTAAGTTAAATGCCTTATTTGGAGCCAAACTACTCTAAAATTGTTATAGTTTCCAAGGAAATATTGTTATTGTGTCACTAATATTTGAAAAAGTCTCCATAATATGAAACATTTGAAAAAAAAGAAGTTATTACTAAATATGCCCTTTGAATAATTTTACACAGATGCAGTAGTTGTTCCTTGGAGAACAATCTCCATGGAGTCAAGGCTCATACCTCTGAGGATAAGGTGCTGTACAACTGTTGGTTAAGTGGTAATTCTTATAAATGCAAATATGATAATTCAGTTTTCCCCTTTATTTATCAGTGTACTGTATTGATTGTCTCTTCTCCACACATTTTAATTTTGGCACTCTTTGTTATTCTTGTTTCTTTTTATGGATATTTTTATTATTTTAAATGTAATTCTTTGACACCCCTTCAAAACTAAGAGGACATGATGGGGTTGATTCTGGGAGTAAAAAAGTAAGTTCAGGGCTGCATCCTGATTGCTTCAACAGAGGCCAAACTGGGAGGTAGTGGGAAGAAAGGCCCTTCTTCCCTCTTCATGCTTCCACCTTCTAAGAGGCTTATATTGGTGAAATCTAACAGAAAGTCTGCTCACTGTAACCCAGCAAATAGAGACAAGGCTAAATAACTGCTGTTCAGTGTTCACACCCACCCTTGTGAGTACATTCATATCTCCAGCCAATAACAACTTCATGCTTCTAGCATGATGCAATGACTCACTGACAAATGAAGGCCCTGTCACCCTCAAAAGACACAAAGGTCTCCATCTCTGCATGATGTTAACTCAGTGATGATCCCAACAGAGCTCCATGAGACTCTTGGAGAGGTGCTGCTGGTTCTCACATTAAACCCATGTTGAAGTTTAACATCAGAGTAAAGCTGTGGTGAACAACTGGACACACAGACTAAGTTTAAACTTAAGTGCAATCACTGAGTTTTTGAGAAAACTGAATAACGTAATATATATAAAATAAGAGATTCTCCTTCAAAGCAGCAGAAAATACATAAAGAAGAAATAAGTAAATAAATAAGTAAAACTATGAAGCATAGAAAAATAAGAAAATACAAAAAAGTTTGGAGAAATTCCCAGAAGAAAGCAGATGGTAGTTGATCCAATTACATTAATTAGTTTTTATAATGAATAATGTTTATATAATTATAATACTGTAATTGCTATTTATCAATGTTTAATTTTTAGAGGTAATATATGGAAAAACCCTGATAAACTTAATTATAGCTAGAGAATGGAATATAAATGTTGTGACCTAAATTTAATAGGTAAAAAGAAAATAATACAATGGACACACAGAGAGAAAGAAAGACTATTAATTACCCAAATTTCTTTTCTATATTTGAGGATCTGTATACTCTAACATTTATATAAGTCAGGACATGGGTGTAAAAGAATTGTATTTAAACTAATTAAAGATAACCATTTAAAAAAGCAAGAATAATGAAGAGTGCCAAAGTAAAAAAATAAGGGGAGAGGGAGACAGTCAAAGGGAATGACTGGAGTATCACATTTGCACTTAAAGAATCACCACGTAATTAAATGGAAGTGTTTAATTTGGAACAATTTGTCACCTATTCTTTGCCTTCTAAACTTTGACGTGTTTGACAGATACAGCAAATGATTTAGCAGAATGCCTCTCAATTTGAATTTGTTTGATATATTCTCATATTTGGATTCAGGTTGCATTTTTGGCGGATTTCCAAGACTTGGTATTATGTCATCATTTCAGAAAGCACAAAATGTCAGATTTATGCACAAATTGTTGCAATATTAATGATGTTAATTTTAATCACTTAGTGTGATACATGTCAGGTGTCTCCACTGTCAAATTACTCTTTTCCCACTGTAATTAATTAGTAATGTGTGTGGGTGGGGGGATACTTTGAGAATATGCACTGCAGATTAGATAATAACAGTAAAACAACTTTAAATTTGGGGGCTTTGATAGTTGTATTGTATCTTATATATGATCATATGATCATATGCTTATTCTCAGAAAATACATGTGAAATAGTGAGAAGTAAAGGAGTACAATATCCCAAACTTAATCCCAAATAGTTCAGAAAAAAATAATATGTATATGAACAAATAGATTCGTAGAGACAAAAATAAAATTAATGTTGCAAAGTGTGAGAACTCGTGAATCTGAATGAAGGGCATCTGGGAGTTTTTTGTACTATTCTTGCATTTTATTTTTAAGTTTGAGAATAAACAAAATTAAAAAATGTTAAAATAAATATTGGTTACTCTAAGGTTTGGACTATGCATTGAGGATGCGAACAGGAAAATTAGTTCTTCATTTTCTCTTAATATATGCACTAATTCTTTTCCATAAGCAAAATGATTTAATAATAAAAAATGAAGCATTTAGCACAGTACTTAGCACTTACTGAGGACTCGACATTATGACAGTGATTAGAGTAGAAGAGGAAACACTCGCTCTCCACATTTGCTAAATGGAAACTTAAGGCTGTGATTTACACAGCAATGGTTGCCCTGGATAGAACAGTTACTCTCAGTCTGTCCGATCTGCTGCAAACCTTCTGGCTGATATGCCATAGGTTACATGGCAGGGAAGTAAAGACACTAATGTTGGTGTATTACAAAGATCTATGGAGGATCTAAAGGAGAGTGCCAGGAAAGGTACAAATCACTGACAAACTGCTGATATTCCAAAATCAATTCCTCTAGTTTCTTTCAGGTAATTGAAGATGATATGCCAAAGTATTCATACTTTCACATTTGTTTCTTTTTTGAAGTGTGTGCTTAATGGATAAAGTTTGGAAAACATAGTAGTTTTTTAATGTAAAAATGTTATTTTCTTATTTCAAGCAAAGGTTATTGAAAATTCATATTTAATAAAGATAAATGTAGAGGAAATTAGATTAAAAGGAGATTTGTCATTCTTAGAACCTGTATCTATTTTACACTAGATTGTAGCACTGGTGGGACAGAAGTAAGACACAAGTGAAATTTAGTATGAATTTGAGATTAATTATCTTTTTTTTTATGAAATTCAAAAGGGAAAGCAACCAAAGGAAAGTTTATCTAAAAAGAACAGAAATTGTGTAAAGTTAAATAAATTCTCATTAGCTTTTATAAAAATTCATTTGTGTTTTCAGATTGAATTTAGATTTCTGTGAAACTCTTCATATGTAAGCATAATGTAAACAAAATTTTATTGCCTTCTTCAGAAACATTTAAGAATTGCACACTACTTAAATATTTTCTACCTTAATGTGTGATCTGAGAAGCTCTTCCCTTGTCCATGGCAATACTGTCAGCATTCATAACACTTTAGGAATGACTTTAGGAATGTCTTCCAGATTTCAGCATTTGCCTATCTGTTACAGTTGAGTGTTGTTTGAATTTTGTAAATAGTACCAATGCACTAAATGCTAAATTTAGTGTCTACAGTATGAATGATAATGACAGAGAATAAAAACAGATAATATAGTTCGAAATAATGAAACTTGAAAATATATAAGTATCAAGACAATTTCTTGTTTAGCTTATCAGTTCTGACTAAACACAAAAGAGAAGGTCCTAATTTATTTTTTAATATAAGTTCTTTGGAATAAATGTGTTTTTGTTTGTTTGTTTTGTAAGTCTCTGCATTGAATTAAGGTTCTCAATAGAATATACAGTAAAACCTAGTAAATGTGTGAACAAACCACTTTTGACATTTTATGGTCATCCCATTAATTCATTTATACACTCAACAACCATATATTACATATATTACATATCTACACACACAGACCCTAGTGATTAACTTTTATCTATTGCTTTTTTTTTTATGGCAAACACTGTTTTGGGAGTCTGTTCCTTTAGGCACATGGAAACTAAGACTTAGTTCAGTGACTTGTCCAAGATCACACAACTTGAAGTGGTATAAAACAGATTTAAAGCTGTGCAGTTGGATTCCAGAGTTAGATTCACTGAAACACTACTCTGTACTTCCTAGGATTTGATATATTCCCTCAACCTCACTGTACTGTGACTGATAATAAAATTATTAACAGACAATCCTGAAAATAAGCATAATATGTACTAGTATGCAAATATGCATAATCTTTTTCCGAGAAGCACAAAGGATGAAATAAATTAGAAGCAGAATAGGGTAGACGTGAAGAGTACTCAGAGTCAGACTGAGTTCAATTCTCCATCTACCACTTACTTGATGAGAGATTTTGAGCAAGTTAGCATTTCTAAGCCTCAGCTCCATTATCTCTTGAGTCAGAATATTAATAATAACATCTACCACCTGGAACTGTTTTGGAGATTAAATAAAATAATGTACAAAGCCAAAGCATTGGACATACTAGTGGATATTGGACTATTTTAGAGGTTTAAAAAGTCCAAGACTTAACATGCCTTCTCCAATTAAAAGGCAGAAGGACCCAGATGGAGAAGAAAGTGACAGCTCTGTTAGTGGTAAAGCTGATGCTGGAGAATGTGGCTTCTTTTGCATCCCAGTGGATCCCTAATATTAATTTACAGAATGAAATAGTCTTAACATCCACATATTGACTGAAAACAAGCATACTGTCACATATATCCTCAGCAAAAATGGCTTTATTTGGGATGAGCAGAGAATTGCAATTTGAGGTCTGCAACCATAGCTAACCAAATGCAAGTCCCTACATGGCAAGGGAAGGAGAACACTTTATAGAGGGGAAAAAGAAGTTGGGAGGGCTAGAGAGCCCTGTAGAATTTTTTATTGGCTGAGTCCTTTCGAAGAGAGAAGAGGTATCTTTCTTCTTCCTGTTGGGTTCTGTTTTTGCAGAGCATGAGAGCTTCCCCCTTCTGGTCTCCCTTACCTATTGAACTGAGGTTTCTGTTCATTAATTTTTTGCACATTTTATGGGCAGAGCTGTATACCTGTAGCTCCTCATACTTAGGGAGTTTTCTTGCAAAACTTACCACAGGAAGTGAAGCCATGTGCATTTCCTGTCCTGCGTCCCTGTCCTTTGAAGTAAAAATCTCCCAGCCCTTCCCTGAGTCTCAAAACACTGGCTCAAGAATTAATGATTAGGAAATGTGAAGATGTAGAAACAAAGAGTAAGTGTTGGGCTGGGAAACTGGTAACAACTTAGACCATAAATCAGCCACATACCAGAGTCAGCAAACTCCTGGTTCCCTGAAAGATATAGATAAAGGTCTGACCCACATTCCTCAATTGTTTTTACAGG
Organism: Hippopotamus amphibius kiboko; assembly: GCF_030028045.1. Lineage (NCBI taxonomy): Eukaryota > Metazoa > Chordata > Mammalia > Artiodactyla > Hippopotamidae > Hippopotamus > Hippopotamus amphibius. The sequence goes on along the minus strand of NC_080198.1, from coordinate 56,448,125 downwards.
AAGCAGACCCTCACCAGATGAAACTGTGCACAGACCCCGGAAGGATTGAAACCAGAATCGATGATGCTTGAAACTTCACCTTGATGCCAATCAATCTGAGAATTTAGCACAAGCTGATCATGCAGCCTGCAGCCCACTCCCTCACACTGCCTTTAAAACTCTTCCTTGGAAGTCATTGGGAAGTTCAGGTCTTTTGAGCAAGAGCTTGGCACCCTGAAATAAACACTACTTTCACCACAGCTCAGTGTAGTAGATAGTCTTTGTGTGCATTGTGTAACAGACACAAATCCAGGTTTGGTAATGGAAGGAACAGAGCAGTATGCTTGCTTCTTATAGACAGGTAGCTCACAAAGAAAAGAGAAAGGTTCTCCAAGTATACCTACTTTATTCCTACTAAATTAACTGTTCAGTAAAGTTACTTACTTCATTTTGGCAGAAGAGAATGAGCGAACAGAGAAAGGTTAGAAATGTAAATCTGAGGATGGTCACTTAACATGGAAATTAGAGGCAACATGACTAGAAATTCTAAAGGTATGATTGTTCCCATTATTAATGTATAAAAAAATCAGTGGAAAAAAATCACAGAAAAAAAGGAGTTTAAGTGAGTGCTGAAATAGGATCAGATTAGTGGCTTCAAAAAGAGAAAAAATATTACAGTGTTAAAGAACAACTTAAACCAAGGCACTGAGCAATGAGAGAACCTGTCTATCTCAAAATCATCAGAAATGTAAAGTGGCTAGTGGGAAGATGGGGTTCTGAGGAGAAGAAATAGAAGATTATGTAGAAAATGAAGAGAGGAAGCAGATATTATAGGAAATTTAATGCCATTGCAATGACTTGGACATTATCAAGTATAAATAGGGAATTAGACAAAATATTTAATTAGGAGAGAAAAATGATTATATTGTTTCTGTTTTTTGTTTGTTTTAGCAGATTATGCTAAGAAGACTGTTGGATGGAAAGATAAGTAGCACAGACTGTTTTGATGCTCCACATGAAAGGTGATAGTCTAGGGATGAATAGGATTCAGGGCAAGTTTTGGGAGGAAAGAATGTAGGATTTGAAATTTGATTGGAAAAAGAGAGGAGGGGAGGAGGAAAGAGTTCAATTATTATTCCTAGGTTTATGATTCCAAATATGAAAACTATAAAAAATAGGAGAGAAAAATCAAGTGTAGGGAGGTAGTAAAAATTAGTATGGTAGATTGGGAATAAAAAGGCCTTAGGAAGTAAAAAGATGAATTTAATACCAGTGTTGTCCTGAATATCTGTGTAATTTTGGATTAATTACTCAAATTCTCTGATCCACAGTTTTAACATCTATATAATGGAAATTAAAAGAATTACCTTTCATGTCTTGGCTATTGTAAATAGTGTTGCAATGAACATTGGGGTGCATATATCTTTTTGAATTATGGTTTTCTCAGGATATATGCCCAGGAGTGAGATTTCTGGATCATATGGTATCTCTATTTTTAGTGTTTAAAGGAACCTCCATAAATGTCCATTAATGATGAATAGATAAAGAAGATGTGGTTTATATACACAATGGAATATTACTCAGCCATAAAAAAGAATCCAATAATGCCATTTGCAACAACATGGATGGACCTAGAGATTATTACAATAAGTGAAGTAAATCACACAGAAAAAGACAAATATCATGTGATACCACTTACATGTGGACTCTAAGAAAAATGATAAAAATGAACTTATTTACAAAATAGAAACAGACTCACAGATGTAGAAAACAAACTTATGCTTACCAAAGGAGAGGGATAAATTAGGAAGTTGGGATTAATATGTACACATCAGTATATACAAAATAGATAATTGACAAGGACCTACTGTATAGCCCAGAGAACTCTACTCAATACTCTGTAATAACCTATACACAAAAAGAATCTGAAAAGAATAGATATACGTATATGTATTACTGAATCACTTTGCTGTACACCTGAAACTAACACAACATTAAAAATCAACTATACTTCAATATAAAATAAAAATTTTAAAAAAGAACCCAACAGGAGAATTATCTTTGAACAAAAAATTACCATTCAGAATATTTTAAACGATTAGAAACATTACTAGTACCAGTTCTCCCTGCTGTGTGCCTTTGGGTATCTTGGCATTATTTAAGATCACTCTGTATTAAAAAAACAGGGGACACTTATCTGAACTCTAAAGAAGTGATGACATGTATCTAGTTGAAAAGAGGATACAACTTTGATTTATTTATAGAAGTTGAATATATTAATTATTTCTTCAATTTTGGAATTTCATAAACCTCTTGTATTTTTACCTTCATCCCATTACTAAGACAAGTAGAGTCAATATGGGTTTCGGGTCAGGAATCTTTCTCCCAGGAAAACTACTCATGTTTTCTCCTAATGAGGGGGAAAAAGAGTACATTTTTATTAAGATTATGTTCTTATTTTAAGTTTCCAGTAATTCAAAACTGTTGGATTTCTGCACAAATCACTTGGGTTTTAGGTCTTTTAATCAGTCTAATAGAACTAATTTTTGAAATCTTCTGAAATAGGATCTTTGGAGGTGGGGCCCCATAGTAGATTAAGGTTGGACAATATTGCTTTAGATTGAGTACACATTTCTTTGAAGATGGAATAATATGTGCATATTATCCTCCATAGAGAATATCAAAAGTAAGTAGGAAAAAACTGTAGGGGAAGTAATTCTCCCTTCTGGTCATGACAGGATATCCTGATTGAACTAACCCTCCCACAGATAATTATGAAATGTGAGCAAATTATTTTTTAAAAGTACTTGAAAGCGTCGAGAGTGATGACAAGATAGAAGAACTGGTGGGGTTTTAATCTAGAAGGACAGAAAGTGCAAGGATAATATTTTGAGTTTGTTGCTATCTGCTAGAAGACACTCCCCACTCTGCACACAGTTCAGGTGGCACAAAAACAGAGGCTTATTGGCATGAGGTGGCAGAAGACAGATTTCAGAGCTGGGAGACCAGATGGGAAGATAAATGGAGAATGCTTTAAGAGGGGGAGCCTCAAAGGGGTTAAACCCATAAACCTACATTAAAAATTATCCCCAATAGTGGCATGCCACTGCATATACACTGGGAAGACCCCAGTGGGTCTTGAATAAAACCATCAACTGGAAGTTGAAAGAACTGAGTGAAGAATTAATCTGTTGCAAATGACAGCAGGGAGAAAGTTCAGAGATGGAATCTAACCAAGTTACTTGTTTAATAGGACAAAAATAATTACAATAATTCCTTAGAAAAGAATCACACAATCTATATAAATTACATAAGCAGATACAGATAATATATAAATAAATGAGCATGTATCTAATGTCCAATAATGTTTTATTCACAAAAAAACAGCCAGCAGTCCAGATATGGGCATACTTTGCTTATCTTTGGTGTAAGTTTCCACCTTAGAGACTTTTTCAGGCAAAAAGCAAGGTAGGAAATGATGAAGATAAAAGCAGAAATCAATAAAATTAAAAACAGCAACACATAAAATAAATCAATGAAACCAAAAGTTGCTCTTTTGAAAACAATTTTTAAAAAGAAGATAAAACTCTAGTCAGATTGATCATGAAATGAAGAGTTAGGATGCAAAATATCAGTATCAAGAATGAAAGAGATAATATTACTACAGATTCTATAGACATTAAAAGGATGATAAGAAAATACAATGAGCAACACTATGTTCACAATTTTTACAACTTAGATGATAAGGGTGTGGCACAGATTGGTGCCCTGAGTGATCAGCTGGGTCAAATACTGAATGCTTGACACTGAGTTTAGCAATGTGGACGATACTGTGAACATGGATAGGCCCAATTTCAGTGAAGTAGTGGGGGCTATTTCTAACCAGAGTCAATTCAAGAGAAAATTAAAGGAAATGAATCAGAGAGGAAAAATGTAAAGTGCTTTTTCATATTGTTCTATAAGGGTAACACAGAAATAATCCTGTTTCACAGGAATGCATATGACTTCATACTTACTATTCCACAATAAAACAGGGATTGAATACAACTCTAAAGCAATCTGTTCCCATCACAGGAACAGTTTACATTTAACCCAACTTTGGGCACATGTTGTACCAAGTTTCTACCCTTTTCCCACTTGGTCTGTGTCCTAGTATATAAATCTCTAGGCACAGCATCAACAGGACTCCTTTACTCTCTGACTTTAAGAACTAGAGTTTAGCCAGTGGAAAACTCCAACAGTAAATAAGGGTGGGAGAAGGGAGAGGCATTAAGTTATTTATTTTCCCAGCTCAGCATCTCCATCCAGACCTTAAGTTAGCAGAGATTGCGTTCCAGGCTGCCTCTCTTGCTAAATGGCCTCCTTCTGTAATTATGATGACAGATCTCTCAATTAGTTCAGGTAATTCCTACCTTCTCTTACTATAAGAGGTCTGGGGTTGATGAGGGTTTCTCACTATAATTCTCAAGCTTTCTTACTTTCTTTTAACCTTGTCTAGACCTATGTAAATAACCCCTTTATTAAAATATCCTAAATTACTGTATTTGAGTGTGCTTTTTAAAATTATTATTACAGGAGGAATCTTAATTGAAACAAGAAACAATCTCACTATGCCTTATTTCTTACTATTCAAGGATAATTTTTACAAAGAATGACCCAGTTAGGTACGTAAAAGTGTTTTTATTGTGGTAATGTTTAAATGTGGAAAATCCATTCATTTTTTTTTTGTATGCTGAAATTATGTAAGATTTTCAAGTTATATATTTTCTCACAATACGGTTTGCCAAGGAAATGTTCTTAACAAGATACACACAAGTAATTTATTAAACAATTAAACATTCAAAACTAAAAATGTTGTAGGCACTGTACCAAGAAGGAGTATACAAAGAGTGAAAAAGTATATGTCTAATTGGGGGTTTTAACTTTAGTAACAGTTTCTTTGTGAACCTATAAAATAATTTTATGTATAATAGCCACCCCTAAATACAATTTTGGACTTTGCTTCTTCTACAATTGTTGTAAGAACTGTTTACAGGCTATATAAAAATTCATCTCATTCTTCAAAATTGAGTTTTTAAATGGCTGTTATTGCCAAGCATGAATATCCATGTTTTTCACCAGATGTACTTTTAAATTACATTTGGCTCCATCCAAGTCTCAAAAGCATCCTCAAAAAATTGTCACCAATGATAATATATTTAAAATGTGCCCTAGGTTTGTATAAAAAGACATAATAGCTTCATAATTAAATACCCAGAGGCTGGAGCTTGACATGACGGAGCAAATCCCAGCTCTGCCACTTAACAGCTAGAAGACGTTGACCAAGTTGTGTACCCTCTCGGTGACTTGGTCTCTTCTATAAAGTGTGGATAATAGTAGCATCTAAACCATAGGCTTCTCTTATAAATTGAATGAATTTATATTAGTACAGCATTTAGGGCACTGCCTAGACATTTTAAATACTACATAAATGTTAGCTAAGGGGATTTAAAATGAGTGTTTAAAGAGTTATAGCAATGACAACAGCAATAGAATCAAATATAGCAACAGAATATACACTTTCACAGGGGAAACTATTCATTTTGCAGTATCAATTTGTTGTTGTTGTTGTTTTAATTGTCACATGACCTTAGTAAAAACTCACAACTCATGTGTTGAGAATCCACTGCATTTTGTGTGTGTGTGTGTGTGTGTGTGTGCACGCGTGTGCGCAAGTGTGGTAAGATACTACTGGGGATTTTTCTTATCAGAAAAATACTGCCTTTAAATGAATGCAAACAACATAAAAGACACAAACACACAGGTAGTTTTATTTACTTTCCTATATGCTGTTTATGTACTATTTATGTACATATATGCCATACACTATTGGCTGTTAAAACATATGCCTTATTTGGTTGTATAATATATTAATACCATACATTATAATTAATGAGTAAAACTTGAAACACCTTCACCCATTATTGTGGGAAGCTTTTTATGTAAGAATTGTGTTGATTATTAAGGAACCCATACTTTCCTTTAGATGATTAAAGAAGAAATTTCTGGATTAAGTTAGCCTATCTGAAAGTAGTGAACTTATTTTAGGTACTTATTGAAGACATTTTACAGGATATCATGCTATGTGCTCATTAAGAGAAAAAGGAAAAAATAGAGAACTGTCTCAGGGTTTAGTCTGAGAAACAAATATTTTCTCTTAAGCATCTGGGTTGTTGTTATCTTATAGACACTAAGAATCCTCTAACTGACAGAGATCAGTTTTTCACTAATCAGATTTATTTTTATTCTTACTGTAAATTAATATTTATTTAAAGGCAATTCTTTCTCTGAGAATGGAAGCTCCCATTGGATATGAAATTACTTTCCTATTCTTCAGCATCATACAACCAATATTTAGTTTAGTGCCTTGTCCATGGTAGGTACTCTATAAATATTTCCAACATGAAAGAATAAAAGACAGAAAAAAGGAGGAAAGTCTTATTCAAACAACGTTACCAAATAGAACTAAATGGTTTTTTTTGTTTTGTTTTTTTCTGTTTCTGATGGAGGGATTGTTCTATCTGTTTTGTTTTCTAATGGGAAAATATGTAAGGTCTATGTGAAGGAATATAATCCTTTATGTTTTTCATATATTAGATATTGTGAACACAGTATCCTGTGTTCACAGAGGATTCAATGAGGATAAGAGGAGGGAGAGGAGAAGGAAAGAAAAGAAAAAAATTAATAACAAATGTTTATGGTTGATGAAGGAAAGCAAACTTTGAAGAGATAAGGTGTTTTCTCTCTTCTGCATTAATTCTTTTAAGTTACAGCTTGCTATGTTGGTCACAGAAGGTATCTATAAAGGTAGTGTTAAATGATGCATATCTACAAAAACATTTTCTTTGTTCAAAAAATTAACTTAATGAAAAATATGTAAAGGTTACAACAATATTTCTGTAAATGTTAAGTGTACTGTATTTTATTTGTTCCTACATACAAAAGAGGGAGCAGGAAGTACTCTACTAAAGAATCTAAAACTAATACACAGAATTCTCTCTGGGGAGAGGGGGTGAACTCTTTCAGACTCTTCAGAATTAAATGGAAAACTATATTTTCTATGTAATTAATTCCTGATGTAATTACCAGGAAAAAGGGTTACAACATTTTTCTTCAGAAAATTTATTCTCTTATGGTGCCAAAATGAGAGGAAATTCTACATGTTTTGACAATTCTAATAAATTTTCATAGCATTTATTTTTTTCCTTAAAATATTCAACCCATTCATAATATCAGCCTAAGAATCTCAAACATTTACTAATTTATTATTCTGGTAATGATTATTGCTAATGGCTTAAAATTAACATTTGGAAAATGTAATAAACAAAATTTCCATTTAAATTTAAAATATATAATTTATTATGTGTGGAATCTAGAATTCACAAAATATTATATATTTTTCTGAATATATGCCTTACTTATTTTGAGGTGTTTAAAGAGAAATAAAATAAAAAGCATATAACAAAGAAATAATCAGTCAACTGCAAAGAGTTAAATATATTACATAGTAATTTCAATATACACATGTGTGTGAATATGCATACATATTATATCAATATGGGTATCATATTTTTTTATCCTTACAAATGGTGAGTGCATTTAAAAGTTTGCCAATATCAAGAGCCAAAAATGGCATCTTATTTTTTTGTTTCAATTTCTATTAATAGTGAAGCTGTATAATTCATTATACTCATGCTTGTTAGTCTTTTGTGTTTCTTAATTGTGTGTTCATATCATTTTTCCACTTTTATAGTTGGCATTTAAATGGTTTTCTTTTCATGTTTAAAAGTACTTTAAGGCATCTTCCATCCTTGAGTTGGGCTCCCTTTGTTATACAACAACTTCCCACTGACTATTTTACAGTTGGTAGTATATATATGTCTGTGCTACTCTCTCGCTTCTTCTCAGTTTCCCCTTCACCCCCCGCCCCCTCCCATACCTCGAGTTCTCCAGGGCAGGGAGGGTGGGGGGGACTCGAGGGGGGGGGGCGTCAAGGAAGGGAGGGAATATGGGGATATGTGTATAAAAACAGTTGATTGAACCTGGTGTACCCCTAAAAATAAAAATAAAAATTAAAAAAAAAAAAAAGTACTTTAGTAAAACCAAGGATATTAATATCAAAGATTAGCCATTATAAATAATCATAATTAACATTTATCATAATTTTACATAATTTCTCTGAACTGTCTACCATTTGCATCAAATTATTCCAGAAACTTAATGGCTTAATATTGTCATTCTATGTTGTCCATAATTTTGTGAGTCAGGAATTCATGAAGGGCTTGACTAAGTGTTTATCTCTGCCCCACATGGAATTAGCATGACACTTGATGCTTCATTACTCACAGCCCTGGCACTTTGATGCTACCTCTCTTTACACATGACGTTTCTCTTCCAAGACTTCTCCACAGGCTTGGGCTTTTTTACAGCATGACAGTTTCAGGATAGTCATTTATGATAGCTGACTTTCCCCAGAGCCAACATTTAAGAGCAACTATTGCAAATTACCTAGGTAGAAAGCTGGGTCATTCATATATTGCTGGTGGGAATATAAAATGGTAGAGCCACCCTGAAAAACAATTTGGCTGTTTCTACCTTTTTTTCTTTTTAATAAAACTAAACATGCAATTACCACATGACCCAGTTCTTGCACTCTTGAAGATTTAACTTGGAGAAAAGGAAATTTCTGTCCACACAAAACCCGTGTACAGATGTTTATCATAACTTTATTTCAGTCAATCACTGGAATTAACCCAGACACAATGTGGTACATCCATACCATGGAATACTACCCAGCCATAAAAAGGAACAAACCTTGAAACATAATGTAAAATCTTTGAAGAACCTCCATGGAGTTATGTTGTGTGGAAAAGTCAATATTAAAAGGTCACATACTGTATGATTGAATTTACATAACTTTCTTAGAATGTTAAATTATAGAAATGGAGAACATATTTGTGATAGCTGAGGTTAGGAACTGGGGGAAGGAATGAGGGAACTGAATGTAATTATAAAAAAATAACAGGGGGCATCATCATGGTAATGAAACTGTTCTGCATCTTAATGATAGTGATGGACACAAAAGCTTGCAGGTGTAATAAAATTATATGGAACTAAACACACATGCACACAAACAAACCAATACTTGTAAAACTGGGGAAAGCTGAGTAAGATCAGTGGATTGTATCAGTGTCAATATCCTAGTTGCCACACTGAAGGTTAATATACTAAAATCAAAAGAATGACACTCTGAATGGCTTGAAAAATTAGTTATATCACACTTATAGGTAAAAAATTATATTATAAAGATGGTTATCTCTAAATTGGGGCATAGATTTAATATGATTCTAATTATAATCACAACAGTATGTTTTTTCCCACTTGACAATGTTGTTCCAAAATTAATTTGGAAGAGCAACAAAGGAATTCCTAAAAGGAGAGAAAGAAGGAACAAGCCACTCCAGTTCTAAGTGTAGCAACTTATTAAAAAACTGTTGATGTTTAAGACTGTATGAAAATGGTACAAAGAAAGGCAAATAAAACAGGGGAACAGAAAAAAGATCTAAGAAACAGACCCACATACTTATGGAAGATGGCTTTAACACAGATGTCACTGCAAATCAGTGGACTAGATGGACTATGCACTAAATACTGATGGATTAATTGTTTGCACAGGTTTTAAAATTTACCTTACCTTACTTTTACCAAAATTAATCTCAGATGGCTTAATGGATAAAACTGATACATTAAATTAACTACTTTCCTTCAAAAGACTCATAAAAAATTAAGTGAACATCAAAGTCTCTGAATATTGAAAGATATTTGAAACACATTTAGCAATCATGAGTTCAGATTAAGAAAATATGAAGAACATGTAAAATAAGTAAGAAAAAGATAAATATTCCAATAGAAAAGTAAACAAAAGACTTGACACAGCATTTTATCAAAAATAAAAATTCACGTGTCTCAGGTGGAAAAATGCCTAATTATATTTGTTGTCAGAAAAAGTACAAATTGAAAACACAACGAGCTAACACTGCACACCCACCACATTGGTTGGCAAGGATGCTGAACAACAGAAACTCTTAGATGCTGCTAGCTGAAGGATAGGTTGCACTTTGGAAAATGTTTGTATTGGTCTTGCAAAGTAGAAGACACACAAACTCCATGGCTTGTCATTTCTGCTTTGGTTATAACACCCGCAGGTGTTCTTCAATATATTACCTTCTCAGCATCTTTGTCACTTGTGTGGCACCATGGACATTTTCAGATCCTAAACAATGTCTTTTAGTGAAGTTTTGGATGCAAGCATGTTATACTTTTCTTTTGTAATATAGAGAAAGCATGTTTTAAAAGAGGCATTCTCAAGTAGATCAGTTTATTTTTTTTTAAACTCTTTATTGGAATGTATTTGCTTTACACTCTTGTACCCATCTCTGAGGTACACCAAAGTGAATCAGCTGCATCTACACACATATCCCCAAGATCAGTGTTAAAATAGAGTAGGTATGTAAGGTGAGAATTAGGAATTGAAACATATTTCCTTAAAACTCTCCTATGCCTAGGAACCACTTGAAAAGTCTCACATTTATCCATGGGGTGTTAATTTTCTTCTTTAAATACCAATGTGCTCGGCTTACCCTCTGTCTTCTTAAGCATCCCTTTTCTTATACACCAAGGTGGAGTGAGCTACGTGATCTTTAGGTCACAATCATTGATCCAGGTGTCTCAATTTGGTAGAACCAAACTATCATAATTCCTTAACTACTGGACAGACGTCTCCACAACCCATGCTGGGTAACACATTGCCCCTGGGTGGTAATGCAGATTCTTTACATCTAAACATGTTCATTTGTGAGATATCCCAAGATAAAGATTGTGATTCCACATCGAGTCCATTTGGGCCTCAGATTAAGTCACATTCTAAAGACCTAACTTTGTTAGCAATAAAGGTCCTGTTTTGATCTCCATTTACTTGACTCCTTTGTCTATCTCAATTGTATTTTAACTCAGCAATGAAAGAAGGTGTTATACATCTAGTTCTCTAAGATCAGCATTTTATTCTTAGATATTAACTAACTGAGCTTAGTCATTTCTCTTCTAAAGAAAACACCTTGTGAGGTAAGAAACACTTAAGAAAACTTAACAGCACTGTGTTCCTATCTTCCATGATTTTGGATTGGAATTTCTATAGGTCAAGCCACAGCCTCTCCTTGTCCTCATCCTCAAAAACTAATGCTGCCTCTCAAGCAAAATACAAAACATAATTTGTTTCTCAAGATAAAGTTACTAAAGCTTTGGAACCAAAATGCTAACAGAAGCTCCAAATTTCTGCCCTGTACCAAAATCCATAATGACTTTTTTGCACTTATTCCATTCCTTTCACCATGTTCTCTAGGTCCCACTATTTTTTTCTCTATTTAGGAGGAAGATTTGTCCACCTTTTGATCCCAGAGTGGATGATTTCCTGCTTTTTAATAGATTTATGTATTTTCCATTGTTCAGTTTTTCTTAATTTTCATGGTAATTATATCCAAGATTGTCTTCTATTTTTTAAAAAGGAAACAAATTTTATTAGTTTTTTTTTTTTTTAATGCAACTCATGTAACAGATGTGTCCTCTCTACCCTATGACACCTATATAGATTTGCCTAAAACTGCCTCGCCTGGAGAATTTCACTGACTTCCCTGGCTTTCTTTGAGTTTATAGCAAGTCATGCTCCTCTGGTACACTGTGCCCTCAGATCTCTTGATCACATGTTGCTTTTATTTTGTGGCATGTCACCCCGGAGAAAAATTTTATTCCTTTCACTGGTGTCAATTGATACTTAGATAGAGACATAGAGAGATAGATGATAAACAGTCCTCAGACCATGAGCAACTTAGATTTAAACAAAAAATTAGAAATAACAGAGAAGGATTTGTATTGTAGTAATTCAAACATATTTTTCACAATTTATCCATTGGCTATTCTACTTTGTGAGGTTTTACCATCACTCTAAATGCCCAATACCTTTTTTTTCTATCTTACTGGTCTTCACAGATTCTGCTATTTCTCTTCCTTGAGTTTATGCTCTGTTGTAAGAGGAAAGAACAAAATTACTGCTCTTGTCTCACACAGCAACTTTCCCCCATTGCTAACGCCCAGATTTTGGGTGGAGGAGAAGTTATCAGGGGGCTATATCCACATTCTACCTCCAACTACTTCAGGAGCATCCCTCCACCCAAAGAAACAACCAAAAATGTTAAGAAAAATTCTTTCCTGCTGTAAAAGTCTTCTCTACTTTGTTGAAATTATGAAAGTAATACTATTAGAATTGTACCATATACCTATAAGCATATAAGGGCAAATGTAAATGTTTCCCTCCTCAGCTTCTTTCTCTCCACCATATTATCACTATCCTGAGTTTATTCCTGTTACCAAGGTATTATGTAGGAGCGTTGCATAAATTTCCAGTGCATATAAAGCATTTTGCAAGGTTTTGCTTCAAATATGTATCTTGGACATGCATTTATATCAGCATTTACAGTATCATGTTTTAACAGGTATAGAATATTACATCACTTAATGGAACAATGACAAAAGTTTTTATCATCCTGACTATTCCCTGTCCCTGCTCTCTCCATTTTACTGTCTCATTATCTGGCAAAATCCTGTGAATGACTGGAGGAATTCTCTTCTTTGGAGGGAAGTGGGGGGAGAAGACAATCAGGGGATGATGGCATTGGGACTATATTGCAGAATCAAAAATTTTTTTCCCAAACCCAAGAAATGGTATCAGTGAATCTAATTGCTGACCATAAGAAGAGAAATATTGCAATTCCTAGTCATTTCTCTGAAAATCTCACCTTTCCTTAGAACATCCTACACTCATCTTCTCAAGTAAAACCAGCTCTCCAAAGTTTGAGTCCCGGATTATTTTCCCCAATTCTTCATTAAAAGAAAATATTTGAATGGAAAGAGTTTAAAAAGTAGATGAGAAAATAAACAAACTGAGTTGTGCTGTGACCAAACTTTGAACACAATTATAATCCTTACAACACCCTATGATAGTGTAGCTATATGTGTATCCAATTTATTGCAGGTGGGAAACTGGGGCTTAAAGAGTTTAAGCAACCTCCCCAAAGTCTCTGCTTGTACTCTTTTTGCTACATTATACCATTTTCTTCCAAAAGACAAGAAAACATGCTCTAAAAGTTAGACCTAAAAATGCATGAGGTTGTTGCACTGTGTGGTCTTACATTCTTCTAATTGAATGGCTCATGGTTGATGAGATCATTGTAGTGATCTGCTCAGATAACTTTCAATTATTTAGCTTTCATGAGTGCTCATCATGAGAGCTAAATAATTGATCCTTATTAATTTACTCAATATACCTCTGATTTCATTTGAGATGGGAAGTGAAGGGAAATGATGGAAATTTATTATCAGATAATGTTATATAACAAAGCCTGTTAATTGTATATAGAGAGGGAAACTGAGTCTCAGAGGGGTTAAGTGGCATTTGTCCTGTAACAGAGTTTATGGCAAACCTCAGATTCCTCTGTGGTCTGGTGATATTCCCTCTGACTACACTGTACCAGTGAACTAGAACATCTACAAATGACCATGAATGTCATGGGATAAATTCCTCATGGGATAAATTCTGCATCAAACTGTCCAAGATAGAGCTAAATCTGGATAAATCCCAAGAAAATCAAGAATGATAGCCATCCATGCTCTCCAGTTTATTGCTGAAGAATTAAACTGAAAAGCTTTCAAATGCAAAGGGTTTATTTCAAGTGAACTAGTTTGTTCTCACCTGTCCAGATTTAGTTGTTCTGCTGACCAACTTTGGTTTTAATAGATGAAAATAAACCGGAAGCAAGAACTAATTGCAATTGCTTATAAGTATTCAGATGCTCAATAGCCTTAAGGATTAACATCCATGTTTGATACAACAAATGAAGTGAAGGAGGAAACAAACAGAAACCAAACAAACAAAGCATATGTTTCATTATGGGAAATAACCAAAAAAAATTATTATATTGTAAAAAATAATAGATACTTTAAAAAGAACTTTTCTATCCTAATTCAGATGTTTGACCCAGTTTTAATAATATGTTATTGCAATTTAAGTTTTAACTTAAAGTGATTTAACTCAAAGTGATTAACATAAAGTGTGGTACAACTTTTATTTTTTTTCTTACCCTCTGTCTCTCTAAATGTATTTCCAGATTTTTAAAAATAGTGGTGCAGTTTGTGGAAATGATGGTTTTCATATTGTGTAATATGTTTTCTCTAGTGAAAACTTCCCATAATGCCATGGTAAGCCAGCTTTTTTTTTTTTTTTTCTGTTTCAACCTCAGAACATGCAGTGTTTTTATGTTGTAGATCAAAAACAAAAGAGAAACCATGGCAGAATTATTTTCCAAGGTGTTATCACTGGCATATTTCCTCATAATAATGGAGTCCAGGTAGCTGGCAGAAGCATTATAAAATGTCAGCTCTCCAATGTAGTGCACATTTTAAATTCTGTAATATTTCACATCTGTGTTATGCAGCTTTCTCTTAACAGCGGTGGATTCCAAACCACACTTTGTGTTAGAATGGCCTTAAAAGTATAAAAAGAGAGGACTCTTTACCTACCCACTGATGTTCTTTCTGCTCCATACAGAGGCAACAAACCCAGGTTCAAGTTGCTGAAAACAAACAATTAGAAATCAAATCAAAGCTTGTTTGGCTTCACAATTGAATGCCTAGATTCAATAGGAATTGTAACAATGCAAAGTAATAGCCTGCCGAATTCAATGAATACAGCTTAATAACTTTGGACCATAGCAAGACTTGGGTAAAATTAAAAAGTAATGTAAAGCTCCTTGGGTATGTTCCACTGAATTAGTATTCTGAGGCCAGTGCCCACGCACCATCCATAATGAGGACCGCTGGTTTCATTTACAGATGCTGCCTACATTAGCTCGCACTAATGTATAAAAATGTATTGTGAGCTGGTCTGTAAAGGCACACCAAATTTCCATTATGTTTCAGTCAAAAAGTGCTTGTTTTGCAGGATGGAGTCCATGTCAATAAAATGGATTGTGTGTCACTTAAACCAAGTGACATGCTAATCTTCTAGAGGCCTCTGTCCTTAATCTCTACAGGACATGAGTCAGTTTAGAAGTGTGAGCTGTTCTCACAGGTACCAACTATTGAGCTCTTTAATGTAAATTCAAAAGCAAAGCTTATCAGTGTGTTTCAGAAATTGCTTCAATGTGCTTGCTGTCTATGAAAAAGAAAAAATCCCTCTTCTTCCCCCAAATCCATGGGCAACTTCCAAGTTTTTACAGTGCCTGGGAGCACCTTTTAATTATAAAGAAATTGGTTTTGGCGATAGCTGCCCTGTGACCAATTGGATTAGAGGCATTTCTTCTGGCTACTATGAGAGCTAACTTGACTACTGCCCTGTGTAGTTACACATGATCAAAATATTAAGTAAAGCAGTGTCTCAATCCAGAACTTCGAGACCCAATAGCCTAAATTCTTAACCATTATGCCATAAATAGCCATTTTATAACCAAAGAGCAGAATAATGGGATCGGATCATGGATTCTTTGGTTTGTAGAGCAAATTAAAAAAAATATGGAAAATCACATGGATTACTTTTCTTATATTTTAAAATCATATCTATTTTTATCATAGGAAAGCTAGAAAGCTCAAAGACAATCAACAAATCTTCTCCTAGGTTTGAAAGCTAAATTGGTTTACAATAAAATCTTTAAAACATGAAATTAAATAGAAGTCTCCATGCTATAAACTTTACCTTTTGTTTTCTAAATACCAAGAAGTATACATTTTATGCTCACATGTTCTAAATAGAATACAATGCAATCATTACAGCAAGTAATGGTTTGTATTCCAGTAAAATTCTTTTCACAAAAGGATAAGAGGCTCACATCTATTATTCTGTCTGGTATTAAATGACTCTTGATAAATGCAAACATGAAATTTTGAAGTCAAATTAGAATCACTCACATAAAAAGATATCATCAACAGAATAAAATAATCAAATATTCTGCCACCTCTGAGATCAAAGCAATAGAAAATAAGTAATGGAATTAAGGGATACATTTATATAAAGGAATATTTTCTTTAATTCAGAATTTATAAAGCACTTTTTAAATTTAAACTTTCTTTTTACAAGTTTGTGCAAAATATATTTTCACTGCTAGGACATAAAGTATGCTGAATCAAATTTTATTTTTATTTCATAGTTTCATATCTGTCACTGACTTGAATTGTTGTTAAAAAGACCATTTCTCTTAATTATTTACACACAAACACTGAAGCATATTGAGTAGTATCTAGAATTATTCCATGAAAAAGCAGTCACATTTGTCTTTTTAATATATCCTTCATATTAGCTTATATTATTCCCACATTCATAGAGTAAATAATGTATGTGTTGTTGAATAACCCACTGAATATTGTGAGCTCTGGTTAATGAAAAATTACATTTACAATAATAAATCAGTTTACTGGTAGCAATAAAATACAGCTTATTTTAGTTTATGTAAAAAAAAATGTCCAGCTAAAGTTTTGGAACCATTGCCAAAGGATTAATACTATCATATCCATAAAACAAATGCATCTTTATGACATATACAGAAGGAAATTTTAAAAAATGATTCTAGAAATAATATTTCATATAGTTATGAAGAATGCTGATTGTATTACTAATATAACAACTAAGAAATACTTAAATGTGTAGATCAATATGTCTTATGCAATGAAAGTATTTGAAAAAAGGTATTCATCCTAAGATATTATAGACTACAAAGAGAGAAAGAAAAACACAAAAGCTGGATACATAAATTTAGCCCCTAATATAATAGGATTAGGATAAAGGTACCACTTGTTTAATTTTTGCTTTTGAAAGAAAGTAAGCTATTCTCTTATAGGAACTGTTTGTGTGTTGTTTTCTTTGCTCCTCTATCATAAAGTTCATGGATTATAAATAATTCTAAATACCTTAGGGTTAGCCCAAGCTCAGACCAGGGATTTTAATAAGGAAGCACACTGGCATCTGAATCTTGGTTCAAAAGAAGATTTGACATCTCAAATAAAGTAATTATGAATTATTAATTGCCAAGTATTAATTAATTAACTAATTGATATTAATCAATACTAAGGTTATTGTCTTTTCAGTATTCCTCTAATATGCAAACTCAAAGAAAAGAACATGATGTTAGAATACTTTCTGCTATTATATCTAGCAGTTAAAAAATTTCAAGAAAGAAAATTGCAATTACTACATTACTAAAGCATGAATAGAACTATACCCAGGAACATTACCTGATATTTTTGGTTAGTGACTTAGAGCATAGGTGAAAGAAAGAAATCTTTCTGACTTAACAGGATGTATGTGAAAAACCATATTGCAGAATTCCAGAATAACGCTGGTCCTTCTATGAATGAGCTCTACTAAGGGATATCTTAGTATCTTATGTTACCAAGTTGAATTTCTGACTCAGTGTCAGTTTATAATTTTTACAAAAATAGGTCAAATATTTATGTGGTATAGAAATTTTGGGATCATTTTATATTGTAAGACAATGGAAATCTACATAGAATAAAAATACTTAGAGCCAATATTGAAAATAGGAGATTCTTTAGTTATTCTTCACTACTTCAAAATATAGTAAGTCAGTTTTCTTTATATGCCTCCAAGTTATATGCAATATAAAACTATAGTAGGTTTAATAGAATATAAGATAAAAACATTTTTATAGAAGAAAAAACACAAAAGAAACCAGAGCATTATTTCCCAGATTCTTCTTGAGGTCAGGTGAAGAGACCCTGAGTAGAAAAACCTTTTCCTGTTGATGTAGTAGGACTTATTTACCCTGTGAGGGATACAAAAAATTGATACTTGTCACAACAGAGGTAGAGGATAATTATTCCTCCCTTTGTGCAGCTTTAAAAAGTAAATTAATGTATTTGGCCTATCATAAAAGGAAGAACTGAGCTGAATATGGTTAACAATACCAATGATGTACTTTAAGAAAAGGAAGTAGTCACTTAGCATTTAGAACATCAGGTTAAAGGCATTTGGGGGCAGGTTTTACTGCATTTTTTGCAATTGAATCTTTGGTAATAACATGAATGAGTAATGTATATAGACAAAGGGTTCATCTTATTTTAGAGTACCTCTTTATATTATCTTACTTTAGACATAAAGTTAAATATTAAAATTATTAAAAATTCCTAATGATGCATTCATTTCTTTTAGAAATTCACACATACATTTACTTGGATGCACACAGTTGAGGAACAACCAATTTGTTTGGTAGCTTTGTTAGCATGAAGGTCAAATACAGAAAATATCACTAATACCTAAAATATATTGAAGGTTTACTATTAGCCGGAGATTATGCAAGATATTTGTATGCATAATCTCATTGTAAATCTTAGAATAATTACATGGGGTATATTAATATATCTGTATTCCAGAAGAAAGGATCAGAAAAGTTAAGAAAGTTGCCAAAATTCATGAAGATATTATGATCAGAGTAATATTTGAATCCATATCTTTGTCCCTCATATATATTCTCAAACACTATGTTGGTGTTACTCACACAACCATTTCAAACCTAAAAATCAATGTAATAATTTGAAATAACATGGTGAAGAAATGAAATATAGTAGATGCTAATATTAAAAAGTTCCATGTAAGTTCTTTTACTTTTATTTCCATTTTCTTTTTTATTATTTTCTTTGATATTGTAGTATGCCTTAGAATAAGTTGCAGTAAATTTTTTCAGGTTTAAGCATATGTTTTAAACAGTTGTATTTTAAAACATGCATTAGAATTGCTTTATTTAAATGCACTTACTCTCTCATCTCCCCCCCTCCCCAACACACACCACCACCACCACCATTTGTAAACTCTTTAAAACTCCAAATACTTGCTTTTTCTATGATTTATTTCTGGAGTAATTTTTTTCAAATTAAACAGAAAAGAATTTTTGAAGTATGCCCTACAATACAAATTTGGACAGCTTAATGAGTAATTTTTTAGTTTTTCTGTATTTCATTTAGAATGTATCAATGATTACTTAAAGAAAAAAAGTGTTGTTTTAAATATATCAATCCAAGAATCTAGAATAGCTAAAAAGAAGGCAATTAAGTTTAATAAAGTTTAGATTTAACATTATTATTTTGCTTTAAATCCTTAAAAGCCAGTAAAGTAGCAAGTCCTTCATATTAAGATTACAATAAAATCCCTCCTTGTCAAATTAGAAAATGTTGCTTCTTTCAAGTAGTTAAAATCTTAGTGTATCAACAAATATATAAGTAAATACGTACTCTAATGTAAGTTCTGTATTGCTGGTGTCAATTTTTCTCCTTAGGCAAAACCCCTGAAATCTTTTAAAAATCACTTTTGTATTAAAATGTTTGACCAAATAAATATAAAACATCCTACTGCTATTGGCCTTTTTGTTTAAGGATGAAAATGTTTGAGAGATTTGTTTACTTGTCTTAAGAAGAAACTTGGCATTGACATTTGTTTCTAATATATAGCAAGTTCATTTGATTCTTCTGATGTCTTCATGTCTTCAAACCGGTGTCCAGCTGTTGGAAAATGTTCTTAGTTTTGTGTGACATTCGCTCACAGATGCTTCTTGATTCTTCCGCACCTGTTTGCTCTAAGGAGCATTTGTCAATCTGAGAGAATCAGAACATGCGGTGCCTTGATGTCTAGATACAAATGCTTACATTGTACATGACGGAAGAGATAAAAGTACTTTGAAAAAAAGCATATCCTTGCCTTACATATATCAGGAGTTTAAGGGATACCTAAAATGTGAGCACAAAAGACATACCTTTAAAAAAATAAAGAAAAAATAAGGGTTATGTACTAAATTATAATTTCACATCGGGATTTTTTTTTTTTGAAATTGCTTAAAAGTATTTTTTCTTCTATAAATAAACAAACAAATACCAATTTAGGAAATGAGGAATATAATTTGTTTAATTAATGAAAACAGTCATAATAGAGTAGTGAAGGAATATAAATTCATGTTATGGTACGGTGTATGTTTATATTTCTTTTCCGTCATGATATTACAAGATTACTCAGGAAAACTACTATCATAACTCAGAAAATCATCACTCCGTATTATCAATACCATCAAAAGTACTATCTTCTTGGATTAGGTCCTGGAACAGAAAAAGATATTAGAAGAAAAGGTAGTGAAATCCTAATAAAGTCTGGAGTTTAATAGTAATATACCAAAGTTTCTTTTCTTAGTTTGACAAACACACCATGGTGATATAAAATGTGAACAGTAGAGAAAACTGGGTGAGGAATATATGGAACTTTTTGTAAATCTAAAAGTATTCCAAAGTAAAACATTTATTTAAAAATATATCACATTGTGTTGTATCACAGATGTAGATTTTATCCATTCATTTAGAAGTATTTATTCAGTGGCTACTGATGCTAGTCCTTGAGCTTGGCACAAAGTGGGCAGTGGGGAGTTAAAAACAAATGACACAACTCAGAGTGTCTTGTTCTCATGGAATTTACAGGCTAATTGGGGAAACATTTACTAATTGAATGAAAAAAAGAAGATATACAATTATAATTTCTAAATATTTTAATAAAACAATGATACATTTAATAAGGGGAAAATTTGCTGAAAGAGAAAATTACAAATGTCCGTGATTTTTTTAAGAGTTTTTAAATTGTGGTAAAATACACATAACACATATTTAGTAAGTATGCAATTCAGTGTCATTAAATATATTCACAGTTGTGCAACCATCACCAAGAACTTTTCATCATCCAAACTGAAACAGTATCCGTGAAACAATAACTCCCCATCCCCTCCTCCCTCTCCTCCCCAGCCCTTGGTAAGGACTTTTCTACTTTCAGTTTCTGTGTACCTCCTGTGTACCTCCTGGAATCATAGGATATTTGTCCTTTCCTGTCTGGCTTATTTTTCTTAGCATCATGTTTCCAAAGTTTACCCATGTAGTAGCATGTATCAGAAAATGATTTCTTTCCAAGAAAACAATATTCCATTCACCCCGTTATCTGCCACTGCTATTTTTAAGCAACACTGGAAGTATACAAAGGGAAGGTCATTTGAGGAGTCAGCTAGATACTCCATGGGTTGTGGGTGTGAAGGCAGCCAGAAGAAAAAGAAATTCTGAAACAGAGGAAACAGTGTGGAACAGAGGCCTGAGGCCAGGAAAAGACTGGTCAGCATTCAAGAATTAAAAGAGGACAGTATGGTTGTCCATGGGGAGAGAAAAGGAGTTGGGCTCAAGATGAGGTGCAGGCTTAGGTAGCAGTCAGATCAGACAAGGACATGTACACCACTGCAGCATGTTCACATTTTATTCTGTGTACAATGGAAACACTGAAGGTTTTTTACTTTTTAAGTAGGGACATCCTATGGCTTCAGTTTTTTCATGTGAAAAGTACATTGGAGTAAGACAGAAATACATGAAGTGAGACACATTAGGAAGCTATAAACACAGTGCTCCAAGTATTAATCCTACCTAGCATGAGGAAGGTGGAACTTGTGATTTAGACATGGGGAATTTGTGAAGAATCTAATCAGTGGAGGAGGTAAGGGAGAGAAAGGTGTCAAGAATCACTTTCAGGTTTCTATTTTTAAGAACGAGATATACAGTGGCACTATTTATCAATGTAAAAGAACATGGTTTTGGGAATTTCAAATTTGAATCATTTATTAGATATGGAAATTCTTACTGTTATCAGTAAAGAAAATCTTTCCTTGACTTTAGAGTTATTTTAAAAGTAAAAACTTTGTAAATTACTTTTTTTGGATTCCTTTTGCCACTCAAGATGCTAACCCTACAGAATAAGCATATTATCTTTTTTTGCTTTTACTCTGGCAGTCATAGACTAATAGAATATTAAAAGAGAAGCAAGCTAACAAAATGCATCTAAAACCTTCTTTTGACAATCATTTTATTCCATAGAGGTATTAAAATTTATTACTCACAATTATCTGGTTAATTTAGCCTATGTAATTTGTCAAACCTGATCGCTCAAGGAAAATACGTACTACCTTTGAAATATATTTCAACAGATCTGACTCTACAGGGCTAATTTTGCTGCATAAATCTGAAATCTTACAATTCATTTCATTTTACAGATTTATTCTCAATTTTATTGTCCCTTACCTTAATATGTTCTTCTCTCATGTTATATTTTACTCGGTCCTATTGTTTGGTTAGATTTCTTGAAATCCTTTTTTTCCTTTCCCATCTGAATAGAAGTGACCCAGCAAAGAAAATCTATTTGTCACCCATTGTTAGGATCTTAAAACTGTTGTCACTTGGTCACTTATAATCTTGCATGCTTGGAATTTTATCAGTTTCATGCCACTTCACAAGCGGCTCCTTCCCTTTGATATTTTACAATATAATTATTTCACCTTGTGATTCTGCTTCATGAATTTCAGCTCCCTAGAATGTATTTCCAAGTAAAATGTCTACTTAGGAACTTGGAGACATTTTAAATAAGCCACAAGTATGTTATAGTTCTACTGTGGGTGATTCTTTTAGAAAAAGATGTCCCTCATTTGGTAATTTATGGGCCTTACTATCATTTCAGAATGGCAAATATTAGAAAAGGCTTAATTGACACTATACCAGTATGGTAGCAAGAAGGAATTATCACTTTGACTTCAGGGTTGTGCTTTTTTTCAAATTTTTATGTGTTATATCTATCATGTGTTTTATTGTGTCTCCTCCCAACTATTCATTAGCCAAGAGCAAAATGAAGTTTTTCATGGAAAAACACAGAAGAAAAGGAAAAAGCAAAAGGAAAAGGGGAGGGAAGAAGAAAAATAAGAAAGGAAAATTCAAATTTGAAGGGAACTATTGAAAGTTGTAGTCATATTAAATTTTTTTTCTGGTGATAAACATAATATACAATTCATAATAATATGATTACTTTAGAAAATTAGAAAATATGGAAAATTAACACAGCAGAAGGTAACATCACTGGTAATCCTACTAACAAGAATTAAACATTGTTTCCATATTAATATATATTCTCCATTATTTTCTATAAAAGGAAATCCAACTCATTTTTTTAATCTTCCTTTTTTCTCATTTGGGAACTAATTATAAATTTTAAAAAAAGAAATACAGATATTATAAAGTACTTCCAAGCACAGTTTCATTCAGTGTAGAAAAAGTGTTATTGTTTATACATTTCTGATAAATTTGCATAATAAAGTGTCAGTCTTGATCACTGACAAATAACTTGTGACTCTTTGCATTTACTTTACAAATGAGCTACACAGACCCATTTTAGGCACTGAGAGGACAAAGAAGACCCAATGGAGTGGGAGATTAAGAGGACAGTGAGGGATGTGGACCTTACGTCTACACTGAGTGGCTGAGTAGTGAGTGCTACTCCCCCTCTGGAAAATCTGTGAAAAGTTATTCAATAAAGATTTAGAACTTTAGGGCCCATTTAAGGGACAAAAGAAAGACATCTCAGTGTATAAAGAGGACTGTGGAAAAGCACATGACATATTTTAGAAAACAATAAAATGCAAGTTACAAATTGACTCCTCTCTGAGGCTTCTTTTAAATATTCCAACATTGGTGACACAATATGCATAGGGATAGGAACATCATACTTGGAATCAGACAGTCGTGGGTCCAAATTTGGACTTTATTGCCTGCATCTGTATGAAATGGAGCCTGTCCTCTAACCTCTCATCTTGGCTCAATTTACTCATCATTAAAATGAGATTAATATTAAGATCTCCTGTTTGGAGTGTTGTGATTATTGGATGAGATTTGTACAAACAGTTTAACACAGTGAGTGACACATAGTAAAAGACAGATGAATGATACAAATAAAGGGTAGTCTTAGAGGTATTTCTTACACCATTGTTTCTTTTTCCTACTTGAATTGCCATGATACAACCCTCATAAACAGGTACCATATATCCCATTCACATTGCTGATACTACATTAAAAATTGGGGGAAATGCTATTCAAGGGTATAAGCTTGCAACTAATAGATAAGTAAGTCCTGGAGATCTAATGCACAGCATAGAGGTTATACTCAACAATACTCTATTATAAACTTCAAGTTGCTAAGAGACTAGGTCATAATTGTTCTTACCACAAAAAAATAAAATGATAATTATATGATATGATAGAGGTTTTAGCTTATGCTAAAGTAGTACTCATATTGCAATATATAAGTGTATCACATCAACACATTTTACACCTTAAACTTAAACAATGTGAATTATATCTCAATAAAACTTTTATGAATTGTTTAATTCTTATATGACATTACAAATGCACAGAGAATATGCATTTTCCTCTGCTCTGCTTTGTAAATTCAGAGAATATGCTGTCGGAAGATACTCTGTACAATTCTGTGATTGCTCTTTAATCCAGGAGTTTGTGGCCCTTTGATGACAGACCTTGTAAAGCCAACTTTATTTTCTTAACTGCCCTTGGCAGAAAACTTACTTACCAGTAGGGAGGCAAGCATGGAATAAGAGAAAAGGCACTGACCATCGAGATGAGAGATCTGGGTTCAAACCTTGTTCTGCCACTCAGTAATTATATAATCTCAGTACATAATTTACCCTGAGACATATTATCTTGTTTGTGAATGAATGGACTAAATTAGATCATTGCCTTGAGCTCTATCATTCTCCTCTTCTCCATCCCCTGTGCATTTGCCTTTCTCTTTGCAAATATCATAGAAATCATGTAGCAAATTTTTACAAACAGTAAAGTCTGTCATAGATTATAAATTAAGGATAGAGATGATAATTGAATAAGTGATAGAAAATAATACTTTTCTTTATTGGGATATATGAGAGCACAAGGACAATGTGATCAAAGTATCAAAGATAGATCAATGGGGATGATCTATTACCAGAGGAAAGAGATTTGATTTTCAGTTGCCAAAATACAATGAGAGCTGACAGAAGCCTAGAGCAGAATTTGATGCAGAAGCATCAAATTGGGATGAGCCTGAATGAAAAACAGATGAATAATTTGTTCTTATCCAACAAACATATTTCATTTGGGCCTTGATAAAACATGCTTGCTTTCCTCTTGTGCTTTATATGCTATTTCCATGACTTAGTTCATTTCTAACCTGGAGTTCTCAGTACACTTGTAGCAGCCCTTTCTCAATATGCTCCAAGAAGATCTCCACTGGGTAAGGTGGTGGGAGGTAAAGCCAAATTAACTGAGGTTTTTGGACTTGCTGAGTAAGTTGCTAAGGAATGCATATTCGGATGGAATCATCACAACAGCCATCATTGCAAATAGTTACCCTCATTAACTCCATTTTTATAGACATAAAAACTGAAAGTCAGAGAGATTAGTTATTTATCCAAGGTCATACAGATAGTAAGTGGCAATGCCTAGATATGAACCTCTTCAAAAATTCCAAATTCCACATCTTTAAATACAATACACAACTTTGAATTGGTGCCTTGGGTGGGTTAGAAATATTCTGAGATATTTTTCTCTTTAGTCATCCTTGGGACAGCAGGTGGGACCCTGGGCAGCCTATGCCCCAGTCCAGTTTCATCCAGCCTCCCCAAACCTCCGAAATTCCCCCCAGCACATGGTGCTGACATCATTCTCCCTGTGTGCCATGATTAGAAAAAGTTGAGAGGCCCTGCTCCACTATATGACTTGAACAAGTAATAGAAAAAATAGAAAATAGAAAAAATAAAGATGCTGGAAAACATACTTGTGGCTTTCATTACTTCTTTTTAAAACAAGAAATCAGCTTGAGTAAGAAATTAAAATGAGAAGAAAAGTGTACATCTGTAACTTACAACGCTGTTAAAATATGCCAAATCTGTAACTGGGAAGAAGCTTTAGCAACTGAAAGTCTACTCTTTCAGAAGTTCCATAGGAACAGAGAAATGAGATCAATGGGATACTTTATTTTGTTTACATTCTACAGTAACAAGTCTAACAAAGCTGGCTGTTAATCTATTTATTTCATATCAACCTCCTGATTATGTCAACAACAGTTTAAGATGCAAAGTATGTCTGTCATTTCTGATACACAATTTCAGTGCTTTAAAATCTCTTCATAAGGAAACAAATTTAAAATTTTCATAAATTCATTAGTGTATTCCATATTTTCAGTTCATTGACATATATGATTATTTATCTGCATCCATCCTTATTTCTCCTGGGAAGCTTCCAAAACAACATAATAAAATATGCTGGAAAAAAATAAAGGTATAGGAAACATAAAGGTCAAAAAGTACACTAATTTTATAGGTGAATTTAACCCTGAAAATTTCAGGATGTCCTGAAATTTTGCCACACATGGGCTCTGAGTTTCCTGCTTTGTCATATATGTTAAATCCCTTTCAAGTTTTACCTTGACAGGCTGCACTTTCCTCATCTAGAATATAGTTATGCATCTGCCTTGCTTATATGACAAGACTGTTGTAATGCTCATACAAGTTACAAATCTTAAAATAATAAGCATCCACAAAATATAATCATATGTTTGTATGCTTTATGGTGTTAAATAGGTATTATAGTAGTTGAGCACATGGCATAAGGTATAAGGTTATTACCTTATACATTTTATTATAACAATCAAAACAAATGTTAACATCATTTTTTTAAAAAAGAAAGTCCTCTTTATTTTACTAAACAAAATTACTAAAACAAAATTCAGAAGAAAATGTAAGCTATATGGACACACCACTGACATTTTAAAATTTAATTTTCCCTTAAAATTTTGGTTTTACCTAGACTTCATGTAATGGCATATGATGAAAATTGCTTACAATACATATTCATTCTTGATTTAATTTTGAAGAATAACCAAGAAATAACAATATGCTGACCTGGATTTGGGGCTTCATAAATAGTGCTCCCAATAGTTTTATACCTAAAATTGCCTAAGCATTTGTCTATAGTTAATAATTCAATACTAGTAAAGTGTTTTAAACATGTTTGCCCGTATAATTTCTTCAGTTAGAAAAATAACGCCCATGAGCTTTCTCAAAGTTACATAAAATAATTAATGGTAAAGATGAGAGGGTTTTGGGGGGATGCTTTCCTACATTCTTGAATTAACAACAGTGAATAGGTTTTACTCTAAGGATTAGAAAGGGCAAAAAATGGTAAACTGGAAAGAGAAAGTAAAACTTGGTAATGTTTTGACTAAAGCAATTTGATATTTTCTAAAATTCTTAAAGACCAGAATAAAAATAAGGCACTATAAATAAGTTAATTCCTTAAGAATCATCTTAAAATATTTGGACTTAAACTGACACTATCTCTCAGTGTGAT
Organism: Hippopotamus amphibius kiboko; assembly: GCF_030028045.1. Lineage (NCBI taxonomy): Eukaryota > Metazoa > Chordata > Mammalia > Artiodactyla > Hippopotamidae > Hippopotamus > Hippopotamus amphibius. Next base: position 56,420,762 of record NC_080198.1, on the reverse strand, counting down.
TTTGCTTTAGGGCTTCAAAAATTCCTTATGGGAAGAATCTTTTGAGATAGAACAGTGGTTCCTTGGAGCTGGATAGACAATGTATAATATACAGAAGCATAGATAGCACTTTTGGATTTTCTACTAAGGATATGTTATCTTAGACTTTCTACTTACAAACTTCAAACCAAAGACCATCTTAGCTAATAGAAACTGTCTTATAATGAATAATATTTAAACTTTATAAGGATGATTTCATTGCATTTTTTTGCCAGTTATTTAATTTCCTTTCAATTTGTGATGCTATAGTACTAACCTTTTCATTTGAAAAATGGCCCATTTTCCTAAAATATTATACATAATTTAAAAAAGCCAAGTGCTTTTATGCAATAATTTTACTAATTTATGATATTATTAATATAGTTAAGGAAATACCTTGAAATACAAAAAATGGACTATAACTATGCTCTAAATACATATTTGGCATATATCCATTTGTTTGCCAGTCACTTTGCATTTATAATCTTATTTTCAAAGATAAACACTTTTTTTTAATTAATTAATTTTTTATTTATTGGCTGAGTTGGGTCTTCGTCGCTAAATGTGGGCTTTCTCTAGTTGCAGCAAGGGGGGACTACTCTTCGTTGTGGTGCATGGGCTTCTCATTGCGGTGGCTTCTCTTGTTGAGAAGCATGGGCTCTAGGAACACAGGCTTCAGTAGTTGTAGCACATGGGCTCAACAGTTGTAGCTCGTGGGCTCTAGAGCTCAGGCTTAGTAGTTGTGGTGCACTGGTTTAGTTGCTCTGTGGTAGCATGTGGGATCTTCCCGGACCAGGGCTCGAACCTGTGTCCTATGTATTGGCAGGCAGATTAACTACTGCGTCACCAGGGAAGTCCCAAAGATAAACACTTTTCATGTTACCTACATTAGAATATATATGCATGCATATATTAATATATTATCACTAATACAACAGTGGTAGTGATTAATAATAATGGAATTAGTAATAATGGGATAATAATGGAATTAATAATAATGATAACATTAACACACCAGTAATAACAGTGATCTTATTTATTGTCACATTATAGTGTTTTTCTCCTCATAGTAGTCTTGCAAGATATGGATGCATTTTTTCATGATGATGCTGTCACTCAATGAAGTAAAAAACTTTTACTCACTCTCCTAACTCAAGGAATCTAACACTGCTCTGTTTAATTATGATGTATGAGTTTTTTGCATTGCATCAAGTCTTTTAATCTATTCTCCAAAATAGATTCCAGCTTAACTTCACTACTTCATAAAACATATATTCTACGTATATATATAGAATTATTATGTATATACATATATAATAATTCTATATATATATGTATATATACAATGTGATATGTAATGTAGACTCATGTTTTCATTTCTCACTATGAAAACAATTTCATTCTTAATTTTTATATGCCATTAACCCTTATGAGTAAAAAACCTTGTTTAAATAGATATGATGTGGTGGCTGGCAAAATAATTGTGTAAATAATAGTTCTCACATCTTTACTTATAAAATGAACATTTCCTGCTCAAGATATGACATTATTTAAATATATAAGATTAAATATGCATTTAAAGTTTATTTTTTCATTTATTTTTTCAATTAAACTGTGTTATATTTAATTCATTACTTCAAATATTTATTAAGGATATACTATGATCAAAGCAATGAAGGGAAAGCCAAATGAATAAAAATACATATTCTTCTCTAAAAGAGATTTTAATCTAGTGGTAAAGATATAAAGTAAATGCACAAAAGTAACCACAGCATACATCATATTACATATAAATAATGAGGGAGAAGCAACACCCAAGTGGTGTTAAAGCATGGAGTAAACAAGTACAACTGGGAAAAACTAAGGAATTTCCAAGAAGGAAATCATATTCAAGGAGCATTTTACTGGTTGATTTATAGAGGTGGAATTCTAAATCAAAGGCAAAAGATCAGGGAGAGAAGATTAACTGGCTATTCAGGAAATAGCTTGTTTTTCATTTGTGCTGTAGCATATGGTATGTGGAAAAAACTAGAGGGAGATAAGGTGTGAAAGTCATGATGTAGTCTGGAGTGTCAAAAACTTTGTATTTCATATGACATTAAAAAATTAAGAATTCCTTTTAGCCAAGGTGCAACATGAGAAGAGCCTGCATTAGAAAAATGTATCTTGCAGCAACACTGAGGTTAAAGTCAAGTGAAGAAGAGCCTCTCACTAAGCATTGTTCTCCTATGCGCTCCCTGGGAATAGATGCAACAGCTTTACAGATTTTTAATACCTATTTAAATGCCTTCTTATGTGAGCCATAATAAATTGAGTTTTCATGATCTAATCCTTTTCCTCACTCTAAAAAGTGAGGAAAACTTGCTCATGATATTTACTTGGCATTCAACAGCTTACAGGCACTTCGATGTGCACAAAATTAGATTCATTTCTCAGGATCCCAAACAGGACCCATTGTCTTCCTTCCTTCCTTCCTTCCTTCCTTCCTTCCTTCCTTCCTTCCTTCCTTCCTTCCTTCCTTCCTTTCTCTTCCTTCCTTCCTCTCTCTCTCTCTTTCTCTCTCTCTCTCTCTCTCTCTCTTTCTCTCTTTCTCTCTTTCTCTCTTTCTCTCTTTCCCTCTTTCCCTCTTTCTTCCTTCCTTCCTTCCTTCCTTCCTTCCTTCCTTCCTTCCTTCCTTCCTTCCTTCTTTCTTTCTTTCTTTCTTTCTTTCTTTCTTTCTTTCTTTCTTTTCTTTCTTTCTTTCTTTCTTTCTTTCTTTCTTTCTTTCTTTCTTTCTGGCTTTGTTGGTCTTTGTTGCTGCCCGTGGGGCTTTCTTTAGTTGCGGTGAGTGGGGGCTACAATTCATTGTGATGCGCGGGCTTCTCAGTGTGGTGGCTTCTCTTGTTGCAGAACATGAGCTCTAGGTGCATGGGCTTCAGTGGTTGCAACACGTGGCCTCAGTAGTTGTGGCTGGTGAGCTCCAGAGCACAGGCTCAGTAGTTGTGGCACAAGGGCTTAGCTGTTCCCGGCATATGGGATCTTCCCAGTCCAGGGATAAAACCCATGTCTCCTTCATTGGCACGTGGATTCTTAACCACTGTGCCACCAGGAAATTCCCTACTCATTGTCTTCTTTAATAGCACCTTTATGCATCCAGTTGCCCAGAAAAGAAATCAGGCCAGCATCTTGAACTACTTTGTAATCCTGAGACAGAAAAGTTAACATCTATATCTGATCTCTATTATAGTTCATTTCTCTCACATTATCACCAGTCTCAGTTTTTGTTATACCTTCTAAGTTGCCTATATCTACTATGACTTCCCATCAATTTTATTCTTCATGCTGCCATCTGAATAGTCTTTCCAAAATAGTAACCTGATGATGCTACTTCTGTGTTTCAAATCCTTCAAGGAGCCCTCTTTTCCAGCAGGATAAAGAACACACTACTTAGCTTGCCAAACAAGACCCTGGGATTTTTCTTGCCTTTATCTTTCTTTTCTGTCTCTTCTCCCATCACTTCTTCTTGAGATTTGCCTTCTAATGATGGTGAGCCACTTTGAGTTCCTTGAAAATGATCATCCAATTTATCACCATCAGGCATAATTTCTCCTTAGCTCTTTCTTGTTCTTATCAGTCTTTTATATTATTTTATTATTTTCTATTATGAAATATGTCACAAGATAGTCTAATTGGTGATATATACATCTTTTTCTGCTATTAGCACAAAACAAGGAGTATCTTTTTCTTTATTTCCCTGGCATCTAGCACAGTACATGAGGTATAAACGATGCTCAAAATAAGACTTATGTAAGCAAAAAATGGCTTCTGTGGGTGGAGATTTTTGCTAAAGAAATGAAAGATAAAACAGAGGAGATTATAAAGAAATTACACTAATATTCTGAATGTCTAATGCATGTTATTTTCAGTCCAGACTGTAAGTTTCACTGGAGCTCAGGCCTTAACAGAAAACTTAACAAAGAAGTCTTTAGTAAAAATAATCATTTTCCCTATGTTAAAAGTTATGAAAATTTGGGTGTTTCAGTATTTTTTGTTTTCCTTAAACTTCAGAATTAGCATTTCAGTGCAGCTAAAATTATCCAGAGAGAGATGAAAGAAGGTGGAGTTTTTTGGTTGATATAAATATCTTAATCTAAGCATGTTCCTATTAGAATTTGGGGGTATTATAGACATGGTTAGCTTATTTAAGCTAATAAATTAAGTATTTGTATCTCATGATGGTATCACCCATTCCACTCACAGACCCACACTGAGAACACCACACAATAGTAAAAAGTCTTACTTTTTTAATAATGGAAGTCAAATCATTATTAAATATGATTAAACACTAAAATAGCACAATTAGAAACTATTTTTCAGTTCTTTTCCAATTTTGTTTTATTCTTATATTAGAAATAAAAGTAGAAACTATAATCAAATAATTTCATCTCAAAATATATAGAGTATATTCATTTACTAGTTTAAGACATGTTTTATGTCAAAAATAAGATGATTCATGTCTCAAATGTGCTCTTTGTTGAAGATAGAAACAAAAGATCTCTGAAATTTCTTTCTTTAATCTTTCTTTAGTCTCATCCATTCTGAATCTGTTCAGGAAATTATAATAATCAGAGTTATATCAGAAGTACTAATGCACTAGCCATAAAGAGTTAACTATTGAACACAGGTAAAACTTTTTTTGATGAAGATAAGCTGACTTAGAAAAATGTTACTGACTGATCATTAAATTGTGTTAAAGCAAATAGTAGACAAGGTACTTTTTTTTTTTAATCTTGAGAATATGCCTTCAAGGACATCAGCACAGCTCCTTCACTTGCTCCCAACACACCCACAAGCCAAAGGATCTTGAAATGCTGAAAAGGCGAATTAATCCTGTCCTTTGTCTCAGGAGAGATTCAGGAAAAATCAGCTCCTACATGCAGACCAAACTGTGAGTTTGTTCTTTAGTGCCTACATGTGTTCTCTTCTCATAAATGTCCCAAAACACTGTTAGCATGGAGTATGTGGGCTGCACTGACTTTCCCCTTCAAAACCTATGTAGAACAGACTCTGTTGCCTCTCCTTGGACTAAAAGTAAATATATTTCAAAATTAAAATAAATAAATATTATTTTGTTATTATTATTGTGATTTTTAATTACCAATTAAAATTTTTGTACTATTATCAATGTTACACCAATGTTTTCAAACATGAATATCTGTTAGGAGAAACTTCATTTAAAATTCTTTATCCATTCATCTCTTTATATATATATATATATTACAAATAAGATATATGTAACATATATATGTAACACATTTTTTGAAAGTAAATTTACAAGTGAATTCCTTTCTTCAATTATGTGAGACAGAATAACTATAATTTCTGATATACTAAATTTGATGGCTTAAAATAAGTAAACATTTCTACAACTTAAGTTGTTACCACCGCACACCACACTTTAAGATTCTAACATGAAAAATAAGTTTGTATTTCTTGAGTAACAGTATTTCTTGAGCTGATTGATTTTGCACTAAAAGGTTTTTAAAAGTCAATATCAGAGATGCCTCAGTAACAAGTGACAGCATCATTTTCATGGAATCAGATCTTTGAATATTGAAATCAAAGATAAGCATCACCTTAGGACATGAATATAAAATAAGAGGAAGTCAGAGGAAAATGAAAGTGTCAATTCAATGAAGGATTGTGTGCATAGGCTTGATCATATTAATTCTGAAGTACATTTTTAACAGAGAAAGTAATAAAGAGGAAATTCTCAGTTAAGCGCTCTGTTGTGGCAAGTCAGCAATGCAAAAGTAAGCATTCACTCAAGTAGTAGATACTGAACAATTCCAGAAATTATGAAAATAAACTTGTAAGAATATTTTGAAAAGAAATTGGGATTATTAAACAATATTATAGGAGATTCTGAAAACATCAAAGACTGTAAAGGACTTCAAAGAAAATAGAAAATGCATAAATGAGGAGGAAAGTGTTATATAGGTTTATATCCATTTTAACACTGTGATTTCAGGTTTGCCTAAACTTCTTGGGCTTCAGCTTTTTTATTTACAAAATAGAAATGCTATTTGTTTTGTGAGTTATTATAAATACATAGAATTTTCTACCTGCACAGAATTCTAAAATGATTGAAACTATTGGCACAGGACTAAATTTATTTGGCTGTGAAGAAAGTTCAAACCTCTTTTGCCATTTACCTGGGAAGAAATAAAATTCACTGCGTAAAATATGTATTGAATAGTATGATACATGTTATCCATGTATGGATGACATCTTATGACAATGCACACAAGGATAATGAATGCATTCCATGTATTAAAATATCAAAGACAGTGCAAATATAACAAAAGCAATTATATTATTCAAAGCTTCAGAAAATAATAAATGAATAAGCATCTGTAGAGTTGAGAGCACTTTGATAAAATAATGAATACAATATATGGGTAGCATTTAGGTAAATACCAAGGGGGGATTACAGTACTACTGAGCTGTAAGAAAAAGAGAGATGTTTTGAGAGCTGTAACTAACTCTGGGCCCAAAAGAGGCAAGATGAGGAAGCAATTACTGGAAGCTAGAGATGGGAGCTGTATGCAAGTGGAATGTTCGATATACACTATGGCCTTAGATACAGCCAACCTAGGGCAACCTGGCAGTGATGGAGCAAAGGAAATGTGTACCTTGACCTCACTATTCATCCACTCTTGGATCCTTCTGATGACTCGCATTGGTCAAATCCCCTTGAAAGTCTGCAGGTGTGCAGTCTGTATAGTACAGCCTCCTTAGGCCCAAAGCAGGTAGAGAAGGGAAGAAGGTGGATCTGGAGGACTAATCATTTCATGAATAGATTAAATATTCATTAAGTATTTTTTTCCTAACAAGTAGTTTTAATATTAACAGCATATAACAGAGGAAAGGGTGGAGACTTGAATTAATACTTCTGAATCTGAATTCAAATTCCATTGTTTCCTGGCTAATTGATATTAGGGAAGCCAAGTTCCTTCTATATATCAGTTTCCTCTATGAATTGGGGAATATAATGCTTCATAATATGTGAGCATTAAGTAAACAATCAATGAGAACTATCTACATAAAACTGGGCATATAGCGAGAATTCAAATATGTTTTCTTTTATCTTTCTTTTCCCCATAGATCAGAATTCATTCAGGGTGCTCAAATCCATGGCACATCTATTTTTTTTTTTTAATTTGGAAAAGAGCTAAATTTTAAGAACATCACATCGTAATTAGTTTCACATTCTTTGAAGGCAAGTAAGAATATGAATCATTTGAAAATTCAACTATGTTCAAAATATGGAGGAAAAATCAGAATTAATTTAATGACATAGAATTTTTATGAAATCATCTGCTACAATGGCATTGCAGAATTTATGATGTTTTATACCTCAAGCTAAATAATTCTATACAGAAGAAGAAAGCAAGATGATATGATCTAACCATGGCTGCTTACTGTCCTCTTGGAATATGTGTGCAAGAATTCAACAGAGTGCAGCATTGGTGGTACAGTGGTAAGCATAGCTGCCTTCTAAGAACACAACAAAATAGCAGGAATCAGTATTGTTGCAATAAGTGGTGTATCATCTCTTTGACAATGATTGAATTCATTCAAATAGTGATCAAGAATTGGCAAGAATATGTAAGAACCAGCAAGAATAATGTGGGATACTGATGAATCTTTCACCTATGCAGTATATATTATCTGAAAGTATTCAGAACAATAAACAGTAGATTTTTAAAAATGTAAATGTCAATCTAATTAAGAAATAAAGATAATACTTTTGAAGTTGAATCGCAACTTGTATAAAGGACATCACTGACTACTTTATCAAATTGTCTGAAAAAGAATATCAAACTTTTGATTTTGACTAACAGTCATAATGTATTAAATTTAGTTGACCATTTATTGACAAGCATATATAGTAAAAATAATTACACGTCAACAACATTTGAACATATATTAAGTGCTTAAACTGTGCCAAGTGTTACACCAAGTAGTTCATACAAATTATCTCATGCAATCCTCAAGACAATCTATGCATTATGCACATGTCCATTTTACAGATGGGGAAAGTAAGCCTTAGGGAAGTTATTTCCCAAGAATACTAGCTGAGGTCAGAATTTATATTCAATCAGTATAACTCTTATGTACTCTCATCTCCTACATTATACTGCATTCTCCATACATTAGCAAAGTTTCACATGGTGGGCCTAAATCAAATGAAATTCCATATTTCTTTATCCCTCCCCCAGTAATAACCACTCTTAAAAATAAGTGAATGGTAATTATTGTCCCCATTAGTAAGTATTTAGTTTGTTTAGTAAAGTATTGCAGCATTCTTTTATACACATGATTTTTACTCACAAATCACTACACCTTAAGAAGTAAGACAAAGTCTGTGAAAAGGCAAATTATTACTACTTAACAGAACTGAGCAGCAGTAAATAATTCATGAAGTTAGTGACCAGAAAAGATGGCCATTTGAGGCTAGTTATTTCAGCAGTGTGTGCACAAAGTTGATTACTTATTTTCAGTAATATGTTTCAGTAGAAGTATATAAGAGTTTTCCTTTTTAATTACTTGAAAGCCATATACAAACAAATGTTTGCTGGGTCTTTATCCTTGAACTTTGTTAAAGCTTGTTGAAGATAGGGACATATACTTCCTTGAAAACTCCCAGAGTACCTATCTATGTAGAAATTATTTTTTAAAAAAGGCAAAACATTATTGCTCCAAGTCACAATATTATGCCTCAGACAGAAACATTGAAATGGACCCTAGTGAGTGCCCAGCCATAAATGAAGTTAAGACACAATGTAAATTACTTTATAAAAACATCTAATAGGTTATCAAATTCTATTGCTTTACATTATAATGAATATTTTGAAGCTTTATATCAAACATCCATTTAAAACCAGGAATTTTCTGCCTCTCAACTTGTTTAAGGCACAAAGCATTGGTAGGAAATAAGTCCTTGTACTTTTTTTTGAAAAATATTCATTGAAATGTAACAAAGGGATTAAGTAAAGTTTCTTTTCCCAATGAAAACAATGTACTTAAAAACAATGGTTTTCTCCTTTGCAGTCTTATATAAGCAAGAAAAATGTTTTGTGCAAAATATTAAAAAATGTGTTCTGGTTAAATGGAGATTATAATGTCTGCCTATAATATATTAAAACCACCTTTTAAAACTATACTGCAAGATATATATTTTTTCATTATACATAGTAAAATCATTGTATTGAATAATTCATGCAGGACTTAACTAATATTTTATTTTATAATTATGGTCTATTAACATTTTAATAGTATTAACCAAGCTTGAATTTTACTATTAATTAATGCCTTATTTTATATTGCATTTTTCTTACTTAAGTTTCTTATCAGTATTTTGAATAAATGTTTTATATATGAACCATTCAGAAAAAAAAACATAGTATAAATATGCTATCTTACAGTTTTCTTTGTTTTCTCTTGAAAATAATAAGCTCTATAATATATTTTAGATATGAAATATATTAAATTTATATTAGACAGATTTTTTAATGCAATTAGGATAATAATAATGTGAATGAGTTACTATAAAATAAATATAAAGGAGAATAAATAGATTTCAGCAAAGTGTCTATGCACTTATCTATTTCTCAATTGCATCTATTAATTCTGTATTTTGAAGTAAGAAATGGAACATTTTCCCCTATAGTCCAAAACTTTGGTTGATATCAGCAAAAGGAGTTGCTGAGAAAGTCTGATGAGAACTACTGAGGAAACACAGACACTAACCATTTATGTTTTTATGATTTTATTATTTTCATATTTAGGTGAAAATGGCTGAAAAGAGACTTTATTTTGGTTAAGGAGTCTTTTGAAACTCTACTGAAAATGCTGTTTCTAACAAATATTTTGATGGTTTTAATACAACCTAGTATGGAGGAGTTTAGATGTATAATGTTGTCCTGATTCCCCTTCTTTAAATGTAATGAATATGTGCTCAAACACAGCCTAGCCTTTAGTCCTCAACAATTTAAGTTTTAGTTTTAGACATGATGTAGGCTTCAAAAGTTTTCAAATCTAGATTTTACTATTGCTTTAATTAGGAGATAAATTCATTAAAAACTGCACTAAAAGCAACCTAAATGCCCATCAACAAATGAATGGATAAAGAAAATGTGGCACATATATACAATGGAATATTACTCAGCTATAAAAAGGAATGAGATGGAGCTATATGTAATGAGGTGGATAGACCTAGAGTCTGTCATACAGAGTGAAGGAAGTCAGAAAGAGAAAGACAAATATTGTATGCTAACTCATATATACAGAATCTAAAAATGGTACTGATGAACTCAATGACAAGACAAGAATAAGGATGCAGATGCAGAGAATGGACTGGAGATCTTGAAGTTTGGGGGGGCGGGAGGTAAAGGGGAAGCTGAGAGCAAGTAAGAGAGTAGCATATACACATATATACTACCAGCTGTAAAATAGATGGCCAGTGGGACATTGCTGTATAACAAAGGGAGTTCAGCTTGATGATGGATGATGACTTGGAGGACTAGGACGGGGAGGGTAGGGGGAGTTGAGGGAGGGAGGGGATATGGGGATATGAGTATAAATACAGACAATTGACCTTGGTGTACCTCAAAAAAAATGTAACATTTGTGTTAAAAAATAAAAATAAAAATAAAATATTATGTTAAGAATAAAAAAAAAGAAATATAACCTCTCTATATAAAGTAAAAAAAAAATACTGCACTAATTACTTTTTAAGCACTTTATTGGAATATAATTGCTTTACACTCTTATAACAGCTTTGAGGTACACCAAAGTGAGTCAGCTGTATTTATACATATATCCCCATATCTCCTCCCTCCTGTGACTCCCTCCCATCCTCCCTGTCCTGGCACTCTAAGGCATCACCCATCATCAAGTTGATCTCCCTTTGTTATATAGCAACTTCCCACTAGCTATCTATTTTACAGTTGGTAGTGTATATAAGGCTATGCTACTCTCTCACTTCATCCCAGCTTCCTCTTTGCCCTCTGACCCCCCAACTCCATGTCCTCCAATCCATTCTCTGCATCTGCATCCTTATTCTTGCCCTGTCACTGGGTTCATCAGTACCTTTTTTCTTTTTTTTTTTTTTTTTTTTAAGATTCTGTATATATGAGTTAGCATACAGTATTTGTTTTACTATTTCTGGCTTACTTCACTCTGTATGACAGACTCTAGGTCTATCCACCTCATTACATATAGCTCCATTTCATTCCTTTTTATGGCTGAGTAATATTCCACTGTGTATATGTGCCACATCTTCTTTATCCATTCATCTGTTGATGGGCATTTAGGTTGCATCCATTGCCTGGCTGTTGTAAATAGTGCTGCAATGAACATTGTGGTACATGTTTCTTTTCAGATTATGGTTTTCTCTGGGTATATGCCCAGGAGTGAGACTACTGGATCATATGTTAGTTCTATTTTTAGTTTTTTAAGGAACCTCTAAACTGTTTTCCATAGTGGCTGTACCAATTTACGTTCCCACCAACAGTGCAGGAGAGTTCCCTTTTCTCCACACCCTCTCCAACATTTACTGTTTCTAGACTTTTTGATGATGGCCATTCTCACTGGTGTGAGGGGTGATATCTCATTGTGGCTTTGACTTGCATTTCTCTAATGATTAGTGATGTGGAGCATCTTTTCATGTGTTTGTTGGCCATCTGTATGTCTTCTTTGGAGAAATGTCTATTTAGGTCTTCTGCCCATTTGTGGATTGGGTTATTTGCTTTTCTGCTATTAAGGTGCATGAACTGCTTGGATATTTTGGAGATTAATCCTTTGTCTGTTGCTTCATTGGCAAGTATTTTCACCCATTCTGAGGGTTGCCTTTTAGTCTTGTTTATGGTTTCTTTCACTGTGCAAAAGCTTTTAAGTTTCATGAGGTCCCATTTGTTTATTTTTGATTTTATTTCCATGATTCTAGGAGATGGGTCAAAAAGGATCTTTTTTGATATATATCATAGAGTGTTCTGCCTATGTTTTCCTCTAGGAGTTTTATAGTGTCTGGCCTTACATGTAGGTCTTTAATCCATTTGGAGTTTATTTTTGTGTATGGTGTTAGGAAGTGTTCTAATTTCATTCTTTTACATGTTGCTGTCCAATGTTCCCAGCACCACTTATTGAAGAGGCTGTCTTTCTTCCATTGTATATTCTTGCCTCCTTTGTCAAAGATAAGGTGCCCATATGTGTTTGGGCTTCTGAGTTCTCTATTCTGTTCCATTGATATTCCTTTCTATTTTTGTGCCAGTACCATACTGTCTTGATCACTATGGCCTTGTAGTATAGTTTGAAGTCAGGAAGCCTAATTCCACCAACTCCATCTTTCCTTCTCAAGATTGCTTTTGCTATTTGTCTTATGCATTTCCATACAAATCATAAGATTTCTTGTTCTAGTTCTGTGAAAAAAGCCATTGATAATTTGATCGGGATTGCATTGAATCTGTAAATTGCTTTGGGTAGTACAGTCATTTTCACAATGTTGATTCTTCCAATCCAAGAACATGGTATGTCTCTCCATCTGTTTGTATCATCTTTGATTCCTTTCATCAGTGTCTTATAGTTTCCTCCATAAAGGTCTTTTGCCTCCTTAGGTAGGTTTATTCCTAGGTATTTTATTCTTTTTGTTGCAATGGTAAATGGGAGAGTTTCCCTAATTTCTCTTTCTGCTTTTTTGTTGTTTGTGTATAGGAATGCAAGAGATTTCTGTACTTTAATTTTGTATCCTGCTACTTTAATAATTTCATCAATTAGTGCTAGCAGTTTTCTGGTAGAGTCTTTAGGGTTTTCTATGTATATCATGTCATCTGCAAAGAGTGACAATTTTACTTCTTCTTTTCCAATTTGGATTCCCTTTATTTCATTTTCTTCTCTGATTGCTGTGGCTAATACTTCCAAAACTATGTTGAATAATAATGGTGAGACTGGGCCCCCTTGCCTTGTTCCTGTTCTTAGAGGGAATTCTTTCAGTTTTTCCCCATTTAGAATGATGTTGGCTTTTGGTTTCTCATATATGGCTTTTATTATGTTGAGGTAATTTCCTTCAATGCCCATTTTCTGAAGAGCTTTTATCATAAATGGATGTTGAACTTTGTTAAAAGCTTTCTCTGCATCTATTGAGATGATCATATGGTTTTTATCCTTCAATTTGTTGATATGATGTATCACATTGATTTGCATATATTGAAGAATCCTTGCATCCCAGGGATAAACCCCTCTTGATCATGGTGTATGATCTTTTTAATGTGCTGTTGAATTCTGTTAGCTAGTATTTTGTTGAGAATTTTTGCATCTATATTTATCAGTGATATTGGCCTATAATTTTCTTTTTTTTGTGATGTCTTTTCCTGGTTTTGGTATCAGGGTTATGGTGGCCTTGTAGAATGAGTTTGGGAGTGTTCCACCTTCTGCTATATTTTGGAAGAGTTTGAGAAGAATAGGTGTTAGTTCTTCTTGAAATGTTTGATAGAATTCGCCTGTGAAGCCATCTGGCCCTGGGCTTTTGTTTTTTGGGAGATTTTTTATCACAGTTTCAATTTCCATACTTGTGATCTGTCTGTTCATATTTTCTATTTCTTCCTGGTTCAGTCTTGGAAGATTGCATTTTTCTAAGAATTTATCCATTTCTTCCAGGTTATCCAATTTATTGGCATATAGTTGCTTGTAGTAGTCTCTCATGATGTTTTGTATTTCTGTGGTGTCCGTTGTTACTTCTTTTTCATTTCTAATTCTGTTGATTTGTGTCTTCTCCTTTTCTTTCCCGATGAGTCTGGCTAACGGTTAATCAATTTTGTTTCTCTTCTCAAAGAACCAGCTTTTAGTTTCATTGATCTTTGCTATTGTTTCCTTCATTTCTTTTTCATTTATTTCTGACCTGATCTTTATGATTTCTTTCCTTCTGCTCACTTTGGGGTTTTTTGGTTCTTCTTTCTCTAGTTGCTTTAGGTGTAAGGTTAGGTTGTTTATTCAATATTTTTTCTTGTTTCTTGAGGTAGGACTGTATTGCTATAAACTTCCCTCTTAGAACTGCTTTTGCTGCATCCCGTAGGTTTTGGGTTGTTGTATTTTCATTGTCATTTGTTTCTAGATATGTTTTGATTTCCTCTTTGATTTCTTTAGTGATTTCTTGGTTGTTTAATCACGTATTGTTTAGCATCCATGTGTCTATATTTTTTGCAGTTTTTTTCCTGTAATTGATATCTAGTCTCATGGTGTTTTGGTCAGAGAAGATGCTTGATATGATTTCAATTTTCTTGAATTTGCTGAGGTTTGATTTGTGACCCAAGATGTGATCTATCCTGGAGAATGTTCCATGTGCACTTGAGAAGGAAGCATATTCTGTAGTTTTTAATGGAATGTCCCATAAATATCAATTAAGTCAAGATGGTCTAATGTGTCATTTAAAGCTTGTGTTTCCTTATTTATTTTCTGTTTGAATGATCTGTCCATTGGTGTAAGTGGGGTGTTAATATCTCCTACTATTATTGTGTTACTGTTGATTTCACCTCTTATGGCTGTTAGCATTTGCCTTATGTATTGAGGTGCTCCTATGCTGGGGGCATAGATATTTACCATTGTGATATGTTCTTCTTGGATGGATCCCTTGATCATTATGTAGTGTCCTTCCTTGTCTCTTGTAATAGTCTTTAAAGTCTAATTTGTCTGATATGAGTATTGCTACTTCAGCTTTCTTTTGACTTTCATTTGCATGGAATATCTTTTTCCATCCCTTTCCTTTCAGTCTATATGTGTCCCTTGATCTGAAGTGGGTTTCTTGTAGGAAACATATATAAGGGTCTCGGTTTTGTATCCATTCAGTGAGTCTGTGTCTTTTGGTTGGAGCATTTACTCCATTTACATTTAAGGTGATTATTGACATGTGTTCCTATTACCATTTTCTGAATTAATCCTTCTCTTGTGTTTCCTACTTAGGAAAGTTCCTTTAGCAATTGTTGTAAGGCTGTTTTGGTGGTGCTGAATTCTCTTAACTTTTGTTTGCCTGTAAAGCTTTTGATTTCTCCATCAAATCTGAATGAAATTCTTACTGGGTATAGTATTCTTGTCTGTAGGTTTTTCTCTTTCAGGACTTTCAAAAAGTGCACTAATTTTAAAGAATAAATTTCATAATGATAATAAACTCAATATAATTAATAATCATTTAGTTTGCACTTACATTTGCAAGTAGGTTATGCTTTACAGTGTATGTGTAAAAGGTAAATAAGGCATAATGTCAGTAGATTCCGTTTGATGGCAGGTGGAGGTAGATACTGTACTAGCAGGGGGAACAGTTAAGTACACATGGTCTAGTGATGAATTATTGAAGGTGTATCCAAAGCATACCCAGAATGTCAACATACAAATGACTTTCGGTGGTATTTCAGAGGCAGAAACAGAGAAACAACATGATTAAGTGAATATAAATTAGTGATGCATTTCCTCGATTGGTAATATGATATTAATGACTACTTCTAGCCAAAATCAGAATAAAAGGAATGGCAGATTTTTATGAGTGTAGGAGAAGGGGTGAGACATAGTAATAATTTTGTAGTTGATGAGGTTAAGTTGCTTGTGGGACATCTATGAGTTAATTTTCAGAAAGATCTAGATACACAGCAAAACATATTGCTACATGGAATAATATCATTATTTAAAAAGCCATCATAGGAGTAAAATTGTTTTCTTAATGTCAACAAAAACTCACTCTCTATATGAATATATTTTAGATCTGAACTTGATTGTGTGTAATTAAATCTTATATGAGCCTTCATGCAGGCCATCAATAGCCAAATAGGGCAAAGAACATGTTTCTCAAGACACATATTCATAATTTTGGTTTAAAATCCTATTGTCTTAAAGATTAAAAAATGGCTAAAGAAAAATGCAATGAGGATGAATTATTTGTAATAATATATAAGAGCAAACAACATTATATTAGCCTAAAATGATGATGATGATGGCGATGACAATTAGCATTTATATACTTCCTACATCCAGGAATTGTTCAACGCCATGTGTTTTTCCAAGTCCATCACATACATTAGCTCATACATTCCTCAAAGTATGTTTAAGAATTTTCATTTTACTCAGGAGACATTAGGCTAACAATGTTTTAAGTGATTTGAGACAGATTCCACCCCAATTAATAGACTTAAGCTCTAAGAAATCTTATTTCATAGAATGCTTAAAAATGTAATTATTGGTTTTATTAGTTTCCTTTCCTACCCACAAAATACACAGTAACTCTGGGCTTTTGGCTAATATCTCTGAAGCTTAATCTTTGTTTGAAGTAATGTACCAGTTAATTTTTTTCGATACTATGGTATATCTTATATGAGGCAGCTTAGAATAAAAACAGAATGGTTTTTTAATTAACTAAAGTAATAGTAGAATACTAAAACCTGATAAAAACTGATCACTTTACTTTCTCACATTCTGAGATCATTCTTTGATTTTTAACACTGACTACATATCTTATTTTAAAATGTTAGGAGAACGGAGCTAATATAAATATAAGAATAGTCCAACATATATACCTTAAAAATCAAGTTTTATAAGTGATATGGCTATTAGAAAGTATATCCAGTTGGATATATACTTTTAAAAATTTCAAAGACATTAGAAAAATTACTCTGACAAGAGTCACAATGATTTCAGTTAACAAGGCAGAGTTAACCTTTGTACAAATTACGCCTTATGCAAATCATATTCCTCTTGATAGAGGACCAGGTCCCAGTAAAAAAAAAAAATCTGTAGAGCAAAACCCTCAGATATTTGAAATCAATAGAGTATTCTCCATCCCCCTTTTTTATGACACAGCCCATCAAGAATACATATTCATGTAAAAAAGCAAAGTACAAATTACTTGAAGCTATTAATAACACACTAAGTTTATGTTTTGTAAATGCATTTCATTTTTAAGAAACTGTCATGCCCGTTAAAGAAAAGTTTGGGGTTTAGCCATCAACAATCAGGGAAGACTATAGTTTTCTGCAGTGCCAACACCAAAATATATAGTCTCACAATTTGATTGAAAACCAAAATAATTCATAAAGACAGAAAGTAAAATAGAAGCTACTAAGGGCTGGGGGAAGGTAGAATGGGAGTTATTGTTTTGTGGGTACAGAGTTTCTGTTTGAGATGATGAAAAACTTCTGAAAATGGATGATGCTGATGGTTATACAATATTGTAAATGCACTGAATGCCCCTGAATTTTATTTTAGTTAAAAATAGCTAAAATGGCAAATTTTATATTATGAATATTTTGCTCACCCAACTACAAAAAGGCAAACAAAAACAAAAGGAATATTATTAGACTTGTCTCCAAAGTGTCCCACAAAACTGTTGACTAAAACACACACACACACACACACACACATACACACAAGCATGAAAAGAGAGCTGTGAGTTCATTTTTATTTGGAAAATTACTGAGGACCGTAGCCTGGAAGACAGCCTCTCAGGTAGCTCTGTGGAATTTCTCCTGGAACTGAGCAGAGCAGAACCCTACAGCCCCCAGCCCACCCCAAGTGCAAAGGCCTCTCCCTGTCTCCTAAAGAAAAGCTGAAGTCTCCCAGGGCCCCCTCAGTCACAAAAGAGTGAGCAGGCTTAAGTAGCTAATGATTAGGACAACTGAGTCACAAACTCAGTGTCTGGTGCACATCCATGTGTTGTTTTACAGAGACTATAACTGCCACCAGAAGGAAAAAGGTAACTGCATGATGACCAGACTTTAGCCATAACATCAATTGCTCCATCTTAAGCAATATTAGGTCTATGGCTAGCACAGTTCTAAGAACTGACCTTAAGAGAATGGGATTAACACTATTGCTCATGATAATCTATATCTTTGGGAGCATCAAAATAACTGTAGCTTGTTCTGCCTATTTATGTAAATGGACTACAATTGTCAGCAAAGAGATACCACAGACCCATGTCGACATCTTCCACTCTAAGAATACGGCGCCCTGTGTCAGCGTGAAGAAGTTACAGAAGACAGACCTTCACCCATAATCCCATAGAAATGGAATGATGTTCTGACAAGTGGGGAGTTGTAAGCAGCTTTTGGCAGGAGAAACCTCTTTGCAGGAAAGAGCTATCTGCAGGAGGCATCCCCTTTGTCTTGTCACTAACCTTAAATGAGGCACCTCCAGGCTCAGCTCACCTCTGGCCCTAGCACACCTTTTGAATCTTGATCACAAAATACTTTGCCTAATTTGTTAGTTCTTTTCATAGATCAAAGAAGTAGAAATCAAGCCTTAGTAATTAACAGATGACTCATCTCTTCCCTAGCATCCCCTTCAGTAATCTCATGAACAAACTGTGTGAAAAAGATAACATCTAAGGAAAGATCACAAGTTGACAAGCCTGCTTACAGTGGGGGATGGTGAGGACTCTGACCTCCTATCTCAATGATTAACTGAGGTTACTTCCCTGTTTCCCTTTCATGGCTGAGCAGATTCTTTGGAGGTGGTTTTTGGGAGACACTGAGTCCACCCCTCCCCAGACTGCTGGCATTCTGATTAAAGGCAAGTTCCCGTTCTACCAACATTTGTGAGCATTGATTTTGTAAGTGGTGAGCAGTGGTGAGCAGGGACCCAATTTGATAACACTTCAAAGAGGTGGGGGTTAGGGAAGTATATATATGACTTTTGTGAAGAGGATACATGCAATCAAGGACACACCTTGGCAGACAGCTTTTCCCATCACAAGGAGCAGATGTCTCTGTTAATGATTGTCGTGCTTTTCTAGGTATGAGAAAATGCAAGAAGTTGGGTTCATAAAATTTTCTCCTGAAAATATCTAACTATCTGAAGCTTTGTTCTGCCAATTTTTCTTGGAGCACAGAGTGCTCATTCCTATCTCCACCCTGAATTCTTTCCAGGGTGTGTTAAAGGTGAGCAACTTCAGTGGCTAATGACCTGATCCTTGTAGAGCCGGATGGCGGGTGACAGTCTTTAGCTGGCAAAACCAATAAAACTGCCTGCCACTCACGCATTTTCCTGTTACCTTCAGTTAATAGTCTGCCATCTGACTTATCTTCACCCTCAAAAGTGTTGGAGATATCATTTAACTTAATTTGTTCTCCCAGTCATTGCTTATATCTTTGCCTGTCACCTTGGTCTCTATAGTATCCATGACTAAGGGGAAGGCTTAGGGGTAGGAAAAAAAAGCTATGACATTGGCCTTCTGGTTCTACATATATATATCAGAAGCTCCATTGGGCTCTCTCCCTTGGAAATTTCAAGAAATTTTCTAGAATTCCCTGAGCAATTACCCTAAGCTTTTGTTCAATAAGGTTTCTTGTTAACCTGTGCCTACTATCCCAATGCAGCCCCACTGTTCTTCATATGTAAAAGTTGGTGAGTATTTATGCAAACTCATATTTAAAGGAACTCAACAAACCCTGAGGCCAAATTTCTTAACCTCTAGCTTGGGGAGTGGGAATGGAGGTGGGGAGGTGGGAGTTGGGAGAGCTTGTTTTCCAGTGGAGTTAGCCACCCACAATCAAGAGCATTTACAGGAATCTCAAGTTCAAAGGTAAACGTCTACTTCAGCTCCATGACTTTAAACCATCTAGAACTCAAAAGAAGCAAGCTGGGAGTCTTTCATCATTTTTTTTTTTTTTTTTTTTGTGGTGCACAAGAACTAAACTAGCATGCTTTCAAACATACAAGTGAAACTTCAGAGGGCTATGTGGCTCTGAAGTAATGAAAAGTCCTAGCGGGGGAGATGAATTGTAAAAAAAAAGGATGATTGCAAAGGGATCTCTCATAACTATAGGGTAGTTAAACTGACTTGGCTGCTAAAATACCTCCTGGATCTGAACATCAGTCAGGAAAGGCAAAGAAATACATTTTGATTTTGGTTAAAGAAAATGTGCTTAAAACTCAAGACAATGTTTGATGTTATTATAATTCCCATTCTCACTATTTTCTCACATTTTCTTTTAAAAACATATTAATTTGGGACATTTTACTCTTTTTAATAAAAAATTTTGTATATGAACTTGTTTATAAGCATGATAAACCATTTCATGGTGTAAATTATGGGGTAATAATTCACACCTTGTACATTAAATGGAGCTAAGTACAGTCATATCTAACAATGCAAAATGTATGAATTATTACATCATAATTCACATCCTGTTGTGTTGTGCTTCTTAAATATCATCTCTTTGTAGGACAAAACAGCACTTTATTTTCATCTGTTTCATTCTTGAGTTTGGAGGTATGGCTTTGGAGGACTGTACAAAAATGCAAGTCAAACCAGACTTTAATGCTGTGGATTATGATATGATTTTGTTTTACATTTGAAACACTGTTGTTGGCTAATTTAAGTCAAAAAATGTGATAATACTAACAAAAGAATTCAACGAATATCTGAATAGGTATACACATTTGTCTTACGAGCAGACTTATTCTTTCTTCTGTCAGATGACCTTAGATTATTGTCCTTAATGTTAAGTATGTCTGTCTGTAACTTATTTTCATGAATTGAGGCAGGGGTTATAAATCAATTATTTGAATGTCATCCAGATGGTAACATGTCTTTCACAGTTAGGAGTCCATCCTGGAAGTACTTCAAATATTTCCTTTACTTGTTAACTCTGGAAGTAGAAGTATAAATATTTTGGGAATTCTACCAATGTTGCTAATGCTAAAGCTTTTCTTTTAAATTAAACTGAAAAGTGAAAATTAATTTTGATGTAGAAATTACTATTTATATGTGTCCATGTTTGGCTTAGACAGAAATGTGTAATTTCAAAATTAAGGGCTGTTAGGTGTTTCTTGTTATTAGCTTCAGAATTCTACACAAAAAATCAGCACTGGAAATTGTTTGACCCAAGCTGCTTTTTGTTTGTTTGCTTGTTTGAGACAAACTTAATCCCAGAGAGATTAAGCTAAACAAATTTGATGATAGAGGGTTTAAATAATTCAAATTTTCAGTCATAGGTTTTGTGAAATTTGCTGCATGATTCTCAAAATTTCCTTCTATTGCATACTTAATACTGAAAGTGCCAGTACTTAGCCTTTAGCAAAGATTAAGAGCACACACATACAATCTTTCCACTACCTTCATTTCATTATTTAAGTTTAAATTTTAATTACTTACAGTTAATGAAATTAAAATTGAGTTCCTCAGACACATTAACCACATTTTAAGTGCTCAGTACTCACATGTGATTTGTGACTACTATCTTGAACAATGAAGATATAGAATATCTATAGATCATTACAGACATAAATCACAAATATAGTTATGATTTAAAACATAAAATGTGTTTCAAAGTGGATGCTTCTACTTCTTACTAATCAAATTGAGTAGACAATAAGAAATCACTGGAAGCTCCAGCTTAAAAAAAAGATCTAATTCTCTAAAAGGTATTTTTAAAAGTTTCATTAAAGAATTGATCTCAATCATCATTGTGCTTTGTTTGTTTGTTTGTTTGTTTGTTTTTAAACACATCTCTTCACCCCAATATACCATTAAAATTTTTGGCTGCAAACTACAAACCATTTATTTTAAGAAAACATGAACTCAGTATTGTTTTGGAAAGTGTTTAAAAAAGTGAAGCTGGATCCCAAAGGGATTCGTCTTTTCATTTATACACATTTGACAGGTAATACCTCCCTTGACTTATATTTAATATATTCATTTTTCCTCATCTCCATGTTGTCTAAGTTACTTTCATGCAATTATTATATAGATATATTTTTGTTGATTTATAAATACCTTTTATCATTTTCACTCCAAAACTTAAGTAGCCTATAATATAATTGCATTTCACTGCAGTTGTTTTTATAATTAATGTTCATGTTTGCTCACTGAAAGTATTAGGTACACTTTTGAGCAGTTTGCCACATGCAATTAATTGTAGAAGATTTGACCTGATATCCTATTTTTCCTTTAATTAAAACTCTAACTCTTTGCTGTGAAGATTGGCACAGTGGAAAAGGCAAATACTCTAAAAAAGAGTGTAAATTAACTAGCTTCAAGGAAGTGTACATACTGTGGAATGAAGTGAGAAAAGATTAACATCACTTAATATTTATCTTGTGTTCTAGCCTATGGAAATTTTCCTGACATTATTCATCCAAGCACTCCTCCTTTAATCATTTATTTAGCACATACTATCAATATATTAAAGTTCCCATGTTAGATGAATGGAAAGCTAGGAAATCATGAAGCAATGAGAAAATCAGAGGAGCACAAAGTCATTAGAAGAGGACCTGCCTCAGAACATGTTCAAGTAGATTAAGTGTTACTGAATTAAGGTAGAATTAGATAGAGGCAAACTTTGGAGAGCATGGTCAGTGACTGTGAGCTGCTCTCCAGTTGTTGGTTCCTGCTGCACAGTAAGAGTCTTGCTCCACACTCAGGCCTCGATATGGCCAATGGAAAGTCAGCAAGGAGGTCTGTGCGGTGGAACTGGGAGTGTATAAACATCTAAGGAACACACATATTTGTTATGTTGCCAGAAAAGTCATAAATATAATCTCATTTAATTCTTCCTGCTCTATCTCTGGACCCCCATTTTCTGGTTAACTCGTGCCCCTACATTCCCATTCTTCTCATTGTCTGTTACTTTCATATTCAGACTTTAACTTAAATCTGATTGTCCTCTGAACACAGAGATTTTCCTGTAACTCTCAATGTAGAGGCTGCTTGGGCCAGCTGACTAAAGTCCATATGGCCATCTCGGGTACTTTTCCTTACTTCACTGGTGAGATGGTATGTGAATGACAGGATTTCCTTCCACAGCAAGTCCTCCCCTCATTCTGGCTAAATGCACTGTCCACGTGGGCAAGATATCTGATGATTTTTTTCTCAGTCATTGAACTCTGTAATTCCAAAGGCTTCACCTCTTCAGCTACAAACTCCCAGGAACTTGATCACTAAAATTACTCTATGCCAAAAGTTAAAAATTCTGCCTATACCCCATTCCTATTTTTCTCCACAGTATACACTGAACAGATTAAGAATGAAAATATTAAGATTAGCCTATTATTCCATGAACCTAAAATATGAAAGGACATGCTTATGATAACTTTTTAAAAATTGTATTTTTAGCAAAAATAAATTCATCAAACTTCTACTGCTTATCTTTCAAGTGTTTCACCTGTGGAGAAAAGCATGTTAAGCATAAGTAAATCTAATACCCTGCATGTTCTGAAATGCACATAAGGCTCTTTTACAGAATCTTGCAATAATTGGTGACCCTTGTTTTTCTAAGGCAGTGCACAACTAGGTTGCTTTAATGTAGATTTGTGTTGATTTCTCAGCAACAAAAATTACCCATTTCTGTGCTTCTGCTGTCACTACCCTCCATAGAGGAAAAGCATCTTTCCATTGGATGACTACAGGAACCACAAATGACCTCCCTGCTCCCTATTTTTCTCTCCCCTCCCTCCCTAGATGCTCCCATGCCTTCTCCACACTGGAGGAGACTGATCTCTCTAAATCTCACACATCTAGTTGCATCACTGCACTACTTTCAACAGTTCAGCAAGTTCCAAATGGCCTCGGTTTTATGAAACTGCATTCTATACAATGAAGGGCATTTGTCAAATTATAGCTAAATGTGTCTTAAATTATCTACCTTGTTAGACTTTTCATAGAAAAGAATTCACACACACATAAAAGTGTCCTTTGTTTCTTACTGTGGTTTTCAGTTTTAATTTGAAGGATAGCAGTACACAGTTAATTATCTGAATGAAATACCAGGTTCTAATTAACTTGGCTATCATTTGCTTTATAATTTATGGCAAGCCACTGCTTATATAGGAAATGGAAATATACATGCATGCATTTATTTCATTCTTACAACAATCCTAAGATGTGGATAGTATTATACCTATTCATAGATGGGGGACAGAGAGGCTCAATAACTCACGGCTTAGGGTGGAGTTATATTCAAATGCAGCCAGCCTCATTTTATGGTCTCATGTCTCTCAGCAGTATTCACTGAATATGTGATCAGAGGTCTGATCATGGAAGGTGATAAAACCAAAATTTATCTCCTCTTTTTTTGTTTTAGAATAAAATTGAAGGCAAAATCTGAGATATATCATATGAAAGAAGACTTCAGCATCCTCAAGGAAAGTATTGACTTCCAAAATTATTTCAAGAGCATTCTTACAGGGATTAAATAGAAAGAAAAACATAAAAATTGGTCTACTTTATATAATTAAAATAGAAATAGTGATACTTTGCAAAGACCAGATCCCTTTTAACCCATTCACATTTACTTTCTCAAAGGTGCATTTATCACTTTTTTGATTTATGTTCAAGTTTATACATTTCTTAATTACCTAGTTCTCTAAATATAGTACATTTGGTTTATTAACAGAAAATGGGAGTGTGTACATATTATTTCCTTCTTGTCTTCTCTTAAAGCTCCCTAACACTCAAGCAAAGAAAAAAATGCCTAAGGTTAATGTAGGTCACACTAATCCAGGTATTTATATATTTTTTTAAAAGTAAACAAAACCAAAAAGTAAACATACAAAAAGTCAATCTTGAAGCCAGTAATGATGATGGGATATGTGTAAATGAATGGTTATTATTAAAATTTTTAACACTCAAAAAGCCAAAATAAAAAATGTAAACCCTTTCATAAGGCCATAGGGCAGATAAAGACAGGAGAAGTCTAATTGCAATGTATCCTGTAATGGAATCACAGTCTGTGTAGAAGCTGATTAAGGTTAATTTGAATCACATCAATTTGAATTAACGTGGCCTTTGCAGAATGAACAACACCTTAGTGCCAACATGATCAATTAGTACCTTTACCTCCATACATCCGCCTGGAAAGGTTAGATTTATTAGTTATCAAGATAACATTTTAGAATGCAAATCCATGTTACTGCATTTCCTCCAACCCACATCACCTGAGCACCTGGGAAGTCTCAGGACAGATGGGTCTTAGAGGAAAATTATCTACTATAAGGTATAGCAAGAAAGGATGTACAGAGGAAAAAAAAAATCTTTTCAGAGTTACTGAAAAGACACAGTTTTACCTATTTATGAATACTGTACAAATAAGTTCAAGTTACCTGGTTAAGTTAAAATTATAATTCAGGACAAATGATTGGTTCTATTATTAGGCATATAATCATATGTTACTCATATGCATTTTAAATTTTAGACTTTGGAATGCCCTTGTATGTTATATCCTAACTGCCCACCTCCACCCCCCATTCTCACAGTTTTGCATTACTCATATTTTCACTTATTTATTGGTATGTAACCCATCACAGCAATTACTTGCTTACAATGACAAAAATTTATTTGCTTATGATGATTCTGCTCTGGGCAGATAGGCACAGCTTCTATATCTCTGTTTCACATGGTGCCTGGGACAACTTGCCTGGAGCTGGAGCATCCAAATGACACCCCCTTGCATTGCTGTTGCTTCACCTGCTGAAATGGTTGAGGATGGCTGGGTTTCTCTTTCTTCACTTCCTAGTTCATTATCACCTGGGACCTCTCTGTTTCCAAGGACTATCTCTTCTCAAACGTTTCTAGACTTCTTTATGATGACTGCCTTCCAAGAGAAGATAACAAAACTGTGAGGCCTCTTAAGTCCTAGGCCTAAAAGTAACACAGTATCTCTTCTATCACTTTCAATTGGTTAAAGCAAGTCTCAGGACCAGCCCAGTCAAATCAATGTGAAACTCACTCACTATCTGGATGGAAGGAGTAGCATATCCCTACATGGATGGGAGAAATTGTCAGAGGCCATCTTTGTAATCAGTTGATATTACACACCCAAGGCTGGGTCCTGGTCTACCACACTAAAACTTGACCAAGGGTATCTTTCTACCATTGTCATTACACTTATCACACTTACCCGAAATAATTTGTGACTGCTTCCTTGCAAGACCATAAGAAACAAGAATGTAATCAGTTAATTATCCTTGTGTCATCTGTATTTACAGCATATCTGGCAAAGCAAATGCTCAATAAAAGACTGCCAAACATACCTCAAACTTTAACATGGTTTTCCAAGATATTCAGATGGCTGACTGAGAAAACTGAATTGGGGAAGAAGAAAACACAAAACTCAGTGGAACATGTAACTAGAATATTTTAAGAAAAAATTAACAATAAAATGAAACTAGACTAAGGAGGCCCAGAAGTTTGTATATAACAGCATGTTGCTCTAGGAGGGGATTCATGACACATTTCACTATACTTTGTTTTATTTGTATTTCTGCTTTAATTACAGTAACTCTTTCTTAGCTCATTTCACATGAGTATCTGTATCTGGCATTTGTAAGAATGAGTATTTATTCTCAAAGCTGTAAATTTTCACAAATCTAGATACTTCAGGAAATGTAAGAAAAGCAGGTGTTGCAGGGAGTAAAATTTTCCTGAGGACAAAACTTCAGGACTGAAACTAAGAGAGCAAAACTATTAATCAAAATCCACAACTTGCATCAGTGTATTTGAAAGATACAGGTGTCTCTTCTTCCTCTAGTGTTTCCATTTGTCTCTTATTTCCTCTCCTTCTTTTTGGAAACAGTTGTGAACTCATTGAAACCATTTAAATAAGCTATTTCAAAGCAGCAAGCTGACTGTACAAAACCAGTTATTTAAAATGCTTAATAAATGCCCTTTAATGTTTTGTTTCTTTAATGCAGCAGAGGGCTTGCTAGAACACAGGGCTAACTTCCCTATCCATTTTAAAGATATGTGAAAAAGAGAAATAAGGATCTGGAGATGACAGATTCTCTAGTTCTGATATAAAACTTTGGTCAATGAACAGAGTACCTGTAAAACTTTTAAGATTTGTTAACTGAGAAATAGTTAAATAGTTAAATATAAATAGCAAATATTTTATAGGCACACTGATAGAATCCTTTATGTCAATAATTACCTAGATACAACAGAGATTTTGTCTTCTGCTAGGAATCACAATGAGGAATAAACTGTTACTTTCCCATTTTAGCAGGAGCCTTATTTATATACATCAGGATTTAAGTTGTTAGTTTGCTAATTAATTTCATTAGCTTTCTATTTCTGTTCATAATGTTGAAGGCTGTAAGAAAAGTCTATTTGAAATGTGTCCCCAGAGATATCTTTTTTTACTAGAAAATCACTTTAATGTGAAATTTATCTGCTAGACACAGGAACTTGAACACAATAAATAAACATAATTTTCTTCCAATTATTCATACACATAACTCACAAGGCTACAAACTCTATAGCAGATATAGGGCAAAAATGCAAAGCAAGGAAAATTCTGTCCATAGGTTTTATTACTGGGGAAGGAATTGTTAAATAGTCTAAAAACAGAGCAAGGTGGGAAGGTTAGGACCTTCCCACACAATTGGTCCAAAAGTTGCATGAATGGAACAGCTAAAAGCACGTGCTTCTTTTTCCAAACTGGTCGCCAAAAGGAGAGAGAAATGAGGGGGACTTGCCTACCAGAAGACTATTCTTTGAGATTAGCCCCTGTGGTTTATACAGGAGAAAAATATAGGGCTAGACAATGATATAGGTAAAACTGGTACCCCTCAAACACCAGCTTTCAGGTGTGACAATTATGGTCAATATTAGTGGTCAAATACTCATCTTTGGAAGCATTCCAAACATATAATTACTTAATATAAAACAAGTAACATTTTTATAACTTTCTTTCACTAATACTAATATACTTTCATTATATTTTCTAGCAAAAGATGTGTTATAAAAATATCATGAAAGTATCTTTTAGCAAACACTGGTCTGTGAATTTAAAATATTGACATCTAGTGTTGAAACATGTTGACATAAACTTACTAAAATTAAAAATGTAACAGATAGTCATCTGCATTTTGTTTAGCTGAATATGTCTGTTTTCTTTTTAACTTGCATCCAAAGAACATTCTGGAGTTTTTATCTATTTCCTGTCACTCTCATTTAATAATTATGTCTGGTGTTTGCTCATCTTAGCACATTTCATATTCATCAATGCAAATAGCCTGTCTGTATTTATGGAACTCTAAACAATGCCTAGTAAACTATTGGGCACTTCATTCCACTTAACAAATGATGGCTGTACATACCTCTGTAGTTGATATTTCATTCAAACACACAAAATTTATATGTGTATGTATACATACACATATAAATTTTAAATAAACACACATGTATACAATTTAATTAATTTCTGTTCTGTATACAATGTGTGTTTGGTTTCTGCCATTGGGCATAGTAGTAGTACAAGAGTGACATGAAATATTTGGAAAGATTTGGATACAATGAGAAATTTTTAGACCTTAAAGAAAACTAAAAAATTAGTCATAAAAAAAGAATAAAGTTGAGAAAAGAGAACAAACTGTGTTTTGGAGACAGTTGTTAAAAAGTAGTTGCATTAATTTATGAATTGACAGTCTCTTGAATCTAGACAATCTTTACATTACAGAACATCAAATTTACCTCATTTGATTCTGGTGATGATTAAATTGAATATAAGAAAGGTCTGAAAAAATAAATAAAAAATAAATAAATTAAAAAAATTTAAAAAATAAAAAAATTAAAAAAAAGAAAGGTCTGGCAGATAGGAGATGCTCAATAGTATATTATTCCTCTATCATTTTCAAAACAGATGCATGGTGTTTGCTCACTCTTTTTAGTCTAGGGAAAGTGTATAATCCAGGGAAAGGGATAGGAGCTTCTATTTTAGGAAAATCTAGGTTCCAATCCCAGTCTGTGCCTATGACTTAATCTAAGTAGTCTTTGCAAGCGTAATTTCCATATCTATAAAATGTATTGCAAATTTCCTACTACATAATAATGCAATTATTACTAATAAGGTTAACATAAATCACTCACCCTATATATTGCTTGGTACATAATTATGACAATAGCAATATGTTATATTTATACATTTACTTTATAAGCACTGGACTAAGTTATTTGCATACATTATCTCATCTAATATTCAATTATTTCATCATTATTATCTTTATCAGTTTCTCAAATTATTTTTAATTACTTAAGCAAGACCAAAAATCCTTCTGCAAAAATGGAAATTTTTTTAGATTTTATTTTTGTGGGGGTGGGTATTGTCCAATATGGTAAACATCAGCCACATGTGGCAAATAAAATGTAGCTATTGTGACTGAGGATTTTCTTAAAGCTTAATTTAATTTAATTTAAATTAACTTTAAATAGCCACATGTGGCTGGTGGATACTTATTGAACATTATGGGCTTAGATACAGCTATCACAGTAAGTCTACATATGTAAATAAAACTTAACTCAGAGCTTCCTAAGATGGGAAATAGTTAAAGTTTGTACCTACAATTCAGCACTTAATCTTACATTATTCTGCTGATTGTTTAAGGTATGTGAGTGCTATCTCCCCAAATTTTGCTGCGAAAACCCTGAGGACAGTGGCTGTTTCCTTATTTTTCTGTTTCTTTGTTTGTTTGTTTTCTACATGTCTATGTCAGGAAGACTTTGCACAATCCTGTCTAGTTAGGCTAAGGGACTTCCTTGCCCATGTGTCACACGAAAATGGTTCCTTCATCTGTGAAAATTTGGAACTGGTAAAACAACCACGGTTTAGGCTATTCAATTCCCAAGAGGTAATCTATAACAAAGGATGGAGACCAAATATAAGACATTCTTTTTATATCATACCATAATTATGTCAAGAGAATTTATATTCTTATAACTTTGAAACTACTTTGTTAAAGAATAGAGGAAATCTGCTTCTCTGGGGCTCAAATAAGAAAAAAAAAGTTAAAATCAAATGTTATCATTGTTAGTTATCTGGGGTTTAAAGTAACATATTACGTGTAGGTAAAAAAAAAAAAAAAATCAGGAAAATTGGTCCAAAGAACTTGACTAGGATCAGACTTTCTTTTTGTTTATCTGTTACAGGATGGAAAAAGTATCAAGTATCTTTGATACTTTTAAAGAGGACAGAATTTATAAATGAAGGAAAGAGAACACAGTAGAAATGTGTTACATGCAAATAAAGATTATAATGGGGTTTTTTCCCCAGAACAAATCTAATTGACACCTTTCTCATAAGATATCACTCACTGTTCACTCACAGTTTTAAAATAACCTATAAATTAATGAGGGAGGATTGTCTACCTAGGAATTATCCCTTCATCTTTAGTCAAAACTCAAACAAAGTATTTTAAGTCTTACTTAATGTTTAGAAGTATTTATACAAAATAAATTTTTGGATCTGGAAAATGGGTATAGACTATCCAGTCAAAACTCTCTTCTATATAGAGAAGAAACTGTCCCAGAAGATAGGCTGACTTATTCAGTGTAACTAAGTTTTCCAGAAGCAGAGTCAAAATGCAAATACACATTTTTTTTTCTCAGTCTGATGTTCTTTGCAAATTATGTTGATGGATAATAAGATTAGTCTTGGAACAATCCTAAATATCTGGAGAAGATATTTGAAAACACGAAAATATGCAATAAGTATTTGGCAAATAGAAAAGCATTTGTTGTCAATTACTTTGAAGATTCATCAAACTTAATCTCATTCAAGGTGGTCATATATTCTAACCAGAGAATATTATAATCCTATGATCCTATAGTTATTATAAGCACCATATGAGTCATTTTTGAAATGATTAGCCAAGCTTACAAAACTCTCTTACAAAATCCAACTTAATTTACTTAATTCCATTATCAAATTATTAGGCCTACTAAGGATTTTTTTTCTCATAAGCAATTGAATCAAACAGCATATACTAAACTTTGATCAACACCTTTTTCTTCCAGTTTTATTGAGATATAATTGATATACAGCACTGTATAAATTTAAGGTGTACAGTATAATGATTTGACTTAGATACATCATGAAATGATTACAAGTTTAGTGAATATCCATCATCTCATATAGATATAAAAGAGAAAAAAATTGGATTTACACTCAACTTTCATAAATAATAGCAATGTTAATTATTTTAATCATGTTGTGCATTGCATCCCTAGTACTTATTTATCTTATAACTGGAAACATGTACATTTTGACCAGCTTCACCCAATTCACTTTCTTCCCATCCACCTTGATCAACACTTACTTTCAGCTAATACTTTACCAATGGATAGGGAAAGAGACTTACTATTCTCCTCTTCCAGAAGGATTTTGCCTGTGAGTCTCCACACTGTGTTAATGAATGTCATGGAAACACATAAAAACTATGCTAATACGTGTCATAGAAACACACAGAGAGAACGATAGATCGATTGTTCAAATTAGCCTTCACAGCTGCTTGAAGAGGCTTTACAGGCTTCCCAGGCTATGCAGGTGAAACAACTGCTGTTTTGCTAAGTATTTTCCCTCCAGGGTCCTTAACATTGTATGACCACCCAATCCAGCTTTATCTTCAGCAGAAGTTATTGATTCAAATCAGACAAACCATTGTATATGGATCATGGGCCAGGGAACAGCTGCGTCTAGCTAGATAGACCATTTAAATTTCATTCTTGGCTGATACAATCCAGGATTGTAAAAATATGATTTTATAGACTAATAAAGTGTGACCACACATAATATTTTGTGCTATTGAAAAAAATCTGGGAAATAGACTTGTTTTTTAAGCCCATAGGAAAATGGTGCTGTGATCTTTACAATTCTGACTTAGATATAAGCAGAGTAAATACCTATTTAATGCTTGCATTCACTGAGTCACTGAATTAAAGAATATACATCCCATAATATTCATATTCTGTATTATTATGTATTCACATGAGACCTAGTTATAGGGTAATTTGACCCATCTTATTTAGCATGTGAGTCACATCATATAGCTGTATAATCATGGAGATAAAGATACTTTCAGCAAAGTCTTGAGAAATGATATACAGCAAAAGTCACTCTTCAACATCTCTATTTTGTGACCCCCCCCTCCACAAATTATAAATTATGTAGGTCCTATATATGGGGAAAACATATCTAGAACCATTATTTCATTAACTCAATAAATGTTGACTAAGTGCTCACCATGCATGAGAGACATACCACTGTGCAGGGGACACAGGCAGAAAAACTGTATGTAAGACACTACCATATGATCCAGTAATCCCACTCCTGGGCATATACCCAAAGAAAACCATAATCCCAAAAGAAACTTGTACCATAATGTTTATTGCAGCACCATTTACAATAGCCAGGACATGGAAGCAACCAAAATGCCCATCAACAAATGAATGGATACAGAAGATGTGGCATATATGTACAATGGAATATTACTCAGCTATAAAAAGGGATGAGATGGAGCTATATGTCATGAGGTGGATAGAACTACAATCTGTCATACATAGTGAAGTAAGTCAGAAAGAGAAGGACAAATATTGTATGCTAACTCACATATATGGAATCTAAAAATGGTACTGATGAACTCAGTGACAAGAACGAGGATGCAGATACAGAGAATGGACTGGAGAACTCGAGGTATGGGAGGGGGCGAGGGGTGAAGGGGAAACTGAGATGAAGCGAGAGAGTAGCACAGACATATATATACTACCAACTGTAAAATAGTCAGTGGGAATTTGTTGTATAACAAAAGGAGTCCAACTCAAGGATGGAAGATGCCTTAGAGGACTGGGGCGGGGAGGGTGGGGGGGACTCGAGGGGGGGCAGTCAAGGAAGGGAGGGAATACGGGGATATGTGTGTAAAAACAGATGATTGAACCTGGTGTACCCCCCCCCCCCAAAAAAAAAAAATAAAGACACAGCAAGTAGTTTTCCAGCTACTGAATACTTACTTGTATTAAGTAAAGGCCAAAAAAGTGACAAGGCATTATGGACTTTACAGGACATACATAATCTGGCTGTCTATCTTCTATCTAACCAGTACCAATTTCTGTCATGACTCATATGAATTCTAAGTTTCACCAGTATTCATTTGGGGCTTCTACATACCATATTTTTTTCACAATTATCTAAATCCACTGTCTGGGCTTTAAATATACCAGGGTCTTCTCTATACCTGCCTGGCTTTTAGTCATCTTTTAGGTCTCCAGTAAACGTAACTATAAAGTTTTCCCTCATGCAAAATTTGTCTTCAATCAGTGTTCTCTTATTACTTACATGCTATAAGAAAGATAGATAAATAATAAACATATTATGCTATGAATCTTTCTTGAAAGTTTCAGATGATATTTATGCCCTTTTATGTTTTAATCACATCGTAATTTTCAAACTTTACAATACCTAGGAGTCACATGGCAAGCCTATAATTTGTAAATTCCTAGCAACTTAATTGTTAATGATATTGATCATCTTTTATTGTGTCTATTGACCATTTGTAAATCATCTTTGGAGAAAAGTCTACTCGGATCTTTTGCTTACTTTTTTAAATTGGATTGTTTGCTTTTTTTTATTATTGGGAGGGGAAGGTAGCCTCTTTTCTTCTCAGCTTGCCTATTCCAGAGTGGAACCTCCTACCTACCAATGAGAGTGATCAGGGCCCAGTGGCTTGGCCTACCACCCCAGAGTAGAGATTCCATCTTGCAAGTGAAGGATGGGTGGAAGAAGAGAGCCCTAGATGTCTCTGCTGCTCTTGTCTGGAATTGAGATTCTGGAACATGGATCTGGATGGAGGGTGGGGGGTAGAATGTGGAATGATGGTAGCCTAACCTTCCCAGGGAGAATGCATAGCCCCAGAATACAAGCTGGGGGGAGAAGTAGTCACTCTTCTTGGCTGCACATGCCTGGAATAAAACTTCTGTCAGTCTGTGCTGGGGATACCAGGGCATGTCATGGCTCAAATGACACAGACTCTCGCTATTCTCACTGAGACATAGTAGGCTTTCTTAAATAACTATTTCTGCATTTGTAGTATGCCTTTAGAACAATATCAAGAGATTGGAAATATTTTTTTTTTCATATTTTCACCAATCAGAGTTGTTATTCTGGGGAGAGAGTCTATGGAATTCCTTATGCCACCATTCTGGAACTGCTACCCTTGTCCACTTACATTTTATAACAAACTATGTTAACATTGTTTCTTAATAGATTTCAGGCTGAATTGCTTCTGTGCTTTCATTTTAGGTCACCCTCTTACCTTGTATGCCCTCCCTAATATCACTACTTGGAGAAATCTTACTCATTTTCTAGATGAAGTTTAAACATTGCTTTCTTTAGATTTCTTGATTTCTCAACTTGGTGTATTCTCCTCAATATCCTAATCTTCATAGCCATTTATTTGTAAATATCTCCAATCACTCATTTACACCTTAGTTTGGAGTTGTTCTTTTTCATCTTTGTTTTTCCCTCTGATGTTAAATTCCTCTAGAGAGGAACTTATGTTTTATTTATCTTTGTATTTCCTTACCTCCTCAAAATGTTGGCATCTGAAATAAGAAACATCTAAATAGTTGTCAATATGTACTTGGTTGTGGAAATAAATTAGCTCATAAAAATAGCTGACTATATGAAAGGCTGTATCATAAAAGCATGCAGTTATCAGACTGTGACTTGCAAGGTTTTATAATACCATTTTATTTCAGATTTCTTTGATTCCTACATTAGCTTAGACATATTCCATATATTTAAAATATATGAATTGGGAGGAAAACATTAATTCAGTGGTGTATTTAGTTTGGCCTTAAATGGAGAAGAAATTATTAAGCTACTAGAAGGACATAAAAAACAATTTTATTTAATCATATAGCATCCATCAAGAAGCTTATAAATGATTTGTTGGAAAGAGGTATTAAGGATGTCAAATGGTGCAATTGTGCTAAACATTTTCAAGTGACAATTATAGATATACTTTTGGAGTTGAATTAGAATTTTTGTTTTTTTTCACTGAACAATTTCCCTTAATTTCATATCATCATCTTGGATATCTTCCACAACTTTCATCTCACAAAAGGAAGGAGAAGGAAAATGAGAAGGAGGAAAAAAAGAAAGACTAACTTTCAACTTTCTCACAATGTCAGAATCCCAAATAACAAATCAATGTAATAGCATATGTCTAGCAACAAAGAATATAAAAATGCACAGTTCACCAACATCACCAATAAAAGGCTGATAATATTTGTGAGATGAAAAATAATGGAAACTCAGTAGAACCTGTTTATTTACAAATTAGCCTGCCAAGAACAAGCCTGTGTAGCAGTCATAGAAATAATGGTTCATCCAATAAACAGCTCTTAGAAACTGGAATAAAGCACATTTATATAGCATATTTTTGATAAGGAAATTGATGACCAACTTCTGAGTTTAAATGAAGAGTATAAAATATTATTTATTTTTCAAATATTAACTTTATATCCTATTGATTGAAAGAATGGTCTGAAAGTTCCTGCAAATCAACAGCCCCATAATAGGAAAATATATAGGTTGAGTGATTTAATCATGAATTTGTTCCTCCAACATTTATTGATACCTATTCTGTACCAAAATACTGTATTAATATGACAATCAGAGGTTACATGTCACTGTCCTATAAACCTAGAAACAACCTTAAAGAATTAATAATTTTGATTCATAAAAAATATGCGGAGGCAACCAGGTAGAATATTGTACACCATAAGCAAAACATAGCAGAGCTAGTTCTTTTTCCTGGGAGAATAATCTTCCAGCTAGTTCTTAATCTTCATTCACCATCATATTTCCTGAGGGATTTAATCTTTTTCTGAAAGCAAGAACAACCAAGAGCTGAGAACAATGAAAACTTGAGTGAAGAGATCAATGATTGAGCACAAAAATCATAAGAGAATAATTAAAGGAAAACAGTAGCAAAAACATGGACAACCAGCCTAATAGTAGGGCTATAATTTAAGAATACGAAAGAAAAAAATATGCTCAAAATATAAAGTTAATGAAAGGAAATAAACATAACAGCAAATATGTGGATTTAACAGAATTACTTTGTGCTTCATAAAATGCACCAAAGCATAACCTTTTGTGACTCAGATTGAGTAAATTGGGTTGATACTATAGAACATGGGTGCGCAGGCTGTGGTCGGATCTAGTTGTCTTCTGTTGTGTCAGTAGAGCTTTATTTGAACAGAGCCACATCCCTTTGCTTGTGCATTACCTATGTCTCTTTCCACACCACAAAAGTAGAGTTGAGTAGCTATGACTTAGACATTATGACCAGTAAAGCCCAAAATATTTACTATCTGTTTTTTTACAGAAAAAATTTTGCTGACCCCATCACAGAACCTGTGCTCTATGAGTAAGTCAGATGTGTGGTGATTCCTGAGAAATCTTCACATCATCACACCAAGAAAGAAAGAAGATAAGAGAAAGCCTAAGAAAGTCTTCCATGCCAACAGCGTACATAATTTATTTGAAGGTACAAAGTATGAATTATGTCAAAACCTCATAATATCTGTATTAGTTCAGGTTCCCTAGAAGCCGAAGCTGAGAAGGTGGTTTGGCTACCAATGACATATTAAGGAAGCTCTTTTCCTGAAAAAAATCTGAAGTGGGTAAAGGATAAGGGTGAGGGGTCAACCAAGGAGATCAACTTGAATCAAATTTAGCCCTTGCTTGGTCTACAGAGAAGAAAGGGACCTCTGAAATACAAATTGTGCTGCAGAGTTTTGCCCTTTTGAAGCAAAGTTACCCTTATACCATGCATTTGCTGGAGGGAGAAACTGCCTTCAGAACAGGTGGGTGAGCCTGTAACCTTCCCAGCAGAGGTGGCTTCTGCTGGCCAAGCAGTTATCTAGGAGAGGGGGCACTTATAAGCAATAGCAGCCAGCACTTACAGCAACTGGAGGATGGAGATCTGGGTAGGGCACCGACATCATCTAGTATAATGTCTTACTCAATACATATTGTCTCCTGAATCTCAGTCTTCATCACTATAAAATGAGGTGGCCACTTGATAGGCATTCAGTAAAATGTTTATTGTGTGAGTTAATTTGCTTATCATTAGCATAAATGAGATTACTGTAGTGCATTTATAATTAAGCAGCAGGATGATGTGATGGGAAAGTAACTCTTGCTTCTTTGGTTTGCATAATCTGAAGAGTTGAACTTGATCAGTTTTCTTCCACTGACCAACCACAAGAATTTGAGTTGCAATAATATTCATAAGATCCATCTCTGGCAATGCTACAGTAATAACAAGCATAATATTTCTTTTACCTTGTTTACACTTGCAAGGTAAAAGAAATAAAAACTGTCAGAAAAACTCAGCAGTTCACATAAATTTATGTCTTCTTAAACATTTTTCTCTACAACATAACAAAAGCACAGAGCATCATGCTGTATTTTATTGACACTGTAAATTTTTTTTTTAAGATTTTTGTCCTCATGATTTCCTCTCTCCTGTTGCTTTTCACAAGCCTCAGGAACAACCTAAGAATATATACAACCAAATATTTCTTCCTCCCACCCCCTGCACCATGCAATCTGTCCTCAACGTTCTCATACAAAACACTGTGTATTAGGCTGAAAAGAGATGACAGCCTCAAAAAAAATTTTAAAAAAGCCTACATGTATCTAAAACAAGGATTTATAAAATGGTTGCAAATATTATTTCAAATAATCATTACTGGATGTTATCTGGTACTTCTGCACAGATTTGGGGGCAATATACACTGACTTATTACATATGTCTGCAGATGTGTATATTCTTCTGTTATTTGTAACAGCAGTCACCTGACATTGAAGAACTCAGAACAGTGCCTGAATAGAGAAAATGCTCCTGCTGAAGCTTGTCTACTGAAGGCAAGCTGCATTAGTCACAATAGGGATCATTATGATATTTGCCTCTTATAGATCTAGGAAATATCACAAACATTACTTTCTACAATTTAAGCCCCACATGTATACATTGTCGTTTGGCTCCCCAGTATATCCAAAGAGTCTAGCATGGAGCCTGGGATGTAATGGGCTTCAACGATAAGTGAATGAATGGATAAATATAACGAGCTGGATTCTGGCTATTTTCATTAATACTGTGGAGTGTTAGAGATTATTTTTTTCTTGAGTTGCTCAGATCATCTACGTTCATATTTTCTACCATAGACATAACAGAGGCCAGTTTAAAACACGTACAAAGGGTGCATTTTGTAGGCATTAAAAGAGGAGTTGGACAGATATTTAGAAGAATGTAGTAACAAAGGGGAAAAGACTGAAAAGACAGCAGGGAATAATTCTAGGTAGAATGAGCTCTGAACACTCTAAGTAGAATGCAAATCAGTTAAGCTTTGCTCAGTGCCTGCTCTTGCTTTTCTTGATTTTCATTTTCTCATAATTCTAACCCTTCACATCCACAGTCCTCTTCAAGAAAAGTGAATTCTCTGTCATTTTTAGACAGCCAGAGAGACTTAAAACCAAAATGATTGACTCTTTATCCCTTTTATTCCAAGAATGCATTCTCACTTTCATTATTATTGGCTATTATTTTTAACATATTCAGCTCTAGATTTTCCGTTATGAATCTCACTGTGTGTATTTTTAAATTCAAATAACTGAGACTTTGATCAAATCGACAACTTGTACATCAGAGCATTAAGGATGTTAGCTGATGTCTCTTCTCTTGGACACCTCATACATATAATAGAAAAAGCATAATGCTTTCTTATCAAAAGGAGACAGTTTTTAAATATAAATCCTGTTACTTTGAATAAGGGTTAATTGTATTTTTTCCTATTTGAAATTTAAAATGGAATCACCTATTAAAATGGAAAAAACTATTCCTATAAGTGAAATACAATTTACATTAAAATGCACTTGAAGAAATTTATGTGAATAAAATCTTAAATGAACAAATTACCTCCTTCTGATATTAAATATTAGGTAGACTCACATGGAGCACTGAGGTTAAATTTGAGTGAATTATTGTAACTTGATCAACAATTTGAATGGAAACTGTACGTGTGTGGAAAATTGTACAATGTAAAAGGCTGGTGTCTATTTTTTTTTATTTTGGGGGAATCTGTTTGGCAGTTTTTATCACATGTATTTTTTGCATTATTACCAACTGGACAAGTTATAGGTTTATGATGCTTCCTGCAGGGATATGATAGCGTAAGACAGCAGTCAGAAATAACAGAAGTGAAAGCATACTTTAGACTTCTGAATAAAATGCCTTTCTGCTGATTCAGAGTAAGTATCAAAGCTCTGCTTTGAGAAATGTATCTTTGAAATACTCCTCTATGTGAAGTAGAATAAATAGAGACTGACCTTATCTGGATTTAGTCCTCAAATAAAAGTTAACATAGAAATGGAATCATCCACAAATTTCTAAATCAAGTTCTGTCATATAATCCTCTCTTCTCTTCCACTAATGTATTGTACCATGAATTAAAGCCATTTCATAGTCACAAATTCATTATATTTATGGGATATAAAGTAATAAGGAAGTGACTATATAAGATGGGCTAAAGCTTAATTTGAAAACAGGTCAAGTAACAATTTGAAAACAGATTAAGTAACAATAACCTTCAAAGGTTTAAATCTGAATTGTCTTTGTCAAAAATTCAAACACATTTAAACAGTGTTTTAACTTTCTCTGCATGTTCTATGTATTTAGTTAATAATTACTTATCTGTGCTAAGTTTTAGGGAAAAAAAACTAGTTTTAAAATTATGTATCTCATTTTGCCCACATACCAAGTTATGCTCCATTAATCATTTGTCATTACTTAGTTTTTTGTTATTTCTTGAAGCTGGAGTTTCCTAGTCTTCAAACATCTCTGAAGTATATGAGAACCTGCTAAACTCCACACCAGCATGTCCAACTGACTCATTAAGCATCTACAAACTTGGATTGTGAAAGGAACCCAAAACTCACCTACATATCTGGGCTCATTATCTTTCCCACTCAACCAATGTTTGTTCTCTCATCTGTTCAGATGTTGAAGCCAAAATGCAAAAGGTGGAGCCAATCCTTGCTAATTCACTTTCCTTCATAGCCTCATATTCAATCCTACATCAAGTCTTGTCAGTTTTACCCCAAATGCATGAACTTCTATTTCCATCCTCATTATGTGTAACCCAGCTACCATACCATTTTTCCTGTACTGATGCAACATTCTCCTACACTCCTACATTCATTTTTATCCTTTTTACTATATATATATTACAGATAGAATTATCTTTCAAAAGGAAAATCTGAGCATGTGACCTTACTGTAAAAACCTTGAATTGATCTCAGTGTTATAAAGAGAAAGACCAAAAAATGTAACATGCAAGGTTCTGCATGATAGAGTAACTTGTGATAGATTAAGTTAGGTCTCCTCATTATATGTTACTACAATGCTCTAGATTTCCTTAATAAAACATATGAAAAGTTGTACATACTTAGCTGTGTGATTGTCTCATCTCTCACACTTAATGACTTTGAGGGCAGAGAATTTTCCAATCTGACTTAGCCTGCTTTGTCTGGCATCTGGCCTGACTGGTTTTGAATGAATCCATGAATCACAGGAAAACAGAGGAGAAAACTACCAGGACACGCATAAAGGGAAAAGTAAAAATAATAAAACAGTGGTTAATTTTGACAGTCTCAGTGAAGAGGAAATGAATAAAACATTTTATCTGACAACTGAACAAAGGTAACTTGGTAATGAGAAATTTATTTTCATTTATATTTGACCTCAACATAATTTCCTAGGAGTCTTTAGTGTTTTAAAAACTCAGTTGCTGATGAAGAACTCACCACTAACATTGTATATAAACTTAGATATGTAATTGAACTGAGGTGAGAGCATTTTAATACAGAAATTCAGAAGAGACATTAGAAACACAAATTAGGGAAAACTGCACAAGTGTTTGGGAAATGGTTAAGAATTTCACCACAGAACTTTTAGCAGTTAGCACTGAAGAAAAAATTCCTAAGACCGTTTGATGGTAAAAGCAATAAATATTCATAAATAGAGAAATTTTTAAATAAAGCATGCTCTGGTCATAATAAGAGACACTATGGAGCCATTATTAATCAGAACAAGGTTGATGGGTAGCACTGACCTAGAAACGTATCAATGGCTTTTTCTGCTGTTGAAAAGTTAAGGTTGCAAAATAAAATATGTGTATGTGCATACATGCTTCTTGTGAATGCATAGTAAACAGTCTGAAAGGTATATAACACATGTGTCAAACGTCTAACAATAATTACTCTAGGGAGGATATTTACATGGCAAATAAAATTATTATTTTAATTATTGTAATATATTATTTTTTGTTTGAATTTTAGTGTATGCTTTTGTAATTGTGAAATAATGCTTCAAAAATAAGTAAAAGATTCTCACCTATTGGCTGAATGTAGTGACATTTGTAGATTTGACCCTTTCCCACACTTGTTCTGTAATGTCCTGTGACTGTCTATTTATCTCTTTGTGTGTCCACTGGAACAGAAAAAAAAAAAAAAAGAATGGCTTGCAGTTTCAGAAAGACAATGATATTGAGTACATGTTGTTGTCTGAATTTGATAAGAATGAAAAGTATTGAAAGAATTTTTAAAATAAAAAAGCAATATTTATTTGAGCTATAGTAGAGTAGCCTATATGTCATTAAAAATAGGAAAAGTTTTGTGCAGTACATTTTTATCCTGGAAATTGAAGAAATTAAATTTGAAAACTGAAGACTATTACCAAATGTTCTAAAATTATTTAATACAAGGTTTGCTTTACACTTAGAGAGTAAAAGGTGATTACTAGAGGATACATATAGGTTCACTAAGAGCAAGCAATTTGATTTATTCATAAATTAATTTCTCTGTCACTGATATATAACTAGCCTATACCAAGTTGCACATATTTTATGTATTCAGCTCAAAAAAAGTTTGTAAATGTAAATACCTGTTGTAACTATCATGGAGATCAAAGTAAAAAAATGTGATTCAACTGTACCTGATGCATGTGAATAAAAAAAGTTTGAGTGCACATTTGAGTCTTCTGGGGATAAAATTAAGAAAACTATACTTTGGTCAAAATCTCCTGTCTGTCTCTCTTTTCTTACATCCATCCATCTATACATTCATCCATCCATCCATCCATCTATACATTCATCCATCCATCCATCCAACTCTGCAGTGAAATGCAAAAAAGTTATTAAACATGGTATTTAAATATGTTGAAATAAATTGTGTCTAGGAATAACAATTTATATGGGGGATGAAGTAACCTTGTGAAATTATTGATTAAACTTTATGTATATGTATTTCTTTAATAAAATCAAGTTTTAAATTAAAACTACAAAGGTACTCGTATGATAAAATGTAGAAATATTAAATTTGAAGAAGAAACTAGAAAAAAAGACTAGTTACAGAAGACAATATTTAGAAGAAAACTAGCTTATCTTGGAACATTTACCTAGCAAAAAATTGTTTTATTTAATTTTTATTTACAATGTTGCATTAGTTTCAGGTGTACAGCAAAGTGATTCAGTTATACATGTACATATATCCGTTCTTTCTCAGATTCTTCTCCCATATAGATTATTTCAGAATATTGAGTAGAGTTCCCTGTGTTACACTGTATGTTTCCAGTAGCAACAAGGAACTACTTGTGTATCACACACACATAAAAATTTAACACATAAACTAAATCTAAAGCATGTAGTTAGAATCTAAAGAAAGGATTAGCTAGAAATAAGTAAAGTTTTAAAAGCAGGATAATCTGATATTGTAATAAAGAGCTAAATATCTTTTTAAAGATCTTTAAAAAGAAACCAGGACTCTCTATCACAAGGATTTCAAAATTAATGTTTGATACATTTATTAATAGTTTATGTCTGTATCAAAACTATTCAAGAGTTCTGCCAATTATAAAAGTGAAAAAGTATTTCTTTTCACAAGCAAAATCAAATCATCAACCTTGACAATCTACATATGCACAAAATAGATATTTTAGGTTAATGTTCAGAACTGTAAATCAGTTCTGTCATTAAAAATAACTTTATTATGGAATTCATCCTCAGAAAAACGGTATTACATATACATATATATACACACACATGTAATTTTCTATACATTGATAGTATAATTTCACATTTCTAATAAGAAAACTAAGTAACTAATACTGTTTGCTTTCACCTTCTCTTTTTATTTGTTTTTACCTTCAAGCTAATAGCTGAATTTATTCTCTTTACTTTTTTTTTCTTTGAAGATTAAAGACTTGCCTAGCTTTGTACTGCAGCTGCCTGGACAGTTGACAGCCCATTAAACTAAAGTCATACAAGCTGTACATTTTAACGCCTTGATTCCAAAGTGCAACCAAAGTGACTTTTTTATATGTAAGAGCAGTGCATTTCTGAAACATTTTGATATGGATACACAGCAGTTTCATAAGACTCTCTCGGCCTTTTGCCTTTTTAGAAAACATTGAAGTCAACTA
Source organism: Hippopotamus amphibius kiboko (assembly GCF_030028045.1). Lineage (NCBI taxonomy): Eukaryota > Metazoa > Chordata > Mammalia > Artiodactyla > Hippopotamidae > Hippopotamus > Hippopotamus amphibius. The sequence continues at coordinate 56,377,403 of NC_080198.1, read as the reverse complement.
AGCTGATTAACGTCTTTTTTTCAGTCAGAAGTTCTAAAGGAATTTTGATGCATATAGAACATGTGATTCGGGTTTATTATTAACTCTGAAATAACTTTGGGAGTACAGTATATGTAATTACATAATCCTGAGTTGACTACGGGATTGCCTAGTATTGGCTGAAAGTAATCACATCAAAAAGGTAGAAAATTAAGACAAACAAACCTGGAGACGATCCAGCCTAATCACTTTATGTGATGATAAGGGTCATCGTAATTCCTAATTCATGGCATTACTTATTGTTTTCTGGTAATTTGAGAAAATAATGCCGTTTTTTAAAAAGTAATTTTATTTATTTATTTATTGGCTGTGTTGGGTCTTCGTTGATGCACACAGGCTTTCTCTAGTTGCAGCTAGTGGGGGCTACTCTTCATTGTGGTGCACGGGCTCCTCGTTGCCGTGGCTTTTCTTGTGGAGCACGGGCTCTGGGTGCATGGGCTTCAGTAGTTGTGGCACATGGGCTCAACAGTTGTGGCTCATGGGCTCTAGAATGCAGGCTCAATAGTTGTGGCACACGGGCTTAGTTGCTCTGCGGCATGTGGGATCTTCCTGGGGCAGGGATCGAACCTGTATCCCCTGCATTGGCAGGCGGATTCTTAACCATTGCGCAACCTAGGAAAACCCAACAATGCCATTTTATACACATACTCAAGATTCCTTTACATCACATTTGAGCTAGTGGGGAAGGTATTTCTCTACCCCATATCTTAGTACGTCACAGAAACTCGTAGGTAAAAATATTCGACTTGTGAAAAGATTATCCTAATGTTGTAGGGCAAGTAGCTCGCTTCCTTGTATATATTTTATTCCCTTTAGCAGTGCTTCAGCTGGAAATGAAATCAACAATAGAAAAAATTCACATTTGCACAATTCTGATGTGTTCCTAAAGCAAAGACAGCTTTTAAAAATGGGAACTTTTTGGAATACCTCTTCACCAAGATATCCCTATTTTAAATGTTCCCAAGGTGTATGTCCTGAACGAGAGCTGGCCTGATCACTGTGTAGAGCAGTGATGGATGCTTGTTGTCATGTGGTCAGATTGCTTATTCAAGTCTGAACAAAATAGTAGTACTTCCCACCTCTCTTCGGCTTAAACTTTCTCTTCGAAGAATAAATTGCTTTGCCCTTTATGTGCATATTTTTCACTTGGAAGCAGCCTACATCAATTCAAAAGTGTTAACTTTGTTTGTTTTGGCACTACATAGATAAAAATTTAAATAAGCAAATAAAAGAAGCTGTTTGTTTTTTTGTTTGTTTAAATGAAGAAGTGCTAAGGAAACAGGCAAATTTGACATAAATAGCAACACTTGTAAATACAATTTTAACAAGACTAAATTATAACAGCATATTTTCTAATGCAATTGAACATAGAAATCATTTTTTACAAATGCTCAATGTAAATTGAGGACTTGAGAAAATAAGCTAAATATTTTGCAAAGAATGATCAAAGCAGCAGGCATTTCTATTTTCATTTTTATTTATTAAATGAATCAAATGGCAATGATGTGAAATTGTTGAACACTAAGTGGAATTTAGTATATATGTTAATCACCACATGTTACTCTTGGCTTTGAAATTTCATTCAGAGAGACAATATGTTTCTGTAGAGCAATTTTAAAAAGCAGTCCTATTCTTTCATCTCCTTCAGTGCATTGACATTCATATGTAGTTTTATATCAATTCATTCTATTAAGCTCAATTTATGAATATTTTCTGAGTTGTTACTTTGTATAAGACATAATATTCAGAAAATGCACTACCAAAATAGGTCTTCCCATTTTCTTATTTCTGTTACAGAATTAGGTAGCAGTTGCAATTAATGTCAAATATACTTGGCAGTCCACTTTTTTTGTGTGCAAACAACATATCTCATTCTCCCTACACCTCCGTAGGTTATAAAATAACTTAGATTATTCAAAAAAATTTAACGTTTGTACTGTGATCACATTTCATATTGTAAAAGTAAAACTAAGTTTTAAAAAATGCATTGAACATCCTGGGATGATATATTTTCAAAATATTCATGGGAAGAATTTAGCTAATTTCTTAACTTTTTTCTATTACTAACAGATTAGATGTTACTAATTGTTAACAGTCATTTCTAAATGTTAAGCCAAAAGCCCCCAATACAGTAACTCATTACTTAACTTGTTCATTTTGACATTATTTGATATACCTATTTAATGTTATTGAATTGAATACACTTATTTTTATACAATTTTATGACTATAATTTTGTTTCTTTTTTCTCTACCATTATTATAGTCAGTGGTCACTCATAACTATATCCTAAACTCATTCTTTTAAAACAAATCCCAACTTCATGCTCTCTAAACTAACAGCACTTTTTTCCCCCCAAATTCTAGGAATTAGTAAAATAAACTCAATGATCAATGCTTCTTTTAATACCATAGAAATTTACTTGCTAACACATTTCCTCCACAAGAAAAGTTAAAAAAGACAAACAAACAAAAAGTTATAACAGCTAACAATAACTCTTGCATTTTGTATATTCATGTACACATCTCATTAGTTCACAACCTGAATGCAGCTTATGAATTCATCTAGACTATCCATTACCAACTGTTTGATCTCAAAGCTGCTCCTTCCCTCACTTCATCATGTGGGTTTGTGCATTCTCGCATTTTCTTATCTGATGTCACTCCCTATCCACCTCCTACTTTGATCTACGGAGGACAGGTCCTACCACTGCTAGCACATTACCCACAGTGCATCTTCCCACTTTATTTATTTTTTTAAAATTCAACGAAGAAATGGATAGGTCTCCATCTCTCTCTCTTTACTGGAGTTTAAAGTATACAAAGTGTGTCCTGTCTGTAGCCCTAACTTGGCCAGGTGAGGGAAACCACAGCAAAATAATGAGAGAGAAGGGATTTGACTAAGACAACAGAGAGATAGGGGTGAGAAGCTAAAAGAAATTCTTGGTGCTGCATAAGTCCTAGAGACCAATTGTTGCTGAAACACAGAAGAATCCCTGACCTTTCCATAAATGTGCAGTGTTTCCTGGCAGTTCATGGGCATATATGTCAAAGCTCATTTGAATTAGGTTTCTGTCACTTTTGTTATACCGGCTGTAACTACTTTTATCCAAGTATTCTTCTGTCAGATTAATGTCCCTAAAATATCTCCTTCATGGTGATGAAGATTTTCTAAAATTAAGCAGGGATGATGGTTGCAAAACTCTGAATATACTAAAAGCCATGAATTGCACATTTAAAAAAGTATGAATTTTTGGTATGAGGGTTTTATTGGAAAATGTAATTCAGATTTTTCATTCTGTCATTTAATGCCCCTCTCCCCCAAATCACTGTAATCTTTAAGTGTGCAATTCTCTACTGTCTATTGTGGCCTTTTCATTATCCTGTAAGAATCACATGCTATTTCCCACACTTCTTTCTGGCCTCACAACCAAATTTTACTAATTTTTTAAGACATTCGCAACTACCAAAGAAGTAGGCATTTTTATGTCCACTTTCTACTAATTGAATGAAACAAATAGCAATACTGTGAAACTACTGAACACTAACAGAATTTAGTTTGTGTTAATTGTGACATGCTATTTTTGACTTTGAAATTTCATTGAGGGAAACAATATTTTTTCAGTTGAATAATTTAAAAAGGCAAAGTCTTTTGACTTCATTAGCACATTGACATTCGTATGTAATTTTATATCCTTTCTTTCTGTTAAGCTCAATTTATAAATATTTACAAAATATTCCTGCTACATTAGTTCACATTCAGTTTTCTTTACTTTCATCTTCAACAGTACATTCATCTGTACCAATAGATTTTGATAAAATATTATTGATTAACTAATTTTTAAAAATAAGTGAAATCAATATGAGGAATTAAAAATATTTCTCTATTTTTATTTCAAAAATTATTATTTAGATTCTTGTGAATAAGAAGGAATTTGTTCCAGGTCAAACCCCTACGTGTGGTTTTTTTCAGGCTCCACCATGGGCAATTACAAAGGTTTTAACTGGCAGGCCTCATGGGGGGAAAACTGCCTTCCCCACATCAGGCTTGGTGCACAACCCTGAAGTGCACTCTCAGGGGGCAGTTGCCATCAAGAACTCAGGTCCTCCTGGCCTACAAGTCCTCATGTGTGTCTGTATTACAAGCCCATTGCCTGCATTTGGAGGTCTCCTTATTGAAGGCGTTTGACCAAAGGCTTTCTCAGGCATCTCTGTTGACAATTTCTCGTGGGGGAAAGGGGGAGAATCTTAAAGACGTTATCTTCCACTCTAACTCAGTCTGCAATAATTTTCCCCTCCTAGCCCTTTCCCTCCCTTCTTCTCCCAGAGCTGAAGTCCATAAAAAGGGAGGAAGCTTTTTTTTCCCCAAGACTCCTTCATCAGGGAGACAGTCTCCAATTCTGCCCAGATCCTTGGCACTTGTCTTGCAGTATGCCATGGAGAAAAAGGGCACGGTGGGGGAGGAGCTTTTTTCAATTAAGCCTCTTATACTAGCATGGTGATTAAAGGCTTGACTGTTCCTTCCATTTTGACGTGGTTTTTTTTTTTTTTTTTTTGGTTTTATTTATTTATTTTCTTTAACTTTTATTTATTTATTATTTTTTGGGGGGTACAACAAGTTCAATCATCTGTTTTTATACACATATCCCCATATTCCCTCCCTCCCTCGACTCCCCCCCACCCTCCCCGTCCCAGTCCTCTAAGGCATCATCCATCCTCGAGTTGATCTCCCTTTGTTATACAGCAACTTCCCACTGGCTATCTATTTTACAGTTGGTAGTATATATATGTCTATGCTACTCTCTCAATTAGACATTTCTCCAAAGAAGACATACAGATGGCCAACACACACATGAAAAGATGCGCAACATCACTCATCATCAGAGAAATGCAAGTCAAAGCCACAATGAGGTATCACCTCACACCGATCAGAATGGCCATCATCAAAAAGCTAGAAACAGTAAATGTTGGAGAGGGTGTGGAGAAAAGGGAACTCTCCTGCACTGTTGGTGGGAATGTAAGTTGGTACAGCTACTATGGAAAACAGTTTGGAGGTTCCTTAAAAAACTACAAATAGAACTACCATATGATCCAGTAATCCCACTTCTGGGCATATACCCAAAGAAAACCATACTCCCAGAAGAAACATGCACCATAATGTTTATTGCAGCACTATTTACAATAGCCAGGACATGGAAGCAACCTAAATGCCCATCAACAAATGAATGGATAAAGAAGATGTGGCATATATACACAATGGAATACTACTCAGCTATAAAAAGGGATGAGATGGAGCTATATGTCATGAGGTGGATAGACCTAGAGTCTGTCATACAGAGTGAAGTAAGTCAGAAAAAGAAAGAAAAATATTGTATGCTAACTCATATATACGGAATCTAAAAATGGTACTGATGAACTCAGTGACAAGAACAAGGACACAGATGCAGAGAATGGACTGGAGAACTCGAGGTTTGGGGGGGCAGGGGGTGAAGGGGAAGCTGTGACGTGTTGTTTTAATCAGCTATTCCAATCCAGCAACTTCTCTTTCTCCAGCTCAGCTCTTTTCTTGACAGTGTCTTTCTGTGATAGTTAATTTTATTTCCCAGAGTCCAAACAGCAATAGTTGGTATTTAACAGATCCAAAATAAATAATTTCAGGAAAAAAATGAATGGAGAGTTATCTGTTATTTTCTAATTCTGTTTAATTTGTCTGTGTTAATCTTCCCTGATTTTGTATTAGCTAGGCTTATATACATAATACTGATAAGGATAATGTTAGAAATTTTTTCCTTTCTACCATAAACACAAGTCTGTTCTTAGTTGTGCTACCTTAATTTAATTCAAATTGAATTTTTTTAAATGATTTTGGATGTTATTTCAAGGAAATTAATTTATATTTGACAACTTAAATATTAAATCTTATTTTATATAAAACATAAGCTATCATTATTTAATTTTTCAAAATTTTACATTTATGTCTTCCTCAAGTTTTATTGAGATATAGTTGATATACACCACTATATAAATTTAAGGTATACAGGATAATGATTTGACTTATAAGCATTATGAAATGATTACCACAAGTTTAATGAACATCCATAATTTCATATAGATACAAAAATAAAAGAAAAAGAAAAAAATACATTTTTATTTGTGATGAGAACACAGGATTACTCTCAATAACTTTCATATGTAGCATACAGTGGTATTAATTATATGAAGCATGTTGTACATTATATCCCTAGTATTATCTGTCTTATAACTGGAAGTTTGTACTTTTTGACCACCTTTATCATTATCTTCCACAGCTAAGATTTGCTCAAGTAATCCAAACTAAACTATATCCACTTATGCTTGATGATGATTTTGCTAGTTATGTAAGATTATTTTGGTTTATGTTATTTATGCAAAAGATTTTAGTGCAGTTCAAGTCTTAATTCTTTCTGAAATGTGTTGAAATAAAGTGCTATAGATCTGTACTTAAGTGTGATCTATATATAATAAAAATTTAAAAGTTTAAGAACACTGGTGTTAGAGTTTTCTAAAGTACATTAGAATATCTATCAAATTCTCACTTTCATTAAGAATTGAGAGTATTTTAAAGTGAGTAGTTCTGGATGGCTTACCAAGGGAAATAAAGTTTGAAGTGCCTTTAGTTAACACTTCAAGTTGAAAACTGAATGATACATCAATTGGTGCTATGCTTCGGTAACTTGCCCAAATTTAACAAGAAACAGAATGTGAATAACTGCAAAGAAAATCTTTCAAAGAATCGTTCCGCTTGTTGTCTTTAGCTCAACATGGCAAGTGCTAAATAAAATCTTTGTGTCAAGCAAAATATATCCTGTCATCCACTTACTCAGTAATTCTACTAATCATGCAACATTTATCAAAACACAGCCACCAGTTTATGTGCCCGCACATACACGATATCTACAAACTCACAATGCTTTACATGTGCTCTCGAACTCTTTGAAGGCTTTAAACTCTGCTTCTGCTAAGTAGTTAGGACAACATTCCAATGAAGATTGCTCCCAGTTCTCTTGCTGCCACCATAGCGTGCACCCTATTTTATGTGCAACTCAGCTGCCAGCATTGAGAAAAAAAATCCCTGTTTTCAAGAAGCTTCTTTTTTAACATTTGTTTGGCAATAGTTATGACAGGTTATCTTTGCCCTGGTTTATTTGATGTGAGCAGTTTTTGCATATATATGAGGGGAAAGAGCAAAACTACTTATTAGAATTGCATAATCACATGTCATCCTTCCATTTTCATTATGCTTTACATATTACTGACAAAAGAAAATTTAAAACTAAATTTGTCTTAAACATTTCTGAGAGAGAAGGCTCTATTTTTCCTACATGTAAGCCCCAGAAAACTGAACCATCAAAGGCCCCACGTAAAATTATAACCATAATCTTTATAACTGAGTAATTGCTCATTTAGAAGGAACCGCCATCAAACCAAATATTCTGAGTCCTACAAAAGCTTTTATTTTTCCTTAATGTATCTCACTGTTCCTCACTGAATGAGATTAAAACATTGACTTTTAAACATTCGATCTAGAGGTCAAATTCAGAAAATAACTTTCAAAAATAATATTTAATGCATACAAAATTTTGATATCAGAAGTAATTGCAAACTGAACTTTTTTTCAAGGTTCACATGTTAAATTATACATATATTTTGAAACGTATAGTTTCATATATTATGTTTTATTCAGCCAATAGCTACATACAACTTTTCTTTAAAATCAGTCAAGGATAGAGTATATTAAATACTAATTTGTTATCCACTTATACAAATTTGAGCCTGTATTTAGTACTTATTAAATATGATACATTGCACACAACAAAGAATATGCATTTGGATTTTCAATCCCAGCTTTGCCCTTTGGCTCTGTATTACTTTAAGCAAATTCCTCTTAACATCTCCATGACTCAGTCTCATTACCTATAGCTTTTTAAAACCAGCTATTATATTTGAAACGCTGACAAAATAAACACCTCTGTTCATTTATGCAGATATGGTCTGGAAATAACAACATAAACTACTTAGACATGAGATTTCCTGTTTCATTTACCATGCTCAAGATCCTTATATGCATATAAATGTATCTAAACTAAACTTTCATCCAGTAAGTGCTAGGTGCTATAATGGAACCCCTTTACCATTACCCAAAGCAATGTGGCATCTCCATTAGCTTGCAGCCTAAACTGCAGCCCATATACCATATAACTGTGCAAACAGGAAAAACAAAACCTTTGGAAAAAAAAAATATTTAGCTGGGTTTTAAGTTTTTCAGGTCCTGCTACCAAATATATTACTAACACAAATATACTTTCAAAAAGTAATAGACATTGTCTACTCACTATGAGAAACACCTTATTTATAATAAATTATGTTAAAATGTATCTTAGAAACAAGACAGATTCCTAACTAAACATAGGTCATGAACTTCCATAGTATGATTCATTTTAATACAAAGTAACGCATGATGAGAAAGGAACCAGGGAATTTAGAAAAGAAAAAGAAAAAATAGAGAGGATGGACAGCTAAGTAGTCATGATTTCCATATGAGATGGACAGGAATAGGCAAGGAAAGGGTACAGATACATTAATAATACTTTCAGATAAAAAACAGATCACATGTAATTACTCATGTTTGTAGCAATGAGTATCAGTCTGGAGCATCAGTTGCAGTGTACATGGAAAGTGCAGTGACAATATAAATACTTGCACTATATCCCTCGTCAGATACACCAAAATAGACAATATGGACAAACCATTTATGTAAAGCCTAAAATTTAAAAATTTACATTTTGCTCCAAAGTGAGTTGTTTCTTCAGTTGTTACTGTGAATTGACCAAACATAAAACTAACATAAAAAAAAAAAATTCCCATCAGAGCAAAGTCTTAGTTAGCATCTATTTTATTTTTTCTAAATAAACTTGTTTTTCACTTAGAAAGAAGATATTAAGGGGAGGATATTTTAATTAAGGAGACCAAAGGAAAAATAAAAGTAGTTTTGAACCTTTAGTACTATACATAGTGGCTTATGAAAATCAGAATTAATACACAGATCATAAGACCACCAAGTCAAACTACCTGTCTTGATTTTAATAGTCTGATCAAGAAATAGGAAATAATGGAAATCATTAATTTTGAGTTCAGGAAGGCAGTGGGTAATTTCATGTTTTTTAATGACTTAATTAACAATTAAATTCTAGATTGCTGGTTTCCCCATGGTGTGATATTTTTAAAATGCAATTTGGTGGACACTGCACACAGAACATCTGATTCAGTAGATTTTAGGTGGTTCTTAGGATCTAGGAAATTCTGATGGTTAGTTTGGGGGCTTTTCATCTAGAAACCATAATACGTTAGCTGATTGTTCACGTAGTAAAAATATTTCACACATTCTGGATATTGATGGATTTTCTTCAGTATGAATAGGCATGAAGTTTTTGTTTATTTAGTTAGTTTTTGCTTCTAAAGAAGGTTCTTAGGAAGAGTGATACAAATTTGTGTCATCCAAAGGTAAGTCTAGAGGTGGTAAAAAACATGAGCATGAATAATTATTACCCTCAAATTTTGTGAGGTTAGACTATAATCATCAACCCTTAAACTCCAACAAAGTTAAAAAATGTAAATGGGAATCTCAAAGATGATTCACATTTTGAAATACGAAAATCAAGCAAGATGAAAATTATTCCTTGTTAAATTTTTAAAAGAAGCAAACTGAAGGAAAATTTAAATATTCTTCAAGTATGGTGGAGATGAGAGGCTAAGCCTTTATTCTATGAGTGAGTTTTTCTTACATATGAAGTGATAGAATTAAAATATGTAATCAATAGAATGTAAATGATTGAGGGTATGGAGTTTCTGTGTTTTTCACTCTTGTAGGTCCAGAGCCTAGTAAATGTATAACACATAGCACATTCTTAATAAATACTTTTTGAATAAATAAAACTATATATTGTTTAAGTACTAAAATATATGGTTCCATATTTATCCAATGTGAGTTAAGGAGAAAAAAAATACATTTGTCCTACATTGTGGAGATTTTGCTTCTAGTCTAGTCTCTTCTAAGAAACAATAATACAATTATTAGTTATCTTATTGGCATTATAAGAAATTTATAATATAAATTTGATATCATGTGTTTTTACAACTTTTTTGGCCATCCTTTCCTTGAAAGTTAAAAGATAAAGGCTTAGATGAGATATATATTTATATATTTTATTTGTATGTTTATCAGCTTCACATATTTATTGTGCTATTCAAAAATTTGAATGTCTCCCTTGACATTTAAAGAAACATTCAGAAAAGTTATTTGAATAAGTTGTTTAAGCCAACACATTTACTTTTTTTCCAAATATTAAGTTTTATTAAGTAAACACAATCTGTATACATATTTTTACAGTTTCTAGTGAAAAGTGAATTTGATCTTTAAACCTATGCGGAAACTAATGAAGGACACCAAAACCCACATGCTCCGAACCACATTCTCTGAATTCTTTCCAATGGTGTTATTGCTTGCATTCTTTTTGAAAAACTATGCATTTTGCCTATTACTATTACTCTAATACTAATTACTATTACTCTAATTACTATAACTCTCTAAAGGAGTAACAGACATTGGTTTGCTGCTGGTCTGTTAGCACTAATTTTCACCAAGAAAGAGGGAGGGAAAGTTGAGGAAAGTGGACATGTGCAGACAGCTCAGTTGTGTAGGGGGGAGTGGGTAGAATCTCTGCTAAGGGATCATTAAAGAAATTGCTCACTCCTTTCCTTTGCTGCCCAAGGCAAGCATGAGTTTTGTTTATTTGTAGAAATCTGTGTGCTAGCAAATGTTGCAACACCTTGCTCTCTGACAGATTAAACCCTGACCTATAGTGTTTGCCAATATCCATGGTGAAAATATTTCCACTATTTTTTCCACATTAGCTATTGTCAAGCAAGCTTACTTAAATTATGGACTGCATTTCTACAGACTATTGTTTAATGTCTATTTCTTATGCTACAGTATAAATGTTAGCCCCCAGGTGGCACAATACAGACAACAAAGGAAGACACCAAATTTCACTGTTAGAAAAGTAGAGTTCCAACTAAGTGATCATATATGCACGTTGTTACTTTACAGTAATGTTGCCTTGAAGATATCACTAAAAGAAACACAATTCTGAAAAAAATATCCTGCAAAACCAGAAGTGCCTGAAGGAGATGGTAATTAAGAAATGCAGAAAGGACTATACTATAGAGTTTCCTACATATTAACTATAATAAATGTTTTCACTCAAGGAAAAATGTTAGAAAGAAAAATAAAATAATTATTGAGCTGAGAACGTGTAGGCCATTTTTTAGCTGGGAGCAAATATGTAATACAGAGATATAAATCTCTCCAAAAGGATGTTTAATGATAAAACCTTTGGGGTAAAGTGTACCAATGGCAATTTACTACTCCACATAAAGTGTTGCACTGCACCATATTTTTAACAAACAGTGGCTAAAAAGTTTAGACTTTTGTGAATGAAATGAGAAGAGAATGAGGAGATGGAAGCTATATTCTTGAAGTTTGATATAATTTATTACTTTTACCCCAAAATACAATGGTTTTCTGTTTATCATCTCTTTTTAAAGAAATTACCAAGAGAATTCTGGAGAGAAAAGATGTAGACTTTGAAAAAACACATTAGCTTGAAATCCAGTGTAAATTATTTGCTTTATTACTTTGGCAAATTGCGTGACATCTCTGAAGTTCCAATTCCTTAACTGCAGAATATGTACAATAGTAACAATAATTACTATGTGGTATGTTCCTTCTGTTTTTTGAGTTATGATAATAGCTTTATAAATTTTTTACTACATTTTTAAACAGTAAGAGATCCAGGCACTATTTTGCCATTTGTAACAGATGAAAAATTTGCGACACAGAGCAGCTAAATTCCTTACTGAAAGTCACAGAGCAAGCAAGTGGCATAAAAGATATTGAATGCAGGAATCTGATTCCTAAACTCAGGCTCTTAAATCCTTTCACTTACCTAATAATATTTGCTAGATAATTAAATGGATGTGAAATGCTAGCATTGTGCTTGGTACCTAGTAGGAAATTAATAACTATTAAATCATTCCTATATTTCTAAGGAGGCATAGCATTTTTATTTTAAATAATCATCATAAATATTCTGCCAGCCATTTTTGATCCTATTCATGAGTTTCCTTATGGGTGAGGGTGGAGAAAAAAAGAATTAAGAAAGAGAGAGTGAGAAGCAAGTTCCAAATTGAACTTATATAAATAGCAGGATCTGTCCTTCAGCACCAAGCCTGCTATTAAACTAAAAAGGTGCACACTGGATGCACATCGATCTTTACTGTCACCTTCTACAAACTATGATTGAGTAATAGACGAGTATTTGCATAGAGCACTATATTCCATCATTGGCATGTCAACCCTCAGTGCTGACTAAGTGAATTGTGTTGCTCACTGATTAACTCGAAATAAAGAGGACGATCATTTCCATCAACATCTATCAGAGCTTTGTGGTTCAGGCTAAATGGTTGGTGCCACAACTATTCTTGGAGGTAGTTCCAGAAATTCCAATTTATCAGCAGAATTAGTTTCCCAGTTATTTTTCAGATTTGGATTTTGGAGTATATTTTCTGGTAACTTCTGCAGAATATTTTCAAGTATATTTGATAAAAACTTCATCTTGCGGGGCTTCCTAGGTGGCGCAGTGGTTGGGAGTCCGCCTGCCAGTGCAGAGGTCACGGGTTTGATACCAGCTTCAGGAAGATCCCACATGCCGCGGAGCAACTAAGCCCGTGTGCCAAAAAAAAAAAACAAAAAAAAAAACTTCATCTTGATGTGAAAAATACCTTGGTATTTTTACCAAAAAGTGAGTTATGCCTTTTTGTTTTCATGATCATTTTATACTAACAAAGTTCTCAAAATAGTTAGTAAAGTATTTGCATGTTGTATTGTTTGGGGGGAATGGGAACAAATAAATGAGACCAAAACTGATCTGCATATCTGCTAACATCCATTAATAAAAGATGAAACACAGAAAATTATTTCAGCTATGAAGAAACTATTTTCTTCTAACCTTTTCCCAAACACCTTATTATACATGGTTTGTATGCCTATTCTGAAAGCAGAAGTAAAGATCACAGTGGGAGATATTTTCAATATGGAAAGTGAGTGGGGGTACACTAATTCTTAATAATAAAAGGCCTGTATTTCAGACAAAATAATATGCCTAATTAGAATCAAGAAGTTGAGAATATTTATCCAAAATTCAAAGTAGTATCATACTCAGTGATTCACTAAATTAAAGCCTTGTGTGATATCTTTCACATTTTTTCTTGCAGAATATTCACTTAATTCTTTTGGTACTTTTCCCTCCTTAAGTCATATGAAAAATTCCTTTGTACATCAACTGAAGTTTGTATCATTTATTGAGAACCACAAAAAGTAAGACAAGGGAACAAAAGTTAGATGATCGTTGAGATCTTCTAATAATTAGATCCTTGTTCAATGTTCACAAACTCCATATTCCACAACAGGCCTGTTATTAATGGCTTAATGAAGAGCCCTAGCTTATAATGATAAATGATAGCTGACTGTTAAGATCACTGACAGCAAAAACAAAACAAAACAAAAAAAACCTAGAAATGGTGGAAACCATGCAAGAAAAGAGAGCATCTGTCCCATTTGAGGGGGTAATTATACTCAGGGCTTGCCACTTGTTGGAAGAATTCAGATTCAGGTTATCCATTGTGGGACAAGCTGTTAATACTTCTCTTATTAGTAAGATGCTCTACTAGACTGATCTTAAAACAGTTTTAAATACACTACTGGGACTAAACCTACACTTCAAAAAATTCCAGCTTAGGGTAAACCTAACAACTCTCCCAAGTTTAAGAGGAAAAGGCATATTTTCTATATATAATAGATTTTAACTTTAGAAATTCCCTAGGGATATCAGCTAAATAGAATAATACTATATAAATATTCCAGCATAATTTAATGTTGTGATATAGTCTCATTTTTCTTGAATAAATAAGAAAGTCAATATTTAATATTTAATTATAAAGAAGTTAAAAAGTAGGTTTCTTTCAATATGAGAGCAAATAAACAAAATTCATAATTGGATAATTCCTGTGCTATTGAAAACAAACCAAAAAACACTGACAATTTCAGAATTTAAACTATATTCTATGTGCTGTCCTACGTATTTTATACACATTATTTAATTTAATCCTATATGAAATCCATGTGATTGGTTCTATTGTTATCCTCAATCTATGTATGAGAAAACTGAGGCCTAAGTAAGATGAGTGACTTGCCCAAGATCAGAAAGTAATAATGTCCTAACCTAGAACTTGATCCTGCTCCCTCTCTTTCCTACCCCCACCCTCCACCCATACCTCTCCTCTCTTTCCCTCTCTCCAATTTAACATTAACCAACCTGTTCATGTTATACATACATACATGCACTTGTTTTTACACATGATAATGAGTTGGAACTACTGATATTTCCTATCAACATATTTAGATTTAATGTCTTACACCTACCTAATATTATAACATTATTGCACAGATGAATCAATATTTGTATAACCCAACACCTCTTCAGAGAGTGCAGTAGTTTAGCACCCAGACTCTAGAGTCAGACTTCTGGGGTTTGAATCTTAAGATGGTACTCACTAGCTCATTACTGCACTCAATAGCTTTGTGACCAGGCTGTAAAGTGGGACTAATAACAGCTAGTACCTTGCAATGTTATGAGAGTTAAATGAATTAATATTTCAAAAGCATATAAAATAGTCTGATGCAATTAATAATCCATATAAATATTAGAAATAAGTATTGAGAAGTATTTTTCTTATTTCCAAGGTGCTGATACTATAAACAATACACATTTATCAAAGGATGTAGCATTTCTAACTTTGACTTTGTCAAATGATACTCCTGAAAGTTTACCACATTTTATGAGAAGCACTGTCAGCATTTTCATATGGGTTAATCTTTAGGTGAAAAATGAGTTCCCATTTTAAATTTCATTGATTTATTTATGAGTGTGGTTGAGGGACTTTTCAGATGTTTATTGTTTATGTTTCCATTACAAAAATTACCAGATTTATCCACTTCTCACTTTTATAATGGATTGATTATTTTTTTCTTAATGTTTAGAATGACTTTTTTTTTCAAATTTGTATCATTTTTTTCAATTTATTCTTCATAGTTTTACTGTAATAATGTATTTTCCATATTGAAAATTTTTTAGGGTGCTCAATTTGTAAAATTTCATGTACTGATTCTGGGAAGAACAATTTTAAATTATTTTACTAAAGGTTTTAAAAAAACTTATTTCTGGATAATCATAATTATTAAACAGACCTATTATTTACAATAAGTACTTTATAGAACTTAAGTGATCACATGTATTTTAACTTATTGGTTAAATACAATGAACTCAGTGTAAAAGACAAATACTTCATACCCAAGCCCCTTAAGATATATGCTCTTTAAAAAATATATATATAGATTATGAATTGAAATAAATTCTGTTTCTTTAGTTTCTTTTATTTTCAACACTATAGAAAATGAAGTAATTCTCTTTTAGGGAAGCCAAAAGTGTGGATGAAATATTTGGGTATCAAAGAGGATAACATTTTCTTTTCTTTTCTCTAACATGAAAAACTAACATCACTCAGCTGAAAATTAAATGTATTACTAACAGTTCTGGTCATTTTTCACTTGTCAATGAGCCATTAGATACTGCATTATTTTATTAGAGTCTGTTGTTGTTATTCCATGATACTTAGATTCCTAATAATTCTTTTTTGCAGTTGACAGTGTCATCATTCTCTGAAAAGAATGATAATTGCAACTCTTTGGCAAAGAGCATATTATGATCACAACTATCCCTTCTCCTGTCTTTTGTTAATATACCCCTCCTCCATTGTATTAGCAGAACACAAGGTAAGAATGGTCTGATGTTTATGAAGTGTAATTTGAAGGACAATCAAAAGATCTATTTGTGATGCATTTAGCACTAATTGAATCTGTAATAGATTCTTTTCCTTATTTGGAACGATATTCCTACTGTTATATAGGCAACATTATGGTAAAAGAATGTATTGAAACTATCCATAAAACCACTCAAAATACATAAAATATTATAGAATATCTCAAAATAATATTCTAATAGCTATGAGCTAATAATGGAAACAGATCGTGCAAGATTATGAGATATTTGATGAAACAATGACCCTTCTTGTACCAAAAGGAGATTTTAGAGTACAAAATTCTAGTATCAGAGAGAATATAGAAAATGTCAGAGGAGAATCAAATCAAATAATCCTTAGTGTAAGGCAACAATATGGAATTAGGAACTATGTCATGGATATGAGACACCAAGAAGGGATGGTAAGAAAAGCAAACTGTGATGAAACAAAGAAGACTAAGCCACACAGAGTATACATATAAATATAAATACATCTATGACCTTTAAAAGACACAAGCAAGTAAACATAATTTGTATGAAACAAATCCCAAATTTAGAAGTTGGATTAAGTACAGGGCAAGTTTAACATCAACAAAATGTCATAGGCTATAACAAAAGTCCAGATGCGTTTCTAAAATGTAAAGAGAAAAATCGTAAAATGTTATTTGCCCTTTAGCTCTTCATGTCGGGCTAGCCATGCTTATATTTTCATTTGTTTTTAAAATCTCATTTGCTGAATTAAATTTATTGCTTCATTATTTTGACATACTGTGCTATTAATGTGTAATAATAATTTAATCAGTAATCTCCCAGTTGAATAGGGATGAATTTTCAAAATAATTTTTTTAAAAAGGAAAGAAAAGTGAAAAAAGTCTGTTTACAAGCAGTTTACTTTCCAATTAGGAATGTTTATGTTTCCAATAAATAATCTGTAAATGCTCTAATGTGTTATATAATATAATTTTATTGTATTATGAAGGTAATATATGATCACTATAAAAAAAGTATAGAAATAAAGAGAAAAAGCATACATATTTCCACAACCTGAAGTCAGCCAATGTTTCATTGTTTTTATTTTATAGTCTTCTAAAATATTGGAAAACTCTCAAAATAGGGAAGTACAAAGCACAGGATAGTCACCTCTTCTGACTGAAAGGACTTATGAGTGTTAATGAAGGAGACAGGTAAGATGTGTCTTCATACCTGACAGGGGAGGGGAATACCCTGTGGGCAAACAAACAAACAGAAAAACAATGCGTGAAAATATTGAGGGAGAAATAATAATGCCCAGTATAAGGCAATTGTAATAACTTCAGGTTAGTCTACAGGTAATTTGTCTGGTAAGGAGTAAATAAGCCTTGAGTTGGCAACGGGAGAGGGATGGAGACTTCCACTCACCCGGCTAAGAAAACCGGACTCTATTCCTGGGCCCAACTGAAGCTATTGATAGATCCTTACTAGAGGGGTGTCATATTCAGGCTGTTGCTTCAGGCTTATCACCTTGATAGGGAAAAAGATGACTGTTCAGTTTAAGAGGAGAGAAGAGTGGAAATAATGAAAACTAGAGATGAGAATTTGAGGGCTATTGTAATAGCACAGTGTGGCAAATTATGGGGACCTGAACTCAGATAAGAGCAGTAGGAGAGGCAAAGAGAACATTTACTTAGTCCTTTAATACTTAGACTATAGGTAGAGACTACCTAGATTTTTTATAAACTATAGAGAAGATGAAAAATATTTATGTTTCAAAATATCCAACAGTTAGTGACCAATGGAACTTAGGAAGAAAAAAAGTGTTGGAAGTTAGGTTGATTCCTGTTTCTAACTCAAGAGATGGTGGTACCATTATTATTCTACCAAGAATACTGATAGAAGTTCAGGTATGAGAGGAAGATGATGAACACGCACACACAAATATACAAAAATATGTGGAGGTTTGTGTCTGATCACAAGAAGTAAATCTTTTCTAAAGGTAGATATTTTTATCACCAAAATGCAGAAGTATTTGAAGCCATATGAATTTGAAATTTCCGTGGGTAAGAGAAAAATGTATGAAGAAGGACTATAAACAGAAATCCATTTAAATAGTAGGCAAAGATCCTATTATAAAAGAAACAAAGATAGAACAGCCAGACATGGAAGAAGTTGACTCATATTTTGAAATATTATGGAAGACAAAGGAATGGAAATTATCAGAAAGAATAGAATAATGAACATTACCAAATACCACAGAGAGATAAATAAAATAAAGGGAAAAAATGTACTTGAAGGTATTGGCAATATTCCAAGTTTTTTGGCAACTTAGCAAGAAAATTTCAGCAGAGTGATGCAGACATAAGCCAAGTTGTAATGCATGTACAGAGAGTGAAAAAGCTTGGTTTTTAAGGGAAAGCAATAGATAAGACAGTTATGAAATTTCACGAAATGTCTTGGACATATTTACATAAGTAAAGGGAAGGAACAATTGGAAAGGGAGAAGTTGAGATGAAGAATGATAAATGATAAAACAAGGGTTTCTAAGTGATAACACAGTTGGAAGGAGAAGCCTTGAACAGAATAAGGTGTATTTATCTAACTGAGGCAGTAAAAAATTAGGTAAATATGAATATGTGAAGACAAATATATTTGAAGTGAGCAGGGAGAAATTGAAATATTGTGTATCATATGAACAAAAGAAAAAGAATTCCAGAGATAATCTCTTTCCTCTTCCTGACATGTTATGTTACAGATGTTATTTCATCTCTCATATGCTTATAAATTGTACTTAAAGGCTGATTAATAGCAGGGGCTGAGAGAGAAAAAAACAAAAATCTAAGACTGTCTTATTTCATAAGACTGACTGAATCCTAAAAGAGGCAGAGTAGAGAGCATTTTAAGAAGGCAGACAAGGGCCCTGAGGGCAGCATCTCTATATTGATATCAGGTTGGTTTGGGACCCTTTAGCTCTTTTCAAATTCCATTTCCAGCTGAACTGAATGTGTTTGGGCTATCACTGTTTCCTTCTATCTTTTCAATGTCTTCAATATGTTTTCATATTGAACTTCCCAAACTGGTCTATAACTGACATCTGCCGGGACATTCCTGAATGGAGAAGCATTTGATTATTATGTGTTTTCTCCTCCTCCTCCTCCTTCTTTTTCTTTTTTTAAATGCTTATAGCAACATCAAAATTAAGTGCAGGGTAGATGTCTTGGTGCAAATAATACCAGGTGCTTGGACACTCTTGCCTTTGTACAGATCCAAGTTATGAGCTTGTCTCTTGATGGAAAGATAAAACTTAATGAAATGAATAAGACATTATAAATTGAAGACATCTGCCTTAAAATGAAACTGGATATCTTTTATTTAAAAAGGTGCAAAAAAAATATGTTGTGATACTTGCAGAGTGATGGAATGTCAAAGCAATAAAAGACTTTTTAAGTCCACATTTTCTAGTAAAATATTAATATTTCTTTCCTTCCTTCTTTATCTTCTTTTTTTCTCCTTTTCGCTCTAGATTTTGTCACTCATTTTAAAGATTAAAAAAAGATTGTGTGTTAAAAAATACCCAAATAATATACGCCATGTCAGTCTGACACAACAGACGGACCCCTGATTGAGTTTGGTACCTATCCAAACTATTATGCCAATATGCTTTTTGTGTGTGTGCCTACTTTAGACAAAAAACAGCTTCAGAAAATAAATAAAAATTATACATGCCTTTTTGTGTCTCTGTACTTTTTTTACAGTGCACTATCATCCATGACTTCAGTAATTTTAGCAAAAGTGATTTCAAAGTATCAACTTTTTTAAATTTAAACTAATGTGAAGAAATATAAAGCTTGTTGATGAGAATCCAAACAAAAACTATTCTATAGTCTTGATATAATCATCAGAATCATATTTCAACCCACTGATGTATAAAAATGCCCTTGAACTGAACCTCAAATAATGATACAGAGAGTAAAATGTTAACAATCATTAATATAGAATTTTTAAAGCCACTGAGTGATCAGTGAGTGACAGAAAAACAAACAATATTTGAGATGAAATATGTAAAGAATCTAGATTGCATTTTTATGTAAACTATAGATTAATATGTTTTAACATGTTTACAAATTAAGTAAAATGTGGAAACACATAGAAAAGTATAAATCTTTAATCAAATATAAAGGTTTATCTTGAATTCCTCAGTGTATCTGAGATTTGGCCTTCATATGCGCATGGCATTTTTGTAAGGATGATTATATTAATGAAATCCTACTTCAGGTGGTCCATGTTTACTAAAAGCATCACCTGCTAAGCCCAAATTGAAATTCACTTGATAATAAGCACAAATAACACAATTAGTTATCATAAATCAGATATTTTATTCCTCAGAATTTTTATAAAATTAATAAAAGCAAATATCCAAGACTGAAGACAATTATTTACTTAGTTGGAAGTTATATTCCAAGTATATACTCATCAAATATCAAGGCTAATCTTTCTTCTGTTTATCCTCTGACATTACAGCAACCATTGGGCACTTTGCTCTTGCAATTGTAACTTTTCTGTGAATCAGGACTTTGTTGAGCAGTCTGAGCTTTTTCCAGGTTTAACACTGAATATTGAGTGTTGGCTTAATGTAAATACTTGAGTCTATTCCATAGTATTATTTTTCTTTGACTTATTTTGTAGTTGTTTTTCTGTTTTGTGTAATTTGTGACACTTTTTTTTGCTTTTTCTCTTTTCTCTTTTTCTTTTTTTGCCACGCTGATGCTTATGGGATCTTAATTCCTCAACCAGGGATTCAACCTGGGCCCTCAGCAGTAAGAGCATGGAGTCTTAATGACTGGACCGCCAGGGAATTCTCCATACTTTTCTTATTCTTAATTCACAGCAATAAATTGCTTGAGGACAGGGATTCTATTTTGTAAACTCTGATTCAGGCAGTGTTATCAAATTTAATTAACAATAGACACTTCTAATTTTAAGTCCACTCTTTTTAAATGAGTGAATTTATGACCCTTCAAACTGCCCAAAAACATTGTATTAAGTAATTTTTGTATCATGGGCACTTCTAGACTGTAATGATGCAGAGATAATGGATAACTGAACCATTCTCTGAAGAAACTTACAGTAAAGGGAGGTATGCCAAAAAACAAAAACAAATAACATAATAACATGTTATTAGTATTGAGATAAACATATAAAATATGCTGTGGGAGAACAGAAGAGGAAGTGTCTAGTTTTCCTGTAGGACCAACGTAGACTTCCTTGAGTAAATGACTCCTATCCTGAGACCTGAAGAATGAATAGGAGCACACCAAATGAACCAAGATAGTGTGGATAAGGGAAAAGTTTGTGTAAAATTACAGAGATGTGAAGTAGGATACAGATGGCTCAAAGGTAGTTTGAAATATAATGACTTAAATAATAGTTTGAAGTCAGATAGTGATTACATTTGCACAACATATTAATGTTTGGAGTTTAGCTCTTACATCTATCTCCTGTTCATCCCAGCTCTCCCTGAAAATTTTTGTCCAAAAAGTACTTCTGTAGGATTGTAATAGCTGTAATTGGGATAAAAGATTATGGAATCTAATATATATGATGGAGTAGAACTCAATAATATTAGTATGTACCATTCCTTAACCCCTGCACTCGCGCACACATACACACACGCTCTCTCTCTCTTACCTTCTGAGGGTCTTTTTGTGTCATTTGACTATTTGCACAGGGAAAAAGGCTGTTAAGCCTATCCTTTTTGTACATAATGAAAATGTGATCCGTGAAAGATGGATATTAGTAAGCTGGGGGAAATAACCAGTATTTTGGTAGAGAAAGAAGTTTACTGCTCCTTGGGGGAAATAGAATGAAGAGGAGAAGTGGGTAAGCAACTTAAAGAATCACCAAGAGAAAAGAGAGGAAGTTC
The DNA here is from genome assembly GCF_030028045.1 of Hippopotamus amphibius kiboko. NCBI lineage: Eukaryota > Metazoa > Chordata > Mammalia > Artiodactyla > Hippopotamidae > Hippopotamus > Hippopotamus amphibius. The sequence continues at coordinate 56,355,457 of NC_080198.1, read as the reverse complement.
AGGTCCACAAACAGCACCTGACTATAGATTCTTTGTTCCTGACACAACTCACAGGACTAATGAGCAGAGGAGCACGTGACAAAATACTGCTATAGGAAGTTAGAGTGGGATAATCTTATCAGATCTGAGGTTTAAAATTTGGAAACATGAATGGATAATAGAATTCATTTTCCACTAAAAATCCTTAAAATAACAAATAATTACAATATAAACCTCCTTTAGATTATTTTTTCCATCAATTATAATATTAGAAGAAAAACTGGACAACTCTCTTTGCAAGTTGCTTTTCTATGAAGCAGACTCTAAAAGGGGAGTTTAGTGTCCATGGTATTTACTAAGTAGTTACCTTAAGATCAAGACCAGGGGAAGGGGAGATAGAGGAAGGGGAGAGTTGGGTAGAAAGAGCAGCTGCATGGCAATACAGGCCTGACTTTTGCCTCAGCTGACTCCACAGCGAGCTCCAAGGTATGGGTAGCCTACAATAGTTGTGTGCTGTTGGGCAGAAATGGCCAGAACTTCAGAGCCCACCTTATTCATCAATTGGGTATGGGCTCTCCCCACCCCACCCCCCACCACACACATACACTGTGTGACTTTGGGTGATGCTACTGTTTGCAGCCAAGGTAATTCAGGAAGGGGCTGACAGTTGGTGGCTTTTTGCTGATAGTACTCCTAAAAGCTACAGAAACGATACATTCTTTGAAGAGAGATTTGAATGAGATACCATTCCCATCTCATTACTCTCTACAAATTTACTCTTTAATTAAAGATAATTACTAAATTATCCAGCATATTTTCTCCACAACAAGTACTCATATTTTTTCTATTCCCTTTGCCTTTTATATCATTCTTGGTTATTTTTTTAAAATGCCTTTCACTCACTTCTTCAGTCCAGAGGCTGAAACCTAAACAGCAATTCTATTAAAAACTAGACCATAAAATACAGTGTAGAAGGCCACAAAGGATAAAAGAAGCATTGAGAATTTGGGTTCCCATGGGATAGTGGCATAGGGTTTTTAAGAGATACATATAGAAAATTCCTAAATGAACAACAGAAAAAAAGCAGTTATTTACATCGAGCTTAGCATTTTAAAGATGGTTAAGTAGACAGAAAAGATCTGGTTCTTTATAAAATAACATTTATTTTCTGGCAAGCTGAGTCTTGTAAATTCCTTCAGTGCATAATCTAGTGGTAGGGCTCTGAAATTAAACAGCCTAATTGACCTCTTAATCTAATTATGTGAACACAAACTACTGAACTAAGCTTGAAAATAAAGTTTAAAGATTACTTGACCTAATGAGTACTTTCTTTGGGATTGTATGCTATTGAGTTGGTTGATATGGTGTTATAGGCAATTTTCCAGAAACACATATAAACTGAAATGCTTTCTTGTCTGAGGTTGAGCTATACTTATATCACCACTGCCCTTTCTGCAAAACATGCCATCTGCCATTCTGTAGTCACGTAAAAGCTCTGGAAAGCTTTCAGCATCATCAAAGCAAAGTAGAGGATGCTTACAAAATGTGTTACCTTTTGATCTCTGTTTTTGAATATTTCTGTCACCATTTTTCATTTGCTTATCTGGACTTTTGAAACAAGAGGAAGATTTTCCTCATGTTCAACATGTGATTGAGATGGTTAATTCATTGAATTGGGCATCTCTAACTATGCATATGCCCAGCAGTTTACACAAGTTCCTAGCGACTACAGCCATAACCTGCTTCATCTATTAAAGCACATGACATATGATCAAAAAGGAAAAGTAACATAAACTAAACACAACTACTGAGATCAAAAATCATAAGCAGCTATCTTCTGTGTGTAATATCTGAACTTTCTTTAATACATCTGGTTTCCATACCAGCTAAGAAAACAAATACCTGCAGGTGTGTATTCATATTATACTTTCAAAAATAAAATTCCAATAAAAAGGAACATATTTTTCTACTGTATGATTTAAACTTCCCTTACCTAAGTATTTATATTAGCTTTGGAGACAGACATTAAATTTCAACAGTGAAAAATAAATGAGATATGTACCGCTATTTGGTTTGCAATGTAATTTTGCTGTGTTGTTTGGACTTTTAGACCTCATTTTGAAAGTAAAAAACAACTTTTAGAAATTATAATTAGTTGGGACTTCACTTGTAGTCCAGTGGTTAAGACTCCGTGTTTCCAATGCAGGGGGCATGGGTTCGATCCCTGTTCGGGGAATTAAGATCCTACATGCTGTATGCTATGGACAAAAAATGAAGAAAAACAAAAAGAAATTATAACTAGTAAACAAAGGGATTTCTTCATTATGATATCACTGAGTCTGCTGATACTAAGTGAATCTAGTCTTCTTTAGTTCATTTTAGTGCTTTATGATATGAAACTTACATGTCTTCCTCTTTAATGATAGCTTTACTGCTACCCTGGTCTAAACATGTGTTTAGATGCCAGGAAGATACTGCCAATTGTCCTAAGTAAGAGACACAGTAATGAGTGAAGTCTTGTCCACTCTGTCATGTAAGTACACAGTTATCTATACAATGAATATATTCTGCTGAAGTTAAAGGTTTATAGCACACTATAAAGTTTGGATTGATCAAGAAAACCAAGAAGATAATGGAGAGTCATTAACATTTTTATCTTGCTTTCTAGGTGAAAAATTCTGCTATTTTCCAATATCTGTTTTTTCTTTCCAAGAGAGAATTCACTAATGAGCCATGGGCTTTTCCTCAGTAACCAGAGAATAAGAGCAAGGCTCTCTTCTAATCTAGCCTCTATCAACTGATCAGAATTAGGACATGGTTTAAGATCTATTTTCTCTGTATGGTAGCAATAACCGATTTAAAACTAAAGCTTCTGTTTAAAGCTGGCATATGAAAACTTGGAAAATAAAATTTATAGCAATTCCTGGTTTTCTCCTACCCTTTATTATATAGCTTTATTTTTAGCATAGTTCATCTTAAAATTGCATCCCTCTTGCATGTATACTACTCGGATACCTCTTTATTTATCAGTTCATTTTTCTAGCTGGTAATCTCCATGTCAAATGTAAGATTGCTTAGGGAAATGGCTACCTCAAACTTGGTATTATAATGAAAATATGTATTTTATGAAAGTATGTATTCTCAGGCCACTGTCTCCAAAGGTTCTGATTTGGTGGGTTGGATTCCACAGTAAGATGTTGAGATGGAGTTTGTATGTAAGAAAGGTAGGTGGCAATGCTCTTGGGAACAAGAACTGTAAAGAAGGGAAGGAGCAGGGATGGGTACAGGGAGAAGCTAAGTGGACAGTGGATGCCCTGTGGTTGGTATAGCCCTTCAAAGTTATCCCCAAATGAGGCATGTGGCTTGGCCTTTGTATCCCCACAATGACTGGATGCTGGTTGTCTCAGGAAGGGGCATGACTTCAGGTGAAGCAGCTTCTTTGGCTGAAAGCAATTCTCAGACTTTCTGATCCTCTCCATTGCCTGTGTTTCTCAGCCAGCAACCATCATAATTTGCTCTGTTAGACAGACTTTAATGCCCAAGAATCTCAAACACCTCAAGGCAGGATAAGAATTGTTAACTTTGTTTCTGATCTCTTTAGATTTGCCCAGGTAAATGAGGCTACATGGAACATTTCCTGGAGACCTGAGCATAGGGGACTAACTGCCTAGAGCTATTTCCTTCAATTGGAGACCACAGTTTCTGAGCCATTAAGAACAACTTAAAATGTTTTTCAAGACATTCAGCAATCATATATAACTAAAAGTATTTTTTAAAAAACACGTAACGAAAGAAAGAAAACTATTTTATTCTTAGATGATAAAAACAAATGACTTGGAGTCAAAGATATATTTTCAAATGGCTAGGCCAGTTGTTCATTTGTTTGTTCATTTACTAATTATTTATTGAGCACATATTATGTGCCAAATATGGTATTAGGCACTAAGGACACAGCATTGACAGAACAAGTATACAGACAAACTCTTCATGGGCTTTATTTTCTAGGGGTATATATATATTATTTAAATATGTTAATGCTTAATTTCCTCAACTATAAGAAAATTTAACATATGGGATTATGTTGAAAGTACTCAGCCTCTGTTTCTAGATGTTATAAGAAAAGATTCCTTTGGAGACATTTTTGGTCATATGTAATAAAATAATCATAGAAAAGACCATTCTTCCATAGAGGAATGGGGTGTCCAAGAATAAAGTACATATTGGGTTGACCCAAAAGTTCATTTGTTTTTGTTTTTTTTTTTCCATAAGATGGCTCCAGCAGCACTCAGTTGTCTTTAATTTCATTCGAAGGAATTTTGTTACATTTTTCATTGTGACAGCTTTCATATCAGTGTACATTAAAACAAATTGGTGAATTTTTGTGTAGCCATTTTAATATTGAAGATGGAAGAAAATAACATTTTCAGCATATTATGCTTTGTTATTTCAAGAAAGGTAAAAATGCAACTGAAATGCAAAAAAAAAAAAAAAAAAAAAAGATTTGTGCAGTGTATGGAGAAGGTGCTGTGACTGATTGAACATGTCAGAAGTGGTTTGTGAAGTTTCACGCTGGAGATTTCTCCCTGGATGATGTTACACAGTCGGGTAGACCAGTTGAAATTGATAGCAATCAAATCATGACATTAATTGAGAACAATCAATGTTATACCACATGGGAGATAACCAACATACTCAAAATATCCAAATCAAGCATTGAAAATCATCTGCAGCAGCTTGATTATGTTAATCACTTTGGTGTTTGGGTTCCACATAAGTTAAGTGGAAAAAAAACTTCTTGACCATATTTCTGCATGTGATTCTCTACTTAAATGTAAGGAAAATGTTTTGTTTTTAAAACAAATTGTGACAAGTGATGAAAAGTGGATGCTATACAATAATGTAGAATGGAAGAGATCATGGACTAAGTGAAATGAACTACTACCAACCAGACCAAAGGCCGGTCTTCATCCAAAAATGGTGATGTTGTGTATATGGTGGGATTGGAAGGGAGTCCTCCCCATTTAGACCAATTGAAAGCAGCACTCGATGAAAAGCATCTGGAATTAGTCAACAGAAAACTCATCATTTTCCATCAGGATAACATAAAACCACGTGTTTCTTTGATGTTCAGGCAAAAACTGTTACAGCTTTGTTGGGACGTTCTGATTCATCAGCCACATTCACCAGACATTGCACCTTCGTTTTTCCATTTATTTCGGTCTTTACAAAATTCTCTTAATGGAAAAAATGTCAATTCCCTGGAATACTGTAAAAGGCACCTGGAACAGTTCTTTGCTCAAAAAGATAAAAAAGTTTTGGGAAGATGGAACTATGATGTTGCCTGAAAAATGGCAGAAAGTAGGGGAACAAAATGGTGAGTAGGTTGTTCAATAAAGTTCTTGGCAAAAATGTGTCTTTTATTTTTACTTTAAAAACCAGATGAACCTATTGGCCAACCCAATACATCTTTATATGGATACATTTAAAAAATAATTTTATGTAATTTCCTCTTTTATTCTGGGAACCATGGATAGAATTTGGGAAAGGTGATCTTGTTCAGGGACTAAAGGGAAAGAATACATGTATATTTAAAATGGTCCGTCCCCCCCCCCCCCCCCCCCAGCGTAACTCATGGGTCTCACATACCAGCTGATCTCCTCTTGGCTGAACTGATGAAATTTTGGAGTACAGAAGATGGCTGACAACCATAGGTGAGACTTCTCAAAGGTATCAGAGACACTTGTGCTAACAGAGTATAAGAAAACAACATCTCACGAAAGAAGAGACTGAAAATGATTCAGATCACTGGCCTCAGGTTTTAAAGGTAAGAAATAAAGACTACATCTTGAACATGCTAAAAGATTTAGAGTTAGAACATTTGCTTTATCTAGGAATATATTTTTTTTATTTAGTTAAATCATTTTTTTGTTTCTGGGGATCAAACAACAAAATCAAGCAACTGATTACTAGATATATGAACTACGATGCATTTTTTTTTTTTTTTTTTTGCTTAAAATGGGATTATGTGCTTTTTATAGTATCAAGTTTAAGAACACAATCTTTGGGTCAGTCCAACCTCTCCCAGCTGTTCTTATCAGCTGTGTGACCTTGAATATGTTCTGTATGATTGTGAATATGCTACTTCATCTCTTTAAATTTGTTTTCTTATTGCATAGTGAGCATTGATACAATATCTGTTATATGATTGTTGTGAGAATTCAATGAGGTAATTTAAGAGTTGTAAATAACCCAGTTAGTGTCTAGTAAATCTTAGTCATTGCTCTACTACTGTTATCATTAATAGAAATAATTTTATTAGCATATTTACTAGTCTTATTGATTTATTAATTAAAACAGCATATGATTTCTAGCTACACTTAATTAAATTTATTCCAAATTTGGTAAAAATGAAGCAGATCTAAGCATTTCTGATTTTTTCCAGCAAATTCTCATTTATTTTAAATAGATGGAGAAAATATACTTCTTTCCTTTCTTTTGTAGAGTTTCCTTCCTACAACGGGAGAGAATTATCCAGAAGAGGAAAGATACTATGGCCTCCTGCAGTGGATCTGCTCAGATGTCATGAGTGTTCATGGAGAAAATAGAAGAGTGGGCATGTCCTTGATGTGGTCCTTTCTTGAACTTTTAATAAGTATGTGGTTTAAATAAGTTTCTTCTCCATTCAATATACTAATTAGGTAGATGGTAAAATGCTATCTATACTGCATGAGATGTTTCAGACTCAGAAAACTATTTATTTGTGTATGGAAAAATATGTCTTCCCCCAAAAATGAGTCTGATAGCCTTCAATATTCATTCATTATTAAGTTAAATTACCAAGTTATGGAATAAAACTCTGTCTTAGAAGAGAAAGCTAATTACTGAACCCTTAAAGCTTTTCTTACCAAGCTGAAATACTTAATGTCTAATATTGGAGTTTCTTTCTCAGAAAATAAGATAACTGGTTTTAAGTCTCCTAAAAATTCCTCCCACAAATGCTTTCTAAATTAAACTATAATCCCTGCCACCCCCTCCCCCCAACCATTTTTCTTTTTTGTAGAATTATAAGGGGAAAACCGCTGCACTTACGTATACATGCTAAGATATAATTTTCCAAAGTCTGTGCCCCATCCAATTTTTCTAATATCTCTGAGAGCCTAATATAGTTGCTATATTCAGAGTTTATAAAGCCTGTCAACATTTAAATCATCTCTTTCTTTCTCTGTCTGCCTTTTACCCCAACCTAACCTCCCTCTCCATTCTTATTTTAAAATGTATTTAGCTCTTAGGACATTTCTCAGACTTTTATTCTTCTCAGTATCCTGGAGCCAATAATTTAGATCTTCAAAATATTAAACTCATTTAACTCACATTTACTTCACATTTTAAAATAAATCAATGAATAACATATTTAGATTTCTTTTGATTAAAGTAGAATATTAAGGATGTTTCTCTTCATTATATTAATATAAATTTTTAGAGTATTTTGATTTCTATCCTGCCACCTTAATAAACATCTTTTTTGCTTAAGTAAGTTGTCTTCGACTAATATATTCCTATAGTATATAATTAATACCAAATATATTCTTTATGAAATTTTATAGGAAAAGATTCCATAGTACATATATACATATTAAGTATAGTGATTATTTTAAAATATATCTTTACTTTCTTTTCTTTTCTGGATTTCTTTTGTAGTTCCAAATAAAAAATGAAAACATACTTTTTCACTAAACATTTTATTTATCACATAGTTGACCAGTGATTCCTAAAGTCATCCTTTAACAGAACAATAGTGTCAAGATATGCACTGCAAGACATAGGTTGTGTGATCAAGTAAGTGTGAGAAATACCTTTGAATTATGTAATGCACATTGGCATTTTAGAGGCGCTGTGAAATATGGCAGTTATGACACCAATTGAATCTTGTTTAACTCAAAGTTTTATAACCTTATTTAAAGACTGTTGACTTTCTTAATTAATCAACAATTAATATTTATTATTGAACTAATATTTTTAACAATTACTGTGTATCATGCTGTATTCAAGGGAGGAGATACATAGAAATCTGTAAAAAAATATTATTCTCATCCTCAGAAGTTTATACTCCAAAAATAATAATAAAGTCAATCATTAAAAGTCAGTTTTAAACATTTTAAAAGACATGGTTTTGTAGATTAAAAAAAAAAAACTAAGGCAGAGAGAGAAAGTATGTAATTTCTCGAGGCAACAAATTTTGTAAGTAGTAAAGCTAGGGTTCAAAGCCAGATGTTCTGTTCTAAATCCCGTGTTCCTAAATGCTGGACCATAGCTGCTCATGGAACATACCTTTGCAAATACTTCAATGGATTGTAAGTTGCTTGAGACCAAAGGCCTGTTCTATCCTGTTAAGTTTATCCTTCTTCCTAACACAGTATCTATATTGCCATAGACATGGTCCAGTAAATTAATAAGTGAACAAACATGTTTGCTACTCATCTAGAACACAAGTAACTGCTGCTAAGTTATTGCTTCCTACTGCATAGTGATAAATAGGTCAAGATTAGCACCTTTCATATTCTTGATTTCTTCTTTTCCATCTCTAGGCCTACAGATTTATCAAAATATACACCTATTATCAACTATTTGGTATTAAGACCCAAACCTGTTCAAGACCTATCCCTTCCCCTATTCCCCTAAACTGATCATTGACTATTCCTTACTCTCTTGCTCTTCTTACCATAGACCAGCTCTCCCTCCACTCTCAAGTCACTCCAAATCGATACTCATACCTCATTCACCATAAACTTCCAACCCTCCTCATATAAACTTCCTAAAGGATAGTTCATACTCACGACCTCCATATTTCTTTCTCTTAACATCCACTTCCAATCAAACCTCAAGTTGTGATGATGTCACCTTTTTAAATATTTCACAATCTAAGCATCTGTTTATTCACTCACCCAGTTTATCGAACAACAGTCTTTGAGAGTTTCAGTCCTTGTTGCTCATTGTTCGATGAAATAACTCATACCTCTCTCTCTCTTTTATTGAATCCTTCTATTTCTCTCTAATTTCAATATTTGATTCTCTCTGAAGCCACCCGTGTTTCTCCCCTGGATTACTGCCATAGTGTCCCTACTGTTTTCATTGCATTTCTTCTTTCCACCTTTTCACCCATTCTTCTCACTCTAGGCAGAAGGATATGTGTGGGAATGTGACTGAGACACCCCTGCTACTATTCCCGTCAGAGGAACATGCAGAAGGTCTAGCTATATAGTAAAAATAATTCATAGTTGCAAAGAAAGACACTGTGCTCCTTATGGTCCTATTTCTGGTGCCAGACCCATTTAATCCCTATCAACTTTCCTACTAAACTCACATTTTTTTTTTTTTTTTTGGCTTTTGCAGGAAGGAAGAGAAGGAAGTTGTTATCTTGAGAAGAATATTTTATGAAGCATTAATACTTTTCTTCCTCCTTCCCTATACAGAATGGGTGGAATCAAATGCTCCCACCACCTCTCCATTTTCTTTGACTCCTAAGGTGAGAAAACTCCACTGAATTTTGATGAGCCTTCACACTGCTGATGGTGTCTTACAATATGAACATGTAAAAGGAAGAAGAGATGCAGTAAATCTTAGAATACAGCAGCTATGATTCCCACTTCTTGGTGTGGCAAGGGTCTATGCATTTCTCGGAGGGGCAGAGGAAGTGCATGAGCACTGAGCACCTGCAGCAGGTGGGTATGAAATAGAAGAAAAGTTACAAGAAGGTGGTTAAAGAAGCACCTCTATCTTGATAAGCACAACAAAATTAGAGAATTCCATAGTGGGGGTGGGGCAGTACCGGGGGATAGCCTAAAAAAACAACAAATGCACCACATGGGAGAAAGCATTTGGATGCCAACAGCACTCTGAAAGCCAATGGCAAAGCAGTTTGGAGAAAAATATACCTATCCCCAACAAGGGAGGGGCTCCCAAATTTGCAATCAATGTGTGTTTTTCTTACCTAGGCAAATAGTTTCTTTGCCATTCCCTGCTTCTACAGATACCAGGTACATGCAAAGAAAAAGTGGGGATGAGAATGAAAAAAGAAACTAGGTCTGACCATACTCCCCATCTTTGCCTTTTTGGTAGCTTACTGAAGCTAACAATAAATAAACTGTCTCCTGGAGAAGAGTTCGTCACGACAGAGGCAAGAGAGAATATTTAAAATTTACTGAATATTTATCCAAAATGAGAGTGTTTTAAAATCTGAAAACTTCCCGGAGATAATTATATTTTTGGTTACGTACTGAGATTCCATTAGTTGGCACATTTAAGTTCCCATGTATCTACTACACAATCAGTGAAGTTTCAAATATTAAAATTGATCACAGTTACTGGTTTAAGTGCTGTGGCATCACTGAATTGAAATTAATTCATATCTGTTAGTTCTTCAAAAAAGCAAATGTGTGTGATTCATCCCCTTGCTTAAATGTCTTCAATGGCTTTCAGTTGAAGTTCTGATAAAATTTAAGTCTCTTTTGTCTTAAAATCCCCTCCATAATTTATCCCATGCCTTTTTCATTAGCTTCATCTTCCTATATCTCCTTCTTGCCTGGGTGTTCTAACTTTATTGGTTTCTAACAGTGTCTTGAATATGCCTCCTCCTCTAACCTGAGGCTATCACACATATTCTTCCTTTCTCTTAGAATACCACTTTTTATCCAGCCTACTCTTTTCCAATTTAAAGGTCATCCCTTACTTTCACTTACACAAGAAAGACTTCCCTGAAACTCCAGGCTAGTTCAGTTTCTCCTTTTAAGTTTCCCTATACAATGAAGCATGTCCCTATTTGTAAAATTCATCATATTTGAAATTATTACAATGTCTTTCTTCCCAACCAAAGAGTGACACAAAGGAATAATGTCAGCCTTCTTTACTATGAAATTCCCACTGTCTAGCACAGTTTCTAGTAGATAGTAAGCATTTAATTAATGTTCTATTTAATAAATTCATTAACAGTGGGTACTTGAACAGTACTTAACTTGGGCTATCACAGATCATGCTTGATACAAGTTGAGACAGAAAACAATACAAAACAAGCAAACACAACCATCGGAGGCTCACTAATGAGGAGTTGCCTAGTGAATATACATTAAAGTGACTGCATAGAAGGAAGATTGCCCATATGCCTCAATACAAAGTGTCACTTATTTTCTCAAAATGAAGGTATATAGAGTCGCTAGCATTCTTGTTATTATTGTTTTAAAGGACTGACAGACAAGAAAATGTCCAAGTCATTCTAACTCCTGGGTAAAAATGAGATCACATTAGAAGAGATCACATTAAAAAAATAACTAAAATTTTTCTAGATGTTTTTTATAACAGAGGTTTGTAGATTTTTTTACTCTCAAGTCTCTTTATTTCTAGGGGTTCCAAGTTGTGACTGTGTATGAATAGTCGCTGTATATTATTTTGCTTCAGTTTACCTGATTGATATCTATTTATCCATGAGGTCATTTGAGAACAGTGTTCATAAAACTGCAGAGGACTATCTCCTCCATGGGAAAATAGAGGAACTAGTCCCTTTAGCTCTGCCCTTAAGACACATTTTCTAAAGGGATACATATAGACACAGATATAGATATAGAGATAGAGATAGATAGAGATAGATAAATATATATATATGATTTGGGCAGCAAATATATATACATATATATTTATGTATCTATATCTATATATATAAATAATTTGGAAAGCAATATCACAATGCCTTTCCAGTTCTCTGTATTTGCCCTGTTTGCCAGAATATACTCTAATTCTCTAAATTCTCTAAATTCTCTGAAAGGTCACTTCTTCTCAAGCCCAATATGTCAATAGATATCTAGAGCTGCTTACTGTGATAACTTACTAAACAAACCAGGACACATCTGAATCTAAGTTTTACTCAACTGTAACTAACTACCACATTAGAAGTGTTAAATTTATAAACCACACACAAGCATAGAGGGAGAATTGAAAAATAAATATCCAAAATCTATTTAATGAACTTTGATTTAATGCCAAAAAGTCTTCACTGAAAATAAATATCAAAGGAAATATTAGATGAATATTATTTTTTATATTGGATATTGAGTCTAATCAATTTATTTTTCTTTTCTGACATGTGACATTCATGTAGCTTTTTGATCTTGAAGATACTATATCAAAAGTTGAGATAAAAAACAAACATCCTCTACCACAGAGTGGAATTAACAATTACCAAGTATCACACTGCCTTAAGTATTCTGGCAGGTACTTTTTACAACAATACAATGAAATAAGTGTTATTCCATTTTAAAATGAAGAAACTGAAGCACAAGGGTTTTAAAATCCCAATATAGAGTGAGCTAATTCTCCAGGAAAATTTTTCCTACTGTTTATCTTCTCAAGCTACAGTTTTAGGATATTTGATGAAAATTCACTTTTCCAAAGATCAGAGGACAAGGTGGGAGAAAGCTTATATATGCTGAGACTATATTACACTTCTTTCAAGGCAGGAGTGGAAGTGGTTTTAAGCTTGGTTGATTTCAGGATATACAGTTCAATGCTCTGACCAGGGTCCGCTCCACTTAATCATAAGCATGCCAAATTCTTGAGGGATTTGTCTTTTTTCCTCTTAACGAGGACTGCTCCTGGGAAAATGGCAAGGTCAGAAACTATTTGCCCTTTAAAGGTCCAATAATGTTGTAGACTTTATGACCTGTAATGTGCAATTTCACATCCCAAGAGATTTCACAGTTTTTTTTGCTTGTTCTACTTTATAACCCCCTCATTATCACCTTTATAAAATTTTGAGTTATTAATGATAATACCAAATAAGATTTGGTCTATTCTCCCTTATCATGCATGTTTGTGTCTATTTGTGTGTGTGTGTGTGTATGCATGAACAAGAAGGAGGACTTCTGTGTTTTATATTGTTACAACTTTTCAAGGTATATGGTATAAAGATGTCCCCCTTTCTGTATTTGTAACTATAGGCTTTTTTGCTTTCTGTTTTATTTTTTTTTACCTTTATTGGTGTATGTATGTGTGTGTGTGTGTTTTATTATATATTATTGAAGAATGATTCAGTCCACTATCTTCACATTTATTGAAATTACACAGAAGACAAAGAACAAAAGTGGAAAGAAACTCAAAAACAATCTTGTGGAGGAGGAAAGAGAGGGGAAGGAGAATGAGGGGGAGACAGTAAAGAATTCCTTGTATAACCAGCTTAAAACTTCTTTATGTTCCAGAAAAAAGGAGGGAATAACTTCTTCTAAAAGTCACTTTATTGATTTGGCCAATAAAATAGAGGAAAGTAAAAGGCTAAAAGCCTTGACGCTGTTATTAAATAACTGCAAGTAATATTAACAAACTATCTGAAGAGAGGTAAGAGGCCCTTTATTTTATATGTGAACAATTAGACTTAAAGGAGTCTTTTCTATTAAAAGGGCCATCAAAATGAAGATTTACAGGTTAACACACAAACATGCGTGGGAATAATCTCTTTCCCAGCTTGTTTCTAAAAGTCAGTTTTTCCTTTAGGCAAAAGAAAAAAAAATAAAAAGAACTGGAGAGTTGATTTTTGAGTTTAAATTAAGGATAGTCCAAGTGCAATTTAATGCCTTCCCTCAGTAAATTGTATGCAGATTGTTTAAACAGTTTTCTAAAAGCTTTAAAATTTTTTAAATCATTTAATATATGAAGCTTTCCTGAAACACCACCATTGCCTCTGTCCAAGATCCATGTAGGTCCTTACTATGTTTGTGAAACCAAGGAGACATTTAAGAATACTAAATTTTTTTTTTTTAATTTTAAGACCTGAACATAGAAGAATACAAGAATTAGGTTACACAAATGGTTTTACTTTTGTTAGCTGAATATTCAACTGCATTCAGTCATGAATTCCAGTGACATGAAAAGCATTCTATTCCATCTTTTAGAGAAAAAATCGACATGGTTAAAAAGGAATTATATGAATCAAATGTCACTGTGGTTATCTTCATAAATATCTTGTTTAATATCTTCATATCTTTTTTCTCTTTAGTCATCCAGCACATACAACCAAAAGTCCTTCCTGAAATTTGTAGATAAAATTGGGAAACGTGTAGAAAACATGAATAGTTAGGTTAAATATGAAACTCTACATTTTCTTTGCCTCTTTGTTAGTTGCTAATATCATGCTGTCCTCCTACTTTGCAGATTTCTACTCCATTTGAGATGATACCAGAATAAATGTCTTCATTCTGGGGAGAATTTTTGTCAAATCTAAATCTCTTGCAAGAAATTTTGATAATGGCAACAGCAATAATGATAATAACAGTAATAATAAAGCCAACCTTTATGGAGTGCTCATTATGTACTAAGACTTTACCAATTATGTCATTGGACCTTCACAGAAACCTCCTGGAAGACAGTTCTACTATCATCATTTTAGAAATAAGGAAACTGAGACCCACAGAAGTTGTCGTGCTTCCTTTTATTAACCAGCCCTGACACACTTTTCTAATGTGTTTTTAACATTGCCAGTCACAGAATTCACAATCTAGAACTTTACCAAGGTCTCTTTACACTGACCTGCTGAGAGCATTTGACCGTGTTACATTTGCTTTTCTCCTTCGCATTATCAGCCATATGTAAACAACATATCCTGAAAGTCTCTTATGCTACTAACATGGACCAAAATCTTGTTACATAAAACCTTCCCTTGCCCCATCTGATCCTGTAGATTCAATATTTTGATAACTTACCTGCAATAAAACACAGGGGATACCTATCACTATAAATACTAAAGGTATTTTGATATTACAGACAGGTTTTTTTTTTTTTCTGAAAACATTCAAATGACACTATGTATCCTTATTTTAAAAAGCCAGCTTCTGAATACAACCATGCAGTATTTGTGCCTGTATTTCAAATGAGTAGAGCATATTATTGTTACATGAGAAATTAGTAAGGTAATATAAGCTTTGTCTTAAACATTCTTTATTTTAATACTGAGTTGAGAATTGGTAGCATTGAAGTGGTCCTTAACATATGGGCTTGAATAATAACTCTTTATTTATAGAAAATGTCCATTCAATTGCTATTGCATTAAACTTCTAAAGCATGAACCCAATATGGAGCATTATGGCTTATTAATTTTAATTCAATCCCTTTCACTTTTGATGAATAATACAACTTCTTGTCTACTCTAATACACATAAAACAGAATCTGAAAATATTACAGCAGTGAAGTTTAATTCTTTTACTTTATCAGATATTTTTTTAATTTATATTTCCCCTTCATTTATTTTTCTTTGTTCATTTATCTTGCTAGTACTTCTCAATGGAGTTTTAAAGTATTCCAAAACTGGTGCTTCAGTCAAAATCTGTGTTTCTTTCAGCTCATGCTTCACACGTACAACTTTCTAAACCCGTGTCTTTTTGCTTCAACTGTCACATTTTAAAATAAATTAGAGACTCACCATCCACTGGCTATTGAAGTTCATGAATTAATTGACTTGAATGTTTTGGCTTTCTTTGATCTAAGCTATTTTCCCAGTAATACTGTGATTTACCTGACATTAAAGGGCAAACGGAGCAATGAGTTTCTGGAACTACATTCCTATAAAAACGGCACCAGTATACCTATGAATGGCATTAATTGCACTTGGGAAACTTACATGGAAGGAGGATGCTGATATAACATTTCTACTATATATCAAATGTCAGATAGTATAATCAGCATTATCTCAATGAAGACATGATCATTTGGTTCTATTCAGCTGATGTAGTTAACACCTACTATCTGCAGGCATTTTGGAGGATATCAGGAAGAGTCCATTACATATACTTAAAGAAGATGAAGGTGAGTATAGTCTGATTTTAAAATGTACCCCTTCCTATGCCCAAAATCATTCAGGTTGTTGGCTGAACCCAGTTTGTTATAGGATAGTGGTCACCATTTTCTTCCTGGCTGTCAGTTTGGGGTGACTCAATACCTAGAGGCCTTTCTCTAGTCCTTGCAAACAGGACCCCATATCTCAGAACCAACAAAGGCAGGTCTTACCTTTCTCAAGCTTAGAATCTGACTTTTCCTCTATCTCTTCTCCTTTCAGTTAGAGAAAGTTCTCTGATTTTAAAGGCTCATGTAATGAGCTTGGAGCCACCTGGATAATTCAAGCTACTCTCCCTATTTTAAGGTCTATAACCTAAATTACATCTACAAAGTCCCTTTTGCTGTGGAATGTAATATATCCACAGGTTCCATGAATTAAGGTATGGATATTTTGGAGGGACCAACCTGTCTACCACACTAGGTAACTTTTAGCTTTTCTCTAACTTATACTTTGCTAAAATAATTTTTTTTGAACGAGCGTTGAAGCTATAACACTAGAGTACACTGGAGTGAAAGTAGCTGTTGGTAAAGGATGTATATAATATCTCTACTATGGGTTCAACTTTTTTAAAAAACATTTCTGAGAAAAAAGTATGCCATTTCAACTGAAAAATAAAACTTGTTAAAACACTAGGAAAATATTTTCTTTGTGAGGAAAGAATGCCAAGTGGTTAATGGCGTTTTAAGAAATTTTTCTACAGATATTCTTCTCAAAGTAAAAACTTACAGAATTAACTTTTGTAAACAGGGTTCAGTTTATTCTGACAAACATTTATTAAATACCCTGACTGTAGTGAAGGAAATACTAACATTTAGAGGCATTGCTCTCAATGAACTTACAATCTAATCATAATATAGTTACAAAGGAAGTAAATAAAAGAGCCATTAGGGCCTTAATACCAAACAAAGGATAAAATACTCACTTTATGCCTTTCTACATTGCCCTAAGCCTTCCTTTTCCCTCATTGCAACTGCATTTATCCTCCTCATCTCCCCTCCTTTTTAAGTCCTCTACTGGCCACTGCTATGTTAAGAGCAGAGGATCTTAGATTCAGCAGAGACTTTAGATCTTGCAGGTCCAACCCCTGCAATTTAGAGGGCATGGCTGAAACTTTTTCCAGTTTTTATGTTCTTTAAAGAAAAGATATCTAAGAACAAAAGGTTTGCCTAACCTAGTCAGATTCAAGAGCTTTTTAACACATTATAACATCTCTGAAAAGGCAGTTTTAAAAAGAACATGATTGCACTTCACATTTTCTGTATCAAAATACAGTCATGCCAAAAAAAAAAAAAAATACAGTCATGCCTATATTTCATGTTCCCTTAGTTACTCACTAAGTTTCTAAATTTCAAAAATTCAGGAAGATGTTACTTAGGGTACCATATTCTTTTATTTTAATTCAACATATAATGCAACATTTAATATGCTTTAGCTGGATTTTAGTCTTACAGGGCTTCCATCTGAATTAAGGAAATTAAGAGAAATTGGGAAATTAAGAAAACTGAGAGGGAGATTCTTTCTTATATTTTTTGTACATTTAATAAAATATTTAGCTTCCCTGAATCCCATCCAATAAATGTCACCAAATAGAAAAAAGAAAAAAAAGGGAAAGAAAGAAAGAAAGAAAAAAGAAACAGTGACCTATATATTTTTTCAAGAGTCCACAGGTAGATGGATGCTAATAATATCAATTGAGAGTGACTGGAAAAGAATGTGTTGGTGTTTTACTATTAATGACGGAGAATATTTTGCATGAATAGAGAATAATCTAACTGGGATTCTCCAATGCTTATTTAAATATGTCACTGAGAACAGAAACTAATAAATAAGCATTAAAAGGGTGTGCATGTGACTGTTATTATGAACCCAGGTTTTGAGCTGGGCAGAACACTTTGTTTAAAGTTGCAATATGACTATACAATAGCCATTCCCCACTCCAGAAAGATACTTCGAGGATGCCACATGCTACCCCAAATGTTATCTTCATATTCTTTTTTATCTCCTCCTTTCTTACAAATTAACAGGGAGGAAAGAGCAGAAGTTTCTAGAGATGAGATAGTTTAGTTTTGTTTTTTAAGGCAAGCACATATAAATTTTTGTTTCATGACTTTTATTCACATTAAGTAGGTGCTTACTGACTTGACAGTTCTAGTATAGCAGCCTATTCACAACACATGATTTTGAGAATCATGATTCAATATCAGAATGAAACCAATCATCAGGTGGCCTTTTTATTGAACCACTAAGCTGGTAGCCTAGGGCAAATAAAAGCCTAGTAAATGGACTGATTTCAGAGCTTGGTCTAATGGGGGGTAGCTTTTTGATTTGTCTTTTTATTTTTGTTGTTTTTGTCTCATCTGCAAGATTGGAAGGGTATTAAGGCATAGTGACAACCAATGTATTATAGTACCTGATTGTTCTTACAGTGGTTTTAGCTTTGTGTGTATGTGTGTGGGCACACGTGTGTGTGTAGCTGAATACTTTGAGGTTTACCTTCTTTTAAGACTGAAGTCTCCAGCTTGAAGACCATTCTCCTCAATGGAAATGAAAGACACTTAAAGTCTGCTGTGTCAGTCACCTCTTAAGAAAACAGTATCTAGACAGAGAACATTCTTTCTCCAATCATCAAATAAAAGGAAACAAACACAACAAAACAACTACCTGTTTTTGTCGGCATTTGTTACAAATCCCAGTCAATTCTATGTCTCCTTCTTCTTACCATTATTCTCTGGAGCTCATATAAAACTTTGGATTTTTTTTTTTTTTATTTCTCTGCGTTTATGAATCTTCCCTTTTGTAAGTTTGAGTTGAAAAATCCACACTTACCTAAAAACCTCTCTTTCTTTTCCTTCTCATTTGCATTAATGTTGTCAAGATTAATTAAAAAAAAAAAAAAAAAACCTTACATTCCCATGAGTCACAGTGTAAAAGGACTTTTATTTTTAACTTAATTCCATCCAGTAAACAAAGAACTGGTAGCTGACAGGAAAGTCATTTCCTGTCATAAGAGTTTTTAGTGTTTGAATGAAGCTTTGATATCATCCAGTTGAATCCAAACATTTTATACATAAGAAAACTGAAGTTTAGAGATTGAGTGACTTGTATCAAATCACGTAGATAGAACAACTTAAGCTCAGTTGTTCGATTCAACATCTAATATTTCTGGATAAAAATTATGATTGATTCTCTAACAGGGACCAAAGAAAATATTAGTCAGAGTCAGAATTTAGAAAATCATATTTTACAAACTTGAGAAAACCTATATAAATATATAGATCTTATGTTTGCAAATGAAAGTAAATATGGCCACTGTTAGGTGGTCATTTTCAAGAATTTGGGTAGAAATTTAAAATATTTTAAGAAATGGGGACAGCAGTTAAGTATACCAGATTGAAAAAGAAAAAAGAGGAAGAAAAAACAGCATGGTTTTTACAAGTCAATAAAAACAAATCTGAAGATCTATTATAGAATTAATTCCACAAAATCTGACTGCTCTCAAGGTCAACTATTCTCAAGGCCATTCTGTGTAGACATGTCAAGAGTTTGATATAATTTTCCAGGCTGGGATTGTGTCTTTAAAGCACTTAAGCTGAACTAGACAATTTCATACACTTGCATACTTGATGAAATGAAATTCCCATTTGCTTTTCATTAGCTCTGACATGAGCACATGCAGCTACAAGATGTCTATTGTAATTATGATTGGAGTTTCAAAAATAAACAAGAAAAATTTCCATACTAACTAAGAAATGTTGAAAAACCATATGCCACAAAATTTAAGATATTTACCATTTAATAAAATTATATTGAAAACTCAATCCCAAAAGTTGTATTTGAGACAAAGATTGGTCCAAAATATGAGAAAAAGCCCTCTTCAGAAACCAAGTAAACAGGTCTTAAAGTAGTTTTAGAGCATACATGGACTCCAGTATGGACTTTAAGGATCTTTTGAGACCCCAAAACCTACAGAGAGTGGAGAAGCCATGGAAAATTTACTCCAAGTTTATAGTTCACTTGGACACCTATATAAGAATAGAAATGGAATACAGTTATGCTCATTTTGAGCTTGGAAAACTGAGCCAAGGGAAGAATTGGATCACTGTTTCACCTAATTGGTTGGATTCATGCAAATAACAAAGATGTTGAAATCAGGCACTGACTAACTTCACCTCAGCTCTGACTCAATTCTTTGATCACCTGCAGGTTAATGGGTACCTGGATTAACAAAGTATAACCCAGTAAGCGTAAACATCATTTTGGTCTCTTGGATTGAAATGAAGTCTTGGAATAAAATCCAGAAATCTTAGATTGCATTCTGAATGCTAATTCTGAACTATTTACAGAAAACAGAAAAAAATTTATACCAACGCCATGAAAAAGAAATATTTCGGATCAATGGGCCACTCAAGTCTCTAAATGTATTGAGAAAAAAAAAAAAAAAAACAACAGTGAAACAATAGAAGAAAGTTTCTGTGACCTGAAGAAAGACTTATGTCTTCAGGCTAATAGTATTCAAGCAATGCAAGAGAAATATAACTAAGAGAATCACAAGATCATCTATCATGTACTCATTCATTCAACAAATATCCTAGTTGTTGAAAATATGTCAATGAACAAAACATCAAATTTTCTACCTCCATGGAGCTTAAATTCTAGTAAAGGCAGACAAGATATATTAGTAAATTATATATTAGAAGACAATAAACACTAAGGAGAAGAAAAAATAAAGAAAATGCTGGAAGGGGTAAAGGTTGGTTTTTACTTTTAAATAATATGGTTATGGAAGATCTCCTTAAAAATGCAATATTGGGGCTAGGACTAAAAAATGTGATGGAGGGGATGTATAATATCTAAGGGAAAGTATTTCATGTATAAAGATAACCTGTTTGTTCTATTTCAAAATATATAATTCTATCTTAAAGTTTTTAATGTCAACAAAAGTTTAAAAGAATCACAGATAAACCCAGGCAGAAAAGCAGAATCCCTAACAAAGGGTAATACAAAATATCAGAATTTCTCTTCTCAAGTACAAATAATAGAATAGTATACAATGATATTTACCAAGTCTAGAAGAAGAAAAGTTTGTGTACACAATTCTAAATAAGTCAAGTGCCATTCATTTTTCACAAATCTGAAAGTCATTTAGGTAAATATCTTACCTAAATAATACCAAATACACATTGAAGAAAATAGATTGAAAGTTGACTCTAATCAGAGATCCAAAGAATGGAAAACTTATGGTTTGGGGAAAAAAGAAAAACTCGTATGGAAGATGAAACAATGTTTAATTTTTTACTAAATAGTTGTTGTGAATATATACTACAACAATGTCAATGTCAAAATGATTTTTAAAGTTAAAAAAGATATATTTCTGTCATCACTTGGTCCCCTGGTAGCACTTATTTTGGGGTAATATTTCCTTATGTTCCTATTATCACTGTCTTTGTTGGACTTTGTACTTGACGAAAAGAAAAAAACACATATCTTTGATTAATTAAATGCTTATTTTTATAATATATTCCTTCCAATAGTGATTTCATTAAATTCTATTTGGTGCATTATGTTGCTACCAGTCTTTGTCCCCTTAAACCGAATTTAATGCTTGAGATTGCTTGCTCCACCCAGATAATTTAAACATCAAATGACAAGGAACTAGGATGCTAATCCTTGCAAGGACTACTTTGCCTTCTTTTTCTTTGATCCCTTAATCTGTTGATAAAAACACACACAAATGTGTATACATATGTATATGCATATATATACATACATATTATATATAATACATATATATATACACACACATATTGTTTTTGTAACAAATTACTGTAAACTTAGTGGCTTAAAACAACAGAAATTTATTATCTTGAGGACAGAAATCTAAATGGTCCTGCAAGCATCCATTTACTCCCAAGGCTCTAGGAGAGAGCACATGTCCTTATATGAATAATTTTAGCTTCTAGAGGTTACCTAAATTCCTTGGCGTGTGCTTCCCTCTGCCATATTTGAAGCCAGCAGCACAGGATCTTCAAACTCTCTCTGACTCTGCTTCCATTATCATACCTCCTTCTCTGACATTCATGCCTCCCTTTATAAAGACTCAATTACAATGTACTCATCCAAATTATCCAAGATAATGAAAATCCTTAATTTAGTTATATATGCAAGATCCTTTTCCCATGTAAGCTATTATGTGTTCACAGGTTATGAAGATTAGGACGTGGACTTTGGGGCTGTTATTCTGCCTAATATGTATGTGCGTTTGTGTGTACATGTGTATCAGGTTATGCTAGCTGCAGCACAAAAATCCATCATTTAAATCCTTTTTTTTTTTTTTGCTGTTATGCTATAGCCTATTTTACAGATTAAAAATTAAATGAACATTGATTTCTTGTTATCTTGGGAAGAACTGCCACTAGAAAATTCATATGGACGATTCAACAAAGAACATGGGCAATTAGCTATTCTATACAGAATGCAACAGTTTTATAAATTTCTATTCTTGGAGTTAATTAATGTAGATACATATGATACCCCAACTTTTACCTATAAAAGCAAAAACACATGTAAGCAAGAAAAATCACTGAGAGCTTAAAAAAGAATTTATCTGAGACAGAAGATGTAAAGATTTCAGAACAAATTTTAGGCTTTTCTTAGCTTTTAGAAACCTCCAAATCCCCTTCTAGATGCAGAAAGTGCTCC
Organism: Hippopotamus amphibius kiboko; assembly: GCF_030028045.1. NCBI lineage: Eukaryota > Metazoa > Chordata > Mammalia > Artiodactyla > Hippopotamidae > Hippopotamus > Hippopotamus amphibius. The sequence continues at coordinate 56,332,910 of NC_080198.1, read as the reverse complement.
TTGAGCAATTTCAACTTCTCAGGTGCTTTCATTCAAGAGAAGTTTGGAGAAATTTTTGCCTGCAGTCATTAAAAACATTAAATCCTGTAGTACAAAATACCACTTAAGCTTCTAAACGTTTCACCACTGTATTCAGGAAGCTCTCTCATTGAGCAGCATTCTAAAATAATTTTAGGCAGCCTGAGATATTATTCAAATACACATAGAAATTGCTGTTTTGAAAAGCTTTCAAAAGCAGCTACCTCTAATTACTAACACCAACAAAGTAAATATTACCTATAATCATGGCAATGATCGATAAAAGGAAATAGGTACTAAGACAAATACTGCTGGGACACCAAAGGGAAGCAGACTAGAGGGCAAAGAAGATGTGGTTTAGTTCGATATCCTAAACCTATATAGATTATTATTGTGATTATCAGGATTGGCGCTGATGTTACAGATCAGTTTCCTGAATGACAATTACAGACAATCACAAGCTACAGCTCTCAAGCTTGAAAGCTCTCTGTAGGCATATGTAGTGAATTGTGGAGAGAGGATATTACACCAATAGCCTGCATTGTTTAAAGCAACACTGCAGCATTTTGTACATTATCATAAACTGAAAGTGGTTACCAGTAGAGATTGGAGTGCAGGTGCTGGAGGAAAAATAAAATTAAAAGAATGCATTCTGATCACACAGTATGTCTGCATTATGGGCAAAACTGAGGAAAAGGCAGAAGATTTAGAAGAAAGCAGCAGTAAATGTGTAAATGTAGATTTTTCTTTACATCTGGGGAAAGGAATCTTTTATTTCTTTTTATTTTTCTGTAGAACACGTGAGGGAAAAAAGCCCAAGGGCAGGTAGAATAAATGAGAAAAATGAAATGACAGAAAGAATTAAGTCTCAGGTGGCTTGGCTAAGCAAATTTAAATGCCTGGCTGTGTTCTTAAAAAACGTAGGTTTGTTTTGTGTTGGTTTCCTTTCCTTGGGATTTTGGTCACTACTTGTTATTTATTTTCTACTACTGAGCACAGTTTTTGTTTGCCTATTTTTATTTAAATGAGTGAATCCTTGTAGGGTCAATCTTCAGACATTTACATTCATATGTCCAGTGATGCACAGAGGACTTTTTCCTAAAGCATACTGCCAGAGATGTTGAGCATTTTCTTTTTCTTTAGGTATTTAATAACTACCTTGTAGAATTAGGTAGTTCTTAACACATGGTTTGTCTCTCACAATGTAACATAGTTACACATGTCATGATTTTGGATCATTCACTAAGGAACATGACTGTCAAATTACATTCTCCCAAGAAGCCCCTTATTCATTTTAAAATTTTTGTGCTGAATTTTTAGCACAACCTTTTTTAGTATTGGTAAGCTTGAAAATGAGAAGAATCTGACTTCCTACTTGTATGCATATCATCCTGACACCGGATTTTCCTAAGGGGATTCAAGATTGCACAAAGCTGCCATGTTTTTACAGTCCTTCATGAAAGATTGCCTGAAGTTATGTCACAACATCAGACATTCAGCTCTAGTTGACACTGAAACATCACTAACAGAAAACAGTTGCTTTGGGTGTATTTTTATTTGAGCTGTGACAACTCCATCTAATCATCTAAATGACATACCTGTGGAAATAACATTAATCAATATCTTATTCTATTACTCTTGCTATTTATATAATTATTCATTACCTATCAAGTTTTCTACTTCATTTTTCAGATTGCCATTTTTGATATTTATATTGAAAACTGATACAAATGATTTCATTCCTTATCTTCAATAGCAGAGTAACAAAGCATCTTCATTTTCCACATCAACATAAATACCATATGAGAGTACTGTGAAATCTTCCTATAACTACTATAGTTTAAATCAACATATATAACAACCAAAAAAAAACCTAGCAAACATTTCAGTGATCAAAAATAAACATTTGCAGGACTTCCCTGGTGGCACAGTGGTTAAGAATCCACCTGCCAATGCAGGGGACACAGGTTTGATCCCTGGTCTAGGAAGATCCCACATGCCACAGGGCAACTAAGCCCATGAGCTGCAACTACTGAGTCTGTGCTCGAGAGCCCATGAGCCACAACTACTGAGCCCACATGCTGCAACTACTGAAGCCTGCACATCTAGAGCCCATGCTCAGCAACTAGAGAAGCTACCACACTGAGAAGCCCGTGCACCACAATGAAGAGTAGCCCCACTTGCCACAATTAGTGAAAGCCTACATGCAGCAAAGATGACCCAATGCAGCCAAAAAAAAAAATAAATGTTTGCAAGAGCAATATAAAGGATTAAAGAGAAAATGTAGAGGAGACAAATCAAGACATAGATGAAGAGAAATTAAATGTAGCACATTTATTTATATACTGAGGTAACTTCATTTACATTTCTTGTCATTACTATAAGGCACAAGGAAGGTTGAGGTAATACTCATGAAATATTGGCCTTCCAAACCATTTCCTACTGACTTTGTTTCCTTCAAAAAGGTGTTTTTCAACAACTCTGAAGTATACTGCTGTGCCAGTTCTTACTAAACAAATTTTGAAAATATTCCATCCAGTTTTGTTCCTTATGATTGCACTATACATCTTCCAGGTGAAAAGCTCTCTACTACATTATTCTAAGGAAGAGAGAAAAACTTTCTGACATCCCCATCACTATCTTTCTTTCTGACAGTCCCAACAGAGCCTCACGCAGCTGCCTGATTTTCTCTTCTGACAGCAAGCCAAGCCAGCCACCAATTCAAGTGACAGAGAAGGGGATGGAAGCGGGGAGGGGGAGTGGAGTGAAAGGTAGATTTAAATAGTAGCTTGAAAGTATTTCTCATAGCATAAGATATAATCTTTCATAGATCAAAACAATGTATTCTAAATGTTTTGGCTAAACTTTCCAATCCTGGTCAAGCTTAGTCTAGTTCTAATTATTATTCCTCCATGTAACCTCAGATTATTTCTTCTTCCACCATCTTATGTAATTCTACCTATTATTATTTGACATTACAGGTATCATCACTTCATTTCAGGAAGAAATAAATTGCAGAGTGTTCCCACAGGATTTTAATTTATGGAGGTGACTAAGTGATGACATGGAGAGGCCAGTGCTATGGAAAGATTTTTATTTATCACATACATTGCCTAAGAAAAGGGGGCATGTTACACCATATTCACTGAATTTAGTCAGAAGGCAGAAGCAGGAGCAAGTGGGAAGCTGAGGTCAAAACTTTTAGTATCGGGGTTCCAGTGGAACTGCAAGGCAGAGCAGAGTATACAGTTCAGGGTTGGCTAGTTTGAATAATTCCTTCGGGCTTTGGACTATAGGGGTGATCTCTAGTTGCCTGGTACCTGGCCCTGATTTGGATACCTGGTACCTGATGTAGGGCTGAGTATAGTATATTGACTTGTGTGTGAAAATTAGATAAGGAGCTGTTGGGGCTATGGACTCAGGATTGATTGGTTTATATGCGAAAGGTTTGCTGTAGACAAGTTGTTATTATCTTTAGGAATTACCTAGCCATAGGAGGGGCATCTCTCCCTGGGTCTGTAAAGTTCCCAAGTGCCAGAGAGTCAAGAATACAAAAAAAAAAAAAAAAAAGTCAATATAATTGACTCTGTGATGAATGAATACCAAATAGATAAATATGAAATCCAAGAAATCATAGAAGATAGGACTTAGTAAAAAATCAGACATTGAAATGATCTCTCTGAAAAGCAGGTTTTTGATTGGTTATTAGAGCCAGAGTTGGTGGTTCCTACAGTGATCAACGTATCAGTGCAATATCGGGCAAAAATAAGGATTTCTTTTTCTTTTTTACATTTAAAGGAGGCATAACTAATATAAGAAAGTTACCTAAAAATATTTGCCTGTATTAAATGGTTACAATTGGAAAGCATATGTATTTCACTTCATGAGTGTATACTGAATAATCACGGATGTAGGAATACGCATTTACAGGTCTTAAAAAAAGAATAATACAAACAAAAGCCTTTACACTAATCTCTGAGTTTAAAACTGTTGCTATACATTAGGGAAATTTTTTCATCTGCTAATAATTTTATTATTATTTATAAAGTACTAAGCCACTCAGCTTTCTGTTTTTCCAATGTCCCACCTAAAAATACCTGTACATACCCACTGGTTCTTTTTTCTTCTCTTCCATCTTAGGGAATTAGGTAAACTTCCATTCCAAAGCCACCTCCACTGTCTATGCTCTAGATCTTATCAGGGCTCTCTCTGGTGATAATTTCCCCTCTATTTTGAGTCTCAGGTATCATTCATATACTCTACAAATATTTATTCAATGCCTATTCTGTTATTGGCTCTGTCTAGGCTTTGGGGACATGACATCTGTAAATATGACCTTGTTTGGAAAAAAGTATGTGAAGATATAATTAAATTAAGGATGTCAAGATGATATTATCCTAGATCACCAGAGTGGGTCATAAATCGAATAACAATTGTCTTTACAAGAAGAAGAGAAGACACAGGGGAGGGAGGGAAGACCAACTGGAGAAGGAGGCAGGGATTAGAGCTATACTGTTATAAACCAAAGAACATATGGAGTCACCAAAAGCTAGAAGAGGCAAAGAAGGATTCTCTCCAAGAATCTTTGGAAGGGTGCGCATCTCTCTAGATTGAACTATATAAAAATGCTGATTTTATCATTTTTGTCTACAGAAATGGCAAATTTTTATTGCTTGACCACAACACAGGCTTGCAGAGCTCTAACTGTATTATGTTTGGCTGGAGATATAAATTTTTTGAATCATCAGAATGTCTAAATGATTTAAATAGAAAGGGAAAAATTCATAAAGTGAGAAGAGGGTTGGAAAACACAGATATTTAAGGTACAAATAGAGCAACTTATGTTACTATAAACCAAAGACAAATTATGACAATAGAAATTAGACAATTTTGCCAACTAGCAAAGGAAAAAAATCTGTGCATAATATCTTTACATTTTACAAAGTTAACTATTTATACTTAGCAGATATTAGCTATTTTAGACAATACATACATTCTTTTAAGATATAGACCACCATATGCCTTGTAGTGTGCTATCTCATATATGGCTATACTATTGATATAGATCAATATAGATCTACATCAGTATAGATGGTAGCTAGAAGCTATTCTTTCAGCAAGTTCTGCTGCCCGTTCCCTTATTCTTTTCTGTCTCCTGTCTGATAACCATTCATCTTTTCCATGATCAATTCACCTACTAAGGAATACAATTCATTTAGCCAAGTAATGGAATAAACCATAAAATCATGAAGTGTTTTTAATATATGTTTCTACAGTATTTGTGGGAATACTTTCTTAAAGAAACCAGAAGTTTTCACAGTAAAAATGATCAAGTACTTTTTACATATTTTATTTAAAATATATTTGCATTATTTATTTTTATAATATAATAACTATATTTTAAATATCTTATGCTTTTTAGCAAAGAAAAAATGTTTTGAATTATGTATTGCTATAAGAGCAGAAGTTAACATAATTCCAGCAAGGTTATTAATGTTCAGCTTTTGCAATGGGAATTTGAAAAGCTGAAGAATTAATAAAGAATATTCAAGAAAAATTTGTCAGAGATCATCTGAAAGCAGGTGGAGAAAGATCCCAGAGATAGTCACAGCTTTATAGCAAGAGTTAATAAAACAAACAACAAAAGATGTCCCTTATAAGCTCAGAAATCTATAGAAAGGAATTAATGTGAAAGGAAATCCCCCCTCACCACCAATTGGTAACTAGAAAAACCATAGAATTAATTAGGTTACAGTTTCAAGTTTTGTGCCCAGAAATTTTTTCTCTAATTTGTAGATTTCTCCAGTGTGGATTGCAGGTGAATTGAACCCTATATGATGTGGTCTTCTGTGACTGGCTTCTTTCACTATACATAATGTTTTCAAGGTTCATTCATGTTGTAGCATGTATCAACATTTTATTCCATTTTATGTACAAATATTTCTCCATCATAGGCACACACCACATTTGTCTATCCATTCTTCGGTCAATGGACACTTTGGTTGTCTTCACCCTTGCCTGTCATGAATACTGCAACCATAAACATTCACACACAAATTTCTATTTGGATTGGTTTCATTTTTCCTGGGCATATCCCTAGCAATAGAATTGTTGAGTTACATGGTTACATCTATGCTTAATAATTTGAGAAACTGCCAGACTGTTTTTCAAAGCAGTTGTACTATTTTACATTCCTAACAGTAGAACACAAGGGTTCTGATTTTTCCACATCCTTGCCAATATTCTTGTTATGTGACTTTTTTTTTTTTGTAATTTATTTATTTTATTGGCTGTGTTGGGTCTTTTTTTTTTTTTTTTGCTGTGGGCGGGCTTTCTTTTCTTTTTTAGTTGTGCTGAGTGGGGGCTACTCTTCATCGCAGTGTGCAGGCTTCTCATTGCTGTGGCTTCTCTTGTTGCAGAGCACAGGCTCTAGGCACATGGGCTTCAATAGTTGCAGCACATGGGCTCAACAGTTGCGGCTCACAGGCTCTAGAGCGCAGGCTCAATAGTTGTGGTGCATGGGCTTAGTTGCTCCACGGCATGTGGGATCTTCCTGGAGCAGGGATCAAACCCATGTCCCCTGCCTTGGCAGGTGGATTCTCAACCACTGCACTGCCTAGGAAGCCCTTGTTATGTGACTTTTTGATTCTAGCCACCCTAGTGGGTGTGAAGTAGCATTTCACTATGATTTTTATTTGCATTTCCTGCTGACCAATGATCATGAATATCCCTTCCCAAGTACATTAACCATTTGTATATTTTCCATGGAAAAATGTGTACTCAGATCCCCCTGCCCATTTTTTAATTGAGTTATTTATCTTTTTATTATTGTGCTATAGGAGTTCTTTCTATATTCTAGATACAAATACTTTATCGTATATACAATTGACCAATATTCTCTCCTATCCTGTGGGTTTTCTTTTCACTTTCTTGATGGTGTCATTTGAAGCACAAAACTTAAACTTTGATTAAGTTCAATTTGTCTATTTTTTTCATTTTGTTGCTAATTCTTTTGGTGTCATAGCTAGGATACTTTTGCCAAATTCAACGTCATGAGATTTACCCCTGTTTATTTCTAAAAAGCTTACAGTCTTTGCTATAATATTTAGGTATTTCATTCCTTTGGAGCTGTTTTTCTGTATGTGGTGTAAGGTAAGGAACCAAAGTCATTCTTTTACATATCTATCCAGTGTCCCAGAACCATTTGTTGAAAAGACTATTTTTCCCAATTGGATGATCTTGGTACTCTTGTCAAAAAAATCAGTTGACCACAGATGTATGGGTTTATTTTGGAACTCCTAATTGTAATCCATTGATATTATCTCTACCCTTGTGCCAATATCACTTTGACTTGATTATCATTTCTTTGTAATCAACTTTGAAATGGATACTATGAGTCTTCCTAATTGATTATTCTTCAGGAATGTTTTGGCTATTTGAGTCTCTTGAAATTTCATATGAATTTTAAAATCATCTCCTCAATTTTCTACAAAAAACTCAGCTGGGATTCTGATAGAGATTGCATTAAATTTGTAGATCAGTTTGTAGCATATTGCCATTTTAAAAATGTTAGGTCTTTCAATCAATAAACACAGGATATTTTCCCATTTATTGAGATCTTTAATTTCTTTTGATAATATTTTGTAATTTTCAGATATAAATTTTATACTTCTTTTGTTAAACTTATTTCTAAATACTTTATTGTTTTTGATGTGATCATGAATGAAATTATTTTCTTAATTTCATTTTTGAATTGACCAACTCAAGCTATATTTTTATACAAATCCCTGAATTATTAACTATGCAATACATTGTTTTAATTAGAGATTTCAGTTATTTTTTTCTTTCTTCTTTTTTTTTCAGCTGCATTGGGTCTTCATTGCTGTGTGTAGGCCTTCTCTAGTTGCAGTGAGTGGGAGCTACTCTTTATTGTGGTGTGCAGGCTTCTCAGTGCAGTGTCTTCTCTTGCTGAGGAACGTGGTTCTCTAGATGTGCAGGCTTCAGTAGTTGCAACATGTGGGCTCAGTAATTGCAGCACGCGGGCCCTACAGTGTGTAGGCTTCAGTAGTTGTGGTGCATGGGCTCAGTTAGTTGTGGTGCATGGGCTTAGTTGCTTTGTAGCATGTGGGATCTTCCTGGACCAGGCATCAAACCCATGTCCTCTACATGGGCGGGTGAACTCTCAACTATTGCCCCACAAGGGAAGTTCTTCAGTTATTTCATAACAAAATCTTACATTTAAAAAAAAAGTGAATATTAGGAAAATATTGAGTTTTTTTATACAATCATCTTTTTATCCTTTGATTCCAAACTAATACATATTTAATGGAACATTTTATAAAATGTAATAAAATAATTAACTCATTATCTAAAGATAACTACAAATGTAGTGTATTATCATTGAGTTTCTTGATATAGAGATAAAATATAAAAAGAAACATACATGCAATATATAGACAAATACATGGATATAAAATATTAATGCACCTATATAAAATTTTATATCCTGTATTTTGACTTATTTTTATATCAGAACATTTTATATTAATTAATATTCTTGAAAAATGTCATTTTTGAACAGAACATAGTATTCCATATGGAGAGGTGGCATTTAGTCATTTACATACAGGACAAAATTACATAGCTTTCAAATTTTACTATTATAAATAATATTTTGATGAAAATCCTTTTATTTTTTATAAAATCCTTTTTATTTTGATAGTTTTGTGAAAATCTCATTTTTTAAGCATGACATATAAGTAAAATTATTGGGCCTAACATATAAAAATTATATTTTCTTTTAAAAAATAGAACTTTCTCTATATTTAATTGAATATATACTCCTTTAAATTTAGCTTAAACACTCCCAAGATTCTAGTTCCTAGATTCTGTTTTTCAAAATTTTTGTATATCCAATATAAATAATCTATCATTTTCTACATATTTATGACACTTTTGTGTATCTTTGCTTATTATTACTCTTGCTACACTGCCTTTCTTCAATGCTCTATCCTATTTCTTCAAAGTGTATTTCAAAAAACACCTCTGCTACAAAAGTTTCCATGATTTCCTTTGTCCTAAATCATCTCTGTAACACTTTGCTCTCTCTCTAACCTGGGCTTGAGTTATCCAGGCCTATTTCTTTTATTCACTATCAAACTATGATTTCCACAACATTGTGTCATTATCAATGCATATTTTCTTTATGCATAAAAGAATCTCAAGTACTTGTTGCACAGATAAATTAATTATGTTTGTATGTTATACAAAATTGCAAAGAGCTTTGATCTCATAGCACATCCTACTTGTGATAATTCATTCTGCAGCAAATAAACAACTTGCAAAAAAAAGGAAAACCTGTGAATTGATTTTGTTAATATGAACCATGTGAATCTTAGTACATGTTCATTTAATTGTTTGTTATGATGTTCTCAAATATCAGGACACTGTGAAATCGAGTGTAGCAAGATGCTCTGTATTTAAATCTCACTAATAATAGAATTTAGTCTTGCAATTATGATTTATTCATTTTTGAATATTAATTATGTTTGATGATAGTATTTGAATATCTATATTGAAATAAGTTCATATATGCATAGTTAATTAGGGGAGGAGGTCAGAAATCAATATTTATAAACTACAATATTCCCTGTTTCTCACTGCAAATATTATTAATAAATTTGTTATAAAATCCATCTTGGACTAATGATTTGAAGGAGAAAAAAAATCCATCCTATTATTGCACTTTCAAGAGCAGGAAATTGTTTTGTTTTCAAGAAAATAATGAATTTTTTGAAGCTTTAATTTATACACAATTTTGTTTTGAGTTTTGCTACATCAGTTATTACTCCCTAATTTTTATTTATGGAATTCACCCTCTGGTGAAATGAAGTAATTAATTTGAAGAGGAAATATGTTCAAAATCAGAATTTCTTAAGATGAAAAACTTCTTTACTCATCTGTGAAACTGCTCCTTTTATCAAAAAAGAGAATGGGTGCAAACAATCGAGGAGACAGCTCCATGGGGAGTGAAGACCCAGTATAGAACACACCTTTAAAAATAAACAAGGGAGAAAAATGTTTCCTACCTGTAAATATTAACAAGCCTTGTAGAAATATATTTGAGGACACCAAATGACACTAAGGGACATAATATTCCCAATTCCAGTTCTGTTTTTGTTCTTTAGTTTCTAACTTCTGCCTCTCATTTATTACTCTTCCTTTTACTCTATTTTATACTTGTAGGATAAAATTTTTTATATATAATGTAGAATAGCAGTTCTCTTGTGCTTGTTTTATAGACATCAATTCCACTTCTTCCTTTCTGAGCAGACACAAATCCATACTAGCTCATTTGCTAAAAATAAAAAAAATAGTGGAGGTGAGGAAGAAAAAGAAGACATACAAGCATACACAGAAGAAAAAGCAGAATTGTATACATTATTGGCAAAGGATACCCCTATACATGTAGGTTTGACTTCTAAATTCCCAGTAGCCAACTACAAAACCCTTTTCTGTAAAATATAGTATGTACAAATTTTATCTCATGTTTTTCTTTAAATCCAAATTACACAAATTTATTTATCTATTTATTTGTTTATTTATTTTTATTAAAATTGTTTAATTTATCTCTTTTAAAGCATAGTCACATCAATTGACGCCAAACTTTGTTTTTATTTGAAATATATTTGATTTATCACATTATGCAAACTAAAGTGTACATGTTAATTAGATACATTTATATACCATAATATGACTCAAACTTCTAATAAGTAGTAATTCATTACAGTTTTTATAAAGCTCCTCAAGGTTTTCGTTACTATTGTTTTCTATTAGCACATCACTATAAGAACTCATGCATTTGTTTGATGTATGTATTTGAAGTGTCCCATGATTTATATTTGTGGCCTAAAGTTCCAGTGTGTCAATGCAGTTTACATTTTACAATGTAAAATCTTCCTGAAAGCCTTTAGTAAATATAACATTTATCACACTATATTTTATATTTGTTTTTCTAATTTTTATACTAAATTATGAGATCTTCAATGTAAGGAATTATACCTTTTATCATGTTGAAATTGTATGACTTGGCCAATTTTCAACTACTTTTTACCTACTAAAAATGACAATGCCATATGATTCAACTTAATATACCCATTTGCTCAGTGCCTAGCTCTACTTAAGAACAGAGTAGGTGCTCAATAAATGTTTGAAGGGTGAATGAAAAAAAGGATGGCAGTTTATATTGTAAGAACTCTTGAAACTACCTGAGTATATGTTCTTACACTTTTGTTTCCCAGCTCTTGTTCACTGAAGAAGAAAAATCAAAAATAGAACTTTTGGTTGCTAACCAGGTAATATATGAAAGAAGTGTCCATCCCCTCCTGACACTGCACCACCCCCCCCCTCCACACACACACACACACAGACACACACACACACACACACAGAGCCCAGGAAATCTCACAGACTCTTTGTGTAGATTATTTCCAGTATACACTTCACCCCGTATGCTCAGCCAGGAAGCTTGTATTTTGTCCGATCACACATGCAAACACAGGAGAAATGGATGCAGGTGTATCTCCATATAGTAAATGTCTGGATCTTCTTCCTGGTTGAAGCAATCTGACTAAGTGTGGTCCCCTCTGGCTTAACCTCTCATTATTCTCCACCCTCTCAAAAGTCCTGCTCCCACATCAGTAAACTGTAAACAAATCCTCAGCTTTATTCTTAGGGGAAATTTTCCTCTGTCCACTTTCTTACCTTAACTGAATTTCAGCCCCCACTCAGAAGCTCTCTCTGGGGTGGAGGCTCAAACTTTCATATTTTTCACATGAAGAGTTTCCTCCTAGTACACCACTGCCACCCTACACCTCCGTTTCGACCACTGTGTCTTCACCCTATTGAACATCTGTCACCGCTTGGGAACTCAGGCCATCCAGAACCTTGGCATGAGCTCTCCTTTCATCACCAAACTTAGCAAGCCTGTGTCATGGATAAATGTAAATATCTTCCCTCTTCATGTTAGCACTCAGACAAAGCTAGAGAAAGAAACAGCATATTCAGGAAAACGGATGCTACATTAAGATCATGGTTACTGATCTCAACTAGATACCTGGCACTGCCTAGTGAACTTCTTATGTTCAGTGTTTTTCCACTTTGAAAATGAATTGTCATATGTGGGTCATTCTCAAATCCGCTACCCCATTCTCAGCTTCGTAATGGTCTGCCTTAACAAAACTTAACCTTTAAACATACCAGTGTGTTCCATCTGTCCTTGTTTTTTGTTTCTCTTACAACAAGTGCCATGTTCGTCTTCATATCTAAGGTCCCCATTGTCTACCCGAAATCCTCCTGAGCTAACCTCATGTTATTTATCTGCAATCTGTCTACAGCATCCTTTCTCTTCACCACTCCTTCTATTATCCCACTCTAACGATCCTTGACCACACCAGGTCCTCCAATACACTGATGCTTTACTCTCTGGGGAAGTTTAATGTGCTTTCTTCCTTCCATACACAGCTTAAGTTGATGGCCAATCATTGAAATCACAAACGCTTTCATATACTTTGACTCCATACAGAGTATGAAGTCTGTTGCACAATGATGTAATTTTAAAGTGCAAACCCGTGCTCAGCTCTCTCAATTCTCCTTTATTTTCCATATCATTTTGCTGCTTATAACACCCTGGTTTATTATGCTATTACTAGTTTATTATGCTATTACTGATTTTATTTGTTTCTTTGTCATTTCCATCAATAGAATGAAACTCCTTCTGTTTTTTTAACTTTTATATCTGAAATGCCTAGAACAGACCATGACACAGTAATACTTAAATATCTGATGACATAATAGATGGAGTAGTAAGATCTATCCCTCTGCCTTTCTCACAATTCCATTTATCTTACCTACCAATGAGACTGTATTAAACTTTGTGCTACATTTTGCATCCATCTCATTCTGTAGCTTCTCTTTCTCCCTCTGTGCTCATTCTCATAACCATTCACAGCTCAAGTGTTCATCATCTTAAAAATCACTCGGCCTCGACCTTAAGCCAACTTTATCTTCAGTATTAGAATTCTCCTACACTCTGATATCAAACATTTTTAGAGAAATATCAATAATTGTTGACTCCATTTCCTCATCCTTAAAACCTCTATTCCCACTACTTGCACTGAACTTCCTCGTATTTATTTGGAATACTTTTTCCCATGACTTCTAAACCGTAAGTTCTTTTGTGTTTCCTTCTATTACACTCCCACCCTGTTCAGGAAAACCTTCCTATACTAGACTATTAGTATTTGAACTCTTCAAAAATCTGTCCTAGACCCTCTCACATTATTACTCCTCATTTTCTCCCTGGACATCTTATCCACCCCAAAACCTTCAATTGTTACCAGTTGCCAGCAACTTCTGAAGTTATATCTCCAGCCCAGACCTCTCTTCTGAGGTCTGAAACCACACTTTCCACATAAATGCACCAAAAGCATCTAAAACTATGTTACACTAATTATTCATCTCCTCTTGCAAACCTTTGCTCTTTCTTCCACGTTTCCTATCATAATGTACTATATAATGAATCATTGGCTCTAATGTTCAATCAGTGAGAACTGTCAATTCTACATCTTTAATTACCTCCTGACATTATTCTTTTATTTCCCAGTCTTCATTACCTCTATCTTTCTCTGTGACTATCATCTCCTGACTGGATAATTTTTAGGTTTTTCTCACTATAAGTCATTTTACAATTCTATAAAGAGTTATCTTAAACATCCAAATCTTATCATCATATTCTCTGATTAAATTCTTTTAGTGACTCCATATTCCCCACTTGGTACAATGTAAAGGACAATTTAGATTAGATTCTGTTCTCTGCTTCAGTTTCAAGCCTCATTTTTCTTAATTACCTATATTCCTCCCTACAGTGTTTCTCTCATACTGAACTCCTTGCAGTTCCCTGAATGCAACAAATTTCCTCACTCTCCACTCTGGTCCTTAGCACGTAATCTTGCCTCTTATGGAATACATTTCCCTCAACACATGAACTCCCCTAGTACTCTTCATCTACACTTTTATTGAATTTACACATTTTCCTTTATGTCTTAGATTACGTATCATTTTACTTGTGAACTCTGAGTTTTCCTTCTTTATGCTACTGTACCACATGGCACTTACTCCTGATTTATCACTTTTCACATTAATTACAATCACTTTATGAGATGTGTTCTTTCTCTACCTGACAAAGCAAACAGAAAATGTATGTCTGCATAGTGCCTAATATATTATCTGGTACATTTACTTTTTTGTTTATTCATTAAAAAATTAGTATTGTGATTATTATGCTTCAGGTATAACAAATTAATCATCATAAAAATACTATGAGTTAAGTAGAATTATTATTGCATATAATTATTACTGCATATAATTTCACAGATGAGCACACTGAGGCTGAGAAAGGTCAAGGAACTGTAAAAGATGAAACATTATTAAGTGGTAGAGCTAAGATTAAATGTTATTGACTTGCAATTACTAGTTACTCAATAAATAAAAATATAGATAATTTAGGGAATAAGTACATAAATTTCCCTTTTCCCAGATCACTAAAAATTTGTTACCAGTGACTGGGGTACACTTTTTATAACTCAGTTTCTTTTCCTTTTGGATGATTTTTTTCCCCAGGAAGTTACTAAGTTTCTCAAGCAAACATATTTCTAGGAGTCCATCTGCCAGTGTGTGTCTTAATCTGAACAGTAGACACAATAGGCAAAACTGAGACATTGGTTATATTAAGTTGAAGAGACTCAATTACTTTAAGAGACTTTTTCCTGTGAATAGTTGTGCAGATTGTGTCCACAACAAGGGCCTCTGGCCAAGGGGGCTAAAATCCAGCCCAGAATGTACTGTCATTTTGGAGGAAGAAATGACATTTTAACTAATTAATTTTCTCAGCAAGCAGGGGCACATTTTCCAATTAGTCTGCCAGATTGGGTGTGCTTTTTTTTCCCTAATTCTAATTTTTTCTTCTTTTTTCTTTTTTTTTAACAAATCACCACATATGCTAGCAGAGAGCTTACCCAGGATATTGGCTCAGTAGTTGTGGTGCATGGGCTTAGTTGCTCTGCAGCATGTGGGATCTTCCTGAACCAGGGATTGAACCCATATCCCCTGCATCGGCAGGCAGATTCTTAACCATTGCACCACCAGGGAAGTCCTGAGTATATACTCTTTTCCAAGGCATATGATCTTGGGAAATCTCCTCAACATCAACTTTCTCATGTGTAGAACAGAGGGAATATAATACCTAACTCAAAGTATTGTTAAGAATATTGGATGAACTGGGATGGGGAGGGTGGGAGGGACTCGAGGGAGGGTGGGGGGGGAGTTGAGGGAGGGAGGGAATATGAAGAAATGTGTATAAAAACAGATGATTGAACTTGGTGTACCCCCCAAAAGAAAATAAAAAAATTAAACAAAAAATTAAAAAAAAAAAGAATATTAGATGATGTATTTCATACAAATCACCAACACATTGTGTTCCATATAGTAACCACTCCATAAATATTGGCTTGATTGTTAATATTTTTATTTCAATTAATATCATCATTACTATTTTCTTTTAAAATTTTTCTTATAGTGATTGCATCTTAGCTTTGGATTCTGATAAGTAATGAAGCTTTTCTTTTTAATTATTTATTTATTTATTATTTTTTGGGGGTACACCAAGTTCAATCATCTGTTTTTATACACATATCCCCATATTCCCTCCCTCCCTCAACTCCCCCCCCACCCTCCCTCGAGTCCCCCCCCCCACCCTCCCCATCCCAGTCCTCTAAGGCATCTTCCATCCTCGAGTTGGACTCCCTTTGTTATACAACAACTTCCCACTGGCTATCTATTTTACAGTTGGTACTATGTATATGTCTGTGCTACTCTCTCGCTTCGTCTCAACTTCCCCTTCACCCCCAGCTGCCCCCAAACCTCGAGTTCTCCAGTCCATTCTCTGTATCTGCATCCTTGTTCTTGTGACTGAGTACATCAGTACCATTTTTAGATTCCGTATATGTGAGTTAGCATACAATATTTGTCTTTCTCTTTCTGACTTACTTCACTCTGTATGACAGACTCTAGGTCTATCCACCTCATTACATATAACTCCATCTCATCTCTTCTTATAGCTGAGTAATATTCCATTGTATATATATGCCACATCTTCCTTATCCATTCATTTGTTGATGGGCATTTCGGTTGCTTTCATGTCCTGGCTATTGTAAATAGCGCTGCAATAAACATTATGGTACATGTTTCTTTCGGGATTATGGTTTTCTTTGGGTATATGCCCAGAAATGGGATTACTGGATCATATGGTAGAGAACTAAGAAGTAAGCCCAAACACATATGGGCACCTTATCTTTGACAAAGGAGGCACGAGTATACAATGGAAAAAAGACAGCCTCTTCAATAAGTGGTGCTGGGAACATTGGACAGCAACATGTAAAAGAATGAAATTAGAACACTTCCTAACACCATACACAAAAATAAACTCCAAATGGATTAAAGACCTACATGTAAGGCCAGACACTATAAAACTCCTTGAGGAAAACATAGGCAGAACACTCTATGACATCCATCAAAGCAAGATCCTTTTGGACCTACCTCCTAGAATCAGGGAAATAAAATCAAGAATAAGTGAATGGGACCGCATGAAACTTAAAAGCTTTTGCACAGCGAAAGAAACCATAAACAAGACTAGAAGGCAACCCTCAGAATGGGAAAAAATAGTTGCCTAGGAAACAACGGACAAAGGATTAACCTCCAAAATATACAAGCAGCTCATACAGCTTAATACCAAAAAAGCAAATAACCCAATCCACAAATGGGCAGAAGACCTAAATAGACATTTCTCCAAAGAAGACATACAGATGGCCAACAAACACATGAAAAGATGCTCAACGTCACTCATCATCAGAGAAATGCAAGTCAAAGCCACAATGAGGTATCACCTCACACCGATCAGAATGGCCATCATCACAAAATCTGGAAACCACAAATGTTGGAGAGGGTGTGGAGAAAAGGGAACTCTCCTGCACTGTTGGTGGGAATGTAAGTTGGTACAGTCACTGTGGAAAACAATTTGGAGGTTCCTTAAAAAACTACAAATAGAACTACCATAGGACATGGTTTAAAATCTGTTTTGGGTACTTAATTTGATTCTTAGTTTGTGTATGTTTTCTTCCATTTCCACCTCTATATACATTTCATTAAAATACACCTTCACTTTGATAGTATATGCTGTATTATGCACAATTCTGAATCTCTGATATTATCACTCTTTAGTGATACTTTACTGCCACCATGCTTATGACGGACACCTTCCCCTCTATGTTTCTTCTTCCCTTCCCAGAAATAGTGCCTGTCTAAGAATGACAATAGTCTATGCTTTGATCCACCAGGTCTCAGAACTATTTTTAATATTTTACAATCAGTGTGAAAACTCTCTTTTGGGATAACCCTGGTTAATGTTTTCTGTTTTCCTCCACCATCAGGATTCTGTTTCTCTCCCTCCTGCCCAATCCCTGCCTAATTCTCCACCCTGATTTCGACTCAACAGAGAACTCAGCTAGTCAGAGATCTGTATTCCCCATATACATAGAAATTAAAGCTTGTTGTGTTCTCTGCTTTGTTGATAGGGTGGAGTATAGGCTTTGGTAGTTTGATTTTGTTTCCTGTTTTTATTTGTATGTGGGGTTTGTTTGTTTGCTTTTGTTAGTTTGTTTTTTGAGAATGTGTAGAAAAATTTGTTAACTTCCATAACCCCCAGAATAGTTAAAATTTCCTCTTAATGCAGTACGGTTAGTCCTTCCTCCTATTGCTGTATATTAATATAGATAAAAACTGTTGAAAGACTGGGAGGACAATTACTGTGGCTTATTAGTGATCATATTCAGTTTTAAATACACAAAACTTGGGATCAGTATTCCAGTTATAGTCTATGAATCTAAAGGATTCAAGGAGAAATTATCAATAACAAACTAAAAGAAATAACTTCTATGTATAAATGCAAAGAAACAACTCATACTTTGTTCAGAAAAATGGGGATTTTCAGAACAACTGATACTTCGAGGATATATTAAAGAATGCTACAAAGAATTCAGGTTAACTTTTACAATATAAATTTTAATAATCTGCACAAATATAGAATAAATACATTTGAATAAATGACTGTGGGGAGCAATATGGAAGTTCCATTTCTGGAAATCATCATAAGATAAAGTAATGATTTCTGCTTGTTTTTATGGGAGACTTATATGACATATTTCCTGACCAAGAAGAAATGAGATGTTTTAGTTCTTAGTGTTCCTTTCAGCCATAACATCAGTTTCTATGATCCAACTGTATTTCTTACCTATTACCTTGCTACTTTTATTCTTTTTGATATAATGTCCCTTTTCTGTTTCTATGGTGTGAGAAGAAAGGTACAACTTGGAGTCCTTACACTTTCCCATGCACTACTTTTGCCCCCTCTGCAAAAAAAAAAAAAAAAAGCTGAAGGAGAGGGAGAAATACTACAGAAGTGTTGAGCATCTGTAAATACAAGAACAAAATTTCCTACAAATGTTCACAGCTTCAATTTCATACTTAATTTATCTATATGACTCAACAAAATCACTTAACCACACAAAAATACTTAACATTTGAAATTGGAAAATTACTGCACTAATATCATTAGTAAGAACTATCATCAGCAACATAGAAAACACTCAAATATCTCTAATCCAGAAAATTTTAATTACCTTGCTATGCTAAAAGTAACAAAATCACTTTCCCAGCTGCTTTTCTATTGCTTATAAAATAAGCCCTTGAGTACAATGATAAGTTAAATGCTACTTTTGTATTCATGAAAAAGGAAGCAGGCTGAAAAGAGTGCAGCTGTCCCAATACTTTCAAGAAAACCTTTTATCTTTTGCAGAATCACACACCCATTCATATGCACGCAAGTGGGTGTGCACCCCTCCACAAACTTGAAGAGGTAAGAACAATTTTTATCCTGCTTCACATTCTATCCACTAAACATTTTGGTGTATAAATTCATGGTAGGTAAACTGACAGATGGAATAGAAATACAATTTTGGAATAAAAAACATCCTTTTCTAATGATAACATAATTTGAATATTTGACCTCATTTTTTGAGATTTTCAAAGACAGCAGATATTTTTGTTATAAGTATAATGAGGTGCTGTGAATGTAATATTTTAAAAGCCTCATCTAAGTTGCACTAGTATTTTCACTGCACTCAACTGAAAACAATCAATTATCATTAGAAGCCTATTTATATTCATCTGTGTCAAGTTTTATAAAAAGAAAGAAATATTGCTAAAGTTGTTGCTGTCTACGAAACTACCCCAACTTTCAGCTATAAAGTTAGGGTACAGTGACAAGGCTTTAAGTATGTTACTTTTTGTGATTCCTTGTCTAGGAAATTTTCCATTCTTACCCCAGAATAAAATTCATCTGTCAGACAACTTTATTTTTATTTAAAAATAAAACTAATTTTCATCTCATCTTCTTGAAACAACTTATTTATATACAAGCAAAATATATCTAACAAATTACTTGCAACTAAAAATTACTTACATAGCTTTAAAGCTCTATAATACTTAATACATTATAAACATTGACAATTTAATTCCTATGAAATCCTGTCCTTGCTCAATTACTTGTTTTATTTCCTCTTTAGCTACTTTTCCTAGTGTTTTTCTTAGCTCCTTTTCTGGTTACTCTTGAGATGTTTGTGTTCTTTCTTCTCAACTTTCTAGAACCAAAGTATTTTTTTGTCCAAGTCCAACGCTTTGTTTTGCCCCCAACAACTGCTAATAAATAAATTTTCTAGGGTGTTAATAAAGTTTAAGCTTCAGAAATCATTTATAAAGGCCCTATTTATAGACACTGTACCAAATACTGTATTATAAAATTTATACTTTTTAAATGGCCTACAAAATTGTACAAGTTTCCATCATTGTAAAACTACCATCAACCCGTGCTCTTTTTTTATTATTAATTTTTATTGGAGTATAGTTTCTTTACAATGTTGTGTTAGTTTCTGCTGTACAGAAAAGTGAATCAGCTATATGTATACATATATTTCCTCTTTTTTTTGGATTTCCTTCCAATTTAGGTCACCACAGAGCATTGAGTAGAGCTCCCTGTGCTATACAGCAGGTTCTTATTAGTTACCTATTTTATAAACAGTAGTGTATATATGTCAATCCCAATCTCCCAATTCATTCCACCTCTCCCTTCCCCCTTTGGTATCCATATGTTTGTTCTCTACATCTGTGTCTCTATTTTTGCTTTGCAGATAAATTCATCCGTATCATTTTTCTGGAATCCACATATAAGTGATATTATATGATATTTGTTTTTCTCTTTCTGACTTACTTCACTCTGTATGATGGTCTCTGGGTCCATCCATGCCTCTACAAATGACCCAATTTCATTCCCTTTTATGGCTGAGTAATATTCCCTTGTATATAAGTAGCACATCTTCTTTATCTATTCCTCTGTTGATGGACATTTAGGTTGCTTACATGTCCTGGCTGGCTATTGTAAATAGTGTTGAAGTGAACATTGGGGTGCATGTGTCTTTTTGAATTATGGTTTTCTCAGGATATATGCCCAGGAGTAGAATTGTTGGGTCATACGATAGTTCTATTTTTACTTTTTTAAAGAACTTCCATGCTATTCTCCATAGTAGCTGTATCAATTTACATTCCTATAAACAGTACAAGAGGGTTCCCTGTTCCCCACATCTTGTCCAGCATTTATTGTTTGTAGATTTTTTAGTGATGGCCATTCTGAGGGATGTGAGGTGATACCTCATTGTAGTTTTGATTTGTATTTCTCTAATAATTAGTGATGTTGAGCATCTTTTCCTATGCCTCTTGGCCATCTGTATGTCTTCTTTGGGGAAATGTCTCTTTAGGTCTTCTGCCTATTTTTTGGTTGGGTTGTTTGTTTATTTTTGACATTGAGTTTCATGTGCTGTTTGTATATCTTGGAGATTAATCCTTTGTCAGTTGCTTTGTTTGCAAATATTTTCTCCCATTCTAAGGGTTGTCTTTTTGTCTTTTTGTCTTATTTATGGCTTCCTTTGCTGTGCAAAAGCTTTTAAGCTTAAAGATTAGAAAGAGAAATTAAGGAAACAATCCCATTTACCACTGCAACAAAAAAGAATAAAATACCTAGGAATAAACCTACATAAGGAGGTCGAGGATGTGTACTCAGAAAACTATAAGATACTGATGAAAGAAATCAAAGATGACACAAACAGATGGAGAGACAGAAAATGTTCTTGTATTGGAAGAATCAATATTGTGAAAATGTCTATATTACACAAAGCAATCTACAGATTCAATGCAATCCCTATGAAATTATCAGTGGCATTTTTCACAGAATTAAACCAGAAAAATTTTACAGTATGGAAACACAAAAGACCCCAAATAGCCAAAGCAATCTTGAGAAAGAAAAATGGAGCTGAAGGAATCAGTCTTCCTGACTTCAGACTATACTACAAGCTACAGTAATCAAGACAGCATGGTACTGGCACAAAAACAGAAATACATATTTATGGAACAGGATAGAAAGCCCAGAGATAAACCCATGCACCTACGGTTACCTAACCTGTGACAAAGAAGGCAAGAATATACAATGGAAGAAAGACAGTCTTGTCAATAAGTGGTGCTGGGAAAACTGGACAGCTACACATAAAAGAATGAAATTAGAATACTCCCTAACATCATATATAAAAATAAACTCAAAATGGATTAAAGACCTAAACATAAGGCTGGGCACTATAAAACTTTTAGAGGAAAACATAGGCAGAACACTCCTTGACATAAATTGCAGCAAGATCATTTTTGACCCACATCCTAGAGTAATGAAAATAAAAACAAAAATAAACAAACGGGACTAATTAAGCATCAGTCCCTGCTTTTGATTGTATATACCTGATCTGAGACCCAGATGCGTATCTGCTATTTCCCTTAGATATTTCCACCTCGGTATGCTTTCCAACAAGAAGGAGTTTGAACATGCATCCCAAACACAACATGTACAATCTGAATTGATACCTATACTCTAACATTCTTTTCTGGTAATCCCTATATTAGTAACTTAATTTTAACCCAGGTAGTCATCCAACCAAGAAATGTGACAGGCATCCTTAATCTCCCAAAATATTTCAGCCCAAAAACCACAGGATGAAATTCATTTTAAGTATGGTACACAAAATCATGAATGTGACCACCATTGGCCTGTCCTGCTCACTTACCATACATGTACATAAACCATCCACATTATTTACAGATCCATTATACCTGTAGCAAATTTGAATTTACTATGTCTTGCACTTAAGATAGTTTTCCTCCATCTCTCATTCTAATTTTATCATCATTGAAACCTGGGTTTATACTTATCACCACTTTCTGTGAAATCTTTTTAAAAAATTTATCCGTATTCATTCATTCTCTTGGAATGTACACATTTTCTCCTAATGACAGCACTGTACTTTGAATCTTTTCAGAACTAAAATTTATTAAAATGGATTATGCTCACTCCTAGCTCTACAATGTGACTTTAATCTCCATGAAAAAAACCTCAGTTTTATCATTTTTATATCCTCATTGTCCTACAAAATACTGGTACTAGCTCCTGGTAAGTATGTTGAATGAATGAATTTACTGATTTACTTTGGATGAACCATTTATGTTCCAGTCTAGTACTAGACCCCCCACTTGTGCCCATGACCACGTCTACTCCTTCTACTTAAGAACATCATCTGAATAATTGTCTCATTTATCTCTTATATCTATTGTATCATTTTCCTCCTCATTACTAGATTATTTCCATTGGCATCTTGTCTGATGTAATATTTTCTATTTTTAAAAAGTCCACAGCTCACTGTACCTGTCCTCCAGTTATCACCAGTGACACCCATTTTGTCAAGTGTTCACTTTTTGCCCTTATCTTCTTGGACTTACTAAGTGCATTTCACACAGGTGATGAGATTCTTCCCCTTAAAATACTTTCTTCACTTAGTTTCTCTTCCTACCTCACTAGTTGTTCCTTCTTAGCCTCCTTTGGTCTGACTCTCTGCCCTCTTGATTTGGAAAAATCCAGAGCTTCCTGTTTGAAAAACTTCTAGTATTTTGCCTGTGTGTACATATAATATATATGTTATCCCAGCCTTTCTTTCCCCACACTGCCCTGCAATGCCCTGGAAGACTTTTTCTGCTTCTCAAAATGCCCTCCATCTGTTCATTTTCTGACCTTATATCTTACTATTTCCTGCCTTTCATTCCATTCCAACAATTCTGCTCTGGTTGCTATTTCTCAATCATGTCAAGCCTGTGCTTACTCGGGACCTTTATACTGCTGTTGCCCTTGACTAGAACTTTCCCCCGATATGATGAGGAACTCTTTCTTAAGCTCTCTCTGAGAATATTTTTTAACACATTATTTAACTATCCCCTCATCCACCATCAGCATTTTCTATCTCATCTCTCTCCTATAGATTTACTTCATAGTGCTCATTACAATCTTTCAAACCAGTTATTTACTTCTCTGTTATTTTCCCTTGGACTAGATTAGCCAATCACATTCAAAGAAAAATCTTCTTCCCCAAATAATATTCTCAGGTCCTTTTGAGAAGATCTATGTGAATTAGTTTATTATGATCTCTTTATGGATTTTTCTCCCAATGTTCATTTCTAGCCATAATTATTTATCTTTAAAACATTTCCTAACTCTACTTTCCAGATGTTAAATTTTACCTATTTTTTTCTGTCATTGTGTTTTCCTTTGAGAATGTGGTCACTTTATTGTTTCTGTTATAGTATTCAGTTAATTAATTCTCTTAGGCTTTCTCAAATTTGGAAAACTGCAGTTTAAAATGCTTTCTTTAATTACTTCTATTGCTATGTTAGTGTATTATTTAGAATGTATAAAGGATACCATACTCCAAAACACTAATATATTAAAGTAGCCTCTAGCTATTCTAGTTTCTTTTATAGGCTTTTTCAGGGAATATATTAAAAAGAAATACACATGCATGTTCACACATACACACACAAGGTAATTTTTGTGAAAGCACCTTTTGACTTTCCCACCATGCAATATTTCTTAAAATGTTTCTACCATAAGGTTTGTCATTTAATATAAAATGACAGCTTAACAGTAATGTTCCTGATGATCACGTTTAATTTTCTACCAAGTTCACCCACCATTTTTTACTAATGTGTTTTTGAGAAAATGTATTTCCACATGTAATGGTTTAACTACTCAATAATTGGTACAATGGAACAAACACATAGAAAAACCAAATAGAGTAATATGTACAAAGAAACAAATAAAATAATAAAAACTGTGTAAAATTAAAAATATAACTGAACTTTATGTTTAAAAAATGGAAATAACTAAATTTATTACATGCAGTCAACAGCAATTTAGAGTATGGCTAACCACATAACGTTAGTCACTGACATAAAGATCTCTAAAGGGAGAAATCTGACATTTAATGGGTACATAAACCATGAAAATAGAAATATATGAAATGTTAAATTTATATTTTAGAATGTGCTTTAATAATATGTTACTATAATATATTACAACAATCATTCTAGTCTTCATTCAGTTCTATACTGAGTCAAACATTGGTTTTATACAGGAAAAAAAACCAATTTTGAATTTGACTCAGGTGAATGCTGGTGTTTATTCATCATGCATTAATTTCTTAATATTACATTGTATCTCTGTAGATGAAGTGCAGGCCTCTTTCCAAATAGAGACCATATGCTTGTGGAATGTCCAGGTCATATTCCTGTGCCACAGGTAATAATTATAACAGTATTTATCAAAGTGGTTGTTCACAAAAGAGCCATGTGTACCTTCTCCTTTCCAAATGTTATAATGGAAGGAGACTAGAAAATTAAAAATAAAATTTCAAGGATGAAGGGGCAGAACAAAGTATTAATCAGTTTCCAGCTGAGTTAGTATAACCACTAAGTCTTACTTTGAAGTGAGTAAAGAGCCTATCCTTGGGGAGAAAAGAATGAACATAAAGGAAGCATTTTAAAAGTCTCTCATCTTTGGAATATTTGTTTCTTAAATTACCCATTCTTCTTAGTATTAGATTTTAAAGGCTTCCAACTAGGCTTTGAAACTGATATGCTCTTGAAGTTGTTAGGCTGAAGTGGAGGAGCTGAGATCTTTATTAAAGCATTTTCTGATTATGATAAACAATTCCTATAAATTGCTCTGGTACCTCTATAACCAAATAGCTACAAATATATTTCATTTCTTTATCTAAAGCATTTTTCCTGACAAAATATTTATATTTAACAAATATTCCTTTCATATAAAAATTTTTAATTCAATGCCTAATGCAGAGATATTTAACATTTTAAATGTGTAGATTATTTAATTCAATAAATACAGCATTCAGATTCAACTATCTTGTTTCCCAATTTACAGTGAAGTAACTTTTGTTATTATTCAAAAAAAAAATGATATATTTTAAAAATTGCTCTGCTTTTGGAAGTTTAAATCATCAGGGAGATAATTTTACAGAACTTTTTTTAACTGATTCTAATTTCTTATATGCATAACCTTTATTGTAAATTTATGACAAACACACACAAACCCAATGATAGACACAGTGCCTAATCGCTCCTCTATTAGTTTTTTATATTACCTCTATTGTATAGCTTGCATTTTGGCACTTAAAATCATACACATACACACACACTTTATCCTATAATTGGAGCTAAAGTAATCTAATTATACTATCAAATTTAAGTAGACATGTTTTCTAGTAATTAGACTTTGAAAGTTCAATTATAAGTGTATGAAATATTCATTTCAATTTTCATCAAATATTGGCAAAAGTCTCTCATTTGAATGATGCTACTATTCCAAAGTGGAGAAACTGCAGGAGAACTGCCCTGTAAGAGGGTAAGCACTCTGCATCCTAACATCTCTGTAGCCTGTTGAGTCGAACTAGATGAGCTCTGAAATTAAATCAACAGAAACTATCATGTATATTTTACTTATAGGCTTTGGATATTTATTAACCGCTTTTTAATTTATGAAATAAAAAAGAGAAGTTTTTTTTGAATTTTTAAAATTATATGAAATTTGCTTTCAGGTTTTTTTTTTTTTTTAATATATATACAACAAAAGAGTTTTTAAGTAGGTTAGTCCAGATTTCTACACGCAAATATTTTATACTGTTTACAAACTTTATAAAAGCCTACATATATGTTCTTTTTCTTTCTTATTTCTTCTGCTACATTTATAAAAATCTTACTCTTAGGCATCAGTCTTATAGTAAAAGAGAAAAGTGAAATTGTTGTATCTCTCCATTTAATTCTAATTTGTAACCTCAGACATACTAGCATGATGTGACTAAGCTTAACTACCTTGGTCTGTGGGAATATTAAACCCATCTATATAAAAAGTTGAAATACCCCTAACATATTAGGATGTTTTAAGTATTTGCCATGTTACAATCGATCCTGTTTTTGAAAATGTGAAATTGGTAAATTTTAGTTATTGTTTCTAAAGCCATGTACAATAAGACCCTATCTGTTCCTTTTCAACATGTCATCATTATTGAAATACTCACGAGAAATTTGTGCAATAATTGTGCTTGCTTGGAATTTTATTATTTTTAATAAATAACAGGAAAATGGGAAAATAAGGATCCCTAGTGCCTCAAACAAAGTTAAAAAGCACTGAATATTTATCACTATGGCCTGTCCTTCCCCCCTCAGTGAAGGTAATAAAAGAAGTCAGATCACCTTCCTTGCTTTAAAGTATTCCCAAGCAGCTGTCATGGAGTTTGGCTATGAAAAGCACTCATGGGTCCTAAATAGTTAGACATTTGGGACATTTGGGACAAAAAAAAAGAAACATTATAAGCAGAGGGCTGCAGGTAATATTTGAAATTGTTTAACATTGTCTCAGGTAGAAAATAAAAGGGATAGCAAAATAAGTCTTTAAAGGTCTCTTCATGACAAAAGTGTTTTTTTTTTTTTTTTCTGAGTCTTTAAAACAATAACCCATTTAGACTTAACTCAGAAAAAGTCATTTTTAAAAAATTTTCACAAGGTTTTAAAATACTGCCTCTTAGGTTTCTTATGGAAAGCTCATGATATAAGTGAAAAAGTCTAATTTATGCTTGACTTATAGAAGGCATTCAATATTAGTTTTTCTCTTTCAAGATAACTACTGTGTACATTTTTTGTACATTCAGGGAATATGATTTTTATGGTTTATTTATTTTAAAATGTGTGTCATCATTTTATTCTAGAGTCAGAAATCACCTTAAAGCTATATGGTTTTAGACAATTATTTTATAAATGAAAGAAAAAAAGTAAAGCCAAAAAAATCTTAGGGGAAATCTGAGTTAGAACAACACAGGTTTTTTTCTAATTTTCAGCCTGTATCCTTTCAATCATTTTTTAGCTTTGGCTCTTTACCTTGATTTATCAATTCCATGACCACAGGAAATCTTTCTGTGTCTGGACCTCCCATAGTGTCCAGCACAGCTGCCAACACATATGTCCACTTGATATTTTCTGGTAAGTTTTAAACTAATGGGTGTACCATAATGCTAAGATAGTACACTAAGAAGAATTGAGCAATCTTCAGTAATGAGTGGTGTGGTAAAAATGGGAACATCAAGCCAATTTGAAAAGAAAACAGTGCTTCTGTCCTAACATTGTGATATTATATGTATTATTGGGAAATCTGGGTATTCCTCTTTTTGTTTCTTCAGCAAATACAAATGTTTCTGTAAATAACACACCTAGAAACATTCCAGTATTCCTATAGTACTCTTTTATAAAGTAATAAACAAATGAACTAAGGCAAATATATTAGTTTTCATTGGACCCACTGCTTGATCGTCATATATAATCTTCCTTTGCTTTTTTTTAAGCCTTGTTGATTTCCTTATAATAAAAAATATTTATTAAAAATATCATGGCCAAGAAAAATGGAATTCATACCTATGCACTGATATTAGCATCTATTTAACCATTATTTTATTTTTTATTTTTAAAAATTTTATTGAAGTATAACTGATTTACAATGTTGTGTTTAATTTCTGCTGTACAGAAAAGTGACTCAGTTATATATATATATACATGTATATATACAGTAAGTCCTCTACATCTGAATGAGTTCTGTTCTGAGAGCACATTCATAAGTCTGATTTGTTCGTTAAGTCCAACCAAGTTAGCCTAGGTACTCAACTGACACAATCGGCTATACAGTACTGTACTGTAATAGGTTTATAATACATTTAAAACAAATAATACACAAAAAACAACACAAAAAATAAAGAAAACATTTTAATCTTATAGTACAGTACCTTGAAATGTACAGTACAGTAGCAGCTATATCACCACTGCTTTTACGCTTGCTTCCAGACATCCTGGTCTTGAAATAAAGATACTATACTACTGTAAAAAGCACAACCACTTGAAGAAGATGCACACTCTTGACAATGTACACCAGACACATGAACTAACTTACATGATTGGACATGTGAACACACGTTCACATCTTTGAAAGTTTGCAACTTGAAGGTTCGTATGTAGGGGACTTACTGTATATATATTCTTTTCAATTGTGATTTATGACAGGATATTTAATATAGTTCCCTGTGCTATACAGTAGGACCTTGTTGTTTATCCATCCTATATATAATAGTTTGCATCTGCTAATCCCAAACTCCCAATCCTTCCCTCCCCTACTCCCCTCCCCTTGGAAACCACAAGTCTTTTCTTTATATCTGTAAGTCTGTTCTTGTTTTGTAGATATGTTCATCTGTGTTGTATTTTTAGATTCCGCACGAGTGATATTGTATGGTATTATTTCTCTTTCTAACTTCATTTAATATGATAATCTTCAGGTTCATCCATGTTGCTGCAACTGGCATTATTTCATTATTTTTTATGGTTGAGTAATATTCTAATACATACCACATCTTCTTTATCTGTTCATCTGTTGATGGACATTTAGGTTGTTTCCATGTCTTGGCCATTGTAATGAGTGCTGCTGTGAACATAGGGATGCATGTATCTTTTCAAATTATACTTATGCCCAGGAGTGGGATTACTGGATCATACAGCAACTCTAGTTTTTAGTTTTTTGAAGAACCTATATAATGTTTTCCATAGTGGTTGCACCAATTTTCATTTCCACCAACAGTGCAAGAGGGTTCCCTTTTCTCCACACCCTATACAAAAATAAACCCAAAATGGCTTAAAGATTTAAACATAAGACAAGGTACCATAAATTACCTAGAAGAGGACATAGGAAAAACATTCTCTAACATAAATCGTACTAATGTTTTCTTAGGTCAGTCTCCCAAGGCAATAGAAATAAAATTAAAAATAAACAAATGGGACCTAATCAAACTTATAAGCTTTTACACAGCAAAGGAAACCATAAACAAAATGAAAAGGCATCCTATGGACTGGGAGAAAATATTTGCATGTTATGCAACAAAAAAGGGCTTACTTTCCAAAATATACAAACAGCTCCTACAATTTAATAACATAACAAACAAACAAAAAAACCCAATCAAAAAATGGACAGAAGACATAAATAGACATTTCTTCAAAGAAGGAATATAGATGACTAATAGGCACATGAAAAGATGCTCATCATCACAAATTATTAGAGAAATGAAAATCAAACTACAATTAGGTACCAGGTCACACAGGTAAGAATGGCCATAATTAAAATGTTTAACAATTATTTCATATTCAATGAACATTAAAAATGTTAACTTAAGTCACTTTACATTTTTTCTAGTAAATAGTGCTCATCTTGCTTTAAATCTTTAAGACAAGTCCAAAGTATTTAGTGAGAGTGCAAGTTCTTTGAGGTTGAAGAGTTTATTAAATTCTTCTAATGGCTCCAATGGTTAGAACAAAGGTATTTTCTAAATATTCAGTTATTAGAGGATGGTGGAGATTTCTGAAGAAAAAAATGCCAATATTCTGATTCAAATTGGTGGGAAAATAGCTTCTGCTTTGAAAACCATGCCTAAGTGATTAGGGGGAAAATGGTATTTTGTATTCTTGGCTCTCTGTGATCCTCTCAAGTGAACATATGGAACTGAATATAGGATTAAATCAAATACTAAATGCTCTCTCCTCTACCTCAGTTTTTTCTTTCAATTTATTTTTTTCCTTTTAACCCAGAACAAATCTCCCCATATGTTGGTTCCTATTTATAATAGCAACAATTTTCCCTAGATTGCTTTTATGTTACACTAAAACCCTGGGGTAAATGTCATTAACTGTAGTTTTAGCCATTAGGCTCAGCCCATCATTATATAATCGACTTTCCAAAGAATCTTTTCTGTATGTGTAATTCTGACTAATTCAACTCTCAATTTGGAAAACTTTTCAGAATCCTTTAAATGTAATGATTTATCTTAAGAATACAACCACCAAGGGGAAATCTAAAGAAGTAATAGTTGAAAGCAAGCCTAAAGTTAATTTTCCTATTTATACCTTTAAAAAAAGAATTTATATTTAAGAGTTACATCTCTGTTTAAAGTATGGAAATCTGTAAGAAGAAAATCAATATAAACAAGGAGCACAAAAAATATAGTTACTTTGAATATTATATATACCAAATAGATCCTATAACGTTGAAATAAAATTAGTAATTTTGAAAGTATTGTATGAATATATAACTTTGCTACATTAATGTAAAATACATATATATGTTGTTCATAATATTTCTACATATTTAAGTTTGAAATACAAACATTTGAAAAGTATGTTTTAAATGTTTACTACTTTGAAAGACATTTTTAGCTACTGTGTCCTTAGAAAGAAACAAACAAGTCTTTATATACTTAAGTCCTTCCACAGGTGTTAAAAGGGGGCACAGATTTCAGGGTTCTTTCACAAAGATCACTTCTGTCTAGGCCTCAGATCTTGTAAATATCAGCTCCCAGAAGCACAGAATAAAATATAATCTATTGAAATACCAGACCCAGAGAGCTAACTAGAAAAGTTTCATGGAATTTGTTGTTCAAACAAAAGCACATACCAACATAAATATCAAGCAAACAATCAAACACTCATGAAATGCTGACAGTAAACAAAATGCATGAACGTATTTGGCAGAAATGACAGATTCTTTAACTGAATAAATAAATTATTCTAGAAGTTTCATCCATTGGCAAGGAATCTGGAGTAGGTGAAACAGTTTATCCTACTCTTCTTTAACCCATCTACATAGGCCGAATTGAGTACTCAATGCCAGATTTTAGCAAATAAACTCTGGCCTACACTTGGATGCCTAAGGAAAAGGTAAAGGTGTAAACACACACCTGCATCTTTTATTCTTGATTTCTTCATTCAAAGGCAAGAGAGACAGGTCTGACGGCAGTGTGATCTGTGGAAAACAATGATATGTTAACATTGTTAGGTTAATTAATGTCATGTCTTGGAATATAACTTTTCTGCTTATTGGAACCCCATTTTTCAGGAGTTGGCTGTACAGTGGCTGAGTTAGAATGACTTTTGGCATCAAAATTTACATGCTACTCCCCATGCTTCTCTGTTCCTCACCAAAGCTCAGCCCTCTTATAGCGTTGTCCTCCTCCTGTCTGTCAGACTAAGACACTGCCCTCACTGGTTCAGACCCCCCAGATGCTATTACCTAGGCAAAAGCCCAAACCGACTTCTCTTTGGCTTATTTACTCAGAGGAGCAGACTGCATGGATGCTTGTGTGTGTCTTGCATGTCTGTGTAAACTAAGTTTTCTATTCAAAATTTTTACCATGCTTAAAGATGTTAAGTAATTCTAAAATATCAAAAGTTTTTATAACCAGAAAATTCTACCTGGTATAAAATTAATTCTAACAACTCATTACTGAAACATACTGGCATCCCAATATTAGTATGATTTTCATTTACAAATTGAAATAATAACAAACATTGTTCTGTTGGATTGTATTTGTGCCTAGGTTGGTGTGAGCATTCCTTTCACCGCGACCTAAGATGAAATCATCAGAAACAGAAGTTGAAGATTTTCCCTATTTTAATAAGTGCACTTTGAAAAATAGATAAAAATATCACTTCTTAGTATTGGATCAGGAAAATTCTCATAGAGAAGATATGTAACCTGTTACGTGACATGCAACTAAAGTTTTAAAGTTAAAGTCATGTTTTAAGAAGAAAGTAGGGCAATAGAAAATAGAACAAAACATTAGTTCAAAAGTATTCACTTGACTGGAAACCTAGAATTATTGAGTTAAATACTTCCTTTTAGGGTTTACCAAGCATACTTTTTCAGAATTCTAAATTATTTCCATTCTCTGTATATGATGAAACTAGCTTATCACCCAGAGCCATTCTAAAGACAAATAGTAGAATAGATACATTTTGTCTTAAGGCAGGATTTTCTTTTCTGATCAATAAACAATTATAAAAGCTTCATCATGTTCTTATAGAAGCCATTAACAATGCTGAATATTTTAGAATCAGAAGAGTCCTCAGGAAACCTTGCATCATTTCCAAAAATACATTCCACAGTATTTGTTCTGCAAAATACTCTAGGGAAAAATAATGATGGTAATGGTAGAGGAGTTCTATGGTTGAATATATTTGGGAAACTGCAAATTATATCTCTTGGCAATTTATAAAACATATTAGTATATTAAAATCAGAAATTTGTGCAGAGGAGAGTATTAGACATTTAAAAAACAAAGTTTAACTAGACATTTTCCAAATTAATCTGCCTTCAAAACCACCTATAGTAATGCTTACCTACCCCAATTGTGTTTTGTAAGCAGATTTGTCCAGTGTTTTACTCAGTGGATCCCGACTCCTAAGTCAGGACAATTATTAGATGTGGGAAGTCTGCCATTGTTAGTGTTAAAAAAAAAAATGAAGGTTGTGAATAATTTACCTTAAAATAAACACAAGTAAAGTAGACTTTAGGTTTTCCCCTCATTTTCATTTCTATGTTATTTCATTTCTTAATCTGAATAGAAAGGAATGAAGTTGTGTCTAAATTGTAAATTGTGCAGTCTTCCAATCACTCATTGGCATGGCTGAGAGACAGTTTTGCACCACAGAATATTGACAGTCCTTTGTGTTACTAAGAAAAATCAAAAACCTGTTTCCAATACCTAGATTAATGGTCTAAGAGTAAACTGTATTTCATGTGCAAACACTCATATATTTCTTAGAAGTATATATGGTATACAAACATTATTGCTGGCAATTATAAACACTACAAGAAAATTTTATAGTTTCTGGAAAGACATACCAGGCAAAGGGATAAGCAAAGCAACTCCTTTGTCTGAAATAACCTTAACCGGAATGATCTGACATTAACTGAGGGCATACTAACGAAATTCTACCTGGTGTGTACAATTAATTTGAGGAGTTGCTGAACTTTGAATCTTTCCTTAGCATTTTCTAAAGTTTCCTGGTAGTCAATACTGAACTTACAAGGCATTCCTCTTAGAGTTCTTCTTCAAAATTAGTTCTCAAAATTTTGCTTTTACTATGTGTCAACATTTATACTATCTAAATATGAATATGTATAAATCTGGTCCAAAATAAATGTGTTATTTCTTTTAAACAAATATGGAATGCTCTACATTTTAAAATTTAAAGTTATTTTTCTGGTAAAGTGAAAACTGGGCTCCCTGGGCTCTTATTAAACACACACAGGTGCACACACATACACACACAGAGTAATCTATAGACATAGATTAGTTTAATACTTGTGTGTGTAATGTATGTATATGCAAGTATGCATTTCTGTATACAGATGTGGGTAGTCTCTTTTCTTTGCTCTCCCTGACTTGGCCTATATATATATATATATCATTGTAAGCTAGAACCAGGATATGTAAATGGCAATTAGCTTATCTGAGCCTAATTTAAATAACCAGATTCTTATCTATAGTTGAATAACTGTATTTGAATGTTAAGATTTAGGAGTTAAATTAAGGCTTAGATGTTCACTGTCAAATCTTGCTCCAAAATATATTGTTAAAACATTTGTTGAGTAAATGAGAAAAAAATAAATAAATTAAGCAGTTGTTTTCCTTTTGAACCAAATAAACAAAAAAGAAAAAAAAGAAAAGGAAAAAAACCTAATAACATTTTAATCTCTTTTTCTTTAATTTATCCCTCATTACATTGATTAAAAGGAAAGAAAATTGGCACTAAAGTATTATTAATACAAAATAATCAGGAGTAGATTGTTAATGGCAAAGTTTCTTCTGGATATTTTATGCTAATAATCACCTAAAAGATATAGTTGAATTAAATGTAGTCCTTTAGAAATGTATTGATCATTTCCTCTATACAACATAAACACTTTAAAGAGTTTTTAAAATTCATAATAATGTGACTTTGATAATTATAAAATATTTGATACATTTGAAAAATGTATATTTATATTTGTTTCCAGATATTATCTATTTTTATGATTATTCCATGGTCAAAAAAAATAGGATTTTTAAGAAATATAGGGGGGATGGTCGGAAGATGGTGGAGGAGCAAGACATGGAGATAACGTTCCTCCCCACAAATACATCCAGAATATATCTACATGTGGAACAGCTCCTACAGAATACCTTACGGATGCTGGCAGTGGACCTCAGACTTCCAAAAAGGCAAGAAAATCCCCATGTAACTGGGTAGTGCAAAAGAAAAGAGGGAAAAAAAGAGACAAAGGAATCCCGAGGAGATGTGCCCTTCTGGGAGGGAACTGTGAAGGAGGAGAAGCTCCCACATACTAGGAAGTCTCCATGTGGGGATGGACAGGGGGAGCTTTGGAGCCCATGGAAGAGAGAGCAACAACAGATGCATGGAGGGCAGAGTGGAAAGATTCCTACATAGAGGATTGGATTGGTGCCAAGCAGCATTTCCCAGCCTGAGATGCTTGTCTACTTGCCAGCAGTGGTGGGTGGGGCCTGGGCACCAAAGTTTGGGCTTCAGAGAACAGACACCAGGGAGAGAACTGGGGTTGGCTGTGTGAAAACAGTCTGCGGGGCTAGTGCACCACAGCTAGCAGGGAGGGAGTCTGGGGAAAAGCCTGGGCCTTACAGAGAGGCAGGAGACCTTTGTTTCAGGGTGCTTGAGAGCAGCTTCCTGCTCTGCACACTCACAGGTTGCAGGGCAATGCCTGCACAAGCACCATCATGAGCTGTGGATGCTATACTGGAACACAGAGCCTGCCACTGCAGCCACCAAGGGTCCTGTGTGCAAAGCAGGTCATTGACCATACCTTCCCAGCAGCAGGTGCAGCCTACCAGCACCAAGGGTCCCACATTCAGGACCAACTTCCCTGGGAGAACGCAGGACACACCTCAGGCTTATGCCAACTTCTGCTGCTGCAAGTGCTCCTGAAAGTTTCAATTAGACTTCCATATCCCTCCCTGCCCCCGGCCTGAATTTGCAAGGGAGCCCCAATTACCCTCTTGCCTGGGCAGGGAACTGATGCCTGTGAGCAGCCCTTAGAGACGGGACCAAATCCAAAACTGATCCCTGGGGATTGTAGGACCAAAGAAGAGAAAGGGAAACAGCCACAGGAGGAGCAGATTTAACACCCACAATCGGTTGACAGACTCTGCATCTGTGGATTACCTGAATAGATGAGTGTTTCTACAATAAAGGCTGTAGACTTAGGGGGCAATTGTGGACTTTTGGGGGAAATACATGCAGGACTAAGACCACATCACAGTCTGAGCTGACTCCACAGTGCCCACAGCAGGTGCAGAGACCTACCTAGAAGTATTGGAGGACTTCCTGGTTTGTTTGGCTTGTTTCTGGTTTTATGTAATAGTTTAATCGTTACTGTATATATTCGTATGTTGGTTTGTTTATTGGTTTGATTGCTCTCCTCTTTGTTTTTTCTCTTTTTCTTTTCTTTTTTTCTCTTCCTCTTCCTTCTTCTCTTTTTGCAAGTGCAAGTGTGTACATCTCTTTGTGTGATTTTGACTGCTTAGTGTTACTTTTAACACTTGTCTTGGCATTCTGTGTGTTCTTTTCATTTCTTCATTTTTTTGCTTTTCTCTTCTTCCTCCTTTTTCTCCATGCTATGCAGCTTCCAGGGTCTTGGTGCCCCAGCTGGGGGTCAGACCTGGACCTCTAAGGCAGAAGAGCTAACTCCAGGATATTGGACTACTAGAGAACGCCTGACCCCATGGAATATGAATCAGCAAAATCTCTTCCAGAGGTCTCATTCTCAACACTAAGATCCAACTCCACCCAAAGGCCAGCAAGCTCCAGTGCTGGATACTTCAAGCCAAAGAACTAGCAAGATAGGAACATAATGGCACACATTAGCAGACAGACTGCCTATAGTCATACTAAGCTCACAGACACACCCAAACACACCAACAGATATGACCTGGCACATCAGAAGGACAAGATCCAGCTCCACACACAAGAACACAGGCATCAGTCTCCCCTCACCAGGAAGCCAACACAAGCCACTGGACCAACCACCCCACTGGGGACAGACAACAGAATTAAGAAGAAGTATGACCCTGCAGCCTGAGGAAAGAAAACCCCAAACACAGTAAGTTAAACAAAATGAGAAAACAGAGAAAGATGCAGCACATGAAGCAACAAGGTAAAAACCCACAAGACCAAACAAATGAAGAAGAGATAGGCAGTCTACATGAAAAACAATTCAGAATAATGATAGTAAAGATGATCCAAGATCTCAGAAATAGTATGGAGGCACAAATAGAGCAAATGAAATACATGTTTAATAAGGAACTGGAAGAACTAAAGAGCAAACAAACAGTGATGAAGAACACAATAGCTGAAATTAAAAATGCTCTAGAAGGAATGCAGAGCAAAATAAATGAGAGAGAAGAACAGATAGGTGACCTAGAAGATACAATGGTAGAAATAACTGACATGGGGCAGAATAAAGAAAAAAGAATGAAAAGAATTGAGGACAGTCTCAGAGACCTCTAGGACAACATTAAATGCACCAACATATGAATTTTAGGGGTTCCAGAAGAAGAAAAGAAAAAGAAAGGGTCTAAGAAAATATTGGAAGAGATTATAGTAGAAAACTCCCCTAACATGGGAAAAGAAATAGTCAATCAAGTCCAGGAAGCACAGAGAGTCCCATATAGGATAAACCCAGGGAAAAACACACCAAGACATATTAATCAAACTATCAAAAATTAAATACAAAGAAAAAACATTAAAAGCAGCAAGGGAAAAGCAACAAATAAATAACCAAAAGATCACTGAAGAAATCAAAGAGGAAATCAAAAATACCTAGAAACAAATGACAATGAAAACACAATGTCCCAAAACCTATGGGATGCAGCAAAAGCAGTTCCAAGAGGGAAGTTTATAGCAATACAATCCTGCCTCAAGAAACAAGAAAAATCTGGAATAAACAACCTAACCCTATATCTAAAGCAATTAGAGAAAGAAGAACAACAACAACAAAAAAAAAAAAATCCCAAAGTTAACAGAAGGAAAGAAATCATAAAGATCAGAGCAGAAATAAATGAAAAAGAAATGAAGGAAACAATAGCAAAGATCGATAAAACTAAAAGCTGGTTCTTTGAGAAGATAAACAAAATTGATATACCATTAGCCAGACTCATCAGGAAAAGAAGAGAGAAGACTCAGTCAACAGAATCAGAAATGAAAAAGAAGTAACAACTGACACCACCAAAATACAAAGGATCATGAGAGACTACTACAAACAACTATATGCCAATAAAATGGACAACCTAGGAGAAATGGATAAATTCTTAGAAAAGTACAATCTTCCAAGACTGAACCAGGAATAAATAGAAAATATGAACAGATCAATCACAAGCACTGAATTTGAAACTGTGATTAAAAATCTTCCAACAAACAAAAGCCTAGGGCCAGATGGCTTCACAGGCAAATTCTACCAAACATTTAGAGAAGAGCTAACACCTATCCTTCCCAAACTCTTCCAAAACATAGCAGAGGGAGGAACACTGCCAAACTCATTCTATGAGGCCACCATCACCCTGATACCAAAACCAGATAAAAATGTAACAAAAAAGAAAATTACAAGCCAATATAACTAAAGAACACAGATGCAAAAATTCTCAACAAAATACTAGCAAACAGAATCCAACAGCACATTAAAAGGATCATACACCATGATTAATTGGGGTTTATCCCAGGAATGCAAGGATGCTTCAATATATGCAAATTGGTCAATGTGATATACCATATTAATAAATTGAAGGATAAAAATGATATGATAATTTCAATAGGTGCATTAAAAGCTTTCAACAAAATTCAACATCTATTTATGATTAAAAAAATAATAATAACTCTCCAGAAAGTTCACATAGAGGGAACCTACCTCAACATAATAAAGGCCATATATGACAAACCCACAGCCAACATCATTCTCAATGGTCAAAAACTGAAAGCATTCCCTCTAAAATCAGGAACAAGACAAGGATGTCCACTCTCACCACTACTATTCAACATAGGTTTGGAAGTCCTTGTCATAGCAATCAGAGAAGAAAAAGAAATAAAAGGAACCCAAATTGTTAAAGAAAAAGTAAAACTGTCACTGTTTGTAGATGACGTGATACTATACATAAAAAACCCGAAAGATGCTACCAGAAAACTACTAGAGTTAATCAAAGAATTTGGTAAAGTTGCAGGATAAAAAATTAATGCACAGAAATCTCTTGCATTCCTATACACCAATAATGAAAAACCAGAAAGAGAAATTAAGGAAACACTCCTGTTTACCATTGCAACAAAAAGAATAAAATATCTATGAGTAAATCTACCTAAGGAGGCAAAAGACCTGTATGCAGAAAATTATAAGACACTGATGAAAGAAATCAAAGATGATACAAACAGATGGAGAGATATATCATGTTTTTGCATTGGAAGAATCAACATTGTGAAAAAGACTATATTACTGAAAGCAATTTACAGATTCAGTGCAATCCCTGTCAAATTACCAATGGCATTTTTCACAGAACAAGAACAAAAAAGTATACAATTTATATGGAAACACAAAAGATGCCAAATAGCCAAAGCAATCTTGAGAAGAAAAAACGGAGCTGGAGGAATCAATCTTCCTGACTTTAGACTATACTACAAAACTACAGTAATCAAGACAGTAAGGTAGTGGTACAAAAACAGAAATATAGATCAATGGAACAGGATAGAAAGCCCAGAGATAAATCCACACACATATGGTCACCTTATCTTTGACAAAGGAGGCAAGACTATACAATGGAAAAAAGACAGCCTCTTCAATTATTGGTGATGGGAAAACTGGACAGCTACTTGTAAAAGAATGAATTTAGAACATTCCCTAACACCATACACAAAAATAAACTCAAAATGGATCAAAGACCTAAATGTAAGGATGACACTATAAAACTCTTAGAGGAAAATATAGGCAGAACACCCTATGACATAAATTACAGCAAGATCTTTTTTGACCCAACTCCTAGAGTAAAAGAAATAAAAACAAAAATAAACAAATGGGAACTAATGAAACTTAAATGTTTTTGCACAGCAAAGGAAACCATAAATGTGACAAAAAGTCAACACTCTGAGTGGGAAAAAATATTTGCCAATGAAGCAACTAACAAAGGATTATTCTCCAATATATATAAATAGCTTATGCAGCTCAATAAAAAACAAAACAAAACAAAACAAAAACCTATCCAAAAATAGGCAGAAGACCTAAACAGACATTTCTCCAAAGAAGACGTACAGATGGCCAACAAACATTAAAAGATGTGCAACATTACTAATCATTAGAGTAATGCAAATCAAAACCACTATGAAGCATCACCTCACACCAGTCAGATTCACCATCATCAAAAAAACCTAGGAACAATAAATGCTGGAGAGGCTGTGGAAAAAAGGAAACCCTACTGCACTGTTGCTGGGACTGTAAAGTGACACAGCCACTATGGAAAACAGTATGGAAGTTCCTTAAAAAACTGAAACTAGAACTAGCATGTGACCCAGTAATCCCACTACTGGACATATACCTGGAGAAAACCATAATTCAAAAAGGTACAGGTACCACAATGTTTATTGCAGCATTATTTACAGTAGCTAGGACACGGCAGCAACCTAAATGTCCATTGG
Source organism: Hippopotamus amphibius kiboko (assembly GCF_030028045.1). Lineage (NCBI taxonomy): Eukaryota > Metazoa > Chordata > Mammalia > Artiodactyla > Hippopotamidae > Hippopotamus > Hippopotamus amphibius. The sequence continues at coordinate 56,292,683 of NC_080198.1, read as the reverse complement.
CAGGTGAATGGATAAAGAAGATGTGGCACATACATACAAAGGAATATTACTCAGCCATAAAAGAGAATGAAATTGAGTTATTTGTATGCAATCTAAAAAACTGGTACTGATGAACTCAGTGGCTGAGGAAGAATAAAGATGAAGATGTAGAGAACAGACTTGAGGACATGGGGAGGGGGAGAAGGAGAATCTGGGACAAAGTGAAAGAGTAGCATTGACATTTATACAGTACCAAATGTAAAATAGATAGCTAGTGGGAAGCAAGTGCATAATACAGGGAGATCAACTCGATAAGAGGTGATGACCTAGATGGGTGGGATAGGGTGGGATAAGGTGGGATAGGGAGTGTGGGAGGGAGGCTCAAGAGGGAGGGGATATGGGGATATATGTATAAATACAGTTGATTCACCTTGTTGTACAGTGGAAACTGGCACAACAGTGTAGCTATTATACTCCAATAAAGATCAAAAGAAATAAAATTTAAAATTAAAAAAAGATATATATCACTATTATGAGCATGTAGGACATATATTAAAATTATATTTAGATTGTAAGATTATTTGCTCATATTTTTATTTCAGGTCTCAGTTGATTTTAATTTTATAAAGATTACCTGAACATCTTACATAGCTTATGAGATAAAATACAGTATTAAATATGATACTTATTCAGAGATAATTAAAAATAAATAAAATTTTCTCATTGTTGTATATTCTGTGATATTTTTAAGGTACTAGAATTTTGATTGTCTCAAGATATTTTATTTTATTATTATTTGAATTTTACTACCTTTCACAGCATATAGTCCAACTGGGATCATCTTTCTTTCTTTCCTTTTTTTTGGCTGCATTGGGTCTTTGTTGCTTTGTGCAAGCTTTCTCTAGTTATGGTGAGTGGGGGCTACTCTTTGTTGTGGTGTGTGGGCTCCTCAGTCGGGTGGCTTCTCCTGTTGTGGAGGATGGGCTGTAGGTGCACAGGCTTCAGTAGTTACAGTTCGTGGGCTCTAGAGCCAGGCTCTGTAATTGTGGTACATGGGCTTAGTTGCTCCCCAGCATGTGGGATATTCCTGGACCAGGGATCGAACATGTGTCCCCTGCACTGACAGGCAGATTCTTAACCACTGCACCACCAGGGAAATTCAGGATCATCTTTTCTTATATTATAAATTCTTGCCTTAATTTGTTCTTTAGCTTGTCTAATATATATCTGGATCCTACTACATGGATCAATTAGACTATGAAAATAAGACAACACAAAACTTATTTTGATTATTTGTTAATGCATAACCAACTACACCAAAGTTTAGTGCTTTAAAACAGCCACCATTATATCATATTTCACATTTTGGAGGGTCAGGAATTTGGGCAGATTTCAGCCAGGTGATTCTTCCGGTCAGTGTTGCATTGCCTAGAGTCAACACTATTCAGCTGGCATCTTGACTGTTCTGAAAGGCCCAAATGAGCTTCACTCACATGACTGGTGCCTTGGTGGGAAGGCTAGAAGGTGAGCCTAACTAGGGTTCTTCCCTTCTCCGTGCATCTTAGGGTTTCTCTCATTATCTCCTCTGCAGAATGGTTGACTATTTATAATAAATGTGGTGGTTCTTACAGACTAATTCTGAAACTAGCATGATGTTACTTCTGCCATATTAGTCAAAGCAGTCCCAGACCAGTCCAAATTCAAAAGGAGGGGAAATAGACCCACCCCTCCATGGGAAGTAGGAGAAAGAATCCTTTGTCATTATTATTCTTCCACAGCAGCATTGCCAAAGAAAATAATCTTTCATTTTTCAACCTCTAAAGTCTTATTGCTATGTATTGTAACATTTGGCTTAGGGAAAATAATGAATATTTATCATAGTTTTTGTTACATATCATTTAACAATAAAACTATACATATAGATCTGAAAGTGAGGCTCTGAACACTAGGAAGTATATGAGACAATTTTATGAAGATGTTGATAATTATTCAGATTGTCTTTAATAATTGTAAAATAATTGTTGCTATTATCTTAGTATAATAAAAAATAGGCAATGTTTTAAGTGCTTTCTATTTTTTTTGAGTTATTTAATACTCCAATAATTCTCCAAGAAGGGCACTATTACCATTCTTGTTTTATAGATTAAAGAATTGAGGCACAGAAATATTGAGACAATTTCTTAAATTTATAGAGCTAGTAAGTTGTATACCAGAGATTCAAATCTCATCAGTCCGGCCTTAGAATCTATATTGCCTTTCTACTTATCCTTTCAAGATATAATGATTCCAAAATATTTCCACAGAAAGAGTTATAAAATCTTGCAAATATAAAAAAGTTACAAGGATTTTAATATCTCCCAACTGATTAGTGACATAGTAACAATATCAGCAATTTATTCTCTGTCATTCCCTTTACGGATTATTATGCTTTACAAACACCCAGAGAGGAGGATGCCTCTGAGACTTTATGAATTAATCAGTTGGATGGCTATTTACAATTAAAATAATTCATAGTAAGTTAGGAATTCTGTTATTTCTCTGAGTTCTATAGACTGTGAATTTATGCTGATATCCGTGACACTTCTGTTTGAATTATTATACGTAAACAATTCTAGCTGTATATATGTTAAATATAATTATCTTCAAGTCATAAAATATTTGTTACTTATATTTTTATCACTTATAAGTTTATTTACATTGTTCAGTAAGTGCAATTTTACTAGTACCATATTAGTACAACAAAACTATATTTTCAAACTGTCTTCTAAGAGTATACTTTACTTACAAAGTCCTTTAGAAGTTAATTTCTCATTGATAGTTTGTAGAAATATATGACATAAATGGAAATCTCATTATTTAGAGAAAGTTAATTTCCTGTGTATTTTATAATTTGAGTACATATAAAAATGATTTTTGAAATTCTCAATCAGAGATGATATTTAATCTCTTTCAGAAATTAAAAAGTGCTTCTGGTTAGACATAAACATCTGGGATCCAAACACACACTATGAACTTGAAGTCATTCTCTATTCTTCCTATTTCTTACAAAGCTGTTTTGACATTTGGAGAATAATATGAGCAGAAAAGAACAGCATGGGAATTCAATCAAGTCAATGATTAGTATTCATCCAAGTCATTACAGAAGTAGTCCTAGATATTCTGAATGTGAACTCCTATATATATGTATGAGATACCTATTCTGAAATAACTCAGATATCTAGTTTGTTGTAGAGGAATCATGCTTATTGCAGAAAATCTTGAGTAGGACTCTTCTAACTTGTGTCAAGGAAAAAAGGACTATATTAAGGAGACTTCTCTAAATATTCACAGAACACACTAATGTGATAAATTCCTTATAAGACATGCTGTTTAGAAACCTTTAAATGTTGTTTAATCCAACAGCTCCCAAACTCATTTTCTAAAAATTTATATTTTAAGCAAAATCTTCTGATGCCTTGATCATTAACAAATACTTTAAGAACTGCTACCTTAAAATATAATTTCTATAAGTATTTTAGGAACTTCTTGTAAGAAAGTATATTTGGGAATAGCACTGCTATATTTTCAGTGAGATTATTTACCTTTTTCTAAATGTGTAACTAGTTGCTTGGTTAAAAATACAAGTCAAATGGTAATCTAAATAAAATTCAAAGGAAACAGATGAAATAATATGTTTAATATATATGATATCTTGAACTTGATATATTAAATATGAATAATATTGAATGTTGACTGAATGATATAATTTATTTCACCTCATATATCCAAAACATTATTTAAATTTGAAATGAGTATAAAGTGATATTAATGAGATGTTTACAATTGGTTTTTCACTTTGTCTTAGAAATCTGGTGTGTATCTTTACACCTAGAGCACGTCAGTGTGAAATAGCCACATTTCAAGGTTTTGATAGACAATTTTGGTTAGTGACTACCAAATTGGGCAGCCTAGCTTTGCTTCATGAAGCTATTTTATTTATATAAAATATATATATTTTAAATTTTAATTTCACAACTTCTCACACAATCACATTTGTTTGTTTCGATAAGTAGAAAGCTGGTGACTTCAGAAATCTTTCTAGAATTTGATATACACATTTTAAATTTTTAATTAAACTTATTGTGATATATCTAAGACAATCCACCATGCAAAAAGTACAGTTCTATGAGATTTGACCACCATTTACAGGCATGTAACCAAAACCACAATGAACATAAAAGTATTCCATCACTCTAAAAATTTCATTTATGTATCCTTTCAGTCACCTCCCTCCCAGAGTCCAGACAACCACTGATATGTCTTCTGTCACTAATGATTAATGTTGCCTGAAGTAGAATTATATGTAAATAGAATTATATATTATATATTATTTCTTTCTGGTTTTGCTCAGTCTAATGCCTTATGATATTTCCTCCAGGTTACATATAGCAATGGTTTGTTCCTTTATAATGTTGAATAATATTTCATTATATGAAAATATCACAATTTGTTTAGCTATTCACCTGCTGCTGAACATTCGTGTTGTATCATTTTAGGCTATTATAAACAAATCCCCTGTGGACATTCTTGTGCATGTCTTTTTGCGGACAAATGTTTTCATTCTTATGGAAGAATATATTTGCATGGGACTTCTTGGACATGTTGTGTTTTTGAAAGTGAAATCTGTTTTCTAAAGTAGTTGAACCAATTCATAAAACCAAGAGTCGTATTATTCTAGTCGTTTCACATTCTTAGCATCACTTGATATGGTCAGTCTTCATAATTTTAGTCCTTCTATTGGGTTTATAGTGGTAATCCATAGTGACTGAAGATGCTAACCATCCCTTCATATATTTATTAATCATCTGATATATTGTTTTGTGATGTATCTGTTCAAATAGTTTATTTTCTTAATTGGGTTGTTTCCTTATAATTTCTGGATATAAGTCCCTTATCAAATATATATATTGCTAATATTTTGCCTCACTTTATGTTTTGTTTTTTATGTACTTAATGGAGAATGTTGTCTTCAGACACTTAAAATTTGGTGAAGTTCAATTTATGAATTTTTTTTCATGTTATGTGCTTTTTGTATCCTAAGAAATCTCTGGACTCTTAGATACTGTTCTAAAGTATCAAACATTCTCTTACATATTTTCTCCTATACATGTTATATTTTTAACTTATATATCAGACCTAAGATCCATTTTAAATTAATTTCTTTTTGGCGTGAGGGAAGAATTTAGTTTTTTTTTTTTCTTCCAAATGTATATCTAGTTTATTAGAACCTAGTTGTAGAAACTTGTTATTGTCCTATAGGTTACTGAAGCTTAGTTCATTCATTTTTTCAACCCATTTTTTGTATTTATTTATTTTTATGCTTCATTTTAGGTATTGCTATAGACTGAATTGTGTCTCCCCAAAACTCATCTATGGAAGCTCTAACCTCCAGTATGACTATATTTTGAGATAGAGCCTATATGGAGATAACTGAGGTTAAATGAGGTCATAAAGGCAGGGCCCTGATTAGGATTAGTGTCCTTTTAAGAAGAAACACTAGAGAGTTCTTTAACTCTCTCTCTCCATGTAAGCACAGAGAAAAGCCTATTTGAGTTCATAGCAAGAAGGTGGCCATCTGCAAGCCAGGAAGAAAGCCCTCCCCAGAGTCTGACTGTGCTGGATCCTGATCTCTGGCTTCTGGCTTCCATAACAGTGGGAAAATAAATTTCTGTTGTTCAAGACACGCAGACTATAGTATATTGTTATGGCAGCCCGAACTGACTAACACAGGCATTCTCAATTGTTATTTCTTTGCATTTACTGCTAATTTGACCTTCAGTGCCTAGTCTGCTGCTAACCTCACCCAGTGAATATTTTAACTTAGATACTGCATTTTTATCCCTAGAAGTTCCATCTGATTCTTATCTATATACCTTGCATTTCTCTTTTGCATTATACTTTTCTTTAAAATCTTGACTATTCAAAATTTTTCTTATGTGTTTCACAATTCTACTTCTTTGCATGGTTAGTGATTGTTTTATTAGATTCCAGACATTACATATGTCATGTTTTTGAGTGTTTATATTTTGTTGACTTTCTTCAAAGAGTATTGAAGTTTACTCTGGGAGGCAATTAAGTTATATTAAGAGGCTTTATTTTATTTTATTTTTTGTTAGGGTAGCAATAGACTTTACTCAAGGGTTAATATAGTCTTACTACCCAGTTATGACCCTTTAAGGTTTCTATTGATTGTCTAAGTGTTCAACAAGGTTTCTTTACTCTCTCAGGACAAAATTTGAATATCTTCCATCCCCGTGTGTGGCCTGGGAATAAGTAGTCATGTAAATTGCTCACAGTTGGTTTTGCTTGGCTTTGTAGAGTTTCACCATATGCATATTCAGATTAATATTCAGCCAAGAAAAAAAAGAGGACCACTATATGAGCTTTTTACAAGCTTCCTGCTTTCTGATAATCTACCCCGAAAATTTCATCAGCCTCGGTCTCCCAAAACTCAACTGTGTCTCTTCAACTCAACAAAACTCTTAAGTTCTGCTTTGCTTCTCTTTTCTTGCACTGCAATCCAGAACTTGCTTCCCCTTCGGATAGAAAGGCAGAGCAGCTGTAGAGATCTCCTCATTCTCTCATGAACCATAATCCTGTAATTTCCATCACTGCAATTAGTGAAAACATTGTTTCATACATTTGTCCATATTTCTAGTAATTTGTATGCCAAACAAGCTGCATACCAGTTATTGCTTTATAGGGATTCGCAATAAGCACTGACTAGGAGAATATATAAAGTAAAGAATATTTATTTCTAGATATTTTTGCTCTGTTTCAGAAATAAGATTAATGTGGGATAGAATTGAGACAACAAGCATGAACATGAGAGAAAGGATTTTTCTGAAAGGAGAAGGAGTTGTGCAATTAGTACATATCTAAGAAATGGGCAGTTAAGAAGTATTCTAAAATAACAAGATAGGGATCAAGAAACAGGTGTCTTACACGTAGGCATTAACTACTTTTTTTTTCCCAACATCCCACTAAAAAAATGGTACAAGAATATAAAAAGTACAAGAGTTTATAGGAGAGAAGGTAAAAGCAAAGATTTCAATGATTTTTTGCATTATATGAAGGAGTAGAATCATTAACTAATTTAATGAGTAAGGAAATGTTAAACATAAATATGTTTTGAAAAGAATAGCTGCAAACAACCAAGTTCATTTACCCTGTTGAATCTTTGAGAAGTTTGGTACTTAGAGGGACCATTTCAAGGATGACAAAATCACTGAAGAAAATTTTATGTTAATTTGTCAGTTATTGTTATAGAAAAGATACTCAGATATAGTTGGGAAACTTTTTAAAGATTAATATTTTACTTCTAAAAGTTATATGCAAAATTCTCAGTTGTATGAGGAGCTTGATTTTATACATCACTAAAGCTGATCCACATATTTTGTTTTTCCCCAAACTGAGCATATATAAACTAAGAGATAACTCATGAAATTATTGCTGTTCTGAAAGATATGTTTGTAGATACTAAATTGGTTTCCTGTTATTTTCTTTAATATTGCCAAATTAATATTTACTTGTTTTCTTTTTATACCGTGTACAAATTCATTTCTTAGAGGAAAACAAGGTATTGTAATATTTGAATAACAAAATATTTACAATCAACTAGAAATATGAATATCACTTTATGATTGTTTTAGCTTCATCTGATTAAATAGACTAAACAGATGGTCTGGGTAAATAATGTATCTTTGACTTATCTATCAAATGAGATAGAACCAGATAGTACTGTAAGTTTGGAAAAGAAGCAGCAGTTGAATATAGAAAAACATGAATATTATGGTTTGCTCAGAAGTGTAGCAATATAAGATAACTACAAGCATAAAATTTAGGATATCTTTTGTTAGTAATTTTAAAATATTTCTTGAGTATTATAAAATATATCTCATAACCTGGGAAGAAGAATTAATATCTCATAAAATAGTTAATGGTTATAATTGTATACACAAACAAAGACATCTAATTGTTCCTAATCAGTTCATCACACAAGCAATAACAAGATTTATGAATTAATCACTTTAGGCTGAATAAAAAGCATTGTAAGAGGCCTGGCCTTAGCTTTTTAAAAATATTTGACTTCCAACTCAAGCCACCCAAAAAAGGAGTACGAAAGCAAATCGTTGTTAACTTTAAAAACCTAGGTCCCATAGTCTCTTTTGAGATTCAGTCAAAAGCATTGGTCAGAGGAAATGTTCATAGGGTGAGACAATCTATCCCTAGTGATAGATATTTTTGACTATAACCAGCAGAGTCAACTCCTCTCCCCTTCATCCCCTATAAAGGAACTGAAAAATGTTTCTGTAGCTGCTATAAAATTATTCAGTTATACGAACAAGAAAGTTCTAATACAATGTTGTTCTCAAAGTCCTGATGGGTGAAACAGTGCAATGAATGGAACTTCTGGTGTTTATAGTAATAAAATCCCTTGGAGAGGGTCCAAAAGTCCATTTGCCTAATACTGAATTGTCTGTTCCTAATGCTGTTATAGTGGCATTTCAGTCTATTCCAGAAGAGCAGATGCCCACTGTTTTGGATTTGCAGATTTTCACAGGAGATTGGCTATGTCTACTCACTAAATGGTAGAACAATTTAGAAAATATCTCTGGCCATAACTTGTTCATTTAATTGATTAAGAGTTCAACCTAGCTGGGAGGGTATTTGAATTAGATCTTCTGTATTTGGAGCTGTGGATTCCACTTCGTAGTGGATATCTTAGGTTTAGTTAACAGCTGCTGGCAAACTTTAAGTAGCTAGTAAGCTTTCTATTGTGTCAGTATTAAGAATGATGGCCGACATAACCCCTAAAATCTGCAGGGTCATCCACAAATTAATCCATGAAAGTTGTACATGTTGGTATTATTTATTAATATTTATGCTATTATGGATGTCTTTTTTTTTTTTTTTTAAATAGAATTGTAAGAAATGTTCTGCTTAACTTGCTTGGGAAATATACCCAAAGCGTATTAATAGCTCACACTCTACCATGTTTTAACTTTTAAGAAAGTAAAAAGAAATCACTGCTGCCAGTATGAAAATTCTACAAGCTAATTCCTGTATTTAAAACGTTTTTCTCCCTGCACCCCTCTTCCCCAGTACACTCACCATAGTACATCTTTCTAAGGCCACTAAGAGAGGCAAGAGAAATAGTGGTTAACAGAATTATTTGTGTGATAGAGTGATTTTGTTCTTTTTCCTGTTTTAGAGCTTTTGTAGCTGAACTTAACTCATAAGTGCATTTTCCGTTTCTTAGTAGGAGATGGAGTAGCTTGTGGTAAACTTTAAAATTTAGAGGGTCCTGAGCATTAAAAATGCAAATATTAGTCTTGTTTGGATCCTCGCAAACAGTGATGGTGAACAAGGATGCCATCATTCCAGGATTGATTCTAAGACAAGGACTCTGGTGGGTGCATTTCCTTCCCAACCAACCGTTTCCAAATTTTTTTCTTCTTTTGCTTCTGATACTTCTGTGAACATTGCCTGTAATCAAATTTATTGGTAGCATTGCTCTGATTTCAAGGCCAAAAAACGCTAAGTATTTGTGTGACATTGTTAAATAAGGTTTTTAATATTTACATAAAGCTAAAAATGGAATTCATCCATTGGATTTTTGTAGTGATGTTTTCATGGTGGAAACATAAACATGTCATTTTGTGGTAGATAGCCAATTTACAGACATGCAGACCCATTTCTTTAGATGTTATCAGATTTAAAAACAACTTCAAACTGTTATTTTGCTGAAAGTTGGGAATATATTAAGTAAGTTTCACAAAATAGGGCATTTTAAACCAAATTCTGTTGAAAGATTTGAAAGTTGTGCTTTTTTATGCTTGAGCAACATTTTTTGAAATTATTTTAAGTCAACAATGCAGTATTTTTTAAAGTTTTTCTTAAAAGGTATGTTTTAATGTAACATGTAACCAATGTAACTTCAGCTTTTGACTGGTAAACTTCAAGTGCTTTTATATTTCAGGTTGACTTTAAAAAGCCAATGAGCAGTACTCAAAGGTTATGGATTCTTAAGCAATTAATGGAATAGTATTTTGTTATGGAGTCTAGAATTAAAGCACCTTGTATTGTCTGCTTTTAAAATATTCTATAGTTTTTAACTTAAAGCATAAAGAGTAACATTTTATCTTATATTAATTAAAAAGTTACATTTTCCATTTGTTAATACAGATGCATTGCCTGTTTTATGACCAGTGTTTACCCTCTAAGTCAGTTCTATGCAGGACCTTTCACCAAATGCTGCTGCTCCGGTTTCTTAAAGGAAACATTCTGTGCTATGCTGTGGTGTATTGTCACCTTGCTGCTTGACAGATAGGCTTATAAGGAATTAGAACTGTGTGTGTTAATAGTACCTTTGTATAACGAGATGTAAAATTAGAGATGAGGAGTCTGTAAATGATTATTCACTGTTTTAAAACTGGTCAACACTATATCTAAAGCTTCTGTGGTTTGTCTGTATGATGTTTCACTTTAAATGGCACAGAATAAATTAAAATGAAAACAAAAAAAAAAAACAAACAAACAAAAAAAAAGAGTTCAACCTATATATAACATAATCAGAACTATGTATAATTCAGCCTTTTCAAATTGCATTGCCAGCTACTGAAGACTCTGAAAGAATTTGACTAAAAGCCAAAACCAGAATTATTTTATAGTATTCTATGCAACCATGCATGCAAACAAAATTTGATTTTCCTTAATTTTGATACATATTGAGAAATAGATGTTAAAACTTAAGGCATCTAAAGTGCCATATTTCTTTTTAAATCTATGTCATGATTTTTTTTTCAAAATGTCAGTGTTAAAAGTAATGTTTTTATACTACAATAGTAATATTTTCTGATTTAGATACCAAAAGACCATATATAGTTAATTTTTATGTACCCAACAGTGATAGATACAGTAGATACATATAAAGTTTCTGCTCATAATTTAAGATTCTGATTCTAATACAAAAGGGTATAGATCTGTCAGAAGTAGCAGTAGCCCATGGTGACATTTCACTTATTGCTCAAATAAGTTGAAAAACAGTGCAAAACCAATAATTACAAACTTAATTCCATTTAATTTCAATTGTGTTCTTGATGCTGTATATCAAGTCTATAATTAATTTGTTTTTGATTCCGTAGCTAATTTGCCACATGGGATTTTCTCTCTTCCCTGTTCAGTGCCCTAAGCTGATAATCATTCCCCCTTTTACACAATTTAAAATAGCAGAAATATTATACAATTTGGTTTCAGAAAATTAGGGTTTCATTTAAGATTTTCCATTTATTAGCTGTGTTGTTTTGTTTAAGTTATAGCACTGTGTCTCTCTGTTCTCATTTATAAGTAAAAATAATACCTAATTCACAGCAACAATATGAAAAAAGAATATGAAAAAGTTTGGTCCTGGCAAGAACAGTATCAGAATAATAGAGAACTTGTTAGAAATGCAAAGCAATTAAACCCCATTCCAGACCTACCAAATCCGAAACTCTAGGGGTAGAGCCTAGTAACCTGTTTTAACAAGCCCTGCAGGTGATTTTGGTGCTCAGTAAAGTTTGAAAACCAGCAGTTTAAACAATCCTACTTGTCATTCAACTTGGCATCAGAGTCTTGCCTGCTATAGTCTTCTGACAACACCTTGTAATTTGAGTTTAACGATTTGTCCAGGGGTCATTGATAATAACATTGGTCTTTCATACATGGCTTTATGACGTGCATTATTAAATATTTAATACGTAATGAAAATCTCCAAATAAAATTTAAACATAATTACATAAAACACAATATAATTCATGTAGATATCTATTTTGATATTAGTTTTAAATTTCATCTACCTATGGAATTTGCGAAGACATAATACATCACATTGTGTTAGAATCTAGAAAATACCATTGCTTTGCTTCAATTTGTATTTTTCTTCTTACATTGCTCAAATTCTGGTGACTTCTTTCCTCCCTTCCTCTCACCCCTCTTCCTCCTTCCTTTCTTTCTTTTTCTTCCTCCCTTCCCCTTCCTTCCCTCCCTCCCCCTTCCTTTCCTTGTTTCTCTTTTTTTTTTCTTTCATAAATGCCATTATATCATCTTCTGCCATGTTTGCTTTCTTTAAAAAGTGCTGTTGGTACCATTGCAACTGCATAGAATGTCTTCATGCAGTTGTTTTTACTTCAGTTTAGATAAACAATTTCTATTAGAATAGCACAGCAGACAACGAGAAGTAAAGAGGAGAAGAGCAGAGAAAACAAGTAATAAAGGTATTATTTAAGGAAACTTTTGTTGATTTTTGTGTGTCTGCTTGTTTAGTTACAATGTAGAGTATTTTCTTACTCTGGGTTGAAGGAAAGAAAAGACTGCCATGTAAAATACCTGCCTTCAATACATTTTTTTCCTCTTTTTCTCTTTATCAAGTCTAATATTTCTATGTTCTGTCTTCTGCCAACAGTGCTTGAATGGTTTTGTGTTTTATGCTTCATTCCTTTGGGCAAAAAGAATAAATCCAAATTGTTTACAAGCTAAAAAATGGACTTACTATCAGAAAGAAATATATTTTTATTAAACATCTTTGGCTGCAGTTGTTCAAGGTTTTACTACTTAGCCATTCTTAGCCCACTGCTTGGTGATTTGCAAAAACATTCTATACTATAAAAAGTATATATATGTATTTTGCAATTATGATTATTTAATTTCTTATTTTGAGTTTGTTGATAATAACAGAATATTAATTATAAGCATAATATGATTTATAAAATTACTTGTGTGCCAGGCAAAAGCTCTACATGCTTTAATTCATTTAATATTAGTTATAGCTTTATATAACTACTATTATCCCCATTTTAGAGATAAGTAAACTGAAAAAAAATGGAGTTTAAAGATTAACATATACACACTACTATATTTAAAATAACCAGCAAGGACTTACTGTATAGCAAAGGGAACTGTGCTCCATATTGTGTAACAACCTAAGTGGGAAAAGAATTTGAAAAAGAATAGGTACACGTATATGTATAACTGAATCACTTTGCTGTACACCTGAAACAAACACAACATTGTAATCAGCTATAGTCCAACATAAAATTAAAATTAAAAAAATAGATGGCTACTAATAAAATAAATAAAAATAAATTAACAATCTCTTTAAGATCATATAACAGAGGTAGTAAAGCACGGATTTAAATGATAGTAATCTTGTTACAGCATGCTTGGTGTTAGTTGTTTCAAGGTAATACCATAGACAAGATTTAGGAGTAAAGTCTTAAGCAATTCCACTTCAATCATCTCAATCTGTTTTTATTTTCTTCTCAGCAGGGCTAGGGGAAAGTGTCAGCATTAGCTTCTAGAGTTTCACACAATTTTGAATTTTAATTTTTGAACATTTGAGAGAGGTGGAAATGGAAGACTCATCGCTTCAATTGTCAAGCTACTGTTTATGAAGAATAAATATCCACTTTGCATGAAGAACCTCAGGAAAAGACAAAGAAGTAGGTGACTTCCTTCTGTTTTACCCCCAGCCCCCACTCCCAGTATTCCTGATAGTGAGGACTCCATGCTGGAAAAGCTTCTGAACTCAGGGGTGCCTGTTCTGATGCAGATGCAGAGGGAATGCCCAATTATATTCATTTTGATTGAGGATATAATTGATCTACTTTTTTTCTTTAAAATAGTCACAGCCTTGGGAAATTTTATTTTGCATGATTTTCATAGTTTCTTTTTTTTCCACTTAGTTTGCCTTTCAATTCTTATCCCATGTTATCTTCTCTCTCTCTCTCTTTTTATTCTTCTATTTTATGATTTTACATCTTTGATTTCTTTGGCTCTCTTTTGTTTCATGTTTCTTTTTTTAAATTAATTAATTAATTAGTTAATTTATTTATTTATTGGCTGTGTTGGGTCTTATTGCTGCACACAGGCTTTCTCTAGTTGTGGCGAGCAGGGGCTGCTCTTCATTGTGGTGAGCGGTCTGAACATTGTGGTGGCTTCTCTTGTTGCAAAGCACTCTCTCTAGGCATGTGTGCTTCAGTAGTTGTGGCACACAAGCTCAATAGTTGTGGCTCATGGGCTCTAAAGCTCAGAGTCAATAGTTGTGGTGCTCAGGCTTAGTTGCTCCACGACATGTGGTATCTTCCTGGGGCAGGAATAGAACCCGTGTCCCCTGCATTGGCAGGTGGATAATTTTTTTTAAATTTAATTAATTAATTTATTTATTAGCTGTGTTGGGTCTTTGTTGCTGCACTCAGGCTTTCTTTTAGTTGCAGTGGGGTGGGTGGGCAACTCTTCAATGCGGTACATGGGCTCCTCATTGCCGTGGCTTCTCTTGTTGCAGAGCATGGCCTCTAGTCACGTGGGCTTCAGTAGTTGCAGCACATGGGCTCAATAGTTGTGGCTCACAGCCTTAGTTGCTCCGCAGCATGAGGGATCTTCCTAGAACAGGGCTTCAACCCATATCCCCTGCATTCACAGGTGGATTCTTAACCACTGCGCTACCAGGGAAGTCCTGTTTTGTGCTTCTTTAATTATTCATATTCATTTTAAAAATCTGATATTTTTCAAGCAGGAATGGAGTTAAGTTCAAGGAGGTTTTTGTCTTGGGACACAATATTTAAGAAGTCAGGAAAACTCAGTAATCAAAACATGTAATATTTTCATGCAATGTTTTTTAAAAAATCACCAGCAATCTATGGTTCATGGGCTGGTTATCTCTTGATGTAAATAAAGATTTCTGGAACAAGTGCCGGGATTAGATGAGATGAGTGAGGCACAGTTATGCAAGTGCAGGGTCAAATTCTGTCTTTATTTAAACTTTTACTATTTTTTAAATCATGAGTTTTGCATTATTTTTATTTTTTAAATACTACATTAAAATAGTTTTTATATTGATTATGCACTTACTTTGTGCCCCCTTGAATTTTCCACCCTGAAGCAACTGTCTCCCTCACAGTACCCTAGGTCCTAAACTGAGAATATGAGGTTTTTAACTGTTGTTGTTGTTTTAAGTAATCCTGGAGCCCACTTTCATGCTCTAGTTATTGCTTTTCCCGTGAGTCCACAACTAAAAATCTTTCTTCCCCAAAGGATTCTTTTTATAGATAGTACTTATGGATTAATAGATTTTATTGTCTTTAACATATGTCAGGCTATGCAAAGAATGATCTACTATGCAAATTCAGAGCACAAGTTCCACAGATCTCTTTTATTTTTCAAATAAAACATAATAAATCTTTCACATATCAAATTGCAATGAATCCAAGTATCTAATTTTGGTATGCTTTTTAGATTTTTCCAAAACTATGGAGGGTTATGGAATCCACAATGGTGATCTGAATGACTTCCACACTTAAACTGGTAATCATTTGCCTAAAGAATAAAAATCACTGAACTTTCCTCTGTTGCCTTTGCTCCTTGGTGTCACATGGTGCCTCTGTTGAACTCTAGCCCCTCACAGACAACACCCATTGCTGGTCCACCTCGTAATAACCTCTTTCTGGTCTGAGACCTAGCACAAGCCACCATCATCCTACAGAGCAAAGAGATCTTAACTCTTTGTAGGGCAAACACAACTAAGTTTCTTTATTTTGGCCTCCATTCTCTGTTTGTTTACCTATTCTCAGTCTTTATGCTTAGAACTCAAGCTATGCGCTAGGTCTTCTGGTATCAGCCGCATGCAAGGAAGATGGTAGCTATCCTCCAGAGAAACTATACTTCTTGTCTTGAGATTAGTTCAGCAGCCTAGACTCCCACTGCCTTCAGGTAATTTGGCATCAGGATTCTTGTTGCACTTTTATGCTTTGAGCCACTCTGCCCAACAACACGTCTCCTCACTTTGATTCCCAATGATATGGTGGAGAATTCTATTTGTTTCCCTCTAGAAAGGTGCTTAATTCTTATGTATATTGGATTCCCTTCTTCTCTTATAATTTATTTTCTATTCTAGCAATGCCAGGTAGTATAGAATCACAAAGGAAAAGAAATTCTAGGATAGTAGTTTTCCAGAATGATTTACAGAAACAAGAAGGCAAATTTCCCCAAAAGGAAGGGATGAAGATTAATTAATTTAATTTGTCCCCTGTAGTTGAGGAATACTTTTTTTTTTCTTCCATTGTTTACCTACATCAAACCATAGAAAAAGGAACTCACTATATCTGTCCTCCAGGACATTCTCTGTATTTCCTGAGGTAGGAAGCACTTTCAGCTAATACAGGGACAGATATTGAGCCATATTTTCTGAAGGATGTCAGTCTCCTGTTGTTTCTCTCTTTCCCCCACACAGTCACAGTTGGCTCCCATTACTGGCTTTTTCTTTTTTATCAGTCTTCAAGTATCTGGCATCTCCTGCCTGTCTCTACCCTTCCACCCCTTGCTAATCTCTCTTTCTCTGCACAGGTTGTAGAGACTCTTTAGTGTAGTGTCCACAAAGTTAGATTTGCAGACCACTGGCAGGGATCAAAACCAGTCTGGGGAAAGAATCGAAGCTTAGGCTTTACATCTAAGGAACAGCTGCATTTATGATTTCATAAGATATATACTTGGTCATTTAATATTTTGAATGCTGTTTACTTTATTTTCTATTTTTAAATTGTTTCCACTGGTTAAATCCCAAGAAGCAGCAAGAGGAGGGACACTTTTGTCTTACAACTTTCAAAATACTATTATATATGATCACATATATAATCATAAAATTCTGTGCATTAGGTGGTCAGTTCTTTCTCTGGTGAGTAATTTGAAACTTAGAGATCTTAAACAACATTTATATAATTGCAGGGATCAGTAGAGCTAGGATTTGAATCTAGGTTTCTTGGGTCCAGGTGATGGCCTCTTAATCCCTGTGTGGGAACACATTAGACTTTCAGAAGCTCCTGCAAGGTACTCTGACACTTCAGCATCACTTCACCATTTCATTACTCCACATAGCACTTCACTTCCAAGACAGGCTCTAAGTTTTGTCAAATAAAAATTGGGGGAGGATTTTAGGATTGAGGACTAATGCTTGTTCCCTTTTCCTCTTTTATTGTCTCTCAAGAGCAAGAATCAGATGAAAATCAGGGTATATGTGACAAGAATCGTGTACAATTACACAAATATCCTCTAAGTACAATAAGAAAGTGGCTAATTTCCTGAAATAGTTCATTTACGAATGGTGTAAAAATATACCAGTAATGCTAAATACAAAGGACAAACATATGGAATACACAAAAGTATTTAGGGAAAAATCATTCACTTTTAGGTTAAATAAGTCCTTTAAGTAATTATTTTGCCTGAATTTTAATTATTTTATATGTCAAATTTCCATGTTGGGTAGAAGCAGCCAAAAACAACTAACATGTCAGAAGTTACGCCAATATTCCCTTACAAACTCAGGATATTTCCCTGAGGAATAATTAAAAATTGCACATTGTCTAGTACAATCAAGGTGAAGTTTAGCCAGTGAGTGGAGCAAACTGTAGGTTTCAGTGTGACAACACTTGTATGAAGATGTTTCTAACGTTACTATACAATGTCATGAATTTGATGTGATATTCCATCAGAGGTATGAGAACATGTACTTGGTCTAAATGTAAAAAGAATGCAAAGGAGGGGGCTAAATTCGAACACTTTCTGGTTACTGTCTTGCTTCATGGATTACAGCAATACTGCTTCAATGCAGGGTAAAGGACGTCCCTCCTAGCATGGGTCCTTTCTTTCATCTGCCTACAGACATAAGGCAAAAAGAGGCAACAAACATAAAACCACCTCAAAAAAAGTGACAAAAGAAAGTGATCCATTAATTTGTAAATACCTTCTAAAGCTCTCCTTCTTAATAAATTAAACAGGTAAGGTATGTAAGCCACTGGCACAAAAGATTACTATGTGTCTTATAGCCCAGTCACTAACTAGTATTGAATTTTGCCTTTCCATTTGAAAAAATTACATTACTGCCTTTTTCTTCATTTCTGAAAACAACTGGCTAACCACTGTCATCAGGAAGTTTGTTTTTCTTTCCGTGAATCTTACACAAACAGTGGTTTGTGCTGGTTTCCCAAGGTCTACCAATATTTTGGTCCTGCTGCAGTTTTGGTCTGCATTATTAACAGTGTTTTGGTGTATAATGATGTGTGGCCTCACACTGACGCAGACCCCACAGTCAGCATTTAACAAGGCAAATATATGTATGTGGAAAGGCAATAAAACTTTTTCACTTATTTTTCTTTGCCATGCTGAAAATAGTGTTGGCCCTCAAAAGAAGGAATTATTGCTTTGTTTTATAATTTTAGTGAAGAATACAATTTTTACAACTACTTTTTAGTCTTTTATCTGCTATCTAGGCGGTGATAATATAATTCAAGAAATACAGACCCTAGGCTCTAACCACCCTGGCGTACTGCTGGCAGATAATGATCAGCTTCATTTTGCCTCTCATAGGCATTGGGAAAAATAGTTTTCAATAAGAATCAAGAAAACGTGATTGAGGAGGATGGCAATCAAGACGGCAGAGTAGGAGGACGTGTGCTCACTCCCTCTTGCAAGAGCACTAGAATTACAACTAACTGCTGAACAACCATTGACAGAAAGACACTGGAACTCACCAAAAAAAACCACCCCACATCCAGAGATGAAGGAGAAGCCTCAATGAGATGGTAGGAGGGGCGCAATCGTGTTAAAATTGAATCCCATAAATGCTGGGTGGGTGACTCATGAGCTGGAGAACAGTTATACTGCAGAAATTCTGAGGGTTCTGAGCCCCATGTCAGGCTTCCTAACCTAGGGGTCCAGCAATGGGGAGGAGGAATCCCCAGAGAATCAGACTTTGAAAGCCAGCAGGATTTGATTGCAGGACCTCCACAGGACTGGGGAAAATGGAGACTCCACTCTTGGAGCGCACACAAAAAACTATGCTCACCAGCACCCAGGGGGAAGGAGCAGTGACCTCAAAGGAGACTGAACCAGACCTACCTGTTGGTGTTGGAGGGTTGCCTACAGAGGTGGGAGGCAGCTGTGACTCACTGAGGAGACAGGGGCACTGGCAGCAGGGGTTCTGAGAAGTGCTCATTGGTGTGAGCCCTTCCACAGTCCCCCATTAGCTCCAACAAAGAGCCTCTAAGCTCCAGTGCTAGGTCACCTCAGGCCAAACGACCAGCAGGGTGGGAACACAGCCCCACCCACTGGCAGACAAGCACATTAAAGTGTCACTGAGCTCTACCCACCAAATCAGATGAAAGTTTTACTGAGCTCCACCCACCCAGCCCAACCCACCTTCAGTCCTTCCCATCAAAAAGCACCCAAGAACCTCCTAGACAGCTTCCTCCACAAGAGGGCAGACAGCAAAATCAAGCAGTATCAGCACTATTTCATCTTGTGGAAATGAAAATCACAGCCACAGAAAGACACAGAAAATGAAAAGGCAAAAGACTCTGTACCAGATGAAGGGAAAAGATAAAACACCAGAAAAACAACTAAATGAAGAGGAGATAGGCACTCTTCTGGAAAAGGAATTGAGAATAATGATGGTAAAGATGATCCAGGACTTTGAAAAAAGATTGGATGCAAAGATCAAAAAGTTGCAAGAAAAGTTTACCAAAGACCTAGAAGAATTAAAGAGCAAACAAACAGAGATACGCAACATAATAACTGAAATGAAAAATACACTAGAAGGAACCAATAGCAGACTAACTGAGGCAGAAGGATGAATAAGTGACTTGGAACACAGAATGGTGGTAATCATTGATGCAGAAAAGAATAAAGAAAAAAGAATGAAAAGAACTGAAGACAGCCTAAGAGGCCTCTGGGACAATGTTAAATGCACCAACATTCACATTATAAGGGTGCCAGGAGAAAGAGAGAAAGGACCCAAGAAAATACTGGAAGAGATTATAGTTGAAAAATTCCCTAACATGGGAAAGGAAAGAGCCACCCAAGTCCAGGAATTGCAGAGAGTCCCAGGCAGAATAAACTCAAGGAGAAACATGCCAAGACATATAGTAGTCAAACTGACAAAAAGTAAAGACAGAGAAATGTTATTAAAAGCAACAAGGGAAAAATGACAAATAACATACAAGGGAACCCCCATCAGGTTAACAGCTGAATTCTCAGCAGAAATTCTGTAAGCCAGAAGGGAGTGGCATGATATATTTAAAGTGATGACAGGGAATAACCTACAACCAAGAATACTCTACCCAGTAAGTATCTTATTCAGATTCAACGGAGAAATCAAAAGCTTTACAGACACACAACAGCTAAGAGAATTCAGCACCACCAAACCAGCCCTACAACAAATGCTAAAGGAATTTCTCTAAGTGGGAAACATAAGAAAAGAAAAGAGCCTACAGAAACAAAAACAAAACAATTAAGACAATGGTAATAGGAACATACATATTGCTAATTACCTTGAATGTAAATGGACAAAATGCACCAACCAAAAGACACAGACTGGCTGAATGGATACAAACACAAGACCCATATATATGTATATATGCTGTCTACAAGAGACCCACTTCAGACCTAGGGACACATACAGACTGAAAGCGAGGCCATGGAAAAAGATATTCCATGCAAATGGAAATCAAAAGAAACCTGGAGTAGCAATACTCATATCAGATAAAATAGATTTTAAAATAAAAATGTTACAAGAGACAAGAAAGGACAATACATAATGATCAAGGGATCAATCCAAGAAGAATAGATAACAATTATAAATATATATGCACCCAATATAGGAGCACCTCAATACATAACGCAAATGCTAACAGCTATGAAAGAGGAAATTGACAGGAAGAGAATAATATTGGGGGACTTTAACACCCCACTTACACCAATGGACAGATCATCCACACAGAAAATTAATAAGGAAACACAAGTGTTAAATGACACAATAAATCAGCTGGATTTAATAGATATCTATAGGACATTACATCCAAAAACAGCAGATTACACATTCTTCTCCAGTGCACATGGAGCATTCTCCAGGACAGATCACATTTTGGGTCATAAATCAAGCCTTGGTAAATTCAAGAAAATAGAAATCATATCAAGCATCTTTTCTGACCACAACACTATGAGATTAGAAATCAATTACAGGAAAAAATCTGTAAAAAACACAAACACATGGAAGCTAAACATTATGCTACTAAATAACCAACAGCTCACTGAAGAAATCAAAGAGGAAATCAAAAAAAATATCTAGAGACAAACGACAATGAAAAGACAATGATCCAAAACCTATGGGATGCAACAAAGGCAGTTCTAAGAGGGAAGTTTATAGTGATACAATCTGTCCTCAAGAAACAAGAAATATCCCAAATAAACAATCTAACCTCACACCTAAAGAAACTAGAGAAAGAAGAGCAAATAAAACACAAGGTTAGTAGATGGAGAGAAATCATAAAGATCAGAGCAGAAATAAATGAAATAGAGACAAAGAAAGCAACAGCAAAAATCAATAAAACTAAAAGCTGATTCTTTGAGAAGATAAGTAAAATTGATAAACTTCTAGCAAGACTCATCAAGAAAAAGAGGGAGAGGACTCAAATCTATAAAATTAGAAATGAAATGGGGGAAGTTACAACGGACACTGCAGAAATAAAAAGCACCATAAGAGACTACTACAAGCCACTATATGCCAATAAAATGGACAACCTGGATGAAATAGACAGATTCTTAGAAAGGGATAACCTTACAAGACTGAATCAGGAAGATATAGAAAATGTGAACAGACCAATCACAAGGAATGAAATTGAAACTGTGATTAAAAATCTCCCAACAAACAAAAGTCCAGGACCAGATGGATTCACAGGTGAATTTTATCAAACATTTAGAGAAGAACTGACACCCATCCTTCTCAAACTCTTCCAAAACATTGCAGAGGAAGGAACACTCCCAAACTCATTTTATGAAGCCACCGTCACCCTGATACCAAAACCAGAGATCCTACAAAAAAAGAAAACTACAGACCAATATCACCGATGAATTTAGATGCAAAAATCCTCAACAAAATACTAGCCAAAAGAATCCAACAACAGGAAGGAGAGAAAAGATGGAGGCGAAGTAGAGAGAAGTGGAGTGCATCCCTCTCCACAGATGCATTGGGAATGCACGGAAGGATGCAGTAATTCCCACAGAGAACCAGCTGAACACCAGCAGACGGCCTTGGACACCAGAAAGGGCCGCGGGGAGCCCGACATAGCCGGTAGGGAGGCATCTACGAGGGCTCAAAGAGGATGAAGCGGTGGAGCTGTGGCAGACAGGAGGGAGTGAGAAACATACGGAGGGTCCGCAGCGCAGCTCAGCGTTCCCGGACCGAGACATTGATCCGCGGCTGAACGGAGGGTCCAGGAGCGAGAGCGTGTGAACTGGAGAGCTGGTTCAGGTTGAGAAACATTGTTGCCAGTAGGGTGACCAACCGAGAGCACAGGAGGGAGGAGGTCCGCGGAGAGGAGTGCCCGTCCCTGAGAGCTGCCCAGCCATGATGGCGGCTGGAGGCTGCAGGCTCACGGGCGGTGGGGAGGAGCCGTGCGCGTAGCCTCTCTCTCTTTCCATGCCTCTGCAACAGGCAGTGGAGAGATGCCCCTGGGCCACCTAAGGCGCTCAGGGATAACAAGCACCCTCAGGCACTCAGGCGGGGCTAGATTAAAACCCCTTGCAACACCAGCAGCAGGGAGGCTGCCAAGAGAAAAAAAAAAAAAAAAAAACAACAGTATCAATAAGAAAAAAACCCCAAGAGAGGCCCAACTCTAAGACTTTCTGTTTACGCCTGAGCCACCAGCGCCCTCTGCAACAGGCACCTCCAAGCCTGACTGAAACAACAGTGCGCCACTGCTCACTCACTCCCAGGAGAAGGAGCCACTATTGTACCCTCTCCCTCCCCACACACCCAGGCTTACAGACGAACAATAAAGGAACCTCTGCTGGTCACAGATTAGCGCAAAAAAAAAAAAAAAACCCAAGGCAAGGAGAAGGACACTTACAGCTGAGACACTAAGGAAACAGAAATAGTAGTACCAATACCTATTGAACTGGTCCATTCTGGGATCAGTTCTGGATTTTTTTTTTTTCTTTCTCTCTCTCTATTTTTTTTTTTTTTTGGACTTATTAAATATGATCTTAGCCCTAAGGGATCTACAAGTTTTATAACATAATTTTTTAATTATATTTTTTATTCTTTTTTTTTTTTTTTGCCTTTTTATATACTTCTATATCTAGCTAAGTTTTTGGTAGTATGGACAAAATATCTCTCATACTTTCCTTTCATCCCTATCTTTTATACATTTCTATTCCTTTCTTTTTATTTGCATATTTCCAACCACATTACACTCTTCTGTTCCCCTTTCTTCCAGCCTTTTTAAGTTTATTTTATCTTAACATACTTATAAGCAACACTATTGGTCTGCTCAGACTCCTTGCTCTATTCTCCAGATGACGCACTGCCTTGGTATTTACTATTAGGCTTTTGTCTTTATCTTAGTTCTTAGTACAGTTGTCTAATTACATTCTGAGAATCTCCAGTCTCTCTGGTGGTACTCCAGCTCTTTTTATATTTGATCCTAGCTTACAAAATCTCCCTGGATTGATGTTTGTATGTGTAGGGTGTTATTTGTTGTTTGTTTGCTTTTGCTTTTGTCTCTGATTTGTTCTGTTTCAGTTGTCAATTTCTGTTGGGTTTCTCTTTGAATATCTGATAGCACACTGGGGTTCTGTCAGGTCTTTCTAGAGCCTTATGTCCTAACGGATTCAGTAATTGTGTGTCTTATATATGTATGTGTTTCCTAGACTTAATATTCATTTAATCCAATATGTGGACATTAGTCTGAGGCTTGGACAGTCTTCTATAAACACCTCTATCGCCAGGACAAGAAAACCCAAAAGTTTGGACAACCATGAGGAAACAAAGAAACACCATGCAGGCAAAGAAGCAGGAAAAAAACCCACAAGACCAAATAAATGAAGAGGAAATAGGAAAAATGCCTGAAAAATAATTTAGAGTAATGATAGTCAAAATGATACAAAATCTCGATAACAAAATAGAGAAAGTACAAGAAACAGTTCATAAGAACTCAGAAAAACAAACAGCAATGGATAACAAAATAACTGAAATTAAAAATACTCTAGATGCTATAACAAGCAGAATGACTGAGGCAGAAGAACGAATAAGTGAGCTGGAAGATAGAATGGGGGAAATAACTGCCACAGAGCAGGAAAAAGAAAAAAGAATAAAAAGATTAGAAGACAGTCTCAGAGACCTCACTGATAACCTTAAGCGTACCAACATTCGAATTATAGGCATCCCAGAAGAAGAAGAAAACAAGAAAGGGTCTGAGAAAATATTTGAAGAGGTTCTAGTGGAAAACTTCCCCAACATGGGAAAGGAAATAATTCACCAAGTCCAAGAAGCACAGAGAGTCCCATACAGAATAAACCCAAGGAGAAATACACCAAGACACATATTAATCAAACTAATGACAATTAAACACAAAGAAAAAATATTAAAAGCAGCAAGAGAAAAGCAACAAACAACATATAAGGGAAAACCCATCAGGATAACAGCTGACCTTTCTACAGAAACTCTGTAGGCCAGAAGGGAATGGCAGGATATCCTGAAAGTCCTGAAAGAGAGAAACCTACAGCCAAGAATACTCTACCCAACAAGAATCTCATTCAGATTTGAGGGAGAAATCAAAAGCTTTACAGACAGGCAAAAGTTAAGAGAATTCAGCACCACTAAACCAGCCTTACAACAAGTGCTAAAGGAACTTCTCTAAGTAGGAAACACAAGAAAAGGAAAACACCTACAAATACAAACCCAAAACAATTCAGAAAATGGTAATTGGAACACACATGTCAATAATCACTTTCAATGTAAATGGATTAAATGCTCCAACCAAAAGACACAGACTGGCTGAATGGATACAAAAACAAGACCCTTCTACATGCTGCCTACAAGAAACCCACTTCAGACCAAGGGATACATATAGACTGAAAGTAAAGGGATGGAAAAAGATATTCCATGCAAATGGAAGTCAAAAGAAAGCTGGAGTAGCAATACTCATATCAGACAAATTAGACTTGAAAGTAAAGACTATTAAAAGAGACAAGGAAGGACACTACCTAATGATCAAGGGATCCATTCAAGAAGAACATAGCACAATGGTAAATATCTATGCCCCCAATATAGGAGCACCTCAATACATAAGGCAAATGCTAACAGCTATAAAAGGGGACATCGGCAGTAACACAATAATAGTGGGAGACTTGAACACCCCACTTACATCAATGGACAGATCATCCAAACAGAAAATAAACAAAGAAACACAAGCTTTAAATGACACATTAGACCATCTCGACTTAATTGATATTTATAGGACATTCCATCCAAAAACGACAGACTACACTTTCTTCTCAAGTGCACCTGGAACATTTTCCAGGATAGATCACATCTTGGGTCACAAATCAAACCTCAGCAAATTCAAGAAAATTGAAATCATATCAAGCATCTTCTCAGACCACAACGCCATGAGACTAGATATCAATTACAGGAAAAAAACTGCAAAAAATACAAACACATGGAGGCTAAACAATTCACTCTTAAACAACCAAGGGATCACTACAGAAATCAAAGAGGAAATCAAAAAATATCTAGAAACAAATGACCACGAAAACACAACAACCCAAAACCTATGGGATGCAGCAAAAGCAGTTCTAAGAGGGAAGTTTATAGCAATACAGTCCTACCTTAAGAAACAAGAAAATGATCGAATAAACAACCTAACCTTACACCTCAAACAACTAGAGAAAGAAGAACAAAGAAACCCCAAAGGGAGCAGAAGGAAAGAAATCATAAAGATCAGAGCAGAAATAAATGAAAAAGAAAGGAAAGAAACCATAAGAAAAATAAATAAAACTAAAAGCTGGTTCTTTGAGAAGATTAACAAAATTGATAAACCATTAGCCAGACTCATCAAGAAAAAAGGGAGAAGATGCAAATCAACAGAATTAGAAATGAAAAAGGAGAAGTAACAACGGACACCTCAGAAATACAAAACATCATGAGAGACTACTACAAGCAACTATATGCCAATACATTGGATAACCTGGAAGAAATGGATACATTCTTAGAAAAATACAATCTTCCAAGACTGAACCAGGAAGAAATAGAAACCATGAACAGACCAATCACAAGTACGGAAATTGAGGCAGTGATTAAAAATCTCCCAACACAAAAGCCCAGGACCAGATGGGTTCACAGGCGAATTCTATCAAACATTTCGAGAAGAGTTAACACCTATCCTTCTCAAACTCTTCCAAAATATTGCAGAAGGCGGAGCACTCCCAAACTCATTCTATGAGGCCACCATCACCCTGATACCAAAACCAGGCAAAGATGTCACAAAAAAAGAAAACTACAGACCAATATCACTGATGAATATAGATGCAAAAATCCTCAACAAAATACTAGCTAACAGACTGCAACAGCACATTAAAAAAATCATACACCACGATCAAGTGGGGTTTATCCCTGGGATGCAAGGATTCTTCAATATAGGCAAATCAATCAATGTGATACATCATATCAACAAATTGAAGGATAAAAATCATATGATCATTTCAATAGATGCAGAAAAAGCTTTCGACAAAGTTCAACATCCTTTTATGATAAAAGCTCTCCAGAAAATGGGCATAGAAGGAAATTACCTCAACATAATAAAAGCCATATATGAAAAACCAAAAGCCAACATCATTCTCAATGGGGAAAAACTGGAAGAATTCCCTCGAAGAACAGGAACAAGACAAGGGTGTCCACTCTCACCACTATTATTCAACATAGTTTTGGAAGTTTTAGCCACAGCAATGAGAGAAGAAAAAGAAATCAAAGGAATCCAAATTGGAAAAGAAGAAGTAAAATTGTCACTCTTTGCAGATGACATGATATTATATATAGAAAACCCTAAAGACTCTACCAGAAAACTGCTAGCACTCATTGATGAGTTTAGTAAAGTAGCAGGATACAAAATTAATGCACAGAAATCTCTTGCATTCCTATACACTAACAACGGAAGAGCAGAAAGAGAAATTAAGGGAAACTCTCCTATTCACCATTGCAACTAAAAGAATAAAATACCTAGGAATAAACCTGCCTAAGGAGGCAAAAGATCCGTATGCAGAAAACTTTAAGACATTGATGAAAGAAATCAAAGATGACACAAACAGATGGAGGGACATACCATGTTCCTGGATTGGAAGAATCAACATCGTGAAAATGACTGTACTACCCAAAGCAATTTACAGATTCAATGCAATCCCGATCAAATTACCAATGGCATTTTTCACAGAACTAGAGCAAGAAATCTTACCATTTGTATGGAAATGCAAAAGACCCCGAATAGCCAAAGCAATCTTGAGAAGGAAAAATGGAGTTGGTGGAATCAGGCTTCCTGACTTCAAACTATACTACAAGGCCATAGTGATCAAGACAGTATGGTACTGGCACAAAATTAGAAAGGACGATCAATGGAATAGAATAGAGAACTCAGAAGTAAGCCCAAACACATATGGGCACCTTATCTTTGACAAAGGAGGCAGGAGTATACAATGGAAAAAAGACAGCCACTTCAATAAGTGGTGCTGGGAAAATTGGACAGCAACATGTAAAAGAATGAAATTAGAACACTTCCTAACACCATACACAAAAGTAAACTCCAAATGGATTAAAGACCTACATGTAAGGCCAGACACTATCAAACTCCTAGAGGAAAACATAGGCAGAACACTCTATGACATACATCAAAGCAACATCCTTTTTGACCCACCTCCTAGAATCAGGGAAATAAAATCAAGAATAAACAAATGGGACTAATGAAACTTAAAAGCTTTTGCACAGTGAAAGAAACCATAAACAAGACAAGAAGACAACCCTCAGAATGGGAAAAAATAATTGCCTATGAAACAACGGACAAAGGAGTAACTTCCAAAATATACAAGCAGCTCATGAAGCTTAATACCAAAAAAGCAAATAACCCAATCCACAAATGGGCAGAAGACCTAAATAGACATTTCTCCAAAGAAGACATACAGATGGCCAACAAACACATGAAAAGATGCTCAACATCACTCATCATCAGAGAAATGCAAGTCAAAGCCACAATTAGGTATCACCTCACACCAATCAGAATGGCCATCATCACAAAGTCTGGAAACCACAAATGTTGGAGAGGGTGTGGAGAAAAGGGAACTCTCCTGCACTGTTGGTGGGACTGTAAGTTGGTACAGCCACTATGGAAAACAATTTTGAGGTTCCTTAAAAAACTACAAATAGAACTACCATATGATCCAGTAATCCCACTTCTGGGCATATATCCAAAGAAAACCATAATCCCAAAAGAAACATGTACCA
The DNA here is from genome assembly GCF_030028045.1 of Hippopotamus amphibius kiboko. NCBI lineage: Eukaryota > Metazoa > Chordata > Mammalia > Artiodactyla > Hippopotamidae > Hippopotamus > Hippopotamus amphibius. Next base: position 56,264,311 of record NC_080198.1, on the reverse strand, counting down.
TAATGTTTATTGCAGCACTATTTACAATAGCCAGGACATGGAAGCAACCTAAATGCCCATCAACAAATGAATGGATACAGAAGATGTGGCATATATATACAATGGAATATTACTCAGCTATAAAAAGGGATGAGATGGAGCTATATGTAATGAGGTGGATAGAACTACAATCTGTCATACATAGTGAAGTAAGTCAGAAAGAGAAGGACAAATATTGTATGCTAACTCACATATATGGAATCTAAAAATGGTACTGATGAACTCAATGACAAGAATAAGGATGCAGATACAGAGAATGGACTGGAGAACTCGAGGTTGGGAGGGGGCGGGGTGTGAAGGGGAAGCTGAGATGAAGCGAGAGAGTAGCACAGACATATGTATACTACCAAGTGTAAAATAGTGAGTGGGAAGTTGTTGTATAACAAAGGGAGTCAAACTCGAGGATGGAAGATGCCTTAGAGGACTGGGGCAGGGAGGGTGGGGGGGACTCGAGGCGGGGGAGTCAAGGAGGGGAGGGAATACGGGGATATGTGTATAAAAACAGATGATTGAACCTGGTGTACCCCCCCAAAAAAAAATAAATAAAAAATAAAAAAAATAAAAAAGTAAAAAAAAAAAAAAAAAAAAAAAAAAGAATCCAACAACACATCAAAAGGATCATCCACCATGATCAAGTGGGGTTTATCCCTGGAATGCAAGGATTCTTCAATATACGCAAATCAATCAATGTGATACACCATATTAACAAACTGAAGGATAAAAACCACATGATCATCTCAATAGATGCAGAAAAAGCTTTCAACAAAATTCAACACCCTTTGATGATAAAAATTCTCTGGAAGGTGGGCATAGAGGGAACCTACCTCAACATAGTAAAGGCTATATATCACAAACCACAGCAAACATCATTCTCAATGGTGAAAAACTGGAAGCATTCCCTCTAAGATCAGGAACAAGACAAGGATATCCATTCTTGCCACTCCTATTCAACATACTTTTGGAAGTCCTTGTCACAGCAATCAGGGAAGAAAAAGAAATAAAAGGAATCTGAATTGGAAAAGAAGAAGTCAAACTGTCACTATTCGCAGATGACATGATACTATACATAGAAAATCCTAAAGATGCCACTAGAAAACTACTTGAGCTAATCAATGAATTTGGTTAAGCTGCGGGATACAAAATTAACACACAGAAATCTCTTGCATTTCTATACACCAACAATGAAAGATCAGAAAGAGAAATTAAGGAAACAATCCCATTCACCATTGCAACAAAAAGAATAAAATACCTAGGAATAAACTTAACCATGGAGGTAAAAGACCTGTACTCAGAAAACTATCAGACACTCATGAAAGAAATCAAAGAAGACACAGACAGATGGAGGGACATATCATATTCTTGGATTGGAAGAATCAACATTGTGAAAATGACTATATTACTGAAAGCAATGTACAGATTCAATGCAATCCCAGTCAAATTACCAATGGCATTTTTCACAGAACTAGAATAAGAAATTTTACAATGTATATAGAAACACAAAAGACCCCAAATAGCTAAAGTAATCTTGAGAAGGAAAGACGGAGTTGGTGGAATCAGGCTTCCCGACTTCAGGCTATACTACAAAGCTACAGTGATCAGGACAATATGGTCCTGGCACAAAAACAGAAATATAGATCAATGGAACAGGATAGAAAGCCCAGAGATAAAGTACCATCAACTAATCTATGACAAAGGAGGCAAGGATATACAATGGAGAAAAGGTAGCCTCTTCAATAAGTGGTGCTGGGAAAACTGGACAGCTACATGGAAAAGAATGAAATTAGAACACTTCCTAACACCATACAGAAAAAGAAACTCAAAATGGATTAAAGACCTACATGTAAGGCCAGACACTATAAAACTCCTAGAGGAAAACATAGGAAGAACAATCTTCAAGGTAAATAACAGCAAGATCTTTTTTGATCCACCCCCTAGCATAATGGAAATAAAAACAAAAAATAAATAAGTGGGACCTCATGAAACTTCAAAGCTTCTGCACAGCAAAGGAAACTATAAGCAAGACGAAAAGACAGCCCTCAGAATGGGAGAAAATATTTGCAAAGGAATCAACAGACAAAGGATTAATCTCCAAAATATATACACAGTTCATCCAGCTCAATAGAAAAAAACAAACAACTTAATCAAAAAATGGGCAGAAGACCTCAATAGGCATTTCTCCAAAGATGACATACAGATCACTAAGAGGCACATGAAAAGCTTCTCAACATCACTAATTATTAGAGAAATGCAAATCAAAACTACAATGAGGTATCACCTCACACCAGCTAGAATGGGCATCATCAGAAAATCTACAAACAGTAAATGCTGGAGAGGGTGTGGAGAAAAAGGAACACTCTTGCACTGTTGGTGGGAATGTAAATTGATACAGCCACTATGGAAAACAATATGGAGGTTCCTTGCAAAACTAAAAATAGAACTACCATATGACCCAGCAATCCCACTCCTGGGCATATACCCAGAGAACACCATAATTCAAAAAGACACATGCCCTCCAATGTTCACTGCTGCACCTTTTACAATAGCCAGGACATGGAAGCAACCTAAATGTCCATCAACAGATCAATGGATAAAGAAGAGGCAGTACATACATACAATGGAATATTACTCAGCTGTAAAAAGCAATGAAACTGGGATATTTGTAGAGACATGGATGGACTTGGAGACTGTCATACAGAGTGAAGTGAGTCAGAAAGAGAAAAACAAATACTGTATATTAACACATATACGTGGACTATAGAAAATGGTACAAATCAACTGGTTCACAAGGCAGAAATAGAGACACAGATGTAGAGAGCAAACATCTGCACACCAAGTGGGGAAAGCGGGTTGGGGCGGGGGGAATGAATTGGGAGATTGGGATAGCAAATTATACACTCTAAATATATGCATTTATTGTAAAAAATAAAAAGTTAAAAAGATAAATTAATTTAAAAAAGTAAAGATATCAAAAATAAATAAAAAAAGAAATATAGACCCCAGACATAAATATTCTGACAAAGGAATTTGTTAATAATGTCAATTAATTTGAAATGTTCTTAATGGCAGAGTACTTTTTCTTTTAATACTTGCAGTTTAATCCCAACTAACCATTTAATGCTCTGTGGCATGGACCAAAGCCCATCTGCCACCTCTTCTGTATTTTTAAATGGTTGAAGAAAAATTTAAAAAATAATATTTAGTGTCACATTAAAATTATACAAAATTTAAATTAGTGTCCATACGTAAAGCATTGTTAAACACTGGTTTATGTAGTGTCTATCACTGGTTTTGCATTACAACAGCACTGGTGAGTAGCTGAAACAGAGACCTTATGACTCTCAAAGCCTAAAATATTATCTGTCCCTTTACAGAAAAAGTTTTCAGACCCCTGTTTTAGAGGAATTGAGGTAAGCCATCAACCCTGCCAGGGAGGGTTGTTAAATGGAGCAAAAGCCCCTCCTCTAACTGAAGCAGGTGGTACTATAAAATGGTATGCTGAGTTAGACAGGACTTCTTGGATTCAGGAAGCTAGAAATGGCTATCACGCACTTACTCAACCAATATTTCATTTTATAGATGAATGATTAGGTAAATTACCTAAGTTTACTTAGCTTGATAGTAGTTGTGAAATATGAAACCAGATCATACTACATTACCAGATGCCAGTTTTATATGCTTAACATTTGTTGGTCCTTGTGTCAAAATGTTATATACATTTTTGTACTTAATCTTCACAACCTTACATGGTAGGTATTATTATCAACATTTTATAGCTTAACTGAGCCTTGCAGAAGTTAAGTAACTGCCTCATTATTTAAAATTAGTAAGATGCAGAGACATTATTTTAACTTGGGCATCTCTGACTCCTAGGGTTTTACATTTAATTACAAACTAATGTCTTTCTTCCTTTGACAGAAATCTTTATTTCCTTTTCTTAAAGTTATAAGAAAATGCACATATTATGAAAGGAGTGAGTATGGTCCACAGATGATAATACTAGGGAACATTGACTTGGAATGCCCTTTGTATGCAGGAAAATAATGTTAATTAATGCACAAGGGGAAAATGCTTCAGCTTTATATGTAGCAGCATTACTTGTGCATTTGTTGAGTGAATAGTTCTGAAACAGTATTGAACAGTAACAGAAAAGGCAGGTGGAAACAGGCACATTCTACCCAATTTCAAGGTATATTTCAAGAGCGTGTGTTTTGTATTTCAGTTTCAGGAGTAAATTTTTATGATTATCTTATGTGATTTTGATGGTTTTCATTTTATAAAAAATATTTTCATGTATATTTTATTGTATTTTCAAATCAGATATTTGGACATTTTTATTCTTCATTTACAAATGAGAAAGTGGGAGACAAAAGTAAATTAATTCCCAGAGAGTACTAAGAAGAGGTAGAGCCAAATATCGTGGTCCCAAATACTAGTTCTAGGCCTGTTAGTGTATTCTTGGCAAAAAGCTACTGGTAACACCACCATTCTTTTGTCAGTGGCTAAGAATAAAGAGAACTGGCTGGGCTGGAGGGACAGAGAGGGAAAGGGATTTTTTTTTTTCCCTTTCCCATGTTAATATATAAATCTCACTAATTTTTTAAAGATGTGCAGCATGGAATAAAACTTGCTGTTTTTTAGGGCAAATACACTATATTGTTTATATTTTTAAGTTTTGCTTTGGTTTATAGCTGAAGTTTTTTTTCTTTAATTTAGTATTTAGTGAGTAATTCTACTGTTTTTATTGACTTTTCTTCTACTGAAAAACACAGGGAGGAGATTAAATCAAAGCTGACAGACCTATTTTTCCTCCATTAATTGAATAGTATGATTTATTCAAATATGCAAGCAGTAAACATGCTTATGAGTATTTACTTTTCATACCATTCATAAGACATTCCTATTAAAGTATGAACATTTTCAAATGCAAAACAAATATGTCTTTGATTGGCTGAGTGAATTCTATAGAGAGAATTTCATAGAAGATGCTATGTCATTTTGTGTTGTTAGGATAATCTGATGAACACCATTGTTCCCTTTATTCAAGAACTGGCAGGCTTTTCCCAGGACAAAAATTGCTATGACTGCAGCTACAATTTTATTTTTCAGATTACAGATTGTAACCATCCTATTACACTACCTAATATGTTATATTCAAATAGGTTTCCTTGCATATTACTTTCTATCAAGAATAGAGAAAAAGTATTTCCCTGAGTGAATCCAAATTATGCTGAAATCACACAAATGTGGAATTAGTTACCAATTTATTCCATACAGCAGCTGGGAATTGTAGCCTGCTCTGTACTGAAACAAGAATCTTAAGGTTAGGAGTTGGCATTTTAGAAGTTTTATCCATGAGAGTTCCTATTACATTTTTAACCTTATTCCTCACATAGGTGATAAATTATTTGCTAAAAAATCTAGCATAAGGAAATTACACATTGATTTTTCTTTTTAAATTTTTTGTCTTTTCCTGCCTTTCTATTTTTGTTCAAAAAATTAGAATAAACAAAATTAGTAATATCATTCTATAGTCATGCGATTACTATGTTGGAGACGTAAAAAATACTGGATAAATATTTAATTAGAAAAGAGACATATCCTCCAGAAGAAAACTAGATTCAGAGGAGAAAAACTTTATTCTAGTGGAGTGATCTTGGAAATACTGGACTATTTTTCCTCAAAAGAATGTTCTGCTGAGTAAAATCCACATTTAATGCTTCAAATGAAAGCAACAATAGTAACAATAAAAAATAAATTTATCAGGGTGTAAGTATATTGAGATCTTAGAAAGTCAGGGGTATTTGTCCAAAGGGGCCATAACTGTCAGTTAAGATTTGTGCAAGTGGCATGTACTAACACAATTTTTAGTGTATTTTCTCTCTGAAGTAGGAAGCAAGGTGATCTCTCGAGAGGAAAAGGGGAAGAGCAGGACTAGCAGGTTTAGGAGAGGAGAAAAGGTTTAAAATAATTATTGCATTATACACACCCTCTGCACACAGTGAATGCTGTACAACTGACTTGAAATTAGAGATAGCATTTGCAGAGCCTAAAACTGTTTGTGATCCTGCCATTTCAACTGAACTCTTGAATCAATTTGGTCAAACATCGTGTTAATAAGGTCAAAAAGCCAGTCAAACTGGTTGTCTGACTTGAATGATTGTGTGACTAAAGTGATTAGTGGAAACAACCTTAAACTCACGTTCACCCCCAAACCTTGTCTTCCAAAAAACTGTCCTGTTTCTGTTTCTGTATAGTCTTGCTGTCTACATTAATGTTTCTCAATTTTAGATCACACTCTTCCTGTTGAAAGCATACTCAATTCTACGCCGTCTTTTAGTCTCTCAAGTTCAAAACAATTCATTTAAAATCCCAAAAGACAAAAAGACTTTCAATTCGTTTTTCAAAATAAAGATACAGTTTATCTTTATGCATTAAGGCCTATTTTACAGGAAATTTTAAGTTTGGCAAGGGCTTGGAAACTTCACTTCTTCCATTACCTCCATAAGCCCATTAGGGAAACTGTGTGCTAGTAAATATCTTTTAATAACATAAACCTTCCTATTTTCCAAAATCTAATTCTTATTAACTGTACTTTGATACTTAATTTTATGTATTGAACTCACTGGGTATTAATTCTATATTCACCACACACCATCCTCCACAGTTATCATTAGTGCAGATACAGTGGAAAGTAGGTTATGGCATTTATCAACTTGAGTCAGTAAAGTCTCATTTGTGGCTTCCCACTGTTTACATATTAAAGTCAATCTTTGTATTAAGATGATGGGACAAATCAAACCCAGATCTACACTGTGAGTAATTTGTGGTTGTTTTGGGGATATTTTTGTAGGGCAAAAAGGATCTACTTGAAATTCTTTTGGTAAAATTATTAACTAGTTTAAAGGACCAAAATTATTAACTAATTGAAAAGACTCAATATAATCACACATGAAAAAAATATCATACAATGAGCATCTTTCAATGATCCCTTAGCAACTTTACAGAAAAAAATAATTGAAATTTGACAGTGTCCATAAAGGAGATTAAATTAAATTTCAGCATCTTACTGTTCACTCCTATGTATCATACCCATGTTCTGGATGGGCTCCCATTGCCTTTTGTCCCATCCAAGAAATGTACCTAATACTAAGTGTCCTTGAGGATTTTAATAGTAAAAAGAAAAAAAGAATGTGATCTTTTCCCCATTCTCATACAAGTGAAGACAGTCAAGAGGGGTGCAGATTAGAGAGGAAATATTGCACTAAATTAGTATCATTACTATTTATGTCAAAGAGTGTTCTGCCTATGTTTTCCTCTAGAAGTTTTATGGTTTCTGGTCTTATATTTAGGTATGATATCACTTATACGTGGAATTTAAAAAATAAAAAAAATACTAGTGAACATAACAAAAAGAAAAAAAAGCAGACACAGATATAGAGAACAAACTAGTGGTTACCAGTGGGGAGAGGGAAGTGGAGAGGAGCCATATAGGGGTAGGGGATTAAAAGGTGCAAACTATTGTGTATGAAGTAAGCTACAAGGATATATTGTACAACAAAAGGAATGTAGCCAATATGTTATAACAATAAATAGAATATAATCTTTTAAAATTGTGAATCACTATATTGTACACCTGTAACATATAATATTGTACATCAAATGTACTTCAAATTTAAAAAAGTATACAGGATGATGTGTGTCAGGTATATGCAAATACTACCACATTCCATATAAGGGACTTGAGCATCCTTGAACTTTGGTACCTGAGGGGGCTCCTGGAACAAATCCCAAGAGATACAGGGGGACAACTGTACTTGGTCATACTAAATCAAGGGGAAGGCATATTCACTCTGTGTTAAGAACAAAATAAGTATCATTTAATCCTTACCAAAAAGGGGGTGGGTGGGGATAATAATGGGTTAAAGACCATGAGATCAGTATGTATTAAATGAATTTGAGAAAACTGTGAGACAGCTAAGTATAGACATTGAGTAACCAGTTACATACAAGAGTTGGAAGTTACGAACAGTGTTTTGACTTGGAAACACAAATTTTAGAGTCCTCATAGTTGTTACTGCCTGTTGAGGACCACTGATAGAAAGCTGTTACATATATCTTAGAATCATAGTCTCCTTTGCAACAAGCTCTGTGACACTGAAAAATCCTGGTTTTATAACCTCCAGTATGCCTAAAATATACCAACTTCTCTCTACCTACCCATTCAAATCATTGATTTCTCTCTACCAGTCTCCAGAAATAGCCCCCCCGCTTCTAATTTCTACTCTTGCCTCCTTTTCCAAGCATAGCTTCATAGTCTCCAAAGGATAAGTTTCCCCAAGAATGAGACCTTATAAATCACAATTTTGATCCTGTCACTCCAAATGCTATACTTAAAAGGCATTGTTCATTGCTCATAAATGGTGCCCAGGCCTCACATGTTCTGGCCATAGCCCATAGTCCCCATTTCACCTTGTTACTCCATCCTTCTGCTCTCCATCAATACTGCTTTCAGTGCTTTCCTTACACCAGTCTCCCTCCCCTATGATATCTTTCCTAGATTAGTCATTCCACTACCTTCCATAAAATATGGCCCAACTACTTACAATAGCCAAGACACGGAAATAAACTAAATGTCCATCAACAGTTGGTGGATAAAGAAGATCTGATATATATAAAATGGAATATTACTCAACCATAAAAATAAGGAAATAATGCCTTTTGCAGCAACATGGATGGATCTAGAGATTATCATACTAAACAAAGTAAGTCAGAAAGAGAAAAAACAAATATCATATGATATCACTTCTATATGGAATCTAAAATATGACACAAATGAACATAGCTATGAAACAGAAATGGTCACAGACATAGAAAATGGACTTGTGGTTGCCAAGTGGGAGTGGGGGAGGGAAGGATTGGGAGTTTGGGATTAACAGATGCAAACTATTATATATAGGATGGGTAAAAAACAAGGTCCTACTGTGTAGCACAGGGAACTATATTCAATACCCTGTGGTAAACCATAATGGAAAAGAATATGAAAAAGAATATATATATATATATATATAACTGAATCACTTTCCTGTACAGCAGAAATTAACACCACATTGTAAATCAACTACACTTCAATAAAATTAGAAAAACAAACAAAACCCATAAAATATGGCCCAGTACAGTTTTACCAAATCAATCATTTTGAGTTAAAACATACATTCATACAAAGTGCATTGCACAAAGGGAGAAAAAAGGGAAGCATAAATAAGAGGAAAGTGGCCATTCAAATATGAAAGTCTCAGTGTAGACACAACATAAAGTAAAATAAAACAAAACACTTTGAAAAGATATTTCTAACAGTCTGACAAGAAATTATTGTACTCAGTTACATCTTGGGAACACTAATTTTCTTCACTGGGGAAACAGCCATGAAATAGTCTCAGGTCCTTTATTTATTTTTGGCTCAATTATCCAGCTTTATTTATCTTTTAGTCTTTAAAATTTAAATTTGGGGGCTTTTTTTGTCATGTATAACATACTATTTTTCTTGTTATACTTTACTTGAAAAAGATATCTATTTCATCTAATTTAAGACAGTCTTTTCCAATAGAAATAAAGTGAATGTTACTTTTATAATTATGTCCCTTGGTCTTTAGGTAGACAAGTAAAATGATTTCTAAATTACTTTAATGAGCAAAACTGGATGTAATTGAAGAGATTAGACTTTTTTAAAAAACCTGAGCTAGTTGTGTCTGCTTCATGAATTTTAGCTGTCTAAATACACAAAAGGACCCTTGAACCATGTTTTTCCAATTTGGATGCTTTACAGGTTTCTTAACTTTTTGGTTAAGTACTAAAAGCCTGTGCTTATAAGCATGCTGAATAAGTTTAATTTTCAAGCTAACAGTTTCAGGTATTTCTGACGGAATATTTAAAAATAATTCCAGTATACTAATAGGTAGACTAATAATTTGCAAATACCTAATAGGATTCTTGGAAGCGTTTGCACAGAAAATTTAGAAATATTTTAATTATGATAATGCTAAATTTAGAATATGTATTAATTATGATAATTGGGTAGATGTTATCTATCCAAGATAAAGCAATATTGGTTATTTACTGTTTCTCCTATGTTTTCCCCATTTTACTATGTATGTCCAAAACCCACAAAGTAGAAGTTAGTCACTGAAAATAGAAACTACTTATAAGAACTCTAATTAACATATCACTATTTTTGTGGTGTTTCTGAGTCTCCTGAGATTCTAATTATATCTATCATTTGGGTAGTACTTTATAATTAATTGAAAAGTTTTTTAAAACTCTTCTCCAAAGCTGCTGCACCATTAGGTGCAGAACTGACAGTATATGGAAGGGACCAGGTACACTTTTGCTTAATGTTGCATCCACAGTACATTACCTATGAGCTGAAAATATTAAAAATAAACTCAATTATTTATTTTGTTTAATTGCCTATCTGTGATGTAGCTATCCAGGCACAAAAATAAAGTATCAACATTGTTTCTATTTATACATATTTATAAACTTATTTTCAGCAAAATTTAAAGAAACAGCTCTTTGTTTTATTGAAAGACGAGGATGGTTATATTTTGATTTTCACTTTCTAAATAAACAAAAGCTGAAAACATATTTGAAAACAGTCACTGATTGCCTTTAACAGTGATCTTAACCTGTGAACATGAAAATAATGGTTTCTCAGTCCCAGACTCAAGTAATTTTTAGTGCACTCTTTGTACATTAAAATCTGTTGATAATTTAAAAACTCATAGTTTTATATATATTAGAAATTAGTAAGGTATATCTTTACAGAGTATTTTGTGATCTCATCTGGTAATGAACTGAGTGTATTTTTTCCAACTGCCAAGTTTTCGGCAGCAAAACAGGATGAGCATAGATTATGAGGCCATTAATAAACATTTCAGGATACTTTCAAATGCCTGAGACAGCCCTGAGCCTTTTATAAATCACCCCCCAAAACACAGTCTGAAGCATCTTTAGGATATTATAACATGACCATTTAACTTAGTCATTTGAAAAGAGAAGGCATTAAAATTTAAATTTATTTCTGTGATAAATAAGAATAAATAAATATACATGTATTAAAATAAGGAAGAAGGGAATTCCAACTGCTTTTCCTAATCTTGTCCGTTAGATATGCTCATTCTCATTTAAAATTAGGGCAAGGCATATAGATAATGTTCCATTTATACAGTTGAACATATTTTTAAAATAAGCTTTGGGTTTTATTTGCTTTGTTTTGTTTTCAATTTAAATCCTTATTTCATTGGCATGGCTGTTCTTTTCAATCACCCTTTACTGACACCAAAGCTGTTTCTACTTTGTATTGGAAAAACCCAGTTCAGACTGGTAGTGACAAACATCCCATTAAAATCAGTAAGTCATGTGAATTATTTTTTTAAAAGCAAATTACACAATATGAATCTTCTGCTTAAAATCCTGCAGTAGCTTTCCATTGTCCAATGCATAAAAATCCTAACTACTTAGGCTAGCCCTTAAGTATATCTAAATGTTGCCTGCTCATTCTTCCTCCTGATCCTCCAGCCACATTGCCCTCACTCAGTCCCATTTCAGGGCATTCCATGTATGTTTCCCCTTCCTTCCATACTTCACCTGGACTTCTAAGGTTGATCTGTCCTTTGCCTTCTAATACCACCCCCCTCCTTCCATTTAGCCATTGCCAGCAACTTAAAGATTCAGCACCATGAAGGCAAAGATTGTGTCTCCTTTGTTCACCATGATATAACCAGTGGATCAACACATATGTATTAAATGAATGAATGTACTAATGAGTAATGTTGGCAATACACCATTTAACCTGGTGGCAGCAACAGCAACTGTATTAGTACCTTCATTGTTGTCATAGGTCCACTTTTCTCTTGTCAGTTGGTACAGTTCACAAGGCCCCTTTGTGTATGTGACCTGTTTTGATCTTGACAATAGCCTTTGTGAGGTCAGCAGTGTTTTTCTTATTTTTGAAACAACAGAATTGAGATCTCAGGGTAATGGGAAAGGTAAAATGAAATATGACTGAGAAAAGCTAAGACCCAAGCATTCTCAGCCTAAGTCAAGCCATTGTTTCAGTTAACCAGTAGAAAATGTGTTTATTATTCAATTCCTATATTTATTAAACATCTGAGACATGGGTCTTAAACAGTAACAATAATTTTCACATTTTAAATTAAATATAATAGGTATTTCATAAACTCAGTTTTCTCTATACATTATTAGATCTATCATTTATTATGGTTTTCTAAAACTTGCCTGAGCTTCCTCTCCTTTTACTGTTGTTGTTCCTTTCCCCAAGTCATTGCTGATGGCTTGCTCAATTTAATACCGATAAAAGTTATTTTCAAATGATAAAAAGATACAAAAATGAAAACTTTTTATATCAATTTAAAAACTAGGCCATGTTCATTGGTTATTAAATTGAATAACTGCTACCATTTAGACACAGAGGAAAAAAATAGTTCAACATATAGCTCTTTTTCAAGCTTACAGTTCTGTGAATAGAACGGAAGAGAGATGTTGAGAATGCGGCTAAAATACTCCATAATATTGTGACATTGGCATTCAGTTTGTGTGACCACACTGCTTACAGGGGTCCCTTAAACTAACTCCCACTGCCCTTGTGATAAGCATTCTCCCCGCCAAGTCCAGGACCTTCTCTTTGTGCACCCTTCAGATTAACAGCCGCCCCCCCCCCCCCCCCCCCGCAAAGCTTACCAAACCCTATTCCTTTTGGTCTGAATTAACTAATCCAACCTTATCCGGGGACCCTCAAAGCATTCCACCCTTGGACCCTAATAAAGGCATATGCCCTTGTCACTCTCTGCCTGAATCCCTCCCTGACTTCACCAATGTAGTTCTTCCAGGAGATGTGAGTAACAAATTTCTCTATTTCCATTGCCTCGTGCTCTTGTGTTAAATGTGACTTGTGTTAAATGTGACACCCAGGTTGGGGTAGGGGGGAACTCTACTTAACCAATGTTAATCTAACAAAGTCAAAACATTAGATATTAAATTTATATTATATATAACAATTCTTTTGTGCCTAGCTACATAGTTAAAATTATTTTCTTTACAAAGTATGACTAGACATGGTATTTCACTTGAAGTAATTCATAATGTGAGGGACAAAGCTGAGTAGACATTAAAGAGAAAATATTGAATCAATGTTGGATTTACAAATGTATATGCCACAAATATTCACAAGATGGAAGCAATAAATGGAGGCTCTTAGAAATGCAGTGTATAATGAGCACCACACTTGATCAAATCTAAGACAACCTCAGTTGAAAAATGTATCACTCTTGTGTATAAGACCACACACACACAAAATGATACTACTGCCAATTAAGCAATGACCCAATGTCTAATCATACACTCTCATGATATCTCATAGCAGCCTAAGGTTGCTTCAAAATTTCTTTCAAAAGTTTTCAGGGAATTTGTCAATCTTTCTGCCTTTGATTTTATTGCCTAGTATGGTCTGTCCAATCCCTTCAGAGGTATGTCATTCACAAAACATACAATGATTTCAACTACTTCTTGGTATCTACCTTTTAAGCCATGTAAGCCACATTGTTTCTTTGCAAGTAAATACAGAAGTGTACTTACTATCCATTGGCATGTATTTTCTTTACTGATATATCAACTTATATTGTGCTACTTTTTTCCTATAACCTTAAGTAATTATGTATACCCAATAATTATTTGTTTGAATGCCCAGGCATCTTCCATAAGACATTTAAAGAGCAATTTAGTCCAAAACTGTGTCATAAAAATTGCATGTAAGTTTCCTGAAAAAAGTATGAAAATATTATGACTAATTTCAATCGGGATTGCCATATATACATTACTAATAAGAAAAAAATCAAACATATGCAGTTTATTGTATGTCAACTGTATCTCAATAAAAGTTCTTAAAAAAAAAAAACAAAAAAATGAAAACCCAAAAAAAACCCAAAGTATATTTTCTGAGCAATTACAATGTGCCAGTGCTCTAGATGCCATGATTATAGTCATTGACAAAAGAATGTAACCCCTAATGAAACTTACATTCTAATGGTAGAGATAAACAATAAACAAAATAAGTTTATACACCGAAAAAAAATATTATGACTAATTTCATATATGCACAGGCAGTTTCAAATATTTCATAATGGTTACCCAACAAAAAGCAATTAATAGATGTCATCAACTGTATGTGTCCCAAATTCAGAAAATTCAGAGCTATTAGAAAGAGAAAGAGAGAGAAGTATGGCTTGAGAAAATTAAACATTATGTTAAGCAGGTGAGTGGATAAAAAACCCAGGGGCAAAAATGTTATATTTATATCCTATGATGCTTTTTTTCTTCTGTACACAAAAGCTTTCAGTTGAAATGTGAATAACAAATGATAAAAATAAATATTTCAAATATTTTCCTTTGTTTTTTCACAAATATGTAAAAGAATAAAAATCATTTGAATTATTGAGCTAGTGTCATATACAATCAGATTTCTAAATGAAAATATGTAAATTTGCAATAACAATAGCAAACAACCACATCAACGTTAGCTTTATGAACCAACAGTCTACATTTAGTTCAAAAAATATACAGGTGCAAACACTTGCATAAAATTCCAAATCTCATCAGAAGAAATTAGGTAAAAAGGTACAATCCAACATGCTAACATACATTTTTTTTTCTGAAGGGCAAATATGATCTTCAAATATGCAAATTCACATTACTCTGATTACTTTGTTGCATGTTCACTGAAAGAATTTATGAGGCAATTAAGGTAACTTGTTTTCATTATTCAAAACTCAACACGTATGACTAAACTTGATCATATCTTTGATTCTAAACAGATTATTGCCTATTGATAGTGAATGATTGTGACATGCTATTTCATGAAAAAGAGTGAATGTTACACACTATGCTTGCTGATTGCTAGCATAAACATATTTATTTTTAACTTATGAAATCAACTCTCTCAAAAGAGATGGCTTCCTTTCATCCTTAACTCTGCCTCATAAGTCACACCTATGCTTGTCTTTCTGAGAATTACTGACCTAAGCTCTTTCTTTCATTAAGTCTTCAGTGAGATCAAGTGACTCAAACTTAATATTTAATATCTCTGTCAAATAAGGTCATATTGCTTATTCTGAAATATGTTAAATATATTCTATTGCCAAGAAAGGAAACAAAGTTTCACCTCTTAAAACATGGGATAAAATTAATTTTCTAAATGCTTCTAGAAAGTATGATGAAGCTTAACAAACACTTTAAAAAGTAAACCCTTTAATTTTAATATCGTATACATGCTTGCAAAACAATTTTACTTGGATGTGTACTCACTTTTCACAGCTATTATTTTGAGGAAACATTATTCAAACTGTTCTATCCAGCAGACCAAAAATATTAACACATATTAAAAAATAATCCAGCACCAAATAATTTTTGCAAAATATTTAACTATAATGAATGGATTCTTTGCTGAAATATTTTTCCCATTTTATATTATAATATCAACTGTGAAAATCTATAAAGGGAATAAAATGATGTAACAGTTCTGAGATACTTTTGCCCACAAGATTCCTTCTTCATTGGAAAATCTCACATACAACTTTTCTTTGTAGTGTGGTATGAAAATTCTAACATATAAGTTATTTCTTAAATACTGAACAACATTTAAAAATAGATTATACCATTGATCATCTGTGAAATCTAACCTAAAATCTGCAAAGACATTTATAGGTACACTCGGAAGATAGTTATTATTGTTTCCAATGAGTTATTTCAAGAGTTCATCTTGAATCTTATTTATCAGTTGAATAATAAGTCATAATGTTTCATAAACATATAATAATTGAAAAACAATACATAGTAATAAAGACAGCAGGAGAAAGCCTGAGAGATTACATATGTCTCCAAGAATGCTAAGCAAAATGGAAAGCAAATGGCACATCAGAAAATATATAAAATAGATGGACTTCCCTGGTGGTGCAGTGGTTAAGAATCCCCCTGCCAATGCAGGGGACATGGGTTTGATCCCTGGTCAGGGAAGATGTCCCACGCTGTGGAGCAACTAGATCCATGTGCCCCAACTACTGAGTCTGTGCTCTAGAGCCTGCAAGCCACAACTGCTGAGCCCACATGCCACAATTACTGAAGCCTGCATGCCTAGAGGTCGTGCTCCACAACAAGACCAAGCCACCACAATGAGAAGAACCATAATGAAGAGTAGCCCCTCCTCGCTGCAACTGGAGAAAGCCTGCGCACAGCAACAAAGACCCAATTCAACCAGTAAATAAATAGATAATAAATAAATAAATAAAATGGGCTTAAACCACAAATATATTTAAATGCATGAGTTCAATTAAAGTAAAAACAAAAACACCTAATTGATTAAGACTAGAACATAATAATGAACCAACTCGTGATTAAAAAAAAAGAAAAAGAAAATATGTAAAATAGAGAACATGCTATAATATCTGACACACAGATAAAAGGAGTTCCAGAAAGAGAAGTGATACAGTGCAGACTAGAAAAATAAACAAACAATGAAAGAATATTTTACAACTTACAGAAATATTTGAATCTTTAGAACAAAAGACAGGCTGGTATCCATCTGGATGAATTAAACAACATCATATAGTAGACATTGTCTATATATTGTTGAAATTTCTGAATATCTGCAACTAAGAAAATCCTCACATCTCTCAGACATGGGATGGTGTCAGCCCTGATATCAGACAAGCCAAATACTAGGAAAGAAATGAACTAGAGATCTAAAAGAAAATTATTTTGAACTTAAAAGTCAATACACAGTCAAAATAACAGTCAAATATATGAGAACAAATCAAGATATCTTCAGATGCATAAAGCTCAAGTAATTATAGGATGCTTTTCATAAAGCCAGAAAACTGGAAAGCAGAACATGTGGATTACAAAAGATAGAGTACCTGAACTGGAATATAATGAAATGAAATCCTGGGATGATAGCTTTGAAATAATCCTTAAAGTCATCTTTCTAAATTAGAGCAGGAATATAGTGGACAGAGAATTCTATTTTTTTAATGTACAATAAAATAAATTGCATTGACTAGATATACTAAAATCAAGTTGGGGAGATTTTCATAATATGGTGAAGAAAATATGTTTCTTTTCTCAACAAAGAAAAAGAAAGTCAACTAGAAATCTACTGGAGGACCAAAAAAAAAAAAATCATACCAAATTATGCTCTAAACATAGAGCAAATAGTATATGACATAGTTTTTGAACTTTTGAGAATTCAATAAATGGATGTCATTTATACTTAAGTAATTTTGAACTTTTAGAATCAATATCTAGGAAAGGAAACCATGGTAACTGAACCAGTTTGCCAATATTGTAACCACTGACAATTTAAAGGATACAGTGCATTACTATCCTCTTAGACTTTGTTGTTATTCTAAATTCACATGACCATTGAAGGCAATTTTGATATTGCTTAAATAACATTTTTGTTTATGATGATTATTAAAACCACCAGCCTGGTAAACTTCAGTACTCTTCCCAGCCACCCTGTTGCCATCATCCCCAACCTCTCTGTAAACTCCCTTGGCTTCTGTGACCAACTGCAATGTTCATCTTTGGCACTAATAATGAAGTTATCATATACTAAATAATTATGGTATGTTGGACAATAGAGACTTTTCATAACACTTCCAAAACAAAGAAAGACAAATAACAGATTTTTCAATGCAGTGTTGGTAATCATATAACAGGTATAAGCACATGTTTGTAGGAAGTTTATAGAAATGGTCAATACATCCATTTGACCACTTCTATACAAGTGCTCATAGCATCTACTTATATAAGTGGTCCATAACCTCTGTAATTCCCATTAAATCTAAAATGGAGATTTAAATATCAACCTAGTCACTTATTACATATTTCATCCTTATCAGCTTACTCTCTGTGAGCCTTGATTTCTTTCTTTGGAAAATGAGCTAAGACAGCAATGACAAAGTTTTCATGAAGATATCAAAAAAATGGCACTTGCAGTAGTGTCTGGCACAGAGTAGACAATTCATAAAATATTCCTTTACCTCCACTACAATCATTAAGAAATTATAACTTGCAGGCATAGAGTGAAGAAAAACGTTGTTTGGTACAAATTAAAATAATATTAAAAATAATATTTTTGAATATGTTACATTTTGCCAAAAAACACCTTTAATATACTTTTCTATTTATTTGCCACAATAAAATTGTGAGGAAGATATTTTTTATTCACAGATCTAAGTAGAACATGAGTAAAACATTTAGAGTGACATAAAATGCTTTGGCACGGTTTTGTTTGTAGGATACCTGCATATTTCCAGTTACCAAAGACAAGTGACTTAAGTTACATAATTGTTCGCTGATATAGCATTATCTTGACAACTCTATCCCTTTATCAGAGTTAGGTTTATTTTTCCTCTGGGAGGTTAATGGGAGCATGTGTGCACCCCAGTGTTTCCCCAATTTCAGCTGTTTTTCCTGACAATGTACTTATATTTGGTGCTTCTCTGGCCAGGTAACAAGCCAGAATGCTATTGAGTCTCTCTTTAAAAATTATTCAGAATGAAACCTCACTTTTAACATATGTCAGTAGCAGGTTTAATGAAACAAGTTAAACATAATGAGAAGGCATAATGTTCAAATTGTGTTAAGATCAATATGTTTATACATATTTTTATTTTTAAGATTTTAAAAAGTCTTCCTGTAATGCAACAATAAATTACGTTTTTCTTAGATATTTATCTTAAACCTTTTCTGCTTCAGCTTGTCCTGTGTCTGATGTGAGATCAGCATCCTGCACAGTTGACCTTAGAGGGCAAAGGATATGTCAGGGATGTCACTATAATGTTTTGACACTAGTGGTGAAGAGAAACAGCACCATGAATTAAGAAGAGAGTATATACAAATATATAGCTTCCTTTTCATTAATATCCATTTGTTTTATTTCATTAGAAAATATATATATATATATTTTATGTGAAATGAAGTTCTTTATGTATTTATTAAGGTAGAACTGATGCTGTTACTAATTAAAATACTAAGAGGCTAATAAGTCATTAGAGGTCAAATATGTAATATTGACAAGTTAACAAATTAAATGTGAATAGTTAAATCACATTAATAGAGAGACACAGGGAGTAGGAATAAATGAATTCAGAATTTCCCAAATCTTATAGCACAAGCACAAATACACACAAAACACTGATTTTTTTTCTGGTGGAAGAAATAATTTTTACAAAGAATAAAGAAATAGTTCTTGTTAAAAATATTGCCTGACATAGCATTCTAAAATACTCACTAATTACCTATAAACAGCAGGAAAAAGACTATTTCAAACTACATCAATACAAACTATCCAGACAGTGTACCTAATATCAGGATCTGGAAAGTGTTTTCACTAAATATAAGACTGATATGCCAAAAATGATATTTAAATTAAGGACTGTATACATACTTCACTCTATAAGAGAGAATATGACCTTAAGTCTAGAAAAAGATAAGAGTTTTTGTCACTTCAAATGGTAGAATGTTGTGAAAGTAGGCCAAAAGGCCATAAAGTTTATAAGAAATGGTGGACTGGCAAAAATCAAAACTGTCTTGAGACAATAATAATTAGAACTGATACCGTGCTGAAAAGTACAAATTTTAGAATCTCTCCCAGAGTGGAGGGAAATATAGAGACTAATCCTAAGATTTTTCTTGGGAAATTGATGTCATCAAATTTTTGTACTTAAATTTTTCTTAATGTTTGAAGGCCACTAAATCACACATTCAGATATTTAAAGCCAAGCGAATATGTGATTTTTCTAACTTTAGAAAAATGTTAAAATCCTAGAGATTGAGAGACAAATGAGATTCTATAGGAGACAGACTCTAAGAAAGTCCCAGTGATCTTTGCCTCCTGGTTCTCACACCCTTGTGTAATCTCCTCCCATCACATGTACACAGGACTTACTGACACACATCTAGTGAAAAAAACCTTGCAGGTATGATGCTATATCATTACCAAGATTAGGCTAAGAAAGACTGTGGCTTCTATATTGAGAGATCTCTAAATCTCTCTTGGCTCCTTCATGCTATGGGAAACAAAATGTCATTTTGTAAGCAGATCTGTGGTTATGGAGAGGCTCAGGTGGCATAGTAAAGAACTGAGGTCAACAGTCCGAAAGCCTGCAAGGAACAAATACATGAAAACAATCATGTGAGTGACTTTGGGAGCTCAGTCTTCAGTTCCTGTCAATCTTCCCATGGCTGCAGGTCTTGCCAACAACTTGACTACATCATGAGAGATCTCGAGTGAGATGTATTTACCTATGCAGCACCCAGATTCCTTGTTCACACACAGTATGAGATAATAAATGTTTGTTGTTTTAAGCTATCAAATTTTGGAATAATTTGCTACTCAGCAATATATAACTAACACAGAGTCCCACAAGGGACTCAAAATTGTGACTTTTTCAAATAAAATATTTGGTAGTGAACATTGAAACCAGCTAACAGCACAACATCTACTATTGTAATTGAAGAATTAAGTATTTTTTTCAGTGCACATACTCTAATTTTGCCCTATACCATATGCATATAGATTGTATGTGAAAATACAAATTTTATCACTTAAGTAGTTCTCTTTAAAATTCTTATAATTAGACATTAATTTAATTACTCCTACTTTAATGAGCAGTTTCCATCTTTTTTTTTTTTAACAGACAATAAACAGCATGTATTTAGAGTGTACTATTTGGTATCCTAATCTCCCAATTCATTCCCCTACAACCCTCTCCGCTATCCACACTTGGTGTCATATGTTTGTTCTCTACATCTGGGTCTCTATTTCTGCCTTGCAAACCAGTTGATTTGTACCATTTTTCTATAGTCCACATATACGTGTTAATATACAATATTTGTTTTTCTCCTTCTGACTCACTTCACTCTGTATGACAGTCTCTAGGTCCATCCATGTCTCTACAAATGTTCCAGTTTCATTGCTTTTTACAGTTGAGCAATATTCTATTGTATATATGTACCACATCTTTCTTATCCATTCATCTGTTGATGGACATTAAGGTTATTTCCATATCCTGCCTATTGTAAATAGGGCTGCAATGAACATGGGAGTGCATATGTCTTTTTGAATTATGGTGTTCTCTGGGTATATGCCCAGGAGTGGGATTGCTGGGTCATATGGTAACTCTTTTAGTTTTGCAAGGAACCTCCATACTGTTCTCCATAGTGGCTGTATCAATTTACATTGCCACCAACAGTGCAAGAGCTTTCCCTTTTCTCCACACCCTTTCCAGCATTTACTGTTTGTAGATAGTCTGATGATGCCCATTCTAAGCAGTGTGAGGTGATACCTCATTGCAGTTTTGATTTGCATTTCTCTAATAATTAGTGATGTTGAGCAGCTTTTCATGTGCCTCTTGGCCATCTGCATGTCTTCTTTTGAGAAATGCCTATTTAGGTCTTCTGCCCATTTTTGGATTGGGTTGTTTGTTATTTTGATATTGAGCTGGATGAACTGTTTATATATTTTGGAGATTAATCCTTTGTTGATTCGTTTGCAAATATTTTTTCCCACTCTGAGGGTTGTCTTTTCGTCTTGCTTATAGTTTCCTTTGCTGTGCAAAAGTTTTGAAGTTTCATTAGGTCCCACTGTATTTTTGTTTTTATTTCCTTTATTTTAGGGGGTGGATCAAAAAAGATCTTGCTGTTATTTAGCTCAAAGAGTGTTCTTCCTATGCTTTCCTCTAGGAATTTTATAGTGTCTGGCCTTACATGTAGGTCTTTAATCCATTTTGAGTTTATTTTTGTGTATGGTGTTAGGAAGTGTTCTAATTTCATTCTTTTCCATGTAGCTGTCCAATTTTCCCAGCACCACTTATTGAACAGGCTGCCTTTCCTCCATTGTATATCCTTGCCTCCTTTTTCATAGATTAGTTGACCGTAGTTTATCTCTGGGCTTTCTATCCTGTTCCATTGATCTATATTTCTGTTTTTGTGCCAGTACCATACTGCCTTGATCACTGTAGCCTTGTAGTATAGCCTGAAGACAGGAAGCCTGATTCCACCAACTCCGTCTTTCCTTCTCAATATTACTTTAGCTATTTGGGGTCTTTTGTGTTTCCATATACATTGTAAAATTTCTTATTCTAGTTCTGTGAAAAATGCCATTGGTGATTTCATTGGGATTGCATTGAATGTGTAAATTGCTTTGGGTAGCATAGTCATTTTCACAATGTTGATTCTTCCAATCCAAGAATATGATATGTCCCTCCATCTGTCTGTGTCTTCTTTGATTTCTTTCATGAGTGTCTTATAGTTTTCTGAGTACACGTCTTTTACCTCCATGGTTAGGTTTATTCCTAGGTATTTTATTCTTTTTGTTGCAATGGTGAATGGGATTGTTTCCTTAATTTCTCTTTCTGATCTTTCACTGCTAGTGTAGAGAAATGCAAGAGATTTCTGTGTGTTAATTTTCTATCCTGCAACTTTACCAAATTCATTGATTAGCTCGGGTAGTTTTCTGGTGGCATCTTCAGGATTTCCTATGTATAATATCATGTCATTTGCAAACAGTGACAGTTTTACTTCTTTTCCAATTCAGATTCCTTTTATTTCTTTTTCTTCCCTGATTGCTGTGGCAAGGACTTCCAAAAGTATGTTGAATAGGAGTGGTGAGAGTGGACATCCTTGTCTTGTTCCTGATCTTAGAGGGAATGCTTCCAGTTTTTCACCATTGAGAATGATGTTTGCTGTGGGTTTTTCATGTATGGCCTTTATTATGTTGAGGTAGGTTCCCTCTATGCTCACCTTCCAGAGAGTTTTTATCATCAAAGGGTGTTGAATTTTGTTGAAAGCTTTTTCTGCATCTATTGAGATGATCATGTGGTTTTTATCCTTCAGTTTGTTAATATGGTGTATCACATTGATTGATTTGCATATACTGAAGAATCCTTGCATTCCAGTGATAAACCCCACTTGATCATGGTGTATGATCCTTTTAATGTGTTGTTGGATTCTGTTGGCTGGTATTTTGTTGAGGATTTTTGCATCTAAGTTCATCAGTGATATTGGTCTGTAGTTTTCTTTTTTTGTAGTATCCTTGTCTGGTTTTGGTATCAGGGTGACAGTGGCTTCATAAAATGAGTTTGGGAGTGTTCCTTCCTCTGCAATGTTTTGGAAGAGTTTGAGAAGGATGAGTGTCAGCTCTTCTCTAAATGTTTGATAAAATTCACCTGTGAATCCATCTGGTCCTGGACTTTTGTTTGTTGGGAGATTTTTAATCACAGTTTCAATTTCATTCCTTGTGATTGGTCTGTTCACATTTTCTATGTCTTCCTGATTCAGTCTTGGAAGGTTATCCCTTTCTAAGAATCTGTCCATTTCATCTAGGTTGTCCATTTTATTGGCATATAGTTGCTTGTAGTAATCTTTTATGGTGCTTTTAATTTTTGTGGTGTCCATTGTAATTTCTCCTGTTTCATTTCTAATTTTATAGATTTCAGTCCTCTCCCTCTTTTTCTTGATGAGTCTTGCTAGAGGTTTATCAATTTTACTTATCTTCTCAAAGAACCAACTTTTAGTTTTATTGATTTTTGCTATTTTTTTCTTTGTCTCTATTTCATTTATTTCTGCTTTGATCTTTATGATTTCTCTCCGTCTACTAACCTTGGGTTTTGTTTGCTCTTCTTTCTCTAGTTTCTTTAGGTGTAAGGTTAGGTTGTTTATTTGGGATTTTTCTTATTTCTTGAGGTAGAATTGTATCATTATAAACTTCCCTCTTAGAACTGCCTTTGCTGCATTCCATAGGTTTTGGATCATTGTGTTTTCATTGTCATTTGTTTCTAGGTATTTTTTGATTTCCTCTTTGATTTCTTCAGTGATCTGTTGGTTATTTAGTAGCATATTGTTTAACCTCCATGTGTGTTTTTTTTTTACAGTTTTTTTTCCTGTAATTGATTTCTAATCTCATAGTGTTGTGGTCAGAAAATATGCTTGATAGAACAATTTTAATTTTCTTGAATTTACCAAGGCTTGATTTATGACCCAAAATGTGATCTATCCTGGAGAATGTTCCACGTGCACTTGAGAAGAAAGTGTAATCTGCTGTTTTTCATTGTAATGTCCTATAGGTATCTATTAAATCCAGCTGATTTATTGTGTCATTTAACACTTGTGTTTCCTTATTAATTTTCTGTGTGGATGATCTGTCCATTGGTGTAAGTGGGGTGTTAAAGTCCCCCACTGTGAATGTGTTCCTGTCGATTTCCTCTTTCATAGTTGTTAGCATTTGCCTTATGTATTGAGGTGCTCCTATATTGGGTGCATATATGTTTATAATTGTTATCTCTTCTTCTTGGATTGATCCCTTGATCTTTATGTAGTGTGCTTTCTTGTCTCTTGTAACATTTTTTATTTTAAAATCTATTTTATCTGATATGAGTATTGCTACTCCAGCTTTCTTTTGATTTCTATTTGCATGGAATATCTTTTTCCATGGCCTCGCTTTCAGTCTGTATGTTTCCCTAGGTCTGAAGTGGGCATATTTATATAACACACACAAATATTTGTAGTGGGACAATACTTCTTGAATTCAGTTAAATCCTCTAAATTTCTGGGGCTTCCTAGGTGGTGCAGTGGTTAAGAATCTGCCTGCCAATGTAGAGGTCACGGGTTCGATCCCAGCTCCAGGAAGATCCCACATGCCACGGAGCAACTAAGCCCGTGTGCCATAAAGAAAAAAAAAAAAAAAATCCTCTAAATTTCTAATTTGAGATTAGTAATAATGACCATTTGGAAAAGTATACTCCATATCTTTTTAAATTAAGGAATGCAGGAATCACTTAGCATTTCATATGAAAAGAGTTTAAGTATATTATCTGACTGCCACTGTTCTGTCAGTATATATGAATAACTCAAAATAATATTTATTCAAAAATCTAAAATCTACAATATAAAACCCCAATGGATTTATGGATTTAAGAATTTGTGCACCAGTTTTTTCCCACAGAAATTATAAACCCAAGAAATATGGATAAATCACAAAAATATATTACAATAATTCAGCATTACATTCAGTTTCATGTAATAGCTCTATTTTAGCTTATCAGCACTGGGAATTGAGAGTTATCATACAACCATGTAGTTATACTACAAGTCTGTATTTCATCAAATTGTTTCCTATTTTACAGTAGATAATCTCTTGCATAATATGTATCTCATTAATATCTCTTGTGTTTACTATTCTGTTTAGCATGAAAGAAAATGTTTATTCTTATATGCTTTCTTTAACTATTAAATAATTGCATACTATTTAAACATCTTTGATATTTGAATATTTAATGATGAAATGCTTTTATGACCAAGCTTATGCATTTCATTTAAGCATCAATTAAATAGAAAGGAAAACAGAAAGAAAAAAGTTACATATAATGGAAGACTAGATTGACTTTTTTCTCAGAAAATTATTTAAAATCACTCATAATTGCATCAAATTGTACCTCCTAATATATTTATGAATAACATATTTGACAATGGATATGAAAAATGTAACATAAAATGAAGTTCACATATTGACTCATAACCTGTGACCATTTAAGTAAAGCATTTGAATCAACCTGCACAGTTCTATAACATATTTTGTAAAATAAAGCCAAGTTCATTGTAATAGTTATACAAAAAGCATTCTTAGTATTTATATTTTAACCATACAGTAAAACATTGACATAAATATATTTTCTAAAGAGGTACTTTACAAATAAATTATATATTGGATACTTAGTAAGTTTCTAATGAAAGAATTGATATGTAGCCAGTTAGACTGATTTAAATTTTTATGCAATAAATATTCTGCATTTAGCCATGTGCAATATTACCACTTTTTTTAAATGATGTTTTATATTGTAAACAAAATAATCCAGAGACACATGGTTGACTCCAAATAAGCCAATCAAATACCAAGGCAAATAGCAAATACTTTAAGAAACATATGCTTTTAAATCCTAATAGCATTTCTTATTGTATATTGCTTTTAACCTAAAGAAAAAAAGTGCTTGGTATAAGTGAAAATAGGTCACTTTATCAATTGCCTAATCAAATTACAATAATCAATGAATTAAAATATTTATTATTTAAAAGAAAAGACTTATTGCTTTAGAACACTTAGACCAAGTATACATGTTATCAACAAAAATAATTAAGAATACGAAATTCTGAAATAATTCTATAGCTGTGAAGTTGGAAGACGTAAAGTAATAAGAACTTGATGGGTTGTATTATTTATTATTTAAGGTATGAGTAAAATTCTTATGGTTAGAACCATGGGAATGAAGTTGAAGTTGAAAATCAAAAGGAGTTAACCAGGAAATCTGAGTTTAGAACATTATTTTACTAACAAAACCTATCTCTATATTACACTTTGTGACACAACTGAACAGTTAGCAGAAGTCCAGAAAATTGATTCTATCCATTTCAAAAGTGAAATTTAGAGAATTATTAGTAAAAAGAAAATGAGGTTTTAAAAGAATGCTGTAGGCTTTATCTTTTGCATTTTCATCAGTTTAATAAAGTTTTCAAGGTTATAAGAATGGCAGCATGTACAATAGAAGTGACATCTCTAATAGGTTTTGAAATCAGGTAAATACGAATGTTGCTTTTATCTAGTATTCAGATGAACCCTAAGTGAGCTGATGATAATTATTTTATAATTAGTGGATATTCAGTGCCACTGAGACAGTACTCTAGGCATTAAATTATGCTTTTCACAATTTCCTTTTAGAGATTTATCTAGGTAACAATTGTCTCTGTATCATGTCCTCTCAGCACTTTAATTCACAAACAATGGCAAATCTCCTGCCATAACAATGTGAAAATTTTGGTTTTGTTGAATATTTACCCAAGCCCCTTTTCAATATACAATAAATTAAAACACTTTCAAAAAAGATTAAGTACATTTAGGGACTTCCCTGATGGCACAGTGGTTAAGAATCTGCCTGCCAATGCAGGGGACATGAGCCCTGGTCTGGGGAGATCCCACATGCCATGGAGCAACTAAGCCCATGTGCCACAACTACTGACCCCACGTCCCACAA
Organism: Hippopotamus amphibius kiboko; assembly: GCF_030028045.1. Classification (NCBI taxonomy): domain Eukaryota; kingdom Metazoa; phylum Chordata; class Mammalia; order Artiodactyla; family Hippopotamidae; genus Hippopotamus; species Hippopotamus amphibius. The sequence continues at coordinate 56,237,117 of NC_080198.1, read as the reverse complement.
CTACTGAAGTCCACATGCTGAGAGCCCATGCTCCACAACAAGAGAAACCCCCGCAATGAGAAGCCCATGCACCACAACAAGAAGTAGCTCCTTGCCCTCACTTGCCACACCTAGAGAAAGCCCACACACAGCAATGAAGACCCAATGCAGCCAATAAATAAAATAAATATTTAAAAAGTTTAAATACATTTAAATAATTAAAAGTATAAAAAAATTCTAAAAGACTTGAAAGTCTTTTTTCACCTTTCTTTATTTGCACTCACTTCCCCAGAAATACTGTTAACATTATTATGCATTTTTTAGTCATTATCACTGCATTTACTTATATTTATATGTGTACATACAAAACTCTTTATTATACAAAATATACCATATATTTATCTGTGACTATTTTTTCAAAATGAAAATTTCTTGACCACCTTTCTGTGAAATACCTCATTTCATCTTAAAGTCTGCATGGTGTTCCATGGCCATTTTTAATAAACTTGCTTATTCAATATACATATAGAAAATGAAACAAATCTTAAGTATACGGCTCAATGAATGTATACAAACTGAACATATTTATGTAATCATCACATATGTATAAAAATAGAAAACACTTCCAGTTTTCCAGAATTCACCCTCCCATCCCATATAGTTACTACACCACTTCTCACTCAAGGCAAACACACTCCTGACTCCTAAGATAGATAATACTGTTATTAAAATTGATATAAATATAATTATACTAATGTGTTCTTTTATGTTAGGTTCTTTTAACTAACATTGTATTTGTGAGAGTTATTCTTGTTATTGAATTTATCAGAATTTCTCTTAATTGCAGAAGTATATTCCATTATATAAATACCCACCTATTTATTTAGCCATTTTATCAATGAAGGGTACTTCTGCTTTTCCTAGATTCTATCTATTATGAATAATGATGCTATAAAAATTCTTGTACATGAATTTTGGTGCCCATTTGTAAGCATTCTGTTGTGTATATACCTATACACAAGTACAATTGCTAAGTTATAAGGTCAGCTTAAATAGATATTGTCAAAGAGATTTCCAAAGTCATTTTTATTAATTTATACTCCCACCAGCATTGTATGATAACAATGATTTGTAGAAATTCTTTATTCAATCCTGTATATATTGGAAATATGTATTTTATATATATATATATATATATATATATGAGTATCCTCTGATTTTGTAGATTGCTTAGTCACTGACTTAATGGGGTTTTTTGATTACCAATTTTTTTTAAATTTAATGTACTATAATCTTTTCCATTATCTTTTTTTTCCCCCATATACTATAAGAAATCTTTGCCTGCTCTAAGGTCAGGATTAAATTCCCATATCTTATTTTCTAGAATAGTGGTTCTCAACAGACACACACCCAACCTCAGGTACATTTGGCAACATCTGGAGACATTTTTGAGTGTCACAACTGGCTGTTTGTACTCCTGGTTTCTAAAGGGTGGAGTTCAGAGATAATGCTAACATCCTACAATGCACAGGGCCAGACCAAAAAGAATTATCCAGTCCAAAATATAAATAATGGTGCTGTTCAGAAATCCTAACATTCTGCATTTCAGCCTTTCATAAGGTAGATTTTTTTTTTTTTAATCTGGATTTTATTCTGTGCCCAGATACTTTTTGGTGTCCCTGCATGGATATACATTCATTTACTGAGTTGGCCATTCTTTCTCTACTTCTCTAAAGTTTCATCTTTGTCTTAGCTCAAGCATCTACATATTGGAGGGGGCCTGTCTCTGGACTCTAAATTTTTATCACTTCTCTATTTTTCAAAGCCTATACCAATGACACTCTGATTTAATTACAATAGATTTTTAAAAAATATTTTATATGTGGTAGTTTATGTCTCAAATTTCCTTCTCCTTCTCTCATTTCTCCTTCCCTTTCTTTACTTCTCCCTTCCCTTCCCCTTCTCTTTTATCCTCCTCCTCCTCTTTTGCTTCTTGAATGTCTTTATTCCTCTCACCTTTTGCACTTATATGAATGTGAATTTTGACAACAGCTTGTCATTTTGCTATAAGAAAGTTCAGATTTTAATTGGGATTGCATTGATTCTATAGATCAAATAGTGGAAACTGATCTATTTAAATAAGAAAATTTCCATGACTATGGTATTTACCATCATTTTCCATTGCAACTTTTAATTGTACGTTGTTAGTATAGAGACATAATTAATTTTATATTGATCTTATATCTAGTTACCTTACAAAAATGTTTATTAATTCTGATATTTCACCTGTAGACTCTCTTTGGTTTTCTTTGTGTACAACTATTAAGACAGTTAATACTAAGAATGCTATTCCTTCCTTTGTGAATATTTTTCTATTGTCTTGTAGCTTAAAAGTTCTGATCACCAATTACAGTGTATGTAGGGGGTGGTTTCCCCACACCACCAAGCAATTCATGGACACCAGCTGGGTGTCCTAAAATTCAATTCAATTGATACTACCTATCCAAAGATAGCCTCAGATTCCCAAGGCTATCTGCTCCTCCTCCCACTCCCCACTTCAGATGCCAGTAGCAAACCCAGGTTATCACCTGTGCTTCTGACCAACTATAGATCAGGCTATGGATTGGAGGTTCCAAGGACCCTCTCCTTGAGTTCGATTAATTTGCTAGCTATATAGAATGATATAACTCAGGAATAGCCAGATGCAAGAGATGCATAAGTCAAGATCTGGGGAAAAGGCATGGAACTTCCATGCCCTCTCTGACTGTGCCACTGTTCCCAAATCTCCAGGTGTTCATCAACCAGGATGCTCTCTGAACCTTGATCCTTTGATTTTTTAAGGAGACTTCATTGCATAGGCATGATTGATTGAAACACTGACCATTGGCAGTTGCCAATGATTCAAATTTCAACCCCTCTCCTTTTCCTGGAGGAGCGGGACTGGGACTGAAAGTACCAATCCTCTAATCTCTTGACATAGCCTTCATATTTGGGTGGGGTCCAAGAATCAACTCATTAACACAATAAAAGACATCTTTATTGCTCATCTTACTTAGGAGATTAGATTCCAAAGGTTTTAGGAGCTCTGTGCCAAGAATTGGGATAAAGATCAAATACATATTTTTTATTATAAATTACCATGTCACATAGCTTCAGTAGAATTTTGAATGTAAATAAGTATGGCCATTTTTGTCTTGTTCTTGTTCTCAAATGAAAAATTTTCAATATTTCATGATCAAATTAGTTATTTGTTGTAGATTTTTATAACATTTATCATATTTTAATATTTCTTCCCTATGTTATTTTAAATTACAAGTTCTCTATGTTACTTTAAATTACAAGTGGATTTACTATTTTATCCAATCTTTTTAAAGCATCCATTAAAAAGAACTTTAGTTTTTTTTTTTTAGTTAACACAATAAATTATATTGCTGTATATACTTAAACTTACATTTCTAGATAAAGCTCAACTTTGACAAGGTATATTATCTTTTATATGTATTGATAAATTTGTTTTGCTACTTTTTAAATTATTTGTGACTCTCTGTACAAAATACCATTTATTATAACTTCAGGTTCCTATCTAGATTGTATTGGTTTGATAGGATGCATTGAAAGTATTTCCTTTTTTTCTCTCTTCTATGGAAGAGTTTATGTGATTGATGTTATTGTTTCTTAAATGTTTGTTTGAAATCATGAGTAAAACTGTATGGGTCTTGAGTTTTCTTTATTTTTTTTAACAGCTTCAATTTATTTAATAGTGGTTGGATTAACAATATTATTTTTTTCTTTGTTAGTCCTGTATTTCTAGAAATGGTCAATTTTATCTAAATTTTCAAATTTATTGGTATAAAGTTATACAAAATATCTGTTCATACTCTTTAATGACTGTAATAACTGTACCAATGCTTCTCTTTCTTTCATAGTATTTAATCACTCTTGTCAGCAGTTTATCAATTTTTTCAGTCTTCTAAAAGAACCAATTTTAGTAGTACAATAGTCCCCCATTATCTACAGGGAATATGTTCTAAAAGCCCCAGGGAATGCCTGAAATCTCAGATAATACCAAATCCTATATATACTATATTTTTTCCTATACATACACAGCGATGATAAAGTTTAATTTATAAATTATGCACAATAAGAGATTATCAACTAGCAATAAAATAGAACAATTATAACAATATATCATAATAAAAATTATGTGAATGTGGTCTCCTTCTCTCAAAATATCTTGTTGTACAAATGTAAAATACATTTCCATCTTATCACCCACATTGTGGCTATAACTTTCACAGTTTGAAGATGGACAGCAAAACTGGCACAAATTTCTTTTTCTTTCTTCATAATTTCAAGTAGAAGATTCATCCTTACCGAAGATCTTAGCAACCTCAGAATTTTTTTTTCTTTAAGTCAAGAACTTTCACCTTTTCACTTGAAGGAAGCACCCTTCTTCTCATTGTCATATTCAAATTGCCAGCATCACTACTTTTCCGCTTTGGGGCCATTATTAATGGTTATATATTATTTTTTCTTCTGATTTTTCGGTTTCATTTACCATTTGTACTATAACTTATTCAGCTAGATGTTTAGATACATGGATTCTTACACTTTCTTCTTATATGTATTTAAGGGTATACATTTCCTTTAAAGCATAGTTTAGCCATATTTACTAACTGATATATTACCTTTGATCTGAGTTATTTAGAAATGCATAGCTCAATTTATAAACTTTTAAAAATTGTCACTGCATATGTTTACTAGTTCAATTACACAATGATCAAAGGGCAAATTCTGCAAGATTTCAATATAAAAATTGTTGCAATTTACATTATAGATTTGGGAAAAATTGTGGGTGAAAAATAAACATGTTAGCCTAAATAAACACATAAAGGCCTAATTTGAGTATTCATAAGAATTATTGTCAGAAAATTTTTATACTCAATTCATAAATGAAAATTTGCCAAATAAATAGGTATCCAGAAAACTTTGAGAAAGACAATTTAATAAACAGAACAGTAAGAATTAAAAAAAATAAAACTTAAGAAAACACACATGCATAGTCTCAGCCTCCCTTTAGTCTTCCTTATATACTTCAAAAAACTATGGATCTTTATCCCATGTAATTACAAAAGGAAAACCTTAAAAGGGCAATTGCATCTAAGCTTCAAGCTAACACAAATTCCTGGAAAGCCAAAATTTAAATGAAAATTCACTGTACAAAGTGGGCATTGTGAGGAATAAGGTGACAATTTAAATTCTAATCAAATTTGTCTCAGATTAATTACATTGAGTTTTTGAATCCAATGTGATATTTTTATCAACCCCTGAGTGTGTAAGTATAATGGGATATTTGACACATAGCAAGACTTAAAGTTTGGTTGCTTGATTGGGAGTCTAGTCAATTTATGATAGGATGAACACATTCATGCTCATAATAATAAAAACAAATTTTTGCCATTTTCCATCCCTGAGGGAGTTGAAGATTTGCGTAAACTTCAAAAACATGAAAGATGGCCCTATGGTTCATAGCATATCCCGATTCTTTTGACTACTCTGATTACTATAAGAGACTAATAAATTTTCAATAGTTACTATAAAGTTATCATTTAGTATTTCCAACTGTGCCTACTATCCAGATATATTCTTCTTCTTAGAGCATGCAAATATATTTTGTGGCAATTGGTATGCTTGTATTGATCTAGCAATCACATTTTCAATGGAACACAAATTAAAATAGTAGATTGCTTTCACCTGGCAAGAACTGCTCCTGGAATATTCTGCCTCTGGGATATATCAGCCCTCTATTTCTGTGCCATAATAAGTTTTCAGGAATTTGACCTGATTCATCATTCTGTAGTGTGTCATACTATTCTACTATAGTGTTAATATCACCTTGATAGAATCTTAAGCTATAATAATAACAGTGACACCAACTAACATGTCTTGTTTACTACTGTTAATTCTCAGCATAAATGTTATAAAAGAGTTAATATTATATTTTTCATTTTATAACAGAGGAGAGTCACAGGGCTCTTAATTTGTCCCCAACCACAGCTAAGAAGGAGCTGAGCAGGATTTAGCCCCAGGCAGTCTGATAGAAAGCTGGACACTTATTCACCATGATTAAATAATAGTGGAGGCAGGATTAGAAAATTCTCTTTATGGTTTGATAAATACACACATGAGAGAAAAAGGAAGACACATTTCTTGAAAATGTAAGTTCTCTCAGTGGTCTAGTGCATGTGTACTAGTTTTCTTTTGCTGTGTGACAAATTACCACAAACCCGGAAGCTTAAAATAACAGACATTTATTATGTAACAGTTTCCATGGGTCAGAAGTCTGGGAATGGCTTTTCTGGATCTTCTTGGAATCTCACCAGGCTGAAAGAATCTAAACAGTATGTGATTCTCATCAGAAGCTCAGGGTCCTCTTTCAAGCTCATTGGTTTTTCATCAGAAGTCATCTCCTTGTAGCTGTATAATTGATATACCTGTTTTCTTGCTAGATGTCAGGCAGTTACTGGTATTAGATATTAGACACCTGGCCCCCATAGGCGATTCACAACCTGACTATTGCTTTCCTTTAGGACATCAGGTAAGCATCTCTCAGACTCTTTCTCTGCATTCAAACTCTTTACTTTTAAATGTCTCTTCTGGTTAGGTTAGGCCCACACTTTTGTCATAGAATGATAGTGATATCTCACACTCATGAATTCCATCACAATAACTGTTAAAATTGTTGATGGCAGGTCAATATCATGTGGAACACATTGATAAGAGTATCATAGTAAGTAGAAGAGGAGATCAAGATGGTGGAGTAGGTGGACTCAGAGCTTACCTTCCCCCACAAACAGCAAAAATACATCTACATATACACACTACTATATATAAAATAGATAACCGACAAGGACCTACTGTGTAGCACAGAGAACTATACTCAATATTTTGTAATAACCTATAAGGGAAAAAATCTGAAATAGAATGTATGTATGTGTGTATGTATATATAATTGAATTACTGTGCTTACACCTGAAACTAACACAACATTATAAATCAACTATATTTCAATAAAAAACAAAATTTTTAAAAATGTATCTACATGTGGACCAATTCTCACTGAAAACTAACTGGAGACTGGCAGAAAGACTCTTGTATAACCAAGGCTGTAAGAAAGATCCACATGGAATCCAGTAGAAAGGAAAGAGATGTAATCAGGTAGATATCTGTGCCCCTGGGAGACACAGAAAAGGAGGGGATAACATGGCTCAGAGATTCTCCCTTGGAAGTGAGCATTTCAAGCCACATATTAGGCACCCAGCCCTGGGGTCCAACACTGGGAAGATAAGTGCCCACAGCTGGTTTGAAAACCAGTGGAACTAATGTGGGGCCTATAAGAAATCTAGATTCCTCTCATAATGAGTGTGCACACACTTACTCACCCCTGAAATGAGGCAGAAGAAGCAGACTGAAACTGCATGGGACTCTGGCTAGTTTACTGTGATCCCCCTAGCATGTGCTCTAACCTAAGTTGAGTGCTCTCTCTGGCTCCACTTGCTCTGTAACACAGCTCCACACTAGGATAAGGCCTGCCACAGCTAATGGGAAGTCTCAGTTGTTAGGGACAGAGCCAGCTTAGACCCAAAACAGTAACTGAATGGGGTGGGGTTTGACTAGGGCTGGGACTGCCACAGCCTATACCCTGACATACTCTGAGTGCCCAATCCAGCCCCTCTTGCTCCAGGACTCTTCTCTTCTGGTGTGAAGGTGTTAGTACTGGGACAGGGGAGAGCACACACTTAGAGGGAACAGAGCCAGCTTAGACCCAACCCTCAAATCTTCTGCTCCAGCAACATGTTGCTCAATGAGCAGAGAAGCCCTGGCTCACACCTGGCTCTGGCTCTAGCCCCTCCATTTCTAGCCCCACCTCCTACCAAGGTGATAGCTGCCACCACACCCTGGGGAAAGATGTAACTCCTGATCATGTCAGATCCAGCTCTCCCATCAAAGTCTTTGAGCAAACACAGATTAAATAGTGATGCTCCCACACAGGGACACCCCTTCAAGACAAGAATAGGTAACTGTTTCGCCTGGTTTTATAGAGACAGAGAAAGTTAAGTCAAATAGAAGACAGAGGAATTCGTTTCAATTGAAAGAAAAAGGAAAAAACCTGAAAAAACAACTAATGAAACAGAAAAATATATTTTACCAGGTATTGATTTCAAAGCATTAGTAATAAGAATGATAACTGAATTAGGGAAAAGAGTAGATGAACACAATAGGAATTTTAAAAAGGATCTAAAAAATATAAAAAAGAATCACTCAGAACTGAAGAATACAATAACTTAAGTGTAAAACAGACTAGAAAGCATAAATCAATCATTGTGAAACACCACACTAACATTTTGAAGGATAAAAACCACATGATTATCTCAAAAGATGAAGAAAAAGCTTTTGACAAAATTCAATAGCAATTTATGATAAAAAGTCTACTGTACATGGGCACAGAGGGAACATACCTCAACACAATAAAGGCCATATATGACAAGCTCACAGCTAACATCACACTCCATGATGAAAACCTGAAAGCCCTTCCTCTAAGATTAGGAAGGATGCCCACTTTCACCATTTTATTTAACACAGTATTGGAAGTCCTAGCCACAGCAATGAGACAAGGGAAAAAAAAATGAAAAGAGAGAAATTCAAACTGAACAGAAAGATGTAAAACTGTCACTGCAGATGATATGATAGGATACATAGAAAATCCTAAAGAAGCCACAAAAAACAAACAAAAAGCTAGAGATCATCAATGAATTCAGTAAAGTTGCAGGATACAAGATTAATATACAGAAATCTATTGCTTTTCTATACACTAATAATGAACTATCAGAAAGAGAAAGCAAGAAAACAATCCCATTTAAAATCCCAACAAAAAGAATAAAATACCTAAGAATAAACTTTATCAAAAAGCTGAAAGAACTATACTCTGAAAACTATAAAACACTGAAGAAGGAAATTGAGGATGATACGAAGAAACAGAAAGGTATTACATGTTCATAGACTGGAAGAATTAACATTGTTAAAATGACCACACTATTCAAAGCATTCTACAGATTTAATGCAATTCCTATCAAAATATCCATGACATTTTTCACAGAACTAAAACAAATAATCCTAAAATTTATATGAAACCACAAAAGACCTTGAACTGCCAACACAATCTTGTGAAAAAAGAACAAAGCTGGAGGTAATGTGCTCCCTGACTTCAGACTATACTATAAAGCTACAATAATCAAAACAGCATGATCTTTGCACAAAAACAGACATACAGATTAATGGAACAGAATACAAGGCCCAGAAATAAACCCACATACTTATGGCCAATTAATCTATGACAAGGGAAGTAAGAATAAACAAAGGAGAAAAGACAGTCTCTTCAATAAGTGGTGCCAGGTAACTTGGACAACTACATGTAAAAAAATGAAATTAGAAAATTTTCTCATACCATAGGCAAAAATAAACTCAAAATGGATTAAAGACTTAAAAATCAGACTTAAAATCATGATCATGAGGCTCCCAGAATATAGGTGGAACACTCTGAAATAAATAGCAGTAATGTTTTTTTAGATCTGCCTCCTAAGGCAAAAGAAAAACAAAGCAAAAATAAACAAATGGGACATCATAAACAGTTTTTGCACAGCAAAGGTAACCATCAACAAAACAAAAAGACAATCTACTGAATGGAAGAAAATACTTGCAAATGATATGACTGATAAAGAGGTAATACCCAAATATATAAACAGCTCATACAATTCAACAGCAAAAAAACAAACAACCTGATTAAAAAATGGGCAAAGACATAAATAGACATTTTTCCAAAGAAGACATACGTATGGCCAACAGGCACACAAAGAGATGCTCAACATTGCTAATCATCAAAGAAATGCAAATCAAAACCACAATGATATATCATCTCATATCTGTCAAAATGGCTATCATCAAAAATGTCTACAAACAACAAATTTTAGCAAGGGTGTGGAGAAAAGGGAAGCCTGTACACTTTTGGCAGCAATGTAAGTTGCTTTAGTCAGTATGGAAAACAGTATGGAGTTTCCTCAAAAACTAAAAATAGAATAATCATATGATCCATCAATTCTACTTCTGGGTGTATAGCTGAAGAAAACGAAAACACTAATCCAAAAAGGCACTTGCACCCTAATGTTCATGGTAGCATGATTTACAATAGCAAAGATATGGAAGCAACTGAAGTGCCCAACAATGGTTGAATGGATAAAGAAAATGTGGTACATATATACCACATCTTCAAATGGAATGGAATATTACTCAGCCATAAAAAGAATGGAATTCTGCCATTTGCAACAACATGGATGGACCTAGATGGTTTTACACTGAGTGAAATAGTCAGGCAGAGAAAGAAAAATACTGTGTGTTACCACTTATATGTGGAATCTAAAAAATGAAACAAATGAGTATAGTAAAATAGAAACAGACTCACAGGTATAAAAAGCAGATAGGTTGTTACCAATGGGGAAAGGGAGGGCAGGGGTGAGGCAGGATAGGGGTAGGGTACTATATATAAAATGGATAGGCTACATGGACATATTGTATAGCACAGGGAAACATAGCCATTATTTTGTAGTGACTTCATATGGCGTACAAGCTATAAAAATGTTCAGTTGCTATGTTGTACACTTGAAACTAATAAGATGTTGTAAATAAACTACACTTCTCTTAAAAAAACATAGCAAGTAATCCTGAGATACGGATTCTTTAAAACGTCTCTTCAACAAGGTATATTTTTAATTTAATAAGGAATATTTAAAAACAAAACAAAAGCAAAACAATACTTGCCTTTCAGGAAGAACTGAATATGTGGACTTAGGATACCAAGTAACCTGTGGATATAAGTTTATGTTATGTTCTCAGTGCTTTTTGATCTGCCTAACCATAAATTCGGGAATGACCATAAGTACTCCATTATTGTTTGGCAGCAGTATATGTTAAACAATCCCTAACACAACCTGAAGGAGCAAGTGAGTGATATAAATAGGTTTATCACACTCTCATGGTACCATATCCTGTTAGAGCACCTTCCCTCCCTCGACCTCAAACTATAAGTGATTATCAATAACCAGATGATGAAGAAGTAAAACTTGCAAATATAATGCATAATATACGAGGGCGAGTCAAAAATTATCCGCACTCTGGCTATAGAGTATGTGTTTCTATTGTGTAAGTCAGCACTGTTCAGGAATAGGTAACATTGACTTTCTCTCTGAGGAGTGGTTGTGACCATGAATGGAGAAGGGAAATTCTTATAAGAGGGAGAACTCTGAACACTACAACAGCTAGGTCTAGAAGGAGTGATGCCTAGAGTAACAATCTATGTTGATTCCTGGGCAATGGTATGGTTGGATAACCTGAAGAGAAAATGATTAAATAATTGGTCACTGAACATAATATGGATGAAACTCACAAACATAATGTTGAGCTAAAGAAGTCAGGCACAAAAGGGAAACTACTCTTTGATTCTATGTATGTAAAGTTCCAAACTATGCAAAACAAATCAATGGTAATCAGAAGGCTTATTACTCTTGTGTTTATAGAGACTAGAAGAAAGCATCGTGGGGGCTTTCTGAAGTATGTGTAATATTTTATTTCTTGATCTCAGTGATGCTTGTACAGATGTGTCCAGTTTGTGAAAATGCATTGAGCTGTGTGTGGATGCTTTGTGTAATATTATGAATATATGTTATTATTAAATAAAAAGTCAAGTAATTTAAACAAACAAATAATTTATGCCGAGAAATTTTTTGCCAGAAGCCTGTAATTGGAACTCTGGGAATGGGCCCATAACATGAAAATATATTTGTCTCTACTGTAGAAAATATACCCTAATAATCAGGTTGACAACATAATAGACTTTTTAGATCTCAGCTAAATTCTTCCTCAGGTAGACCAGAACTTGCATAATGAGCTCACAATTAAAATGTGCATGGTGGCCAGGAGGAACTTTTAAGAAATAGTTTTCCTCTTCTCAAGGTGACCTAGCCACACTTATAAATGTGCAATTACTAGCAAAAATTATATACTATTTCTCAATACAGCTCCATACTTTAGGTGAATAGCCAGCTACAGAGTGGTTTTAAGATATTTACATTAGAACTTTTCCCTGGGTGAGGGCTGTGGTGAAGATTTTTCTTTAACAGACACATTTCTTCAAGATGTAGATTTTCTTTTCAGACTAACAATGCTTGGTCAGGGACCACCAACCTTGGATTACCTAAATGCCTCAAAAATTAACATACTTTTCCACATGCCCTGTCTCCAATTAAGAAATTTTCTTGGAAGTGAAAAAAAAACAAAAAAACAATGCATTGATAGCCATTAATTTTGTTGCCCTAATGACAGAAGCAACTGGCTTTATTAAAAATTTAATGCGGATTCAGCTCTGGCTCCAGGAGAGGGACAACACCCCATGAACTTGGCTTTTCTGTACAATGATGGTATTTATCACCTAAACCCTAAACCCATGACAAATATATGTTTCTCTCCGTTCTTTAGCCACAATGCAAAATCTATGAAAACAATGCAAAATCCAGAAAATAAAGGGTAGAAGAAGGTTTTGGTACTTCTCATTCTTACACCTAATACAACATCTCAAAATCTAGTTTTCTGCCCTGCAGAATTATTGCTTATGGTGTACTAGGTTTCTTTTTAATCCAACAAAGCAATATTTCTGCAAGCCTATCTTCTTGATGCTCCTGGCAATGGAACAGGGTTACATATTTTGCTAGAATGACTGACGTGGTAATCAAGGAGAAGGGGAGATATTGCTACAGAAACGTGGGTGGAATCCAAGGAATAGCCTGGAATGTTTTTATGTACTAACATGCCTAGTAATAAATATTAAATAAGACAATACGAGAGAATAATAGGACCCCTGGAGTCTCAAATAGCAACGAACAGATAGTGTAGTTCAACCCACAAGATAAAAAAATAAAGAAATATGAGCTGAGAATATTCTGGCCAAAGATAAAATTATATGAAATAGAAATTAGAAAAAATATCAGGACTAAATCTACTTCTCATGATCATTTGCAAAACTGCTTACTCTATTATATACATTTCCTTTCCTCTTCTTGCTTTTGTCCATTATCGAATATAGAGTGCATTGGTTAATTTAGCCCACAAATCACAGAACACTGACATGCTATGATGACAGAACAACAGAAGACACAGACATAACCCAGAGAACACAGGTATCATCTTTAGAAGCAATAGCCAGAAAAAAATCACTTTCGGTTTTCTCCTACTGTAAATGGAATAAGATCATTTTCAGTTGCATGTAAGGCAGACACATTATGTAAAACATGAACATTTTAGGAATTGTACATATAGAAAAAGGAGTAGGTTAGTACTTGCCTATGACTTTGGACAGATGGAGTAAGTACGATGGTTTCTACTGTTTCCCTGCTCCTGGGAACAGATCCCAATTTCTATGGCAACAGGGAGACATAGTATGTGATGGAGACTGACTTCAATCAAAGTATCTCAAGCCCCTGACACTCAGGAGCTTGTGAGTACTCATTCTTGTGAATATTAATCTATAATGGAGAGGCTAGGGTTTATTAAATTACACTATTTTAAGGCTGCATCCTGGTGAGAACACCCTGAACTCCTGCTGCCAGTCCCAGTGTTGCTTTGATCTGTGTTTCCTCAGACTGGAATGTTTAGCCTTAGGTACTTCACTCTCCTTATTTATTTAAATTAGCTGAATCTGAGTCTTCTTTTTTTTTTTTTTTTTTTTTTTTGGTGGTTGTTAATACTGCAACCAAAGAACATAAGTGCTACCAGATTAGGGCAACATCCACAGAAATTTTTCAACCAAGACTTTTACCAAGAATTAAATTTTCAAATATTTATGAAGGCAAAAAAAATTTCAGGTACACAAGTCTCACTGAAAGTTATTTTTGGTTTCACTGGAAGATAAATCAAAATTTGATGTCACTGATGGAAGTCATTATGTTGAAGAAATTTTGGTCATTAACACTGAAAATTTAAAAGATTGAAATAAACACGCATTGTTTCAGGTACGAACTACAATTCTACTACAGTTAATGAGCGAGTAAAAGCTATTTTACAACTAGCTGTCTGCTTACCTGGAGTAGTGGTTAGAAAAATAAAGTGATTATTTTAATTAAAGAGACTAAATGTCAAGATGAAAGGATTATTAATATTGCTATGATAGAAGAATGATGGAGTACTCTGTGCATAAGAGTTCTTGCTTAGGACTTTCTAAATGCCTAGCACAGTTCCAGGCATACAATGGGTACTCAGTAAATATTTTCTCATTGTATAAATGAAAGAGTTAATACAAATTAAACCTGGTAGGACTTTCTTCAGTGAGATATGATCAAAAATATCTGAAATAAAAGATTAATTTGATTATCTAAGGAAAATTAGATCAAAAGGAAAATATAAGTTTATAAGACAACAGCATTGAGAAAATAGTCATAGGCAATTTAAGAGAAAATATCTTTAAGAATACATGATTGCATAATCCTTTCCCCGCTCAGACATTCACTGATAAGTAGGAAATGGATTTTGTGTTATAAAAAACAACTGACAGACACATTAGAAAATGTTCTATGTTCTCTGATGTTCTATCAGTGTAAGAACAAGGAAATGTAAATTAAGTCAACAATGAGACTGTGATTTTTAAAAGCTTTTTACAATAAAAGTCCCAAAAGATAATGAAAAGACAACATTGTTTTGGAAAGGATTTTAAAAACTTGAGAATCACCCTTTTTTTATTCCTTTTCCGTAGGTCTCCTCTTCTAAACAGAAGTTAAGTGCAGTTCATCCTGCCTTTCTCGTTAATCTCTGCTCTTCTCCACTGCCCACAGCTGCCACTTTAGCTTAGTTTAACATCATAGCTACCTGAATTCCCACAATTACCTTCTATTTTGTCCTTCAGCCTCCAGTCTTATTCCCCTTGATACATTCTCCTCATTCAGCCACAAAGCAATTTTGATCATGTCACTCCTCTGTTTAAACCTATTGTAATAGCATCTCTCTGCCCTTACTTAAAGTCAAACTGATTAATATGTTTTCAAGACACTTCATTTACTTTTATGTTGCTGTTCAATTACTTATCCAACTTCATTTTCCCTTTTCCCTGTCCTTCAACACCATCTCCCATTCTATAACTCCCAAATCCAAGTCCAGGCAGCTCAATCTTCCATATCCCCATGTTCTCACTTACCTCTTCACCTTGGCCCAGATATTCTATTTGCAAAACATTCTTCCTTTAGTCTGACTAACCTCTAAGCATCCTAGACATGGACTCAGTTTTGATACCAGTCACTTACTCCATCATTACAACTAGTTTCCTTAGAAACCTATAATTACCCTCTTACAACCTCACACTGCAGGCAGATGGCCCTTCTTTTTTCTTTGAAAGCTTGCTCATTTTGGTATCCACAGTACAATTATATTTGATGATTGAAAAAAATCAACTGATCAAAATTAATTTAATGTGGAATATTTAGCATAGCATTATCTATCCTGGGACTCTTTCCAAAATATATAATCCTGAGAGTAGAAAATAAAGGTACATGATAGTATTTACAGTGACACTATTTATAAAAGGGCAATATTAGAAAACAACTACAAGTTTAAATATAGGATATTAGGTAAATGCATTAGGGCAGCAGTAGTCATTTGCTATTTGTATTTATTTTCAAAATTCATTCTCCTCAAAACATCTGTATCTTTTTATCACTATGGCTTATAAGGAATAGACGCCACTCTCTCTCAAGGAGCGGACCTTGAATGGCTTAAACTAATCAGCATATTCCATTCCTCTTGAACCAGTAGTTGGCTTAAAAATTAACTAAGAAGCCATGTAGAGTCAATGTAGCTCTGAAAGATAATTACTAGGGCCTCAAAAGAAGGAAAAATCACTTCCTTTTTCCACTAGAAAGTGTTGAATGTTATTACAGTTTAAGAATCTGATACAGACATTTTTAATTAAACTTTTTAATGAGATAATTATAGACTCATATGCAGTTATAAGAAATAATAGAGATCCCATGTGTCTTAGTGATAACAAAGTATCATATACTGGGTGCTTATAAAAAAAAAGAAGTTTATTTCTCACAGTTCTAGAAGCTGAAGTCCAAGATGAGGGTGTCAGCACAGTGACGTGCTGGTGAGAACCCTCTGCCAGGTTGCAGACTGCCACCTTCTGGTTTTATCCTCACATGGCAGAAAGCAGAGATAGGAAGCAAGCTCTCTTGTGACTCCTATAAAGACACTAATTCCATTCATGAGGGCTCCACCCTCATGACCTCATCTAATCCTAATGCCATCACATGGGAGTTAGGGTTTCAACATATGAATCAGAGGGGGTGGGCACAGACATTCAGTCCATAAGACTACATCCCTTTTATCTAATTTCCCCCAATGGCAATATCTTACAAAAAGACCACATCATATCACAACCAAGAAATTCACATTGACAGAGTTAAACTACTGATCATTTCCATTACAAGGCTTTGCTGTCCTTTTATAATCATGCCAACTTCCCTCTTACCCTCTCTGACAGCAACCCTGACCCCTGGCAACCACAAACTAATATGTTCTCCATTTCTATAATTTTGTCAACCTAAGAGTGCTATATAAATTGAATCATAAAGTTTATAACCTTTTGAGATTGGCTTTTCCACTTGGCATAATTCTGTGAAGATTCATCCAAGTTGTTGAGTGTATCAGGAGTCCATTCATTTTTACTGTTGAGTAGTATTCCATGTTATAGATGTACCATAGTTTGTGTAAGCATTCATCTGTTGATGGACATCTGAGGTGGTTCTACTTTATGGCCATTAAAACTAAAGCTACTATATATATATTCATATGCAAGTTTCTGGATGAAGATCAATTTTCATTTCTCTGGCATTAATGCCCAAAAGTACAATTGCTGATTTGTATGGTAGTTGCATATTTAGTTTTATAAGAAACTGCCAAACTGTTTTTCAGAGTAGCTGTACCATTTTACATTTCCACCAGCAATGTGTGAATAATCAAGTTTTTCTTGCCAGCATTTAGTATTGTCACTACTTTATATCTTAGCCTTTCTGAAAGGTATATATTGCTATCTCACTGTGATTTTAGTTTATGTATTCCTGTTAGCTTGTGATCTTGAACATCTTTTCCTGTGATTATTTGCCATCTGTTTTCTTTTCAGTGAAATGTCTTCTGCCTATTTTTCTATTTGGATTCCTCCTTTGCTTTTTCTTGCTTCCCTTTTTCTTTCCTTTTCTTCCTTTTATTTTCCTCCTTTCATTCTTTTTATTGCTGAGTTGAGAGTTTTATAGTTTCTAGATACTAGTCCTTTGTTGGATAGTGATTTGCAAATATTTCCCCCGAGTGTCTAGCTTTGCACACTTCTGAAAGGGTCTTCCACAGAGCAGGCCCTTTAATTTTGATAAAGCACAATTTATCACAATTATTCCTTTTATGAATCATGCTTTTGAAATCAAGCCTAAGAACTCTTTGCCACATCTAGATTTCTAACTTTGTTTTATTTTCCCTCTAAATGTTTTCTAGTTTTATATTTAAGTTCATGATGTAGTTGGAGACATTTTTTCATATTAGGTACACAGGACATCCATTTTAGTCACAAGCGAACTGTGAAAAGTTGTTGGATCAATGGGAGAATCTGTGAATGAAGCTGACACCACAAAGGATCATGATTGTGTCTAACTATGGAGGTCATAGTTAATGATTGTCTTTATATTTGCTTAAACAAGTTTAAGTTTTGTTTGCTAACTATAAAAGAATTCTAACGTGCCAATATTAGTATGAAGAATTTTACAATGACATTTGGAAGAAATATAAATTAGTAAATAAATTGTTGCTGATGTAAAGAGAAATGTTTGTTAAAGGAAACAAGATATGTGATCTTTTATGTAGGATGATCACAATGTGTATAAACAAACAGAACTCCCACATATACTAATAATTGAAAGGAAATAAGTGAAACATTTGCATGTCATTGAAGCTTAGGTGGTGTTCCTTAATACATAATATTCTTTTAAAAATATATATATTTTTTCTAAATGTCATTTTAGCAGCACAACCTTTCAAATACTGAAAAAATATACATGAGATAATTGACATATTTGACTACAGTTAGTTTTAAATTGTCTTTACAGTTAAATTTATTTGTCCAAATAATTTATTTCAAACAAAAACCAAAGAAAAACATCTAATTTTTGTTAAGTATGCATACAAAACATGACATTTGACTACAAAAACTATACACATTTTTTTAGAATAAGAACAACATTTAATATGAACAAAGAATTAAAACATGTTAAGAATATAATGAAAATATTAAAGAGTATTTCTTATTTATTTGTATAAATTTTTATAAAACAGTAACCGGAATCTTTAATTACTGTTCACTAATTTACCATGAGTCACATAATTTTTTTTCTTAGAAATGTGCTTCAAAACATTTTAGTAGTTAATTTGTCTTAAATTCCTTACTTAACCTAAATCAAGTGCAGGTTTTAAAACTGTGTTAGACTTTACTTCTCTTAAGTCCATTTAAAAATGATTTTTAAAATTCCTTTTATAGTTTTCTATTATTTGTTTTACACATTTTCTACAAAATTCACCTTTTATCATCTGTACAGTTCACGTTGCCATCTCTGCCCTTTCTGCTTTTTATCTTCTTGTTTGTAATTTTTAATTCTTTAATTAAAGACATGCTTTTACAATTTAAATAATTTTTTTCTAGTGTGTAAGCAATTTTATCAGCTCATACCCTGCAAATGCCAAATGTTTATCACACTTTATTGGGAGACTACTGATATTTTTGACTACATAACATTTAAACAGAAACATCTTAGTAAAAAAAAAGACCTCATATCCTTTTTTGTGATATGTGTTAACATAACTTTAAATACAAAGAACATCAGTTTTTTTCCCTCAAATATACTGAAAAAATCCAGAATACAGTGGCATTATATTTTATTATTGGTATTTATAGAAGTAGGTGACATATAACAATGTAAAACTTGATCTAGTTATTACTTTCTCCCATTGTATATAATATCACTAGTTTTATTCAAACATTACTCAGAACAACCATTCCCAAAAAGCATCCACAAAAAAGGTAGCAATAGAACACTATCCACATCTAATCTGACATGCATAATTTCCTCCTCATTTTTATTTAGCACAATAGATGTGATTTAAAGGAGAATGACATACTTTGTCTTCTAAATATATCAAGCTCATATACTGAGGCCCTGAGTTTTTTGTTTTTTAAAGATAAGTTTCTTCTGAAATGTTCCATAAACAACACTACCAGCTAAATTTTTCCCAGAGAGATAAGGAAGGAACTTTAAATGTTAAAAAATTCTTAAATCAAAATAAAAACAAAATGCATAGTAAGATTCTATTCAGATTTAAAATGTTAGGTGTTACATAGTAATTCTCTGGTGTAGAATCCATTAGATGACATGTTGTGGGGATGAGGAAAGGGGCATTGAAGTTTAAAATCCTCATTTCATAAGTAAAGCAATGGAAATTCAGACGATTTTCATCCTCCATAGAGTTAGCTGGGTATAGATTATTCAAACCCATATCTGTCCAGTTCTATAGGCTGTGGTTTGAAAAAAGAAATGTACTTCCCACCAATGCTTGCACATGTAGTAATGCTAGCGTAATGCTTGACTGAAAAATTTTATGCATGATACTTTATAACTATATCACTATATTATTAAGAGATCCTCAATGGTTAGCTAATAATTTCAAGCAGCATTTAATTATCCTGGAATGTCTAATAGAAATTCAAAGCAAATAAGTAATTAATCAAAAATTTCTAGGAAAAAAGTTAAACAATTACAGTAAGATTTCTAAGACTGCAATGTCTAACCAGTGTGTCTGGACACAATCCTGGGTCACAGGGAAAGGACCAGCAAAGAAATGGAGTCCTGGAGGCATTCTGCTGCCTAGGATTTACCTTTTGTTGCTGCATGAAAGGAAAATCTAGAGATTTTGTACTAGTGACACCTGTTTGGTAGGAAGGGCAGTTAGGGAATTTGGGGAACTGGCTATTTACCAAGGGAAGTAGGAAAATTTTAATATTTTAATAAAGGGTGTGCCTGTATAAAAAGCATGTGGACTCTGTATCATCCTAGTTCTAGGTGTGCTGAAACACTGGCCCTCTCAGCCCTTGGGGTGGTCAAATAGAGCCTGGTCAGGTTACCTCATTGGGCCATAGTAATGTTGTTTTCTATGTCTCTCCTAGTGTTATAAGCTGTGAAGCATTTTTCTGAGTCCAAGTAGAGATGTCACCCATTTGCCTGTTTCCACTCACCTTAAACAATCATTATTTTTTTTAAATTAAAGTAGTGTGCTTTATTATATTTATCTATATTTGTGGGGTTTTTGTTGTTTTTGTTCATTAGTAATGTTAACTGCAATAGAGCCAGTTGTGGAAAGAAATTCAGATTCTATATTTGGCTTCTATAATGTACTGAGTGAATGCAGAGTATAATTTGAATTTCTTCTATAGCCGTAAGTTGCCTCATCAGTAAAATGATGGGATTGGAAGAGATTCATTCACCCAATTAAGAATTACGTTGCTAATCTTTAAAATACTCTCTCTGTGAAATCAGAAACTTACACATTTGGAAAACATGACTAAAGGTAAAGAGGCATTTAAAGAAAATTTCCAAAATCTTATATTAAAAAGTGTCTACAGGTGACCTGGATTATATTTGAAGAATAGAATTAAGAAGCTAGGGTAATGGAATCAAGCATATCTCAGGTTTGAATACAAGTTTGAACACATATTCCCCAGAGCAAAAGACTTCATTTAAAATTCGATTTACTTAGAAATAAATTGATTACAATAGCACACACCTGTTGCAGTCTGGGCCAAATGTCTGGGCCAGCCGACTCGCCTTGCCTGGTGCATGTAGGACAGATGATGCTCCCAACCCAGTGAGGGATCCAGTCCATGCTGTCTCCTTCCCTGCAAGCCCGAACCTGGTGGCCCAGCCAGGCCAAGCCAACCCCGTGTGGCTACAACACCTTCCACTGCAACTGTGCGCACCTCAGGGAGCCCGCGGTTGGCTCCAGACAGCCTGTGGTGATTGGCTGGCGGCTGCGTGCTCCCATAATGCAGTGCATCACGCATGCGCATCTTTGAAGCGAGAGGGTTGAGCCTGGCGCTGTGGCGTTGCCTCTAAACTGGGCTCACCTCCCAGAGTTTGTCAAAGCCTGAAGACGCAAGTAAAGCAAAGAGCGGGAGGAGGAAGGATTTATTACTTACAGTAAGTAAGGAGAACACCTGGGACCTTTCCCGAAGCAGTGTCTTCCCGAACATCAAAACTGGGGACGTTTTAAAGCAAGGGTAGATGCCTCTTCGTGAAGGGACTTGAACTGAGGAGAATTCAGCGTAGAATTGGGACAAAAGTTGACGAAGTCCAAGCTTTAGTTGACTCAAGTCAGGAGGGTCAGAAAAAGTCTACACCATCATTCCTTAGGTTCTGGTTGATCTGGTGGTTGAGTGCTTGAGGGGGCTTAAATTCTGCAGAACAGCACAAGAAAGTGTTTCAGGTTAATCTTTACCATTAAAACAACTAGGAGTCTCTACAACTGACTTAGTATCTTTGCTGTTGTTACTTCCCTTGCCTCATAAAATTCTTATTTTGTTGTTGTTTGTTCCCTTAGGTTATTATTACTGGGACCTGTTCAAGGGCAGGCATTGTGGCCAGGCTTAGATTGTAAAGTAGCTTAGGCCTAAAATGGCTCCTCTTAGGTCAAAAAGCCGTATCTGGTCTTTTCCTCTGGGCACCCTCTACCCTATCTGCATCACTGGGGCCCCCAGAAGTGATGGCTCAGCTGGAGAATGCGGCCGAAGTTCTGATGGCACATCTTCCGGGCTTGGTAATGAACAACGCCACCATGTAGAGCATGTAGTTTTCATTAGTTTCATTTAGGAAATCAACATTACCATTTGAAGTTTGCAAGCGTATTTTGGTTCTTTACGCTTTGGAAGTAATAGCTGAAGACAGGTGAGGGAAGTTTGTGAAAACTGTGGTTGGTGATTAGCTGCCACCTGCCTGAGGTGTCTTCTGAGAGGAACTAATCTCTTTATGGTGCTAGAGGCAGTCACTGGATTAAAAAAAAACAAAAACAGAACTGAATAGACGGTCCTCTTTCAGGCTGCCACAGCCATAACAAAGCCAGTAGCTGTCTGAAAGTGGATTATCTTGGAAAAAGAGAAAAATGAAGCATCAATTTACTGTGAACATCCCTTCTAACCTATGTTTTACAAAGGTCAAACCTCCAAAAGCATGTTGGGGAACAGATTCCATTAACAGCAGCAGTAATTATAAAAAGAGCATCCTAAGATAAATCAATTGACTGCAAAAGCATTTTTCATGAAGACAGCCAGTTGATAATATTGATGAAAAATTAATCAGTTGATCTAAGAGAGAAATAGTTTTTTTCTAGCCAGACTGAGGATTATAATGCCAGGAATAGCACCTCAGAAAGCTCTGAGAACTGTTCCACCCGTTAAAGTGAAAACACAGTTATATAATTGTTTTGAGATGGAGGACTTTACATTAAATGACATATTATGGACAGTTTACACAATCTGGCAAGTAGTGGGTCATGGGTCATCCCCCCTTATAAGATTAAGAAGGAATGCTATCTTTTAAGGCATGGTCTTGTTGGTACTAGAATATTGCTCTTTATGGTTGAGCAGGTGTTTCTGCAAATGGGGAGGTGTGGTCCATGCATATATTGCTGGTACACAATGCATAGTAGAGGGAAGAGGCCAAAAGGCAGAGAAAAACAATTTATGTTTAAATTTTTCTTGTCTTGCCATAAAATATGAGTTTTATTTCAAAATAAGTAATAGCAATCTTGATGTGCAAACTATGGCGTGTTCCATTTTAACTGTACTATTGATTGAATTCTCAAATTCAAGTAAAACTAGCAACATTTGACTGAGTATGGAATCCCATGGTAACTGCAAACAAGCTTTTGAGGAAGAAGGCCTTCAAATCTTCATGTTAGCTGTTGAAGTTCTGCAGTTCACTTAAAGGGAAAAATCTCAATGCTCAGATATCTTCAATATCAGATATCTTTAAAAATATATTTGTATTGTATATTTATGTATTTATATATTTCATCATCACCTTGCACTTGCCAATCAAGCCTTGAGCTGGAACTTTCTTCCTCTTGCCCCCATGGAGCAAAGTACTATCTGTTCACATGGATAGTTTCCATGTTGGAATCTCCCCTGTCACTTTTGTTGCTTAAGAAAAGAGCTAAATGTAAGCTTGGTAAATGAAAATATCTCAGTTATGTAGTGGACCTAGCAATATTAGGTGTCTCACTGTGCCTCAATTTCGAAGAGCCTTCTTAAATAGTCTTTAAATGAGGGTGGCATGTAGACGTTGATTTAACCTTTAATCATGAATAGTTACATAAAAAATTAAACTAGCTAAACTAGACTATATAAACTCTTAAAAGGAGATGGAATAGCTTAGAGTTATCACTTGACATATTTTATTACTCCTTTCCATTCCCAATAGGTAATTACTCCATTGTAATGTTAAAATTCAGGCTTATAAATGCTGTTTATAAGACTATAAAGATTTTTTCTTTCTGTAATTCTCTTGTCTTGGCAGCCAGCTCAGTCTCTCACTATGAAAAAGAGACAGACATCAGCAATATGTGGTGAAACAAGATTTAAAAAATAGAATACTCTCTAAAATTAAATAAGATAGTTTTAGTGTTAATTACTCATAATTACTCAAACTTTTCATTGAAATTCATCCAATGAATTGAAGAATAGCTGGCTTGAAAATACAGTGTTTGAGTATTCTATCTTAAAAAATATATTTATGCATGTATGTATTTATATATTTTCTTTTCTTTAGATTATATAGATTATATAGGCCATGCCTAAATTTTACTGATATAATTTGGCTAAAAAGTGCTAAAATGATTTTTCTCATTATATATTCATTCCTAGATGGTCAGAAGCTTCTCTCACCCCTCTCTGTTTGCCTTTCATTGGCAAAAATCAATCTGCTGAGTCATTGTGGAGATATTCTTGAGAGTCTTCAAGTTGGAGGGGGATGGTCTCTGAAAATATGCGGTTAAGAATCTGTGTTAGGATTTTCTGAAAATGACTCTTGTGCATATTGTTATACTCTTGAGCAGGTACACAAAACAGTGAAAACAAAGTAGGATTACAAATTTGTACAGGTAATTTGACAAATACAAGCTGCCTTGCACATGTAGGTAACTGAAGGTAAATTGGGCAATTCAATTGTGTTGTCTCTTGTGTAACATCTCTATCTTAAATAAAAGATAAATTGCACTTTCAGGTTTATAAAAATATCCTAAATTTCAATTTTACTGAAAGATTGAAATTTGCTCATTACTTTAAAAATATTATACCTTACAAAAATCTCTTCTGCGAATATGCAAAATGGCAAGTATGTCACATACTTTACGCATCATTTCAAGTCTCCTTGACATCAAGTCTTCTTGGTATCCTGATCTTTGGCCCCTTAGCTGAAAAGTAAGGTAAATAAGGCTGAAATCTTGTTCCTAGACCAAGTCTGGTTGGGAAGACAGAAAAGTAAACAGATGTTAAAATGATGTAATTCACCCCACAAACAACTATTAAGTGCCTACCACACTTAAGGTTTCTAAGATACATCAGTGAACAAATAAAAGGCAAAAATATATAAATAACTGCCTTTGTGGAGCTCACATTAGAGCAAGGAAAACAAGTAATAAAAAATTAACATAATAGAAAACAATTATATTGTGTGTCAGAAGTGGATAAGGACAATAGGAAAAAATAGGGCAGAGTGTGTCAAAGGTGACAACTTAAACTGTCTTTGTAAGATTTATGTGATAAGTGTGGTTTTGGCAAAGATATGAAGAACATGATATAGCTAGCTATATAGATATCTAGAAGAGAATATTCCAGGACAAGGAAAAAGTCTCTAAGGCATGGTGAATATACTGTAAACTAAGGAGTCAGGGTAACTGTAGCAGAATGAACAAGGGGAAGGGGGGAAAAAAGGAGATGAGATGTAAAAACTTGAGGGCAGGGCTTCCTAGGTGGCACAGTGGTTAAGAATCCGCCTTCCAATGCAGGGGACATGGGTTTGGTCCCTGCTCCAGGAAGATCCCATATGCCGCGGAGCAACTAAGCCTGTGTGCCACAACTATTGAGCCTGCACTTTAGAGCCCATGAGCCACAACTATTGAACCTGTGTGCTGCAACTACTGAAGCCCATGTGCCTAGAGCCCGCACACCACAACGAAGAGTAGCCCCCACTCACTGCAACTAAAGAAAGCCCACGCACAGCAAAAAAAGAAGAAAAAAAAAGAAGACCCAACACAGCCAATAAAAACAAAAACAAAAAAAAAAACTTGAGGGCAACTGTAAGTCCTTTGGCATGTGCTTGGATTAAAATGGGAGCCATTGTGGAGTTTTGAGTAGAGATGTGGCTTTCTGACCACTGTTTTAAAGTGGCTGCAGTATTGAAAGCAGACTGAACAGCAGCACAAGTAGAAGCAGAGGGCAAATTACATAGGCCCATATAGCTGCAGAAGCATAGAGGGTCATGGTTCTTAGGCTGGCAGAGTCAGGGAAAGCTTCCTGATGGAGGTTCCCCTTGAATTGCCATGAAATCTGGATTGAATTTTGGTGCCTCTGGATAGAAAATGATTTCCTGGTGGGTGAGTTCAGTATGATAGGTGAGGTCATTTGGGCCTTAGTGGGCTTACAAAAAGAGTTTGTGTTATCTTCACTCTAAGATTAATAGAAGAGGTTAATACTGGGAGTCTGCAGTTTGATCTCCTCAAAAGAGTCAGAAACCATAGTCAAGAACTTTGGATAAGCTTTATGAACTTTATAACTTGTTTACTTTCCTTCTACCATTATTATTTGGAACCCTAGGATCAGCTAATTCCATCCATGTTTCTTCTCCTTAGGCACTGAACAAAAATACAGTGTCCCATCTGTGCTTCCTTTCACAGCTTAAATTATTCCACATGTGCGCTTCATCCAAACACCACTCCATTAGGTCTTTTGAAACTTCCTTTTTATTACAAATAAATTACTAAGAAAAGCTTATAGCATGAAAATGTCTCTATGTTATTTCCTAACTGAATCATAGAAATTCCCTAAAGCTGTTACTTAGATTAAAGGCCCTGTTTGACAGAGAGTATTTATTCACCCACACGATCATATTAACCAGGTCAGGAGTGTGTTGAGGTGAGGAAGAAGTCAGCATTACCTCTCTTACTTAATGCCACTTTCAAACCTTATTCTACTTTTAGGTAAAATACCATCATGCTTTTGACACTTATCTCATCTGGCCTATTCTACTAATGTCTGTCCTCTAATCATTTTCCCGTAGTAATCCAGGTCTTCCTTCTCTTTCCTGAATTCTATTACCATAATTTCCATTATTGTCATTAATATTAATCACCAAGTATTTCTGGCTCTCCTCCTTCTGGGCACATATTAGGATCACATGTGAGTCCCTTTTGTTCTGATCAGAGTTGTGAGTAGGAGTGATCTATGTCACTTTCTAGTCAGAGAATTTAATTGCTGGTTGAAATCCTCTAGAGTATTCTTTTCCATTGCTTCAGCCTAGATTCCTAAGTGGTAATGAAGAACAGCACATAAGCAGACTCGTCAAGGACTGGTAGCAAGACTGCAATATAGACCTTTGTTTGTTTTGTTTGTTTGTTTTTTATTTATTTATTATATTTGGGGGGCACACCAAGTTCAATCATCTGTTTTTATACACATATCCCTGTATTCCCTCCCTTCCTTGACTCCCCCCCCTTGAGTCCCCCCCAGACCTTTGTTTTTTTAAGCCACTGAGATATGGTATTGATTACACAGCATAAGTTAGCCTATCCTGCTAATAATGTAGAAATTGTTATGTAAAGTAGAAAAGAAGGCATTTGAATTAACATGTAGTATTGATTTATGAGCTGGCTACAGGTGGTGAGAAATTGTTACGGTAATCTGGAAAGATGGCAATTCATACTACACAGTGACAAAATAGTTAAATTCTCACCTGTAATAATTATATGGCAGGAAATGTATTTATGAATTACAGATCTAGAAAAGCGTTTAGGAAACAAAATGCTAGTAGTGTGTGTTGGCTATAATTGACAAATTAGTACATAGAGATGATCTCAGAAAGTATATGCATGGTGGAAAGCAGAAGAAAGGGAATAGAAAGAATAGACAAATTCAGAGACAGAGAGCTTTGGAGGAAGCAGCTGTTTCTCATCACTAAACTTATAAACAACAAAACTAAGAAGGCCTTTAAGTGATAAAGGCTAATTGGAATACATCCTGGCTGTAAGACTCACATGAACTTTATGGCTGACACAACTGTTAAAGCATCTGAAAGGATTTAGGGGCCATCCTGCAAACCTTTTCCCTTGGACAAAATAGCCAGTGCAAAAAAAAAGGCAGGGTCATAATTTCTTTAATAATATATGTTTAAATCAAGGGAAAGAAGTGAGAGAAAGACATATTTAATAACAGACTGTGAACATGACTATCGGATCATCAAAATGAATAATTCAAATAAGTAAGAAAACTAAAGTTTTTGGAAAATTTGTACTATCAAAGAAACCATGAGCCTGAATATGTGATCTCCAATATGGTAGCCACCAGCCATTTGGGACTATTGAGTATTTGAAAAATGGTTACTGCTACTGAAGAAACAAATTTTTACTTTTATTTTGGTTAAGTTAAATTTATATTCTGATGCATGTTAAATATTTTTCTGTTGAACATGACTTTATTGTTTGAAAGGATTACATTCTCTTTTACTAGCCATTTAAAATTTAGCATCAGAATTGAAATGAGCTATAAGTATAAAGTATAAAATAGATTTTGAAGACTTAGTATAAAAAATAAAATATCTAAATATGAGATACCTAAAATACCTAATTAACAATTCTTACATTGACTAAATATGAAATATAGTATTTTACATATTTGGGTAAAATAAGATAGATATCAAAATTAATTTCACCTGTTTCTTTTAAACTTGTTAAAACTTGTAACATTATAAAGTTGCATAAGCAGCCTGCATTATATTTTATTGGTTAATGCTTCCTGGACAAAAAGCAGTTGTGACTGTTTGAGACCTGAAATGGTCCTTGCAGTCCTAAGCTTCTGCAGGCATGAAACAAGCTGAGACAGCTGCTCAATATTCAGAAAGGCATATTATCTAATTTCCACTTCTGATGTGGCCAAACTGGAGAAAGGACAAAAGAATCTTCTCCAGAGGCCATAGTCAAGGGCCATGAGAAACAATGGACCATGATGTTCCTCTCAAAGAGGAGAACCCATAATTTCTGCCCAATGAGATTAATAAGGAACATTGGTTTCTGTGTATCTCCCATTATTCTCCTTTCTGAATGTGTATTGTCGATATTTTCTGCTTGTTTTAGCCCCATATATCAAAGTGCCAGCAAGATAATGGGTTGATGTACAGATCTTTGGTTCAAAATAAGGCAAATTGTGATTTAAATTAAAGACTTCTGAATACCACCTCCTGAAATCAGAAACAGTGACACATTATAAAGAGATCCTAGGCTTTGTGCTTAATGCCCTAAGACAGAACTGGCTTCTCTCACTAGGAAAGTATCTGTTTATGTTCTAACTGCAGAGAGGAGGGAAAGCGGAGAATTTGGTGCATTGTAGTAGACATTGAAGCTGTTCACCAAATATCACCAGCTTTCTTCCTTCTTTGTAGGATTGTACTTTTGGTTTTCTTTTGTGGGGTGGGGTCATTTGAGAACCCATGCCTTATACATTGAAGTGATCCGTGTCATTTCTAACTGGAATATTCCTCTCTTGCCCACTAACCAAAATTTGTGTTGAGGGCTGCTGCTCCATCAGCTTGTGTACCTGAGAAGTTATAGGAAGAGAGCCTCCCTGCTAAACCATAGTAGATACAATAAGAGCAAGAAATAAACCTTTAATAAGTCACTGGGGCTGTCTGCTCTCTCAGCTTATATCCTAGCCAACCCTGACAGATGTTCTTGACAAACTCAAAATCCAATTATATTTATTTACTTATTTATTTTATTTTTTTATTGTCTGTGTTGGGTCTTCGTTGCTGCACATGGGCTTTCTCTAGTTGCAGTGAGTGGGGGCTACTCTTCATTGTGGTGCACGGGCTCCTCATTGCAGTGGCTTCTCTTGTTGCAGAGCGCGGGCTCTAGGTGTGTGGGATTCAATAGTTGCGACACAAGGGCTCAATAGTTGTGGCTCATGAGCTCTAGAGCACAGGCTCAATAGTTGTGGCACACAGGCTTAGTTGCTCCGCGGCATGTGGAATCTTCCTAGGGCAGGGATCAAACCTGTGTCCCCTGCATTGGCAAGCGGATTCTTAACCACTGCGCCACCTAGAAAGTCCAAAGTCCAATTATGTAATCCATTCAACATACTTGTTTTCATTTGGAAAACCATTCTTGTGGCCTTACACTGCTCTTTTTATTTAACCGCCTTTGTTTTATCTATGAAATCTTAAATTTTGCCTTGTTTTCCTGTTAAACACAATTTTATTGTTTGAAAGGGTCACATTTCCCATTATTTTCATTTTTCAGAATCATTCCTTTCATATTGTAGAATCCCATGCTACCGATAAATTTGTTCTTTGATTCTCTTGAGCTATTTGGCCTACTTATCCTGTTATTTTGTTGAAATTCACAACCTTGATCTGTCACCTGAATGTAGGAGCTTCCAATTTGGGCTCCTGTAAAAATCTGTTTTCATTGTTGACATTTGTGTGTCTCCTCCCTAAAGCCACCAACATGAAAATAATAGTGTTGAAGTTTATCAAGACCTGTGAGTTGGAAAACATTGACATTAGAAGAACATCTTTGTTTTCCAGAAATGAATTACAGCAAGGAATCATTTTTCCCCATATGACTTAGATAAGGGTCAAGAATACTTCCCTTGTTTACCTCTGAGAAGCCTAGACACAGACCCTCCAAAGTACCGTACTTGCCTCATAAATGATTAGTTGAATTGTTTGTACCTACCGATCAATCTGGATAAAATACCTGCTACCTTGACTTGACCAAACTATAGATAAGTTTTTCTACTCTCTCCAGGTAGCTGAACTTTGACCCCCTGCCCCAGCATACAACCCCTCTTTAACAGGCCCTCCAAAACAGAAACTGACGTCAGGGAAAAACATTGTTGATGAATTGTCTGAAGTATCATCCTTTCTTCCCACTTCACCACACTCATTTTTTTAATCTTGTTCAACTCCTCCCTAATTAAAAAAGCCCTTTTTGCCTTGCCTTTGAGAGGTTCATAAATCTCATGGCCAGCATAATACAGCAAGTCCCCTACGTACAAACAAGTTCCATTCCAAAACAAGTTCGTAAGTCCAATTTGTTCCTAAGTCCAACAAAGTTAGCCTAGGTACCCAACTAACACAATCAGCTGTATAGTACTGTACTGTAATATAATACTTTTCACATAAATAATACACAAAAAACAAAGAAACACAAAAATAAAACATTTTTAGTCTTATAGTACAGCACCTTGAAAAGTACAGCAGTACAGTACAACAGGTGGCATACAGGGGTTGGCATCGAGTGAACAGGCAGGAAAAGTTACTGACTGGAGGAGGGAGAGGAGGTGGGAGATGGTAGAGCTGAAGGATCATCAGCAATAGGAGATGGAGGGCAAGCTGCAAGTTTACTCACGCCTGATGTTGATGGCACAGGATCTGGTTCCTTGCTGGATTCAATTCTATCTACCCTCTTGAAAAAAGATCCAGTGATGTCTGAGTAGTAGCTCTTTTTTCTCACCATAGATGACACAGTAGCACTGGATTGCATTCTGAATGGCTACTACAACCTTCATGTACCATTCTATGTTCAGGTCCTGTACCTCGAAAACTAACAGTGCCTCCTCAAATAAAGAAAATCCCCTTTCCTGTATTATAAATCTCTTGAGTTCTTCAGTTACTTCTTCCTCCTCTTGTCTCTTTTTGTCCTTTCTCTGGGCCTCTAATTCCTGGTGCTTCTTAGCTGTACCAGCTACATCACCACTGCTTTTACTCTTGCTTCCAGATATCCTGGGCTTGAAATAAAGATACTGTACCACTGTACTCTGTATAGTATTGTAAAGTACACAAAAGCACAATCACTTGTAGAGGATGTACGCACATGACAACGTATGCCAGACACGTGAACCAATTTATGAGATTGGACATGACAATGCACACTGGCATCTTTGAAAGTTTGCAACTTGAAGATTTGTATGTAGGGAAATTACTGTAGTGTGCCCCCAAACACCCCTTGCAATTGTCCCTTTTGGCAAACAAAATTATCATAGTCTCTGAAGTGTTATTTCATCTATCAAGGTAATTTAAGCATTATTACTAATAATAAAATAAAATGAATAACAAGAAATGTATATTCTCAAACTTAGCCTGCCACAACCCTACAAAGATTCTCTGACATTAGCCTTGCTCGGCTTGGCACCTGCAATTGTTGTACCTTTCCCAATTGTGTGATCCAGATTCACACCGTTCCCTTTCCTCACTTGCACAGCCCTATAATTCCACTTGTCTGTGGAATTTTGTGTGTACTGTCAACTCTGCTAGCAATGTTGCCCACATACTCTTCACCTGTCTTTTTTTCCTTGCTAAACTAAACCCTCAGTTTGTCAGCCAGTTCCTCTGAGAAACCTTGCTCAAACCTTACTACTTATTTCCAAATTCTTCTACTCTCACGTATATTCCTTCATTATCAAATGCTTCTCCCATCAAAGCATCATAGCCCTGAATTGTAATTGTGTCTTACTTGACAGGTCAAATGGTCATTTCTTTCATGGGGCGGGGGGTGGGAGGGGAACTTCACTAAAAGAATGCTGACAATAGTGCATCTTGCAAAGCCTTAGTTATTCAAAATTTTGAGTGCCATATAAGGAATACAGCAGAAAAGTCCAGAGTGGTTTGACATTACCAGGCTGGTTAACTCCTCTGTGTCCCAATAATATGTGTTCAAGATAAGCCCTGTTTCCTATGGATCTGATCCTAATCTCCTAGAGAGAATACAATTGCTTCTAATAATAATGTACACAGGCAGTGAAGTACAAATCTATATCAAGGGGGAAAAGCTCCTAAAGGCAATCACATTTAAAAGCTGTTACCTATTACCAGGCACACAATAAAGAAATCTTTTTATATTATTATGCAAGCAGTTAGAACCCTATTGAACATTCCTGAATAGGAGCTTGATTTTAATTTTGAGCAGAGAAGATCCATTGAAATGTTTGATTCAAACATGGGATCCCTTTTCGCCAGAGGTGAATTCAAGCAATACAGAGAATCTACAGTGCTTTTTTACCATCCTTTTGTCTCTCTTTAAATTAATCTTTTCCTCCACCAAACTTCTAAATGTTGACAAATCTTGATCCTAGGCTCTCTTCTACCTGTACTGTTTTCTAATGTGATCCAATTCAGGACCTTGTGTTATAATAGGTATCCAGATCTTAGATTTAAAAAAAAGTACCTGACATATCCATTTAAGTGCCTAATAAGTATCGAAGTATGAATGTGTTCAAATCAAAACTATGTATTCAGATCCCCAGCTTCTTTCTCTCCCAGTCATTCACATAAAGATAAATAGCACTAATGGCCCAATTGTACACGTCAGAATCTTTCAACAGAAATAGGCCCAAAAATTTGGATTTGAGGCTTTTATATTTGCAGGTTGGGGTCCTTAGGAAATAATATTATACCAAATTATGAATATAAAAGTTAGCTATAAAAGATAGTATTTGCAAAGAGAAAATAATGACAACAAATTATAAATTTAAAGAAGTTGATGAATACCATAAATACCATCTCAAAATGTAGATGTCATCAGGGCCATATGCATCAGATGTAGGTGTGTTCAGACATTTTTGGATGTACAAAATGGGACTTTGGACTCAGACATAAACATTCTTTATGGTACTGAGAGACTGAATATAAAAAATGACAGTAGACCATATATATAAATAAAATGTTGACCCATTGTCTGTAGTAACCAGACCAGGAAGCCAACTTACTATCCACAGTAACTAGACTAGGAAATTAGACTACTCTCCCTAGCAACCAGTCCAGGAAGCTAAACAATAACCCCTATATCATTTGACCCCAAACAACTGGTTCCTGATTTATAACTGACAGCTCCTAATTTTTTCTCCCTTTCTAATTAGGACTAACTGGGAAAAGCCACTGTGTACCCCCTAAGCAATCATATAGGATGCCCTGCATCTATTTAGCCTGCCTACAGTTTCTCCATAGTAGCCTACAATCAGGACATACCTGAAGTCTTCACACTATAAAGCTTCCCACTCCCTTTGAATCTTTGCCATACTCAAGAATGGAAGCGGACGCCCTTCTATTGCAATATCTGAATAAACAGCTCATGCTTGTTCTCATTTGAGTGGTCTTTATTTTTATAGTACTTCTACCAGTTTGTTCCCTAAAAACACAGAAGTTCTAAAAAACAGATTCAATTTCACATGCTTCTAATTAAAACAAAACAAAAACAATGTATGTTGATTTTTAAATTCATTCATTACAATGAAAAGTAATTCCTGACAAGTGAAAACTTCAGATTTTGTTATTCATTAGTGAGAATTATGTACATATTCATATTTTTCTGATAATTGGAATACTTTTCCACTGGCTACCTTCTGACTCTGTTTATCTCAAACTTGTTTCTCTTTCATAAGTTCATACCTCCTGTGCACCCCATAGCACAAGGCTAGGTGACTGGGCACAGTGGGAACTGGGAAATTCCTAGAAGTTTTTCCACATGAATACAGCCAGTGATAAATAGATGTAGCACTAGGCTGAATCCAAATTAAATATATCTTCTACTCAACTTCCCCCAAGCTGGATGCCCCCCACCCAAAAAGAGGTCTATTATTTCAGTACTAGCATAACTAAGAGAAAGTCTGATAGGGAAAAAAAAAAAAAAAAGTCAAAAGTGGTGGTGGATTTAGTCAATTACAGTTAAAATATTTTTTGCAAGTGTTACACAAACTTATGCACATATTGCTAGGATTCCTCCCCAAACCATGGAACATGAAAGAAAGTACCCAAAGATTTAAACTTCACTACTTTCATAGTAAATACCTCTCTTACATACATACCACAGTCATCTTTAATTTTTGCCTTTCTTTCCTCTACTGCCGTGCAATCACCAAGACTTGTCTGTCAAAGAGAATTCACACAGATCTACAATGGAAAATTCAGAATGAAGAACCTATGGGCAGCAAACCGGAGACATTCTGTGAAGAATGAATAAAGAAGGCAAAACTTGAGGCAGTACATTAGCCTAGAATTGGACTGGGAATCAAAAGTAAGGATTTCTGTAGAAGATTTGGACCCTGAACTCTGAGGGGTTAAATCTTTTTTTTAAATTAATTAATTAATTTTTATTTTTTGGCTGCATTGGGTCTTCATTGATGCATGTGGGCTTTCTCTAGTCGTCCTGTGCAGAGGCTACTCTTAATTGTGATGCTTAGGCTTCTTATTGCGGTGGCTTCTCTGGTTGTGGAGCACGGGCTCTAGGCTTATGGGCTTCAATAATTGCAGAGCATGGGCTCATTAGTTGTGGTGTGCAGGCTCAGTAGTAGTGGCACATGGGCTTAGTTGCTCCATGGCATGTGGGATCTTCCTGGACCAGGGATCGAACCCATGTCCCCTGCACTGGTGGGCAGATTCTTAACCACTGTGCTACCAGGAAAGCCCTGAGGCTTTATATCTTTACCTTACAGGTTTTCCTTAGATTTTCTCTTTGTAGTACTCTTCTTTCCTTTTAGCACCAAGTCCATGAATCACTATGTAACCTGGACTTTGGAGAATTTAGGAATGGATTTATATCCTCCCTGGAGACAGATTAGTGTAGGGCATTATGGTTTTTCTCACCTTATTTCTATGAAGCCAGCATATTGGGGCACTATTCCTACATCTCCAAGAAGTGACTAGAACCAGGCAAGAGGTGCTGCATTCATCTCTAGTACTGAGGCAGAGAAGAATGGGGTTATTCACAGAAAATAAACAAACTGACAGGGCAGGCACGGGCAGGGGAGAACATAGCAAGAGTGGTGGTGAAAAAATCTCTCTTGATGTAATATTCTGTGGAGTTTGCTGGGGAAACAAGAAACCAAGACTGAAGGGAACAATCTAATCCTAAATGTATAATTAGCTAGGCTTATTATTGATAAAAGAAATCACAGTGCATGTATAAAGTTAGCCCACAAATGGCTACAGAGTCATAATGAATTGTCTGTACCACTTATCTGGAATTAAAGCTACTGTTGAACTTTCAGCAAACAGGAGTTATTCAATTTGCATCAGTAGATGCATTAAGTTTACTTTGATATCCTGTTTTATATAATTCTTTATCAGTACCTCCTGTGGTCACCCCCTGACAGTGCATTTGTACATATGATTAGTCACTCTTTTCAACATTGCTCCGTTAGGTTAAGATTAGTTTCCCACGCGTTACTATATTCTACCACAATGAGCATCAGCACTTGGGAACTTGTTAAAAAATGCAACTTTAAGAGTCTAATTTCAGACCTACTGTATCATAATTCCAGGGATGGGGCTCAGCAACCAGGAATTTACCAAGGCTTCAGGTGATTCTGTCACACTCTTAAGCTTAAGAATCTTTGGTCTACCATAACTCTTCAGACAGAGATATTTAACTACTCCCTTTACTACTGTATTATTTCAATAAATGTCACACTTCAGCTGACTTGATTTTTTCAACATGACAATCTAATCATATTACTGACCTGAGGGCTCTAAGCATAAAGTATAATCTTCACATCAGGTTATACTCCAGTGTCATTAATACAAAATTGCATGGAAACAGAAATAGGTTTTAAAAACACATAAATTTTCTTTTTTTCAGTCAGTTGAAAAAAATTTGGTAAAAGATTTCTATATTATAACTTGATTTTAAATTTAATATTAGAATATAAACAAATTTTCATTAGAGCAATATATACATACTTTAAAATATTTTGAAACAGGAATATCCTACTTCTGGCTCTCAAATGGACTTAAATATCAACGTATGTATCCTTATATAGTTTGTGTCCTTGGGCAAAAAAAGACCAAGTTTATGGTATGTAAAATTGTAATGGGGAGCCTTCAGTCCTGAAGCAGAGAACACATGGGAATACTTTACGGAAGAGAGAAGAAAGCCTTTCTGAGAAATCTCGTTGTATATCTCACAAGAGTTAGTTGCCCCAATTTTCACTATCATTATTTATGTGGAGGATTTACTGTAATATGGTTAAGAAAAACAGTTCTTCCAGAAAAATTTCCTTTTCTAAAGTAAAAGCAGATTTCCTTTTGAAAAATAAACCTCCGTCTCAGGCTTCAAATAATTTAAACAGATAAGTTACTAAAGAAAATTAACAGAAAACTACCCAAAATATATTTAGTGTGAGATTCAGTCAGAAAATGAGAGAAATGTGAAAATGATAATATATGAAGACATATTGGCTGAACATATCCCAAAGCTGAAAAGAGACACAAATCCACAAATTTCAACAAAACTTCAAGCAGGATCGGGAAAAAGAAATATAAGCCTAGATACAATGTAGTGAAAATGCAAACCATCAGAGAAAACAAAAGCATCAAAGCAAACAGCCAATAATAGGAAAATTGGATTGCCTTTAAATGAGCAACAACAAAGCCAATAGTTATCTCCTTAACAACAACTGAAGTCAGAAGCCGGTAGAGTAGTGTCTTTAATGGGCTGAGAGATTAAGATAATAACCTAGAAATCTATAGCAAGGAAAATACAGTTTCAGAAAAACAAGTGTTTGCCATTAGCAGAATCTCACAAAAGGAATATGATACTGACAGAAAAGTCTGAGATGCAAAAAGAAATAAAGACCTGTCTTAGTCTGTTGGGGCTGCTATGCTATCATAGATGGGTGGCTTAAACAGCAAATATTTATTTCTCACAGTTCTATAGACTGAAAAGTCTAAGATTAAGGTATCAACACATTAGGGATTTGGTGAGAGACTCCCTCGGGTCTTATAGACATCTGTCTTCTCCCTGTGTCTTCAAAAGAGAGTTTTCTGGGATCTCTTTAATAGGGGCATTAATCCCACTCATAAGAGCTACACTCTCATGACCTAATCTCCTTCTAAAGGCCCCACCTCCTAATACCATCCCACTGGGGGTTAGAGTTGCACATGACTTTTTTGGGGGGTGGGGGCACAAATAGTCATAACACTCAGCCTTTATACTTAGAGCCCAAGCAAAGCACTAGGTCATCTGGCATCAGCTTCATGCAAGGAAGATGGTAGTTATCCTCCAAAGAATCTGAACTGCTCATTCTAAGGCTAGATCAACAGCATAGACTACCGTTGCCTTTGGGTAATTGTCATCAGTACTGTTGATGCAGTTTTATGCTCGGAGTTAACATGCCCACCAATATATGTCTCTTAACTTTGACTCTCAATGATCAGGTGCACAATGCCATTTATCTTTCAGAAGGTACTTAGTTTCTTCTGTGTGTTGGATTTTCTTCAACTCTTATTTATTTTCTTATCACTTAATCATTTCCCAAAGTCCCCACCTGCTAATACCACCACATAGAGGGTTAGGATTTCAACATACGAATTTTGGGTGGCACAAACATTTAGTCCACAATAAGACTAAAAGTTACAAGTATATAGCTAAATCCCTCCAACACTGACTTTATAAAACAATAAAAAATGTTTCATGGAGTATAGTAAAAGAAGTCAGAATTTAAATATTTGAAAACAATATCATGTAACTTTAAAAAGATGTTAGTTTGTGTTAAAATACTCTGAGATCTTTGTGTTCAAAGAGGGCACATATACTAATGATGAATGAAAATAGATATTCATGCTAAAACTTCCAGAACCACAAATTGATAAAGAGAAGAGGATAAAAAATTAATATAATATAAAAGATAAATGGGGCAAATAGGAATGACAAAAAAAAATTGTATGTTTAAATCCAAATTTATGTCACTATGATAAATACATATGGAATGTTATAACTCAAAACCAAAAATTTTCAATGGATAAATTCAAAACAAACAAAAATGGTTGCATAATATTAAGGAACACCTATAAAACTAGAAGATATTAAAGTGTGAGAGTAAAATATACTTATATATATGTACACACACACACATAGAGAGAGAGAAAACAAACATCAACTATAGAGTGCTGAGACATTAACATAAGACAAATTTTAAGATGACATAATTACTATAAATAAGGGGGATTATACATTAAAAAGACAAATCAGCATAAACCTAAGACAATTCTAAACTTGTATGGGCTAATAATACAGATTAAAATATATTAAGCAAAAATTAACAGAAGTATAAGTTTTAGACAAAGTTAAAATTCTTATTAAAGAAACAGATTTGTTCTTCAAGTTATTGTTAAAGCAGATACATTTGTTATCCCCACAAATCTGTTAACCTAGATAAAAGGGACCAATTCTTTGAAAGACACAGTTGGCCAAAAGTCACACTAGAAGAAACAGAAAGGTTGAATAGTACTATTTCTATTAAATAATTGAGTCAGTAACTAATAACCTTTCAAAACAGAAAGAACCAGGTCCAGATGGGTTCACTAGTTAATCTTCTAAACATTTAAGGAAAAATTTATACCAATTCTCTACAATCTCTTTCAAAAGATAGAAATAGAAGGAATATGTCCCAACTCATTCTATGAGGCCAGCATTATCCTAATGCCAATGACAGATATTACAATAAAAGAAAGCTGCTGGGAAGCTGAGACGAAGTGAGAGAGTAGCACAGACATATATATACTACCAACTGTAAAATAGATAGTCAGTGGGAAGTTGTTGTGTAACAAAGGGAGTTCAACTCGAGGATGGAAGATGCCTTAGAGGACTGGGGCGGGGAGGGTGGGGGGGACTCGAGGTGGGGGAGTCAAGGAAGGGAGGGAATACGGGGATATGTGTATAAAAACAGATGATTGAACTTGGTGTACCCCCCAAAAATAATAAATAAATAAATAAAATTAAAAAAAAAGAAAGCTGCCAACAAATATTCTCATTTCAATTTAAAATACATGCATAAGTGGAGCAGAAATACAAATACAGGATTTATGTTGCTTATAATTTCTGTTTTTTTAATATTTGTTATAATTTCTTTTTTTAGCTTAAATTCCCTTGTGTACCTCAAGTATGGATTTTTTGCATGTACTTGTCTCATTTTGCCTTTAACTTAATTTTTCTTAATTAAAATATTGCTTTATTCTTTAAAAAATTGGAGCTTTGCAAACTAAACATAAAATATATTTGAGAAGAGGATTTTATAAAAGTATTTTCATCATATGCAATGAGAAATCCTTCTATGTGTTGAAACAATCTCTTTAAACTTTATTTTCTTTCTTAAAAAAAGAAAAACTAGGTTCTTTTCTATGACTGTGCATTTTTCAAAAAGTAACATTAGCCTTTTTGTTTTTTCTTAAGCTTCAGCCATATGCCATTAATTCTCATTGAGGCTAGTTTTTAGCCAGGATCATATTAAAGTATTGATTTTTGATGTTATTTTATTATCTTGCCAGATGGCATGAGAGTGAAATCTCATCTTGGGATCTTAAGAAATGAAATAACCTATTTTCCAGAAATAGAAGGCTATTGCATGAGGATGCTCTTTATAGATGTTAAATTTCTAATGATGTGAAAACATGAGTAAGAAAAATGCAGTTTAACTCCCCTAAAAATAAAATATTTTAAATACATCCCTGTCAAAAGCTATGTGATAAGGTTGAAGTGACATTGATCCTATTCATTATGGCATTCAGAAGCTTAAAAACATAAATGATATTATTTTACTATAGGACAACAAAGTCAATTAGACTACCAGTTTAAAGTGGCATTTGGCTTCAAGAACCTTCAGAGATTTTTCTTTTTTAACATTTACCTAAATACACAGAAGTAAAGATACAAATATGACCCAGACTAGCATTAATGGTACACCAGAATTTATTCAGTTTCCCATTAATATAAGGAAGGAGTTGCCTATCCACATAAAACAGAAGCAGACGATGCGAGCACTTCTTTGTATGTTTGTAGTCACAAATTAATGTATCAGATGCTAATATTACATTAAAATTAGGTTCTTAAAGGAGTGCACATTTACCTCTGCTATTCCTATACTTTAAGATTCTGAGTAAAAAAGGGTAGGAAAAGGGGGCAACTCATAATGTGTGCTTAAATTCTTGGGTATATAATATTCCAAAGAAAAATGATAAAGGGTATTAGCAGCATGTTTGGAATGTACATTTTTTAACAGTTCAAATGATCAGAAAATAAGAAAATCCATTTCTGTAAAGCAGAGGCACTTTAATGGCTTATATTTACGAAGGAAGTGCTTACAAGGCATCACATACTGCCAACTATGATCAAATTAACACACTTGTTCCTCACAACAAATTTATGAATTAAGTACTACTTCTATCACTGGTTTACAGATGAGGAAGCTGAAGTAGACGTTGCATAATTTGTCCCAGGTCTCACAACTCATATAGGTTCCTGTCAAATACTGAGAATTAATGCTTGTATACAGATCAAACTGTTGTCCAACAGTGGATCTGATGTAGAAATAAAACCAGCAACCAAGTGCACAGAGCATAGAGCCATGATGAAAACAAATAGACTAGCTATTAGCAAAAGTGTGTCTGAATCAAAAAATAAGTATTTATAAAGGGAGATTTTCATTCTGAACACTCCAAAGTGGAGCATCCCTCTGGAAATGTATATAACAGAAGAACACTTAAAATTGGTGGCATACACTTGGAGGTGCAAGAAAATGTAGCCTCTTTGAAACAACACAAAGATCATAAAAACAAAATCAAAAGCCTTAATAAACATATATGTAATTATTTACTAGAAAATGTTCTAATTTAATAACAATATAAAATGTATTATTGTATTTAGCTATGAAATTTTAAGTGATTTCCCAGGTGCATTTGCAATAATAATATTTTCTTTATTTTCCTACTGCTCACAGTCGTTCATAATACTGATTTTTTTGATATTTCTCTCATATATTAAAACACTGCATATCATTGTTAAAAATAAATTTGGATTTTTTTTTGGGGGGGGTACACCAGGTTCAATCATCTGTTTTTATACACATATCCCCGTGGATTGTTTTTAATTGATACATTTTGGTACTGTATTTGATAGGTGCTTCAAAAGATTATTATTGACTAATGCAAGAGACACATAAATTCTAAATAAACAACCCTTTAAAAATACAAATAACTGTGAACTGCCCACAGCAGTATTGTTAACAAGGCTGTTTTATATAGACAATATTTAGATAAACAGGTAAATATTATCACTCATATTTTCCCTTTCTTATTTGTTCCTTTATCATATATCCTTGAACTTAGTAATCAGAGAGATCTGCTTAGTCACTTGTATTACTTTCCATGTATTTCTCAGTCATTCTTAGCTTCAGCTTTCTCATCTCTAAAATAAGTCTACTTCTTAAATCATTGGCCTGTAATCACTACTAAATGATACAATAGAAGTGATTTGAGATTCAGAGACCCTCTACCAAGAAAAACAGCGGTAGTTCCTTAGAGTGCTCTGTGTGAGATCTTTCAATTCCCCAGAGTAGAGCATCTATAAAGTAACATTTTTATCTCTATAAAAGAGTACTTCAAAAAAAAAAAATGAGTGCTTCTCATGGAATTTTATCAGGCTTAAGGAAAAGTCTTCCTACCAGGATAAGAATTGGCAAAGGTGAGAGAGAACCCTACCTTGTTACAATATATGACTGTAAACTAAAGTGTATGGGACTTCCCTGGTGGTCCATGCTTCCAATGCAAGGGGCACAGGTTTGATCCTGGTCGAGGAACTAAGATCCTGCATGCCTTGTGGCACAGCCAAAGGGGGAAAAAAAGTGCTAAAGGGTAAAACACACTTTAGAATTCATACAGGTTACATCTGATATTTTATATTAGAAGAGAAGCTAATGAAAATAATGTCATTAAACACTTTGTGCTGGCTAATATGTAATCTCATTTCAC
The DNA here is from genome assembly GCF_030028045.1 of Hippopotamus amphibius kiboko. Taxonomy (NCBI): domain Eukaryota; kingdom Metazoa; phylum Chordata; class Mammalia; order Artiodactyla; family Hippopotamidae; genus Hippopotamus; species Hippopotamus amphibius. Next base: position 56,194,896 of record NC_080198.1, on the reverse strand, counting down.
TTGCAAAAAATATAAGAGATATGATTGTTTTTCCATTTTTGCCTGACATAAAATTGAGGCTCAAAGAACTTGCCCACGAAAGCGCAACTAGTAAGTGTGGGAGTTTGATTTAAATGCCGATCACCATTACCCAGTCTGTACTTTCCCTCATTCTCAACTGAATAAGCCACAGTGAGAGAACAATATCCAGAAGCTGTAGGACACAACTCCATCGACAACACAAGTATGATAACAGCTTACTCAAGAATGAGAGTAAGCTTTTTTCAGCAATAGGAGTGAAAGACTGAGAGTCTGGAGATGCAACGGAGGTAATTTAAATTATTTTTCACGCTAATGAACACGGGAAAAATATTCTTGATGAGAAAACAAAATAATAAAAGAAGGATGAGGTCAAGCCTGGAAGGCAAAGAAATGTGAGTACAGTTGAGAATAATGGATTAGATCATAAAAAAATAAAAGCTTGGAGGATGAGCCATAAAGAGCATGTTCATTTAAAAAGACGACTAAGCGAATTCAAACAATTAGCATTTGGGATCAGGATGGGAAATCTAAACACTTTGCCCTCTTATAAATTTCTGTCCTTTAAACCTCACTCATCTAGCTACCTCTTGCTCATGCTTTAGACTTAGGTTATAATTCACATCCCTAGGTCAGATTTAGTTGTAACTGATTCCATTGAACATTCATCTATAGTAATCTTACCACAGTTGCAATTAAATAAGTCTCTGTGTGATTAAATAAACCTTGGGATAATAAACCTTGGGATATTACATATTTTTAAAACTCCCTTTTTTTCCAGTATGTTCGTCAGGGAAAGAGCTATCCACATAGTGCTGGAGCATGGTACCTGACACATTGTATATCCAAAAACATAATTTTTTTTGAGCTGAGAAGATTATTTGCTGAAAAATGGAAAGATCACATAAGAAAGGTAGAGGATAAAAATATTTTAAAAACTGACAAGTAATAGCATCTAATATCTATTGAGTGCTTTCACTGGATTGAGCATTGTCTCACAAGTCTATAAAAATAATATCTTTATTCTCCTTATTCAGATTAGGAAACAAGTAAAGTAACAATTCATTGCAGGCAGTATGTCCACAGAGAATGGCCTCTGAACCACTGGGCCATACTGTTTCTGAGACATGTAGCTCTAAAAGAGAATAAATAATAGTCAGATCTTTTAGGCTCCATATACCAGGATAAAAAGTTGGATTTTATTTTGTGTCCAGTGCCAGCTACTATATATAGGAGAGTTGCATTATTCAACTTGGCATATTGGTAATATTAGTTAACATTTCATGGAGTATATGTTGGGGTAATTAGTTAGGAATTTGTACTAAGGTAGTGGTTTTGGCTATGTTTAAAAGTGGTTGAATATAAAAAAATACTGCTGGATAAATTCAGGACTAGCAGTTTCTTTTATTTAGGTGATAAGTGAGAGAAGGAGGAGTAAAAATGTCAAGTTTAGGCAATGCATGCTAGTGTCTTTCACTGTGATAATGAAAAAGGCAGGTGGTAGTTGGCTGGGGACATTATGAGCTCAGGTTTAAACATAATGAGTTTCTAAGGCTTGTGTAACATCTGAATGTAGATACTACTGACAGTTAGATATATATCTGAAGTTATGAAGACATTTTTGAACTGGGAATAGTGTTTATGAGTCCTCAGAATATACACTGAAGTTCAGCCTTGAATGAAAAGAAACTTGTGCGAGATTAATCTGTTGGCAGGTAAGAAAAAGGGAAAGCATCCCACATAGAATACTAAAAATCAAATGAAAAGAAATGAAATGAAATAATGAAATAGAAGAGCAGGAGTATAATTTGAACAAGAGACTGAGTAGAATCAAGGGAAGCATGAAAAAAAATTAAACAAAAGAGGGCAAGTGTGTTTTCTCAGAAGCAAAAGGAAGAAAATTGCTCAAGGAAATACAAACACATACACAGACAAGAACATTGTGATGAAAATCAAGTAAAAACATCCATCAATCAAGTCAAAGGGAAGTAGTGAAATACTTGGAAGATATTTAAATATTTGTAACCAAAATAGATATAAAAATATGGAAAGATGAGTAGACTTGAATTGTTCACATTTTTTGTTTATTTTTAATAAAATGAGAATGTATTCACTTAGAGAAAGTATCACTTTTTAAATTTAAAATAGAAAAGATTGATTGTGCTTGGAAGCAAGAGCAAGTATTTGTTAACCTTAACAATGGCAGTTTTAATGCTTCAGTTGGGAGCAGAGGGCAGAACGCAGTGGGTGGAGGAGTGAGACCTTACTAGTGAAAGTATGTTTCAAGAAGTTAGAAGCTAAGTGGGGAAAAAATTCAGAAATCTGAATATAAAATTTCCTAAAATTAGTGAGATATTTGGACTCCTACTCATTCCTGTAGACTACAAACATGAAGAAAAAAAAATAATTGGTTTTGGAAACAGTTTCCAAAGTTACATACATACATACATATGTAAATTTATTTACTTAATTGTCAGGGAGAGCATTTTTCAGGGGAAAGAAACCTCCTTTTTCTATTTCTACAAAATATGTTAAAGTGTTTAAAATGAGAATCAGTGTGTTTTACTTAGAAGAATGAACAAAGAAACTGATATTTATCACGTAATTTCCATCTATCTGAAGTTGGCAGAAAACAAAAATTTTTCCCTTTACCAACTTAGGTTTAGTGATTGGGGGTCTGAGAATTAACTGTCAAAGTTCAAAAGACATTACTAGGAGAAAAAAAGTTTATTCGTGTATGTGTGAGTGCACCTCTGGACAGCTAGAATTAAGGGTTTATATATTGTCTTAAAAAGAAGAGAGGGTGAAGCTTCAAGGGAAATCAAATGGTGGGAAATGAATGAGAAACAAGCAGGGGAAAACAAGTGGAAGCTTTGGAAAGTTTTGTACATGTAATTTCTCATCTGGCTACAAGTGGTCTTGTAAATCTTCTGGAGAAGGGATTTATGATGGTTGTATCTTGGGGAGGCTTTGTTTAAGTTTGCAAAAGATGTTTAGATTATGGGTTTTCTTCTGTTGTTTTTCTTGTTTTGTGCCTGCTGTTTTTTCCACTTGGTGGGTGCAAGTGGATCCCATCACTGAGATGCTTAATAGTTTATGTATCTCAAATCTGTGCCCTTCTAAGTTTCTTTTTGCTATGCAATATGATAAGTACAGAGACTTGAGATAGTTCAAAGTCATTTATTTGTTTGTACATTTTTAAGTCATTAATAGCTTCTCATTTCATTTATAATTAACCTCATTCTCTTTTCTGTCCAATTAAGCAGAACAAAATTTGACTACAACCAACATTTATTGTTTCCGATTCCTACTTCTACCATTTTCAGACTGCATGTTCTAGTTACCAAAAGCGATGAGTAGTAACATGCCCTTCATTGTTAATCTGTCATTTTAAAAGTATTCCTTTTGTCTATATTAACCTTTCTCTCTAAGTCTTCTCAAGGAAGAGCTTATATGAGAAAATCTACAAAAAGAAAAGCTTGCCATGTGTTCAATAGTTACCCCATTGAAACATTTTGATGCTTATGCTCAGTTTGAGGCTTTTCTTTTCATTTATATTTGTGGTTAAAAGACTAGACTATGGGATAATTATGTAAGGGTTCAAATCCTGGTTCTAATTTAATGACGAATTCTAATGAGTGATTTTTAACACTGGTTGCTTCAGTGTCCTCATCTGTAAAATGGTGACCATAATAGGACCTATCTCATACCATTATTATGAGGATTAAATGAGAAAATTTATATAAATCATTTAGGACACTTCTTGGCAAAGGTAAGCATTTAATAAATATTAGACATTATTATGTCCTGTAAAAATTCTTAAAAACTAATACCTCATTTTCTTCTCTTTTTATTTGTCATAGAAACAGCCATATGAAGCCATCAGAAATGATTAAAAGATTATCATAACCCACTGAGATTTATTCACATAAGAAACTTGTCAAATTCTTAACTTTGAAGAAATATTGCAATTAGGAAAAATTTTACAAAAATAATAAAAATTATAAAAGTTCAGATTTTTGTGTATTTAGAAATCATATATTCTAGTTCTACAACAGGTTTTTAAAAGGGGATCCTAAAGTAATTATATCAACGGAAATAATATAAATTCCCCAAACCTCAAAGTTTTGGAATATCAACATGCTATCATTGAGGGCAATGAAATACATTACAATGTGAATTACATTTAGATTCTGCTAATTTACCTAACTCCATTATTATTATTATATTTAAGTGTAAGAAATGGGAAATTGTATTGACAGAGGGAAAATGTAAGGGTAATCTTTTTTTTTACAGCTACAGAGATAGTTTTCAAAACAATTTAATACTTTAAAAATATTCTTCCATTGTCTGTCTAAAACAAATAGAAAATAGTTTTCAAGTATCATTAGTTAATTTCAGTGTGTTCTTTCTAATAAAACATTGATAAGGTAATTATAAATTATTGCTTTTTCTTTGTTTTTCCTAAAGCTCTTTTGTAGTTTCAATAGATATTTTAAAATAATAAAATAATATTCTATAAGATATGCATAAGAGAGATTGCATTTTCAGAAACTAGTTCAAAAAATATTTTATTACAAAAGGATATGCATAAGTAGTTGCTTAAAATAGTAATGCAACACAATTAAATAACATTTATTCATTATTTTCTAGTAATGTAGTATTGAATAAGGTTTAAGTTTACAATTTTAATTTTTGATTTTGATATTTTCAATAGCATTAAAACATATAAAGATATGTATTTTTTGGTAACAGCTTTATTGAGATATAATTCACATACCATACATATTACCTCTCCCCTCCTCCCCACTGGTAACAATGTTTGTTCTCTATATCTGTAAGTCTGTTTCTTTTTTGTTATATATACTAGTTTGTTGTATTTTTTAGATTCCACATATAAGTGATATTGTATAGTATGTCTTTCTCTGTATGACATTTCATTTAGCATAATACCCTCCAAGTCCATCCATGTTACTGCAAATGGCAAAAACTCGTTCTTTATTTATGGCTGAGTAGTATTCCACTGTGTGTATACACTACTTCTTCAATATTCATTTATCTGTTAATGGATACTTAGATTGTTTCCATATCTTGGTAATTGTAAATAATGCTGCTAAGGACATTGAGGTGCATGTATCTTTTCAAATTAGTGTTTTGTTGGTTTTTTTTTTTGGATATATATCCAGAAGTGCAGTTGCTGGGTTGTATGGTAGTTTTAGTTTCTTGAGAAAACTCCATATTGTTTTCCATAGTGGCTTCACCAATTTACATTCCCACCAACAGTGTACAAGTGTTCCCTTTTCTCCACATGCTCACCAACATTTGTTATTCATGTTCTTTTTGATGATGGCCATTCTGATAGGTGTGAGGTAATATTTCAATGTGGTTTTGAGTTGAATTTCCCTGGTGATTAGCAATGTTGAACATCTTTTCATGTGCCATCTGCATGTTCTCTTTGGAAAAATGTCTATTCAGTTCTTCTGCCCATATTTTAACTGGGTTGTTTATTTGCTTGATGTTGAGTTGTGTGAGCTGTTTATATATGTTGGATATTAATTCCTCACTGGTCATATCATTAGCAAATATTTTCTCCAAATCAGTAGGTTGCCTTTTCATTTTGTTGGTGGTTTCCTTTGCTGTGCAAAAGCTTTTAAGTTTATTTAGGTCCCATCTGTTTATTTTTGCTTTTATTTCTTTTATTTTGGGAGATGGATCAAAAAAAGAAATAGTGCTGTGATTTATGTCATGTTTTTCTCTAGGAGTTTTATAGTATCCAGTCTTGCATTTAGGTCTTTAATCTGTTTTAAGTTTCTATTTTGCATAGAAACTTGAAGTTTTCTTAATATTATGATAAATTGTAGGTGAAAAATTACCCTCTAGATCATTAAGAGTTAATGAGTTAGTACTAAAATAAAATCTGTAAATCTATATAGAATCTATATTATGTCTTTCTGAGAGTTTGTTAATATATAGAAGAAAGTATGTTATTAAAATGAACAGAATTGGGGAGGGTGGGGGGGAGTCAAGGGAGGGAGGGAATATGGGGATATGTGTATAAAAACAGATGATTGAACTTGGTGTACCCCCCAAAAAACAATAAATAAATAAATTAATAAATAAAATGAACAGAAGGATTCTACAAAGGTTTGGAAAATGTCTAAAAATTTGGGATTTTCATTCTTACTTTAAATTATTGGATTAGTCAAAAAGGTCATTTGGGTTTTTCTGTGAGATGTTATGGAAAAATCTGAACGAACTTTTTGGCCAACCAAATATATAATATAATTAATCAATTTCTTTTTCTTTAGTATTTATAAATATAGAAAAATAGCTAAATTGTTTTCTTGTTTTTTTTTAAGTACTCAGTTCTCACATTTAACCTGTGCCAATAAACAAGTAGATCCTGATAATAGAATGTAATTATAACTTTGTCATTTTTACTTTAAAAGCAGTAGCCTTTTGATATTTATTCTTTTCAGGAAAAGTTGTCCTTTGGGAAAATTTGGTAGAATTTTTCTCTTTTTTCAAAATTACATTAAAAATGAAACTTTAATAAAACATGATAAAACATATGAGAAGATTCCATTGGCAAAGGAATCTTAGTTTGAGCACATAAAGCTAGACACCTCTGCTGCTTCCAAACAATAAATCATGTCAAGAAATGAAAAACATTTTATTTTTTGAAAATGAAAAATAATTTGATGTTTAATTTCATACTTCATATATATATATGCACTGACTTTCTGTAATCAATCATTTCAAATAAAGTGTGTTTTTAGAACATATCTTAAGGCAGACAAGCTTTATAAAATAGGATTTGTTTGTATACTTTCAAAAAGTAGCACACAGTTTACTTTAGGAAATCATATTAGCATTTTTTTTTACAGATTAAATAAAATATAGTGAATAGATACTGTAAAGCTTTCCAGAGGTGACTTTTCACATTTCCTAAGGATTTTCATGAATGTGATCAATTTTTAGACAAACAGCATGCCAGAATTCTTCAAAGTCATAAAAACCCAGATTGTAGGGTATCCCAGTGTGATAATATACATAACCAGACACAAAGGCATACAGAATGGTAACAATCTATCAAACTTTTCATTAATATTTATATTCATGAATTGTGGCAATTTAAAAGTTCTCTGAAGTCTTTGAAAGTATATAATAATGTTAATAATTATTTATAAGACACTTGAGAAAAAACTTTAATTTGTAAACTAAGAAAAAACATACCTTTTCAGTTAATAGTAGGCTTCGTTTTCAAGCCTTAAAATATGGATACTGTTGACAAATTTTAGAAAAGTATACTTCAAATTAATGAGTTAAATTAGAAAAAAATGTCAAGCCAAATAAATAGCAGGAGTCAGGTTTTTTGTTCCATTGTAGGAAAAATAAAAAGCTATAATTGAATTTCTAGACTCAAAAGGAACTATTTTTGTTATAAAAAATTTTTTAAGGATTATATAGAAAGAATAACAGTACTTGGGGCATATGTTCTAGAGCAGGTTCCAAAACTTTCCAAAGAAAACAGACATGGAATCTGAAGAGAAGACATAGCTGCTTATTTCAATTAAGATGGTTACTACACTTGGTTTTAGAAAGACATATAAATGTTGACAAGTAATATTTTGGGGAAGAGGAAGTTTAAAAACCTAAAAAGTAAACTCCAGCAATGAGATTGTCTGGAATAAATACTTCAATGCACCTGAATAGAATACAAAATTAAAAAAAGCAAAACAACCAAACAAAAACCTTGAGCTGGAAAAAGTCTCAAAAGTCTCTGAAAGTTAAGAGAATAGAAAATAAATATGGTCTTCAAGATACTTTTCCATTTTTTAAAATTAAACTTGAAAGATTTGCAAAGGTTTTTTTTTTTACCCTAAAAATAACATCAGCCAGGAATATATCACCTATTTGCTAAAAAATGACTTTGAGAATCATTGTTGACAAAGTGTCTTAGAGATGGTGGTAAGTGAAAATTTATCATACCATTAAATTTTAACTCAGCAAAGGAGTGAAACTGTTTAAGTAATTTGGGCAGTTTTGATCATGAAAATGTAGCATTCTATTACATACAATGATCTGAGTTAATTGTGTGGCCTTGAAGCCAATACTTAACTTTTCAGAGGTTCATTGTTCCTTTTTTATAAAGTTAATTGAGGAAGTCAGGATTTGGGTAGGGAAAAGGTTAACCAGGTTGTCTTCTATACCACAGTGTAGATGCAAAACATGAATCTCTCTCACATATTATATACTTTTAAAGAGGCTTGGAATAGTTATATTCAGTTTATAAGAGAACTGCTTTGACTCCACTCATTCAGGGCAAGGTATCAGTAAAAGTAATTGAAAATGCCCTGCCAGCTAAAATTATATTACTCTTTTTCTTTATAGTTAAACTTTCAAAATGGATTTATTCTTCTCTTTCTTCTTGTTCTAGCCATCCATAGCTGCTGTTTTTGTTTATCAGTGATCACCACATTTGCCAACCCAATGGGCATTTTTATAGTTACCATCTTCTTTAACATCTCCACACTCCCTATTTCTTAAAGATTTTCCTCCTTTCTTCTTTCTTCACATAATCATGAAAACTGCCAAGATGAATGATTGGAATTTCTACATATACAGTATTTTAAAATCATGTATAAAAATATGTATGCAGGACACTGTAGTTATTTGGAAAAAAGAAAAAAAGGAATACAATAAGTAGCGAGTGGTCATGAAGAAAGTTCAGCCATCTACCAAGACTGATCTCCATAGGGAGTATTTTTTTTTTTCTGAATTTTCCACAAACAAGAGTACTTTCTCATTCTTGTATCTCTGAAGGCTGATTTTGCAGACTGCAGAGAGAAGTTTTCTCTTAGCACAAGTCATCTTTGTTGTTTAAACATTTTTCTGCTATATTGATTAGAACATGAAATATAGCAGCTGAGGAGAAAATTCACTCAGAACATCTTATTTTTTACTTTTTTCCTTTCCCAGAATATGAGGAATATTAGAAATTAATTTTAATTAAAATGCCAGCTTTTAATGTAAATGGAGAAAAATAGTTGCCAAGATGATTAGATATCCACACCATCTTATTTTGATTTGAGTCCTCTCCCTCTTTTTCTCAATGAGTCTTGCTAGAGGTTTATTGATTTTATTTATCTTCTCAAAGAACCAGCCTTTAATTTTATTGATTTTTGCTATTGTTTTCTTTGTCTCTATTTCATTTATTTCTGCTCTGATCTTTATGATTTCTCTGCGTCTACTAACTTTGGGTTTTGTTTGCTCTTCTTTCTCTAGTTTCTTTAGGTGTAAGTTTAGATTGTTTATTTGGGATGTTTCTTATTTCTTGAGGTAGGATTGTATCGCTATAAACTTCCCTCTTAGAACTGCCTTTGCTGCATCCCATAGGTTTTGGATTGTTGTGTTTTCATTGTCATTTGTCTCTAGGTATTTTTTGATTTCCTCTTTGATTTCTTCAGTGATCTGTTGGTTATTTAGTAGCGTATTGTTTAGCCTCCATGTGTTTGTGTTCTTTACAGTTTTTTTCCTGTAATTGATTTCTAAGCTCATAGCATTGTGGTCAGAAAAGATGCTTGATACAATTTCAATTTTCTTGAATTTACCAAGGCTTGATTTATGACCCAAAATGTGATCTATCCTGGAGAATGTCCCATGTGCACTTCAGAAGAATGTGTAATCTGCTGTTTTTGGATGTAATGTCCTATAGATATCTATTAAATCCAGCTGATTTATTGTGTCATTTAAAGCTTGTGTTTCCTTATTAATTTTCTGTGTGGATGATCTGTCCATTGGTGTAAGTGGGGTGTTAAAGCCCCCCACTATGATTGTGTTCCTGTTGATTTCCTCTTTCATAGTTGTTAGCATTTGCCTTATGTATTGAGGTGCTCCTATATTAGGTGCATATATGTTTATAATTGTTATCTCTTCTTCTTGGATTGATCCCTCAATCTTTATGTAGTGTGCTTTCTTGTCTCTTGTAATATTTTTTATTTTAAAGTCTATTTTATCTGATATGAGTATTGCTACTCCATCTTTCTTTTGATTTCCATTTGCATGGAATATCTTTTTCCATCCACTCACTTTCAGTCTGTATGTGTCCATAGGTCTGAAGTGGGTCTCTTGTAGACAGCATATATATGGGTCTTGTTTTTGTATCCATTCAGCCAGTCTGTGACTTTTGGTTGGTGCATTTAGTCCATTTGCATTCAAGGTAATTATCGATATGTATGTTCCTATTACCATTGTCTTAATTGTTTTGTTTTTGTTTTTGTAGGTCCTTTCCTTCTCTTATGTATCCTGCTTAGAGAAGTTCCTTTAACATTTGTTGTAGGGCTGGTTTGGTGGTGCTGAATTTTCTTAGCTGTTGCTTGTCTGTAAAGCTTTTGATTTCTCCATCGAATCTGAATGAGATCCTTGCTGGATAGAGTATTCTTGGTGGTAGGTTCTTCTCAGTCATCACTTTAAATATATCATGCCACTCCCTTCTGGCTTGTAGAGTTTCTGCTGAGAAATCAGCTGTTAACATGATAGGAATTCCCTTGTATGTTAATTGTCATTGTTCCCTTGTTGCTTTTAATAACATTTCTCTGTCTTTACTTTTTGTCAGTTTGACTACTATATGTCTTGGCATGTTTCTCCTTGGGTTTATCCTGCCTGGAACTCTCTGTGCTTCCTGCACTTGCGTAGCTCTTTCGTTTCCCATGTGAGGGAAGTTTTCAACTATAATCTCTTCCAGTATTTTCTCAGGTCCTTTCTCTCTCTCGTTTCCTTCTGGGACCCCTATAATGCGACTGTTGGTGTGTTTAACATTGTCCCAGAGGTCTCTTAGGCTGTCTTCAGTTCTTTCCATTCTTTTTTCTTTATTCTTTTCTCCATCAGTGATTTTCACCATTCTGTCTTCCAGGTCACTTATTTGTCCTTCTGCCTCAGTTAATCTGCTATTGGTTCCGTCCAGTGTATTTTTCATTTCAGTTATTGTGTTGCATATCTCTGTTTGTTTGTTCTTTAATTCTTCTAGGTCTTTGGTAAACTTTTCTTGCAACTTTTCGATCTTTGCATCCAATCTTTTTTCAAAGTCCTGGATCATCTTCACCATCATTATTCTGAATTCTTTTTCTGGAAGAGTGCCTATCTCCTCTTCATTTAATTGTTTTTCTGGTGTTTTATCTTTTCCCTTCATCTGGTACAAAGTCTTTTGCCTTTTCATTTTCTGTGTCTTTCTGTGGCTGTGATTTTCAGTTCCACAAGATGAAATAGTGCTGATACTGCTTGATTCTGCTGTCTGCCCTCTTGTGGAGGAAGCTGTCTAGGAGGCTCTTGGGTGCTTCCTAATGGGAGGGACTGATGGTGGGTTGGGCTGGGTGGGTGGAGCTCAGTAAAACTTTAATCTGATTTGGTGGGTGGAGCTCAGTGACACTTTAATGTGCTTGTCTGCCAATAGGTGGGGGTGTGTTCCCACCCTGCTGATCGTTTGGCCTGAGGTGACCCAGCCCTGGAGCTTACAGGCTCTTTGGTGGAGCTAATGGGGGACTGTGGAAGGGCTCACACCAATGAGCACTTCTCAGAACCCCTGCTGCCATTGCCCCTGTCTCCTCAGTGAGCCACAGCTGCCCCCCACCTCTGCAGGCAACCCTCCAACACCAGCAGGTAGGTCTGGTTCAGTCTTCTATGGGGTCACTGCTCCTTCCCCCTGGGTCCTGGTGAGCACAGTTTTTTGTGTGCCCTCCAAGAGTGGAGTCTCTGTTTCCCCCAGTCCTGTGGAGGTCTTGCAATCAATTCCCACTGGCTATCAAAGTCTGATTCTCTGGGGATTCCTCCTCCCATTGCTGGACCCCCAGGTTAGGAAGCCTGACATGGGGCTCAGAACCCTCAGGACTTCTGTGGTATAACTGTTCTCCAGCTTGTGAGTCACCCACCCAGCATTTACGGGATTTGATTTTAATGCGATTGCGCCCCTCCTAACATCTCATTGAGGCTTCTCCCTTGTCTCTGGATGTGGGGTGGTTTTGTTTTTTTTTTTGGTGATTTCCATTGTCTTTCTGTTGATGGTTGTTCAGCAGTTAGTTGTAATGCCGGTGCTCTTGCAAGAGGGAGTGAGCGCACATCCTCCTACTCTGCCATCTTGATTCCCTCTTCCACATCATCTTATTTTGTCCTATCAGTTATCTTCTTAGAGGGAATACTAGGCATACAGTGGGAGTTTTTCTCTGATCTAGTCAGAAAAGGAAAATCACATAAATAATAATTATATCTTAAAAACATGTTACCTGTTTGATTCAAGAAATAGCACAGAATTTGTGTTGACAATCTAAGTTTCAAGTCTTCCCTGCACTTTTTATTAGCTCTGTTACTTTGCCACTCCTCTTAAATTGTGAGTAGCAATTTCTTTATGTGCAGAATCAGGAAAAGTATACGCAGTCTGAAAACATCAAAAGATCATTCTGAGGATCTGACATAGCAATGTATGGGAAGCATTATATAACCTAGAAAATGCTATACAAATATGATGGTATATTTTTCCCCCAAAGAGAAAGCAATTAGTACCTTTACTAGTTAGCTAGGCTGTTGTAACAAAGTATCACAAACTAGGTGGCTTTAGCAAGAGAAATGTATTGTCTCATGGCTCTGGAGGCTCAAAGTCCAAGATCAAAGTGTTGGCAGGATCAGTTCCTTTTGAGGGTTGTGAGGGATAATCTGTTCCATGCTTGTCTCCTAGTTTCTGATGGTTTGTTGGCAATCTTTAACATTTTTGGCTTCTTAGGCACATTACATAGCATTCTTCCTGTGTGTACGTCTGTGTCTAAATTTCCCATTTTTAAAGGACTTCTGTCATATTGGATTAGCTGCCCACCCTACTCTATGACTTAACCTTAATATAAATAATTACATCTGCAAAGACCTTATTTCCAAACAAAGTCACGTTATTAGGTTAGAACTTTAACACATGAATTTTGGAAAGACATACTTCAGTGCAGAACATCATCATATCAAAAATAGGCTTAGTGTTCACTCAATTTTTTAGTCAGCAACACTCTTCTGGACTCATCACCTGGCAATCATAGACTTTCTATCCACACTCTTTAAAACATTACTATGCATAGAAAAAGGGTGAAAGAACTTTTCTAACTCCTTACTTACTTGCTAAACTTCCTGCTTATTTAGACCATTAAACATCTTCAACTATTTCCATTAAATAACATTTTTAGTTAAAAAGTTGTTCTCTGTAAATCTATTTCTACAACATATTTTGAGAGCTATACCATCTATGAAAGATGTTTTTCATGCCTTCCAAAATGAAATTAAATAGAAAAAGCAATTATAGAGACTTCCCTGGTGGTCTAATGGTTGGGACCCCACCCCATAATGCAGGGGGTGTGGGTTTGCAGGTTCAATCCCTGGTGGGGGAGTTAAGATCCCACGTGCCTTGGGGCGAAAAAACCAAACCATAAAAAAAAAAAAAAAAAGAAGCAATATTGTAACAAATTTAATAAAGACTTTAAAAATGGTCCATATCAAAACAAAATTTAAAAAAAGTAGTTATGAGCATTTTCATATCTAAATTTCTAAATTATAAGAAAATGGGGGAAAAGAGAAAATGGGGGAAATTAAGGTTTTCAGCACATAATAAAACTTCAGAGAGACACAAGAAGCATCTTTTTTTTTTTAATGGGAGTATTCACAGCTGGATCTCATATATATATACATATATATTTTGTTTATTCAATAAAACAATTTCAATGGCTCTATTTCTTAATGTTACAAAAATCTAAAAATAAATATCTAGAAAATGTCAAACATTTTAAGCTAGAGTTTGGGCAATATGTTGTGGAATAAACTTTTTTTTCTCTCTTAGAGATGTATATGTTAATTCATAGAAGATCCTAACATCAAATGGATAATTCAGTTCATTAAACTCTCCCTATATATCTATCAAGTTCAATTTAGATTATGCAGCAGGACTTGTGTTCTTTTTAAGTTTGTTTTATAGTCTTTGATTATATAACACGTTCTTGTAGAATTGAGCACATTCTAATATAAAGGTAGTAATCAAGCAAGCAGGTATTGTATGGCACAACTCCTCAGGTAAACAGGGGTGGGTAATTTAATTTCCAAGGTGACAAATTATCTTATCATGAGTGAGCAGGCAATTTCTTCCCCCTGAAATAAACTAAGTAGACCAGGACAGCTTTAACTAGATGAAATCATTATCCTTTTAAAGACACAAGTGTTGAATAAAGTTAATTTTCTCTGCTTTAGTGTCTTAGTAGAAAATGGCATAAGAAAATAGTGCTGCCCTCAGGTAATATTAAGCTGTTTAAACTCTTCAGTAAGAGAATAAAAATAGCATTACTTTAGAATAAAATGCTTATGCACACACACATTTCTATGAATTAGACTGCAATAATAGATTATTAAAAAGACAAATGTCTTTACTCCCTCACCTTTCTAACGGACAAGCATATAAAAAGTATTTATTTATACCTCAGATTTTTAAAACCATTTAAAAAACTATTTAACAAGCAATAGCTTTAATCATCTTCTGACCATGGCCTAGAGCATTATGTGTTAATATGTACAAGGAGTACTGAAAACATTTCTTTGAATTCAGAATGGTGCTAACAAAGCTCTTCTTAATAATGACCTCTCAGGTCTTCCTTTTTATTTTTCTCTTTTTACTTAAGGAAAAAGTTATGGTTAATTCTTAGTATCTCAATAATGGTGAATCATCTCTAGAGTAATTTGAGTTCCATGTTCCTTAAAGTTTCTTATCCACTTTCATGCAGATTAAAAGACCTAAATTTATCTTGAATTTCATGATTATGAAGGTTAAGGATTTGTATTTTTTAAGTTTTATTAAAATCTGATTGAAATTAGTAAGGAAGTGTTCAGAGAGGCAATCGCCATGCACTTTGAGCACCTCCTTGCACTTCTACTGACATAGCAAGAATGTAAGAGCCTGACTACCTTTACTCAGAACATTTCTCATTGTTGAGTTTACAGCAAGTAAACTTTAGAGATGAGGTAAGCCTTCACTTCCCAAATCCAAGCCAGGTGAAGAGCAGGCTTGCTTCCACTTACTAAAAAAGCAAAAACATGTCTCCTTAAAACTTGTGCTAAGAGAAAAAACATGTCTCCTTGAACACATGCATCAAGGATGCATCTGCAAGCATCCTTGATGAGCCTTTTACATCACCTCTGTGGAACTTGGGGGACAGATGGAACTGGCACAGAACACCACGAAGCTCTAGCTACTGCTCTGGTTGTGACTAATAAAGTCCTTTGTCTGACACCCAGGAATCTTGTGTCTTCCCCTAGTGTCCATCCATGAATAGTAATAACAAACTAGCTTATTGGTTTGTAAATAGGATAAAATCTCAGATCCTTCATAGTTCTTGACAGGTAGAAATTAGGATACTCTCTTTCTCTTTATTTCTACAGTTAAATTAGTAGATAGATAAATAACTCTTGTCTTTGTATTTCTTGAGGAGCATTCTTTTCTCACTTCCACCCATATTATCTTGAAGATGAAACGGTACTGGCCTCTTGCGTTATTACATAGTAGGACCTTAGGACTTCCACTACTAAAACTAATTTTACTACTTACAACTGGAGAAAAATAGCATTGTGTGTCTTTAGAAGGAGAGGGATAGAGAAAGAGAGGTAGACAGACAGATAGAGAGGGACAGAGAGGGCAGAGAAAGAGAAGAGAGACTGATTTTAAATCTCCAGTCAAAAGAATTTTGAATGTTTAGATTGTCCATCATAATGGAAAATATAAAATTTAATAAACAGTTTGGACAATTTACAAATGTGGAAATAAGTAAATGGAACACAATAAAGCAAGAATGTTTCATAAGGTATGATGCCTTATAAAATAAATTAAAAAAGCAAAATGACATTTACTTAATTTAATATAAATATCTTCACAATTATTAGCCATTACACATTAAAACTGCAATATTAAATATAAAAAAAACTGGCACAAATCTGAAAACTCTTATAAATATGCTTTGTATTCAGACACTGTGGCCTCTTAGCTAAAATGAATCATTTCTTTCAAATCTCAGCCTTTACCCATCTCCACAGGGATTCCTTCAGGTGTGAGTTTAATTCTTCTGGGATGTTTGTTCTTTCAACACTCATTTCACCTAGACATGTTGTATATGAGGAAAGGGCATATGCATGAAATATATTTTTCTCAAAGTCTGTTGAGATGAGATTTCCCAGGGGAAAAAAACAAACATCTAATGGCACTTTTCAGCATTTGATATTTATGTATATATGAATTCTGTATATGCAGGTCTGTGCTTAGCTGTACACAATTTGGTTATACATCGCAGCACACAGGTGGTACATTTTAAATGGATTTGATCCGTAAACACTGATACTGCTGAATAGATAGGATTTTGCCTCATAATTACTATAATTACTCTTTTTAACCACCATATGATATTACCTAAAATTATTAGCAAACTTTGTATCTACTAGTGCATAGGTTTTCATTCTAATCATCCATATGTCTTTGGAAGATCAATACCTATAATATGGAAGAAAACATTTGTATCAGAGTTGTACTATAAGAAATTTCTTTTTTCCAACAGTGGGTCATCAAATGCCATTTTAATGTGGAAAATCCCTTCAGAACAATTTTGAATAAGCATTTGAAAATAATTATAGGCAAAATGATGAGGTAGTATTACTGATCACGCTACATTCTAAGAATTACTTAATGTTCAGTTTTAGATACATTTTGATAGAAGGAAGTCTTATTTATATCCAAAATTCAGATATATGTTGATGAAAGCAAAGTAGAAACGATTGACCATCTCATTGGTAGAGTTGCCAAATTGAGTTTAAGGTAAAGGGTCCACAAAGTCACAGAAAGGGTATCTTTGCCTCCATGGAACATCTTCTAGTATATAGTTTTTGACTACCATCCAAGTCTTTAAGATATTATGACCAATATTTATTACAGTGTAATTTGTGTTGTGATCTAAGATAGGTCATTCAATACAGGGAAGACAGAAAAATGATGTTAGGAAAACAAATTCTGCACTTGTCAGAAAATGTGAGTTCTAATTTCAGCTCAACCTAATTAGCTTTATGACATTAAGAAATTCACTTCATTTTTCAGGCTCTGAATTTTCTTATCTGTAAAATGAATATGATCTAATTTCTAAAACCCTTGTCAATACCAATGCTTGTGATCTATCTAGTAGACATTGTGAATCTGTTTGAGACATTAGCAGTACAAAAATGAGCTGGATATGCATTTGTAGAGCACTATGATTAGTCTGAACATCCTTCATGAAAGGACATATGACTAAATAAGAAAGAAGGTTGATGAATGAAAAGAGCCTTGATGAATGGCCGGATGGAAGGCATTCCAGGTGGAAGGAAGCCCTAAATAAAAAGCTGGCTTGAAATGTACTGCCTGCAGATGACAAGGCAGAATGGAGGTGGTTTGTTATTGCTGGTGGTAGTGGTGGTGGTGATAATAATAGCTGATATCTGGTTTTAAACTATGAGAGATTTGAAGGCTCTGTAGGTTAACAAAACAGCTTAAAAAAGGAATATGATTAAAAACACAGGCTAGAAAAGTTAGCCTTGTAAAGTCTCTTTAGTTGATCAAGGAAGCAAATCTATAACCATCAAGGAAAAGTATGATAAATAAACGAGATGTTTGGGTGGAGCAAAGTTGAAGGAATTTAGATGGCTAGCGCTATACATTGCATACCTTCCCATATGCCTTGCTTTAATGAGTAGGAATTATTAAACCTTTTTGAAAGTATTCATTTAGCTCTAAAATGAGGTATTTCTTGAATTCATAATCCTGTTTTATGTCTACCATAATGAAAACATATACATAGTTTATGAGAGATGAAAGTTATTGCAAATAACTCATAAAGGTTTAAAAATACTTTTAGTATTCATATGATTTTAAATTATTAACGTGATATTTTAGTTTTTTCCATGTTTGAATATTTAATATGATATAAAAATCACAATTAAGAACTTTCAAAGTGTTATTTTTTATTATCAGGTTACTTCAACAGATATTTTGTTAGTGTTGATAAGATGATTTATTGTTAAACATGTGTAGTCTCCTTTTCACAGTGCTATTTCTTTGTTGTTGCTATTATGCTGAATTTTCCATTTATTTTCATCCTCTACTTGGAAAAGAAAAGTAAACAATTTTGTATAAAGAAATTTCATAGTGTTTCAACACAATCTAGAATTTCTCTTTAATCTAGAATTTCCTACATTATGTTCAGGTTTTAGTGTTGATAGTTGAGAAAAAAGTGTTACCTAGGGATCATGAGAAGATATGGAACTCTGCAAATTACATTGTTACCTACTATTTTGGGCCAAATCAAGTTCAACTATATCCTAGCTTAGGGCTGTATTAGTTTTTTCCTTCAGAACTCTATTACTTTCCTGAAGGGCAGAGAGGTGCATAAAGAGTTCTCTCTTTTAGCATTTTGCTTATTTCTGAACCTTGTGTACATTTGTGATATAAATATATATATATATGCATAAGACAAATTATCTTTTGATAATGTTTTGCATCAAAATGCACACGAAGTGTTTTACAAAGACAATATTAGGCTATGCTTTCTCTTTTTTGAGTTGCTAAGCAAGAATCTGTGGCATTGATTGATGCGTCATTTTGAAATCTGCAAGGGTCTTTATGGTTTTAGTTATGAATATGTATGAAAAATCAGTTTTAGTAACTGAGCTATTAGAGATGGTCTAAGACTATAATTCAACAGCAATTTCCTTAAAAGACAAAGGAACTTGAATTACAATAGAAAAAGTGTTGATAGCTGAATTTCTTATTGAAAAATAGCTTCTTGTATTCAGGCATATTTTCAAAGGGTGACAAGAAGTAATCACGAAAGGGGAGCATGCTTAGAGATATGTCAACTCCTAGTTGAATTACTGAAGAAGTGCTTTAACATTCTCTCCACCTATGTCACATTATTTGTAGAAATTTTAAAAATCATGATCAACACAGCACTATTATATTTCTGATAAAGAAACAGTATTATCTTTCTCCTATGTATATATATCCATCCTGACTGGACAACAGGATATGTATTGAGATATTTTTAAAGTTAGCCTTAAAATAAGGTAGTCCTTGAATTATTAATCTTTTTTTTCCTAGCATAGCAACAACAATTATATATATTCTGTTGTCAAACCAGCCTTTCCTTAATATTTATGTGCCTTGTTTTCAGGATTAATTCAAGGATACAAAGTTCAAGTTAGAGAATACACACTTAGACATCCTTAGCTAGGCTGCCCAGACGTGGTTGTTATTATATGTTTAAAATGAAAATGAAACATCACTGACTGTTTGCTTCCACAATGTATTTTCCATTTCGTTGTATTGATTTGGGTTTTTCTTTGGACTAATAAAAAGTTATTTAATACAGACACAAACACACATAAATACATAAGCTTCTGGATCCAAATTTCTGACATAATGTTTAGTTAAAACCCCTGTCACATCCTATAATCACTTCTTTACTAATACAGTACAGAAAAAAAAGAGTATTGGTTAGGTTCATAGAATAACTGATCTTTTTATAGCTTCCTAATATATATGCACTAATGTTATATACTGGACTTAATTTATATAAATTGTCCTATATGGTAATATATCAAAATAGAATAACATCCTGTTCACATGCTCAAATCCTGGTAGAATAGAAAAGAAGGGGGAGGTTCTTTCTAATTGTGGAAGTTCCAGCCTTTTTATAAGGCATATGGTTAAATAAAAAATAAGGAAATAAAGAAAACATTCAAATATCCAGGTAGCACAATGAAGATCATTGTTACACAGACTCTGAGGAGACTAGCTGCGTTTTTGCCATGGCTAGGCCAGCTAAACTGCATCTATTATTTAGGAAACAACATAAAATGTTAGAGCTACATAATGGAAAACTGTAAATGAGTCAACCTTCTTGACACTCAGACTCTCAGGCACCAGGTTAATGTCACAGAGGCAAACTGGTCAACATCCAGGGCAAACAGCCAGATGTAGTAACAACTACACTTTCTGGAAGAATGCAGCTCAGAGAGAAAATGGAGCAGATGCAGGAGGCTATGAGAATGTAATTTATGGTAGAATCACAATATGGCAGTTGGGGCCTATTCTGACCAGATAAGTCTATGGAACGTCTTTTCACCACTCATAGCAACAGACAGCTACTAAAATTACAGGATATATAGATACAAGTGAATACAAAATACACATTTCTCTAAAAGCAATTCTAATTAAGTTACCCAATATTGCTATTATGTTTCTTAGGTACATATTCAACTTTGATCCTATTCTTGCCTCCTAAACCCATATAATGTTTCTTACACTTATAATATTAGTAGATGTTATTTATTTACAGCTGAAAAAAAGTTTAAATGGTTAATCTATGATCATATTTGTAGTCAATGGAAAACTATAATTGCATTTTTAATATTTATCATGAGTCCTTAATTTAAAGTTATTATTTGTTCTTCATAATTAAGTATCAAGTCTTATTTAGAAGTTATGATTTAACTTTTGTTTAATAAACTTTGGTATAAAAATGGAAGTGTTGAGACTCAGAACAAGGCAGACCTAAGATTTGTCACAATGAAATGTTGATTATTTTTAATTAAAGTTTCTTGAGAAACAATCAGTGGGAAAAAATATTAAAAAAAAAAACCTCTGGTCTCCCTCTCTCCCTCTGAAAGTGAGAAATAAATCTC
The DNA here is from genome assembly GCF_030028045.1 of Hippopotamus amphibius kiboko. Lineage (NCBI taxonomy): Eukaryota > Metazoa > Chordata > Mammalia > Artiodactyla > Hippopotamidae > Hippopotamus > Hippopotamus amphibius. The sequence goes on along the minus strand of NC_080198.1, from coordinate 56,174,112 downwards.
TTACGTGAAGGTATCCTCTTTATACCAGGAGGATAGAAAGCATCCTTATCACCAGGGTTAGGGAATTCAAGGTTAGGAAAACTGTGTAAACAAACTTTGTTACTTCTTTATTAGCTTGCCACCCCAAGCACAAACCCCTTTGTTTTATTAAATCTTGACAAGTAATTATTTATTTGTCTAAAAATGATTTTTTTAAAAAAAGCCTATTTTGGTTACTTTGGAGGTTCTGTTTCTGAGACCTCCATATGTACAGATTATTTTTTTTCTCCTGTTAATCTGTCTTGTGTCAATTTAACTATTAGACCAACCAAACAAATTCAAGAAGGGTAGATGAGAAATTCTCCCTTCCCCAACAATAGCTCTTTACCACAAAATTTTAATTTAAATATATAAAAAAAGGGTTATTCTTTAAAATTAGGGAGTAAGCAAAGCAATCTAGATCATAATCTGAGTCTCTAGAGATTGTACATTGACTTTTCATAAAGTAGTTGAATAAAATTTTGCTTGTGTTCATCTGAAAAAATACCTGTAAATATATATAGATATAGTCTCTCTCTTTAGTTTTTTTTTTCCTTCTATATTCTATTCCCACATTATTGTATAGAGTTGAGATACCCAATATGGTAGCCACTAGCCACATGTGACTATTGAGTACCTGAAGTGTGGCTAGTAGGACTGAGGAAATAAATTTTTTATTTTATTTCAATTAATTTAATTTCAATTTAAAAGCTGAAGTGTTTTTATATATATATTTTTTTTTCTGTTAAATACAATGTTATTGTTTTTGTGGAATTACATTTTACTTGAAATGTTGAAAATATTGCATTTTATTTAAGAAGTATCATAAGTATAAAATACATACTTAATTTTGAATATTTATGAAAAAAGAATACTATATCTTATTAATAATTTTATATTGCTTATGAGGAGAAATAAACAGTTTGGATATGTTGAAATAGCTCAAATACATTATTGATATTAATTTAATCTGTTCTCTTTACTGGTATAATATAGCAATTAGAAAATTTAAAAATATATATATGGTTCATATTATGTTACTACTGGGAAATGCTAGTAGGTGTTTCTTCCATATATTGAACATTAAAATTGAACAATATTAAGAAATGGTTTTACCCAAAGTTTCTGAGACCAAGAGATTCCAGTCTAATAAAGGAAAAGTGACCATCACCAGATGGACAGTCACAATCATGTTGACTAGATAGGACCTTGGCCACATTAAAAATGAAACAAAACAACACAAAAATAAAACAAAACACTTTCACTGAAAGTATCTTCTGTAAGTAGTTACATAATACTTTACTGAACATCCCTCAGAAAAAATTTTTTCTTCAAAGAAGAGAATTAGAAATTCATGGCTCTTCAATTACTTGATCTCAATAGGCAAGTTTTATTTGATCTCAGTAGGCAGCTTTACCTTCAGTTATTGACATTCAGTTACATCCATCACTAGGGTGAATTAGGCTTAGGCTTCTTAAGACTAGATTTATATTCAGACTTAACCAGAACAAATGTGCTGCCCTTTTTATGCCCTTAATTTTTGCCTCTTGTCTAACCTAAAATTTCTTTAATAAATTTAAAGAGGAAACTTTTAAAGTATTGATATTAATCTTTTTGCTGTACCATCACTCCTACACATGTATCTATTCAAAATTAATTGAGACATAATTTCTAAGTATTGATATAATTGTGCTTGTTTCTTATTTGTTTTTTATTTCTGGTGATTTCTATGATTATACAGATGGTAATAAATATATTCCAAAGCAATAACATGATATATTTGAATACACTGTCTTTTTATAAATTATCTTGAAGATAATTTGTTCTTAAAAAAAATAATCTGTACTTGCTTCTTTATAATATATTGGATTTCCTTCTTATATATGCATTATGCATATATTATAATAATTTTATTGATGTTACTCAAGTTAGCACCATTTGCATAAAAATTATTATAATATTAGATTACATGGTATCATCACAGTGGCTAGCAAAATTTTGAGTTGTGAAGGCAGTCATTAAAGTTTGTATGTAAATGAATTTTTGAGAGCATATAGTTCAATATTCTCATTCAAGTACATAGCAAATATTTATTAAGAATGCTAAGCTATAAGAGCTTAAGTGACCTGCACCAAGTTTAACCATCAGATTCGCAGAGCAAGACTAGAATTTAAATTTGTCTCTTAACCTCTAATTTTTTCCATTCCATGACGTTTCATCTAATTTCAGGCAACAAAGAATAATATAGAATTTATGTATCTAATTATTACATGGTAAAAGCTATTGGAATCATTTTCTCTGTGGCCATGATACTCTTGAAGTACTAACAAAACTTTGATAAAAGATTGCAGAGATCATTGAATGCAAAATCTTATAATTGTTTCACATGTGGGCATCCTTCCGGGCAAGTAAGTGTGAATCCAAGACAAGCATGAATTAAAAAACACAACTTTTTACAGAGTTAATCTCCTCTTTCCCTTCCCACCAAACATATTCTGTTTTCCAAGCCATCTCCTAATGACTTAGGAAAACTAACAAATTTTTAGAAATTTTGTGAATCACTGACACATCAGTAGCTTGAAATCAACCATGGTGAAACTTCACCATGGTAATTGGTAAGCAGTACAATTTAAGTTTTGTTTTGTTTTGTTTTGTTTTGTTTTCCAATAGTGAGCTTGTTGTTGCACATTTGAAAGAACATTGCTACTAATATCCCTCCCACCCAGCATGTAAGAAGGAACTGTGAGTGAATAAAGTGTTGGCAGAGAGGCTGTATAAGTTAACTTATTGTTACAACTTTTAGATTTTATCCTGCAAGGTCTCTAATCATCTCAGTACCAGTGCCTAAGTCTTTGACATTTCAATTAATTCCTATTTAGAATCACTGGGGCTCCAGGGTGGGGGGGAGCATGTTACATGCCATTTAGAAGAACAAAATACATGCTTATCTTTTACAATGAGTTCTGTAAAGGCTCTAAATGGTATGTTTTTAAAACAGGTTTTAACCTCAATTTTCAAAATATTAACACATGTGTACTGGCCATTCAAAGCTTGCCTATCCTTAAAAGTCAGAAGAAATAAGCTTGCTGAATTCTTAGAAATCTTCATAATTAATATCAGATCTCTCTATGATTATTAAAATCATGAATTATTCTTGCAGCAAGATAAAGCAACTGGAAAAATAAAAATAATGTTTCTTCAGTGTGTTCTAGGTGACAGCCCTAATTCTGACTGTGACAGACAAACTTTTGCTCTCATGAACTATTCATTCTTGTGGTATATGAGTAACGATAGCCAGGAAAACAGACTAATAGGATAGTTTTAGATAGTGATAAATTGTATGAAGAAAACAAAACCAAGAAGAGGGAATAAGCACATTGAGCACAGTTTGTCTTCCACAGAAATCTCATTTATTCTGATGATTTAATCCACAGATTTATAATGACTTCTCAACCAATGCATATTTTACACATTACTGAATGCGTACTGAGATATTGTCATGTTGATATTTTACGCAAAACTCAGCAAAACAAAACCAAAACTCACTTCAGGTGGACTTTAACTATAAATATATTTGATGTTAAGATTAATTATTGTTCTGTACACAATACCTTACATCAATAAATTTAACTTTATTTGTATTCAGTTACTGCTGTGAACTGGGTACTGGTACAGGAATCATAGATGCATTAAAAAAATCAAAAGAATGCAGTTCTTTCTCTTCAAGGACCTTCTATTCTAAAAATCTAGTATGAAAGAATAAGAAATAATTTCAATTTAAGTTAATGATTTCTATGGAGGATTTAAGCATGTGGCTTTTGGGGGCACTGGGTAACATATTTTTGGATGAGTGAAGGAGATGATCAATACAGCTTTCTTTTTTTTTTTTTTTTTTTTTTTTTTTTGGGGGGTACACCAGGTTCAATCAACTATTTTTATACACATATCCCCATATTCCCTCCCTTCCTTGACGCCCCCCCCTCGAGTCCCCCCCACCCTCCCTGCCCCAGTCCTCTAAGGCATCTTCCATCCTCGAGTTGGACTCCCTTTGTTATACAACAACTTCCCACTGACTATTTTACAGTTGGTAGTATATATATGTCTGTACTACTCTCCCGCTTCTTCTCAGTTTCCCCTTCACCCCCCGCCCCCTCCCATACCTCGAGTTCTCCAGTCCATTCCCTGTATCTGCTTCCCTGTTCTTGTCACTGAGTTCATCAGTACCATTTTTAGATTCCGTATATGTGAGTTAGCATACAATATTTGTCTTTCTCTTTCTGACTTACTTCACTATGTATGACAGATTGTAGTTCTATCCACCTCATGACATATAGCTCCATCTCATCCCTTTTTATAGCTGAGTAATATTCCATTGTATATATATGCCACATCTTCTGTATCCATTCATTTGTTGATGGGCATTTAGGTTGCTTCCATGTCCTGGCTATTGTAAAGAGTGCTGCAATAAACATTATGGTACAAGTTTCTTTTGGGATTATGGTTTTCTTTGGGTATATGCCCAGGAATGGGATTACTGGATCATATGGTAGTTCTATTTGTAGTTTTTGAAGGAACCTCCAAATTGTTTTCCATAGTGGCTGTACCAACTTACATTCCCACCAACAGTGCAGGAGAGTTCCCTTTTCTCCACACCCTCTCCAACATTTGTTGTTTCCAGACTTTGTGATGATGGCCATTCTGATTGGTGTGAGGTGATACCTCATTGTGGCTTTGACTTGCATTTCTCTAATGAGTAGTGATGTTGAGCATCTTTTCATGTGTTTGTTGGCCATCTGTATGTCTTCTTTGGAGAAATGTCTATTTAGGTCTTCTGCCCATTTGTGGATTGGGTTATTTGCTTTTTTGGTATGAAGCTGCATGAGCTGCTTGTATATTTTGGAGGTTAATCCTTTGTCCGTTGTTTCATAGGCAATTATTTTTTCCCATTCTGAGGGTTGCCTTTTAGTCTTGTTTATGGTTTCTTTTGCTGTGCAAAAGCTTTTAAGTTTCATGAGGTCCCATTTGTTTATTCTTGATTTTATTTCCATGATTCTAGGAGGTGGGTCAAAAAGGATGTTGCTTTGATGTATGTCAAAGAGTGTTCTGCCTATGTTTTCCTCTAGGAGTTTGATAGTGTCTGGCCTTATATGTAGGTCTTTAATCCATTTGGAGTTTATTTTTGTGTACGGTGTTAGGAAGTGTTCTAATTTCATTCTTTTACATGTTGCTGTCCAATTTTCCCAGCACCACTTATTGAAGAGGCTGTCTTTTTTCCATTGTATACTCGTGCCTCCTTTGTCAAAGATAAGGTGCCCATATGTGTTTGGGCTTACTTCTGAGTTCTCTATTCTGTTCCATTGATCTTCCTTTCTATTTTTGTGCCAGTACCATACTGTCTTGATCACTATGGCCTTGTAGTATAGTTTGAAGTCAGGAAGCCTGATTCCACCAACTCCCTTTTTCCTTCTCAAGATTGCTTTGGCTATTCGGGGTCTTTTGCGTTTCCATACAAATCGTAAGATTTCTTGCTCTAGTTCTGTGAAAAATGCCATTGGTAATCTGATCGGGATTGCATTAAATCTGTAAATTGCTTTGGGTAGTACAGTCATTTTCACGATGTTGATTCTTCCAATCCAGGAACATGGTATATCCCTCCATCTGTTTATGTCATCTTTGATTTCTTTCATCAATGTCTTAAAGTTTTCTGCGTACAGATCTTTTGCCTCCTTAGGCAGGTTTATTCCTAGGTATTTTATTCTTTTGGTTGCAATGGTGAATGGGAGAGTTTCCTTAATTTCTCTTTCTGCTCTTCCGTTGTTAGTGTATAGGAACGCAAGAGATTTCTGTGCATTAATTTTGTATCCTGCTACTTGACTAAACTCATCAATGAGTGCTAGCAGTTTTCTGGTAGAGTCTTTAGGGTTTTCTATATATAGTATCATGTCATCTGCAAAGAGTGATAATTTTACTTCTTCTTTTCCAATTTGGATTCCTTTAATTTCTTTTTCTTCTCTGATTGCTGTGGCTAACACTTCCAAAACTATGTTGAATAACAGTGGTGAGAGTGGACACCCTTGTCTTGTTCCTGTTCTTAGAGGGAATTCTTCCAGTTTTTCTCCATTGAGAACAATGTTGGCTTTTGGTTTGTCATATATGGCTTTTATGATGTTGAGGTAATTTCCTTCTATGCCCATTTTCTGGAGAGCTTTTATCATAAATGGATGTTGAACTTTGTCAAAAGCTTTTTCTGCATCTATTGAAATGATCATATGGTTTTTATCCTTCAATTTGTTGATATGATGTATCACGTTGATTGATTTGCGTATATTGAAGAATCCTTGCATCCCAGGGATAAACCCCACTTGATCGTGGTGTATGATTTTTTTAATGTGCTGTTGCAGTCTGTTAGCTAGTATTTTGTTGAGGATTTTTGCATCTATATTCATCAGTGATATTGGTCTGTAGTTTTCTTTTTTTGTGACATCTTTGCCTGGTTTTGGTATCAGGGTGATGGTAGCCTCATAGAATGAGTTTGGGAGTGCTCCGCCTTCTGCAATATTTTGGAAGAGTTTGAGAAGGATAGGTGTTAACTCTTCTCGAAATGTTTGATAGAATTCGCCTGTGAATCCATCTGGTCCTGGGCTTTTGTGTGTTGGGAGATTTTTAATCACTGCCTCAATTTCTGTACTTGTGATTGGTCTGTTCATGGTTTCTATTTCTTCCTGGTTCAGTCTTGGAAGATTATATTTTTCTAAGAATGTATCCATTTCTTCCAGGTTATCCAATTGATTGGCATATAGTTGCTTGTAGTAGTCTCTCATGATCTTTTGTATTTCTGAGGTGTCCGTTGTGACTTCTCCTTTTTCATTTCTAATTCTGTTCATTTGCATCTTCTCCTTTTTTTTCTTGATGAGTCTGGCTAATGGTTTATCAATTTTGTTAATCTTCTCAAAGAACCAGCTTTTAGTTTTATTTATTTTTCTTATGGTTTCTTTCCTTTCTTTTTCATTTATTTCTGCTCTGATCTTTACGATTTCTTTCCTTCTGCTCACTTTGGGGTTTCTTTGTTCTTCTTTCTCTAGTTGTTTGAGGTGTAAGGTTAGGTTGTTTATTCGATCATTTTCTTGTTTCTTAAGGTAGGACTGTATTGCTATAAACTTCCCTCTTAGAACTGCTTTTGCTGCGTCCCATAGGTTTTCGGTTGTTGTGTTTTCGTTGTCATTTGTTTCTAGATACTTTTTGATTTCCTCTTTGATTTCTGTAGTGATTCCTTGGTTGTTTAATAGTGAATTGTTTAGCCTCCATATGTTTGTATTTTTTGCAGTTTTTTTCCTGTAATTGATATCTAGTCTCATGGCGTTGTGGTCTGAGAAGATGCTTGATATGATTTCAATTTTCTTGAATTTGCTGAGGTTTGATTTGTGACCCAAGATGTGATCTATCCTGGAAAATGTTCCGTGTGCACTTGAGAAGAAAGTGTAGTCTGTCGTTTTTGGATGGAATGTCCTATAAATATCAATTAAGTCGAGATGGTCTAATGTGTCATTTAAAGCTTGTGTGTCTTTATTTATTTTCTGTTTGGATGATCTGTCCATTGATGTAAGTGGGGTGTTCAAGTCTCCCACTATAATTGTGTTACTGTCGATGTCTCCTTTTAGAGCTGTTAGCATTTGCCTTATGTATTGAGGTGCTCCTATATTGGGGGCATAGATATTTACCATTGTGATATGTTCTTCTTGGATGGATCCCTTGATCATTATGTAGTGCCCTTCCTTGTCTCTTTTAATAGTCTTTACTTTCAAGTCTAATTTGTCTGATATGAGTATTGCTACTCCAGCTTTCTTTTGACTTCCATTTGCATGGAATATCTTTTTCCATCCCTTCACTTTCAGTCTATATGTATCCCTTGGTCTGAAGTGGGTTTCTTGTAGGCAGCATATAGAAGGGTCTTGTTTTTGTATCCATTCAGCCAGTCTGTGTCTTTTGGTTGGAGCATTTAATCCATTTACATTTAAAGTGATTATTGACATGTGTGTTCCAATGACCATTTTCTGAATTGTTTTGGGTTTGTATTTGTAGGTGTTTTCCTTTTCATGTGTTTCCTACTTAGAGAAGTTCCTTTAGCACTTGTTGTAAGGCTGGTTTGGTGGTGCTGAATTCTCTTAACTTTTGCTTGTCTGGAAAGCTTTTGATTTCTCCCTCAAATCTGAATGAGATTCTTGCTGGGTAGAGTATTCTTGGCTGTAGGTTTCTCTCTTTCAGGACTTTCAGTATATCCTGCCATTCCCTTCTGGCCTGCAGAGTTTCTGTAGAAAGGTCAGCTGTTATCCTGATGGGTTTTCCCTTATATGTTGTTTGTTGCTTTTCTCTTGCTGCTTTTAATATTTTTTCTTTGTGTTGAATTGTCATTAGTTTGATTAATATGTGTCTTGGTGTATTTCTCCTTGGGTTTATTCTGTATGGGACTCTCTGTGCTTCTTGGACTTGGTTCATTATTTCCTTTCCCATGTTGGGGAAGTTTTCCACTAGAACCTCTTCAAATATTTTCACAGACCCTTTCTTGTTTTCTTCTTCTTCTGGGATGCCTATAATTCGAATGTTGGTACGTTTAAGGTTATCACTGAGGTCTCTGAGGCTGTCTTCTAGTCTTTTTATTTTTTTATCTTTTTCCTGCTCTGTGGCGTTTATTTCTTCCATTCTATCTTCCAACTCACTTATTCGTTCTTCTGCCTCAGTCATTCTGCTGGTTAGAGCATCTAGAGTATTTTTAATTTCAGTTATTTTGTTATCCATTGCTGTTTGTTTTTCTGAGTTCTTAGGAACTGTTTCTTGTACTTTCTCTAATTTGTTATCGAGATTTTGTATCATTTTTACTATCATTACTCTAAATTCTTTTTCAGGCATTTTTCCTATTTCCTCCTCATTTATTTGGTCTTGTGGGTTTTTTTCCTGCTCCTTTGCCTGCATGGTGTTTCTTTGTTTCCTCATGGTTGTCCAAGCTTTTGGGGTTGCTTGTCCTGGTGATAGAGGTGTTTATAGAAGACTGTCCAAGCCTCAGACTAATGTCCAAGTATTGGATTAGATGAATATTCAGTCTAGGAAACACATACATGTATAGGACACACAATTATTGAATCCATTAGGACATAAGGCTCTAGAAAGACCTGACAGAACCCCAGTGTGCTATCAGATATTCAGAGAGAAACCCAGCAGAAATTGACAACTGAAACAGAACAAATCAGAGACAAAAGCAAAAGCAAACAAACAACAAATAACACCCTACACATACAAACATCAATCCAGGGAGATTTTGTAAGCTAGGATCAAATATAGAAATGAGCTGGAGTACCACCAGAGAGAATGGAGATTCTCAGAATGTAATTAGACAACTGTACTAAGAACTAAGATAAAGACAAAAGCCTAATATTAATACCAAGGCAGTGCATCATCTGGAGAATAGAGCAAGGAGTCTGAGCAGACCGATAGTGTTGCTTATAAGTATGTTAAGATAAAATACACTTAAAATGGCTGTAAGAAAGGGGAACAGAAGAGCGTAATGTGGTTGGAAATATGCAAAGAAAAAGAAAGGAATAGAAGTGTATAAAAGAAAGGGATGAAAGGAAAGTATGAAAGATATTTTGTCCGTACTACCAAAAACTTAGCTAGATATAGAAGTATTTTAAAAGGCAAAAAAAAAAAAAAAGAGTAAAAAATATCCTTATAAAATTATGTTGTAAAACTTGTAGATCCCTTAGGGCTAAGATCGTATTTAATAAATCAAAAAAAAAAAAAAAAAAAGAGAAAGAAAAAAAAAAAAAAAAATCCAGAACTGATCCCCGAATGGACCAGTTCAATAGGTATTGATACTACTATTTCTGTTTCCTTAGCGTCTCAGCTGTAAGTGTCCTTTTCCTTGCCTTGGGTTTTTTTTTTGCATTATTCTGTGACCAGCAGAGGTTCCTTTATTGTTCGTCTGTAAGCCTCGGTGTGTGGGGAGGGAGAGGGTGCAATAGTGGCTCCTTCTCCTGGGAGGGAGTGAGCAGTGGCGCACTGTTGCTTCAGTCAGGCTTGGAGGTGCCTGTTGCAGAGGGCGCTGTTGGCTCAGGCGTACACAGAAAGTCTTAGAGTTGGGCCTCTCTCGGGGTTTTTTCTTTTTGATGCTGGTTTTTTTTTTTTTTTTTTTCTCTCGGCAGCCTCCCTGCTGCTGGTGTTGCAAGGAGTTTTAATCTAGCCCCGCCCGAGCGCCTGAGGGTGCTTGTTATCCCTGAGCTCCTTATGTGGCCCCTCAGGGCGTCTCTCCGCTGCCTGTTGCAGAGGCACAGAAAGAGAGAGAGAGGCTATGCGCGCGGCTCCTCCCCCCCGCCCGGGAGCCTGCAGCCTCCAGCCGCCATCATGGCCGGGCAGCTCTCAGGGATCAGCACTCCTCTCCGCGGACCTCCTCCCTCCTGTCCTCTCGGTCCGTCACCCTACCGGCAACAATGTTTCTCCCCCTGAACCAGCTCTCCGGTTCCCACGCTCCCGCTCCTGGACCCTCCGTTCAGCCGCGGATCGATGTCTCGGTCCGGGAACGCTGAGCTGCGCTGCGGACCCTCCGTATGTTTCTCACTCCCTCCCGTCTGCCACAGCTCCGCCGCTTCACTCAATACAGCTTTCTAAAGGAGAATACATTCAAATTAAGTTTTGAAGTATGAATAGCAAACCAATGGGTAAAGAGGGGAGAACCATCAGGGCACAGAAAGCCATAAAGAAATTTGAAAAACCAATGTGTTTGAATATGTTAGATATGTTAGTAAATGCAAAACATAGTTAGAGAAGAATGGCTAAATATGAGACAAGAGATTAACCATGAGTCAAATTATAAAAAGCTGTGAATGTTGTGATAATTTTGTGCCAAATTCATGAAATAGGAGAAGAAATGACTTGAATAGATTGGCATTAAAAACTGTACATAAAACCAAGTCTTTTTGTCATGACAATCAGGAGACTATTTAACTAATCAAGATGGAAAATAAGGTTCTGCACTAAATCTTAGGGAATGGAATATAATCCTAGAGTTATTTATGTGGTAAAATTGATGACATCTATGGATCTTTTGTACCAAAGTGAGGTGGAAGGGTAACAACTAGGGCATTCTGGGTTATCTAGAACGGTAAAACCATGAATGGTGGTTAAGTTGTCAGAAACAGTGGCTTCAGGAAGAGGAATCTACAGTCCTCTGTTGGTTTTCAAAGACTTGGAATTCGGCATATGTTTATCTTGCACATTTTATCTCCCATTGACTCCAAATGTATTCCCCTGTTCTCCTCAGCATCTTTAAAAGCCCTTGCCAGGCCACCTTATTAATCATTTAAAGAGTGTTATTGGGCTCCTCCCATGTTTCAACCACAGTTCTAGACACTGGCAATTAAACAATAAAGAAAACAGACGAAGGCCTTCAGGGAGCATACATTCTCTTTGGTTGAGACATAATAAACTACATGAACAAGTGAAATACAGTAGGATTTCTAGATATGGGTGCTAAAGCAAGAAAATCAAGGAAGCCACATGGGAACTGGAGTGTGGTGGGGGGGAAGTAATTTTTGATAAGGTGACTATAGCCTCAGTGAAAAGATGACATTAAAAAAAAAAACAGGAAAAATAAAGAGGTGATGAACCTATGATATGCACAGGGAAGAATATGACATGAAATGTGAAATATCTGAAAATGTATCCTGTTGATAGCTGACACATTAGCCTGCCACAGTTTCATGGATTCTGGTAGAAGACACAAGAACCTTGGGTGAGAGACAAAGGATAGTTTCTTTCTCACAGCCATTGCAGCTATCACAATTTCAACAATTTTATGTATCAGTTTCCAGAACTTTGAGTTTAGAAACTCAAATCTTTTATAATTGGCTTTATGCAAACCTTTTTTATTAACATTTTTTTTTTTTTACCAGAGGTAAAGATTATTTTATTATATAGATAGTAAAGCAAGCCTGCTGTTTGCTGTGAGGGGAGACACTATCTCTATCCTCCGAGGCTAATTGTTTTACAAAAAAACTTTGAACAGATAATATAGAACAAACATGAGAGAAGATGAAGTATTATTTCTCAACTATACCCACCCCTTGTTTATACCTCAGTTTTGTTTCTGGGCAAATTATCCATGAGCACATCATTTTGCTTTTATTAAGGCTACTGTGAACAGGGCTTTGAGCAGCAAGATGAGACCAACCTGCAGTTTTGTCCTCAGTTGTGCCCCAAAGGGAACTTGACCCAATCAGTTCTATAAATCCCACAAATCATCAGAGTTTATCTTAGAAAGCCAGGTGATTTTTTCCTTAATTTTCTGTATTACTCTCCTCATTTGGACTGAGGCATTAACCCAGGTGAGGATATATTAGCAAACTACAAACACTCTATCTTAGTTTTGCCAGGAGTAAGCAGAGGCAAGCACTATGCTATTTGACCTCCCTCACCATAAGCAACTACATCAACTTGCTAAATGTCACAAATCTAACATTCAGTGGTAGCCCCTCTTCTGGAAACATGGAATCCTTTCCTTCATGCTTAGTCTTTGATAGTGGATTATTGCCATGAAGATTAAAAGGGCAGGAGTAGCAGTCTGGGCAGTACAGTCTTGATAAGCAGCTTGATTCCATTCTGTCTCATCAGAGACTGGGTCTTTACCATACATGTTACCTGAGTTACCCTGATGGTTCAATCAGCAGTTATGATCTGTTTCTATAGCTTGTGGCCCCTAAGAAGGGTGCATTTAATTTGCCATTCTCAAGTCTTCCAAGTAGCAGATTGAAGAGATAGGCTATAGACAATAGCTCAAGTGTTAGTAAAAATGTAACAAGATTCATCAGGGAAAGAATTTATCACAGCTATAAGAAGAGCAGAGTGATCATATCCATTTCCAGTGCTGCATCGCTGATGCTGAGGCTGAACACCAATAGGAACACAGTGGATGCATCAGGTGTCAGCCTAACCCATCCATCAGTGGGCCATGCTCCAGGTATTTAAGAGAACTCTGTAAATCAATGTCCCTGGTGACCCATGCACTTTAAGGGGACAGATTCCCTTAACAACATGGCTTCTACTTTTTCACATAAAGTCAAGATGCTACTGGGTCAGGTCTACTGAGTTTTTAGAATATATCAGTTTCCATTGACAACTGAGGCTTGTTGGGCCTTTCCCACATTTTTAGTTGTTGATTCCAACAGAGCTATCCCAAAATAGGAGTATCAGTTCTGAGAGTTGTCAGAAACTCAGCTGAGTTGGAAGAGAGAGCTTAATTTTCTGGTGTCTAATAGCCAATCAAAGAAACAATGAGTCAAAAATGAGAGTGAAGCTTTTAATCACTTACTATGATGGTATAAGCAAAAGTCTAAAGCCAGAGAAGGTACAGACTCTCCCTGTTCCATTTTCTCCCCTGGAATGGTGCGCTGGTCAATGGTCAGGTAGATCAGCACAAATATGGGGGTCACCTCACTGTTGAGGGAAACCCAAAGAAAAGGTCTCAGAAAAAGAGACCTAGGATTTTAGGCCCCAGGCTAGGAATGTAAGTATGTGAAGAGTATGTTCAGCTAGGGGGCCTGAGTCCTTTATGCAGCTTTCTTGAGAGACTATAACACCTTGGCTGTGGAAAAAGTCAAGTAAGAGGAGGGCAGGTTTTTCCCCATGAGATTCATCTTGGTAACTGCCTATGGTCAGATGCAAAAATCATGCAAAGGTTTTATAACCAAGAACTGAAGTCCTCAAGAGTTACAAAGCCTCCACGACTTGAAAGATTTGACAAAAGCCTATTAGCAAGCTTAGAGCTGCTTTGTAAAATGGAGTGCAGCTAGTAACCACAGGGAAGCAACAAGCTGAAAACCAGAAGTGTCTTCTGCTGATAGAAAGAAACATGGAAAGGAGCATCTATTCTTGTCCTGAGAAAATATAATGTAGCACTGGGCTTATGGAGAGAAAATATGCTTATTTCTAATGTATTTCTCTTAGAAGGAATTTTGCAGAAGTCAATGTGAACAGTGTATTAGGTTTGCATGCTGACTTTAAAGCCAAACTTTCCATAAGCTATAACAACAGTATATACATTGGTGGTATGATATTTAGCAATACTGATCCATAAATAGCATTATTACTCCAATTTTTCTTTAGAGGTTTCTGATGTAATTCCTCATATTTTGCACTATACCAGTTTCAAAGTAAAAATCTCATATTTCATTGATTTTTAAATGTCATGTACTCTAGGTAAAACACACCATTAATTTAATAACACTTTGGGGGGGGGGGGAAGAGGAACACTACATTAAACATTAAGATATACCTCTTTTGTTATTAACCTACCATACATCACTGATTTGAAAATTAATTTTAAGCACAGAAATATCATTTTTCATACATTAATTCAATGGCTTTACCACATTTAGGTCATAATAAAGTTTCACTAAATTTGGACAAACATGTTAGTGTTTTCTTCATAGGTAATTATTATGTTTGACTTGTAAACTCCTAAGTTTCTTTAAAAATATCAATAATATTAGTCACATAAAATAAATACCTCTTTTTTTATGATGACCTTTCTAAAGATTGTTGAAATCATGGATATATAACTAATATAGCATGTGTATAGATGCATATAATTTATTTCTATACTATCTCCAAGTTGATGCATATAGATAAATTTGTTTATTAAATAGTTTAGTATTTAAACAGTTTATTTGTGTTATTTAGTTATATTTTATTTATTTCCTAAGTGATGATAATTAATGTGGTTTTCTGATTTTTTGCTGCTGTAAACAGAATTTCCATGGTTGTTATCTACTTAAAAATCAGTGAGTTGGCATCCATGAATAATCTCTTTGAAATTAGGATTGGACTTTCACTGAATTTATATATTAATTTAAAGAGATCTAAAGTGTTTGCAATATAATGAATATTACATACCTTTCCAAACTTACAACTCTTTTAAAAATCTTAATAATGTCTTACAGTTTTATTCATGACAATCTTATATATTTTTGCTTTATTGCTAAACATTTTATATTTTATTGATATTTCACTTATATATCCATTCCTTCACTTATTAATCAAATGTTTACTGAGTGCCTGATACATGTCAGGTACTCCTTTAGGTACTAAAGATATAACTGTGGGAATCGAAACAAAAAAGAAAAAGAAATACAAAGAAGCAAAAATCTCATTCAACTCAGAGTTTATTCCAGCGGGGAAGATATAGACAATAAGGAAGCAATCAAGAAAACACATAACATGTATGTTTTTAACTGCTGTGGAGAAAAATACAGCTGGGTATGGTAAATAAGGAATGTTCAGGTGAGGGGTTGGGGGTTACAATTTTAGATAGGTGATGAGGGAAACCTTTAAAAATATTTGAGCAAGAACTTGAAGTGAAAGATTAAACTATGCAGGTGTCTGATGGGACAATATTTCTAGAAAAAAGGAGCAGCAAGTGTAAAGCCTCTGAAGCAGAAAAATACCTGGCTTATTGGAAGAATAGCAAGGTTCCTGTGAGCCTGGAGTGGATTACAGGAAGGAGAGAGACAAAGGAAATGAGGTCAGAGAGGAATTGTTGTCCAAATTATATAAGCAATTCTTAGAAGTTTTAAGCATTTGGGATTTGTTCTAAATGAGATGAAAATCAAAGGGTATTTTGAGCTCATTTCTCTGTTAAAAGAATAGTTGAGTTCTTGGTTGAAAATAAAATAAAGAGGAGTAAAGGAGAGAAACCAATAAGGAGGCTGTGGAATTAATACTGGTGATCAATTATGCTACTCTGGATTAGAGCGGTAGCAATGAAGATGAAGAGAAGTGGTTTGATTTTGTATTTATTGATGGAATGAGGTAGAGTATGGAAGAAAGAAGTCAAGGGAAGCTTCAAGTTTGTTGGCTTGAGCAACTAGATGATTGGCATTACCATCTACTCTGATGAGGAAGATGACAAGGGGAATGGGTCAGTGGTGGGTAACTGTACTTTGGGACATAGTAATGGGATCCTTACTTTTGTCCATTTTTTATTAGTAAAGTTGCTGTCTGAAAACTATTGTTTTTTGAACTTCCATGTGATAATATTTCAAATTTCTGATTAGTTACATTTGTCGGTTGACTCTCAACTCTTTGCTGGTAGATGTTCATATTGCCTGTAAGTATTAAAAATATAATTAAAATGTACACAGCATTTACCAATGAAAAGTTGTTCTAGTTTCTTGCTGTAAACTAACTCATTCAATCCTCATTGGAAACTCACAAGGTGTGTGTTATTATTATCTCTGTTTTACAGATGAATTATCAAAGGCAGAAGGATGTTAAATAACTTGTTCAAGGTTATCTGGCAGTAAACGGCAAAGATGAGGTTTAAAACCTCGTCTTAGCAGTCATTAGCAGTCCTTGATCCAGACTTAAGTGATTACTTTTAATGATTATACTATATTGCTGAGTATAATGACCTTGACTCTTCCTTTTATATCTTTATATCTCATTTATTTTTCTTGTCTCACTGCATTAGCTAGGAACACAATTACAATGTAATAATAGGGGTGAGAATAGGCATTCTTTATATGTAATGGTTACAATAGATGCTTTTGTCTATTTAAAGGAAGTTCACTTTTAGTTTCAATGCACAATGATTAATATGATGAACTGGTAATGAATGTGGTCAATTTATCCCTCTAGAAAGATGATCACATGTATTTTCTCCTCTAATCTATTAATTAAGTAAATTTCACTAATATTGTTTTTTCATGCTGAAATACCTTAACTACATGGGATTTATCTTACTTAGTCACAAAATAGTATTCTGTAACACCCTACGGGATATGCTACATGTTTAGGATGTCTGCCTCATTTTTGCTATCATAGCATTGCCTTTTAATCTCATTCTTGTGTGCTATGTTTTCCTAAAATACCTATTCCTTGAAATTTTGCCACAATTCATTCTCAAATCAGTCTATGTCTGGCACCATTTAGGGTGTTGCCATTTAATACATATTTCAATGTTTTTAGTTATAATTAGTTTGGTAAAATTTCCAATTTGTCTTAGATAAATTTTCTTGCATCTATAATTCTGTAGAAGAGTTTATATGTTCAACTTTATTTTATAAAATTATTTATGTTCTCTGTTACATGAAAAATTATCTACCATATCCATAATTATGCACAGATGTTTTTATTATGAATGCAATTAGCACCTATTATAAGCTATAAGACTAATTTTTATTCTCTATAAATGTTTTTTAGTATTTTTAAAATTTTATTGATTCTCATTTTAAAAAATTTTGTGTAACTTTTTAAAAAGTGATTACATCTTCTTTCTGGCCCAGTTGATGAACATCTTTTAATTTTATATGTAAAGCACACATGGCAGTATTTCTTGCCTTAAGTCAGTGATTGCCTTAAGTGATTGCCTTGCCTTAATGATTCTTGCCTTATTTAAGTCAGTGTTGTTCCTGCTCTAACATCTGGGAAGAGGCTCCCTAGTTGGTATGATAAGAGCGTGGTTATTGACTGAATGACCAGTGTGTTTTCCTAACTGCATATTGCTCTCATGCATGAATCTAAATTTCTGCTTCTTGCAAAGTCTATATTCTCATTTTGTTTTAGCATAGCTTTGTATTCACAAATACATCTTTATAGACTTTGAAACATTTCTGGAGTTAGATTTTATTATATCCTCTCTGCTGTCTTGTTCTGAAAGTCAATAAATAGCATTTATTAATCCATAAAATTACATGCTATTCTTTCCTTAGTACCTCAGTACAGCTTTGTGCCTATTCCTTATCATATTCAGAATCTGAAAAATTTTATACATCATTTCAAACTCTTAGGGATTGCCTAGGTTATTCTGATGATATGTTGCTTTCTATAACCCATAATAATAATCACAGTAATCATAAGATTTGTCATGATTCATATTTTTAGGATTGACAATATAAGTTTTGAGGCATGTGGTAAATACAGGACACATTTAATCTTATGAGACTAGCTACCTATTCATTCTAACACTTGTCATAACTGCCCCCTCCAACAATGCGCTTTACCTAAGAATGGTCATGTTTACAATGTCAGTGTACTGCCACCATAGTTGATTATTCTTAGGTCGGTACCTGATTTCAGTAAGGTTAATCACAACCCTCTTGCCTTTATCACATTTGATTGATCTAGGGTTGGATACTTGTCTTAAGATGGGCCCAAGAAATCCCTAAGGATTTTAAGCTTCAAATCATGTTTTGAAACTCTCTCTTCCTCCTGGTTAAAAAAAAAAAAAAATCATATTTTTCTGAAAGTAGATTGAGGGATAAAAGAAATAAGTATGAAAAGAGAGAACAGAATGAATCAGCTGCACAGAAAAACAGAAATGAGACAAGACAAGCAAGTGTTCGAGTATCTGATGAAGCTTTATCCCCGATTTTCCCAACCTTAGCTCTGCAAGGTATCTAATTATTCTGTTTTAATGATTTCTATCACTTGCAAACCAAACAAACCTAAATAATATTTTGTCCCTTCTAATTATTTTAAGTTAGAATTCATCTGATTGCCTTTATTTGTATTGTCTAGCAGGTATCAAGAAATTTTGTGTCCAGTATTGAATTTCACTGTAATACATCTGAAGATATTTTAAGTTAAAACAGGAAGACTGGCTTAAATCAAACTGCTTCCAATAAAAATAACTCAATGAAGTGATGCTTCCAATAAAAATAAATCTACAAAGTTGATAATTAGGCAATTGGATCATTTAAAAACTGCTAAGTTTGCACATGTACACATAATGACAATGATATGAAATCACAATATACCCGTCTGCCTAGTAGCTACAGAGTTTCTTTGGATATTTATTAGAAGTTACATTATAATTTCAGAATCTTCAAAATGTAAAGGAAAAAATCTCTGTCTATACTTGTAAAATTGTGTTACTCTTTTACAGTGTCCAGGAAACATGTCTGTATTCAAGACCGATTAATGGATTTAGGCTAACTGTAATAAGATTAATTCGAGAAATCAGTAAATATAGCTACAAAGTACTAATGACAATAAAACACTGTTTTCTCAAGTCAATATGAAAACAAAAGAGAAATATACACTTTTTAATAGTTTTTCCCCTTTTAAAATTTAGTTATACTTCAAATTATTCAAAATTAAAATCATCAGTCTCTTTTTAGTTGTCAGTTCTTTTTCCTCTCAGGAATTCAGCTAGTTAAGCACATCAAACCAGTAGTCTTTGTTCTTCAATCAGAATTAATCATTACACATGCTGCAGAGGCGGGTAAGTGGCCAATTGTAAAGCTATATATAACCCTCACTTTCTTTGCTTTGTTTTGTTCTGTCTCCCACAACTTTTAATTAGTTCCTTCAGTTTTAGGGTTTCTCTGCTTTTCTTCTACTTTTTCCTATTCCATAACTTGATATTCCTTTTACATTTATTCTGTGTGTTTAGCAGTATACATTTATGAAGCTAGCAGTATGTACAGGTAATAAGAGAGATGGGTAATGCCATAATTGGTATTAAAACACTTTGGAGGGATCAGTAGATTTAATTTTATTTAGTTAATAAAAGAAACAATTTTCTCTATCATAATTTGCATAGTATTTTGAAAGTTTTACACATGAGATTGTTTTCTAAAAGAATACTTAAATTTAAATAGCAATATCTAAAATGTAAACAGAATATGTTGGGGATTTCTGTAAAAGTATTAACCAGGCATCACCTGAATTTTTCATAAATATATTCATGAAATTCAAGATATTTAATCAAATATTTATATAATTATAGTAAATATAATTCATAATAAACTAGCAGTAAGGTAGTTTATAATTTATCTGAGCTGTATTACAATAATTAAAGGAAATGTCTGAAAACTGAAATTAAATTGTTGGTATCATTTGGTCATCATCTATGAATTGATATAGTATTATCTATATTTAATATGAACAGTTTGTTCATAATATCTTTAAATAAAATTAGGATTTTTTTGCCTGAAATTTTAAGAAATGTTAATGAATTTTAATTTTAATAAGATTTTAATAAATTTTAATTCTTAATACATATGTAATTTCTATTCTTCAGATAACTTTTCTTTTTTTCTGATTTTAATAAAATCCTTGTGTAATAACTAAATCAACAGGACATATTTTTAATTTAATTTATATATATTTTAATATACAGATAAGTAATTTATTCAATTTTTATATAATTTATAATTATTTAAATTATATGGTATGTATAAAATATATAACATAATGGAGATGTAGGTTTTGGGTTTTTGGTAGTTCCTTCAATTACCTAAAATACAGCTAACACAGGTTAACCTGTAAAGTATAATTTGTGGTACTATAATAATATTACCACATAGAATATAGCTTAGAACTCTTATTCTTCCAATTAGTTATCCCTTATCGTGGAAACTTTCTAATAATAATAAGACATTTCTCCTTAAGTTTTGACTTCCTTCCAAAAACTATGTTCTTAGTCTCCATTCACTGTCTCTTTCTTACCTCACCCTGTGGGCCAGCCTCTAGCCCCCTCACTCATTATCACTGTATGCAGGGCAGATAAGCATTCCTGCCTATTCCTCTTCCTAAACTAGATCTCATATCTACCTTTCAATATCTAAATGTTTTTTAAAATTTGTTCTAAAGAGCATCTATAGCAGATCCTTACCCTCAGAAAAATTTCTAATTTTTCTCAATAGGAAATTTCTATGCCATTTGCAGACATTGGTAATAATAATTATGTAACATGATAAATTTTTTAGATGGGATTCTTATATCTACCATCCAGATTAATGATAAGGGTTTGGATTGGGGTTAGAGATTATTTCTTTCTCTTAAGTAACATTTAATTAGCTTATAATTCATTCCAGAAAAGGTTTACATCCCAACTGTATGCCAGGCATTGTGTTTGGTGCTGGGCATTCAATAGCAAGCAAAACCTATATGGTTCCTGCCTAAATAAAGCTTGCAACTAAATATTAAAGAAAACAACATGCTGATTTTTAATAAGAAAGACGCATTGCCCCTGAGTCTCCTTGCCAGTAATTTTTAAAGGCACATTTTGAGTACAGAGTATAGTAGATTTATTTGGTCTAATATATAATTTAGACATAAGAGCAGGAAAATGAAAAAAAAATCATAAATAATTCTTGGCTTTCTAGCGAGGATGATTAAGGAGTGATATTTGAGTTGAGAGATAAGAAAGGGAAGAAGTGAGGGTTCATGGAGAGTACAACAAATTCAATTTTTAGATGACACTTTTATCTATATAGAAATGTACAGGTAGAAGTTAGAAATCTAAATATTCATCTAAATGTAAAGTTCAGTGCTAAGGAAAAGTCAAAAGGCAACTAACTGCTCAAACACCATCCCTATGCAGGGTTTTCAGCTCAAAGCCCAGGTGTCCCCTTCACTGGCAACCAGCCTGGCTTAATTTTTATTCCTTGATTCTGCACCTACTGGAAATGAGTTTTGATGTCTCTTACATACAGATGCTTTCAGCCAGAGGTCCTTGGCATTCCCTTTGTATATGTGATTCAACCTGACTCTTATGGACCCTCTTCTCCCATTTCACTTCCCCAACCCATCCACATAGGAAATTTTTAAAAAAAAGTATCAGATAAAGTTTCATTCACCCACCCCTGATATATACCAAAGACTTAGAATACAGCAGGCCTTAGAATATTTTAGGCAGGAAAAAAAATAAAGCCAGTGTGAAGTGTGACTCCAAAAGTACTAAAGAAAGAGAGGGTAACAACAGAACATGGTCCAAGGGGAGGCAAGGGAAGATGGCAATAATTGTGCAGAGAGGGATTATCCGTGGGAAGGAATAAGGACATCTCAGAGAGAGAGGTTTTACGGGTGAATACCATATTTATAAGCACCTAATATTTTAAAAATACAAAAATTATTTCCTTCTGGGGATTCCCTTGGGTTAAAAGCAGGTATAACATCCAACATTCTTTTTTTTTTTTGCCACTTCTCACAGCTTGTGGGATCTCAGTTCCCGGACCATGGACTGAACCCTGGCCATGGGAGTGAAAGCCCAGAATCTTAACCACTAAGTCATGAGGGAACTTCCCAACATCCAACATTTTAATTTCATTTTATTCATATTTTTTGCCTCAAACTCTCATCATGTAATTATTTCATTTTGGAATGAATCTCTGTTTTAGCTTCCTTAAGTATGTTTCCATATATATTGTTTAAAACCTCAGAAATTATTATTTCTGTTTAATATTTTCTGTTATTAATATTATAGAAGAGGAAAATTAAAGACAGCAATATTTTGGCACACAATATTGTGTGAGAAGTAAGAGTTATTAAATTTTACAAGTAGAGTCAAATAAAAATATTATTTTCTTATTATTTTAAACATATAAATACTAAAATTATCAAATACATGAAGGAATAAATTTAAGACTTTAAAAATTTTAATATTTCACAAAACAGGCATCTTATTTTTAATTGACTTTCCTTTTTAGAAATTAATAGTTTTACAGAAAAATTGCACAGAAAATAGTGAGTTCTCAGGTATTCCCTCTTCCCCAACTACACAAAGTCCTCCAGATTATTAATTAATATCTTGCATTAGTGTGGAACATTTGTTACAAACAATAAATGAATATTGATATATTATTAACTAAAGTACATAGTTTACATTAGGGTTTACTAATGTTTGTGTTGACAGTTCTATGGGCTTTACAAATTAATCATTATTTTCACCATTAAGATATCATAGGGAATAATTTCACCACCCTAAAATCCTCTGTGTATCACCTGTTCATCCCTCTTCCCCTCCCGTTAAATCCTTGTCAACCACTGACCTTTTTACCAATTCTACAGTTTTTCCTTTCCAGAATGTCGTATTGTTGGAATCATACAATATGTATTGATAGCATTTTCAGACTGGCTTCTTTCACTTTGCAATATGCATTTAGATTCTTCCATGTCTTTCCATAGCTTGTTAGGCAATTTTATTTGTATTTCTGAATAATACTCCATTGATGGATGTACCATAGTTTGTTTCTTCATTAACCTATTGAGGAACATCTTGCTTGCCTCTACTTATTGGAAATTATTAATAAATCTTCTATAAACATTTGTGTCCAGGTTTGTGTAGAGATAATTTTTTAACTCAACTGAGTTAATGTCTAGTATCTCTATTGATGAAACATGTGGTAAGATTGTAGTTAGCTTTAGAAGAAACTCTCAAACTATCTTTCAAAGTGGTTGTTGCATTTTACATTATAATGTATATATATATTATTATCATTTTGTTGACATCCACTGAGATTTTCATTGGGATTCCATTAAATCTGTAGATCAATTAGGAAAAACATTGATGCATAATAATATTGACTCTTCTTATTCATTGACATGGAATATCTCTGCATTTATTTAGATCATCTTTAACTTATTTCATTGGAGTTTTGCAGTTTTCCTTGTACATATTTTGTTAGATATATACCTGAGTATTTCCCTTAGTTTGGTTCTGATGTTAAACATTACTTTCTTTTTAATTTCAAAATATATTAACCTGGTATCCTATAACCTTGATGCAATCTCTTATTAGCTCTAGAAACCCTTTTTTTGGCTATCATTGGAATTTTCTAGTTAGACAATCTTTTATCTGCAGATTGTTTAATTTCTTGTTTCTCAGTCTGTTACTTTTATTTCATTTTTTTATCTTACTTTATTAGCTAGAATTTCCAGTATTAAACAAAATAGGAGTGGTGAAAAGGGCATTTTTGCTTTCTTCTTAATTTTATAGGGAAAGTATCTAGGTTCTCACCATTAAGTATGATTTCAGCTGTGGGTTTCTCTTTTCCTGTTTTTCTGTCTTCTCTTGTGTTAGCTGAGCATTTTTTCTATTCCATTTTAACTCATCAGTTGACTTATTATATATACCTTTTTATTAATAGAAATATTTTTACTTACTAGAAATATGTTAGCACTATAATAGAATTTTTTTTAAATTTTGGAAGAAAATTTAAAATTATACAAAAGTTATATTAAAAAACTTACATTCTCTTCGCCTAGAAGAATAATAAACTTTGAAAAAGATATAAATAAAAGCAATATGATAAATATATACTTCTCAGACATGGTTTCTAAGATATGTAAAGGGTCTTAGACAATACCTAAAACATGAAAAGTAGTAAAACTATCACCATAAAACACTCTGCCTAATTCATTTACTCAGATTTCCCAGAGAACTTCAAAAATTATTTGAGATAACCTATTATCTCCATATTTCACTTGAAACCAAATGTGTTATTTAAAGTGCAGTTTAAGTTGCTTTAGTAAAGAATCTTAAAATGTACATTTTTAAATAGGGCAGAAATTTTTCTGTTTCTCACATAACCATTCAGAAGAGAGGAAGCTATAACTTCATTAAGGCTCATTAAGGTTCTCAGTCTTTCAATCTAGTTGTTTCACTTTACTTCACAGTGCTGCCCTTGTCTACACAGTCAAGTCTCTTGTCACCACCACATACTTATTCCAGGCCCCAGGAAGGAGGAAAGAGAGTGAGGGCCTAGGGCAAATAACCTGAGAGTTACTTACTTAATTTCTACTTACACTTCATTAGCAAGAACATAATCACATCGCCACACGTAGTTGCAAGAGAGGCTGGGAAATATGGTCTTTAGCTGGGAAGTCATGTGCACAACTAAGACTTACAAACAGAGGGTGGGAGATTTCTATAAGAAAAGAAAAATGAGAGGGTGGTAGAATAAATACAGTTCTTATACCAAGCATTGAATTTTACAAACAAATGTATCTTTGTAATTTATATTGGTGTTTGTTTTCTTGTTGTTGTTTTTTTTTGTTTGTTTTTTAAGCACTTTATTGGAATATAATTGCTTTACACTCTTGTACCAGCTTATGAGGTATACCAAAGTCAACTGGCTGTATTTATACACATATCCACATATCCCCTCCCTCCTGCGACTCCCTCCCACCCTCCCCCATCAGGCCCTCTAAGGCATCACCCATCATCGAGTTGATCTCCCTTTGTTATACAGCAACTTCCCACTGGCTATCTGTTTTACATTTGGTAATATATATGTGTCTATGCTAATCTCTTACTATGTCCCAGCTTTCCCTTTGCCCCCTGACCTCCCAACCCCATGTCCTCCAGTCCATTCTCTGCATCTGCATCCTTATTCTTGTCCCATCACTGGGTTCATCAGTACCTTGTTTTTTTAGATTCCGTATATATGAGTTAATACTAGAAAAGCAGTAGAACTTCAACAGTTGCAGGCATTGAAAGATTTAAATAGGTGAATCTCTACTTGCGGGTAAAAATTAAACTTTGAAATACTAAACTATGTTGTTCAAGATTTCTATACAGTGGGAATCATATATATAAGAATTCTGTATATATTAATATATTATGTATATTTTTATTAGTTCCATTATATATATTTAAGCATTATAGCCAAGTATCCAAAAACAGTAGTAGAAATATAAGTATTATTGATGCTATAAAAATATGAACAGCATTTATAATGCCTGTAGGTAGTACTCAGAAGGATTGAGTAAGGCATCATTTATTTATTGTCTATAAAGTAACTAAGGATTTCTGGCAAACTGGAAATTGAATATCAAATCTCTAAAATGAACCAAATTATACAGAACAATTTTATTTTTTTCTTGCTATAAAATTATCTTGGTTTATAAGCTTATAACTTTAGCAAAGATTAAAGCTGGAAATACTTGAAGGAATATATATATCATATATATAAATAACTCATATATATAATTTTGCATACATGTATATATTCACTCACATGCAGATAAAATATCTGAACTAGTTTATTCTAATGTAGGTAAATGTGGCAAAGAGCACTTAGAGGACTTAATGAGGCTAAATCAAATTAATTATAATTGTATCTGTGGCATCAAGTCCCCCAAACTGCCTCCTGGCATTGCAGAGACCTTGGCAAATGTGAGCTTAGGTCACACTACTTAAAATCAAGTTGCTGACAGACCAAATTTTCTTCCTGAGATTTTGCTCATTAGCCAAACTGGAATACTTAGTACATCAGGTCACTCTGCTTGAATTCCTGAACAACACCGGGCTTTGGGATATGATCCCATGATAACTCATTGAAAGTGTCTAAATACGTATACCTGCTATAATGGACCACAGATGACAACTTAGGAAGAAGGATTTTTTTCTTCTCTCTGTCATGTATTTTTGACAGTTTTACAAACTAACAGCAACCTTCAAACTCCATCTTAACTTTTTTTTTGTTGCACTACCATAAATTCTATTCCTCTGACTTTCTAAATATTCTTGTAGACATTATTATAACAGTCTTTGATAAGTTTCAAATTGGATGAAAATATTTACAGATTAATTTGGAGAAGTAAAAAAATAAACATTTATATTAATTAGAAGACAAGCAACATTTTCTTAAGCAGCTGGTATTTGTTACACATATTGAATTATTTGCAATATTGATTTATGACATGCCTCTATTATTGTAAGGTTTTAAATTAATGTACTGCTCTTTTAGAATATGTCTAATGCTCCTTAACACCTATGGAACAAATGTGCTATATAAGGGTGTACATTGTTTCTAAACTCTATTATAAAGAGATGGAAATAAAAATATTCTGCACTTTCTTTGAAGATATGTAAGACAATATATAGATAAAGCCAGAAATGTTTAGGACATTATAAATATCATATACAAGTCTTCCAAACTGTATAAAATCAGCAGAACCCCCTTCTCCCTTACTGTCAAATGGTATATCCTCACCCATTAAGTAAAGCAATCACAAGAGACCTAATTCAACTTCCTGCTTCTATAACAGTGAAATACATGTGTGTCAATCCATCTCTTCCTTTCTTTTTCCAGTTGTAATAGAAGAAGTATTACTTCCCATGTCAGAAATAATTTTTCTGTTTGTGTTTTGGAATCTTTTTTTTTTTTCCTTCTCTGGCATACCATGGACAAAAGTTTCTCATCTGTAATCAATTCTTTCTCTTTAGGGATGCCTTCCCTTAAACATTGAAAGAGATATAGATCAATCCACTAAACAAACAACAACAAAGCAAACTCTACGCTGTATTCTCTTCAGCTAAATATCTCTTCACATTCACAGTCATAATTATTGAGAGTTATTTATACTCCTTGTCTCCTTGACTTACTACACAACTCAATGTATTCTGAGATCTGTACCTCCAATATAACAAATTATTTTGCAAGAATCAAAAATGACCTCAGTATTACTAGTCATGTGGACTATTTCAGTCATTTTCTCAATTTTTTCACTAGCAATATTTGAGATATACTTGACCAATGCTTCATGCTCTGATAATCTTGACTTCCTTTAGAGCATACTCTCCTCATTCATAGTCATATATTCAGTTGTATACTGGGAGTCTCCATTTGGACAGTTATCAGGAAATTGAAAAAAAAAAATCACCCTGCATTTTCCCATTCCCAACAAATCTGTTTCTTTGTGTGTGTTTTTAGTTTACTGGCCACTCAATTGCCCATAAAACCTGTCTCATTGTTTATCATATCTTTTACTTCCCTAACCCACGTTAAATAATCCATCAAAATTATTCTATTTCCTAAACATAGTTCAAATCCCTTCACTTATATCCATCACTTCAGTTGCCATCTTTACTCAGATCACATATTTTATGATCTTGCCTAATCTTGTGTTATTCTTCTTGTAGGACCTCCTACCATAGACATTCTCAACAGCAATCTGGTTTTCTCACTGCACACCTTGTAATCTTTCTAAACTTCAAATGAAGTCATGTGATCCACTATTTAGTGGCTTCCTATTTTCCCATTTTCACCATTTTATCATTGGTATCGATCAAGAATAGATTTTTTAAATTGAATTAGTGAACAAATGAACATAGGAGTTTAAATACAAAGTAGGAATAGAAGCACAATTCAGGAATCTTTAAACATATCTTTTAGGTTAATTTCCCTGTTATGAATTATTTGGTAGCATTCAGATATTATAAATTAAGAATTTGAACCATTATGTCATTAAGTAAGAAAGAAACTTATGGAATATTGTACATACTGTTATACTACTGGTGATTTTATGTGAACAAAACATACACCTATAAGTAAAAGATATAGAACTTTCACTAATATTTTTATGTTTTACAACTGTTCCTTACAGTGTAAGACATTGTAAAGGAACATAATATTAACTTTTATTTATTCATCTTCAACCTATTTAATTTAACCTCCAAGGATACAAAACACTTTTTAAGATGAGGTATTTTAGGTTATTTGCTTTAAGTATTTCACTTGTTAAAAGATATTTTTAACCTCAAAGGGAATGAATATCATGTTCAAGGTAATAAATTTCTCATAAATGAATTCTAAAGGAGTTATATTTTCCATGGTGATGACATTCACACTGCAGTGCACTCTAAATGTCAGATATTCTTCATAGTTATTTAACCCCCAAATAAATGTTGTTGAATTTTTAAAAGAAAATATGAAATTCTCTAAATAGTTGAGTTTTCAAGAAACAGTTTAATTGAAGGTTTCAGTGTTAAATATAAAGATGGAATGCATTTCAAAATATTTTTTCTGGGCTTCCTGTGTGGCACAGTGGTTAAGAATTCATCTGCCAATGCAGGGGACATGGGTTCGAGCCCTGCCCCAGGAAGATACCACATGCTGCAGAGCAACTAAGCCCATGTGCCACAACTATTGAGCCTGCACTTTAGAGCCCTTGAGCCACAACTATTGAGCCCATGTGCCACAACTACTGAAGCCCATGCACCTAAAGCCTGTGTTTCCCAACAAGAGAGGCCACAACAATGAGAAGCCCACGCACCACAACAAAGAGTAGCCTCTGCTCGCTGCAACTAGAGAAAGCCCATGTGCAGCAATGAAGGCCCAACCCAGCCAATAAATAAATAAATAAATTTATAAAAAGAAAAAAAAGAATCTGCCTGCCAATGCAGGAGACATGGGTTTGAGCCTTGCTCTGGGAAGATTCCACATGCCACAGAGCAACTAAGCCTGTGTGCCACAATTATTGAGCCTGTGCTCTAGAGTCTGTGAGCCACAGCTATTGAGCCCATGTGCCACAACTATTGAAGCCCACGTGCCTAGAGCCCATGTTCCACAGGAGAAGCCACTGCAATGAGGAGCCCATGCACCACAATGAAGAGTAGCCCCCGCTCACAGCAACTAGAGAAAACCCCTATGCAGCAACAAAGACCCAACACAGACAATAAAGTAAATAAATAAATAAATAAATATATTTTTTCTGTAGTACAATCTTATTATCCAAGAAAAAATTTCAGTTGTGTATTTATCAAGAAGTTTTCAAGTCAGTTTTATTGAGGAATTACAGATATATACTCATCAGTTCTTTTAATTACTTTTTGATAAAATCACTAGATAGTCTCTATTTAAAGAACACTAACATAGAAGAATGATGTAAGAAAGAATAATTTTGTTGCTTATAAGGGAAAATATTCTGCAAAATTCTTGGCTTGTAGGTAGCTAATATGAATTTGCAATTCCTCCAATTGGCCCTATTGTAACACTGAAATGACTGGCCAAACAATTTTTTTTTTTCATGTCTGAGTGAAATGTTGTAAAAGGACGTTGCAGAGATCCAGACGGTAAGTGGGAATACATTTAATGAAGCCATATTATAGCATGTTAAGTAAATGTTATTTAATTTGAATATTTGTAACTTTTGGAAGTTTTCCAAGACTCATAGCATTGAAAACAATTCAATTTAAAATCAGACACCTAGCCAGTTTATTGGTTTATTTCTAGTACCCTCACAAACATAAAGGATACAAAAAGATGCAGAGAATAGTTTATTTCCACTTTTATTCCTAGTTTTGTTTTGTGTTTGAAAGACTTTTATGGCCATTGGAGTTATTGAGTCCTTTTGATAGTTTCTTCAGTAATCCCTAAAATGGGTGACTACTAATACTATAATTTAATACATGAGAATGTATACACACACACATACATTATATGTGTGTATATGTGTATATATGTATATATGTACATCAAAATATTTTTGAATTCATTATTAGTAAGAATTTTGGAATATAAATGTATATCAAATATATTTTTAACACATTTGATTACATTTAATATCAACTCCCCATCCTCTTTGAAATAGGGAGGAGGAATGTTTATGAATTCCCATCTTCCTAGTGCACTATTTGGTAATTAGAGAAATAATTTGATTCAGATTGTATTTTAGTCCATATTGAGTCTGGATGCAATGCTGGTCTCTTCATGAATCATATTTTCCCCCACAAAAATTACATTATTATTATGAAAAATCATAGCCTATGAAATCTGTAGATGTAAATTCAAACATTATATGAACTACTGACTGTGTGACTTTGAACAAGAGACTTGATTTCCTTCAGGCTCCCAACCTCATTTGTAAAATGCATGTGGCAACAGGTAATACACGTAATGATAATGGAGTAGTTCATAGTTGGTCCTCCTTAATGTTGGGGTCCTCCTTAACACTTCTCCATATTTCTCTTAAATTATGAAGTAACAGCATACTTACAAATAGAAATAATGTATATGTATATATTCATATATGTGGGTACATGTACACATATGTATATATGTATGTATATGTCTATATCTGTAGTAATCTTTATTGTTCTTACAAAAAGTTTAAATATCTTTTTTCTAAATACTTTAAGGATGATTGAAAGAGAATTGTGAATGAAATTACTTTAGAAAAATTTAGTGTAAAACCAGACTAAAACTTGATAAATCCTTAAATTGTGTGTATTGTAAAAGTCATTAAGAGTTTGACTTGAAAGGAAGGATACACATATAATTCCAAATAGTAATCTGGCAAATAGATGAATTGAACCCACTGAAGTGGTAAAGCAACCTATGTGGAGGCTAGCAGGTAATAGCAAAACTCGAACCTGGGGTATGAATGCTGGGAGAACTTCCCATTTGGAGGGAATAGATTAGTAGTCTTTACTGGCATGTTACTTAAATAGAACTAAATACATTTATTTGAACTAAATATTTGTATTTCTAGATCTGCCATCTTGGCTAAGGATGTTTAATAAAAAACTTCAGCACACAGAGAAATTAACCCAGTCATTCTGAAATGGTGATTTCCACTTCCTTAGTGACACACTATGGAAATGATCCCTGAAAGTATAGTGTTAGTGGACATCTTTAAATTTGGGTCCTTAGAATTAAAGATGAAGGTGAATGAGTAACTCAAGCACAAACCATCAGTATTTTTGTGCTGGGTCTCAGGAATAATCTGTATTAGGATTTAAAGTGTATTTAATGCTTGTTATACCATCATATTATCTATGAATAGCAGAAACTAGACATTCAAATATTTAAAGATAACCTAAGATTATCCATTTTTGTATGATCATTGACTAAATTAACTGCATATATGTAATAGTTGGGATGGTTTTGCTAGATGGGGTATTTGAAGAAAACTGAATATATTACATACATTAATCAAGTTTAAATTTCTTAATAAAACTACTTAAGTGTAAACCCCTCAAACTAATTTCAGAAATAGAAGAATATTATATAGAATAATAAGATTTTATAATTTTGATTTGAAAGTAAAATTATTTTTTAAAATTTATTTCAGTAAATTGAATATTAGTTTTTAAAACACAAGAAGGTGAAAAGATTTTTTGCCCAAAAGCCAACATCAAATACACCAAAACATAGGTTAACAGGTAGGTGCAAATTATGTAATTTTAATTGATATGATAATTTCTCACACACTTAATTATGTTCTTTTGATTTTTAAAAACCTATTAACAAGTTCCTTTGAGAAAAACAGAAAAGGTTACGATTAACTATGTTGAATATTTTATATATGTTAGCAAAAACTTAAATTTGTATGTTGTCATCTCCTAGCAAATCTGTTAACTAAGTGACCATCAATTTCCCCCATTTTGTCATTATAACATGTAGTCTGTTTCTAGGTGAACTTTTCTAGCCTGGAATCACCCAACATTACACATGATTAGACCATAAGGAATTTTCTTGTAGTCTTTGTCATATTTTATTATAAGAAGAATGTTAACCCTTGAGATTATTTTTTTTTAACATTTTGTCAACTGAAAATCAAATACCTGTAAATCTATTTAACAAAGTGAATCAAGTTCTGGATGAATATATCCTGCCATGGAATAAAAATTAGTGTTTGTCATATGATAACAAGATCTATTTGCTGTGTGTAAAGATCCACTGAGATTCAAGAAGAGAGAACATTGAACTCACCCCTCCACAGCTTGAGGACAAGTCAGACTTTAAGAAGGGCATGTGTGGAGGGAGATAATGTAATCATATGTGGAATATACATTTCTCATTAAAGACTGAAAAAATGGAGAGATGTAAAGTGACCTTCCCCAAATGACAAAGTTTAGCATGAAGCAGACCTAAATATGTTTTGTACTATATACGGATGACTTCCTTAAAAGTTTTGTTTTATTTTTGAGATTAATATTAAGTGTAATAATAATAATAATGTCCTCATGGATCCTAGTGTAAGTATTCTCATAGGGTGCTGCAGTTATTTCTTGGACAATTATATTTAGTTATAAAACAATTTCTCTTTACAGCCTCATATTTCATCCATCAGTTTAATTTATGTTTACCATAATACACTTATACAATTCTGTATGATTATGATATTAGGTACTACTCTGGTAAACAAATTGTGGAACAAATGCTACTAAAACTGTTAAGCCTAAAATAAGTTGGTTAGAGCAGAAATGTGTTGATTTATTAGAGAATAGGTAAACTATGGGTCCACTGTATTAAGTGAATGAATGTCAGTTCATCAGGTGAGTTAGTTCAAAAAAGTCAGTTAAGAACTTTTACTGCATTTGAAAATTTAAGAAGTCAGATCATTAATTCAAATGCTTAGAAACATTGCATGAATCACATATACAATAAATTATGTTCTGTATGTAGCACAATTTCATTAATTATATATATATATATGTATATATGTGTGTACATACACACACAGACACTCGCTCTGAAGAAATGGTCCTTGATTACTGTTTTACATCTTTCTCTTTAGTAAAGGGTCAACCCTTCCCCAGATGGATAGATAGCTTCCTAGATCTTCTGTGGGTTGACCGAAAAATAGTCATTCTTATCTGTGCATAAAATGAAGATTATGACCCAGCTCTCATGTAACAGGAGGGATCATCTGTCTTTCCTTTTTTGAGTCAAGGGATTTTGGCAGGAACATAATATTTCCTTCAAAATCAGTTTGTTCCCTTGATTTTTTTTATAGACCCCATTCATCTAATTCTGCCTCTTCCACACCATCTTTGGGGCTCCAGACTGATGAGATCCTAATTCTTTTGGCATGCTGTCAACATGTCCCACTCAGAATAACTATTAAGCCTTTGCTTTTGCTGCTTCTCTGCAATTTTGTTTCCCTTTCTGTGCTTCATGTCTCTGTTTTGTGATTTTCACCTCTTTTGCCTTAGGCTCTCTCCTGACAATGTGTTGCCACCTCTCTCTATGAATTTATTGCTTCTCTGCTGGGTAATTTATTTATGTCCCCTTCCTTATTCCCTCATCCCACCTCAACTCAAACTATTAACTTTTTAGGTAAACATTCTTTTATTTTGTTTCAATTCACAGTGAATATTTTAAAAAAATTAGACATTTTATTCTATTTTAATTATGAAAACAGTACATTTTTCAAGATTAAACATCTTCACATGTAACTATTCATGTTGCAACTACAATAAGCCAATATCCAAATATTAAGGGAAATATCTCTTTTTCTACTTAGCAGAAAAATTGAGTGCTCCTAGTGTTGCTAACGTAACCTAAATTATTCATACAGATTTTTTTTTTTTCAATTCCAATAGTTTCATGCACTGGTAAAAATTAAAATTGCAACTTAAACAGGTTTTCAGTATTGTGTATTAGCTAGAGTACAGATTTTATTCAAAGATTTTAAAGTGTTCTCAGGAAATTAATCCAGGGCTACAATCAACAAAACGGATTCTCTGGTGTTTTGCATTAAAACAAATTCTTTCAAAAGAGAATTGTAATGAAGTCATAAATGCAGTTGAGGATAATTGATTAAATCTTTTCCTTTTATCCAATAACTGAACTGTTTGAGAACTAAGAGAACTTTTGAGAATTGAACTAAGCTGATGGCTTTGCATACTTGTGTTACTTAGAAAAATGGATGGTTGTTTAGTTTTCAGATGTTCTCAATCTTCTGTTTTCCACTGTTTTTAGAAGAGCTCTATATCTATATGTTTAATTATTCAATTCACTCCAAAGGAAGTACTTTTCTTTTTCCTAACATGGGAAGAATTGCCATAGACTGGATTACCAGGAAAGTAGGATCTGAGATGGAGATTAGATTAGTTTTTAGCAAGTTTATTAAGGAATGTTCTTGTATTCATCACCCATAGAAGGAATAGAAAAGGGTAGAACAGGACCAGAGTGGGGGAAAAAAGAAAAAAAAAGAAAAAGAAAAACTAGATTATGCTACAGTGTCAATGAAGATCTCAGCTGATCTCCTGGAAATAAGGATGGTCATTTGGAATTATATCAAACTGGGATGAGGAGACTAGGTTTTTGTATTACATTGAGCAGTCATTAGATGAGCAGATCCTTGTAAAGAGAGTTGACCTTGGGAGAGACAATTCTTATCAACAATAGAGATTTTAGAGGACTTAAAAGGGGAATCTGGGTGGAAAATCCCATCAAGAACTAAATAAATAATTACTCAAAGTAAAAATAGGAATATTTTAGGAAAAATAAGCACACTTGTACAGAGACAACATCAATCAATTATTTAATATTCTGTGGATCTTATATTTTTGACACCCTTAGAATAATATTCTGTTTACTCTCTTTTCCTTCCTCCTTCTCTGCTCCTCGCTTCCCCCCTCTCTCTTTTTCCATTTGTTCTCTCTCTGTTTGTTCATATTTCCTTAAAAACATTTTATGATACACATTTTAAAACACATACCAGAATGAACAGACTTTTATAGTGAACAGCTATATTCTGACCACTTAGATTTTACTTACCCTTTTTAAAATATACTTTTTATTTACATCATGTAAAATTAACTTCTTGGTGTGTCTTCTTCAGGCTGCTACACAGAATATAATAAACTGGCTGGCTTATAGACAACATAAATTCATTTCTTATAATTCTGGAGGGTGGCAAGTCCAAAATCAAGACATTTATTTTGGAGTCCATTGTTTTGGTGTCTGGTGAAGGTAGACATTCTTCATCGATGACCTTATTCTCACTGTAACCTCACATGGTGAAGGAGGCAAAGAAGCTTTTAGGGCATTTTTTATACAAACATTAATCTCACCCATGAGGGCTCCACCTTTGTAAACTTGTAAAGTCCAAGACTCATCAAAATATAATCTAATTTTTTTTTCAAGCTCTCTGTTGGAAAATAATTGCTTCACACTAAATATAATCTAAATTTGACATGGGTGAAACTCAAGGTATAATTCATTCAGAGGCAAATTGTTCTCTAGCTGTGAATCTGTGAAATCAAACATGTCATGTGCTTTCAAAATACAGTGTTGTGACAGGCAGAGAAGAGGCATACCAAAAGGGAAAAATAGGAAAGAAGAAGGCATGAGCAGTTCAAAGCAGCTTGGGGCAGTCTTAACTTCTAGATCAATGAGTCACTGTTGTGTCCTGATGGAAGCATTCCTGCCTCTGGAACTAAGAACTTCAAGGCAGCAGAACATAAAGTCATGGGAACAGGAAGCAAAAATTTTGCTAGTGAGACACTAGGGGTGATAGTGAGTGGTACCACTTCCATTTCTATGCCTTGATCTTTGGATGTATAAAACCTGGCTATGGAGAAACAGCATCATATATTGGACACTGATTCAGAGCATATACAGTTTTCTAGCAAACCTTGTTCCGGGCCAGCAAAGTATTGTCACCTAGCTGATGCTCTAACTAAGTCTTCAAAAGGCCATTCCACCAGCTACTTCAGATTGGTGGGGACATGGTAAGACCAGTGAGTTCCATGAGCATGGGCCCACTGCCTCACTTCTTTTGCTGTGAAGTGAGTTCCCTGATCAGAAACAATGTTGTGTGGAATACCATGATGGTGGATAAGGTGTTCTATAAGTCCAAGACTGAGAGTTGGGGCAGAAGCATTGCATGTAGGGAAGATAAAGCCATTTCTAGTATGTCTACTTCATTAAGGACAAAATGCTACCCCTTCCATAATGGAGGCATTCAAATGTAATCAGTCTGCCATCAGGTAGCTGGCTGATCACCCTGGGAAATTGTGTCATATTGGGGACTTTATTAGTCTTGGTTACTGGCAGATTGAGCACTTACTGACCCTAGCTAAGTTCCTATCTAACTTTCAATGCCTTCATACTAATATATGATACCCTGTGAGGATGAGAGTTCAACTTGTACTGTAATTCAGCCCATCACAGGATGAGGTTCTGCATTTGATTTTTAGCAATTTCAGCTCCGTGGCTGCAGGTGATAAGGCTGTCCTTCAGAGCATACCCAGAAACTCATAGGTCATTTTGGGGTATTTGAGGTGGGAATTCAAAACCCTGAGTTCAACATTTCCTTTTACCACTTTGTTCAGTGACATTAGACATGTTGACCTAAAACAAATAGAATGTCAGTTATTTCTGTAGCAAAAATTGGTTTATTCAGCATTAGCAGAGAATTGCAATTCAGGGACTGCAACCATGGTAGGTAATGCACAAGTTCTCTGCAAACAATGGGAAGGAGAGCTCCTTTATAGAGGGGAAAAGGAAGTTGGGGAGCAATAGTAAACAGAGTCCATTGGAAGAACTGACAGTTCAAAGTTTAGTGGCTTTTCACCAGCTAACTTGTGACAGTCTCTCATTGGCTGAAGAGAGAAGAGGAAAGTCTTCTCTGAGGCAAAAAGAGGAAGTCTCTTTTCTTTCTGTTGGGCTCTGCTATGATTGTAGGGTGTGAGAGCTCCTCTTTCTTGTCTCCTGGCTCTATCATTCAAGTTTCTGGGGGTTTTTGTTTTGTTTTTTAATAGAAACAACTCATCAAAGTCATTATATTCTTTAGTTTCTAAAAATGCTCCTGCTTCTTATAAGTGGTAGATTAGGAATATCCAATACAGATCATTTGAGTAACTCTATTGACTATCAGTAGTCTTTTTCCTACTGGAAATAGATTCATTAGCCTCTTTAAATCTAATGATATTAGATAGTTAATTCCAGGAACCCCAGAACCAATTAAAAAACTCATCCTTACAACTCTGTTCCTTCACACCCACTCTCATTAACAAAATCCACATTCATCCTAGAGGATGGTTTTCTTCTATCTAAAATCCCCTCATGCTTCCTCTTTTAAGTTCAACTGTACCTCTGCCCCAGACCATAGAAATCACTTATCTATTTTCCATCACCATTGTTTTGCCTTTTCCAGAATGTCATAAGTGGAATTTTGCAGGATGTAATCTTTGAATCTGATGTCGTTCATTTAGCATAATGCCTTGAGGTTATCCATCTTTTTTGCTTCTGTGAATAGTTTGTTCCTTTTCAATACTGTGTTTCTTTCAAATGAAAGCTGATTGGCAATGAAGCCTCAGAAATGCAATTTGCAGCCTCCTGGCTCTGCCTAGCATTAAAGATCTGCACATAGAACCAAGCGCAGGCAGCTGAGAGACAATAGACAAATAAGTTGTTCCATAGATATTAAATAATTTAACTAGACATGTGGAAAAATTATATATATTCTAATAATCAGTAGGGTCACATAATTCAGTAGTTTGTTTCAGCAGCAAAGAAAGCTAATATCTTTAGGCTGTATGGTTTCGAACATGGTGACTGACAGAAATTCTTTTTAATTCTTTTTGCCACAATTAAAGAGGGATATTTAGAGGGCAAGACCTGAGATTGCAAAGGGATTCAAAACATGTTGAATAAAATAGAACTAAATAAAGCTATACTAAAAATCTCCAACCCCACAATAACAGCTGAAGACCTGGGAATGGGACTTGCACATTTATAGGATAACTTGGGAACTTCTTTTTGCCCTGTGAAGCTATGGTTCTAAATTGAGTTTTAGGGTCAAATTATTTTGAAGATGATATGTTTTTTAAATAGCATTTACTCAGTTCACATTTTAGATCAGCCCATTGAGGAACAAGTTATTAGGTACCTGCTCAACAACAGTGGAAAATAAGGACATTGCTCTCCAAGGAAAATTATTTACTTTCAGGTTGGACACAACTGGAGCCATATTCGGACTCTGAGGGATCCCAGACAACTTCTGTAAGCTCATGCACAGAGTAGAAACATGGCAAAATCTTTGCCAAATATAAAAAGTAGGGGTAAAAATTTCTCAAAGAATAAGTAATAGCATTATTGTGAGGTTAATGAGGTAATGTGAGGTAATGTGAGGTAATGTGAGGTAAATGAAATGACAGGGGTGATCTTGCAAAGCTTATCGGTTTGGGTTTCCAGGGGTCCTGCCACTCAACTCAAACCCATTTCTGTCCTGCCTGGTGTTGGGTATATCATGGTTATATTATCCTTTTTTTGTTTAGTTTAATATATGTGGAATTTAAACTATGATCTGCTTTGATTGGGACTTCCATGACAGTGGCAGTAATTCCAGGAATCTCTCAGCTGATTTGTGACTAATTATCGGACACTCTATGGGTAGGTTAGACTGAAGGAATATTAAAGAACAAGGAATGTACCCATTGACTCCTTAATCCCCAAAAGGGTGCCTAGCTTTGCCTTTCCTTCTATAGAAAATGAGAACTTTATTCTATCCTCATTGTATCCATTCTATCCTCATCCCGCTTATTAAAGAGGAGGTAGGTTGTTGGACAGAGTTGACCTGCTAGTCAGCTGGACTCTACTGGAATTTCCCTAGGTTTTATGAAGATGATATTAATAAATCAAAAATAGGGGCACAATATTTTTCAGTTTTTGAGGAGCTAATGAAATAAGGTCCGTTAGTTTATAGAGCAATATCCACAAAATTGTAAGTAATAAAGAGATTTTAGTCTCTTAATATAATAACCAAAGCTTATCAAGACCATACTAGAGGCCAGGCATTTTCCTAAGAACTTTTACATTTTAGTTCATTTAATAATCATAAAAAAAATCTGTGATGGAGGTATTATTATTCTCACTTTACAAATAAGAATAAGGGAGAGAGAGAATGAATATTTGTCTAAGACCATCTAGGCAAGTAAATTTGATATCAAGTATATCAACATAGGATTTTACTCTTACTAGGTGTAAAGATTTAGGGTGAACACATGCATATTTTCAAAGGACTTTCACATAGAAAATGGATTATGTTACTTTTGTATGTTCAAAGTGTGATTGGAGTTGATTGCTGTGGTAATGAACAGTGGGTGTACATGTGAACGATAAGTGGAATTTACTGGGAGGCAGTTTGACTTAAGTAGTTGTTTTCTAACATTTATAACAGTACAGTTTTTGTCGAGCGGGACACCCTTCACCAGTTACCAATCCCAACAGAGGACTCTAAACAGTCTGCCTAACAAATACTGGTATTAGAGCCACTAAGGAAAACACCTGCAGTCAAGTACTGGATGGTGCTTTACTTACAAAGAGAAAAGACAGAGCAAGATCAGCTTCAACAGTGAGCATCATTTCCTCATGGCCAGTGGGTCTCCTGTAGCCATTGCAGGGCTATTTGTATTCCTCTCACGTTGCAATGAAAGGAAACTTGCTAAAGACAAATAAAGCAATGGGGCTGGTTAGGTGCCACGTGAGACATGAGTTTTAAGCAGCAACAAAAGAGCACTCATTTAACCTCAAATGGAAAAATATTGCTACACAAGGTGATAGGCCCAGAACAGTCTGTGTGCTTCTTTATTTAGCTCTTGGTAAGGAAGTGTTCCAGGTCCCAGGCCTATTCTTGTGCAGCTGAGTGGGGGTGAAAGCCTGCTCAGAAGTGCTACTGTCCTTGCCAACAGTCTCAGAAGGTCCTGTATTATTGGAGCTGTTAGAGCCCATGATAAGTGGCTCTAAGGTAGAGAGATTTTAGAAGGGATTCTAGAATTAATTGATTTGCATTAATAGATGGTAAAATCCTTTCATTCTGACACCCAAAAACTTGTATGAAGAAATTGAGAATCATAGAGTTTTCATTTTGAAAATAGCTGAGATTCAAAAATAAGCAATTTTGCAATGACTGTAAGTTATGCCACGTATTTACATGTATATATGCCCAAATAATGGAATAGCATGTGTGTGTGTGTGTGTGTGTGTGTATGCATGTGCAAATGTATCTTTTTTTTTTTTTATGGAGAAACTTGTTCTCAATGTAGGAATCTTAATAATAACATATTCTCCTATTTTTCATAAAAAACTGTTAACACTTATTTTTCATTTAAACCCTTTGATGACTTTCTGAATTTGCAGCATGTTTTGTATGAAATGTCCATCTCTTTTACCTACTGGGCAAGCTCATATTTATCATTTAAGGGCCAAGTAAAATGTCTCATATTTCTTTTTTTTTTTTAACTTTTTATTTTTTTAATTTTTTACAATAAACTGCATGTATTTAGAGTGTACAATTTGGTCTCCCAACCTCCCAATTCATTGCCCCCCAACCCTCCCTGCTTTCCCCACATGGTGTCCATATGTTTGTTCTCTACATCTGTGTCTCTGTTTCTGCCTTGCAAACCGGTTGATCTGTACCATTTTTCTATAGTCCACATATATGTGTTAATATACAATATTTGTTTTTCTCTTTCTGACTCACTTCACTCTGTATGACAGTCTCTAGGTCCATCCATGTCTCTACAAATGTCCCAGTTTCATTGCTTTTTACATCTGAGTAATATTCCATTGTATGTATGTACATCTTCTTTATCCATTCATCTGTTGATGGACATTTAGGTTGCTTCCATGTCCTGGCTATTGTAAATAGTGCTGCAATGAACATTGGAATGCATGTGTCTTTTTGAATTATGGTGTTCTCTGGGTATATGCCCAGTAGCAGGATTGCTGGGTCATAGGGTAGTTCTACTTTAGTTTTGCAAGGAAGCTCCATACTATTTTCCATAGTGGCTGTATCAATTTACATTCCCACCAGCAATGCAAGAGCGTTCCTTTTTCTCCACACCCTCTCCAGCATTTACTGTTTGTAGTTTCTGATGATGCCCATTCTAACCGGTGTGAGGTGATACCTCATTGTAGTTTTGATTTGCATTTCTCTAATAATTACTGATGTTGAGCAGCTTTTCATGTGCCTCTTGCCCATCCGTATGTCTTCTTTGGAGAAATGCCTGTTTAGGTCTTCTGCCCATTTTTTGATTGGGTTGTTTTTTTTCTATTGAGCTGGATAAACTGTTTATATATTTTGGAGATTAATCCTTTGTTGATTCATTTGCAAATATTTTTTCCCATTCTGAGGGTTGTCTTTTCATTCTGCTTATAGTTTCCTTTGCTGTGCAGAAGCTTTGAAGTTTCATTAGGTCCCACTTATTTATTTTTGTTTTTATTTCCATTATTCCAGGGGGTGGATCAAAAAAGATCTTGCTGTTATTTACGTTGAAGAGTGTTCTTCCTATGTTTTCCTCTAGGAGTTTTATAGTGTCTGGCCTTACATTTAAGTCTTTAATCCATTTTGAGTTTATTTTTGTGTATGGTGTTAGGAAGTGTCCTAATTTCATTCTTTTCCATGTAGCTGTCCAGTTTTCCCAGCACCATTTATTGAAGAGGTTGCCTTTCCTCCATTGTATATCCTTGCCTCCTCTGTCATAGATTAGTTGACCGTAGTTTATCTCTGGGCTTTCTATCCTGTTCCATTGATCTATATTTCTGTTTTTGTGCTAGTACCATACTGTCTAGATCTCTGTAGCCTTGTAGTATAGCCTGAAGTCGGGAAGCCTGATTCCACCAACTCCGTCTTTCCTTCTCAAGATTGCTTTGGCTATTCGGGGTCTTTTGCGTTTCCATACAAATTGTAAAATTTCTTGTTCTAGTTCTGTGAAAAATGCCATTGGTAATTTGATTGGGATTGCATTGAATCTGTAAATTGCCTGGGTAGTATAGTCATTTTCACAATGTTGATTCTTCCAATCCAAGAACGTGGTATGTCCCTCCATCTGTTTGTGTCGTCTTTGATTTCTTTCATGAGTGTCTTATAGTTTTCTGCCAGTCTTGGGGAGTCTCCTGGAGAGGCAGGGGGCATGGCTGCGGCTGACCCTGGGGACAAAGACACTGGCAGCAGCCCTTCTCGGGAGCTACTTCTGCCGCGTGGACGTGGTGCCGGGTGGGGCCGGTGCTGGCAGGTGCCATCTTGAAACCTTCCGCCAGCTCATTAGCCCCACAGCCTGCAGGTGCCCGCGCGGGGACGCCTCAGGCCGAGCAGCTAACTGGGCGGAGACACAGCCTCAGCCTTCTGTCTCATATTTCTTGAAGCCTTCCAAAGACTCTCTTCCTAACCTCTAGGCAAAGATATTCAATATTTTTATTTTGCTCTTTATATCCTTTATCTTGCTCAATCTTTATAATTCATTATATTTCTCTTATTAAACATATATTTCATAATTTTCACACTAAACTGTGAGATTCAAAGAGACAAAGAAATATCTCTTCTCCATTTGGTACACTGGCATCTAGCATGGTGCCCAGAATTTAAAAATCCACAAAAGGTTTTGAATGAATGAACTAGTAATGAAACAATGAATAAAGTGATAATCCAATACATATTGCTTTCCTTGAATAATTTATTCCATACTCATGCTTAAAAATTAATGCTTTGGATCATGGTATTTCCATTTTGTACTTCCTTCTAACATCTAAATTGGTATTTAGTCTCATATTTTGAGGTACAATTTCTCTAGATTTCATTCCTATCCCCTCTGCCTGTGACATTTATACTACATTGCCAGTTATCACATTTCTGAACCAAGTCCTGAGTTTGCACAATGCATGGATTTCCATCTAAAATGAGAAACTGCCTGTTGTTTCTCTATTTGCCCCATTTTCCTATAATAGGGTTAATATTAATTATCATAATGATTGTTTTGAACATAAATGGAGATTATATTGCTGAGCATATTTTAGAATCTTTTCCTCTTTGTTGATTTCTGAGGGTGAGCATCTGGTGTATTGTTCTCCGGGTCTGGCTATCACGTTATTTAAAGGGTTCTGTGGCATAAGGGTGGGAGGGCGATTCGGAATTTCTTTCAGTGCATTTCCCACAAATATCATCACCATATGCAGACTGTGTATTAGATAAGGCAAGTTAGTCATGTGGTGAATTATAACAAGCAATCTGATAGACATTCTGACACCCATAGAAAGTAGAGAATAAAATATTGAGCTGAAAAAAAGCTAACTGATATTTGGCACCTATTTTTAAAACAATGTAGAAAAAAAAATTCCAAATATATTTTAAATCATATTGCCTAAAACAAATACTATAATACTGTTTATTAAAGTATTAAATTTTATATATTTAAAACCTTTTTAGCACTTCATATATATTATTATATAATACACTCAGAATTGGCAATCTTTTATCTTGAGACACTTATTTTTAGCTTGCTGGCAACCTACATTCCAAAACTGGAAATAAAAAAAATAAGCTTTTTATACATAATCTCACAAAATATTTTTTTGTATCTGAAAATGCACAGAATTTGTTGTTATAATAAAATAAATTTTCATATTCAACTCAACAAACACTAATAAAGCAAATAGTTTCAAGGCATAATGTTAGACATTGAAAAGCCAAAGATAAATGCTCATGATGTTTGCTCTCAATATGCTTTCAAAATACTAAAATGAACAGAAAAAATTCAATAAATTTAATGTAACACCTTAAGATTTGTTCTAAGGAAAATAAATATAAGTGCTATGGGAAAATAAAAAAGAAGAAAATTGCTTCAGGACAGAGAAATGAAGTTACAGTTTAAAGAACAGGTCACATTTGAGTTTGAGCCATTGAAAAAAGGAAAAACAAAAAAACCAAACAGTGCTTCCCACCAATGTTGTGAAGATGCATGGAGTGTACAGGAAATAACAAAATGCCCAGTGTGAGTGGAGCATTTGATAAAGGAAGAGGTGGGAATATTGATTGAGAGGTAGTGAACAGATTATAAGGAATTATTGTCATAATGAGGAATCCAAACTTTTGTGAGCTTCCAGGGGCTTATTCTGAACTGGGTAATAAGATCTGAGTTGCTTTAGAAGAATCATTTTGGTGACCATATGGCTTTGGTTAGGAGAAGGAAGAAATGGTAATGTTGAGGGCAAGGACACTAAGGATGTAGTCTAGCAGCCTAGAGCTGAAAGAGTAGAGCTGAAGAGTACAGCACTGATGCAATGGAAAAGAGGTCACAGATTAGTATAGCTTCTTTGGTCCTTTGAATAAGTGATGACATTAACCAGTTCTTCACATGGCACTTGGAGTTTTTTGTTGTTGTTTAGTTTTTTCAACTTCAGTAGTATCATAATAATGCCTGGCTTGAAACAGAATGAACCCCTGCATTCTGTGGCCACTGCTTCTCTTATCTCATCTGAATCAC
Source organism: Hippopotamus amphibius kiboko (assembly GCF_030028045.1). Classification (NCBI taxonomy): domain Eukaryota; kingdom Metazoa; phylum Chordata; class Mammalia; order Artiodactyla; family Hippopotamidae; genus Hippopotamus; species Hippopotamus amphibius. Next base: position 56,129,540 of record NC_080198.1, on the reverse strand, counting down.
ACTTTTGTGAGGTCCAGGGATATTAGCCTGGGCATCATTGGACCATATCTTTCCCTCTCCAGGACCTCTAACATATTGGTCTCTGGAAAAGCTCCAAATGCCACCTTCTGTCCTCAGAGCCCCTTTCTCATACCATCATAAATTTTCTTAACACGCTGCTTTTTCAAAGATTCCTTCCCTACTCACCCAGTGTAAATTTCTCATATTCAGATATCTTATTTTGTTTTTTTTCTTAGTATTTACCCTAATTTACAACTCTTTATTTATACTTATGGTTGCTTTACTAATATCTATTTCCCTCACTGGACTTCATCACACTTTTGGGTACAGTCCATATCTGCTTTGTGTAACCAAAGCCTAGCTCCACAGTTAATAAATATTACATAAACAGTAAATGAATGTTACATGAATATTAAATGAATAAATAAGTGATATACTGAAGTTAGCATGAGGAATGGGCTTTGGAGAGAAGAATGTGAGACTGGTTCTGAACATTTGGACTATGGGATGTTTACATCCTCATCTTCATCATTGTTCTAATCAGCCCCACCTGATTTGAGTATTTACTGTAGGTGAACCAAGAGCTCTACATACAAGTTTTTATTTTATCCTCACAATATTGAAGAAATAAGATATAGAGGTTAAGTAATGATCCTAAGATTAAAAAGCTAGAAAGTGAAAGATGTAATATAAATTCAGGTTTTTCTAGCTCAAAAACCCACTGTTCTTACTGCTGTGATACAGTGTTAGTGTTTCAAGACAATCTAAAGCTACAAAATATATTGGCACATATATACAATGGAATATTACTCAGCCATAAAAAGGAATGAAATGGAGCTATATGTAATGAGATGGAGAGACCTAGAGTCTGTCATATAGAGTGAAGTAAGCCAGAAAGAGAAAAACAAATACTGTATGCTAACTCATATATATGGAATCTAAAAAAAAAAAAAAAATTGTACTGAGGAACCCAGTGACAGGGCAAGAATAAGGATGCAGATGCAGAGAATGGACTGGAGGTCACGGGGTTGGGGGGATGGGGGGCAAAGGGGAAGCTGGGACGAGGTGAGAGAGTAGCATAGACATATATACACTACCAACTGTAAAATAGATAGCTAGTGGGAATTTGCTGTATAACAAAGGGAAATCAACTCCATGATGGGTGATGCCTTATAGGGCCAGGACAGGGAGGGTGGGAGGGAGTCGCGGGAGGGAGGGGATATGGGGATATGTGTATAAATACAGCTGATTGATTTTGGTGTACCTCAAAAACTGGTACAAGAGTGTAAAGCAATTATATTCCAATAAAGAGCTAACAAATAAATAAATAAATAAATAAATAAGAGCAAGGTCATCATCCAGCTCTGCTGCAGAGTACTCTAACATGATATCCTAGAAGACTTCTTGTTATTATGTTGCATACACTGACTATAAACCCCAGAGACATGACAATAACTTGTTCTCAATAAAACTAAATGTGAAGTTTGAAAAAAAAAAGATATTGATCCTTGGAATTATACAAACTAGAGAAGAGATGGACAAATTGTTAGTAATGAAGAGCAGAAGATTAATTTATACATAATATCTATACCAATCATACAACTTTTATTATAAAAGTAATATGTGAATTAATGTCAATGGTTAAAAACAAAACTCAAGCAATTGGATGTGTATATAAAGAAAAGGAAGCCCTGCTTCACCCCCAACCCTCATAAATCTCACATTTCTCTCTCCTACATAAGTAACTTTGGTTAAATTTCACTGTATACAGTTCTGTTTATGTGTAGAGGATAGAGACATAGATAGATGATGGATGGATGGATAGATTATAGATAGATGATAGATAGATAGATAGATAGATAGATAGATAGATAGATAGATAGATGATATAAAACTCTCACTCACCACTACTTTGATCTTTGAGTTTTATCTTTCATCTTTATTGAATTTTAGGTTTTACAGTTCCTTTGACTTTTATCCTCATTATCTCTGCTTCATATTGTGTGTATGAGATATTGAAGAATAACAGAGTTCACATATACAATACATATTTTCTGAAATTTTTTAATTAAATTCTTCCTATTTTACCTGTAATACAGTTACATATGTATGTATGCATTTATATATATATTATAACTATTAGCAAGATATGCATATTTTTCTTTACCTAGTGATTTCCTTTAAAGTTAAGTGTCTATAGTTTCCATTTTTTAGTCAAGATACAATTTATTTTCTATGTTTTCATCTCAGACCTCTCAAAATTAACTCCTATTCTTTTTGCAATTATCTAAAATATTCCAGTTTAAAAATATTAAATTTAAGATTTTTCAGGGTTAATTTAATTAGCTATAAATTTTGTGTCTCTTTACTCAATAGTGTTATTTTCCTTGTATTTGGAATTATTTTTCACTTTGCTTAAGAAAATTTGCGTGTAATTCTATCAGGATTTCTTAATGGTAAACATTTATATCTGAAAATGCCATATTTTATTCCTGTAATTTAAATCAAACAATAGAGTAAGAATTTCAAATTTAAAAAAAAATGCCTTCACAATGAAGACATTATTCCATCTCTTCCAATGTGTAGATTCACCTGACATCATCACCTGATTATTTGATTAGTTGCCTGGTTGGTCTCCCATGGCTGGTTTCCTCCCACTCTCCACTGGTTCTGATATTTGTGTTCTTTCCCTTCCTCTGTACTGAATTTTGTGTTCACCACTCTCCTTGGGCTTTATCTTCATTCTCTCTGCTTCATAACTTCCAGAAAGATTTTATCATTCTGATCTGCTGGTTTCATCTCTCTTGCTTTCAATGGCTACTTTGAATTTATTATTTATTTTTCTCTATTTCATCTGTAAGTTCCATTAGATGTTGGGAATGGATGAGATCTTATTTCTTTAGTTAGACATCTTGGATTTAAATTCTCCATCGTGATTTAAGGTATATGGATTCCTTTATTTGCTTCAAGCCTAATGGAGTCAGCACACAAACTAGTCAGTAGAGTTCCACAGAGTATGCATGACTTTCTCTTTTCAATTCACTTATTACACTGTCTGTGCTCTCTCTAATGACTAACTCCCAGAGCACTATGGCTCACTGCACTGTTTTTCCAAATTGAAGACATCAGTTATTCTCCAAAATTAATAATAAAAAGAAAGTGATAGAATTGATATCATCAGGAAGAGAAGGCATTACTCAAATTGCAACTTAGGTCACACTAAAAGTAAGAAAAATATACTCCTCTTCCACAACTCAAATTTTTAACACTGGTGATTTTCCATCCGCAGTGTATGTTGTCTAAGTGCCACCAATGTCTAGCTTACTCCAATACTCTTCAAGATCTCAATTTAATTATTTAAACATGACCTAAGTAATTAGCACAATATTACAAATATGAAAGAAAGAAAAAAATACACTTTTTTTCCCCTTACACTCAAATGACAGGCCTACACAAAGGTTTTAGACCATATTCTGTATTGATACAACACTATACTTTTGGTGATAGCAATGGCAAAAGCATAGATTTGCAAATGTGCTGCAAAAGCTCATAAATTTTTCACACAGCAGATATAAAAGTGTTGAATGACAGAGTCAGGGGCTGCTACAGCTGGTAGGAATGTTTGATAATGTGTCATGTGATAGATGAAGCAACACAAAATCAATAACTTCTGTGTAGCTAGGAGTTTTTTTCAGGCTATATTCAGCCTCAGTTTGTTATTTTCTTGCCAAAAGGTGAAGTTGACGATGAACTCATTAAACAATGCCACTTAAACAGAGAAGGGGACTGGTATAAAGGAATTAGCACACAGACTGAGAATGTTGAGGCAAAAAGCAATTGCAGTGAGCATTTTTTTATAGTATACCTGAAGGACAGATGACTGCCTTATGGTTGGATTGCTCAGATTTGTTTATTATCTATTAAAAAGAGCAGTAACTAGAATTAGAGAAAGGCAGAAAGACAAAAATATCACTGCAAATGCAATGAATGAAATTTGTGGACTAATGAGGGTTACAGAAATGGCTCAAAGAGGCTCTTAAAAAATTTATAAGATACTGAACACCTGTTGATAATGCTTCTCTCTGCATAGTGGAGACTTTTTTTTTTTTTTGACTTTTTATTGATTGGGCTTTTATGAATTTTTCAGTTTTGTAAAAATAGGTATGAATTATTTTGCAAAACAAAAAATTTTTACTTAGTAGGTTTTTTGTTATTAATTTTTTTTAATTTTTAAAGGAAAAGCAGAAAATTTTGAGAATAGAGGGGATAAAGAAAGGGAGATATTCTAAAGGAACTGAAAAGAAGCAGTACATGAAATTATTCTTGACAACATTTTGTCCAGGTCCTTGGGGATGAAAATTTGGTCATTAACATCAGAATTATACTGACTATCATTGTTAATTTTCTGTGTGCAGTATTTATAAAGTTGACTAGTTTGTACACAATATATCCTTCAATGTGATATAATTCAACATCAAATAAGGATTCTATAGGGTAAAAAATAAAGTATTCAAGGGGAAGCTCCCTTTATATACTGCTATGCCCACATATGTGAACAATAATAGTTCCATATGACAGTTACAGTATTGGGTATAGTTTCAAAAGAGGTGAGTTTGCTTCAACAATATTTATTCAGCTTTATTTTCTGCTCAGGGATGTTGCTCTCTGTTATACAAGCATGGTGGTCAAGGCATCAGCCATTGTAAGGAATCCACCTACTTAATTCAAATTGCAAATGCTATCTAACAAAAAGATCTTTCTCCTTTAGAACTCTCCCAATCTTTCTGTGAATGGCTACTATCAGGTAGCAAATATTTTCCGTGCCATAACCAGAGTCATGGCACAGAAAATATTTAGTTTTAGTTTGATTTAGTTTCTTTCATCAAGGGCTGGATATTGGTGGGAACTGACAATAAGCAGATTCAACTAAGTGCTGAAATGTTCTCTATTATAGCATGCTAATAATTATGTGGTCTATAAAATTGATTTAATTTTTACAACATTCTGTGCATCCTATGCAAATTCTTTGGATAATGCCAAAAGTAGAATAAATCATTAGCTATCTAAAGCACTTTTTGCATTTGCCTATTTCTATTTTTATGAGGATGAACTGGCTCTTTACATCTTTCAAAATTCTGAGAGGATATGTTAGACATTTTAATATTTAAATTTTCTACACAGTATCTGGATTTAAAAAATAATACATCTGCGAGCATTCCTGACCAACTCCATCACAATGAGGAAAGATTAGCAGCAAAGAGCCAATAAGGTCCATTTTATAGTATATCATCTGGATGCCTGAACTATAGAGAACTCTGGGGAATAATTAAATTTCCATACCTTATGTGGAGTGGCCATTAAAGAAGATAATGCTATTTGTGGACCAGTTAGAAAGACTTGGGCTTATGGCTCTTTCCTTTGTAATTCTATGGGTTTGCAATGAGTTGTGATTTGAAATTCATGAATATAAAGTTTCTTCTTGAATCAAATGCATGTAGTGGATATTATACACAATATTAATAACAGTAGAAAGAATGGGGTTTAATAGTAAATCAAACTAACAATACATTCTGGAACTCATATTGTTAGACTTTGTAGTTCACTATTTCATTTTCAGCTGCTTATATTGAAAGTTGGAGGCTAAGTTATGTTAATTCTCAGAAGATATAAATACATTAAGAAAGTCTTTGGAACACTTTCCAAACAACATTAACTCTTTCAAGCTATTTAGTTCATTTGTATTGAAGTGAGTGTTAAAAGGAAATCTGTGCCTTGAAATAAATGAAACATCTCTAATAAGTTAAAATAAACTTAGAATGTTAAAAAAATAGTTGAAGATGGGGTGAGAAATGATGAGATAAATGAAACTAGATGACTCAACTGAAAACGAGAAATTTAAAACAAATGCATTATGTTGAGAACAGATTTATAGAGTTTCCTTTTCTAAAGGGGTTCTAACCAAAGTGTGTTGAAGTACCGAGTAGTAGAGCTTAGGATTTCCTAAGCTACGTTCTTTTTTTCAGAAGTTTTCTCTATGCAATCTTTCTACCTGTTGAAACTCAATTGCCTTCTAAGGCTCTGTTTCCACCAAAGATTCCTTATTCCCTCATTCAAAGATAAGGTGTACCTGATCATATTGTCATGAAATACCTTATACATTAGTTTGGCATTTATCACTGACCACTCTGTGTAATATAAACAGACACTTCAAATATAATCAGGAACCAAAATGTATAATCAAGAAAACAGGTCTGTTATGCCCTAGGAGGGATCAGTGGCAACTGAAATAATCTGTGAAGGCAGCAGGAAGGAAATACTTGGGGCAGGCCTTGGAGAAAATGCTGAGAAGCATGTTTTTAGCAGAAAAGTTGACTTGAACCTGCCTATAACACTACTGAGCATTAGCTTGGGTGGTGATAAACAGTAGTCTTTCATAAACTGACAACATATGTGGTTGTGTTGGAAAACTTGTTTTCCACCTCTTGCATGGGGGAAAACCCAGTTCTTTGCTACTCTAGATCTTTCCTTTCCTATATATCTTCTTTTCTACTCTCACAGACCACTTCATTTCTGACACTGGTCTCCAAATGCATGGAGGTTTTCCCCCACAACAAAAATTCTCTGTGACACCAGCTGGTATCCTACAATTTAATTCAACTCTGAAATTATCTACCTGGAATTAGCATCAGATCCTGTGTCTTGGGCTCAATCCATAAGACTGCTCCCCACTTCAGATGCCAATCCCAAAGTAGTAGGTCCTCAAGTTATTCAAAGCTTCGGTCTGACTTGGCTACTAAACAGCGGTTCCCATAAACTCCTCCCTCTTGGATTCAGTTATTTGCCAGAGCAGGTCACAGAACTCAAGGAAACATGTTTTCCAGTTTATTAATATAATAAGGAATACAGATAAACAGCCAGATGAAGAGATACACAGAACAAGGTCTGTAGGGTCCTGAGCACAGGAGTTTCTGTCCCGATGGGGTTGAGATATATCACCCTCCTGGTGTGGATGTGTTCCCATCCTAGAAGCTCTTTGAATCCTCTACTGTTTGGCTTTTATAAATTTCTCATGTAGACATTATCAACTTCATTTCCAGTCTCCTGTCTCTACAGAGTAGGGGTTGGGGCTGAAAATTCCAACCTTGTAATCATGACTTGGTCTCTCTGGTGACCAGTCCCCATCCAGGAGTCCACCTAGAATTATGCTACTAGAACAAAAAGATGCTCCTAGTGCTCTTAGGAACTTACAAGTGTTTTAGGAGCTGTATGTCAGGAATGAGGTGAAAGGTCAACTATTAGAACAAGTGATGCTTCTAGTATTCTTATCACTTAGGAAATTACAAGGGTCTTAGGAGCTCTGTGCCAGGAATTGGGGGCAGAGACCAATATTTATATTTTCTATTATCTTACTGGGAGGCTAATGGGAACTGATATTGAAGAAGTCTAATCAACCTTATTATCACAGGAGTGAGGACTATTATTAAGATGGTAGAAATAATGTAGGTACAGTGATCAATATTTGCATTCAATAAAACTGGAGATATTTTTAAAAATGCCTCTTGTTAAAGCATTCCCAAAATGGAAAACAATTAATACACTGGTATCATGTTAAAAAGAGGAAAAATATGAAGGTGATCCCAGGTATTAATATCTGGTATAGTGGAAGCCTAGTTATTAATTATCATTTCTTAAATAAGTTTAATGTTCCAGAAACATTTTATTTCTTGGGCTTTTATATAAAGTAATTAAGAGTTGTTTCAGGGACTTCCTAGGTGGCACAGTGGTTAGGAATCTGCCCGCCAATGCAGGGGACATGGGTTCAAGCCCTGCTCCAGGAAGATCTCACATTCCGCAGAGCAACTAAGCTCATGTGCCACAACTATTGAGCCTGTGCTCTAGAGCCCGTGAGTCACAACTATTGAGCCCACATGTCACAACCACTGAAGCCCACGTGCCTAGAGCCTGTGCTCCACAACAAGAGAAGCCGCCGCAGTGAAAAGCCCATCCACCACCTACTCACTGCAACTAGAGAAAGCCCATGTGCAGCAACGAACACCCAATGCAGCCAATACATAAATAAATAAATAGGTAAATTAGTTTATAAAAAAAAGTTGTTTCAAAAATGAGTGTGTGTTCAGAGAGCTTAGGTCCTGAAATTGGTAAATAAAAGATGCAGATCTGAACTCCAAACTCTATGTTCTTCAGACCAGAACACAGTAGTGCAAATCTGCTAAGGTTAAGTGAATGCAAACAGTTAGAAAGTAAGCAGAGCAGGTAATGTTGGCTGTCTCGCTAACCTCCATCCCCATCTTTTTGCTCTTTCCCAGTCCTGATTGTGCTCTGGTATCCAGGCTCCTCAGCATGCATGGCTATGAGTTTTAAAGACTAGACACAAACCCAGACATCAAGGTTCATTTCCCTTATCAGTTATAAATATAGACAAATGTATTAGAGCATTCTAGCTAATGAGGTAAGGAAAAATTCCTCTTATGGTTTTCTTTGATGAGAGACACAAAATAAATCTTGATCTCCTCTAGCTCTGGATGGGATAAACAGAATTACATGCAAGTTATGGCAGCCTTAGGAAACTGAGACAAGGAGTACTAACCTAGGGACAAAGCTGGTGGCTATAATGGTAGAGTGGAAAATATAGAAGAAACTTGAGTTAATTTATAATGACATCAAGCTATTCTACTAATCAACCATAGAACCACTCTATCTTCTTATTATGTGGGGTAATATAGTTTTTAATATTTATTTTGTTTTCTGTAATCTATAGAAAATGCATTCTTTCATATATAATGTACAGGAAGATATTAAACTCTTAATGAGCTTTCTTCTCATCTCAATAAAATAAGCATAGTTATGATAACATATAAAATCATGGTGCATAGATGACTTTTTATAAGATAATTGAAAATGTACCAAATGTTAGATCATTGGAAATATCTAAATACAGTTAGTTCTCTTTTTGCATGGTTCTACTATATATGCATTTAGGTTACCATAGCTTAGTTTAAAACAAAACACAACAAAACAGCCCCCCAAGTATATAGTTCAAATTTTGTTTATCAAGGTATATTAAATAAGAGTAATTATATAAAGTACAACTTTGCTACAAACAGTTCAGTCCACAAATCACTGCAACTAACAGATGTAATACATTATGATCAGAGACCAATCACAATAATTCTTTCAAAATCCATTAGTGATTGGTCACTGTACAGCTAGGCAAGTGTGTAGTTATGCTCCTGTTTTGTCTCTTAATGATTAACACACAGAGTACAGATATGGAAAATCTAAAGAAGGAATTGGTCACTAAAGATAAAAATGAAGCAAAGAAACAAAGCTGATAAAACTGGAAGTGAAATTAGAATTGAATGTCAACAAAGTTATAGAGAATGTGAGAGAACTGTGAGAATGTGATACTGATGCAGTTGGAGAGTCTCTAGATATACAGCCTCAGGGTGTTGGCAAAGGCAACCTTATTAAACCAAATGGGAAAGTGGTTGTGATAAAAAGAATGAATATGTCAGAAATGAAGTGTCAGTGGCAAAAAACCCTTGGAGATACTTCACAACATTGAAAACACAAAGGATAAAATGGAAACTGGTACAATCTTAGAAAGGGGTATGACAATTCACCAAGGTATAGAAAAGTTTCCTATTCTGTAAGTTACAAGAAAAAAAAGACAAAAGTGTGGTAAAACTACTCGATAACTTTTTGCAAGGAAATAAAACACTTTAATTTGTCATGTTTCTGATGTTTCAAATTATAGTTTACTAAATAATTAGTTTTACAATTTGTTTTATTTCATTATACATTTACAACCAACAGTAAAATAATTTTTAATATTTTGACAAAATTTTTTAAAGATCACAGAACAATTTTATTTTTGCCATTGATAATTAAGATCACTTTGTACAGTGTCAGCTTGCCTGGATATTTTTACAGTCTTGTATTACCATGCAAAATGAGGACTGTTTGTACTTCCAGAAGCCAAAAAATTTTCATTGTTTTACTGTTTTCTGTTGCTGTTTAGAATAATTTAGAACATGTCTGTAACAAGAAATTTCAGAAAAGGCTTGGAATATTTTTCTTGTACTTAATAATTCTACCCAAAGAATGTGAAGAAATGGCCTTAGCAGCTAGCAACTAAGGCTTTGATATTCCCAATTGAACATAAAAAGTCTTAAGAGCATATTTAAAAATGATCAGGCAAGCCACTCTATGATTGTGGTGAAATAAAACAGAGACAAGGACACTCTTCAACCACAATAGTAATTGTCTTCCAACATGACCTATAATTGCTTCTTTACCAATGACAAATCTGTCCCCAGCTTTGATCGTCTCCCATCCAAAAATATGACAAATCTCAGTTGCCAAATTGTTCCTTTTTCCTGGTAGCATCCAGTCCAAAACTGGACCCTATTCCTTAAACCTTCCACAAAATTGTCCACTGCAAGCTCAAATTCTATCATAATCACTTCTGAACTACTTCCTACCAAGATGTTCTGTTTTTCCTTTGATTGCATTCTCCCTGACTACTGCAAGTTCAATGTTTTGACCTTGTTTTGACCATAAATATGTTCTTGGTGGCCTCTGGCTTCAACAATACCAAATTGCACAGAGGTTATAAATATACAAACTGAAATAAGACTGACTCACTTTAGTGCAATTATATACTGTAGTAATAGATACTAAACATCATTTTATTTTAATAGTGGATTTCTCCTGCTCCACATGAGGAATGAACTTAAGTGGAGATTTGTGATATATGTACCAAGGCAAATGGAGTGTATTGTAGAAAATTATCTTTTTTTTCAAGTGAATGTAGTACTGAGATATTTAATATTTTAACCAAATGAGCATAGTTTCAGGCCTTTTATAATTTGATCTTAGAAAAACAGAGAATGAAAATATTACATGATATTTAGCTTATTTCTTATTTCATTTCGTATTTAAAGTGGTACCATCCTAAATATTACTTCTATTGAATTTCTCATATTTGTCATTTATAAGCCTTATTGCTCATATTTTAGACAATGCTGTTTTCAATTCATGCTTTAGCTTTAAAAATTTAACTCTAGAGTTACATTTTTGTCATAAATTCATATAGTTAGCCCCTATGGCCTCTGCTTAGATATAGTACGTTTAGTCTCTGAGAAAAAAGTGAAAAATATTAGTTAGTATTTGTGTGTTACAAGGAATTTACAATAAAAATATTTCTCAGGCAGAAAGAATATTATCTCACGAAGAAGATAATCTTATCATAGAAATTTTTAATTAATGAGAGGAAAAATTTCATAAACACAAAGTAAGGAAAATCCTAAAAACAATCTGATTTTAAAATTAAGAGAATATACATTTTTGGTATCAAAAACAGGAAAAGTCCACCAAAATATAACCATTGTACAAAGCTAAAAGCAAAAAAGTCAAAGCACAATCTCACTTTCCTGAATGCATTTCTGTTACTAAGCCAGAAAAGTAATTGTATGTTGCCTATTGACTAACATATTCAACTGAATGCATTGGGCAGCCTTGAACATCCCTTGTGTCATTTATCCATGATTATTCCTTAATATACAACCTCTTCTGTTGCCATTTACATTTGCTTTATCTGTTTGCTCATTTGTACGGTTTTGCATTTACTCAGGAAATGCAAGTGGGTGATGAAACCAGAAAGCACTGTTCACTGATTGTAACTAATGAATAAAAGAGCTCACTGAGAATGTGAGCAGGGTGATTGTTTTCTACAAGATTCATAAATGTAAATACTTGAAAAGGAAATTGAAAATGTAGTTGCTAAGTGAAGCATGTTTCTGGAAGTTTTCTTTTGTAATGCCTTTCTGAAGTATCTCTCTGTCAATCAACATACCAGCGCTGTTGAAATCCATTAGATGTCATACTTCATGAAAACCATTATTTGGGGGGCAGTGTTAATAATCTTTGTTCCTTAGAGAGAATTTTGAAATAGATTTTTATGATAAAAGTATTGGTCCACTTGAGATCACTGCTTGATTCAAGGCACTTCTGAAATTATTTTGAGCAATTCTGAGGTTTATAGGAGAGTGAGGTACCAGTAAAGTCAGCAAGTGAGGAAACCAGTAAGCATACATGGGAGCATTAATATTTGTACTTCCACAAATACAGTGCATCAACAATTAAGAACATCAATTGTCATCCCTTTGAAGCTGCCTCACCTTGTTATAAGGAAGAACAATTATTCTTCCTTATAACAAAAAATACATATTTTATATGGATGTTTAGGTGATTTAATAAGATAATGCATGCAAAATAGTTTTTGACTAACATTTTACTCTCCAGTATTTTGACATATCTGTATACAATATCTGAAGATTTATCTAATCGATATAATTAGTGTAAAACTGGTTTTAGCATTTTCAACTGCAAAGTTGATCAGTTGATCATTATTTTAAAAGTCTCATAATCAAATTCAGTAGTGAAGTCACATGGATTGATAACAAAGATACATCTTTTTGCTACTTCACAGTTTATGAGAGCTGATATGACAATATAGCAGGAAACATCACCAAAGAAAACTCACCCAAGACTAGGGTTTCCAGTTCTGCCTCTTTCTGTCCCTAATCTGTGCAACCTGTAGCTCACTTTATAATGGAACAAGTGGGCTCATTGCCAGCTGCACAATGGAAAGACCAAATACCAAGGCAATGGTCTTGTGCAGAAAGAGAAAAGGCTTTATTTCAGGTCAGTCAAGCAAGGAGACAGGAGGCAATACTCAGATCTGTTTCCCCATCAGCAGTTGAGTGAGATATTTATAGTAGAAGTAGAGAATAACAGGAGAAGGGAGCTCAGAAATGATTGGTGGAAAGCAATTTGTAAGTTCCAAGAGTTCTCTGCCAGGTGTGACTACCCTTCATGCCTCATCTTGGGTCACATGTGCAAATTCGGGAAATTCAGTATGTAACATGCAGCAGATTTTTAGCTTGTGACCTCGGGGCTGTCAGCAAGCTGTTTCCACATCTGCTGCTTCTCTAGAACTCAGCAAAACAAAACTTGATGTTCTTGGTGTATCATTTTGTTTCTACCATATAAGCCTTGTAAGTTACAGGGTGCAGGTTGCGCTTTGAATATGCATTCAGAATATTATATTACCACTATATGAACATAAAGGGTCTTTCACATTAGAACCCTCCTTCCCTTTTATTGAAGAAAAACAGCAGATTCAAAGAGGTTGCTCGAGTTTCTTTGTCTCAGCTCCTAATACCATTCACTTCAAAGAGGTAAACTTTTCATTAAAATACCTAGGGTCTCTGGATTTCTATTTTAGATTCATCTGTGAATTTTTGCTCAAACTGTGTGACAATAAATACTAGTCTGTCCCATATGAGAGGCAGAATTGAAAAGCATCTTACAGTCTCTGATGATTAAATTAAAGCCTCTGATTAGGAGCAAATGTGCTAGTTGGTTTAAAAGCCCTAATAAAGTTGAGTTTATACATTTGAAATTAACATTTGTCTCTAATCCTGTTGATCTTCTGACCTTGTTTGTGCTAAATATGGGTCTATCGTCAAGTTAATGCATAATTTTGTACTCTGTGGACTTAAATTAAATGCCAAATAACTTCAAAAGCTAAAATTAATTGCAAAATGAAAAGAAGACACACATCAAAGATTTATTTTTAAAGTTGGTATCTACATAGCATTTTATATCCATTTAAAACTGTTAGCTTATCCCTTACTTAGCCTCCCTTAACAATTAAAAGCTTGATATACTGCAAGAGTGCACTTGTGGGAGAAAATGGTATGCACTATTAAATCCTCCCTACCCTGAATACTTAAAAATAAAAATGTGTTATGAAATTTGGTATATCCTGTTTCTACTCCTCAAGTTTACAGACAATTTATTCTTATGAAATACAAAATAAAAATCTAAAAATTTTTATTGTGGCCTTTTTTAATGTTCAGAAAAAGAAAAAAAGTGAACTAAAGATATGTGCTGTTGAGTTGGCTGAGTTATATATGTAATAGTCTTAGATACTTAAATATTTCTTTTTATGATTACATTGTAAGAACAGATATTTTCAAGTAGAATTCTCATTAATCCTTTGGGACATTAATAACTTATATTTATAGAGGAAGACCATACTTCTCATTACTCACCTTCCTCAAAAAGTGTAGTTTTTTTTCCTTTAAACAAGACATTATATCTTGTTAAATATATCCAAGAAGTTTAGTAAAGGATCTAGATTTTTTTGCCTAAATGATGTCAAGTATTTATATAGTAGGAAAATAGATGGTTATATAACCATATACAAGCCCTAGTGTTCCTGTCCTTTGAAGTAAAAGGTTTTTGCTTTAGTCTCCCAGGCCTCCCTTGAGTCTCAAAAGGCTGACTCGAATTAATAATTAAGAAAAAATATATTCTCTAATTAGTAAGCAAAAGAAACTGATGAAGGTTTATTAATGTATATTTAAAAAACAGATCTCAATGCAAAAAACATCACAGAGAAATAAAAGAACATCTCATAATGAAAAAGTGTAGACTTTGGGAAGATATGGTAATCAGAACTACATATGCACTTCATTCCTTCAAAATATAGGAAGCAATCAGGGAACAGAATCAAAGGACAAAATAGACCAAAATCATACTTAGGGAATCTAGTATAATGTTTTTAATAGTTATTCATGTTGTTGTGTGTAATTAATAATGGTCTTAGGATGTAAGAATCTTTATTAATAAAAAATGATGACTTGGACTTAAAATTTAAAACTCCTCAACCAAAGACACCGATAAGAAAATGCCAGCACAAGGCACAGAGTGCCTGTTACTCATGTCTGACAAGGCTTCAGCACCAATATATTTGAAACTCCTACAAATGAATAATACAAATACATATAATGTGCAAAAGAGAGAAGCCACTTCAGAAAAGCATACTTAGAAATGTCCAATAAGACTTAAAAAGTGTCCAAAATTAGTAATTAATAGGGAAGTGCCAATCATTTGTAAAACAGCTTAAATCAGAGATTGAAAATAGAAATGTTGACAAGGATGCAGAACAACTAAAGCTCTACTATATTGTAGGTGAAAATGTAAGATGGAAAACTACTTTGCTATGTGTGCTTGGTGTATGTGTGTAGCATTTACGTATAAAACTAAACATAATTACTGTATAACCCAGCAATTCCACATCTAGACATCTACTCAGATGAAAAGAAAACATATACACCCCCCAAAAATGTGTACAACAGTAATATTTAGAGTTGATTTTCTCCTAATAGACACAGACCAGACAACCCAAATGCCCATCAGCAGGTTAATGGGTAATCAAAGTGTGCTTTAGTCAATCACTGGAATAGTGCTCAGCAATAAGAAGGAACAAACTATTGATACAAATAAATGGATAAATTTTAGGCTATTCTGTTGAGCAAGTGGAATGACATATATACATATAAAAGCACATGATATTCAGAATATTAATACTATACAATATGAACACACATGAATATATAATATCCATGAAGTTTTCAGAACAGGCAAGATAAAGATATAGTGATTTAATTCAGATTGGCGGTTGCCTGGAAGTTGGTGATTGATAATAGTGTTGCTGAAAATCGGCCTCTGTTCACTGGTGCTGAATAGAAACACAGAGATAGAGTTTTCAGTGAAGTAGAAAGGAGTAGCTTTTATTGCTTTGCCAGGCAAAGGGGGCCACAGCAGGCTAATGCCCTCAAGACTGTGGGAGCCGCCATAGAGGGAGGGAGTGAGGAGTTTTATAATGTTCAAGGAGCAGGGCATGATCAGCTTGTGTATATTCTTCTGATTGGTTGGCATCAAGGTGAAGTTTTAAGCATCATCAACATTCTGGTTTCAACCAGTCTAGGGTCTATGTTCTCGTGGTCAGCAGTTTTCATCTGGTGAGGGTCTGCTTCCTGTAAAAAACAGCTTAGGAATGTGTGTCAGGCCTTTATCCATATCTTTCAGGGAACTGAGAGTTTGGTGATTCTGCTTTGTGGCAGAATTATAGTCTAAATTGTTACCAGTTCCCTAGCCCAATAGCTATTCTTTGTTTCTACATCTTCACATTTCCAAATCGCTAACTCTTGAGTCAGCATTTTACTTCAAGAGAAAAGGACACAGGGTCTTGTACATGGTTTCAATAGTGCTGCATGAGAAGAAGTTTCTTGGGTGGTAAAAATGTCCTCTGTTTTGTTTTGGGTGGTAGTTGAATTGATAATGTTTGTTGAAAATCTTTAAATGGTATACTTAAAATATAGGCATTTTATTGTATGTCAGTTATACTTTAATAAAGTTTATTTAGAATAAAATAAAACTGTGAAACCTAGGAGACTCAATGTAACAATCTAAAATAAAATAGAAAAAAACTAAAAAGAGATTAAAAGGCTTAAAGTCTAAGAGTGTAAGATAAAAATTTAATATTTTATTATTAAATCTATTAACAAAGCTTTTTTTAAATTTATTAAAATGACCTCTTATTTCTGTTTGTTTGTTTGTTTATTTAATACTAGGGTTCCTCTTTGGGTATATCCTTTATTCAGAGAACTCCCTTTATATTATACTTTTTCCCTCTGCTGTTTCCGTGTTGTATACATCTTTATAAAATGGAAGGTATCATCAGAGGCTTTATAATCCAGCACTGTACTTTCAGGCAGGGCCACAAACTGAGCCACTGAGACAGATGGTTGTCTGGCTTATTCTTACTGATGTTCAGAGAAAGACATTATATAAATTCCCTTGGTAGTGCATTTTTGTGTTTAAACAACTCTGAGTGTCAATAAGTTGTTTCTTACAACTAACCTGAAACTCCCCATCTCAAACATGAGTTTCAAATGCTTTTGTTTTATTCTCAGTGGAGCAAGAGAACAGATGGGCAGTATCTTCCCTTGAAAAACTATTCATACACTTGAAGACAGCTGCTAACAAGACCCCTTATTTGATCTTAAATTTAATCACCCCAATTCACATAATGGAAAAGATGGATGTTATCTCAAGTTCATTCAGTCTACTACCTAACAGTTTATGCTTTGAAATAAATCCTGTAAGATGTTTGATTAATATAAGTTTATGTCAGCAAGTAGGTTAATAATATTTGTAAATAATGCTTTTTTAGAATAATTATAATTATTCATTGCCATATTAATATCTTAGAGAAACTCATTGATGAAAGAAGTCTATTTAAATTTGCTTATCAAAGTATTTTCATATTCTTCTTCTACCACCCTCCCTTTTACTATAACTCACTAATTAATACTTACTAATGCAGAACACTATACATATGGCATTCTAATTTTTTTTGTCATTACATTTCTTTAAAAATTAAAAAAGCTAAAGTATCTTAACATGATGACAATTACATATTCTTTAAATATAAAATTTGAATGTATTTGGAAAATACCCTGCTTTATAGATACATTTGTAAAATAACAATCTTGAGAATAACTGGAAGCATTCAACAAGTATGTACAAATAATATTTCACATCTTCAGGAAACTATTGTAGCATAGAGGACAAATTATCTGGAACACAATAAAAAATAGCAAAGCACAAGGGAAAACAGTATATTTCCAAAAATCAATAAACAAAATAGACAGTGGAAAGATAAAGTTAATGGAATTATCAGATTATGACTTTTAAATAAATACAATTAAAATATTTCAGCAATTATCAGATGGAAATTCTGGGGTAAAAAGCTGGAAACTGTTAAGATGAATCCAATATAAATTACAAAATTAAAAAAATCTGAAATTAATAACCTACTTGATGGGTTTAATAGCAGATTAAACCCAGCTAAAGAAAGAGAATTTGAAAACAGTATGATATAAAATACCTACACGGGAGTTTGGAAAGAAAAAATAATGGGAAATACAGAAGAAGAACTAAGAAATACAAAATATAAATTTTAATATTTGTGCAGCTAGATTCCTCAAAGAAGAGGAGGCTTTAGGTCATTATTTCAAGAATCACTATAAAATTGAGCAGTGTTAAATCACACCCCCCAATCCCATGTAAACATGCATACATAAAATGACACCAAGTCATATCAATCTTTAAAATCCAAGAAGAGATGGAAAATCTTAAAAGCAGCCAGAGGGGGAAAAAAGGACACTTTTTATTCAAAGGAATAAAAACAAAAACAGTAGCTAATTTCTCACTGAAAAAATGGAAGCCAATATAAAATGAGACATTATAATGAATGTGCTTTAAGGAGATAACTGTTAAACTAGAATCAACATTGAGTCAGAATGTATTTCATTTTGTGAAGACGTTTCCAGACATAGTAGAACTATGAGAATTTATTCAATGTTAGTTAAAAACTCTTCTTCTGGCAAAAGAAATTATTCCATTTAGAAGGTTTATGTTGCAGGAAGAAATGATAAGTAAAGGTAAAATGCGAAAAACAGTAAATATGGTGACATATTTAATTGAATAGTGACTATATACAAAAATGATATATGGTGAGGCTAAATTTAATATGAAATGAAGACATAATACAACAATATATGTTGGGATAGGATAAATAAATGTTGTGTTCTAATTAAATGTTGTCTTCTAATTAATGCATGCATTGTCCAGAAAATAGAGTACCATTTTATATAATATTTGAATAAATGAAGGAAGCCTGTTGAAATTTCTAGGGTGAAAATTTCTATAGTAGTTAAATAGTGTACACTTAATAGTGAGGAATATAAAATACATTTTTAAAATAATGAGTCTAAATAAAAGAAAAAAATATCAATATATTTTATTATGCATGTGCATTGAATACATTATATATACATATGCACAAAATGTATTATACATGTGTAAGTAAAGGTGTAGATAATATAGACTAAATACTTCAATTGAGAGATAACGAGATTGGATTAAAACAACTCTATATTGATTTCAAGAAACAATTTAAGTATGTGGATACAGAAATTTTGAAATGAAAAAACTGGAATAAAAACACTAATAAAAAGAAAACTTGCATTCCATATTGTCAATATTCTAATTAAGCTGTAATGATAAAAATATTTTGGGAATAATTTGGTATAGCATAATGATAAAAAAGATGATGGAAGCAAATAAGTAATTCTAAATTTGTCTACATTTAATATTACAGTATAGATTCAAACTATGAAAAGTAAAATCTAACAAAATTTAAAGGCGAAACAGACAAAGCCAAAGATACTGTGAAAGGTTAACCTCTTTTGGTAGATAATAAAAAAAGCATGCAATAAAATTTAGTAATTATATGGAATTTATAACAAACACAAGTAAAACATGAACTGAATTTTTTGCTTCTTATTTTTAAAGTGAATGAGAATATTTTCCATAATTAATCAACTGCTGAGCCATAAACCTATTCTCAAATGTTTCAAATGACTTAAATAATTTATTATGTATTATTAGGGCTAGAATTCAAAAAAAAAGTGAGCTAGAAAAGTTAATTTATGTTTTGAAATTATGTAATGCATTTCCTACTAGCCTGTGGAGAAAAGAGAAATAATAAAGTTAATAAGAAAATATTTTTAACTGAATGATATTAAAAATGCCACAGATTAAAAATTTTAAATTAAGCCAATTCTTGGCTTGGAGGGAATTTACTGTTTTAATTATACATATTAGAGAAAAGCTGAAAATCAGTAATCTAAGTATCTGTCCCAAAGGTTTAGAAAAAGAAACACGTAGAAGTCCAAAGATGGTAAAAGGAAAAAATAATTGAGCTGAAAACAAGTAATAGTGATACATAACTAAAAAATTAGCAAGCAATATTTTAAATCAATATGACTAACAAATGAGAAAAATCATGATTCTCACAACTGATGCAGAAAAATAGTTATAAAATTCAATATGTATTTATGAGTAAAAAAAAAGCATTAAGCTGAAAAGGCAACCTCTTTAATCTAATGAAGTGCATTTTCAATTAACCTCAGCCAACTGCATAAATGTTGAAAACCTACTACTGCACTTCTGCTTAATATTATTCTGGAGATCTGAGGCAATGAAATAAGGCAAGAAAATATATTTCTGTATATTGCAAAGGATGAAAAATCTCATTATTTACAAATGAGGTGGTGATGTACTTAAAATATTTAAAAATTACAGATTAAATATTATAATTAATAAGTGAATGTATGAAGGTTGTTAGATACAAAGTCAGTACATAAACTGAAGTGCATTTTCATACATAAGCAGCAAAATAGAAAATGCATTTTTCAAATGATGTAATATAAATAGCATCAAAGACATTAAGCACATAAGAATACATTTAACAAAAGATGTTTCAAGGACCTGACAGAGAAAAATATGACAGTTTTGAGAAAAATTATAGAAAATCTAAATAAAAGATGGATAAACCAATTTATTATATTAGAAGACTCATTACTCAGTCATAAAAAAAGAACAAAATAGTGCCATTTGCAGCAACACAGATGAACCTAGAGATTATTATACTAAGTTAAGTAACAGACACAGAAGGACAAATATCATATGATATCGCTTATATGTGGAATCTAAAAAATGTGTACAAATGAACTTGTTTACAAAGCAGAAGTAGAGTCACAGATGTATAAAACAAACTTATGATTACCAGGGGATAAGGTGGGGGGAGGGATAAACTGGAGATTGGTATTGACATTACACACAACTATATATAAAATAGATAACTAGTAAGAATCTACTGTATAGCACAGAGAATTCTACTTAATACTGTATAATGGCCTATATGGGAAAAGAATCTAAAAGAAAGATTGGATATACTGATTCACTTTGCTGTACACCTGAAATAACACAACATTGTAAATCAACTGTACTCCAGTAAAAATTTTTAAAGAAAGAGACTCAATACCGTAAAGATGTTGGTTCTTCCAATATTATATATGTGTAAATGTAATGTAATCTTATTGCACATTCTTACAGAGATTTTTCTGAAGATCGGCAAGTTAATTCCATATTTGCAAGGGAAACAAAGGGCCAATACTAACTAAAGCTAGCCAAGATAATGCTGAAGAAATAGAACAAATAGGAGGTGTGACTCTAATGTATAAAGCTTTCCAAGCCTACAACTGGCTACAAAAATTATTGTTTAAAAATTTTTGTTGAATTTATGAATAATGTCATTTTTATTTTAAAAATTTGATTACTATAATTATTTGACTTATTTTCATTTGTATGTTGGAATATTTTTGGATGAAAGCTTATTGAACATTTAAATCAAACTGATATAATCAGTAAAGATATTGTTTTGGATGAATACAACTCCAGAGTAACAGCAGGCTTCAAGCTTGGCCGACTCATGGTTGAATTATGCAATCAAAGACACAGATTGATTCTTTCCATTTCTGTGTTGTGCCATCAGTGGTGTCACCTTTATTATAGCTGCCAATTATGATCTTTTAAAAGTTTCCAATTATATTATTTGTCCTTTCTTATTAGGGTGTTTTTTTCTTAGAAACCTGAAATGTTTCAACTGCTTAAAGTATTCTGTTTCATAAATATTATAAAATTTATATTTCCATTTTATAACTGATGAATAATTAGTTTTTAAACTAACATAGTTTTAGGAAACAAAGTTGAAATAAATATTCTATACATAAGCAATAATTTCTCCAGGGAATATATCTCACTGAGTATATGCACATGTTTGTATATACATATATATATAAAGTATATATATAAAATATATATGTTGACATATGGAATGTGTGTGCATATGTATGTATATACATATATATATATATAAAACTTTGCTATATATGTCCAAATTGCTCTCTAAAAATGATTATGTATTTTATACCCTTGCCAGCAAACATTCCCATATCTTTGCCAGCACAAAGTCTGATATTATTAGACATTTTAAATCGTTACCTTTCTAGTGGGTTGGAAATGCCAAATGTTTGTTGTTTTGCATAACATTTCTCTGATTCAAACTGAGCTTAATTTGACTTTGTAAAAGCATATGGATAACTCAGATTTACTTCTCTGTGAATTTTTTGTTCATTTTTATTTTCTGTTATGTCACTCAGGGTTCTAACAGAAAATGAATGGTATACTCAAATGAGATAACTGAGGAGTTTAAGAAAGGACCATTTTACAAAGACAAGGGTGGTATTGAGTCAAGCCAGCATGAGGTGCTGAAGCACCCTGGGGCTGTCTACATCAAGGAGCTGTTAATACTGCCAGATCTGATGGAGTAAATGATTTCTAGAACATGGAAAGAGTAGTTGTAAGAGATGTCTCTCTTAAAAATGATGAGCCTTTGGAATGCAGTTAACACAAAGTCTCCAAACAGGCAGTGTAAACATGAAAATAAATACCCTGTCCTCCTCTCCTCATTACCTTTCAGTCTCCTGCTAATGGATCCCATTGACCAAACCCAAATATGAAGCTAGAGAGCAAAGGATCACCCTGATGCCATCTGTCAAGTTCATTGTCCTGACATATAGAAAAATGGCAGAAAAGGATAAGAAATGGATGGAAGGAAGCAAACGGTGACTATCTTGCAATTTGTACTTGTTTATTTTGGTTTTTCTACTTTTTAATTAAAAAGTTAAATCTAGCATATTAATTCTTTGTGTGATATGTTTCAAATGTCTTCTCTTATTCTGTGTTTGTATGTTCTTTTGGATACAATTAAAATTTATTAACTACAAAAATTTAAAATTTATAAATGCAGGAAATTTTGCATTAACTGCTGCATTCTTAGCATCTAGAAGAATTTCTGGAACATGGCACTTGCTTATTATTTGTTGAATGAATGAATAAATGAATATTTCCCTTTAGGTTTTCTGCTGTTTATGTATTACTTCCTAAATCTTTCCCTATGGTGAGATCACTGAGATATTCTTCTATATTTTTATCTAGTAATTTAAATTTTTATTTTTCTTATTTATATGTTAATCCACTTATCTTTTACCATATGGTGTGAGGTAGGGATCCAATTGTGTATATATGTACTCATAAGTGATATATATGTATATCTATATATATATGTATATATGTATTTGCATGTGACAGATATGCATTATCCACAATTTAATGATTTGTGATGCCTCTTATCTCACATATCATATGTGACATATGCAAATAATTGAATGTACTTACGTGTCGATATCAGATCTGTTCTTTGTCTCATTGATTTATGATTTGTGCCTTTGTCAAAATTATATTCTTAGTTCTATAAGAATCTTCCATCCTCCCTTGGTTAGATATGTTCTATTCTTGTCTTCTTACAATTGTCTTGTCCATGTGAATTTTGGAATCACTTTTTCAAGTTCTGTAATAATATCTCATTGATGTGTTGATGAGATTGGCATTGGATTTATATCAATAGATTATCAACAAGAAAAAAAGTGTCCTTACAACTTTGAGCCTCTCTAATTATAAATATTCTTTTTGTTCTTTAATAACACTCTACAGTTTTCTATGTAAAGGTCTTGCACAACTTGGGTTGTATTTATTCTTTAGTACCTATAAAATCTTTTAGCAGACATCATACTTAATATTGAAATTCACAAGCATTCCAACTAACATCAGGAAGAATAAAATTTTTTATTTTTATTCTTATTGGATGTCCTAGTCATTAAAATAAGGCATGAGTCAAATATTAAATTCCATATGGATTTGAAAAGATATTCAAAATTTGTGGCTGCTTCTAGGTAATGTAGTTATTTATGTAGAAACTTCAACATAATCTATGAACTGCCAGAAATAAAAAAAACAACTTAATAAGATTACTGAATAAAAATATATAGCACAATATTTACAGTGCTCTTATACAGCAGTGATAACCAAGTAGAAAACAATAAGGTACAAGAAACCACACACAATGGCCTTTTTGTTTTCTATTTTAAAATATGATATAATCAATTTAATGGTCCATATAACTTTATTGATTTTCTTGTGTGTTGAGGATTTTTGTTTTTACATATTCAGGTATTTTTTAAGCTCTGGAAATATATGATATCAATTTTTATTTTAATATTTTATATTTTTACTCAGAATCCCTCAGAATGTTGTCACTAACTCCTATACTTATGCCTATTATTCTTTCTCTCATTATTTTATATTGTCATTTCTATTTGCATTTTTATAGGTAGTTTTTAGTTTTCTATCATTATGTTAATTCCACCTTCTACTGTTAAAATTCTGTTCTTGTACATCTAATGTAGCTTTTCATTCTGGTATTAATCTTTTTTGGAGAAAGGGACTTTGCAATCATTTTTATCCCAATTCCTGTTCCATTGCATAAATACTCTTTGATCACTTTGAATGAGTCAAGTAACATAGTAAAACTACATAGTAAAACTAATTCCATTCAATATCGTTCTCTTGCTTGTTTTTGATTTGTACTTTCAATCTCAATTTTCCTATTTATATCTTCTCCTATTCTTTTCTCCCAGAATAATACCACACAATTATAAATCATGTTCAGTTTCCTACACAAATAAATAAGTTTATGTAGTAAATAAATGTATTTCATATACCAAGGATCGAACCCAGGGCCCCAGCAGTGATAGCACCAAGTCCTAACCACGGGACCACTAGGGAATTCCCTCATAGGCCTATATTTCTTCTCATTTTTCAGGAAGTCTTTTTAGTCTCTTAGTTTTCTGCATTCCCAATACTATCTATGTATGAGTGCCGTTTTCTCTTTCAGTCATCACAGAACAAGGACTTTCAAACTTGAGAGATGGTGTGTCATCACACAAGATGTCTATGTTGCCATGGATCCTTTTGTTACCCACATTTGTGCTGGTGCAATAATCTTTTCAGATGTTCACATAAAAGCACTCTGATAGGTACAGCATTTCTTTCCCAACATCTGGCAAATATCTAGCTTCCGTAGATTTGCCAGTGTGAGAGACAATTTAATCTTAGCTCCACTGTCTGTTTCATTAAAAAAATACATCACGTATAAAGCATAGAAAGCACGCCTGTTTTAAATCATCTGGCTTGCTTAAACACTTTTAATTTTTGAAAAACACAATATATATCATTTTGTAATATAACCTTTGATGTATCCTCATTGAATCTAGTTGGTTTACCCTAGGAATTTAGTTATTACACATTTAAAGTCCTGCGGACAAATAGTTTTCAGAGTTTATAGTCAGGAGTTCATAGTCTTTCTAATTAAAGTAATGGGTGGAGTCTAAGGTCGGGGTTTGAGGTAGTAAATAAAAAGGGGTGATCACTTCACCTAATACCTGTTGGGTAACTTTTCTTACTTTTCAGTGGCAGAGCATAAAAATTTTCAATTGTTTATTTTTGAGTCCAATTCTCTTAAATATTAAAGTTATTAAGAATACCTCCCCGATATTGGGAATTGATTGCTTACTAGTTCTTTTCAAAAACATCATATGGAAATTTTATATTTCTTTGAATTGTGTATTTTTATTGGGATGTTGAGAAAGGTTGTATCAGGGCCACCAGTCACACTCCATGCTAAATGTACAATCTTGAGATTGATTTTATATAGAAATGTTAACACTACTTAGAGTAAAATATTAAGCACAGTAGAGATTCTCTGAATGGATATTTAGAATTTCTCTCCCCTTCAATTTTCTCTCTGGTATTTGATTTTCAGATCAGGCACTGGTAATCAACAGTTATAGTGAATACCTAATCTGAGACTCACATTGCATAGAGAGTGATAGAAATAGATAGAGACTGACAGAAAGAAAGGGAGAAAGTGACAAAGATGAATACGAAGAATAACTTACTTGGATATATAAATGTGCATTTTAAAATGATGAGTAGATAGAGAGAACAAAGCCATTTTGCTCTACTTAATCATTTAAAGTATATTCCAGTGTAAGACTCTAACCAGGCAAATGTTAAAATAGTTTGAAGGTATACTTAAAAACAATAGCAAAAAGCCTTTCGAATATAGTACTGTATATTTTTCTCTTTGGAGTATAGATTAATAATTATTTTGCTTAAGAAAGCCTCAATAACAGGTCACATATGATTTAAAAGTGGATCCATATGACATTCTAGCCAGCAATACTGTAGGCTTTTATTATTTTAAAATAGTAATATTTTATTTTATAGGGTAGCTTTGTGCCCCAGCTATAGAGAGAAACTGCTCACTAGATGAAAAATAATATATTTTTGTCCTTACTATTAAAAAAAAGCCACAGGAATTTAACTAAATGAATTTTTTAAATATGAGACATATATAATTGAAGGAAATATCCACTGAATTTTATTTCAAAAGTAAGGTTGTTGATGTAACTATCCGTGGTGTATCACTGAAACAATATAAGGTTATACAAAGGCAATTTTTTCTTTGAGTTCACTCAGAATTATCAGGAGGCTGGACAAGAGGTAACTTAGTGTTGGCTTCATATTGATAAAAATCCTTGCATTTCCTGTTTTGACTTTCATAAGTTTGCTTTTAGAAACTGGATAGGATCTCAGTTTTTGCTTCTTTTTTTAAAATAAACACTCTCAGAAAACAATTATTTACTACAACCATGCTTAATGAAAGGCATGGAAAAGTTTTATGTTTATTGTTTTGCTCATGAAGTTACTCATTTATGGAACAATAGCATTATTGGTTCAACCCAAGTTTGTACCTGTGCAAGTCTTTGGTCTTCCTCAAATCCATCTAGTTGCTCAGAAAGGACCAAAAAAAAAAAAAAAAAAAGGCCTCTGAAGCTTTTCACTGATGATCCACACCAAAGAGAAAAAGTACAGGGTTGCTGACCCTCTATTTCTTTTTTTTTTTTTTTTACAAAATATAGAAGAAACTAATAAATATTTTATTCTTTGGTTTTGGAAGATAGACATATACATTTTAAAAATATATATGCATTTTTGCAGTAAAAGTACTCAATTCAGATTTGAATAGAATTAGTTATTATATTACTTATATAGCAATAATAAGTACATACATATATAATGTGCTTAGAGATTTTATGTAAATGTCAACTTCTTATTCAGATTTCAAAATTGTATTTTTTATCTTAAACACTTTCATATATTAAACGGTAGCTTCAAATGAATGTTCAATGTTATAAATTATTTACAAAATGAGTGAAGAAATGACCTTCATTTAATAAACTAAGTTAACATTCTTATTTAACAAGTAAATTATGATTACTTCCTAATATAATGGCCACTGATCACTGTTCTTCTGTTAACAATGATAATAACAATAAATTATAACATCAATAGGTGCAATATTTATGATATATCTGATTGTTTATTAGCAAAGATAATCTATAATATATCTCAGAATAAAACCAGCAAAATTTATTAATTCTTTGAAGAGAATATTTCAGTATTTTTTAACAACCTCAATTGCATAATTCACTACATACATTAGATTCTTACAATCTGTTGAATACATAGAATTATGAAAACATCAGTAACACTGTGATCATTTCTTTCACATGTAGAAAATGTTTGCTTATTCTTAATCTCTAAATGATTTAATATGTTGAGAATATTTTATTTTTTAAAAATAAATTCAGGGAAGTTGCTAAAAAACTTATTTACATAGGTTTCCTAAGTGAGAAAAATAGACTAAGATCATTTATACTTTATAATCATGCAAAATTTTTGTATTAATATTTGAATAATTTTTAAATAAATATTTAAAAATATCCTATAGTAGAAACAAATAAAAGAGAAAGGTTTATATTTTGTAACTACTAAAAGTTATCTTAAGTTGGACTAATTCTTAAATTACAATGTTTAAATATTTAATAAATCTATGACTACTATAATTATTATCATAATGATTGAATATCTGTATTAGACTTTTTTTATGTAACAAATCTCTTCTCACAATCATCAAACCAGGTCCCATATGTAAACAACACTACCTTAGTGGTTATAATTTCTTTTAGGATTTTGTTCATCTCATCCTGGCCTATTTCAAAACATCCATAAAGCCTGATTATACCCTAAATAATAATTGGGGAGTATAATATACAAATACAAAATTAATAAGTAACCACTTACAATTTTTCCTTTGGTTATTGGCACCCTTTGTTATCATTATATCTTTTTATGTTTTAGAAGTATAAAAAATAAGAGAAGAAAGATGGCAGTGAAGTAGAAGGATGTGGAATGCATCCCTCTCCACAGATGCATCAGGAATACACCAAAAAATGAAATAATTCCCACAGAGAACCAGCTGAACACCAGCAAATGACCTTGGACACCAGAAAGGACTGCAAAGATTCCAACATAACTGGGTAGGAGAGAGGGGAAAAAAAAGGAGAAAGAGGAGGAGAAGAAAGGAAAGGGATGGGTCCCACACCCTAGAGTGGAGGAATCTAAAATAGAGGGAAGATTGCTGAATTCAGGGAAACGTCCCTTATCTGATGGGGAAACCCCTTCTCCAATGGAGAATTTCCCTGGGTCAGAAGGGAAGCATTTGGGACTGTTCAGAGAGGTGAAGTGGCTGAGCTCCGGCAGTCGGTAAAGAGTGAGAAACACATGGAGGGTCTGCACCACGGCTCAGCATGCCCAGAATGAGACATCAATTCACAGCTGAAAAGGGGGTCTGGGAGCTGGAACATGGGAACTGGAGAACTGGTAGGGTGGAAGACATTGTTGGCAGTGGGGAGACGGACTGAGAGGACAAGAGGTAAGAAATCCGCAGCAGAGAGTGCCTACCGCAGAAAGCTGGGTGGCCATGGCGGCTCAATATTGCTGACTCACAAGCAGGGGGGAGGAGCTGTGGGTGTAGTCTCTCTCTTGGCACCTGCAGTGGACAAAGGAAGGACCCCTCTGGGCCTGGATAATGCACTCAGGGATAACAAAGGCCCCCCGGGCGGGGCTGACCTAGAGTGCCTGCAGCTGAGAGCCAAAAGTCTGCAGAGTGGCCTAGCCCTGGAGACATTCTGTTTAAAACTGAGCCACTGGTGTTCCTCTGCAACAGGCATCACAGAGCTGCCCTGACCCAGGCAGGGTGCCATGGCAAAGTCGTAGCAGGGGAGATGAGCTGCTGTTGGAGTTGCTCGCTAGGCCTGAGCTGCCCAAGCCACCATAACCCTGGCAGGGTACCACTGCTCACTCACTACCAGGTGAAGGAGCTACTATTGTACCCTCTCTCTCCCCACACAGCTATGCTTACAGATGAACAATAAAGAAAGGTCCACTGGTCACAGAATAATACAAAAAGCCCAAGGCGAGTAGAAGGACACTTACAGCTGAGACCACAAGGAAACAGAAATATTGTTATTAATCCTATTGATCCGGCCCATTCTGGGGTCAGTTTTAGTTTTTTTGTTTGTTTTAATAATTACAATCTTAGTTCTAAGGGATCTACACATTTTATAACATATTTTTTATTCTATTGTTTATTCTATTTTTATTTTTAGCCTTTTTATATATTTCTATTTCTAGCTAAGTCTTTTGAAGTGCTATCTCTCCTACCTTCTTTTCATCTCTATCTTTTATACATTTCTATTTCTCTCTTTTTCTTTTCATATTTCCAGTCACACTACACTCTTCTGTTGCCCTGTCTTCTATCTTTTTTTAATTTCTTTTATTTTAATATACTTATAAGCAATTTTATCTCTTGGCTCTGTTTCCTTGCTTTATTCTTCAGATGACACACAGCTTTAGTTTTAATTATTAGGTCTTATTTTATTTTAGTTCTAAGTATAATTGTCTGATTTCATTCTGAGAATCTTCAGTCTGTCTGGTGGTACTCTCACTCTTTATTATATTTGATCCTACTTATTAAAATCTCCCTGGATTTGTGTTTGTGAGTATTTTTTTTTCTTTTTTTGGTTTTGAATTTCTGTTGGTTTTCTCTTTGATTGTCTGGTGGAATAATGAGATTCTTCTGTCAGGTCTTTCTAGTGCCTTATGTTCTATTGGATTCAGTATTTGTGTGTCTTACACAGGTATGTGTTTCCTTGACTTAGCATTTGTTTGACTCAATATTCTGCCATTAGTCTGGGGCTTGGACAGTCTTCTTGAAACCCCTTTATTGCTGGGACAAGCAACCTCTGAAGTCTGGATTACTCCATCAGAAATCAAGTAGGAGGCTCTGGAGAGGGAGCACTGAATCCAGGATGCTAGACTACTAGGGAGTCCTCAGACAAAGGGAAGACTAACAGCAGAGAACTCTCACAGAGCCTTGTATCAGAGTCCAAGACTCAGCTTTGTCTGACTATCTGCAACTGCCAGTTCTAGACACCTCACACCAAACTAAAAACAAGACAGGAACACAAACCCACCCATCAGCAGACAGACTACCTAAAGCCATGTGAACCTCACAGATACCCTAAAACACAGCTTCTGACATGGCCCTGCTCATCAGAGAGAAAAGACACAGAGCCACACACTGGAAAGCAGAAACCAGACCCCCCCCCCCCCCAGGAAGCCTACTCAAGACACTGGACTATCCCCAGCACAGGGGGCTGAGGGCAGTAACAAGAGGAATTACAACTAGGCAGCATAGGGAAAGGAGACAGCAAAATCTATAAATTAGACAAAACGAGAAAAGAAAGAAAAAACATGCAGGCAAAGGAGCAGGAAAAAAACCCACAGGACCAAATGAATGACAAGGAAATAGGAAAATTGCCTGAAAAAGTATTCAGAGTAATGATAGGAAACATGATCCAAAATCTCGATAACAAAATACAGAAAATAAAAGAAACAGTTAATAAGGACTCAGAACTAAAGAGCAAACAAACAGTAATGGACAACAAAAGAACTGAAATTAAAAATACTCTAGATGGTATAAACAGCAGAATAACTGAGGCAGAAGAACGAGCAAGTGAGTTGGAAGTTAGAATGGGGAAAATAACTACCACAGAGAAGGAAAAAGATAAAAGAATAAAAAGAATGTAAGACCGTCTCAGAGACCTTGGTGACAACATAAAGTGCACCAACATTCAAATCATAGGCAACCCAGAAGAAGAAGAAAAAAAGAAAGGGTCTGAGAAAATATTTGAAGAGGTTATAGTGGAAAACTTCCCCAACATGGGAAAGGAAATAATTAACCAAGTCCAAGAAGCTCAGAGAGTCCCATACAGAATAAACCCATGGAAAAATACACCAAGGCACATATAAATCAAACTAATGAAAATTAAACACAAAGAAAACATATTAAAAGCAGCAAGAGAAAAGCAACAAATAACATATAAGGGAAAACCCATAAGGAAAACAGCTGATCTTTCTGCAGAAACTCTGCAGGCCAGAAGAGAGTGGAAGGATATACTGAAAGTCCAGAGAGAGAAAAACCTATAGCCAAGAATACGCTAGCCAGCAAGAATCTCATTCAGATTTGATGGAGAAATCAAAAGCTTTACAGACAAGCAAAAGTTAAGAGAATTCAGCACAACCAAACCAGCCTTACAACAATTGCTAAAGGAACGTTTCTAAGTAGGAAACACAAGAGAAGGAAAAGACTTACAAAAACAAATGCAAAACAATTAAGGAAATGGTAATAGGAATGCACATGTCAATAATCATCTTAAATGTAAATGCTCCAACCAAAAGAAACAGACTGGCTGAATGGATACAAAAACAAGACCCTTCTATATGCTGCCTACAAGAAACCCACTTCAGAGCAAGGAACACATATAAATTGAAAGTAAGGGGATGGAAAAAGATATTCCATGCAAATGGATGTCAAAAGAAAGCTGAAGTAGCAATACTCATATCAGACAAATTAGACTTCAAAGTAAAGACTATTACAAGAGACAAGGAAGAACACTACATAATGATCAAGGATTCCATCCAAGAAGAACATATAACAATTGTAAATATCTATGCACCCAACATAGGAGCACCTCAATATATAAGGCTAATGCTAACAGCCATAAAAGGGGACATCAACAGTAACACAGTAAAAGTAGGAGACTTACTTCCATCAATGGACAGATCATCCAAACAGAAAATAAATAAGGACACACAAGCTTTAAATGACACATTAAACCATCTCAACTTAATTGATATTTATAGGACATTCCATCCAAAAATGACAGAATACACTTTCTTCTCAAGTGCACATGGAACATTCTCCAGGATAGATCACACCTTGGGTCACAAATCAAGTCTTGGTAAATTCAATAAAATTGAAATCATTTCAAGCATCTTCTCTGACCACAATGCCATGAGACTAGATATCAATTACAGGAAAAAAACTAAAAAACAGGAACACATGGAGGCTAAACAATATGCAATTAAACAACCAAGAAATCACTGAAGAAATCAACGAGGAAATCAAAACATATCTAGAAACAAATGACAATGAAACACAACAATCCAAAACCTATGGGATGCAGCAAAAGCAGTTCTAAGAGGGAAGTTTATAGCAATACAGTCCTACCTCAAGAAACAAGAAAAATATCAAACAACCTAACCTTACACCTAAAACAATTAGAAAAAGAAGAACAAAGAAACCCCAAAGTGAGCAGAAGGAAAGAAATCATAAAGATCAGATCAGAAATAAATGAAAAAGAAAGGAAGGAAACAATAACAAATATAAGTAAAACTAAAAGCTGGTTCTTTGAGAAGATAAACAATTGATAAACCATTAGCCAGACTCATCAGGAAAAAAAGGGAGAAGATGCAAATCAACAGGTTTAGAAATGAAAAAGGAGAAGTAGCAACTGACATCACAGAAATACAAAAGATCATGAGACTACTACAAACAACTATATGCCAATAAATTGGATAACCTGGAAGAAATGGATAAATTCTTAGAAAAACACAATCTTCCAAGACTGAACCAGGAAGAAGTAGAAAATATGAACAGACCAATCACAAGCACTGAAACTGAGGCTGTGATTAAAAATCTCCCAACAAACAAAAGCCCAGGCCCAGATGGATTCACAGGTGAATTCTATCAAACACTTTTAGAGAAGAGCTAACACCTATCCTCAAACTCTTCCAACACATAGCAGAAGGAGGAACACTCAAACTCATTCTACGAGGCTACCATCACCCTGATACCAAAACCAGGCAAAGATGTCACAAAAAAAGAAAATTACAGGGCAATATATCACTGATGATATTGATGCAAAAATCCTCAACAAAATACTAGCTAACAGAATCCAACAGCACATTCAAAAGATCATATACCATGATCAAGTGTGGTTTATCCCTGGGATGCAAGGATTCTTCAGTATATGCAAATCAATCAATGTGATACATCATATTAACAAATTGAAGCATAAAAACCATATGATCTTCTCAATAAATGTGGAAAAATCTTTAGACAAAATTCAACATCCATTTATGATAAAAACTCTCCAGAAAATGGGCATAGAAGGAAATTACCTCAATATAATAAAAGCCATGTATGAGAAACCAAAAGCCAACATCGTTCTAAATGGTGAAAACTGAAAGCATTCCCTCTAAGAACAAGAAAAAGACAAAGGTGCCCATCCTCACCATTATTATACAACATAGTTTTGGAAGTTTTTTTCCACAGCAATCAGAGAAGAAAACGAAATAAAAGGAATCCAAATTGGAAAAGAAGAAGTAAAATTGTCACTCTTTGCAGATGACATGATATTATACATAGAAAACCCTAAAGACTCTACCAGAAAACTGCTAGCGCTAATTGATGAGTTTAGTAAAGTAGCAGGATACAAAATTAATGCACAGAAATCTCTTGCATTCCTATACACTAACAATGAAAAAGCAGAAAGAGAAATCAAGGAAAGTCTCTCATTTACCATCGCAACAAAAAGAAGAAAATATCTAGCAATAAACCTACCTAAGAAGGCAAAAGACTTGTATGCAGAAAACTATAAGACACTGATGAAAGAAATCAGTGAAGATACATACAAACAGATGGAGAGACATACCATGTTCTTGGATTGGAAGAATCAACATGGTGAAAATGACCTTACTACTCAAATCAATTTACAGATTCAATGCAATCCCTATCAAATTACCAAGAGCATTTTTCTCAGAACTAGAACAAGACATTTTATGATTTGTATGCAAATGCAAAAGACTCCAAATAGCCAAAGCAATCTTGAGAAGGAAAGATGGAGTTGGTGGAATTAGGCTTTCTGACTTCAAACTATACTACAAGGCCACAATGATCAAGACAGTATGGTACTGGCACAAAAATAGAAAGGAAGTTCAACGGAACAGAATAGAGAACCCAGAGGTAAACCCAAGCACACATGGGCACCTTATCTTTGACAAAGGAGGCATGAATATACAGTGGAAAAAAGGACAGCCTCTTCAATAAGTGGTGCTGGGAATATTGGACAGCAACATGTAAAAGAATGAAATTATAACACTACCTAACACCATACACAAATATAAACTCAACATGGGTTAAAGAACTAAATGTAAGGCCAGACACTCTAAAACTCCTAGAGGAAAACATAGGCAGAACACTCTATGACATACATGAAAGCAAGATCCTTCTTGACCCACCTCCTAGAATAATGGAAATAAAATCAAGAATAAACAAATGGGACCTAATGAAACTTAAAAGCTTTTGCACAGTGAAAGAAACCATAAACAAGACAAGAAGGCAACCTCCGAATGGGAGAAAACACTTGCCAATGAAGCAACGGACAAAGGATTCATCTCCAAAATATACAAGCAGCTCATGCAGCTTAATACCAAAAGAGCACATAACCCAATTCACAAATGGGCAGATGTGGCATATATATACAATGGAATATTATTCAGCCATGAAAATGAATGAAATGGAGCTATATGTAATGAGGTGGATAGACCTAGAGTCTGTCATACAGAGTGAAGTAAGCCAGAAAGAGTAAAACAAATACTGTATGCTAACATATATACAGAATCTAAAAAAAAAAAGGTACTGATGAACCCAATGACAAGGCAAGAATAATGATACAGTTGCAGAGAGTGGACTGGAGGACACGCGGTTGGGGGAGTGGGGGGCAAAGGGGAAGCTGGGATGAGATGAGAGAGTAGCATAGACATATATATACTACCAACTGTAAAACAGATAGCTAGTGGGAAGTTGCTGTATAACAAAGGGAGATCAACTCAATGATCGGTGATACCTTAGAGGGCCAGGACAGGGAGGGTGGGAGGGTGTTGCAGGAGGGAGAGGATATGGGGATATATGTATAAATACCGCTGATTCACTTTGGTGTACCTCAAAAGCTGGTACAAGAGTGTAAAGCAATTATATTCCAATAAAAAACTTAAAAAATCTATAAAAAATAATTGAGCTCATTTAGAAAATATAACAGACTAAAGGTTTAATATATTCATTGAATTCTTCTGTGCTTAAACAAATAAATTTGTAATATTCTAAAAATTATAGCAGGCAATATATATTTCCCCATTCTTATGGAATTTAAACTGTAGTTTTGTGTAAAATGACTGGATTGTTTTTAGGGGAATATTTTTACCTTTGGCAGAAGTTTTATTTAACTACAAACAAAAGTATTGCTTATTAAAATTTCATAGGATAAAAGGTTAATATACATTGGTTTTTGAATCATAAATTTTAAATAATTGTTATCAATAAACTGTTATGATATATTCATTCCCAATTTTTTTAATCTACAGATTAATTTTGTTTCCAGTAGATAACTGCCACTTTCTTCAAGTGCCCTATCAAACAGCATTTCTGTTTTCATTTTATTATTACTTAAATAAATACAATGTTTATTATTTTTATACAATCTTAAAGATTACTTTCCATTTACAGTTATTATAAAGTATTGGCTAAATTCTCTATATTGTACAGTGTATCCTTGAACCTATCTTAGAACTAGTTGCTTATATCTGTCACTCTTCCATCCCTATATTGTCCCTCCCCCTTCCCCACTGGTAACTACTAGTTTTTTCTTTATATCGGTTAGTATGCTTCTTTTTTGTTATATTCACTTGTGTGTTGTGTTTTTAAGATTCCACATGTGTTATCCTATATTTGTCTTTCTTTGTCTCACAATTCACTTAGCATAATGCCTCCAAGTCCATCCATGTTGCTGTAAATGGCAAAATTTCATTCTTTTTTATGGCTGAGTAGTATTCCATTATGTGCGTGCGTGTGTGTGTGTGTGTGTGTGTGTGTGTGTGTGTGTGTATGTGTATCACATCTATGTATATATGTATTTATATATATCACATCTTTATTGATTTGTCTATTGATGGACACTTAAGTGCCTTCTATATTTTGGAAATTGTAAATAATGCTGCTATAAACATTAAAGTGCATGTATGTTTTTGGATTAGAGTTTTTTTGTTTGTTTGTTTTGTTTTTTATCCTCCAGAGATATATCCAGGAGTGGAATTGTTGGGTCATATGGTAGTTCTATTTTTAGTTTTTTTGAGAGACTTCCATACTGTTTTCCACAGTGACTGTATCACTTTGTACTCCCACCAACAGTGTATGAGGGTTCCCTTTCCTGCATATACTTGCCAACATTTGTTATTTGTATTCTTTTTGATGATAGCCATTCTGACAGGTGTGAGATGATATCTCATTGTGATTTTGATTTACATATCCCTGATGATTAGCAATGTTGAGTGTCTTTTTGTGTGCCTGCTGGCCATCTGCATGTTCTCTTTGGAAAACTGTCTACTCAGTTCTTCTACTCATTTCAATCAGGTTTTTTTTTTAATGTTGAGTTGTATGAGCTATTTATATATGTTGAATATTAATCCCTTATTGATCTTCTCATTTACAAATATTTTCTCCCATTCAGTATGTTGTCTTTTCATTTTGTTGGTGGTTTCCTTTGCTGTGCAAACACTTTTAAGCTTGTTTTATTCTTTCTTTTATTTCCCTTACTTTAGGAGACTGATCAAAAAAAAATATTGCTGCAATTTATGTCAAAGAGTGTTCTGCCTATGTTTTCCTCTAAGAGTTTAATAGTATCCTGTCTTACATTTAGATCTTTAATCCATTTTGAGTTTATTTTTGTATATGGTGTTAAAGAATGTTCTAATTTCATTCTTTTACATGTGTCTTTCCAGTTTTCTCAGAACCAATTATTGAGGAGACAACTATCTGTAGAACAACCATATGAAAAAGAATGAAACTTACCAGGACAATTCTACAGCTAAAGATGTAAGGAAGAAGCTCCAGTGAGACAGGTAGGAAGGGCACACGTGTGATATAATCAAATCCCATACTCTGGGGTGGGCAAACCACAAACTGGAGAATAAATTATATTGCAGAGGTTCTGCCATGTAATGTCTTAATGAATTGTCTTACATTCTTTTCTTAACAAAATTTTTATTAGGTTATGTGGTTACAGTAATTATGTCAATAAGAGGAAAGAAAATCAAAGTATTACTTGGTACATATGTGTATCTGAATACACAGATGTAGTACAGACTAATGGGGAGAAAGACAGAGACAGAGCCAGAGAGAGGGAGGAGGTAGGAGAGAGAGACTGAAAGAGAGAGAGAGAGAGAAATAGAGAGAGTTGTTAAAATTATATAAAATCGGCATTGTGGGAAGGAGGCGGCAGCGTCCCGGGCGGGCGGGAGGTGCACCAGCGGCGGTGGCTGCGGTAAATCCTCCCAGCCGCTCACAGCACTGTGGAGCTGCATCCCCAACCTGGCCTTGGACCGCTGCGCCCCTCCTGCCCCTCACGGCTTCTCGCCCTCCCGCCCCTCCCCGTGGCGTGCCGGCCTGGCTCCCCTCCCCGGCCCCGACGGGCTGGCAGGCTGCCCTGAGGAGGCGGGGCCGGGAGGGGAGGGCTGGGCCGGCCGGCGGGCAGACAACGATGCCGAACTTCTGCGCGGTTCCCAATTGCACGCGGAAGAGCATGCAGTCGGACCTGGCCTTCTTCAGGTTCCCACTGAATCCGGCCAGATGCCAGAAGTGGGTGGAGAATTGTAGGAGAGCAGACCTAGAAGATAAAACACCTGATCAACTAAATAAACATTACCCATTATGTGCCAAACACTTTGAGACTTCTATGATCTATAGATCTATACATTTTGCAGAGAACTATACATTTTGCAGAGGCATCAGAAAACTAAAGAATGATTGGGTTATTTTATTTCTCAAAATTAATTGAAGCAGATACTTGTGAAGTCATTGGGAGAGCCCTTATAGGACAGTTCTTCGAGATAATGCAATACCAACAATATTTGATCTTACCAACCATTTGAATAATCCGCATAGTAGACACAGAAAACAAATAAAAGAATTGAGTGAAGATGAAATCAGGACACTGAAACAGAAAAAAATTCATGAAACTTCTGAACAGGAACCAAAACATAAGGAAATAAACAACAGCAATGCTCAGAACCCCAGTGCAGAAGAAGGGGGTGAAGAGCAGGATGAACACATTTTACCTTTAACCCTTGAAGAGAAGGAAAACAAAGAATACTTAAAATCTTTATTTGAAATTTTGATTCTTATGGGAAAACAGAACATACCTCTGGATGGACATGAAGCTGATGAAATCCCAGAAGGTCTCTTTACTCCTGATAACTTTCAACCTCTGCTGGAGTGCCGGATCAATTCTGGTGAAGAGGTTCTGAGAAAGCGTTTTGAGACAACAGCAGTTAACACATTGTTCTGTTCAAAAACACAGCAGAAACAGATGCTGGAGATCTGTGAGAGCTGCATTCCGGAAGAAACCCTCAGGGAAGTAAGAGACTCTCACTTCTTTTCCATCATCACTGATGATGTGGTGGACATAGCAGGGGAAGGGCACCTGCACTGGTGAGGTTTGTGGATAAAGCTCATAACCTAAGAGAGGAATCTGTGGGCTTCCTGCCTTATGAAGCGGATGCAGAAATTTTGGCTGTGAAATTTCACACTACGATAACTGAGAAGTGGGGATTAAAAATGAAGTACTGTCGTGGCCAGGCTTACATTGTGTCCAGCGGATTTTCTTCCAAAATGAAAGTTGTTGCTTCTAGACTTTTAGAGAAATATCCCCAAGCTATCTATTACACTCTGTTCTTCCTGTGCCTTAAATATGTGGCTGGCAAAATCAGTACCTGTTATGGGAGTATCTGTTGCATTAGGAACAATTGAGGAAGTTTGTTCTTTTTTCCATTGATCACCACAACTGCTTTTAGAGCTTGACAATGTCATTTCTGCCCTCTTTCAGAACAATGAAGAAAGGGGCAAAGAACTGAAGGAAATTTGCCATTCTCAGTGGACAGGCAGGCATCATGCTTTTGAAATCTTAGTGGACCTCCTACAAGCACTTGTTTTATGTTTAGATGGTATAAATAGTGATACAAATGTTAGATGGAATAATTGTATAGCTGGCCAAGCATTTGTACTCCATAGTGCGGTAACAGATTTTGATTTCATCGTTACCATTGTTGTTCTTAAAAATGTTCTGTCTTTTACAAGAGCCTTTGGGAAAAATCTTCAGGGGCAAACCTCTGATGTATTCTTTGCAGCAAGTAGCTTGACTGCAGTGCTGCATTCACTAAATGAAGTGATGGAAAATATCAAAGTTTATCATGAATTTTGGTTTGAGGAAGCCACAAATTTGGCAACCAAACTTGATATTCAGGTGAAACTCCCATGGAAATTTCGCAGAGCTCAACACAGTAACCTGGAATCTCAGCTAATCTTTGAGAGTTACTATACAGAAACTCTAAGTGTTCCAACAGTGGAACAAATTATTCAGGAACTGAAAGATATATTCTCAGAACAGCACCTCAGAGCTCTTAAATGCTTATCTCTGGTACCCTCTGTCATGGGACAGCTCAAATTTAACACAACAGAGGAGCACCATGCTGACATGTACAGAAGTGACTTACCTAATCCTGACACACTCTCTGCTGAGCTACATTGTTGGAGAATCAAGTGGAAACACAGAGGGAAAGATATAGAACTCCCATCCACTATTTATGAAGCCCTTCATCTGCCAGACATCAAGTTTTTTCCTAATGTTTATGCATTGCTGAAGGTCCTATGTATTCTTCCTGTGATGAAGGTTGAGAATGAACGCTATGAAAATGGGCGAAAGCGTCTCAAAGCATACCTGAGGAACACTTTGACAGACCAAAGATCAAGTGACTTGGCTTTGCTTAACATAAATTTTGATATAAAACACGATTTGGATTTAATGGTGGACACATATCAAACTCTATACAAGTAAGTCAGAGCTTCCTACAGATAATTCAGAAACCACTGAAAATATCTAAGAGACTTTTAAAATAGGCTTTCTCTCATATTTGATATTTGAAAAAACTCTATAAGAAATTTGAAAATAACTTACGGAAAAGTTGTAAGGTGTACATAGGCCACTTAATCACTGAGTATCTTGACCTGTAGGCCTCTCATTGAGTACCTTAGTCATTGATAATCTACCTGTTTAAATGGCCCATTTGAACTCCCATGCTTTGGAGACCTTACTGTTCTTCCAGCAGATAGCATTAAAAGTACCATGTTACACTTCTGTGTGATCTCTGCTAATGGCACTTTGGAACTGTTTTAGTTAAGTCATTTTAGACATAACATTTATTACTGTGGATCCAATTATCGGGTATTGAGTTATCAGTTCTTTGAAGAAATACTTTTAAGGAGGTATGGGAGGAAGGAATACATTTTATAAAATCTTACAGTGAAGCTCATGACTGACCTTTGAATAGCAGGAGTTTTAAGTATGCTGTTAAAAATCTGTAAGGGACAGTTAAGAAAATTAAAGAGAAACGTGTGAGCTTGCCAAACAAGGGTTTCAGTGTAGATTTTGTCTTTATCAAATGAAGTTAAAGGAACAAGTTAAAATTTGAATGGAAGAGCCTGCCATTGTTGTTCCACATCTGGTTGTTACTGTTTACATTCCTTTATTGAGCCTACATCTTCATAAGCTTTTTGGCAGGTGTCAGTATATGTTGAACACATCTGTTTCATGGTCAAGACAGGATCAGAGGCCTTGGATACTGACAACTGATCTGTCTGTTTTCTTCTGTCTTCTTCCATGACTGCATCTACTGCCTCATCTTGATTTACAAGCAAAACCTAGAAAACCTACAAAAATCAGTGTTTTGTGGTTTATCTAGGGATAATACAGAAATTATTGCTGTTATTTTTGGTGAAGAGAATCAATTTTGTATAGTTTATTTCAACCTAAATAAAATGTGAATTTTGTTTAAAGTTCAGGTATATTGTTTTTGGTGGGGGCAAAACAGATTCTTGTGGTAAATTCTCTTCAAAAATATTTATCACTTTCACTATTGAAGATAAGTTCTTTCTTTTTCCTTTGGTATATGGTTTACTACTTGGGGGAATAAAAAAGCCATTTTAATTGTGAAATTATTAAATGTAAGATTTATCTAACTTTTTAAATGTTATATGCTGTATAGCCCCAATATAAATTGTTAATGTTTGCCTAATTATTGCCGGCTAAAATGTATATGAATGAATAATAAAAAAATATATATATAAAATCGATAGAGGTTGAATTAACCCAGAATATCTTGAGTTGTGAAAAACAATGTTGATAAAGCAATATATATTATTGTCACTATAACTACATTATAGAGAAAAATCTATTCAACAGCTTTCTGTCTAGACCTGAAGAAAAAACAGAATTATTTTCTATTTTTCCATGAAAATGTAATGTATTTTGCATTTTGCATGCCTTTGTGAGTGAGTTCAACAGAGGATTTAGATAGTAGGAGCTAACTTTATTTTTGAAAGTTAAAACTGAATGCATTTATTTTATAAGAGGTGGTGTAATAATTTCTTAATATTTTCTGAATAATTACTCATTTTCTCTGGTGATTGAATGACTATAGAAATATTCCACTACAAAATGTTTTATTGGTTTAGACTGATCCAACAACACAATTCAAATATTTTATAAATATATGTATTTTATAATACCTACAAATGAAATTTAATATATAAGCCAGAAAAAAAAAATAAAGCTCAGCTTTTAAGAATTCCTAACGTTTCTTTTTAACAATAAGTATTATGAAGTCATGAGTATTCAATGAAATTTTACCCAGAAAAATACTGTTTATTCTTCAGAACTAATAAGCAGAAAGTATTTATCAAAATGTATCATTTGGGGTCAAAAATTTAAAAATGGATGTATGTTATTATTTAAAAAATTAAAATAGATCAAACAACTTATGTTTCTCTAAAATATTATTTGAGAAGATTGTATTTTATGATCCCAAGTTTTAAAGTCTAAAATAATATATACCATCTTGTATGCTCGATTGACTTTATAGGAAACAAATAAATAATGATGATTATGAAAATTACAGAAATAGTAATAATAATAAGATGATGGCAATAATAAAGTATTTGGCCAGTTATTAGTAGGTAAGGAACACACACAGATAATAAGCATCCACATTTGATCCTATTAGATCTTTTTTTTTTTTTTTTTTTAGAACTTTTATTGAGATACAGTTAACAGACAATAAACAGCATATATTAAAAGTGTATGATTTGGTATCCCAATCTCCCAATTCATCCCCCCCAACCCTCATTGCTTTCCCCACTTGGTATCCATGTGTTTGTTCTCTACATTTGTGCCTTTATTTCTGCCTTGCATTTCCTCTTTCATAGTTGTTAGCATTTGCCTTATGTATTGAGGTGCTCCTATATTGGGTGCATATATATTTATAATTGTTATCTCCTCTTCTTGCATGGATCCCTTGATCTTTATGTAATGTCCTTTCTTGTCTCATGTAACATATTTTTAAAGACTCTTTTATCTGATATTGCTACTCAAGCTTTCTTTTGATTTTCATTTGCATGGAATATCTTTTTCTATCCCTTCACTTTCAGTCGCATGTGTCCCTAGGTCTGAAGTGGGTCTCTTGTAGACAGCATATATGTGGGTCTTGTTTCTGTATTCATTCAGCCAGTCTGTGTCTTTTGGTTGTGAGTTTAGTCCATTTACATTCAAGGTAATTATTGATATGTATGTTCCTATTACCATTTTCTTAATTGCTTTGTTTCTGTTTTTGTAGGTCCCTTTGTTCTCTTATGTTTCCTGCTTAGAGACGTTCCTTTAGCATTTGTTGTAGGGCTGGTTTGGTGGTGCTGAATTCTCTTAGCTGTTGCTTGTCTGTAAAGCTTTTGATTTCTCCTGCAAATCTGAATGAGATCCTTGCTGGGTAGAGTATTCTTGGTTGTAGGTTCTTCCCTTTCATCACTTTAAATATATCATGCCACTCCTTTCTGGTTTGCAGAGTTTCTGCTGAGAAATCAGCTGTTAACCTGATGGGAGTCCCCTTGTATGTTATTTGTCATTTTTCCCTTGTTGCTTTTAATAACTTTTCTCTGTCTTTAATTTTTGTCAGTTTGACTACTATATGTCTTGGCGTGTTTCTCCTTGGGTTTATCCTGCCTGGGACTCTCTGTGCTTCCTGGACTTGGGTAGCTATTTCTTTTCCCATGTTAGGGAAGTTTTCAACTATAATCTCTTCCAATATTTTCTTGGGTCCTTTCTCTCTCTCTTCTCCTTCTGGGACCCCTATTATGCGAATGTTGGTGTGTTTAACATTGTCCCAGAGGTCTCTTAGGCTGTCTTCAGTTCTTTTCATTCTTTTTTCCTTATTCTTTTCTGCCTCAGTGATTTTCACCATTCTGTCTTCCAGGTCACTTATTTGCCCTTCTGCCTCAGTTAATCTGCTGTTGGCTCCTTCTAGTGTATTTTTCATTTCAGTTATTGTGTTGCAGATCTCTGTTTGTTTGCTCTTTAATTCTTCTAGGTCTTTGGTAAACT
Organism: Hippopotamus amphibius kiboko; assembly: GCF_030028045.1. Classification (NCBI taxonomy): domain Eukaryota; kingdom Metazoa; phylum Chordata; class Mammalia; order Artiodactyla; family Hippopotamidae; genus Hippopotamus; species Hippopotamus amphibius. The sequence continues at coordinate 56,085,942 of NC_080198.1, read as the reverse complement.
TTTCGATTTTTGCATCCAGTCTTTTTTCAAAGTCCTGGATCATCTTCACCATCATTATTCTGAATTCTTTTTCTGGAAGGGTGCCTATCTCCTCTTCATTTAGTTGTTTTTCTGGGGTTTTATCCTGTCCCTTCATCTGGTACAAAGTCCTCTGCTTTTTCATTTTTTCTATCTTTCTGTGGCTGTGGTTCTCAGTTCCACAAGACGAAATACTGCTGATACTGCTTGATACTGCTGTCTGCTCTCTTGTGGAGGAAGCTATCTAGGAGGCTCGTGGGTGCTTCCTGATGGGAGGGACTGATGGTGGGTAGGGCTGGGTGGGCAGAGCTCAGTAAGACTTTAATCCAATTTGATGGGCAGAACTCAGTAAAACTTTAATCTGCTTGTCTGCTAATGGGTGGGGCTGTGTTCACACCTTGTTGGTTGTTTGGCCTGAGGCTACTTAACACTGGAGCCCACAGGCTCTTTGGTGGGGCTAATGGTGGACTCTGGGAGGATTCACACCAATAAGCACTTCCCAGAACCCCTGCTGCCAGTGCCCCTGTCTCCTCGGTAAGCCACAGCTGCCCCCCACCTCCGCAGGCAACCCTCCAACACCAGCAGGTAGGTCTGCTTCAGTCTCCTACGGGGTCACTGCTCCTTCCCCCGGGTCCTGGTGAGCACACTAACTTTTGTGTGCCCTCCAAGAGTGGAGTCTCTGTTTCCCCCAGTCCTGTGGAGCTCCTGCAATCAAATCCCACTGGCTTTCAAAGTCTGATTCTCTGGGGATTCCTCCTCCCATTGCTGGACTCCCAGGTTGGGAAGCCTGACATGGGGCTCAGAACCCTCACTTTAGTGGGTGGACTTCTGCAGTATAACTGTTCTCCAGTTTGTGAGCCACCCACCCAGCACTTATGGGATTTGATTTTAATGTGATTGTGGCCCTCCTACCATCTCATTGTGGCTTCTCCTTTGTCTCTGGATGTGGGGTGTCTTTTTTGGTGAGTTCCAGTGTCTTTTTGTCGATGATTGTTCAGCAGTTCGTCGTGCTGTCTGGGTTTCCATGAGCATTTTCCTTAACGTTTTCTTGCCTTGATTCCTTCATCTGCTGGTGTTGGAGGGCTGCCTGCAGAGGTGGGGGGCAGCCGTGGCCCACCGAGGAGACAGGGGCCCCTATTAGATCTTTATGGAGTAGAAGAGCCAAACAGGACCTTCATGCTTATTAGAACTGTACTGTCTGGGGATTCTGAAATTCTTATTCGGAGAGCAGTGAGTAGAACTCTGGAGAATAATATTCTAGGAAATATGTGAACCAAGTGTGAGCCAAGTTGGTTTAGCTATTTGACTAAAGCTTAAATAAATAATAATTTTCAAATTATAAGTCAATTCTGTCTTATAGCCAAGATAGGACAACAATTCCCTACCAGTTATTATTTTCTTTCTGGTTAAGATTAATTTGTAATGTATAATGTGAAAACATAAAGACTAGAAAGCCCTGCTGAGATTAAAAGAACAATTATCCAAGGAAACATGATTGGAATATTACTTAGCACTAAAAAGAAATGAGCTATTAAGCCATGAAAAGACATGGAGGAAATGTAAATGAATATTACTAAATGAAAAAAGTCAATCTGAAAGGGTGCATACTGTATGATTCCAACTATATGACATTCTGGAAAAGGCAGTAAAAAGATCATTGGTTATCAGGAGTTGGGAGGGGAGAAGTGAATAGGTAGGGCACAGAGGATTTTTAAGGCAGTGAAACAACTCTTTAGGATACTATAATGGTGGACACATGTCATTATACATTTGTTCAAACCCATAGAAAGTACAATGCCAGGAGTGAACTGTAATGTAAACAGTGGATTTTGGGTGATAATGTATCAATCAGTGTAGGTTCACAGGTTGCAACAAATGTGACCTTCTAAGGCAGATTTTGATAGTGGGGGAGGCTGTGCATGTGAGGGTGTCAAGAGTATGTGAGAAATCTCTAACTTCTGCTCAGTTTTGCTGTGAACCTAAAACTGCTCTAAAGCATACAGTCTATTAAAAAAAAAAAAAAAAAAAGAGCATGGCAGTCCTACGAAGTGGAAAAGACACTGATGGGCTGCTACTCTGAAAGGGGCTGACAGTGCTGAAAAAGAACTAAACTACAAAAGCAATAACTTACGAAGAGAAAGGGGAAAACCATCATCGTGCTTGATTTTCTCTTTTCCAATCTTATACATTAGGTACTGGTGTTTAGAAAGTTCTAGGTGAAAAACATTTAGAAATATAAACATGAAAAATTAGTTTTATCTCTGCTTTAGTTATTTGTACTGCTGTAATATTTTTGATGTTACTTTGTATATATGGTTATAAATTTTGAGTTTTTAGAGTCTATCTAGAAAGAAACAACTTCCAGTACTGGGGAAGAAAAGTAATGGGTTGAGAGTCAAGAAGACAGAATTATACCTCCAGCTCTGTTATTTACTAATTTTTGTAGGCTTGGCTATATCACTCAATGTTTCTTAGTAACTTTTTTAAACTTTTTTTCATAATATTTGCATGATCTACCTATACTACATATTTTACCATATTATAAAGATCATAAATCAGTACTAAAAAGATATATTTGTATATAATTATATAACTATATATGTGTATATGCAAGGAGTTAGTTATAATGAGAAGGTTTTGAAAGTAGCTTCACTGCTGTAGTGGTTTAAGTACATTAATTATTATGTGGACATTTACTAAAATCTACTTCCTCCACTTAGGACTGGATTGGATGTACATTTAGCAATACATCCAGGGTGAGCTCTTCAAATTTCATAAAAAAGGTCAATATTATAGTCCATTCAGTTAATGATTGAAGCTTATGAATTAATTTTAATCAGAAACAAAATGTATCCACTCCAGATTTACACTCTGAAATCCATTCAGTCATTAATGAATATTTCGAATGTCTGTTATATATGCAAAATAACATGTTAATCCTTGGGGATACATCAGAAGACAATGTTAACATCTCACCCCAATAACCATATTCAAGACTGTGTGCTCTGGGAAATCTATTTTGCAAAAAACACATTTTTTTCCTCAGTGTAACTTGTATTTCTCTACTTATTTGTGAAGCTGAGCATCCCTTTGTGCTTTATCATTTTTGTATGTCTTCTTGTGTATATTTCATATTAGTAACTTCCCCAGATTTCTGTAGGATCATTTACCTCTATCTTGTCTTTTTGGAGTCATTTGTTGTTTAAGGTGATGTACCTTTATTTTATACACTCAAACTTGTTTGCTATTTCTTTACTCATTTATTGATGGTGGGTTTTGTGTGGGTGATGGAAATCTGCAAGATTCATTCACTAGTTACTTGATTCTAGTTAATAGAGAAGAAGGAGGTTCTGTTTGGAGAAAGGGGAGATACAGAAGGAAGAAAGGAAAAAGAATTGGAAAAGAACATTTGTTATGTTTTCTGCTCTTTCCTGTACTTCCTTGTGGATAAAACCAATAGAAAAGTATCTTCATGGAGTAAGATTTAACTTATGCTCTCATGAGAATTTCCCTTTAAACGAGGAGCTGATTCTGGAAATGGGATGGAAACATTCTTTTCCAGATTTTTAAAAACTGAGCTGAGATGCAAAACTAGGACCATCTAAATCCATAGCAAAAGGTCTCAATAATATGCAAGGCAATTTCCTTCCATCGTATCATGCTTTTACTCTGTGCATTGAGACAAAGAAATTATCGGCAATATCAAGTATGGGAGAAATGGTAATGAAAATTATTACATCACACTTTTGCTGACTTAATGTGTTTGTTTTAGGTTTAGTTATTTTATTTGTTAGGTAGTGAAGAATTAACTTTACTAAAGGTAAATCTGGCTTTTGCCCTCAAGGTGATCTCTAGGCCATTGAACATTCTTCCTGATAGCAGTGCCCTTGTTTGCCTGGGGGCTTTGGCCAAAGGACAGTCTAACAGTGTGTTTCATGATTGGGGTATTTGGCTACCTGGTATCAGTTCTGCCTCCAGAAGAGACTAGAAAATAATAGTTTTAACTCAATCTGCAAAGCAGCTAAAGACTAAGGGTAGTGAAGAATTAACTTTACTAAAGGTAAATCTGGCTTTTGCCCTCAAGGTGATCTCTAGGCCATTGAACATTCTTCCTGATAGCAGTGCCCTTGTTTGCCTGGGGGCTTTGGCCAAAGGACAGTCTAACAGTGTGTTTCATGATTGGGGTATTTGGCTACCTGGTATCAGTTCTGCCTCCAGAAGAGACTAGAAAGTAATAGTTTTAACTCAATCTGCAAAGCAGCTAAAGACTAAGGGTAGGTCACAAGGGTAGTGTGTGACTGAGCCCCAGTAAAAACTCTGGACATCAGACAAGAGAGCTTCCCTGGTTACCGTTACTTCATGTGTATTGTCACATATTGATTCTTGGAAAGTAACAGGTCTGTAAGTCCATGAGTTGATGTCAGAAGCTCTGTGTTTGGTACCTTTCCTGGACTCTGCCCTATGTGCTACTTCCCTAGGCTGATTTTAATCTGTTTACTTTCCTTGTAATAAACTGTAACCACAAGTGTAACAGCTCTGAGTTCTGTGAGTCCTTCTAGCAAATTATCACACCTAAAGGTAGCTTTGTAAACCCTGCTTCCCAAACCTGCAACTGGTGTCAGAAATGAGAGTTCTGTATGAACTGTTTACTGTAAACTTTGCAGTTGTCCTAAAACTTTGTAGTTGGCCATCCATATCTTAAAAATGTTTATCTAAGTCTCTCTACTATGTTATTGTCAAAAAAATGCATGGAAGTTGAATACAACAGCAAATAAACAAAAACTATTTGACAATGCCCTTTAAACAGTCCAATTCAAAAATTTTATCAAAGGTGTATCCTCTCTCTAGCTGCATGGCCAGGGCTGAGTCAGAAGAACAAAAGTGAAATTGTGAAAAAAAAATAGCAAATATATTTTCCAAATTGTACCTGGCAGGAAAACTGAGAAACTCACATCTGTTCTTGGGAATTAATATTCCCTTATCACAGAAGAGAACCATCTCAGGTTATTAGTTATAGCTGCCATAAAATAAAATATCAAAGTAAAACAGAAGTCTAATGTTATATTTTGAACCCTCTGAGAATACACTCCAAGTGGCTGTAGGTCTCGAAAACATTGAAGAATGTATTCACTTAAAATGAATGAAAAATAAAGATATACATTTTTGGTCAAAAGTTAAGTGGCATTATTGAGTCAGGGCTTGGTATAATATAAACTCTTCCAAATCAAAACATAGTGCAGTGGTACTTATTAAATGTATCCAGTTTTTCATTGTGTAATGCACCAGAAGAAAATTTTATATTATTTTACATTACATTATATTCAACATTTATATTACATGAAATATCATATATTTATTTCATGGTGCAAGAGAAAAGATGCACATACCTCACTAATTGTTAGACATCACTGAGATTATGATGAAATTAAACTCACAAAAGAGCTTTATACCTCAATGATATTCTACATTGAAATGAAGACAACATTGTTTCTTCCAGTAAAGATGAGCTAAGAGAATTCTGAATAAAAACAATGCTAATTATTGTATAGTATGAGATAAAATAGATGAATTTCATAAACATTGCCTCTACAACTGTGAGATGACTATGTTGTTAATATTACTATTTAATATGATCAAATAAATTACTAACAATTTTCCAGATCTCTTTCCAGGTCAGTCTCAGAACAGCTTACTTTGAAATAAACGACAGCCAGCATATTCAATCACTGTAATAATAACTGATACTCCATTTTAAATACATTTCAGAATGGTATTTTGGTATGACAAGCTAGTGGCATTTTCACATGGGATCAAGACTAAGAGAGAAAAACTCATTGAATAGGATCTGAACAGTCAGGAAAGTTTAAATTGCTAATTTGTGTATGTATATTTTTCCTTTCCTTTAAAAAGAAATACTCATTTTGGGAAATAATAATAGTAAGAATATAGTGATGAAAATATTCAAATATTATGTTAAAATAATTTTCCTGAACTTTATTGCAATGTAATGTTTGGTAACTTTGAGATTGTTTATGAAAAAAGCATCATTCAATAGTTGATAGTCATAATGTCAAGTAAATTATTTAAAATGTTTAATTGCCATTCACATCTGATTTTTTCCCCACATAGTAGTGGTTATTTTTTTTAATTAATAAATATCAGCATTTTAGCACTATAAGAACATGAAATACTAAAAATATAATTAAATAATATAGGTTAGAGTATTAAATTTAAAAGTTGCACAGAATTAAAGTTTTCTTTAGTTTAAAAATAGTTAAGGCATTAGTATCTTGCCTTTCATATCATATTTATTAATCCTATTTTAATGTCTTTTGTACATATAGTGTATGTGACTTATAAAATTTAAAATAGAGAAGAATAAGTAACAAAAAAATTAAATTCATCCCCAAACCCACTGATTAAAAATAACCATTGTCTAAAATTGCGATTTAAAAAATGTTTTTCCCAGTAATTTTGTCTCTGTTCTAGACATTAGCCAGTATTTAAAAATATAATATTATATTTTTAAGTATAATATGGATGACAGAAATTAAAATACACTATTCAAAATGCCTTCTTAACAGTTATCGAATTGTATTTCATATCATCATATATACTTCTATGGCATAGCTATTCCACCTGCCTAATGTTCCTCAATGCAGATCAAATATAATTCAATGCAGTTTTTAGAGTTCTCTGCTGCATGTCATATCTGCTGGATCTCTTAAAAAGAACTTCACTGAAGATCCCTGCAAGAGTTCCAATAGAAATGCAGGAGGCAGGTTGCAGAGAATGAAATGATCAAAGAGCCAATGATTGTCCCTGATTGTGTGATTGCCTAACAAGCTTGAGATTCTGTAATATTTCAGTTCAATCTCTTTTAAAATTATTATCCTTGTTTTGTTACAATGTGTCTAAAATTTATACTTAGAAATGTAACTGAGTTTAGCTATATTTTGTGAGATTCATCTTTGGAATATTGTGTAGATATAATGTGAAAGACAAAGGTTTTTAATTATGTGTCTTTAGAATATTGAATACAGTATGTATGTCAAATATTTAAAAAGCATCAGTTTACGTGACAAAAATTTATATTCACAAAGTTATAGATGACGTGTAGATTAGTATTTGCATACTACTATATGCAAATTTCCTAGTTCATTTAATTTTAAAATTATGTAATTGAATTTATCTCATGGAACATGTTTTTATTGTCAGTACCACTTGGGCCAGGATGTTGTCGATGGACTAAAAAATTCGTAGGAAATCAACAAATATGCATCATCATCATTTATGTGTTATAAGCAATGAAGTGATTACATTAAAATAAAAAATATACAAAATAAATAATAATATAGGCACCGTCATAAGAACACATTGCTACATTCATTTCTGAAGAGTTCTAGATCATGTTTTTATTTTTGCCACTGATATGTTGCAGCATATAATGTAAATACATATATTTTAGAGTGTTTTTATTTTTCATTATGCAAAAGTTTAAAATTAAGTATTGCTCTAACAATTTTTTAAAAAGAAAATTGTATTTTTAAACTTCGATCTCATTTGTTAGAAGCTATATTTTGGAATTCTCTTATAAACTGATTCACATCAGAGAAGAGTTAGCATTGCCCATAGGAATGGAAATCAACTAGGGAAGTTGACTCACTAAATATTTAGCAGACTTGAATGAATTAGTATCCAAAAGGATTACTGGCCAAAAGGTTGCCCTGGGGTTGAAACAGGTGTTGTTTCATCAGAATTCAGTATTGCTGCTATTTCAAGGAGGAATTCAAAAAGACAACCCTGGGAAAGAAAATTCCATCTATGTGACATGAAAAGCATGACTCCTAAACTAGATTGTATGTTTTCTCCCTCTCAGCCATTTCCTAGACTTGTGTCTCAAATAGATCCCTTACCAATTCCAAAGCAGCTGGCATAATTTTTCTCCTGAAAATGGCAATGACACCCTCGCAGCAAATCTCAGGCACACAGGTGTTCAAAAGGATCCGAGATATAGCTAGACAGAAGCCAAATTTCAGGTAGAATCACCCATAAAAGTTATAACTACGGGGCCAAAAATTGCCTACTAATCTTCCTTGCAAAGGTTTATGGCTCAAGGCTACACTTAAGAACCTTCCATCTTAAAGTGAGACACCATTAAGTTCTTCTGCAACTGTTTGGGAGATTGTTTTGGTTGGAATTAGACTAGTGTAATGACTGCATTGCTCATTGCCTCTGTGTGTAACACCTGCAAGTTCTTTAGTCTTTATTCTCTCTCAAACAGTTTCAATGACTTTGAATACTTTGCTTAGTGAGTAGGAGTAAGGAAAGCTGTCTGTTTTTCATGATGTTAATTATTACAAATTGTCACTCAATCTTGACAGTAGATTTTTTTTTTCTTGCTATTTTCTGTGGGCATGAGGCTATAGAAACTTTGCTTTGAAAAGCAAGAAGAAAGAAGAAACTTGTGGTCTTGAGGACCAGTTCCTTATCTGCTCTAGTGATGTAACATGTCCAGGAGAACTGATTCGTTGTTGCTTTTTTATGTTTAAATAATTACATAAACTAGCCCATGGTCACTTCCCTAACTGTTCACTTGAATATGGGTGTTTGACCTTTTAGCCCATGAATCAGGACACACATGCACCACATTTTAAGAAACAAGTTTACATGAAGATTGACAAAAAGTTAAATCATAGGGGGCCAGTTTTCCAGACTGCAGAGTATTGAATCTGGGAACTCTCCTGGCCATAATTTAGTTCCCTTTGGAATACTAACTTTTCTCAATGCTTGTAAATAATTTTGACCAAATAGAAGTTGTGCCCACATTTCCTGTGCTTTTCTTACCCAGTTCTACCATCTCCAGTCGTGTTTTTAAGTATCTAATCATAGAGGTGATCCTATTCATAACAGTGTCCCTGATTCTGAACTGTTCAAGAGTTTGGCTCAATTCAGACAGGTAAAGTGATACAGCACTTTCACAGCAGACATTTTATATCACATATGAGAGTTTGTGATAATTAGTTTTAGATGTACCTTAATTTATAGAAGTAACTGACCTCTCTATCAGCTCATGAACTGGGATCTTGACATGTTTCTTGTAGAAAACATTCCATTTAAGGATGGATTCAGGTGTGTGAAAAAGCAGAGCCCATGAACAATCTTAGCCCTTAGATTGTTCAATTCAAATATGCTTTTGGAGGACATAGATGTTAGTCAAAATAGCAGGCAGCAATGGCAAAATTGGAGACTACCTTTATACTGATTATACTCAGGTATCAAATTTATCTTGTATTTTCCATTTAATTCATAAAATACATTTTATTTCAATAAATGAACTAGCATTGTCTCCCTCATAAAGCAGGAGTAATGCTGGGGCTAAAAATCCTAAATTAATTTTCCCAGTAAAAAGATGGACACTGGTCTCATTCCAAAACACTAGAATAATATAACACACCAAAACTCTAATAATCTAGTTAAAAAAAAGAGAAGTCACCATCAAATTTTAACTACTTTGTTATAGTACTTTGCAGTAGTTAAGTGCTTCCATAGAGTCTTCACATACTTTTAGCTAGACTTTGACCTTTAGAATAGCTGAGTCAGGTTTAGCCTTAAAGCAATTAATCTCAGTGCTCCTGTCACTGTGTAGTCGTACAAGCAATTGGGGGATGCTTCGCGTGCGTGTTAGGTAGATTTCTAGCCCAAATGAAGGCAGGCATTGATACATAAATTAAAGACTTTTATGACTCCTAAACTATATTATGACTTTTTAGTGAAACCTTGGAAGAAAAATTTTACAGCAAATTTGGTCTCATATTTATAACTTTTGTAAGATATTCTACTGAAATTAGATTTCTGGGCTAACTGTAGGTAAAAACTTTTCTTAAATGTTTGTATGCCAGTCATGCCTTCACATGTACCCCTACTGTTTTTAAAATAAAACTAACTTCAGGTGCTTTGGAATCAGGAGATATTAGAGATTAAAAAAAAAAAAAGAGCAACAATTTAATGCCTGGAAAATAGAACACTGAGGTAGACAATGATGAGTAAATATATTATCTCAGAGTTTGTGTGAAATATTTATACTTTGCAAAAGGATGATATATATTAAAACCTTGATCCTAAAGGACAATTAATCTATATTAGCGCTATACCGGCTTCCTTCCTTTCTTTTGCACTTCAACAAATATTTACGGTATCCACTATTATGAGTAGATGCAACTATACATGTATGTCATATGCATTGTAAATATTTATTTTGACTAAATTTGAGAGGAAAATTTCCATAAACATGGACTTTGAGTTAAAGGCTGTGAAAACTTCTATAGGCAGATATTGTTACAGGGACAGGGTTATTTTAGGAGAACTCTCTAAGCCCACTTATTTTTAATTAAAAACAGTGTTTTCATTAAGCACATACAGCAAATAATCTATAGCATTTTGAAGAAGGCTATATACCATTTTTCCTACATATTTTCCTCAGCAAAAAGAAGTTGATATGCACCTAGGCCTGCAACTGCCTTCATGATGACAATATAAATGATGTGTTCTGAATCATAATCAAGTACAGTCGGGCTTTATTCAATAACCCAAACAACTAATTATATGCCATGCTAGATAAATCAGTGTAAATATAACAGAAGCTAGAAACAGCTGGGTGGATGTCTAGGGATTTTGAAGCTTTCCTTTTTTTGTGGATAAAGTAAGCATACCGTGGACATTAACTTTTTTCAAAGGATTTGAGAAGCTTCGAAAAGTCTCTTTATGAGATACCATAAATACAAATATAAATTTGTGATATAGAAATTAATAAAATATAGAAAATTCTTAAAAATTAATGAAATCATCAGCATCCAAAGACAGTTACTATAAGCATTATGTGTCTCACTCTGGGTTACCTCTGTCCCATGATATAAACTTTATTATTTTATTTGTCTCCAATTATATAACTATTTCTTTTCTTGACTGTCTCTCTTAGCTGTCAGAACATTGTCTTTACCAGACTCTGGTGCATCATTTATTAACTCTGTGCCCAGAGTCTTCAAACCCTATCCCATCTCCAGCATTTATTATTTGTAGAATTTTGGATGATAGCACTTGTGATTAGTGTGAGGTAATATGTCATTGTAGTTTTGATTTGCACTTCTTTAATAATTAGCGATGTTGAGCATCTCTTCATGTGCCTGTTGGCCATCTGTATGTCTCTTTGGAGAAATATCTGTTTAGGTCTTTTGCCCATTTTTTGACTGGGTTGTTTTTTGTTGTTGTTTGTTTTTTAATATATTGAACTGCAAAAGCTGTTTGTGTATTTTGGATATTAACCCCTTGTGGGTTGCATTGTTTGCCCCATTCCATAGGTTGTCTCTTCATTTTGTTTATGGTTTCCTTTGCAAAAGATTTCAAGTTTAATTAGGTCTCATTTCTTTATTTTTCCTCTTGTTTCCATTTCTCTAAGAGATGGATTCAAAAAAATATTGCTGAGATTTATGTCAGAGTTCTACCTATGTTTTCCTTTAGGAATTTCATAATGTCTGGTCTTACATTTAGGTCTTTAATCCATTTTGAGTTTATTTTTTGTATATGGTGTTGGAGAATGTTCTAATTTCATTCTTTTACATGCAACTATCCAGTTTCCCAGCACAATTTGCTGAAGACACTGTCTTTTCTCCATTGTATATTCTTGCCTTCTTTGTCATGGATTAATTGACCATAAGTGTGTGGATTTATTTCTGTGCTTTGTATACTGTTCCATGGATCTATGTGTCTGTTTTTGTGCCAGTACCAAACTGTTTTGGTTACTGTAGTTTTGTAGTATAGTCCAAAGTCAGGGAGTGTGATTCCTCTAGCTTCATTCTTTTTTCTCAAGATCGTTTTGGCTATTTGTAGTCTTTTGTGTGTCCAATCAATTTAAATTTTTTTTGTCCTAGTTCTGTGAAAAATGCCATTGATATTTTGATAATTATTTCAATAATAGTATCATTACACATATATAAACTATTAACCAATTAGAAATAACAACCTAAAGTTATAAGCATATAGCTGAACATTTTAACTTGCTTCATGTTAGGTTTAACAACATGCCTTTTCAAATTAGGAAAATTCAGATAAGAAAAAGTTCCATATTTTATTATCAAACACTAACACTGTGGTCTAACAGAAGGTGAACCATTTGGTGTTTAAGGGCATAGATTTTATCTTGTATTAATTGTCATGGTGGCATAGCAAAGATAACTAAGGTTGGAAAAGATGACTCTCATTGTGAAACAGCAGTAACTACAGTAATTTACTAGGTTACAAAATTAGTTGCAGCTAATTTACCATTTACTAGGTTGCATTTACTAGGTTTAAACATCTTGATCATCTTAGTGGTGATGTAAGATAAGAAGGAAAATAATTTTGTATAGAAATGTGTAGAAATAATCTATACATAACTCCAAATAAACTTCTATTTTATATCTGGCCAATCAATGCATTTTCATTATTCTCTAAGTTTATGTGAACAATAAGGGTATACTTATGAACAAACATTTTTATAAGAATTTAATAAAATAATTTTAGTTTCATTCCTTCAATCTAAATTGTTTGAAAGCTATTATACAGGCAATATTTATAGGACTTATTGCTTTCTCAGCTGTAGGATTTACCTACATAAATAATTTTAGTTAATTACTTATAAAATATAATCTCAAAATAAAATAAAAGTGCTTATTGTGCATCAATTATCTGTTTAGACTGGTGCTTTGTCCTAAAGTAATTTGCAATCAACTTTGGGAAAAATCATATATTTGTGGATATACTTAGATAACTATATATGTAGTATGTGTATAAGTTACAAATTAAATCAAACAGCAAATATATAAAACAACTCATTTTTTTGTACCGGGTTACATAATAGTGAAATAAATACAATTATCCCACTGTCTGAACAACTAAAGATTTTTATAATTGTAGCACTTCATTATATATAAATTATACAAGAACAAGATATTAAATATTTAAATAAATAAAGATTTCTTACCTTTAAAAATTAGGTAGTTGCATTTAATATATGTCTAAGAGTTAGATAAAGCTACTTATTTCATCTTTAAATTTCAAACCTTTAAAGAAGATTTGGTGAATTGGTTAAATCTTTTGAACACCTGTGACCTATAGATGAAAAATAGACTTATTCTTTGCATAGTAAATTTTGATGTATTAAAAAGAGATAAATACAATGGGTCTAAGTCACTTAAACTAGCTAAACGGTGGCCTTTGTTTGATGGAAGGAAGGGTATAAAAGGTATTTATTTCAAGCTCATGTTAATTTGATTGACAAATTACATCATTTCCTCTACTACTTTTTTAATTAATTAATTAATTATTTTTTTATTGACTATGTTGGGTCTTTGTTGCTGTGCATGGGCTTTCTCTAGTTGCAGCGAGGGGGGCTGCTCTTCATTTTGGTGCATGGGCTCCTCATTGCAGTGGCTTCTCTTGTGGCAGAGCACAGGCTCTAAATGTGTGGGCTTCAGTAGTTGCGGCACATGGGCTCGATAGTTGTGGCTCATAGGCTCTAGATCACAGGCTCAATAGTTGTGGTGCACAGGCTTAGTTGCTCCGCAGTATGTGGTATCTTCCTGGGGCAGGGAATGAACCCGTGTCCCCTGGATTGGTAGGCGGATTCTTAACCAGCACCATCTAGGAAGTCCTCCTCTATTACTTTTAACTCTTGCTTATCTACTCCCTTTATGGTTTAACACATTTAATGTAATAGCAGTCATTCATACTTCCGTTTAAGTAGCAAATTTTCATGAATTTCTCATTAACAACCCACCAGCTCTTGAAATAGACATTGAGTCTTTCAGGTGGTATTTTATAGATGGCTATTATAGGAAACAGTGCTGCTGGTAATCAGGTTTTTTTGCTGTTTTTAAATTTTATTTTTTATTTTTTCCTCACATAGAAATATTAATTCTATTTGTATAGGATTGAAAACAAAAACATTATATTTAATTTAAGTGATGATAAAATATATCAAAGTTTCCTTTCTTTTTAATTTGATTGACTGCATTTTGTACAAACTGAGAAAAATTCCCAAGCCAGGTACAGCCTTGAGGTGAGAATATAGCTGATATAACTACTATTCTGAGTGACAAAATTCTTTGGGGGCAGTTCATTTCTTTTCTGCCTAGTATCATTTCATGAAAGAGCAAGGAGTGATTCTTTCATTGATGGGGGAGGCAGCTGCTGACAGACATGGAATCTTAAAACAGCATATTGCAGCAACTGACCCTTTCTTTCCCCATAACTACTTCAAACTCTCTCCATTCTCTTTAAACCTCCCCCATTGCTAACTTTCTATCTCCACACTGCCCAACACTTGCTGTCTAGATAAAAGAAAAATAAATGCCACCAAAAGGCATTTTCTTTGCTTTTTTTGTCACTCTTTTTGGGAAAAACTGAGTAACATACTTTCGCTGGGTGAAGTTCATATTTCTGATAATCAAGAAATACTATGATGTTCCAGTGTTTTTCCTTTTACTCAGGAAACCACTAGATAGTAATAATATTGGCCCTTACTTCTGCTGAAGTATATACACAAAACTTCATATGTAAACACACACAGACACACAGACACACTCATACATGTGCACATACACATATTTAGATTTTTCAAACACAAATTAACTTCATTTAATGATCATTTGATTTTTTTATCCAACTTATGGATTCACGGTTGTAATAAAGAGTCTGACTTTATTGTTGATGTCTGATCACTGGCAGTTAGTTTTCAAGTTTCACTCTTCCCACATCCTCTCTTGCTCCATATTTGGGCAAAGGGATGAAAAAGCTCACATAGTCCCTCTCTTCACACTAGTGGGAAGTTCAAACCATTTACAAAGCACATCCCTGTCAGTGTGCTGCCACACTCTCCTTACCCCAGCCCACCTCCTAACCAAACCAAAATCAGAGCCACTCCACCCCTCCCTTTGCTCAAGGCATTTTTTGCTCTGGCTTAGGAGCCTACTCTCTCCAGAAAGTGTCATGTGTGAAGTAAATTCTTACACACCTTGTTGGGTGTGTATTATCATCTGTCATCATCCAAAACAAAATTTTGTTTCGTCTGTCAAGAGGAAACACTGTGAACGCGACTGTAAACTTACGTAAAAGGTCAGCATAGATGTGACTTTTTTTTTTTTTTACTGATAATACAAATAAAAAGTTTGGGGGAGAATTGTTTTGGTAAAAGTGATATTTGTACAAAATTTGAAGCCTACAGAGTGTGTATTAGTCAGGGTTCTCCAAAGAAACGGAACCAGTAGGGTGTGTGCTTGTGTGTGTGTATTTTATATGTATAAAGAGATTTATTATAAGGACTTGACTTACACAGTTCTGGAGATGGGCAATTCCAAATCTGCAGTGTGGGCTGCAGGATTGAGACCCACAGAAGCCAATGGTGAAGATGAAGGCTGAGGGTGTCTGCGGGAGAATTTCCTTTTATTGGTCTTTTTGTTCTACTTAGACCTTCAGTTGGTCAAATGAGGCCCACCAGTTTACCTAACATTCTCTCATTTAAATATTAATCTCATTCAAAAACACTCTCCAAATTCACACATAAAATTAACCATCACAGAGTAAAACTTTAGTACTATTCATATAAAATTTATAATTGTTCTCACCAAAAGCTATCATATGCTGCTAATTAGTGTATATGTATAAATTTTGTAGACATGTCTATGTGTGTGTATGTTATAATTATAGTAACTGATGAAATTTGTGAAAGAGTTGTTGTTGGAAAATTCCTACTTCAGCCTAGAGTACAAGATTTCTCTCTTCATTTCTGATAACCAATATGATTTTAGAAATATTTGTCATTGAAAGATTTCTTATAAATTACCCTGTGTATCCCACAATAATATTGATATTTTAAATAAATGAATATATTAAATTTTGTTTATTCAAAAATAGCTAGAAAACTTTAGTCAAAGTGTCTTGCAGATAGAATGATTAAAACATTTTTTGAAGATTTTAGTGAACCACAAGTTTTTAAAACAAAGTTTGCAGAAAATAAAAAATGACCACTTTCATGACCCCACAAGCTGAACCTAGCACTCATCACTTTGGCCCATGTTGTCCTCCATACTTGTTCTATACCATACTTGCAGGAACTGAAGAATTAGATAGTACTCAAACACTACATGAAGATTTAATTTTAAAATTATGTAATTGAAATTTGAAATATCAAATTGTGGGAAGAATCTTCAATGAAATTTCAATTTGTAACTGGATAAGTATATACTATCCTGAAAGGGAAGCAAATTGCAAAGCAAAAATCCAGCAGCATAAAAACTTGGTCAACAACAACAACAACAACAACAACAACAAAACCTGGTCAACCATTCATGATTTGTGTTTTGCAAAATGTTTGTGGAAATTTGTTACTCAGAATAATGCCATTAAACCAAAACCTGTGAAATTATCTTACAGAAAAATCAATTTAATATGTCAATAATCTGACACTTATTAACCATTAAAAACTCAGTGATAAAGATTAAAAGTTAAAAATAATAGTATACTATTAAAATATTTTTTTTTTCTGAGAAATATCCATACATGAATATTGGGGATGTATAGCAGGGCTTTTACTTTCTAAATTCTAGATGATTAAGATAGATATATGTTTTAAAATTATACACAGTTTTGAAAATCATTTACATGGTGAGCAAACAGATTTTTCTAGTAGATGGCCCCTATAGAATAGTTCTAATTAAATCTATTTTCAAAAATAAAATTAATTTGAAGATAAACAAACAATATACATATTCCCTTTTTTGCTTTCTTAACTCTCACTCATCATAAGCCTCACTTTGAAGAGCTTATTGTTGCCTTGTGGGATCACTTCCATGATCCCATAAGCTGGGTCAAGCACACTCCAGCCCTGCTCTATTGCCCTTTACTACACTGCAGATAAATGGTCACTCCACTCTTTCTCACTTCACTATATTAGCAAGCATTCAAACACCCAAAGTCGTAACACTTCAAGTCATATCATAAGCATTCAATACCTGCTTTGTATTTGATTAGGTGTCATTTTGTTTTATTGGAATATGAGTGGTGGATATAAATATAGCCAAGATGGAAAAGTGAAAATTCTTGCATATTAAAGCTATATCCCAGTCTGTTTCTGGTACATGCCATTGATGGCATATACTGAATAATAAACAATTTCACTGGCATTAAGGTTACCCAAAGATAGTCCATCTCTATTGCTATTGTTGAGGCAGGGTCATCATTTGTCTTTATAAAGGCCGCTGAATATCCAGTGTGTCCACAATGGTTTCTGATTACCATTGCCAGTGTCTTTCCCTGTCCCAAGATTCATGCCCTGCTCCAGGGCTTATCTACTTCAGCCACTAGCACACTCCCTTCTGTTGATTACACCAGCAGATTATGGGCAACAGCAACAGTAGGTACACAACTACAATTGCTGGATCTTCCTTGCAAGCTATAGCTGAAAGCTAGAAACTTAAATTCTTTTATTTCACAAAATGTCAACACCTCCACAATATTCTATTACATGATCCCCAACTATCTCATTACAATAAGACTGACCACTGTTTCTAGGACTATTCCGTGCAATATTTACGTTGCATCAATGTCTGTCATGTCAGTGACAGAAGCATGAAAAAAAGCGAGTTCATTATAATGAAAAATCATTTCAATTGACTGAAAGAGCAAATTTAGTTTATTAGAACATGGTCTGTATAAACCCAGTTTAAACATGCAATGATCTTATAGGTCAAAGTACTTTGCAAGTTATAAGGACACATCATGAGCCCCTAACCAGGTTAACAATATTTCAAAGGTGTGCTATTACATATAGTTTTGGAGAAATTTTATGACAGCCTTGTTCCTACTGGAAAACAGCCTTAATTGGAGGTCTTGAGAAAAGGGGATTATTAACATATTTATGAATGAAAGATAATCACTATTGTGTGTATATACTATGTGTGAATGTATTTATAGGTTATACACTGGAAAATATGGAATTGAAGGTTTGTGACTCAAGGAATATGATTTATGATGATCATAAATCAGATTCATCAGGGATTACAATTTAGCTTTGTGCCTAACCATGAGCTCAGACCATAGAAAATTATTTTTTTAGTTGCAGAATTAAAGTATTATATAAGGTTGTTACCAAGGACATAGGATCTCTTCTAAAACACATCATGTGAGCCCAAACTTGTGTAAAGCTGGCCTTGTCATCCCACTGGGTATGATGAGAACTGCACAGGAGGAAAATTATCTTTTTAACTAGAATTTACAAAAAGGCATTTTAAGTTTTGGAGGCCCCAGCTGAATTGATTTAAAATCTACTATGGTTTATAATCACTAACTAGTGATTTGATTGTATATACAGTGCTAAGGAGTATACTGTGGTATATACTTGAGTCTTTTTGTTTTCTTTAAGAACTTTTATTGAGATACAATTGACATACAATAAACTGCATATATTTAAAGTCTACAATTTGATTTTTTTTCTTATTAATAATGTTCATATGGCAATCCCATATAATTGAGTCTTGAATAATACATGTCATTTCATTTGTAATACATTCAAGAAATCAAATAACTATAATGTTTGAGGCGTATTTCCTCCAAATAGCAATTCTACCTGTATACGTGTTCTGAATATTAAGTTCTCTAACACCAGTATAGAGTTTGGTAAGAATACAAATGGGATAGAATTAGATAATTTTTATTGGCAAATATTTGAATATGGAATATACAGTCTATAATAATTCTATAAATGAACATGAATCATTTAAAAATATTTATTATTTATTGACTGCTTTCTATGTATACAAGCTGCATTAACAAATTTAGTATTATATATCATCTCTTTTAATCATTGTAACAATCATACTAGGTAGAGATTATTATTTTATAGATGAAAATGCTTAAGTGTGGAAGCTGGCACTCAAACACATATTTGTGTGATTTGAAATTCATGCTGTTAACCTCTGTGCTGTAATATCCTATGTCAGGATTCCCGCTGTTATGGAAGATGTTACTGGAACATGAAGCTAGTTAATAATCAAATCTAGTTTGCATTTAGTAGTATTTATGTTTCAGAATCTAACTTGAAGTGTTATTGGTTTATTTCTTCTTTGTTATATCAAATAATGTTAAAATGTGTAAATTTGTGAAATTAAATCTCTTATTACCAAGTGTTTTTTGTAGAATAAGTATTTCTGAGCAGTAATGACTCGTTTAACTGTCAAAAAGTAATTGACATTGATAGCTATTCATTTACACACATGCATGAAAATTCATACATGCAAATTGGGCAGGCGGGTACAACTATTTTGTATTTACATGTACAATGACTTGTGTTTCCATACTGACTTCTGTAAACCTGTGAATATAATTATTACGTTTAAACAATACAACATAGGTTGCTATTTTGTTAGTTTGTAAGAGACAATAGTTTTCCATGTCAAAAGCTAAGGGGCCTTAAGAACTGCCTTAATGAAAAAGGCTACCTATAGTATAAGGGCAATCTATAAATAAAGAAATGTCACTGTGTTTTCCTACAAAGACTATTTGAATTGCTGAATTAGAAAAATAAAATGGTAGAAGGTGATGGGAAACTAAAAACCAGAGGGCAAATCCCTATATCCTTATATTTAAGAAACAGTAATCTGTAAAAAGAGATCTGATTCATAAATGAATTAGTTCACAGCATTCAGTACATAAAGTAAAATTCAAAAAACTATTTTTCCTATTTGAACTTGTAAAGCAGCATGAACATTCTTATAAAAATCACAAAATTACTGAGATAATTTCTCTTAATATAAATGAAACAAACCAAGGTGCTAAAATTTCATATGGTTTCATTCCTTTTGTTTCAAAGTGTGGGAAATATAGTTAGAAGAACAAACAAGGTACTATTAACAATAGCTTCTTCTGGGGAGTGAAAATGGGCCAGAAGAAAATATTTTTATTTTATAAATTCTTACATTTTTGAATTTGTAACTGTATGTAGCATTATCTATATAATGCAAACTTCTGATATTTAATTTTCTTAAATAACATATTGAAAGTCAGAATTTATGGGTAAGTAATATATTAAATAAAAATGTTTGGGAGAGCCTTGTATTTGGCAAGGATAACATTAATGTGAATTTGAGATAATTGCAGGGTAAGTGTCTGAGTAGTCCATTAGCTCTATCCCTGCTGAGAATTGAAACCCTAACAACAAATCAATTTATGGCTCTTAAAAATGATACTAAGTACATAAAATCTCTAAAAATGTATTCATTTATTTAAAAATATGTTATGGTTTTCAACACTACCTACCTGGTGGAGTAGAAATTCTAGGCATTCTATTGTAATTGCTGTGTATAACTGGCAGTATTTTGGGTGTGTGTAGGAGTGTAACTTAAGGATTATTAAAAACAAGACAGAGGAATAGAAACCCCTATTTGAAATGATGATTCTGGGTAAAAGCAAAGATAATACCACTGCAACTTAAAAACCTTATGCCTATAATTTTTATATCCACCTATTGTTATTATTACCACTATGTTGCTATTTTTATTATAATTAAATTTGTGTCTATACCTATACCAGTGCCTGTACTTTTATGTTTAACTACACTGATTTTCATCTTTACATAAGATGTGTGGGAAATGGTTAAAAGAACACTCAAATTTGCATATATGTGTTCTTGTAGAATTGATAAGTTATTGTGTAAATTATCATGCAATGAACTTGTCACACGAAAAGTACCAAAACTGTTCTAACCAAAAGCTAAAGATTGTAGCAAACAGGCAAGTATACAGGGATATAAAAAGAGAGAATATTTGACTACCAGGTCTGTTCTATATTTTCTAGAATGACTGTAACTATTATTTGTTTTATAGCATAGTATCTGTTTAGGGATTTTTTTCAAAATGTTCTAATTAATATAACCAATAGTAATATACCAGATTACTTTCAAGATAACGAAGGTTAAGGTTTCGTGCCCCTCACTTGCCGTGTGTTTATATGGTTACTTTTTTAGTATAATTTGCAAAAGTAAGATAATTTTAACAGTAAATGAATAAGAATGAGGTCCCTTTCCACTCTAACTTCTGGTCCATCACATTCCCTCTACTGTCTGACAGCATGGGGTTAGGTGCTAGCATTGGGGATAAGTTTGTACAGTTCACACAGTTGCTTATGCATCTTCCTAATACTCACATACTTTGGTGTTGTGCACAATAGAAGCATGTTAACAATGCTATAAACTTGGGCCATCCCAGCCACGCGTATCCTCCCACTCACATTCTTCTAGATAAACCAGGGTAGAGAAAAGTCTGATGTTTCTGTTGCCATATAAAGACAGAATCAAGGTTTATACAGACAAATATATTTTCTGGATTTTTTGAAGCATAGTTTTCTGCTTTATAAAATTTAAATATTGTAATTTTCCCACTCCAATTGCAAACATACTTTCATAGTTGATTTTAATGTGTAATTCTATGTTCCCAAAGCAAACTATTTAAGCTGACCCTTCAAGCTGGATAAGCTTCAGGCCTGAAAAACATGGATTCTGTCCCACATTCTCATTCCAAATCTTCATGATCACCCTTCAATGAGCTTGTCCAAGTATCCTGATTTCTCCATTTGTGGAACAGAATAATGAAATTGCCATCTTGAGGAATATTTCTGTTTTTAATAACATTTCAAATATGCCTTAAGCTCAGTCAATCTAGTTGGAGGCTAATATACCCACAGGAATTTATGTATCCTACTAGGAATATATTCTAATCTAAAATATTGAAACCATCTTAAGCATGGAGCAGAGAAACAATTTACACTTACTTCCCTGGGGTTCTCTTCTTTTTAAATGATTCATTATCCAGATCAAGGCACTAGACTCCAGGAGTAACAGAATTATTAATTAAGTTCATGGATTATAGCAATAAAAGTTAAAAAGAGAAAGTGAATAGTACTTTAAAAATATACATTCCATAATGTATTCAGTTATAATAAAATTGAATTCCCTAATTTTATTATTTGACTGTTTTTCAATTTAATTGTTCAGGATGAAAGAATAATCTCAATGTATTTTCTTTATGCCTTTAGCCACAATTTCTATAAAGAACAATTAAAATCAATTATTGCTCTATTTCTCCTTAAAAATGTCATTAAAAGTGCTAGAAATGGAAATATAAATTTGAAAATCTCTTCAGAATATCAGCTTTTCTCTTTCTTTATGAATTTCTGTGTTAAGCAGAGTAAGTCTTTCTATTTCTTCCCCCTGAAAGCTGATTTAAATTTCCAGAGAGAACACTCTCTTCCTTATGGCTTTCCACATTGACTGGGGACTTTTCCCCAAGGCAGGGTCTTTCTCTACAGGGAAATCTCACAGAATTTTTTCTAATCAGAAAATCTGTGAGTTGAGTTTCCTCTGTGAGAGGCAAAGTGATATGGTAGACTCCAGGGAAATACTAGTTCAAAGTTTTTATTTTTTTTTTCTCTTTCTTAAAAAAAATCTATTCCTTCAAGGAAAATGGAAGTATTGCTATTAATAATAAATACCACAAAATGAAACAGATATGCAGTGATGAGAGAGGCAGTTTGAACATCAGGGATATGAATGAGTATTGTAACCTGAAAAGTATCAGTTTGTCTCCATTTTTAAATTAGATAGTTAACAAATTATACTTTGTCCTACATAGACTCAGTTTCAGTTTAAAATGAGGACTTCCCAATGAATTGCATACCTTCTAGAAGCTACTCTGTACACAGGAATTTGTACAACTCTTAGCAACAATAAATTAAGATGTATTCTGAGAGATGACTAAACTGTCTTAGCCATTAAACTTTACTGTAGGCAAATGTTCCATATGTCTTAGATATACTGAAAAAAAAAAAAAGCTTTGTCTTGAGATATTCTAAATATATATATGTTAATTAATCTATATTTATGCCATTATTTGAACTTATTATGATTTTTAATTTTTATTAATGAACTGTTTTGTATATTTGAATATAGCATTAATTTTGAAAAATACATTAAGCTCATACATATCATTTATAACTTATAAAATATAGGAAAAAGAACATATGTAAATATATACATTTTTCATCCAAGAAGAAAATTGACATTAAGAGTAGAAATGTCCTATTAAAATTGTTCCAATATATAGTAACAAAACAATATAAATTGGTACTTGTCAAAGAGTATGTTTTTGATAGTGACAGAAACCTAAACCCTGAATATTCAATTTCCCATGATTTGATTTAATCAGTGTTTTTGTTTGCCCATATAGCTTTAATTCATGTGCATACTTATATTTACTTTTCATATATATTTGATATTATTTTTATAGAGAATTTTATGTTTTCTATTTTCAATTAATTCCCCCTTGCTATAGAGGTTTTTAAAAACATAGCTAAGCACTTTTTTCCCCTTTCTATCATTCCCCAGTTATATTAATACTAGCTGCTATATATTTCTTTCTAATTTTTTCCATATTCATGTGGTTTTAAACACAAACTTTAGCAATATAGAATTTTATGTGTATTATTGAGAGTAGGGAGAGAGAGAGAGAGAGAAAAGATTATAATATGTACATTGAAATGTGTATGCATTTTCAGCAATTTGCTTCATCTCTTCCAAATAATATTATATTATGGATATCCATTAAAGACAATAACTGCAAATGCAATCCATTTTATTCAATATTTACATAATATTTCAAAACGTATTCAAATATTCTATTTTTGCTAAACCTTGAAGGGGTTTCCAGCATTTCCCAAATACAAAATTTTGGCAGTATGCATTATTTTACATATAGTCTAAGTAGTGGTGCTTTTACTTCCAATGGCTTGATTCCTGGATTCCAGAATAGTTTCCTTTTGCACAGGTATTAGATTATTTTCTCAAAAGTCTGTAGCAGTTCACAATTCTTAAAGAAACAGGGTGATCTTTTTATCTCATCTTTCTGAGTACCCTGATGATGTATAATCATGTTTTTAATTTCACTCATCTAGTATGAAAAAGGTGTATATCATTTATCAATTAATTTGTATTTTCTTTTGTTCTAGTAGTGGTTAGTTGGTTCATCTCTCTGGATAGCATTTATAAATTGCATTCAATTTTCAACCAATCTTTACTATTTTATTAGACGTGTAGAAATTATGTATGTGGTACATATAATGTACTATCTGTTACATATGCTACAGATATTTTCCAGGTTTTCATTAGGAGTTTTTTTAATTACAAAAGAAATTAAAAGATATATCACAATATATATCTTAACAAATTAAGAATTATAACATAAAAGATATCTACCTCTTACATCATACTTCTTTGTTTCCGATATTGCTTTGAAAGTTTATCTTGTTAATAAAAAAGTTAAATTATAATTTACAGTTTTATTTTTCTAGAACTGTGATTTTTACCAGCTATTATTATTCAATGAAATTAAATAGCATCTTTCATTTATTACTGTACATGTCCGATGTACACATATTATGATTTATGAAACTCCATATAGACTTATAAAAGTCTCATGTCTGTAAGTACATGTATATATGTGTGTTTCTGGGCTGGTGCCCTACAAACTAATTTGTATAGAGTCTGTTACTAAGGTAAGAGTTTTTTTTTTTCTTCACACCTTAACCACCCTGTTAATATTTTATTTAGATATAAGGTACTGATTTTTATGGACTTTTCTTGTACCAAGTACCCTTACCAACTTCTATTATATACTATCAGTTGTTTACATTTATGTAAAATAATAATATTTATAAATAAAAAAATATTTAAAATATAAATGCATATATTTCTAATATCAACAGAAATACACTTTACTTCTTCCAAATTTTATGAGAAAATTAATTCTTATTAAAATGTTGAAGGGTAATAACCACAGCTGCCTTTTCTGCCTTTTTCCTGATTTTTTTAAAATTAATTTTTATTGGAATACACTTGCTTTACAATGTTGTGTTAGTTTCTACTGTACAGCAAAATGAATCAGCTATATGTACATATATATCCCCTTTTTTTTGGATTTCCTTCCCATTCAAGTCACCACAGTGCATTAAGTAGAGTTTCCTGTGCTATACAGTATGTTCTCATTAGTTGTCTATTTTATACATAGTATCAATAGTGTATATGTGTCAATCCCTATCCCCCAATTCTTCCCACTTGCCCCCATTCCCCCTTGGTATCCATATATTTGTCTTCTATAGCAGTGTCTCTATTTTTGCTTTGAAAATATGATCATCTAAACCATTTTTTCTGGATTCCACATATATGCATTAATATATGGTATTTCTTTTCTGATTTTAAACACATGAATTGATAGCATTATACTTTATAGAACTTAATGCTATACTAGTAACATTTTTTCAAAAGGCAAATTAAGTGGATTTTGTTTCACAGTAATAGTCTTTATATCCTTCTGCTGTGATGATCTACGGGTGATGCTGTATACTATCTTAAACTACTGTTTTAAATCTGTGGTGATTTGAGAAGTTAATTACCATTTTTACATTTTCACAAAGTTTTTTTTTTTTGCTTTTTTCATTTTTTTTATCTCCATAAATCTTTAAAAATAATACGAGAAATTCAGTGCAATTTTTCCATCATTCTTGTAGTGGAACATTACAATACAAAGCAGACAATTACTGCTTCCCCAAACCAAGTCATACTAACGCTAAAATTTTGACTCTTTTGTTTTACACTTCTGAGGAAGTAACGGTGACTGTTACTTACTGAATTAATAAGAAAAAATAAAACTGAAATGAGTTGAACATATACACTAATAGCAAAAACTTTGATAAAATGTATCTTTAAAAACAGTAGATACAAAAATTAGCCAATAAAATTGTATTTAATAGAATCAATAGCCCTAATAAAATTACTTAAGAGAATCAATAGCCTTAATAACAAAGAATTTAACATATTTTACATCATCAAAACTAATATTTATTTATTTATTTATTTATTTATTTATCTTAGCTCTCAAAAGTTTTTCAGATCTTTATTATTTAAGAGAAAATATCACCCCTTCTAGGTACATGGCCAAGAGAAATCGTATACGCATCGACCAGAAAACACATATAAGAATGTTTACTGCAATATCATATATACTGCTGGACATGACGCAAATGCTCATCAACAGTAAGATGGATAAATTTATGGTGATATAATCACACATTAGAATGTATAGCATCGAGAAGGAGCAAACCATAAATACAGGAAACAAGATTGACACTGACAAAATATTAGCAGAGGAAGCCAGATGCAAAAAAAAATCAGTACCTATACTGATTCTACTTATATGAGAAAATTAATATTTAAATAAAATCTTTTATGAAATGTGTATAATCATTACAACTTGTTTTAATAAAAATATGTCAGAAATCAAATAGAAAAATAGAGAAAGACAAATTGCACTGTTTGGGAACTTTTACAGGGAATTTATATTGCTCAAGAATATTTTTTACAGTAATTTCATTTTTTTCCTTCAGATCTTTATTGGAGTATAATTGCTTTACAATGCTGTGAAGTTTCCACTATATAACAAAGTGAATCAACTGTGTTTATATATATATCCCCATATCCCCTCCCTCCTGAGCCTCCCTCCCATCCTCCCTATTCCACAGCTGTAGGTTATCACCAAGCATCGTGTTGATCTTCCCTGTGCTATGCAACAGCTTCCCATAAGCCATCTATTTTATACTTGGTAGTGTATATATGTCAGTGCTACTCTCTCACTTCATCCCAGGTTTTCCTTCCCCCCATCCTCAAGTCCATTCTCTATGTCTGTGTCTTTATTCTTGTCCTGCTGCTAGGTTCATCAGTACTGTTTTTTTCTTTTCACATTCCATATATATGAGTTAGCATATGGTATTTGTTTTCCTCTTTCTGGCTTACTTTACTCTGTATGCAGACTCTAGGTCCGTCCACATCACTACAAGTAACTCAATTTCATTCCTTTTTATGGCTGAGTAACATTCCATTGTATATATGTGCCATGTCTTCTTTATCCATTCATCTGTGATGGGCATTTAGGTTGCTTCCATGTCCTGGCTATTGTAAATAGTGCTGCAATGAACATTAAGGTACATGTATATTTTTGAATTATGGTTTTCTCAGGGTATATGCCCAGTGGTGGAATTGCTGGCTCATATGGTAGTTCTATTTTTAGTTTTTTAAGGAACCTCCATACTGTTCTCCATAGTGGCTGTATCAATTTATATTCCCACCAACACTGCAGGAGAGTTCCCTTTTCTCCACAGCCTCTCCAGTATTTATTGTTTCTAGATTTTTGGATGATGGCCATTCTGACCAGTGTGAGGTGATACTTCATTGTGGCTTTCATTTGCATTTCTCAAGTGATTAGTTAAATTGAGCATCTTTTCATGCATTTGTTAGCCATCTGCGTGTCTTCTTTGGAGAAATGTCTATTTAGGTCTTCTGCCCATTTGTGGATTGGATTATTTGCTTTTTTGATATTAAGCAGCATGAGCTGCTTGTATATTTTGGAGATGAATCCTTTGTCAGTTGCTTCATTGGCAAGTATTTTCTCCCATTCTGAGTATTGTCTTCTTGTCTTGTTTATGGTTTCTTTTGCTGTGCAAAAGCTTTTCTTTCATTAGGTCTCATTTGTTTATTTTTGTTTTTATTTCCAGTATTCTAGGAGGTGGATCAGAAAGGATTTTGCTTTGATGTATGTCATAGAGTGTTCTGCCTATGTTTTCCTCTAGGAGTTTTATAGTGTTCAGTCTCACATTTAGTTCTTTAACATATGTTGAGTTTATTTTTGTGTATGGTGTTAGGCAGTGTTCTAATTTCATTCTTTTCCAATTTTCCCAGCACCACTTATTGAAGGGGCTATCTTTTCCCCATTGTATATTCTTGCCTCCTTTGTCAAAGAAAAGGTGACCATAGGTGCATGGGTTTATCTCTGGGCTCTCTATCCTGTTCCATTGACTTATATTTCTGTTCAAATCAATCAATGTGGTATACCATATTAACAAATTGAAGGATAAAAACCATATGATGATCTCAATAGATGCAGGGAAAGCTTTTGATAAAACTCGACTCATTTATGATAAAAAACTCTCCAAAAAGTGGGCATAGAAGGAAACTTCTTCAACATATTAAAAGTCATATGTGGCAAACCCACAGCCTACATCATTCTCAGTGGTGAAAAACTGAAAGCATTCCCTCTAAGAACAGAAACAAGACAAGGGTGCCCACTCTCACCACTGTTATTCAACATAATTTTGGAAGTTTTAGCCACAGCAATAGAGAAGAAAAGGAATTAAAAGGAATCCAAATTGGAAAATAAGTAAAATTCTCATTTTTTGCAGATGACATGATATTATACATAGAAAATCCTAAAGATACTACCAGAAAACTACTAGAGCTAATCAATGAATTTAGTAAAGTAGCAGGATACAAAATTAATGCACAGAAATCTCTTGCGTTCCTATACGCTAACAATGAAAAATCAGAAAGAGAAATTAAGGAAACACCCCCATTTACCCTTGCAACAAAAAGAATAAAATACATAGTAATAAACCTACCTAAGGAGGCAAAAGACCTGTATGCAGAAAACTACAGTAATTTATTTATATGTATTTGTCAAAATTAGTATAATTCATGTTAAAATGTTTTGTCTTTGTAAACATGAAACCAACCCTTTATTAAAGTGAAAATAAAGGGTTGGTTTATTTTGCATCAAATATCTAGAATGCATATCCAGAATTTTCTATGATGGTGGCTGCTGCTGCTTTTTTAAATTTTTTTAGACTGAGATAATTTTAAACCCCTGTCGACCATTTTATTTCCCTCCAATATTTCTCTTCCCTTAGTTATAAATCAAATCATTGTATCTTAAGAACTTGCCTAAAATATTCTAAGTAGTAGATCATATATTCTTATGTTTCTTCTTTTGGGGAAGAAATTTATAGGAAATTGAGGACATGCCTGTTTTATAACCTGCTTTAAGAAGTCCCTAGTGATTTTTAGGAAGAGAAGAATTAGTCTTAGAGAATATAGTGACACATTTGTTTGCCTGAGCACGACATAGCCCAGGAGATGGCTTTTGGAATGTGTTCATGTACATGAGACATGTTCCATAGCTTGGTTTTCTGACTTCTGTAACACCTTTGCTCCAGGAAGAAGAGACTTCACTATTTCTTGAACAGGGACTGCAAATTCCTACCTCTGTGTAATACCCTTCACCTAGATTCCCTTTACCTGCATCTCCTCCCTTAAAATATCTTTCCTTTTATTTCCAGGTTTAACTCAAGCCTCTCCTTCTCCAAGACGACAAAACAAAACAAAGAGCAAAAAAAAAAAAAAATGTTTTCCTGTATTGTTATTTGTATATATTGCTTATCAACTTTAAATGTATTTTAGCACCTTGATAACCTCAGTTCTATCTCAGACATCTGTATATCACTAAGTTATTCAAAATGATGTCTTATACAATAAGTCAAACAGAAAAGAAGTGATTGCCCACACAAGTGATGCTAACTACAATGGGATGCATAATAAAGTGCCATTAGAGGAGAGAAAAATTTTCTTCTCTCCATAGAGACAGGCTGCAGAGTACATTCTGGATGGTAAATGTATATTCATTGTATTTAATTTTAGCACTTGCTTTTCTCCTATTTTTATTGGTTGCTCCTAGAAGTGGATCACAGATTTATTAATAATAATGGCTCTACCTTCCCTGCATTGAGTGTTTTATGATGTCCAAAGTGCTTTTTACATATATTACAATTTTTGATCCTTACAACAATCTTGTGGATTTGGGAAAGAAGCAGTTTCTGGTCCATTTTTATCAGCCATAATAAGAAACAATTTTAGTCTCAAGTTCAGTATAGCTATTCATTCAAATAGTCCAAATATTGAAAAGACTGCTTTATCTTTTCATTTTAAAAGATGCTTTCTATGGCCTTAGTTATACATCAAAATATGCAATTTTAAAATCCTGCACAAATATGCACTGAGAATTCTCTATTCATTTTTTAGCACAAGGGTAACAAAAAGGTCTAGACAAATTAGAGTTCCAAGAAGTATAAATGCAATGAATAAATTAATGCCGGCATTGATAGATGAGGGAGCGAGTGAAGGAATTTCATTGTGCAGCTTGACTGAACAACTTTGTTTGCAGTAATATTTGTAAGGTGAGGGTATTGTTGTTTGGAATGTACTAGACAATTAAAAAGAATAATGAAATTGATTCCTCATCCTCAAGATTACTGGCCACTCAGTTTTAAATCGGCAGAGGTAGATCTCAGCTATTCCTGTGTATGTCAGGTCCATCTCATAAAGAAACATGAAGAGAGCAAGTCTATTGATACTGTGAAATGGTGCTCCTTTTACCTTTCCAGGATTACTGTTTAGGACACAATAATTGTCTAAGGTCCAAATGTGTGTTAAAATACAGGTGGGCCATTCCTCCCTGAAACACAACATAGGCTCATTTCAAATGAAAAACCGTGGATGGAAACTACTTTTGTCTACAGAACCCTCAAATGTGTTGCTGTATTTCATTATGGTCTAAAAAATAATGCAGTCAAGGAAGGAGAAGTTATAGATATATTTATGATGCATGATTGTAACTTTCATTGGATTGTGTGGTTTTTATCTAGAATGTTAATGGTTAAAGAAGGAAATCAGATTTTTTTTTCATTTTCTTTATCCTAAGGCATTTTATGATATCATATTACCTGCTCTACCGTACTCTCCAAAAAGTTACTGTATATGAGAACTGTCGTGTGCCTTTAATTTAGGTCCATATTATTTCCCCTGGGAAATTCTAGAAATGCAGGGTGGGAGGTCTGAAAATGGATAGGGAAAAAATCTGATAGAAGGAAACTTATAGAAAAGGAAAACAGATGACCTCCTACATCTTTGTCTTTTTTGATCCTTAAAATTCAGTGATAACTTTGTTTGTATTCACTCTCAGAACCAAATAATTGATACTTTTTGACCTCACATTAGTTGGAAAGTTGAGATTTTAAAAAATCTCTACTTGAAACTTTGTTTTCATTTCTAATTTTATTAAAACTTTCAATGGCACAGTTTCTGATTTAATAGTGGGAGGTTCAAAAAGTCCCCACTTTGATCTGATTCTTTAAAGGTAAATGAATCACTCAATAGTAATCGTAAACTCCTCTGCATAAGAGATTTGTGTAGAAATGAATGTAAGTTTTTTCCTACAATACTGTATCTCAATTTTAAAATATTTTAAAGAAAATCAGCCTTATAACTCTTCAAAATATAGGAAATCTTTTGTAACCTTCCAATGAATTATTTTTTATTCCTATAGTAAGTCAAAATATGTCATTGATGATCTTTACTTTTTTTTACTCCAATTATTAAAGGCATCATCTATGTATAGTGTTTAATGAGATGTACTGTATAATATGGTTAATGTTTCTTAAATGATTACTCTTCATTATGCTTTCTTTTAAGCAACTTATATAAATTGACTTGTATAAATTTTCATAATTCTGTGGTGTAGGTTTTACTGTGATTCTCAATTTAGATTTAAAGAAAACAACACAAGGAAAGGTTTAAACACCTTGCTCTAGGTCACTTAGAACTGGACTTTGACCCCAGACAGCCCTGTTCAGAGGCTTTGTTCTCAACCTGTCCCTACTTGTGCCACGGCATAATGCTACAAGCTTTAAGCTATATTTTTACACTGTTCACATAAATGTCTTTGGTTATAAATATTGTGCTTTGTGTCAAAATTTCAAACATAAAAGCCATGTAGCTAGACAGAGCAGTATTTTGGTTACTTTAAAATTATTTTTTTCTATTAAGTTTACTGTCCAGTTTCAGTGGTGCAAGAGTTCTATCTTGCATTATTTACCTCTATGTTCTTTTCAGTGCTTGCTTTTATAAAAAATTGTCTTTTTTTTTTTTCACATATCTTAAAAGCTGTACCATGGGAGGTAGGTGTAGGAGTCTTGAAAGTCAAGGAATGTGACCAGATGTGTGAATAAAGCCTCTCTTGCCACACACATACACGCATACACACACACACTTAATTCTTGCTCTGCACTAGGTTATTTCAATATTCTTGATCCTGTGTTCAAGAAACTATATCATTTACTTGTAGATCTGGAAAATTAATCTAGTCCTTATGGAGAATGAGATTGTAGGCATTTTAATGAAAAGGGCAGATTACATTTTCCTGTTTCTAGGCAGTGAGAATGCTGTGACAGAGCTCCCCAGACTTCCAGGGTGTGCACTTACGGGAGCCTTCTGGAGTGTCCTCATAGGGAACCTAGATCACATGCCTGTTTCTTTTTCTGCCTGGGTTTCCTGCTCAAAGTTATTTTTGTTTGTTTGTTTGTCTTTTCTTTTCTTTTTTTTTAATCCCCAGAGATATGGCTCAAAGAAGGCACTGTAGAATCTGTTTACAAACTAGGGATATGATTTAATTTCTTCATCTTCAACTATTGAGTTTCTTCTTGGAATCACTAGTCCTGTCTGCTTTTTGACACTTATAGATGAAAGCAACCTTCTTTCTACCATCCTACCAGGCAGGCTTCCCCTGCCAGGGCTATGCTTTTTTGGTATGTAATGCTGTGTGACATAAAACAAAGGATGGCTTTTTATTGTCTTTCTAGAACCTAACACGTGCTTAGGATACCTCAGGTGCTCAATAACTTTTTGATAAATTAAGGATGCATCAATGAATCAGCATAAGGCAATTTGTGAAAAACATGGCATATTTGACAAAATGGAAGTTGCTTTACCTTTGGTCTCTGAGAGGACATAGCTGTCACATTCCCTTAATGAAAGAGTTCATGTATAACTGTTCTGAAGATTACTTTTAAAGTGTACATGGATTCTGTAAACTTTAATGATTCTAATGAAAATAGACTGATTTCAATAGACTGAACTTCCTGGCTTTTGAGAAAATCATTCTCAAATTAATGCAGATTAATTTAATGTTTTATTGTCTGAAAGGAGTAAATGCCAATTAATATTGTAACTATGTATCTTTAGTAAATATCAGAAATAAATATTATTGTGCGCAAACTCCCTATGGCATTATAGTTTTAACTAGAGTGGGACTGGTGTCTCAACTGTAATAGTGAGGATGATTTTCAGACTTCAGAAAAACCATATCTAACAAAAGTTAAAAAAAATACTTTCTGGGAAATTATTTTTTTAATGGTTGGACATGGGCGTACCCCAGGTCACTAGATAAACATTTATATACTGGAATGTTTACATGGAGTGCTCAGAGTATACTGACATAAGTTACTTGTTCCTCTTCATTAAGGAACTGGTAAACGTGCAGAGCGGTGACACGAAATTCTCTTTATTGAATCAGATCTAGATCCTCTTCCATGAATTTCAAAACCATCCTGTCCCACACTACTTACATCCATTGCCACTTTCCTGATTCAGGGATGTTTATTTATGTACATTTCTTCCTCCTATCTGCACAATGTTGCCTGAAAACTTTATAGATTAACTCCATGAATTTTGATCTCCATGACAGTCTCCACCTCTGTGACATCGTAGCCTCATCATCTGGTTTTGCTTTGGTTTAGAAAATTCTTTGGGACATTTACCCTCTTGGACTTCAGGAGTCAAAACTAGTTCCTTCGGTGAAAAGAGATACTTTCTGCTTCAAGTACAAACTACAACCTGATCTACTATAATCAACCTTTTTAAAGCTAATGCTTTAATATGAATAAACTTCCTTCCAAAATGGTAGCTCAGGAAGGTGTTGAAGATGGTACCATAGTGTTACTTTATATCTAATATCATAAGAATGACACTGGCTTGCATTCACTGAGATTTCTACAGGACATCAGGATTACATGAAACTTAAAATTGTCATTGGATTATCTGTTTGCATGAACATGCAATGACAAAGATATGTGAATATATAAAGGAATGTGCCTCTCCTCTTTGTTTTCTTTCTTTCTTTCTTTCTTTCTTTCTTTCTTTCTTTCTTTCTTTCTTTCTTTCTTTCTTTCTTTCTTTCTTTTTTCTTTCTTTCTTTTCTTATAATCAAAATATCATACAGATATCTCAGTATCTGAAATTTTCATTGTGGTGATAGACGGTGTTAAGAAAACTAGTCATTACTGTTATTTTTGGAATAGTAGAAAATGCTAAGGATGGATTTTTTGAGGATGGATCTTTGTTCCTTAACTCCCATAAAATAAGAATCAAAAATAAAATTGCATGTTAGTCTTTATAACTACCACTGAATTCATAAAGTTCTCTGACAAAATTATTTGATCACCAGAGACAGTCATTTTATTAATATTTCATTGTAGTTGAATGGTAAGTAGCATTCTAAGATGGCAAAACTTTCTATATATGAGTTATATTTTTAAATTTTGATCTTAGATCACTCTACTCTATGGATAGTAAAAACAAGCAATGATAATGCCAAGGAAAACAAAATCTTTATATTGAGCATGAAGTGTGAAACACGTTGTTAATATCCACAGTTTGTCTTTAAAGATATCCAAGCTATTTTTATTTATTCGTACCACCCTAAATATACTATTATAAATATCCTAAATCATTATCAATCTATATATTAATATTAATGTACTGTTTTGTTATATGTTAAAAGGAAAGTGGAACAAAATCCTTTGCTGTATTGTATTTGATATGAAATCAGCAACATTTCTCCTATTTTAGTGCTTTCCATCAGTTGATCGATGTGTTGTAAGTGATTTTCTTTACCATACATTTAAGAGTGATTGGAAGTACTGAATATCATGGTGTGAATAGCTTTTACTCTTAGGTATGGAAAAGAAATTGATTTTCACTTGTCCTAAACATCCCCAAAATTGTTAACACTTTCTGAAGCAGAAGATGAAGCAGTAACTTAGAAATTCTGCCAGAATTCCTAAAATAAAATGCATGAAAGACTGGCATCATGTAATATCGAGGTTAGAAAATTATAATTCATAAACAGATGAACAGATTATGTTTTTAAACAACAAGTCAAATTGAACTAAAAATTACACACAGATGTTGGGTGATATTTATAGTAAATATGTGTTTTCTTTATATCTTCAGTACTGTTATTTCTACAGAGTTAAAATATTTTCAAGCTTTTATAATAAACCTTAACCAAAAGATGTTAGAGGATGTTACCTCTGATAACTCAGTAGCTTTATGTACAAGAGAGTTTTGAATTTCCAATACAATCAATAGAAAGTGTATTTTCATAGATTCATAATTCCCAAAATGGATGGCATAGAATTTATTCAAATTGAGATATACTACAGTATCAACCTCACAAGGGTATAAATGTTAAAGAGTAGGATATGTGAATAGGACAGACTGAGTGGCTGAGGATTTCACCAAGGCTTTCTCTTCAGGTCATTTAATCCCTCTTCTGGTCTTACTTTTAATGATTATATACCCCACATGAAATGTGAGGAAATACAAGTCCAGAGAGCTTATGTGACATCTAAAGTTATAAAATCAGTAGCAGAGTCATTTTTTATTCATAGTATTAGCATTTTAATATTATTATTGCTTTTGAGTTGCAGAGCTAGGATTCAAATAGTGGTTTTTGCAACAGCCACAGTTTCAATTAGGAAAGTACATGAGGAGCAAAAATTCTCTCAAGGAAATGTTGAGTGTAGATATGGTTCTGTTCAGCCTTATAATGACACCTTCCCTGTCTCTCTGTGTGTGTGTAAAAGAGTGATGGGCTGAGCTGGGCATCTAGAATGACATTGGGCAAAACCTTAGAGAAGCTAGAGGTATTTCAATCTGCAGAAGGGTCTAACTAAAATTAATGATTGTCCCAAGGCCTGCGTTAATTTCTACCTCATTGGAAATTCCTGAGGTAAAAAACTTATTGTAATTATCTAGGACAATAATCTATTTCCATTTTACACTTAATGATAAAGTATTGTTGCATCATCTTAATGCACTCCAAATTTATCAGGAATACACCTATATAAATTGAGGCAATAATTTGTTTTGATTAGGAGTTACTAAGAATAGTTTGCAATTATAAAAAATGCATCACCAATGGCATATTAGTCAGGGTTCTCTAGAAAATAGGACCAACTGGAGATACACACACACACACACACACACACACACACAGAGTATAAGTCTGCAGACTAGAGACCCAGCAGAGGTGATGTTCCTGTTTCAGTCCAAAGGTCTCTTGCTGTAAGACCAGGAAAAACCAATGCTGCAGAAGAAGTCTGTAGGAAGTCTGCTGGAGAATACTCTTGCTCTGGGGTGGCCAATGATTTTGTTCTCTTCTGGCCTTAAATTGATTCACCTGTTTTACTCAATGTCCACCAATTTAAATGTAATCTTATCCAAAAACACTTTCATAGAAACAATCAATTATGTTTTTTAAGCTCTTTATTGGAGTATAATTGCTTTACATTGTTCTGCCAGTTTTTGCTGTACAACAAAGTGAATCAGCTATATTTATACATATATCTCCATATCCCCTCCCTCCCGTGACTCCTTCCCACCCTCCCTATCCCAGCCCAGAATTATGTTTGACCAAATACCTGTGCACATTTTGGCCCAGCCAATGACACAAAAATAACCATCACAAATGGCAACACTGTTCTGTTGCTATACAAAATATGTATTCATTATTTATCAGGGAATGCCAAGTAGAAAGAGGATGAATTGGCAGTGTTTATTTAAATGACAAAATACATTTTTATATCCAAAGTTTTCTTATATAATTTCTCTGTGGCTTTATTATAGTTCTGCCAAGATTTTACACGTTGAATTGCATAGTATTTTATTATACATTACATTTAAAATTTCTTTTCATTCTATCATTCTATTAATTTAAAATATATACACACATATACACAGTTTAGATTGTTTATTGATTATCTTTCAGCACAGTTAAAGGGATTTCATAAAATATTTATTAGAAAAAGAGAGCATTTGGTCTGTGATGATTGAGCTATTGAGATATTGTTATACTGGATTGATAAATTTTGGAAATGTACATAGGTAGTCCTTTCCAAGTGAGGCCCTCTAATGAAATTTCATAAATGTCTTTTGTGAAACAAACCTTAGACCAATTCAGACATTTAATATTTATTTTTTCATGATTGTTTTGAACTGACTACTCAATGTTTCTATTATTAGACATTTTACTCTATGGTTAGCTTATTCTTGCATACTGTAATTCTGTCATAAGTCTTCAAGCATTATAGACTTTGGTTGTTTTTTTCAGCTTTTGGAGGAAAAAAATCTACTGTGTGTGCATAACATTGACCATATTAGATAATAAGCATGATCTCTTTTTTTGGACCAACTTTTAAATATGTTTATTTGAATCTTTGCTTATAGGTAGTTATGTGATTAGTTCTTGCCCTGACCTGTGATTATACTTGCCCTGAAGTGAGGTATGTTACTCCCAGGCTCAGGTATTTAGGAGAGGATATCTTTTTTTCACTTTCTTCTCTTCTCAATGATGGAAAAATTAGACATTACATGTTAAAGATGGTGAAATACCACAAGGTGGAAAGAACTGAGGTCTCCAAATGAGCATCAAAGCAGAAACCCCTTTCCTTTCATCTCCCCTCCCAAAACCACTACCCTACAATGTGAATGAGCCGTAACATTTATGATGTTAAGTCAGTGATATTTTTCCGTATTTTTTTATGGCAGGCTGCCCATCCTGACTAATTAATATATTGTGTAAGCACTTTTCACGCTTCCTGGCACCAAGTAACCACTTAATAAATGATAGCTGGTACTATCACTTTTTATGTCAGGTGATAAAATACATTCTTTATACCAAATATGCCTGCAGATAAAAGCATGCTTCTTACCAGAAATGCTACCTTGTTTGGTTTGTACTAAGTAATTACATTTCAAGTAAATATAATGTCATGTACCAAATTCTTGACATGTCCAGATTACTTATTTTAATATTTGTAACTCACTTGATATGAATATTTCTGGCATTTCCCTGTTTTCTGTTATTGTCAGTTTAAGAGACAGCCACATGTCTCTTCTAATAGCTTAATCTATTTCAGTAGCCATTATGCTGTATTGCAAAATTTAAAACTAGTATCATTTTGATTTTTTCATGTTCCTTCATTCATTCAGCACATATTTACTGGGTTACTGATTTATGCTGAACACTCTGCTGGATTTCCTTCCATGATTGATGCCATTCATTGCCTACCACAGAGTAGCCCTTGCTCCATTTGTTGAATGAATACATATTGAGATGTATTTTTCTTTTTTACATATAGGAAGATACTGACCCAGTATCCTCCAAATAGGTAGTTTACATAATATTATCTGAATTATTCTCCTCTTTATTTAGTTAGTTTTCTTTTGATTGGAAAATTGTGAATGATATTAAGTAATCTACAATCTGGCTTACTGCATGATTAAAAATGATGATTAGGAAACCTTGGATGAAAAAAGCAAATATTTTCCTAGTCCAGAGTACACAAAACAGTAGAAATTGCCCAGCTGATCCATGAGTGCAATGTTTAATCAAGTTTCACTTTCATTTCATCAACCTCTTTTTGAAGTTGCACAGTTAACCCTCATATAGATAAAAATTGGTATTCTATTTTTAGTATTTATTAGGGAGATAAGAGAAATAGAAATCATTAATACTTGGAGGCAAATATGCTCTTCTCAGAAAAAAAAATAGATAAATAAATAAGTGAATAAGAACAAGATTTAGGAGAATAAGAGAACCAAGAAAACAAGATGTAGCCCAGAATTGAGGGAGGATAATAATCCTAAATATGTTACTAATTTTAAGATAAGGACATTTACATTTCTACCTAAAGTTTCAAAAATACATGATTTTTCTTGTGTTTTCTCATTCTTGCCAGGATCAGGGTAAGCTGGAGTTATTCATCTTTTCAATGACAATGACAAAGAAAACCAATCTTTATCACTGAAACATTCATCATCATAAAACATAGCATACTTTTTTAGTGTGATAAAGAATCACAGAGCATATGACTAGATGGCTGATTGTAATAGGAATGACTAATATACTATCCAGGTAAAGAAGCCAAGAGCATA
Source organism: Hippopotamus amphibius kiboko (assembly GCF_030028045.1). Taxonomy (NCBI): domain Eukaryota; kingdom Metazoa; phylum Chordata; class Mammalia; order Artiodactyla; family Hippopotamidae; genus Hippopotamus; species Hippopotamus amphibius. The sequence goes on along the minus strand of NC_080198.1, from coordinate 56,046,851 downwards.
TTTTACTAATACCAGAAGACAACCTTTAAAAATACATGCTATTTGCTTCATTAGAATCGATCTTCCTACAGGCATAGGGCATATCTCTCATTGTGAAACATGGTTTAATGTTCATTTAAATTGTATTATCTTATACAAGTAAATTAAAAAGTTACTAGTAATCTGGGAATTGATTATTGGATATGGTAAATAATCTATATGTCTTAGATTGAGGAAATCTTAATTGAAGAATAAACTTTACTTGTATGTAGGGCAATTTTATGTCTTTTATTTGCTATTATGAAAGATATTTTAAGCTAATGACATGCTTCTATTCTCACATTAAGCAAAATAAAACAAATAAGTACTGTAATTAGAATGACTTTAGAAGTTGTGATTCCATAGTCAGATAAAACCTTAAAAGATAGTAAGAATTAATTTCCATATTAATTTCTAATATGAGAGAATATATTTACATGTTTTAAGAGCCAAAAAACTATAAAAATATATTCAAGTTATTTAATCACTTGATTAAGAGTTTTCAAATGTCATTAAGTATAATATAGGAACAAGACTATGTAATCACATTTGGTTTACAGAGTCATTGGCATAAGGACTACAAACGGGCTTTCTGTGGCCATCACTGTAACAGACAAGAAACAAGTCATTATTATGAGTAAACCTATACTAGTCTTGAGAGCGCAGCCAACAGAAATGGTTACCTGATATAATCACTTCCTTACTGGATGATGAACTTCCAACTGAAAAGGATATGTAAAGTTAAATTTAGAAATGTTTAAGTAAATCATACCCACAATATTGACATCTTTAAAACACTTGTTATAGAAATATTTGTAATGTTTAACAAAATATAACCTATTAAGAGTTAAAAAAATCTCTGTAATTCCAACTCAAAGTAATTTCAATTCAAAATAAATAATTTCACACTTGGTTTAGACTTGAATTCTAAATTGAAATCTTACTAAATTTTTATACAATATTGAAACATTCCAAGGATTTCAGATTATGTATCTATTGGGGTTTTTGAAGAGTTCTCATTTTGCTGTAGGAGACTAGCATGAAGAAGATAATTAAATAAAAATTTATAACATCTAAAAGCACTTCTTATTGTAGGTTTATAAAAATTCTCCCCTTCATCTGCTTTTTGCTCATCAAGAGTTTAATTGCGCACATGGTTCATTGAAGGAATACTGACACATTGGATACAATATATTATAGTCTTTGTACCAAATAAAGAAAGGTTTATAAAAGTATTTGGTGGGAGTACTTCCAGCCTGAATAAAGTGGTATAAAATCAGCATTTCTCTCCATTTTGTAGAAAAATGAAAAACAAATTTCAGAACCAGTTAAAATCTAGACTCCCCCAAACAGTAGTGGAGATTAATTATGAAGCATGCAAAAGAAACGAGAGCTAAGACACAGGATGAAATCTATACAGATGATTCAAATATGGAAGAACCATTATACAGATGACCCTTAAACAATTTAAGTTTGAACTGGGTGGGTCCACTTATACATGAGTTGTTTTCAATGGTGTATACTACAGTACTACAGGAACTGGGGTTGATGAACCCTTTCCAAGTGACACTTTTGCCTTTCATGAGGTTTGGCTAATGGGAGCAAGTAGTACAGCCTCTGATAGAAGGAGGAGAGGGAGGCTCTGGGCATTTATAAATCGGTTTTCTCTCTAACAGACTAATCTGTTAAAGGCTACAGGTTTTGTCAGGAAGCCCATTTCCACAAGGCTCCTTCTCCCTTTAGGCACAAAGGTACTTTTTCTAGCCTGAGGTTTCCTTTGCTACTCTTGTTGATTCTGCTAAACAATGCCATTCCTTTTTAAATATTTGCTTCATACATATTCCATTATTTCCTACTCAACCTTCAATGACTCTGTAATTTATACCAGAAGTAGTTTTCAACATAGATCCCAAAAGGGATTTAGGAATTGAGATACTCAATATTTGAGGACTTTTGGATCTTTGAAGAATGGAATTGAAACACTGGAGTGGACCAGATGGCCCTGAATCCCCAATTATCTCTGAATACTTCTTGTTGAGAAAAGTATGTCCTATGTCCCATCTGAGTTTTTCCATGCGTAAATACATTCTAATGACTTTAACTGGGGTTATCTCACAAAAAGATGTCAATTGCCCTTAGTGCATACTCATTGTATTTCAGCTACTATAAAAATCAAATTTTGGCATAGCCTAGGTAGAGAACAATGGACCTGGTCCAGAAGAAGATGTCTGTATTTTGAAAGAGTTGCAAAACTGTAAAAATTTGTGGTGGCAGGGGACTGGGGATTATGTAGAAGAGCGGATATTAAGATAATTAGACTAACAAAGAACAAGCAATGTCTTGTCTTAACGATGTGGGATTTAATGTATTGGCTTAAAAAATTGTGACATTAATAGTATCTAAGCTGGTTAATCAAATCTGGATTCAACATCAAGGGTCCAATTTATGCTCAGGAATCTTCTATTCAACTGTATTCCACAGTAGAGTCTAAAATACCTTCCCTTCAACAGTAGAAATACTGAAGAAACTAAGAAATGTATTAGGTGCAGGGAAGAGGGAAATGTACCACCATCTCTGAAAATCTCTGAGTTTATTTTTGCTCTTTCTAGGTGAGAGGTGATTATGAGAGATATTGCAAATGGAATTAGGCTCCCTGCTTTCAATGGGAATAATGAGCATTCTGAACAGTAGGAGCCAGTTGGTAGCACTTAACCTTCAGAGAGCCCAGTAGACTAAATGCTGGGTGAAATTACCATAACCAGGCCACAGGGACAGATTAGTAATCACAGTGTTTTGATCAGCAGAGAATTATGGAGAAAGCTAATTGATTACAGGGTCTTTAGGATGGGAACAGACGGGGAACATACAAAGATGCTGTCTGGAATGTATAATTAGAAAAATTCTTGGTGTGGTGAAAAGAATTCTATATCATCAGTATATCCACATGCAAGCTCATTCACACACACACATACACACACCCTCAATAAATAAAGAGTAGATGAATACATCCTCTGTAGTAAAAACAACCACAAAGTTATCTATGTCTATGTCACAAAAATCCAGTGTTGTTTATTGAGCAAATACAAACATAACCCTCACAAGAATGTACACTATCAGCCAATTAAGTATTATTATTTTCAAATTGTATCCAGTATATTTAGAACAGAGAAAGAAATGAAAAAAATGTGAAACATGGATAGGAAGAAGGTTTTTGTAAAATTCCAAAAGATACAGTAATATACCTAGGAAACTGAAGGAATTGTACCAATTTCTATTACAAAATAAGAGAATATAAAAAATAATAAGACCAAAAGTAATATAGTCACTAACTTCATATGCACAACATCAGTAATAGAAGAAAAAATTATTTCAAATGCAATGGAAATATTATATATCAAATAATAAATTCAAAATGAAAATTAAAACCTACCTGAATACATTCTTAAGGAGCATACAAGTATTTTTGAAGAAATGGAAAGACATTCAATGGACATTCAAAATATAAAATATTTTATTTTTCTTTAAGTAAATTCACACATTTAAGGTGATGTCAATTAAAATAGCAGGAGATTTTTGTTGCTGTTTTATAAGAAATAAATGATCTAATTTCAGGTTCACATGGAAAGATAACTAAGCAAGAGTGACCATGAATATTTTTGAAAGAAGAGAAATGATAGAGTCTTAGGTTTACTTGATGTTAAATCATAGTACAAAATTAGGATAGTTAATAAAGTGTGGTATCGATGTACTAATAAGCTTATGTATCATGAAAACAATGGATTTTAAAGAAAATATATGCTTGATATATATATAATAAAGATGACATTCCAACTTACTTTGGGAGATGGATTATTCAATAAACAATGTTGGAAAATCGGGGTAGTCACATAGGAAAAGCATCATTTTGGAACTTTTATCCAAAATTACAACAGTATATGACATTCCAAATAAATCAAAAACATCTCAAAACTATGAACAATGCAAATGGTGGAAGAACACTTGGAAAACTTGGCTCATAAAGTAGGGAAAAGTTTGTCTCAATATGAAACTAAAATATCAGACATTATAAAAAAGTGATTGATACTTTTGCTATACAAAATAAAAAATTATGAAGAAATCTTAAAAGAAAAAAGACTTACCTTTTGGGAAAATATATTTGCAACTCATCTGAAAGACAGTGGTTAATTATTTACTATATGGCCCTACTAATGGATAAGAAGATCAACAATTATATTTTAAACAATTTATAGATGAATGAACAAGGCTCTTAAGGATAAAAAATCTCTCTCAAAAATTTTAAAGATTGCACAGAAATACAATCTTAACAGTAAGCTTGGCAAAAATTCAAGTTTGCTAACAACTGTGTTGGCAGTTATTAGGTAAACACATACTCTTAAAAATTGTAGGTGAGTATACAAGTTGATAAGATACTTAGAGCAATTTTGAAATCATTTTCAAAAATTTTAAATATACACATTTTCTAAAACTGAAATTGTTTTTCCCTGAATTTATTCTATAGATATTTTCTATGAATCAGAGAAGGTATGTAGAATTTTATTCACTCAGTGATTTTTTATAATAATCACAAAATACTGAACCTAACTTTAATATCCTTTAATAAGGGGAACACAGTGATAATATATTATTGTCTATACAGGCTTTAAACATAGGCTAGGAAGAATAATATACCTTATATTGAATATTATCAATATATTACATACATATATATACACACATTTATATATATTATACACACACACACACACACACACAATATATCAACATAGTACATATCAATATGGTGGTTAATAAACTACTGAAAATATTCATAGCTTAAAATAACAATTGTATTTTGCTTCCACATTTTTGGGTTCAGATATTTGGAAAAATTTGCTGGGCTACATGCCTCGGTGTCTCCTCCCTCTGGGCTTTAAATCCAGAAATTAGTTACGTATATGTCACTAAAGTCTGGAAGGACTATCAAAGTATTTGCAGACATGTTTTAAAATTGTCTCATACTGTATGTGATAAAATGTAAATGTTTTCTACCTTTACTTAGTGAAAAGAGCAAGGTAGAAAACATAGATATAGCACAACATCCCTTATGTTTAAAGGGGTAACATGCATATGCATATGTTTCTATATGCAAAATTTATCTGTAGAACTGGAAAAATTAAAAACAATTGATGCATTTGGGAATGGATGGAATGACTAAGAGATGAGTCTGGAAAGATTGTGTTACTCTGTAATCCTCAATACACTTCATGTAGTTTGAAGATTATCTTCTCTAAAATTCCAATGAAAAAGGAAGATAAGACAATTTTGTAAAATGAGAATAAATCCATAAACAAGAAATAATTAGCCTATATTAGTTACAAAATAATGTTTGATATTCTGTGCTTAGAAAGAGCATTTCTAAGAAGGCCATTTTTGTTATTTGGGGTTAGTTTACGTACAGTGAAATTCACATCTATTAAGTGTTATGACCTGATGAATATTAACCTGTGTATACAACCATGAAACAACTATACAGATTAAGATATAGATCATTTCTGTCATCTCCTAAGGTTATGTTCCTTCCCAGATCATTGCTTTCCCTTTGTTCCTTATACTGTAGAGGCATCCACTATTTTGATTGATTTCACTCTAACTGGTTTACCTGACTTAGACATTCATGCACATGGACTCATACAATATGACTTTTGATCATTATACTGGTTTTGATTCATCCATGCCACTGCATGTATCAGTTGTTTCTATCTGCTACTGACTAGAAATACATTTGTATAAATATACCACCACTTTTTAGGCCATCCTCCTGTTGGTGGACAGTTAGGATATTTTCAAATTTTTAGCATTATAAGTAAAGTTGTTTTAAATATTCTAATTCAATTGTGTCTGTGTACATATGTTTTCAGTTCTCTGGGAAAATACTAAAGAGTGGAATTACTATGATATTAAAGTTAGGTTCAATATTTCTTGATTTTTAAAATTGTCATTCATTTTCTAAAAAACTATGCCATGCTACCTCCTATCAACTGTGTACAAGAGTTCCAATGAAGAGTGTTTTGAAGTTATTAGAATTTGAGAAAAATATTTGACCACTCTAATACCACATTGTCATTATTTGTATAACAGAAGTAATACTTTTCTCCCAGGTGTAAAAAGTAATACTTTCCTCCCAGGTGAAAATGATTAACTAGTATAAAGTAGAAAGTCTTTTGAATCTTTAAAAATTACCAGTGAGCCTGTTAAAATGAGTATTTCCAGGCCACTGGGAATCATAAACTGGTTGTAAGCACAGAAACAGCTCAAATAATCTATTTTTGCATTTTCAGATACACTGTTAAAGAATATAATCATTTACAAATTTCAATCTAATAATCAAATGACATTTGGACCTAAATTTGAGTTTATAATTAGAAAATTTTCAAAGTCGTTAAGAACAGAGATTATGCATAATTTAGAAAAAGTAAGAAAAAGCCTTTATTTCCTGTTTGACATAGAATAGTTCTGTTACTTCTAAAACAACAAAAACTTTTTAAGATCACGCTCATTTAGAGGCATTCATCTAAAATTAGGCTGGGGCTAGTGTGCAGAATTAATACAAAGGAACACTGCATTATTGATTCTAACTTCCTCAGTATTTAATGCATATCAGTCTTTAATAACAGGTATACACTTACTCTAATTCATAAGTTATTGGATAATTAAAGCACTGAGATTTTTTAATAACCATTATAATATTTGATTTTGATGAAGTTTATGCTGGTATTAAAAGTTAAAATGAGAGTAAGAGCATTTTTTGCCTCTCAGCTGAACATGTATTCATAAAAATGAACCAGATCTGAGACATGTGAAAAACTTCTTAATAAATTGAATTTGAATTGCATGCTTGTGGCTGTCCAACCTTATAAAATTAACTTTGAAATCAATATTTTTTAAACTTATTGTTTAGAAATAGTTATTGCATACCTATATAATACTTGTCTTCATGATTGAAAAAGTTACAAGCTGGGCTTTGACCTGAGGGATACTGAAAGAAAATGTTTTAGGGACAAGTGACACTGTGCATCACATGTCTTAGGAAATCTTTATTGTTTAGCAAATTTGCTAACAACTGCTGATGTTTTTCCTAGTTATTCAGAAAGTAAGACTTGTGGAGGGGGTTTAGGAAGAAATCATAATTGTTAAGATAATATTCAAGTAAAATGAAAAAACTGCAGGATCAGATACCCTGATGTATGATAATTGATTAATAGATACATGCTGGAATAAGGAAGGACAGAAGAAGGGAGGGAGGGAGGAATGAATAAAGTCAGGCTATTTTTTGGATAAAAAAGTTATTTGTTTCAACATGAAGACATTGACAAATTTTAAAAGTATATAGAAACTGTTTCTTTCTTTTTTTTTCAATTTATCGCTACCTTAAGAAACTTCAGCATCCAAAGTGTATTTCTTATGGATCAAAGTTTTTCTAAAACATAAAATCAAAAATATATCAGTACTCCTTCTATAAGCATAGACATAAGAAGCCTTTCAACATGACATATAGTTAGATATCGTAAAGAATGAGACCAAAATATGTCCATAAATTGATTATCTAATGCTTAAAAATATCATAAGAAATAAAATTAAAAATGATATGATGGAAACTTAATTTCAGAGAAAAATTAATTAAAATTAACCTTAACCATAGAAATTATATTTTTAAAACTGCAAAGTAAAACAATAATGAAATATTATTTTAGAGTTTTCAAAGGTTAGGAATTCAGAGATTATTTTATACTCTTAATGAAAGTGTGAATTGATAGAGTCATCCTGAAAGGCAACTTGCCAATATCTATCCTAATTTTAAATGGATATGTCTTTTGATTCAAGGATGCCATACATACTACAAAAATGTATTTTGACCATGGGATTATTAGTAAATGCAAAAAATTAGGAATAACAAAAATGTATATTTATAAATCCTAGTTAAATAAATATACCAAAAACACATAAATGAATACTGTTTATTGAACAGCATTTGTTTTTACTTTAAATATTTCTTTATTATAGACATATGATAAAAATTATAAAATTTTGAAAAATCTTCTGCATAAACCTTGTTGAACTATTTTGTTCCTTTTTTCAAATAATGTTCTCAATTGATAACTGAAATTTAGCAAGTATTCTAGAAACTAAATGATGTGGATCGCATTGTCTCAAGAGATTATTTCATTTCATAACTTCTTGATATATATTTAATGTCTATCAATAACATTTGCGTGCTTCTGCTATGCATTTGTATTTTCCTTCATAATCATTTTGAAAATATGAATATACTTAGATGATAATCAATTTCCATTGCAAAGAATATCAAGGTTGTATAATTTAAAAGAATAAACTATGCAAGCATTGCATATAAATTTTCTCTTTATAATTTGGAGTATTATGTTTTATGAAGTCTTAATTACCACAGTTTCCAATTACATTACTAGGTATCTATTGAAACTGTTTTGTTTAGAACATGCAAAAATTTTAAAATTCACCACATATTTAATTCACTCAAACAAATACTATGTGAGAGTATTTGTGTATACAAAAACTAATTTTAATGCCTGATTCATAGTCGTAAAAGTATGTCCTTACTATATATGACTCTGTTGTTATATGTTTTAAAATGTATGAACAAATAAAATGCAGTTTCATAAATTGTTTCCAAAACCTTAACGTTTCAGATTTAGATGTCACAACTCTTTGTAAAATTGTAATTGAAACTGGACAAAGTTTAGATTGAAAGAAAATGAAGTTAGAAGTGTAAGTGTTTACTAGTATATTATTATGGGAGGGTTTAGATTCTGATTTGTATCTGCATGTAAAATTACTGAGTTAACTCGGGAAACAAACAAGTTATTTGATTTTTTCAGGCAAAAACTCTCTTTGGGTTTAATTAGTTATCTGTATAAATGAATTATCATCCATACACTACTAGCTTTAAAAGAATGAACAAAATTGTTGAAAATATTTCTATTTAAACTGATAATATCTTTCACATTATGTATTGCCTACATGATGGGATAAACCTGCTTTTCAGTGGGACAGAAATAAGCATAGAGGTAGCATATAGTAATAGTATAATTCAACCTTATGAAACATTTAGTCCACAGTTCTCAAAGACATTGAATAGTGTGGCACAAAGCTGTTAGCTAAATTTACCTTTTAGCATTCATCAAAACTGCTACATTGGTATGCCCCATTACCTCTTTATTTCTTTCTGATGGAGGGTAATTTGAGTAATGAAAGAAAGTGCTTGTGATAGTCTAACCCTCTTCTAAGCAATAATGAAGGATCACAGAAAAGCAAACTCTTAACTTTCTTTTTGCCTTCCCTGTCTCTGATAAGAAAGATACAAAGCTATCAATACTTCTTAGGATGACCTTTGGAAATTTCACATGAATAACCACAGTCCCATCACAATTTATGATTTATTTTTAGTAGAATAAATACTATAATTCAAACCAGTACTCCTGAACAACAGCGAGAAATGAAGACCACATTAAGATTTTGAAACAGCACATCATTTAGAAATCTATCACATAGATATAATGTCCAACAGACAAATATATAAATTAATTTAGACAAGAGGAAATTCTTCTGTTGGCATAGATTATCTATCCCATTTTGGTGGCAAACACTGTTTTAACTAGACAAAATATTTGAGACTATATTATCATATCTCATACTATGATTATTATTCATTCTCAGGGAACTGGATACATTCAATTCTAGCTACATTATGATCACAGCATTCTAACTAGAAAGCCTTTTAAATGAGTGGTTCACAGGTGTAATGATATTTATACCTTCTCTTACGGTACTTACAGTACCCTTTCCAAATGACAAATGCAAATTTTCATCAGTCAATAGAATTCCTTTGGTCAAAAATTTGTAACAACTTTATTTGGCAACCTGGAATATTGTCTCACTTTCACTGGCCTCCAACTGTAACAGATACATTCTGGGCTGATGGATCATTCTGGGGCAGACAGACCTCACTTTCCATCTAAACAACCACAGGCTCTCCTGCATGTCAAGGTCTTGCTTTAATAACTGGTGCTTATTTAAACCAGACAAATGCAGTTCTCTAAATGATTGGCAACTTAAAGTCTGCCAGATCTGCCAGCTGTTATGTTTGAAATGAGAGTGGAAGTTAACAGCTTAACACTGTGCAGCTGCAGTAGAACACAAAGGCCGTAAATATACCTCTTTAAATGGGTACAATATATATGCTTCTTCCAATTTTATATGGGAAACCAATTTCACATTATTCATCTGCTTTTATTCCTTTGAAAAATGTGATTAGCTAATGTGGTTTAATATTTCTAAAACTCCAGGCATGTACATTTCCAGTAACTTGAATTGAGAGTACAACTTTTTTTCCCCCTTCTAGCAGATATGTTTGGTGCAATTGAAAAGGAAAATAAGGGAGAGTAAAAGATTCCACCTCTGGTCCTGTTCTCATATTTCAGTTTTATTTTATCTATACTTGTAAACAATTGTTGGCATTTCTTTAAAGTCAGAGTGGTTATTTAAGGTAATTTAATCTAGTGTTTCTCATGATATTAATAAAGTAATTTGCTTTTAGTAACACAGCTACCTTTGGATATTCTCCCTTGGAAATTGATTTCATTAGGTGATGTTTTTTCATGTCACCAAAAGACAATTTACAGATGATGTGCAGTTTTTTGAGTTAATGCAGCTGTTTCTTAAACTCTCATTATATCCCAAGCAGTGTCCTGCACACTTTATAAACACACATTTCTAAAAATATGTATGCTGAGGTATGTATTATTTTGCCATTTGTAAGTTAAGTGATATACGGAAGATCATGCAATAAGAAACTGGTATTTGACTCAATGCTTTTTTTTTAAATCATGAAAATATTTTTCTCCCTATCTAATAACATGAATTAGAGGAGGTATTTATTACATACCCTCCATTACATTTTTAGGAATTGTTGTAGTCAATCCAACAATGTTAATTGCATGGCATGTATCATGATAATACTATGATGGAATGGAAATTATCAATAACTCTCAAAGAAAATGAATGTAATATATATGTATTAAACTAACTTTATGCATTGGAAACCAAAGTGCTCATGTAGGACTGTGGTAGTTACCACTGAGTGATTTAATAGGGCTATTCAAAAATCCTGCCGATAAACTTTAAAACATCATTGTCCTTGTGTGTAGGTATACACAAAATAACAATGCTTTGAAATGTTTCAAATAAATTTAAAATAATGTAGTTCAGGTGATTAACTTCAACTATATTACTGGAGATTTAACTAGATTCAGGGGCTAAATGCTAGATTCAGAGCATCTATTTTGTACACACAGTATTAGTAATGATGACTATAAAGCTGGATATATAGTAGTTCCTTAATAGATGTATTTTTGGATAAATAATAAATAATCTACATGAAGCATGATAAACTTATATTTTAATGAATTTTCCTCAAATATAAAATATCTCATATGGAATTCCAACAATAATTGAATGTCAGATCCTTGAAAATTAGGATATTTGACAGCGGGTATTATTAACTCTATGAGGCCAAGTAAAAATAAATAGATGGGTGACCTTAGTAAAAGTACATCATCACATATTTTAAATGAACTTTAATTTTTGGAATTTTTAGAATGTTTATTTTTGAGATTTATAGTAATATTTCAAGATATTCAAATCAGTTGTCATATATCCTGTACCAAATTTCCCTTATTATTAATATGTTATTTGGGTATGGTAGATTTGTCACAGTAAGGAATCAATTGATTCACTATCATTGATTAAAGTCTATACTTCAGTCATAGTTAGTTTTTATCTAATGTCCTTTTCAGTTACAGCATTTCCCATCGAAGATACCGCATGATATTTAGCTGTCAGTTCTCTGAAGACTTCTCTTATCTGTGATAGCTTATCAGACATTCCTGGTTTTTAATGACCTTGACATTTTTGAAAGTAGGTATTTTATAAAATGCTCTTCAATTGGGATTTGTCTAATGTTTTTCTCATGATTACATTTGGGTTGTGAATTTGGGGGAGAAAGGTCACAGAGGAAAAGTGCCAATTTTCTTAACTCATGTCAAGGTTACATGCTATCAACAAGACATCACTATTGATGTTAACCTTGGTAACCTGGCTGAAGTAGTTGGTCAGGTTTCTCCACAGTAAAATTACTCTTTATTCTTTCCCCCTTTCCATAATGTACCCTTTCAAAAGAAGTCACTGTATGCAGTCCACACGTATGGAGTGGAGAGGTATGTGCTCCCATCCTAAGGGCAAGGTATCTACACATATATTCGGAATTCTTTTGCACAAGGGATTTACCTCTACCCTTCTATTATGTATTTGTTTATTCTTTTACTTGTATCAGGGTGGAATCGTGGATATTTATTTTAGCCTGAGTTATAATCCAACTCTACTTTAATGATTTATTTGATCAAATTGTTTTCCTGCTTTGGCTGTTGGGAGCTTTTTCCATTGAATCCTCTGTTGAATTCTGTATAACTTTGACATAGTTCTATCATCCTGTGTAGGTTACCCTCTCTCTCTCTTTTTTTAGGTATTTCCTTACTTTCTGTCACTATAACAATATAAGCTACTCCAGGCTCATTTGTGTATCTCCTGCCTTGGTCCTAGAATTAGTCATTTCTCACAGGAGCCTGTTTTATTTTTATTTATTTATTTATTTATTTATTTATTTGTTTGTTTTTATTAAAGAGTGGAATCAGAAGCCAAGGTCTGGGTGCTGGGTGTGGTTGTTGCTATGAGGGTGTCATGGTTTCTAGGCCCTTTCAACTAACAAAAGAAGGAAATATATGTGTGAATACTAACTTATGTATACACACAAATCCATAAATATCTCCTCCATATGTATACATTTGAACTTAAGTTAAATAGGAGTTCATACTATGGTCTTCAACTCTGATTGCTGCATGGAGTGTTCTGGTTTCTCATTTTTGCTTCTCTGTAAACTCTCACTGCAATAGTGAGAAATGTGGCTCTCCCCATCAGTCATCCATTTACTTACTTTTCAATACCAATACCAACATACATGCATAGCAATATCAAAATTCTTAATCTATAACCTCATGGGACATACCATTATCAGTTACAGTATGGTGCTGATTGAAAGTTTCTTTTGTTTTTAAATTCACTTATGTCTTTCATTTCCAAAGTGCCTTTGGTCAACACATTTTCCCCTGTTATCTTCAGTGAGGTCATTTCAGACATTTTTAATACAGTTAGATTGTTTTGCCCTATTTTACGTTCCTTCCTGGGATCCCTCAGCTTACTAAATTATTTTTTAAATTTGCATACATTAAGGTTTACTCTTTGTATTATAAGGTTCTATTTATTTTGAAAAATGGATAGCATCATGTACCCACAAGTACAATAACATACAGGACAGAGTCACCACTCTAAAGCATCCCCTCTGTTTCACCTATTTAAACCTACTCTGACAACTACAAATCCCTGGGAACTATCAATCTTTTTACTGTCTCCATAGTTTTGACTTTTCCAGTTTTTACATAACTGGAATCATATAATATGTAGCCTTTTCAGATTGGATTCTTTCACTTAGCAATATGCATTTACAATTGATTCATGTTTTTGTGTGGCTTAATAACTCATTTTTTATCATTTAACAATATTATATTGTTGTGCCACAGCTTGTTTATCCACTTATCTAATAATGGAATTATTGGTAGCTCCCTTTTTTAGAGATTGTGAACAAAGCTGCTATAAATATTCATGTGTAGGTTTTTGTGTAAACATAACATTTCACATCAGTCGGGTTAAGTATCTAGAATCTTGATGGCAAGATCATATGACAAGATTACATTTAACTTTGTAAGAAACAGCCAAAGTATATTCCAAAGTCTTGCATTTCACATTTCCTCTAGCAATGAATGAGTTCTTGTTGTTCTGCATCCTTGCCAGAAATTTGTAATATCAGTATTTTTTTAATAAATTTATTTATTTATTTATTTTATTGGCTGTATTGGGTCTTTTTTGCTATGCACAGGCTTTCTTTAGTTGTGGTGAGTGGGGCCTACTCTTTGTTGTGGTGCGTGGGCTCCACATTGCCATGGCTTCTCTTGTTGCAGAGCACAGGCTCTAGGCATGTGGATATCAGTAGTTGCAGCACATAGGCTCAAAAGTTGTGGCTCACAGGCTTAGTTGCTCGGTGGCATATGGGATCTTCCTGGAGCAGGGATTGAACCCATGTCCCCTGTATATGCAGAGGGACTCTTAACCACTGCACCACCTAGGAAGCCCTGTAATATCATTACTTTTTAAACTTCAGTTATTGTAATGGTTGTGTAGTGGTATTTCACTATGGTTTTACTTCACAATTCACTAGTAATATAAGACATGCAACATCTTTTCATACTTTATTTTCCATCTGTATGTATTCTTTGGTGAGGTCTCTGAACTGCTCCTTTGCCCATTTTTAAAAATTGGGTTGCTTGTTTTCTAATTGTTGAGTTTTAAAAATTTTTTGCATATTTTGGATCCAAGACCTTTGTCAAAAATGTCTTTGGAAAATACATTCTCCAAGTCTGTGGCTTTACTTTCAATTCTAATGACATTGTATTTCACAGAGCTTAAGTTTGTAATTTTAATGAAATTCAACTTACCAGCTTTTTCTTTCATATGGATTGTACTTTTGGTGTTGTATCTAATTACTCATCATCAAACTCAAGGTCATCTAGACTTTCCCCTATGTCTTCTACTAAGAGTTTTGCATTTTTGCATTTTAAAATTAGATGTATGATTAATTTTGAGATAATTTTTGTGAAAGGTTTAATGTTTGTAAATTTATTCTGTGTTTTGAATATTGATGTCCAATTTATCTGGTAGTGTTTGTTGAAAAGACTGTCCTTTCTTTATTGAATTGCCTGTGCTCCTTTGTCAAAGATCAGTTGCCTGTATTTGTGTTTATTTATGAGCTTTTTTTTCTGTTCCAATGACCGATGTTTCAGCTGTTTCCCCAATACCATGCCATCCTAACATAGCTTTATACTAAGTCTTGAAATTGGCAATGCAAGCCCTCTAATTTTATTCTTCTTTTGTATCTTGTTGATTATTTTGGGTTCTTTGTCTTTACAATTAGCTTGGCAATATCCACAAGTAAAAGAGTGCTGTGATGCTGATTGAGATGGTGCTGAGTCTATAGATCAAGTTGGGAAAAATTCATATATGACAATTTCAAGCCTTCCAATCCATAAACATGAAATATCTCACCAGTTCTTTCACCTTTTTCTGCCTTTCTCTAGAATTTTGTAATTTTGTGTGTATTGATTCTGTATATATTTTGTTAGTTTCACACCTATGTATTTCATTCCAGTTGTGCATTGCTTGAATATAGGAAAGCTATAAACTTTTTGATATTAAACTTATATCCAACAACTTTGCAATACCTGCTTATTATTTTCAGGAGATTTTTTGGTCAATTCTTTGGGATTTTTAAAATTTATATTATCTATAAACAGAAAACTTTTTGTTTCTTTATTTCCAATCTCTATATATTTTATTTACTTTTCCTGTGTTAATAGACTAACTAGGTCTTCCAGTAAAATGTTGTATAGAAGTGGTGAGAGAGATGACAACCTTGTATTGTTTCTCATATTAGGGATAAAGCACCTGGTTTCTCACCATATGTGTGAGGTTAGCTGTGGGGTTGTAGAGGTTTTATTTCAAGTGGAGGAAATTCTCTTCTACTTCTAGTTTTCTGAATTTTGTAAAATCATCAATAAGTGATATTTGTTTTCTATATTATTAATTCAATAGATTATATGGGTTGATTATTGTTGCTACAGGGTTGATATATAATTTGATATATAGTGTTGATGTATAGCCGTGGAATAAATTCTATCTGGTCATGGTGTATCATTCTTTTCATCTAGCGTTGAATTCCATTTCAATAGTGTCTGCAGGATCCTTACATTTATTTTCATGAGAGATACTGGTTTTCAATTAGCTTTCTTATAATACCTTTATCTTATTTTGGTATTAGAATAATGCTGATTTCATAGAATGAGAGTAATGCTGGTGTTGCAGAATGAGTTAGTAAGGGGTCACTTTGCTTTTATTTTCTGGAAAAGATTGTGAGGAATTAGTATCATTTCTTCCTTAAATGTTTGGTAGAATTCACCAGTGAAAGCATCTGAGTTTGAGGCTTTCTTTTTTGTGAGGCTGTTAATCACTGTTTCAATTTCATGAACAGATATGGGTCTATTGAGATTATATGTTTCTCTTTGTATGAGTTTTAGTTGATTGTGTCTTTCAGGGAATTCTTCTTCATATATTATTTAGAAGTATGTTATTTAATCTCCAAATATTTGGGATTTCCAACTATCTTTCTATAGCTTATTTCTAATTTAATTCCATGTGGAATTACATTAAACTTTGATTTCTATTCTTTTAATATTTAAGGTATATTTTATAGCCCAGAATGTGTTTTCTTAGTGAATATTACATATGAGCTTGAGAAAAATATGTATTCTCCTGTTCTTGCCTGGAGTATTCTATAAATGTCAGTTAGATTATTTTTATTGATAGTGCTGTTTAGGTCAGCTATATCTTTTCTGAATTTTTGCCTGTTGTTTTATGAATTACTGAAAGAGAAAAGCTGAATCATCCAGCTATAGTACTGAGTTTGTCTATCCTTGCATCATTCTATCAGTTTTTGCCTCACATATTTTAATTCTCTGGTGTTATATAGATGCATATTTAAGATTGTTATATCATTTTGGAGAATTGACAAATTGACCAGTTTATCATTATGCAGCACTCCTCTTAATCTCCCATCATTTTTATTATTCTCAAATTTGTTTTATCTGAAATTAATATAGCAACTCCAGCTTTCATTTTATTACTATTAGCATGCTAAATATTTTGTCATTCCTTTACTTTTAACCAATGTGAGATTTTATATTTAAAGTGGATTTCTTATAACTAAGACATAATTGGGCCTTTTTTTTAAATCCACATTGACAATCTCTGTCTTTAATTAGTATGTTTATACCATTTACATTTAGAGATTATTGATATAGTTAAATTAGCATCTAACATGCTTGTTACTTTTTTTTTCCCAATGTTTCTGACACCTCTTACTTAAATGGGGCCTTTTCTTTCTTAGCATATCAGTATCCTTTTTAAACATTTAGGTGGGTGTCCTAGAGTCTACAATATACATTTTTGCTAATATAGGTTAATCTTCAAATAATGCTATACTGCTTCACAATTAGTGCAGGTATTTTATAACAAAATATTCACAATTCTTCTGTGTTAGTCCTATGATTTTGATGTTATTCATTTCACTAATATGTTATAAACTCCAACACGTTGTTAATATTTCTTTAAGCAAAGACTTATCTTTTGATCAATTAAGAATAAAAAATAAAATTGTATTTTACATTTATTCATCCTCTCATGTTCTTTCTTTATGTAAATCTGTTTTTTCCCCTTGAAGCAAGAACCAAATAAATTAGACTATTTTCCTAAATAACTTTGAAGATCACTTAAAATGTGAGATAGTATAATGTTATCTGTCTTCTACAGAAAACTTAACCAATGCATCTCTGAATCTTTTACCTTTTATACCTTTTTTATTATTAAGAAATATATTCAAATGTAATTATGGGAGTCAATTTTTATTCTTCAGAGAATCAAAAAGTGTTGTTCCAATTTGGTGAAAGCATAAGCTTTATTAAAGGTGTTAAAAAATATACACAAGGTGAAATAATGTTTACACGAGAGATTAATGATTAGACCTCAGGGCTTTACTTTTTTGGAACACATATCTGTCAAAAAGTTATGCAGGAATACAGGTGGTGTTCTCTATGTCTACTACAACTCTCCTAAGCAAAACATCCCAGGACATGTATATTGTCTGTTGTTCTAAGTAAGAAAATTGTACCCAGTAAACATTTATCCTTTGAGTGTTCAGGTGTTTGTGGTTCCTCTCTTTTCTGCATTTGGAATTTCCAATTTGGCAACCCATTTGTGTTTGTTCCTTGGAACTTAAAGTAATAATCATTAAAAACAATGACTTGGCTTCTGTATTTGAAAAGAATAGTTTGGATGAAAAAGAATACATATTAAATTGGGGATGGTTTGGTCTTTTCACTAAGGCAGAGTTAAATTAAAAGTACCTCTCTTTGTAACCCCTCTTTATTTTTATTGCCATTCTTTTTCTCCCCCTTATGAATTTTCTCATCAGCAAATTTGAAAAGACAATCCTGTACTTTATTCCAAAACAGCATAAGCTCTCTGTAATGTTTACATCTGTATTCTGGGGTTTTTTGCCAAGCATTCTAAGTAAACATTTGTAAAATCTCTCTCCCTGAGATATGGTGGAATATCTGGGTGGCACACAATGGCTGGAGATCTCTGCTTCTCATTAAATATCTTTGTATACGACATCACTTAGTTTAGTCATTGTTTTTCACAATGTATTTTGTGGTGAATTGTCACCCTCAATATTCTTTTTTTGTTGTTGAATGTCTCCATGGGTCATGAATTGAATACTAAGTAGCAGACAGTCTGACTCCAGAAAAGTAGAAAGCTTTTATAAAAGGATTTCTATTTACTGCAAGGATTTCTATTAGTGCATGATGGCCACATAAAAAAAAAATACACTCAGCAAGAATAATAATGTGTAAGGTTGTAGTGTATTACAGTAGACACATATAGAATACTTTGATAAAAATAATGGTTTTTATTTGTTAATATTAATTTGTATGTTAATAATATAAAGGAAAATAAACATACATATCAAATTGCTGATTTATAGGTTAGCTAAAATTTATAAAAAGAAAAATTTAAGTAAAAATTCTTTTGTCATAAAAAGTTATATATTTTCAAATTCTTAACTTTCATAGGTCAACCATATGGATTAAAATTAAGCCATTCAGATATTAATTTATGTTTTTTACTTGTATGAAAAGAGACTGAAGGTGTAAATATCAGAAAGTTTGGAAATCTATTTCTACTTAATACTTATTGCTCTAACTCAACATGTGTACACTTTGTAGCTTCACACACATAGCCTACATTTCCCATTGCCTCAAATCACACTTATTTTTAATTTGTTAACCTGTCAGTTCCATGAGGACTCTTAGGAAATAGTTAGTTTTATAAGATGGTAGATTCCTGGAAAAAAATATTTAGTGATCTGAAAAATATATATATAATAAAAATCATGGAAAAACAAATACACCTTAAGGCTGATTTGGTGTCATATAGTATCAAACTGCATTGTTACACATATCAATATTTATGTTAGAAGGGAGCTAAATGACTCTATGGCAAAATTCCAATAATAATCATTATCTCTGAACCTTGTTATGGAAAAGAGAGGTTGAAAATTCATTAAAGCCCTAAACTGAAGTTCTTTGAAATATATTATGATTATAGAAATTTACTATACTATTTTTAATGGTTTGTATTAGATAAATAGCCTAGATATTTTCCCATACCCTTATTCACTTCTTTCATCTCTTCTCTGGATAAATAATGTATTAGTCAGGGTTCTCCAGAGAAACAAACCAATAGAATGTGTGTGTGTGTGTGAATGTACATGTGTGTGTTCTCAAAACAATGCAAAGTGTAAAGAAAGATTAGCTAAATTTGACTTAGATAATAAAGAACCATTATTGTCTATGTTTTAATGCAACCACTTACCTAAGTTGCTTTTATATACTTGTAATGTAATTGCCTCATGGGATTATGGAAGATGGCAACTCTGAAACCTGAAGGGTGGGTTGACAGGCTAGAGAACTACAATTGAAGTCCAAGAACAGTCTGCTGCAGATTTCCTTTTGCTGGGGATGGGAAGAGGGGAGGACAGGCTTTTATTCTATTCAGGTATTCAGCTGATTAGATGAGGCCCCCCACATTATTGAGGGCATTCTGCTTTACTCAAAGTCCATTGATTTAAGTGTAAATCTCATCCAAAAACACCCTCACAGAAACATCAAGAATAATATTTGACCAAATATCTGGTCACCATGGCCTAGATAAGTTGACACATGAAATTAACCATTACAAATATATTTGTGACTATATGATGAAACAACCAGTGTATTCACCAATTGCCAAAAAGGGGGGGATAAACACAAAATGCTATGATATGTCTTAATTCATTTTTCTCAAGTTTTTAGAATAGTCTTCTGTTTTCTCAAGTTTTAGATCCATCTTTTCTCTTATTTCACACAAGATGCTTTGTATGTTCTTAAAAAAAATTATAAAGTTAAAAGAAAGATGACCTAAGTATACTTGGGTAATAAAGAATCATTATTGCCTACGTTTTAATGCAGTCACTTATCTAAGTCTCTATATCACACAAACTCTACATAAACTGTAAAATCTCTTTTTATATAAGCTATATGGTTCTATTCCCTTTTAGTTCAGAGATGTTTATGGTAAAAGTCGGTGGAGTTATTTCTCAAATATTGCATTGTCAAGAAAGATAAAGAACTTGAATACATTTGTGAGATCTGGATATTAATTTGTTCCAACATATTTGTAATCATATTTTTACCATATTAGGGAAAATGGCAATTGATCTGAAGTTGAAAATTTTAGTGGAAGATAGTTATGGGGAGCTGTGGGTATCTAAACCCTTGTAAATGTTCTCTCTTCTTACACTTTTGTCTTACACTTGATGCTGAGTGTTGATTAGATGTCTTAATGTTTCCATTTTTTAAATAACAAAGAAATAATAGCCTATTGTAATAGTGTTGCTTAAAATGTGCTGCTCAACATCAACAATCACATTTAATTATCAAAAAGAAAGTGTAAGGCTTGATATAAGATATGGCAGTTGGAATCACTAGGACATGATTTAAATGGGATATTTTTAAGGCATATTGGACATAGCTCACCTTCATGGCTAGGAAAGAAAAGGGAAGGCATGAAAAAGTAGATCATCTATTTATATGGCAGTATCTAGTGTAAGAAATTTGTGGGAATTGACATACTGTGTGTTGGGTAATTGGTGGGGAGAATTTCATACTTTTTCTAAACTATTGCAGCACAGTTTGAAAACAACAGAATGCGTAGAACTTTAGGGATGACAGTGCTGAGAAAAACATAATGTTTATGGGTTTTGCCTTATAGCAATGCTGCATGTAATTCCTTGAATTAAATGTAGGAAAATATACTCTCTTTACATAAAAGAGGAAACCATAATTAAATGGCACTATTTGAGGTTTAAACTATAAATACCTTCAGTTCTGATCGTTGCTTCATTTTTTTCTGGCCCTGGAATTGGTGACTAAGTTAGAAGTCACCAATGGTTACTATTCACTATATATGGTGAATATCATCTCATTTTGCTTTATTAGGCTGGCCATTAGATTGTCCTTTGAATTACCAAATGACTGGCAGTGCAGAGAGTAGAGAAACCACTATACTAAGCAATAAATCAAACTAAGTGTGTAGAAACCCTGATCTACCAATGGCAAGGTGGTGATCTTTGTGAATTTATGTAATTTAACTAAACTTCAGCTTTCTTCTCTGTAAAATGTAGTTCATAATAATATGAAGATTAAATTAGATAAATGTGCTTTGTAGTGTTAGGCTTTTAACAGTGTTTATGGAGACCCTACATTCCAGGAACAGAACATACAGCACTAAACAAAAGAATCAAAATCTCTGCCCTTGAAGAGCTTTCATTTCCTGGGGAGGCATGGGGATAAAATAACCAAATAAAAAATTAAACACATAATAAACCCAATGACAAGAAGTACAATGAACAAAAATAAAGCAGGGTAAGGAAAATGGGCATAGCTGTCTCCAGAACTATTGCGTGTGTTTGTAGGTAATTGACTCTTTTATGTGAAGTGCTTAGGGAATACTTTAATGCTGAAGTGTGATTTGATGAGATATGAAAACTGAAAGAGACAAGAGTGAATAGCATGCTCAATAACCAATAAAGAGGCCAAGTGCCAGGGATCTGGAGAGCAAATGAGAGAGCAGGGGATGAGGACAGAGCCACCAAGAGATTAGAGAATGTCGACCTTACAGGTGGCTCCCAGGAGCATGGTTCTGCTGAGGGCCATGGGCCGTTACTGGAAATCTTTGAGGAAAGACACCATCTGGTTCACATTTTAAGAGGCTCCCTCTGGCAGCTCTACTGAGAATAGGCTGAAGAGAAGAAAGGGCAAACATGCTCCCTAAGCATTCACTGTCATCATCATTTGAAATACTACACAATCAACGCTCACTTCCTTTATGTAAATTAAGGTGAATGTCACATATAAAATGCCTTATCATGAAGAGTAAGTTTTGTTTGTTCATTTATCATATGTCTCTTCTTTGTTCATACATTTTCCTGTAATAAAATTTCTACTTTTAGTAGCAGCTGTAGAAACAACAGCCAAAACTGTGATAGAAGTGGTAGCAATATTTCTATGTGATTTTTCATATGTTACTATCAATGTTTCTGTAGATTTCTTATTTCTTTTGTCAAATGAGCTAGATAAAAAGAAATCTTATCAACTCATACTTCTGATTTCACCCATTGTGAACCAATCAAAACAGTACTTCCCTCTTGTTTTCTCTTTGTCATTGTATATATCCTTACACAGCAATTACTTTTTCAGGTCTTTTTTTAGGCCACTGAGATTTTACAAAGACATCAGTGATTTTATATGCAGCAATGGTGACTTCTATTCTGTAAAAATATATACTTATCTATTTGTGTAATAGGAATGGTTAAGATTTTAGACCTAAACCATGTAATTTAGGTCCACTGGCAACACTGAGAAGTTATGTACCATTATTTGTATACTTACTTAGCCAAAGATCAATAAATGCTCAATGATATTTCTATATAGACTTAGTCTTAATCTGTGGCTCTCAAAAAACCATCTCCTGAGAATTTTCACCACCAGAATCGATATTCATGTCTACCCCCATGCTGACTGACTTATGTTGTGTTAAAGATTGCACCCCAGCAACTTAAACACAGCCCACAAAGCAAGTAACCATCCATCAGGGCACTAGACATACTTGGAAAGTTTACATTTAATTACTAATAGGAAGCCAGGTGGAAACAAAAGTCATTTGTTCCTTATTGTTATATTTATTTAGCCAAATATTAAAGAAATAGGCTCAAAATTGACTTGATTCACTCACTTCCAGGTGAATGAATGCATGAGATACTAATAGTTTTTAATAATATACTATAGAAACGTTCGACATGAAAGCAGCCACAATGGTTGTGATATTAAAAAAAAATAGTCCACCAATTAGATTCCTCTTGGGTCACAATTTCTACACCATGATTTGTGTGTTGTTTCTGTGTCTTGGCATGGGTTCACCCAATACATGTGCTCAAATGTCTTCAATATTTTTATGTAAATTTGTAATATGTGTGAAAGAATTAGCAACAAGTTTGGAAACAAAATGGAAGCAGTAAAGAAGCCATACAATGTTTTATTTTTTAAAATCCCTCCTCCTTCCTTCATTCCTTTTCTTTCTTTTCTTCTTTCTTTTATTCTTTCTTCTCTTCTTCCTTTATTTCTTCCCTTCATGGGAAGGCATGCCATATTACATACCTTTTGTATAATAAGAATGGGAAACAAGAGTATTAAGGAAAATTATTATACAATGTTTATAATTAGAGTTGCTTCAGGCTCAAATTCTGTAGATAATAATGGGTTTTTACATAAGTGGATAAAACATAGAGGGTGTTATGATTCAGGAGCCATCACATTTACACAAACAAAAACAAACACATATGGGTTATCCTGTTAAAGGCCCAGCAATGGCAGCATTTCAGAACAACATGCTTCAAGTTCGGTGCACTGTCTTGCTGGATAAGTTGCTAGGTCCACAGAAATGAGAACCTGATTGCAGGAATCGAGAGGGTAGCAGCAGACTTGCTCCTCTGTCTTAGTCAGCCTGGGTTGTTGTAACAAAGTACCATAGACTGGGTGGCTTAAACAGTAGACATTTATCTCCTCACAATTCTGGAGACTGGAAGTCTAAGATCAGCATGCTAGCATAGTCAGGTTCTGGGGAGACCCTCTTCCTGACTTACAGGTGGCTGCCTTCTTCTTGTGTCCTCACATGGATTTTCCTAGGTGTGTGTGGGTGGAGAGAGAGTAAACACTTTGGTGTCTCTTCTTTCAGGGGCTCTAACCTCATCACCAGGAGCTCATCCTCATAACTTCATCTAAACTTAATTATCCTTCAAAGACAGAATTTTGGGGGGGGGCACATTCAGTCCCCAACACCTTCTAAAAATTCCCTGTGATTCACTGTTTATTCTTTGGGATCCTGCTGATGCAGATTTTCAGCTCTATTACATAAGGAAAGTTAACTAGAAATAACTGAGTCCTAATTAGCAGCTAAAAATCCTGCATCTCTGAACAGTGGTTCTTAGCCAATCAGTTTTATTTCTCCTTCTCTGGGATACACACAGAAGAGAATTGAACAGTGGTTCTTAGCCAATCAGCTTTATTTCTCCTTCTCTGGGATACACACAGAAGAGAATCAAACATCATAAGACAAATAATTGAAAGGAAATAGCAAGATTCTTTAATAAGTACTAACCAGGGTATTGCTTTTTACGTGAATAAATTAAAGGGCTCTCACAAAGAACATAAGACAAGTAAAAGAAATGGCAAAGAGCAGAAATTCTGGAAAATGCCTGCTTTCTGAAAGTGGACAGTTCATTTTTGGTAATATTCTTCCAGAAGTTAATAGACTTCCAGGTAAGTCCAGCTATTCATTTTATGAGTACAACTGATTTGAATAAATAGAGATAACTATATTTTATCATGAGAGTAAAACACCATTTCATTTCAGTGAATTTTAAACAGTTAACATTCCTTAAAAATTCAAATGTTTATTGGAATATAAAAATAAACAAATTTTTGAGTGTTTTGATTATACATCTACAGCCAATTCATATTATTTAATATGAAAGCAAAGCTTTTTTTCATCAGGGCATATAATCCAAACAGACTGGCCAATTGATAACAATATAGACAGAATTCAGTGAATGTTCAAACCCCCTTCAAGAAAGTGTTTCTAACTTCTGCTTCAAAGTTGTATACTAAATATAAGCTTTCACCTTCCTTCCCTCCCAAAATGCAATTTAGCTGAATGAGCAAAAGGAAAGAGAAACCCATAAAGGCAATGGAAGTAGGAAAGCATATTGTCAATAGCCTGTCTTCAAATGGCACGCTTCTATAAAAGACTGAGTGAGAATTCATCCTGGTGAAGTCTGCAAACCATAGTGACACAGGGGAGGATGAATGTGGTAGAGAGGGCTCTTCCTCACAAAGGACCCCCAGGAAATAAGACATTTGTAGATGGCCAGGGCTGAGAATAGGAGAAAAGCAGGGGCCAAAGTTAGAGTAGTTCATTTGATGCATATGGAAAGCCTGGACCCAGGATTCCTTCAAAACCTTCATCCTATCACTCTGTAGCCCCAGGTGTAACCTCATGAAGTGCTCTGTAAATAAAGGGGTGACACTCCTTGGCATCTTCTTACTATGTGTCATCACAAGAGAAAAACAGGAAAAGGCTGCTTTGAACTTTATCAAAAAGTATGGTAGAAAATATACAAAGGAGGAGAGAAAGTTTAAAAATAAAATGTGCTACAGTTTACAGACCTAGGTTAAATCTTTCTTACTTTTTTATTCACATGGTTCTGGCTATTTTCTTTAAGAACATTCCAACTGGAGACTCTATTTAATTCCCCCCACCCACTTCACCACGTAGTCACAGCCAGGTGGTGTAGAATGCAGATATAGGTGTGGAACAGACTTTCAAAACTGAATAGAAGTAATTTCCTTGCAGTCAAGAAAGCCAATGCTTTATTTATGTCTACGTGAATAATTAAAAATCATAAATCATTTGAAAAAAAAAGTGAATGGAAAAACCATGTGAATAAAATAACTGACCTGAGGAGAAGTAGAGATTAAATAGGAAAAAACAAAAACAAACTTGGATTATTTCCTCAGGAGAGTCTGCAGAGAATTTGAGGTAGTGTTGAAATATTAAGATCAGTCACATAAAAAAGAAAACAGCATAATAAGAGAACAAGAAGCATTCTTGGAAAAATAGAATAATTGATATATGTGGAATGTGGTAATTAAACTTGAGTAATGGTTATATCTGGCTTCTCATTTGGTGAGAGTTATAAACATTAGCTATTCTCAATTTTGTAAGAAAGATATATTTAAATAAAATTTGAAAATTAAAATCAATTTCTGAAAGAATATAAGTAGTATATAACTCCCTTATACTAGTAGTAGAAAATATCATGAAATTTCAATCAATTCTGAAAAGTAAAAGAAACAAAAGGTCACAAGAAAGCTTAGCAAAAAGATATATAAAATATAATAGTGAGTAGAGGCCGATGTAACCAAATTTTTAAATGGGATAACCTACTATTTTTAAAGATAGAGACTTTCATATTATTACTTTTTGTTTGCATAACTTTCAGAAATATACTTATAAAAATGATACAAGTTTTGAACATAGAATGATATAGGTTTTGAACAAAGAATGTTAAATGAATAACAATATAAAAAATGGCACACGATCCGTGGCCAAATCAAATATTGAATAGAAAGGATAAATTGCATATTATTAATGCTGCCAGCTAAACGATCATATATTCTTTACGCTGCAAACAACACTACCTTACTATTTATTTTTTAAAAGTAAATAATTGGCTAAAACAATATTATCAGGAGGAACTTCTGAGGCAGGATGGTATTCTGCATAAAAGCCACATATGTAATAAGAGCTGCAACACTGATTTTAAATGTCTGACATCTTTGTGTAAAGGAGTGTGACTGGCCTCCCACTGAGTACCAGACAAGGTGTGCAAGGTTGTGTAAGACACTGTCCAAATGTGGACTGCCTGGACAGTGAAAGCCCTCAACAAAGGGACCCTGTATGAGTCTGAGAAGCAATGCCAGCCCTGGACTGTGCTCATGGCAGTGGCTTCCCTGCCTTGCCTATTTGCTGATAGTAGTAAAGTTTCTTCTCCAAGCCCACTGCCCATAACTTGCTCTCCACTCAGCTTTGCACCCCTTAAACCCTTGGGTTTCTTAGTTAATCAAAATTCAGTCAAAATGGTCCCAAAAGACAATTCTGAATTTCAAGTTACTGGAAAATTAACAGTGACATGTCTTTTTTTGAACCCAGAGCTCTGTAAGTGTACACTATAGTTACAGGTGGAATTCAAGCTTCAGAGTAATGTTTTAATTACATCCTTAATGACCACATCTGCTCAAGTTTTATCCCTGATATTCACTTGGGTACCTACAGCTTCATATGCAAACTTCTCCTCTCTGAATATGCACTGCCAAACTATTGAAGATAGGTGAGGTGTTTGAAAAAGCAGCCTTGCAGAAGGGAACAAGAAAACCATTTCTATAGTAAGTATATATCCTTCACTCAAATTTGTGTCTTCTTTATGACCATATAGTGGATGCATTTGCTATAATTCCAAATGAAAATGATACCTAGTCATTGTTTCAGCACATGCAAACAGTATTTCACATGCTTAGTATGCAAGGCACACTATGCATCATGTATTTTCATACATAATTTTGATTCTCATAAAAACTTTTGAGGTAGATATTATTAGTCTCATTTTTGAGTTGAAGATTCAAGGTTTGAGAGATTAAGCAGATTGCCAAGTTCTTACCTCTACAAGGTGGCAGAACCTGAATTTGAACATCAGTCTAATGTCAAATATGTGCTCCAAACAACCTCATTATATGGCTTTGCAAATTCTACTGTGAAAGGAGATTTAAGCTAAGCAAACTATTCTGCACCGTGCAGCCTTCCACAACTTTAGGGACGTTGTCAACATGCTTAGGTAACACAGAGGGACACTGGAGGACACAAGGTAAAGCAGATGGTGTAACTGTGCAGTTAACATCCTTCTGCTTTAACCTTCCTACTTTTTCCTTTCACATTGACCACGTCATTTATTGGCCAAGTAAAATGCAACAGTTTTTTGACAAAAAACCTCTTTTTTGAGGGAACATCTGAGGAAGAAAATGAGAAAAGAAAGATTAGCAAATGTAAAGTCTTTGATTTTTTTCATATTGTTTGCTTGTATATTTTTTCAATTTAAAAAATTTAAAGAGGGCTTCCTAGGTGGCACAGTGGTTAAGAATCTGCCTGCCAAAGCAGGGGACACGGCTTCAATCCCTGCGCCACAACTATTGAGACTGTGATTTAGAGCCCGTGAGCCACAACTATTGAGCCCATGTGCTGCAACTACTGAAGCCCATGTGCCTAGAGCCTGTGCTCTGTGACAAGAGAAGCCACAGCAATGAGGAACCCACGCACCACAACGAAGAGTAGCCCCCACTCACCACAAATAAAAAGAAAGCCCACACACAGCAAAAAAGACCCAACACAGCCAATAAAATAAATAAATAATTTATTAAAAAAAATTAAAGTTACTTGATATACATGGTAGTTCACAACCTACAGCTCTTAGAAAATAGATCCTCAATATTTGAAGTATTTATGTATTTGCAAAACTAAAGTCCAGAGTAATATTTTATATTGTTTCTCACTGCAGCAAATTTGGATGTGATGACATTAAATAATAGGCATCCTTTATATGAAGAGGCAACAGGCTCAGTGTTTAGAAAGTTTCTTCATGGATGATGCCTTAGAGTACTGGGACAGGGAGGGTGGGGGGGACTCGAGAGAGGGTGGGGGGGAGCCGAGGGAGGGAGGGAATACGGGGATATGTGTATAAAAACAGATGATTGAACTTGGTGTACCCCCAAAAAAATAATAAAGAAAGAAAGAAAGAAAAAGAAAAGAAAGTTTCTTCATAATTGTGAGGAATTTAACATATTATTTTTCTGAGAAAAAGATATATTTAATTATTTCCAAATTAAGATGGTATTTTATTTTTGTGAACTTATCTATAATGAAATTCCTTTTGTAGTAAAATAGAATGGAATTCCATAAATGTTTAGAGAATGGCAAGAAACAAATTACAATTCCCTGTGAATGGAAAATTAAACTTGCACTTTCAGGAAACTGTCTGTTGAAAATAAGACCATTAATAGAATAAGACTTTAGTTTCATGGCAAGCTTTCATCATTTTTACTAAATAGAACTAGGCTAACAAAATATTATGGGAATGTTAATTCAGCTGGATTAAATGAGCTAAAATAAAAATTGCCAGCAAATATTTTTTCTTAGATAAGGACTGATAGTAATCTTTACCATTAATCATATAATTTTGCCTTGTGTTAATTTTGGTAGTGATACCAGTAAAGCCAAGCATCTGTTGTTCTCCCAATTAGTAAACTTACATACTATGTCTGTTCTTGCAGTCATGTGACATAGGGAATTCAGTGAAACTGAATTAGGCCTCTGCCATGTGAACTAGGAGTTTTTACTATTTCCAAAAATAATATAAAACATGTCTGTTTGTGAATGGTGATATCTGAACTGCATTTGTGGAATCTTTTGTTAATGCCTTCATTATTTTTGGAGCATGAATCTCAAGATAGGTAATCAAGCTCTAAACTTCTTAACTCCTTCTCTAAGAAGAATGATGTGGGAAAGGTTAAGTCTGACTCCAATCAAGGGCATGATATTTTTTTTTTATTGTCTTAAAAGCCATAATATTTTCCACCCAGTACATTGTGATTTTTATATGACTACACATTAATTTTTTATTTATTTATTATTTTTTGAGGGTACACCAAGTTCAATCATCTGTTTTTATACACATATCCCCGTATTAAGGGCATGATAATTTTTAAAATATTTTATTTCTTTTTAATTTGTCATGTCAATTTCCTTCTAAATTAATTGAAGTTCTAATAAAATATATATTCTATATATATAGCAGCAAATTAAGAGAAACATAAGTGCAGTTTTAATTGTATAATAGAAAAAATATACGACTCATTTTTTTTTTCTGAGGTGATTTTATCACACTATTTTTAAAATTATGTAGCAAAGTAATGACTAAGTGCTTTGTGGGGAGATAAAATCTATTTATCCATAAATTAAGGGTAAGGAGGTAAACTTCTATAAGAGAAGTTTGCAGACCTGCAAATAAAATCTTCTTAAAAATAAGTGTTATACTAATAAATATTTTTACTATTAGTTGATGTAATTTCCAACATTTTTAAGGGATTTTATATTGTATAGTACGTCATTCTGTACTCTACTAATACCCACACGAACCATACACATTTACACACAAACTATAATTTTAAACATATAATACATATATTGATCCAGTTTTCATGTCAAGATTATTCAAGTTAAACTCAATATTATTACATTATATTTATATTTAGATATTTAGATAAATATTCATTATATTTAGATTAATGTGTGTTAAAAGTAAGTATATAATTTTGGGGGGCTGTGTATTTACTTATTTGCATCTGGTTTGTTTAAATGGAAATATAAAAGAAGGGTAAATCTTCAGCACCAATGTAGTCTTTCTTTAAGGTCACTCTTAATAAAGGTTAAAAATCCTTAGTGTATGCTGATTAGAAAGTATGGTGGAACAGATCAAGTTTTAGTCTAGAAACCTTGTCTTGGTTCTAAGTTAATCTTAAATTCTTTTGTGAGAGTGGGTATCTTGCTTTGCCTTTTAAGCATTATATTTTATGTCTATAAGATCAAAGCACCCGGGGTAGGTTTCTTGTAATATCTTTCTTATGTTTTCAAATTACTTTAAAATTACAGAATGATAATAGTAATAATTATAGTTAACTACAAATAGTGGTTATAATTTCTAGAGAACTCATTCTGTGTCAGGTGGAATTTACCTGTATGACTTAATATAAGGCTCAAATCAGCTCTATGAGATGAGAAAGTTTACTATCCCCATTTCGCAGGTCAGGAAACTAAAGAACAATGAGATCCAAAGTTACACAGTTGGTAACTATTGAACCAAAAAGCAGTGATTGATAAAAGCAGGAACTTTCCAAAATGTCTTCAACTTTATCAATCTCTAAAATCTAAAATATGCATGAACACACAAATTCATAACAAATGTGCATTTTGTCATATAAACATATATACACAGGTAAATTATATCTAAACTAAAATTTAATGATATTATTAAGCTTAACAGCAATGAGTATTTTCAAAAATATTACATTTAAATATTTAATAAAAAGAAAATACAATTTAAAAATTGAAATACTGAATATTCTTAAATGCTTTCTAACTGAAGAGAGAGCCTCGAATTATTGACCATGGATAGTAAATAAACCACCTCATTTTACTGCCATTACCTTCAATAATTTTGTGATTTAAGACATTTTATTACATTTGAACCAAGCTATAGAATATTGAAATTTTTAAGATAATAAGTAAAGCTTTATCATTGACTTCCTGTTTCACATGCTGAAAGCCCAATGAATGTCAGACTCTAGGGTGATATTTAATTTTGAACAAAAGTAAATGGTAATTTACTAAAATATTTCTATTGGCCCAAATTTGCTAATGGTCTCACCATCAAGCAAAATGGTGAGCTTTGCCAGAATTTCCAGCCTCTCACCATATTTTAAAAATGGTTAGAATTAATATCACAAAATTTCCACAATTATTTTAGTTGTTATAAAGAATAGTGAGCATATTTATTTCAAATCTCTTTAAAATATCAATTTTAAAAACTATATGCAAACAAAACCAAAGAAAACTAACAAAAATTCATCCAAAAATTTCACCATCCCATGCTCACATTCTTTAGACTTTCATTCATATATATTTAGATTTGCTTAGATTCTCCACATTACAAAAATGATATTGAGTCCTTTCCAAAAAGGTAGAAAGAATATTTTCCCATCGAATCACATTTTTTTCAGAATTCTACACCTTAAATGATTTACAGTTAATTAACATTACACATATGAAATCCTAAGCAAAATTTGCAATTAACATTTGTAATTAGTGATTGTAATTAGCAATTAAGGTAATTAAATATAATACATTAATATTTAAATCTTGATATAGGTCTAACTATAGACATAAAAGCTCTCTGAAGATAGGGATTTGCTTTTTATCTCTGCTTATCCTCCTAGACAATAAATTCCTGTTTAATAATAAGTGATTGAAAACCATTCCTAACATTGTATCAAACACAATTCTTTCTGCCAGTTAAATGTTTTGCTCCAAAATTAAACAAACAGACTTATGTATAAGTAGACATAAACATATCTACACTTTTCCCTATGTCTACACCTATACCTGTCTTATATCTATATCTATATTTGTTATCTATATCTGTTCCTATTCCTATACCTACTAAAGTCTTCAATACCACATTCTTTGTTTTCATGGTTTCTGTATCCTCAGTGGTAATACCTACATATCTGTTCAATGGTAAATAAATGCATATAGAGGAAATTACTTGATTCTTATCTCTATTAAACTTCCCAATCAAATTTTCAGTCTTCCATAAAACTATCAAAAAACGCCCAAAAACCTGTCTGGAATTAAGTTCTATTTGAAGTCTGTCCTTCAATACAATTATTAGATTATTTTCATATAACGGATATAACTATCCATTGCTTTTTGGAGCAGGTGGAGAGGCTTATTTCCTTCTCTTAGATTTCCACCTTTGAAGAGAAAGCTCTGTTAGTGCAAAGCTCTTTTCCATTTTTGTTCCCCTCACTTCCCTGTGCTGTAGCATTGCTGGAGAGATTTTGCTGATTTGGGGTTTAGAAAAGAGACAACAGAATCTGGAGTGTAGCCCTTTCTTTTCCTCTCTCATTTGGTAACTCACTGCTCTCCTATTCCTCTCTGCCCCTTCATGCCTCAAATTTTTTGGCTGTAAACCTATAACTGTAGTAGAGACCTCTGATCTAATGCATCACTGACTATGAGAAGATGGGAAGTCTGTCTCATCCTGGATTCAGTTTTTGTAAACATAATTGCTTCAGATATAAGCCAGGATCTCCAATATCATTTTGTTCCCCAAAAGAGACACTCTTACATCTGCTGAGTCTTAGAGCTTTGCCTAATTTCTCAAGCAGTTCAGCACTTGGGCAAGGAATAAAAACAATGATAAGACAATGATAATTTTGCTGGAACACATGGACCAGTCACTGTTCTAAACATATAATATTGATGTGTGTGTATATATATATATATACATATAAATTTAGGTGTATCACACATCACCTTTATCAGTTAGGTCCTATTATTTGCTCTAAGACCTCAGAGCTAGTAACTGGCAGACTTGTTTCAAACTCCACAGTTTGTCTCTAAACTTCACTACGTCTATTAGACCCCTAAATCCTCCCATCCAGAGATAATTTCAAAGACAAAACAACCCACAAAATGTTCATTGTGCATCAATCCAACTTTGATTTTATTTTTCATCTCACAAAACTTAAGGAAAATGAAGTCAGTTCTAAAGTCAATAAAACTGATTTGACTTTTTCTCTCTTTGTCAAAAATTTAACCTATGCTTTCTACTTTCTATTGAATTTCTTATTTTCTTGACGTAAGTGTATCAGGCTCTTAAATTTAATTTATTGATATATTTATGCATTTAAATAATAATGTTTTCAATAATTTTTTTGAATTTATACAATGATTGAATAGTGACCAATATTAGTAAGATTTCCATAAGTATTGAATTAATATTAGGAAACAAAAATTTTTAGTACATAAATACATCTAATAATAAGTAAATCAAAGGTAAGGGATTAATTTTAAAAGTACTTAGAGGTACCCCTAAAGTAAATGGATTTTAAAAATTGATTCCTTTTTGGATTATGGTTTTCTCAGGGAATACAGCTAATATTTTATAACTATAAATGGAGTATAACCTTTAAAAATTTTTATATTGTACACCTGTAACTTATGTAATACTATACATCAACTGTAATGCAATTTAAAAAGTGCTTTACCTATTTCAGTGAAGAGTAAAACTGAAAAAAAAAAAAAAAAGATTCCATACATATTATATGTGTACTGATACACACTAATGCAGTAAATAAAACAAAATATACACTTTACAAAAAACTTAACCTTGGACAAAGCAAAATCATAAATAAGAATAGTAATTACAGTAGAGAGGAACTAAAATTATATATATCATATGGCAGATATAGATGGAGTTTACAGAAATGATATCCAGGGAAGACTTAATGGATAATTATTTACTGGCTAACTACAATATATAAAACTAATTTATAAAACAATAGTCAATTCTGCAGGACACAAAATATAGATATAATGGGAAAGCTAAATAACTGTAGCTGAGAAAAATTAAATTAATGGTCAATAATTTGCTTTCAGTTTTGTCAATTTTAAGAATTCATTCCACTTGATTCCCATTTATTCCATCAACTTTCCTTAATACCCAAAAAATATCCATTATTAATAAATTGCTCTAATTTCTTCTTATCCTGAAAAGGCAGAGACTGTCACATTGTAACACTGAATTGAGAGGGTGTTAGCTCCTAACACCTTTTGTATGATGACACAGGAGCCTGCCTTCAAAGTGCCATGTAAGATAAAGACAAGATTCTCTCTGACATACCAGTGTTCAAATGATCATAGGCAGGCTCACATTTACTGTTCTTTATACTCTGTGATATTTCATAGTACCTAAATTTTGCATTTTACATATTTTATATTATCTTGCATTGTGAATACATTATAAAATTCAGTATTTTCAAATTGTCAGTATGCATATTTCCAAGAAAAAGAATGATAGAGCAAAGAGAGTCAATTGTAACTTCAGGTTCCCAAGTTCCATATTGTAAATACATGTTATGTGACTATGCAACTGCAATGAATTTTCCAAAAATCATATGTGTGGCAGAGAGGGGGGGAGCATGTCATACCCAACACAACATGTTTATGTCCAGACTACATATCCAGTTTTATATCCAGTTTTATTCTTTTTCCTCATCCTATAGTTGTATAGTCAGAGAGAACATAATACAAATGTGGGAGAAAAGCATTTTTGCAGTGGTCTTTGCAACCTTCTAGTTACAGTTTCTATTTCATAAAACATTCTTGTAAAGATAGAAAGCAGTGATAGTTAAATTTAAAAAGTACATAGTTTTCCTATCCTTTGCCATGGCTGGATTTCATAACCTTTCACAAATAACCAATTAAAGCTTTATATAGACAAGCAGGATGAAAAAAATATATTTATTATCTTCATTTAAGTTAAAGCTTATCTTCTAAGTAAACCACTCCTAAAAGACATAGTGCTTTTATCTTATTGGATCACATGCATTTAAATGTAAGCTCTGAATAGCAGCCAAGCCTGTGTGGGAAATCTATCCACTAACAAATGGGACTGAAAGCTCAGTCAACTACTGTAGTTTTTGTTTTTTGTTTTTTCTCTAAGGTGAGGGTTTTAATAGATAATTTTCAATATA
Organism: Hippopotamus amphibius kiboko; assembly: GCF_030028045.1. NCBI lineage: Eukaryota > Metazoa > Chordata > Mammalia > Artiodactyla > Hippopotamidae > Hippopotamus > Hippopotamus amphibius. The sequence goes on along the minus strand of NC_080198.1, from coordinate 56,011,380 downwards.
TTGACTTTCAGATAATAATGCCTTTATTACAGAGTGTTAACATGATGGAGTCAAAGAAAGACAGAGGTAAAAATAAAAATGAAAATAGCCTCAGAACTCCTATTTAATTTTCTTGGATTTTTCCCCCCTGAACAGTGTAAATCATTATCCAAATGAGAATGTTCCCTTTCTTTTTTTTTTTTTTTTTTTTTTTCTTCTTGTAGCATTACAGTTTACTTTAATCCAGCTGTTCATGTCTTCCTGTGGGACAAGCAATAACCTACAAATAATGCAGGTGCTTTGAGAAAAGAGTACCCCTGTTCTTCCTAATAACTTGAGGAAAATACAAAGAAAGGAGAAAAAAGTGAAAGCTAAACATACTGCCTGCTTAGTGAAGTATGAGCTCTTTCCCTGGGCATGAAAATTGGGGTCTGCTTTCTATTAAGGATGAGATTCACTTGGACAAGTAAAAGAGGTCTTCTTATTAATTTGTTTTATAAAGAGAAAATTAAACAACAGTAATGGGAAAGGATATATATTGAGTGGAAAGAAAGAAAGAGAGAGAGAGAAAGGGAAAGGGAAGGAAGGAAGGAAGGGAAGAAGAGATTTGAGAAAAGAGGAAAAGAAAAAAATATACTAGCATCTGTAACAATAATTGGGCCAAAATATTTTAACCTCTAAAATGCAAAACAGTTCTGCTCTCATAATAACCACAAAGAGAACAGCTTCTTCTTACATAGTATTTTGTTGAATGAGAAGCTGAAAACATTATATGCCAATTATTATCTATTACAATAAAAATGTTTCCACTTTTTTGTATTTTATTTTTATTCATCAATATATAAGCAGTGAATTAATATGACATATTGTATCTACATTGAACACACTTTTATAATTACTCAAGTAGATGACTCGAAACATCAACTTAAAAAAAAGTCAACCTAACCCACATTTTAAATTTTCTCAAAAAGTTATTTATTTATTCAGAATAGTCAAGTGCATTTATAAAATTAACTTCACAACACAAAATGTCATATATGAATTTGCTTCTGAGTGAAAACAGCCAAACATAAGACATACAAAGACAGAGAAAATAGAGCATTGTAAAATACCATGAACTTGCTTGCCCGATTTAGCTTTACTACTGCCTAAACCTCGAGTTAGGATAGAGTGAAGTGGGATTTCTCGGCAATATACTCACTGAGAATCCGTAAATCTGCTTGTGTGTTAACGGATACTGGATTACAGAGAGCATTACTGATGTACACAGGTTTTGAACAGTCCTTAAAAGCAGGGATCCGTTTGTTGTAATCAGTTATGCAACAGAGTTCAACTCAGTATTCTATCAATTTCTTTGCCCATTTTTATACCTATTGTGTGTAGTTGACATTATTAGTTTTAATATTTAGTAGTGAAAGACTCGTAATATTCCTCATCAACCTCAGAAGCTGTCTTGCATGTGTTTTGTTTCTTCTCAATAACTTAAAATTCACACAAATTGCAAAAATTTCTATTTTTTTGAATTTAAACAAATTATATTTTACTGTTTTTGTTTCTACAATGAAAATCATTTCTTTTTCTAATTATTAATATTTCTTTAATTTTCACAGTACTATTTTATAAATTATTTAAGCCAAGAGGTAGAGTGTAGTGATAGTCAAAATTTACAAGTTGTAATCAGACTAATATGAGTTCAAATATCAATTTTGCTATTTATTTTTTATTGGAGTATAGTTGATTTGCAATGTTATATTAGTTTCTGCTGCACAGCAAAGTGAATCAGTTATACATACACATATATCCACTCCTTTTTAGCTTCTTTTGCCATATAGGTCATTACAGAGTATTGAGTAGATTTCCCTGTGCTATGTAGTAGGTTCTTATTAGTTATCTCTTTTATATAGAGTAATGTGTATATGTTAACCCCAATCTTCCAATTTATCCCTCAATTCTGCTATTTAAATGCATGACTTTGAAAAATTACTCAAGTATATTTAAATACTTCTGTATTTAAATACTGACTTACTTCAAATTTAGTAGTTATATGTTTTCAAATTAATGTTTATTGATATAATTATATCATGATATAATTCCTCCATAGAAAATGATGTGCATTAATATAAATTCAGAAATGAATACATTTAATCTAGGAAAGCTAGATCATTTTTCTGATTTGAGTACTATTAGGTGTCAGTATTATCAGGATCTAGTAATACAATAACAGAGCCCAGGTAACAGAAACAATTAAAGAAAGAAAAAGACAAGGGTAGTGCTGCAATTAATAAGCAGAGATGTCTGGTGCAGTCCACTGTGCCATTCACATTTCTCTCTACCTTCCTCATCACCATCTCTGATAGTACAAGAAGGAACACATTGTGTGTGAACAAGGTGTTCTTATTTCTTCTCTGAGAGAGAAGGTATAATCCATCAGAGTCCTCTTCAAGGTGTTTTTAAGAAACAAGGTAGAGTCCTGCTGCTGCGACTGCTCTTAGAGCTGAAAAATTTTTACCATCTTTCTTCTCCATTACTTATTCTAGAGTTCTCTTATGCTTGGGCAGCACTTTGATCAGGTAGCTGTGTTTTATATGGTGAGATGACTGCTATGGTCTGAATGTTTTGTTCCTCCCAAATTCATATGTTGAAACCTAATGGCTGATGAGATGGTTTTGGAGGTTGGGCCTTTAGGAAGTGATTAGGTTATGAGGATGGAGTCTTGATCAATGGAATTTGTGCCTTTATAAAGGAGCCCATAGAGAGAGTAGCACAGACATATATATACTACCAACTGTAAAATAGTCAGTGGGAAGTTGTTGTATAACAAAGGGAGTCCAACTCGAGGATGGAAGATGCCTTAGAGGACTGGGGTGGGGAGGGTGGGGGGGACTCGAAGGGGGGGAGTCAAGGAAGGGAGGGAATACGGGGATATGTGTATAAAAACAGATGATTGAACCTGGTGTACCCCCCCAAAAATAATAAATAAATAAATAAATAAATAAATAAATAAATAAATAAATAAATAAAAATATATATCCCCCCCCCCCAAAAAAAAAAAAGGAGGCTGAGTCTAGACAGCCATGTCCTGGGATGGCTTTAGATGAGAAAAGAAGGAAATGGTGATGGAAAGGTTTTCAAATTGTAGAGGATCAAGGGCTTGAACATAATGTTTGGCCCAGAATAGGGTATTCATTTTTAGAAAAGTGCATCCTCTCCTATCTGTAGTTCATAGCTGCCCCAGAGTTCAGTGCTGGAGAAACTGCCCAGAACAGTAGTGGGACTGATGGTGGGGAGCCCCCTTCTTTCTCCCACCTGCTGTACTCCCCTCTGCCTAAACACTGCTACCTCCTTTTTTGTTTGGTTTGGCTAGTTGAGGTCTAATCAAACCAATAAAATGCACAAATGCAAAGTGAAAAAAAAAAAAATAAAGGAGTCCGTAGAGATCTCCCTTGATCCTTCTACCATGTGAGAGCACAGTGAAAAGACATCATCTATAGACCAGAAGGTGGACCCTCACTAGACACCAAATCTGCTGGTGCCTTGATTTTGGACTTCTCAGCCTCTAGAATTGTGATAGCTAAACTTCTATTGTGTATAAGTTACACAGTCTGTGTTATTTTGTTATAGCTGTGCAAAAGGCTAAGTCAGGGACTCAGATCCATGCTCCAGGGATCTGATTCTTGGTTGTTTTGCCTTTCTTATCACAATTCTTTTCTGTACCAAGTGAATCCCATAGGTTCCAGATACTTTTCTTTTTGCTGCAATTGTGTAGTGGCAATTACAGCTTCTCATGATAATCAGGATCTATTATGACTGCCAGCAAATTAACTGCTTCCTTTGCCTGCTGATTCATAGCCTAAAGAGCATAAAGTGACCAATTCAGTGGGATGCTTGCTGTGTCCCCTGGCAGAAATAACCCCTCTCTGCTCCTCATGTGCTAGGATTTTTAGTCCAGTTTTCAGGATGAGATGAATAATTTATTATCATGCATGTAGATTATTGGTAATGATGGTGAGAGGAGCCATTTTTGTTTTCATCTTTTCTCCTGATTTCATGTTTTGTAGCTACTAAATATACAGTATAACATAGTGGAATATTGCTCAATTCATTGAATTGAAGATGCCATTGTTTATAAGGGGATAATTTTTTTCATTGTTTTATTTTTTATTGAAGTATAGTTGAATTACAATGTTGTATTGGTTTCTGGTGTACAGCAAAGTGATTCAGTTGTACATATTAAGAAGCTTACTTTTTGTGTTACCAAAAATAAAATTAAATTGCCAGACTACTACACAGCATTTTCAAATCACACAGATTCTTTAAATCATTTTACACCTCCTGAATAAGCTTTTTAAAACTAACCATATTTCATGAAATCTAAGACAAAGCATTATTTTATATACCATCAAGAAAAATACCTTGCAAATATAAATTTAATACAGTGTTCATTATAAATGACATCCTTATTCCAGATATGATAAAAAGTGAAAAAATATTATTCCAACAACTGATAATATAAAATAAAGTGGGAAGGGGAATGATAACACCTAATGCTGAGGGAGGAGTTGTATTTTAATACACCAAGTAGTAGAAGTGTGAAGTACTTCCCACCTTCTTGAGAAATCAAACAGTCCATGTCTATTAAAGTTTAAGTGCTCATGCTCTTAGACACAACATTTTCAGTCCTGGGACTCTGCTAGATCAAAATAGAAATTATACTTCAAAAACATTATAGTAGGTAATATTTACTATAGAGCTGCTTATAGTATTGAAACTATTCACAGCATGAATGCCCAACACATTTGAGTTTCTGAATAAGTTGTGAACCATACAAACAATAAAAAAATGTTAAGGCAATGAAAATAATTAATTAAAATAATAAAAACATAATTACATTCAATGACAAATGGGAAGAGAAGACATATAGCATGCACTGGTTTTTATTAAACAATAAAAAATCCTCCATGTATATTTTGTATATTATTTCAATAATATGGAGAAAAGTATGGAGTAATGTATAATGCTATATAAGGGAAAAAAAGATGGGATAGGTAAATAGGAAAAAGATCCTAGAGCACTTTGTGATAATCACAAATTATTGGGAAATAACAAATATACAGTTCTATCCATGAACATTTTTTTAAAATATGTGAATATTGATTTTGCAAAGACTAAAAATATTGAACCAATGTAAACATTCACTTGATCTCTTTATAAACCTGAACAGATTTTTTTTTGGATTTCTACTGGTTCTTTATAATGTTTCCAGTAATGTTTTTGGAAAAAGAATTTTGACAATTATCTCCACATGGTGAATTACATCTTTTATCTTTAAAAATTTACCTGCTTGCTACACTGAGTTATTTTTATTTTAAATTATATTTTTCTGGTATTTATAAAATAAACAACAGAAATATTTAATGAAGAATGGGGCACATATTACTACAGCTGATCTGAATTTAAATGACTTGAATGCAGTATTTGAATATATGAGAGAGATAATAAGGGATTTTAAGAAAGGGTTCACTCAACCATATGCATCATGTAAGTTATCTTAAAGCTATTTTACATGGTTTGAACTTTATTTTCTAGTTATTTGTTAGGGAATGAATACATATTCAAATTTCCCCATATCATCTTAGAGCAGATAGAATCTATACCAATATTTTGCCAAATTATAAGTGCAGAGAAATACATCTATGAAGTAGAACTTAGTGCAAGCTTAGGCACAAAGCAAATGGGTTGGAATATTGAAGCCACAACAGACCAGCTTGTGATCCTAACAATTTACTTCATTTCACTGGTATCTCAGTTTTCTCATGTTAAAATAGGAACAGTAATGATACATCCCTGAAATGACTATTGTAATATTATACAAGTATAAAAGCTATTTAATGAAGGAGTACATATTTTATGCTGAAAAAACAGTCTGGCAAGTAATAAACACTCAATAAATGTCAGCTATTATTGTTGTTACCCTCTCAACTTAAGTGCACGTTTCCAAGAGAGGAGAGAGTTCAGTAAGGCAATCACAATTATTTGACCTTTCTCTGGTTGACAGTGTTAGCATGTTAAAGTAAACAATGGACTCATTCACATCTATCTCTTTTCTCTCTTTCCCTCTTTCCCTTTTTTTTTTATATCTGTCTGTCTTGTTATATACTACTTTCATGCTGTAACTTTCTTAGACATTAACCTCAATATCCAAACATTTAAAAAGTAGAAGTGAATTTCCTTTCTCTGTTATATTTCTGCCACCCAATGCAAACATTGATATTGTTAGCCAAGGAAAATAATGGAAAATTCTTTATCCAGAGAGGAGAGGAGACACATAGAACAGAAAAAGAAAATATTATTGGTTTCATCCTGGCCAGTATTCCAAGTCATCTGTGCTGGTTTTCAGAATCTACAACCTGTAAATATAAACGTACGAGGGTGAGTCAAAAATTATCTGCACTCCACTTATATTAAAACTTCTGTTGGCCACACTGTCTTATTAGCACTTTCTGTTCAAGGCTACCATCCCCTCATGGCGGATGTATGAATGTGTTACATCAGTCCATTTGTAACTGCGATGCAAGCAAAAATGGATGCCTCACTTGTGATTTGTATGAAAAAATAGCAGCTTGCAGTGATTCTTTTTGTGGTCTGAGGGTGTACCTGGTGCCATTATTTATCGAAGACTTTGCACACAGTATGGAGAAAGTGTTTTTGTTTTTGTGAATAAGTGTGTATGAATGGGTAGAGAAGTTCAAGGAAGGTCACACAAGTGTCAGCCATTAAGAAGGAGGCCGACGTCCGTCCACATCCACAGCTGATGACATTGAGCATATGTGTGAAATGATTCTGTCAAATAGATGAGTGACCATTTTCTGGGATTCTCAAAGGCCAGTATTGGAATATTATCAGGAAAAATGTTCAACAATGAACAGTGCTCATTACAGTGATATGCTTATTGAAGAGCTGAAACCTAAACTTTGGATAAAACACAGAGGACTGCTATCCAAGGGCGTCGTGATCTTGCATGACAGTGAACGTCCACACATTTCTGCTCACACTGTCAACACTCTGCAAAAGCTTTGTTTTCAGGTGTTACAACATCCTCCCTATTGTCCTGATCTTGCTCCATCAGACTTTCACCTGTTTGGTCCCTGGGAAGCAGCCCTGTAAGGATGAAGATTCACTTCTGATGAAGAAGCAAAGATAGAGGCGCATTTGTGGCTCACAGCTCAGCCTAAAACATTTTTTAATGAGGAAATGAAAAAAACTTGTTCACAGATGGACAGTGTATTGAAAAGCAAGGAAATTATGTCAAAAATGATGTATTTGTCTTTTCTAAAAGTTAATTAATATAAATTGTACAGCCAGAGTGCAGATAATTTTTGACTGACCCTTGTATATGTAAACATAAATATATAGATAAAACAAATATATATTCACTTATCATGAGGTTACTTGTAACATACTACTACTGGCATCATAGGGAGATATCCATTTTAGATATTGCTTTTTAAAGTTCTAACATAATTTGAGATATTTTAAGCTTCTAACAAGTGTTAGAACTTTCTTCAGGTAGAATCAACTAGTCAGCAGATCTTATCTGATGCTTGTCTTCCCTTCAGTGCTCTTCACCCATATTCTGTTTCCTCTCAGAACTGTCCTGCACACTCATTACCTCACATGAGACCTGTGTGTGATTCTAGCTGATGACAGGGTCTTCTTGTTCACATTCACTTCATGTTCATTTTGGAAGCATGAGTGGATTTCCAGAACTGATTCAAGGTGACACTAGAAGAACAGGTGTATTCTCCACAGTCTCAGGTTCTTGCTCTTATTTTCCTACTTCCATTTTTATATACTCTCCCAGACATTTTCAGATTCATTAGTCTGATGATTTTGGTTCCTAGGAAGAGAGTCCCATGCTTCAACATTTTCTGAGCTGGAGAAATACCCTCTGAAGATCACTGGGCTGAAGAACCTCTTGAGACTAACAAATCTGAGGCCAGCAAGAGCCCAGAGAGGAATAGTATATCTTTAATAGTTAAACAGTTTCTCCACAGGGAAAAATTTAGGCCTAGATGACCTCACTGGTGAATTCAACTAGACGTTTAAAGAGGAAATAATATTGACTCTACACAAACTCCTCCAGAAAATTGAGCAGTATGGAATATGTCTCAACTCATTCTATAACACCAGGAAGACCATGACAACAAAACAAGACTAGGACACTACAAGGAAATAAAAATTATACGGCAAAAAATTGTAAAAATTATAATCAGAATTTTAGAAAATTGAATCTATCAGTACAAAAAGTAACACCTGATTAACAAGTATGGTTTTTTTCAAGTTGATTTAATACTTGTAAAATCAATTAGTTCATTATAGCAATTATTTAAAAATTTAAAAAAAGACCATCTCAATAAATGAAGATAAAACTGTTAACAAAACACTACATTCATTACTGATAGAAATTATCAAAACATTAAGATAGATGGAGACTTCCTAAACCTGATAAAAGGCATCTACAAAAAATCTACAACTAACATCATATCTAATGGTAAAAATTTAATATTTTCCTCTGGAGATATGGAAGAAAACAAGGTCATCTACTCCCATCACTTCTATCCATCATTGTACTGGAGATTCTAGTCAATATAATCAGATGAAAAAAAATAACTCAAATTAAAAAAGGAAGATTTTTTTTCTGATGATCTTCTGTATCTTTATTTTCAAATAGTATGATTGTCCATTCAGCAGAATCTGTAAAACCCACTGAGACAAATAAGTGAACTGAACACAAAAACTAATGAGTGAAGGAAGTAATATCTTTATACAAAATTCAATTGCTTCTTATATAATAGCAATGAATAATCAGAAATTAAATTTATAATCAATGCTATATACAATATTGTTAAAGTATGTAACATACTTAGAGATCAATCTAACAAAATATATGAAAGATCTGTGCACTGGAAATTATAATAGATTGATGTGATAAATTAAAGAGATCTAAATAAGTGAAGGATATACCACACTCATGACTTCATCTCCATAAAAACAAACTTGGTAAACTGGACTTCATCAAAATTAAAAATCTGCTATCCAAAGATGCTGCTAGGAAAATGAAAGGACAATACACAGACTGGGAAAAACATTTGTAAATCATACATATGATAAATTACTTGTATCCACAATATGTAAAGACCTTTCAAACTCAATTTTAAAAAAGCCAGTTTAGAATAGGCAAGAGATTTGAACAAACACTCACCAAAAAAGATAAGCACATGATATATAAGCACGTGAAAAATAGTCAAATATACTGACTATTTTACAAAAGCAAATTAAATAACACTACACATCACTTAGAATCACAATTTAAAAGTCCAAACACACCAGAGGTTAGTGAAGATGTGAAGAAACTAAAATTTTCATTCACCAAGACAATCACCTAGTTTGACAGTTTTGTTAAATTGAATAATACACCCACCTACTATATGATCTAGCCATTCTATTCCTCAATATATACCTATGAGATATGTAAGTATATGTTCATACCTTTCCATGAATATTAATAGAAGCCTTACTTGCAATAACTTGGATCTGGAAGTAATTCAAATGTTCATCACTAGTTCAAGGAATAAACAAACTGATATACCAATACACTGGAATATTACCCAAGAATAAAAATACATGCTGCAAGTTGGATGAAATCTCAAACTAATTTTACTGATTTAAGGAAACCACACCCCTCATAAAAGAATGGCTACTTTATAATTTCATTTTTATAATGAAATAATCTAAGTAGATATGAATGTGCAAAATAATCTAAGTAGATATGAAAAGCAAATCAGAGGATGCCTGGAGATGGGGAGGGGTAGGAATACGGAGGAAGGAAAGAAATACAAAGGGGCCTGAGCAAAATTTGGGGAACAATTAATATGTTCTGTGTCTTTTATAGTGAAGGCTTCACAGGTGTTTCCACTTGTCAAAACTTAAATTGTACAATTAGGGATAATATGTGTAATTTACTGTATGTGAATTATTTTTTAAGACTGCTGTTAGAAATTTTAACTTTGGATGCATTCATTTCATGTTATTTTATAATACTTACAGTAAAATGTTCTGGTTGCAGTTCCAGAAGTAACCCTGATTACATAAATTCAAAATGAACTCCTCTGGCTGACACTGCAAAATAAAATTTTGGAGAGAAAAAAATTAATACAACGTGGAAATTAATAATGAAAATTGTTATTAATAATAATTTAATTATTATTATAGTTAATAGCTATTTAATAATATTATTAATAATTATTAATAGTAATATTTATTCATTATTTACTATGTCCTAGGCCTTTCTCTAAGAGCATTCCATATACTGCATATTATTCATGTAATATAACAAGCCACTGTACAAACTTCCTTATACAAGAAATCTTGAATAATCATCTTAAAAGCCACATGGGCTTTTGGATATTTTCCATACTGTAATTGGACTTTTACCTGGAAAGAGTCTGGGTGAATAACCTGCCTCTATTATTTCCAGAGCCTGGTCCTACAGAGTCATGGCCACTCTCTTCCAAGATATGGTTTACATATGCTCTGATAGGCAAGTGAACAAAATAATAATATTCTGAAATGTTTGCTTCTGTTCTCTGTCTGAAAACTTTTCCTGCATGCTAGTTTTTAATATTTTTTTAGATTATAGGGAAAAAGATTGACTCTCACTGTCATAATAGAAAGAGGTGATAGTGCATAGGTTGTAATTAGATATCATTAGTGTCAATTACATCAAATGTATATGATTTAAGGCACATTTAACACTTTGGAATCAATTCTTGTAAAAATTCAAGTTTAACCATCTACAAATTTCTTTTTTTCTGCTTAGTTGATATTGTCTGATCTCACCTCTAATGTTCCTGAACATGAGGAAAGGATCAATATTTTTATTTTGAATGCTTAGCGCTAGGAAAGTAAGTAACACATAGCACAAGCTTAGTGTGTGCTAGTTTAACTGAACTAAATTCAAAAGAGATGTTTCAACTTACTCTAATAACTCTCTTCTTTGTCATTATATCCATCTTTCTCTCTGCCTATCCCCTTTATTATCCAATATGAGCATTTTATGAGATTTCATTAAGGAAGTCAGAATAAGATAGGAATATAGAAGGAATAGTATTTCAAGGTTGCTTCATGTGCAATGATTTTCATAAGTTTTCTAATTTCTGCTTTCACATTTCATGTAATTCTATATTGCAAAATTATTCATCAGACCTGGAAGTTTTAATTTCCTGATTGAAGAGGTATCCTTTTAGATCCTGTTCATACTTTCATATTTAACCAATACACAATTTACCCTAATTTTGTCAAAATTTAATTTAATCACTTTATGTGCAATATCTTTGATCTTTGATTTAAACTTTATTTCTTTCAAATTTATGAAATGGTTATATAAATACAGTTTATTTACATTAATTATTTATATCTTAATACTCTTTGCTAGTGCAGAATGTCAAGCCTTCAACTTTAAAACCTCTATAAAGTGTTTTAATGTATTTATTCTGTCTACTTCCTACAATTTTTACATCTTTAACATTTATACCATGTGAAAAAAAAAAAAGATGGCGGCGAAGTAGAGAGACGTGGAGTGCATCCCTCTCCACAGATGCATTGGGAATGCACAGAAGGACGCAGTCGTTCCCACGGAGAACCCGCTGAACACCAGCAGACGGCCTCGGACACCAGAAAGGGCTGCAGGGAGCCCGACATGGCCGGTGGGGAGGCATCTACGGGGGCTCAAAGAGGGTGAAGCGGCGGAGCTGTGGCAGACGGGAGGGAGTGAGAAACATGCGGAGGGTCCGCAGCGCAGCTCAGCGTTCCCGGACCGAGACATCGATCTGCGGCTGCGTGGAGGGTCCAGGAGCGGGAGCATGGGAACCAGAGAGCTGGTTCAGGGGGAGAAACATTGTTGCCGGTAGGGTGACCGACCGAGAGGACAGGAGGGAGGAGGTCCGCGGAAAGGAGTGCCCGTCCCTGAGAGCTGCCCGGCCATGATGGCGGCTGGAGGCTGCAGGCTCCCGGGCAGGGGGGAGGAGCCGTGCACATAGCCTCTCCCTCTCTTTCAGTGCCTCTGCAACAGGCAGTGGAGAGACACCCTGCAGGCCACCTAAGGCACTCAGGGATAACAAGCACCCTCAGGCACTCGGGCGGGGCTAGATTAAAACTCCTTGCAATGCCAGCAGCAGGGAGGCTGCCGAGAGAAAAAAAAAAAAAAACCAGCATCAAAAAGAAAAAACCCCGAGAGAGGCCCAACTCTAAGACTTTCTGTGTACGCCTGAGCTACCAGCGCCCTCTGCAACAGGCACCTCCAAGCCTGACTGAAACAACAGTGCGCCACTGCTCACTCACTCCCAGGAGAAGGAGCCACTATTGTACCCTCTCCCTCCCCACACACCGAGGCTTACAGACGAACAATAAAGGAACCTCTGCTGGTCACAGAATAACGCAAAAAGAAAAAAAACCCAAGGCAAGGAGAAGGACACTTAGAGCTGAGACGCTAAGGAAACAGAAATAGTAGTATCAATACCTATTGAACTGGTCCATTCTGGGATCAGTTCTGGATTTTTTTTCTTTTTTTCTTTCTCTCTCTCTTTTTTTTTTTTTTTGATTTATTAAATACGATCTTAGCCCTAAGGGATCTACAAGTTTTAAAACATAATTTTTTAAGGATATTTTTTATTCTTTTTTTTTTTTTTTTGCCTTTTTATATATTTCTATATCTAGCTAAGTTTTTGGTAGTACGGACAAAATATCTTTCATACTTTCCTTTCATCCCTTTCTTTTATACACTTCTATTCCTTTCTTTTTCTTTGCATATTTCCAACCACATTATGCTCTTCTGTTCCCCTTTCTACCAGCCATTTTAAGTGTATTTTATCTTAACATACTTATAAGCAACACTATCGGTCTGCTCAGACTCCTTGCTCTATTCTCCAGATGATGCACTGCCTTGGTATTAATATTAGGCTTTTGCCTTTATCTTAGTTCTTAGTACAGTTGTCTAATTACATTCTGAGAATCTCCATTCTCTCTGGTGGTACTCCAGCTCATTTCTATATTTGATCCTAGCTTACAAAATATCCCTGGATTGATGTTTGTATGTGTAGGGTGTTATTTGTTGTTTGTTTGCTTTTGCTTTTGTCTCTGATTTGTTCTGTTTCAGTTGTCAATTTCTGCTGGGTTTCTCTTTGAATATCTGATAGCACACTGGGGTTCTGTCAGGTCTTTCTAGAGCCTTATGTCCTAACGGATTCAGTAATTGTGTGTCTTATACATGTATGTGTTTCCTAGACTAAATATTCGTTTAATCCAATACTTGGACATTAGTCTGAGGCTTGGAGAGTCTTCTATAAACACCTCTATCACCAGGAAAAGCAACCCCAAAAGTTTGGACAACCATGAGGAAACAAAGAAACCCCATGCAGGCAAAGGAGCAGGAAAAAAACCCACAAGACCAAATAAATGAGGAGGAAATAGGAAAAATGCCTGAAAAAGAATTTAGAGTAATGATAGTAAAAATGATACAAAATCTCGATAAAAAAATAGAGAAAGTACAAGAAACAGTTCATAAGAACTCAGAAAAACAAACAGCAATGGATAACAAAATAACTGAAATTAAAAATACTCTAGATGCTCTAACCAGCAGAATGACTGAGGCAGAAGAACGAATAAGTGAGTTGGAAGATAGAATGCGAGAAATAAATGCCACAGAGCAGGAAAAAGAAAAAAAAAATAAAAAGACTAGAAGACAGCCTCAGAGACCTCAGTGATAACCTTAAACGTACCAACATTCGAATTATAGGCATCCCAGAAGAAGAAGAAAACAAGAAAGGGTCTGAGAAAATATTTGAAGAGGTTCTAGTGGAAAACTTCCCCAACATGGGAAAGGAAATAATTCACCAAGTCCAAGAAGCACAGAGAGTCCCATACAGAATAAACCCAAGGAGAAATACACCAAGACACCTATTAATCAAACTAATGACAATGAAAAACAATGAAAAAATATTAAAAGCAGCAAGAGAAAAGCAACAAACAATATATAAGGGAAAACCCATCAAGATAACAACTGACCTTTCTACAGAAACTCTGCAGGCCAGAAAGGAATGGCAGGATATATTGAAAGTCCTGAAAGAGAGAAACCTACAGCCAAGAATACTCTACCCAGCAAGAATCTCATTCAGATTTGAGGGAGAAATCAAAAGCTTTCCAGACAAGCAAAAGTTAAGAGAATTCAGCACCACCAAACCAGCCTTACAACAAGTGCTAAAGGAACTTCTCTAAGTAGGAAACACAAGAAAAGGAAAACACCTACAAATACAAACCCAAAACAATTCAGAAAATGGTCATTGGAACACACATGTCAATAATCACTTTAAATGTCAATGGATTAAATGCTCCAACCAAAAGACACAGACTGGCTGAATGGATACAAAAACAAGACCCTTCTATATGCTGCCTACAAGAAACCCACTTCAGACCAAGGGATACATATAGACTGAAAGGAAAGGGATGGAAAAAGATATTCCATGCAAATGGAAGTCAAAAGAAAGCTGGAGTAGCAATACTCATATGAGACAAATTAGACTTGAAAGTAAAGACTATTAAAAGAGACAAGGAAGGGCACTACATAATGATCAAGGGATCCATCCAAGAAGAACATATCACAATGGTAAATATCTATGCCCCCAATATAGGAGCACCTCAATACATAAGGCAAATGCTAGCAGCTATAAAAGGGGACATCGACAGTAACACAATTATAGTGGGAGACTTGAACACCCCACTTACATCAATGGACAGATCATCCAAACAGAAAATAAATAAAGACACACAAGCTTTAAATGACACACTAGACCATCTCGACTTAATTGATATTTATAGGACATTCCATCCAAAAACAACAGACTACACTTTCTTCTCAAGTGCACACGGAACATTTTCCAGGATAGATCACATCTTGGGTCACAAATCAAACCTCAGCAAATTCAAGAGAATTGAAATCATATCAAGCATCTTCTCAGACCACAATGCCATGAGACTAGATATCAATTACAGGAAAAAAACTGCAAAAAATACAAACACATGGAGGCTAAACAATTCACTCTTAAACAACCAAGGAATCACTACAGAAATCAAAGAGGAAAACAAAAAATATCTAGAAACAAATGACAACGAAAACACAACAACCCAAAACCTATGGGACGCAGCAAAAGCAGTTCTAAGAGGGAAGTTTATAGCAATACAGTCCTACCTTAAGAAACAAGAAAATGATCAAATAAACAACCTAACCTTACACCTCAAACAACTAGAGAAAGAAGAACAAAGAAACCCCAAAGTGAGCAGAAGGAAAGAAATCATAAAGATCAGATCAGAAATAAATGAAAAAGAAAGGAAAGAAACCATAAGAAAAATAAATGAAACTAAAAGCTGGTTCTTTGAGAAGATTAACAAAATTGATAAACCATTAGCCAGACTCATCAAGAAAAAAAGGGAGAAGATGCAAATCAACAGAATTAGAAATGAAAAAGGAGAAGTCACAACGGACACCTCAGAAATACAAAACATCATGAGAGACTACTACAAGCAACTCTATGCCAATCAATTGGATAACCTGGAAGAAATGGATACATTCTTAGAAAAATACAATCTTCCAAGACTGAACCAGGAAGAAATAGAAACCATGAACAGACCAATCACAAGTACAGAAATTGAGGCAGTGATTAAAAATCTCCCAACACACAAAAGCCCAGGACCAGATGGATTCACAGGCAAATTCTATCAAACATTTCGAGAAGAGCTAACACCTATCCTTCTCAAACTCTTCCAAAATATTGCAGAAGGTGGAGCACTCCCAAACTCATTCTACAAGGCTACCATCACCCTGATACCAAAACCAGGCAAAGATGTCACAAAAAAAGAAAACTACAGACCAATATCACTGATGAATATAGATGCAAAAATCCTTAACAAAATACTAGCTAACAGACTGCAACAGCACATTAAAAAAATCATACACCACGATCAAGTGGGGTTTATCCCTGGGATGCAAGGATTCTTCAATATACACAAATCAATCAATGGGATACATCATATCAACAAATTGAAGGATAAAAACCATATGATCATTTCAATAGATGCAGAAAAAGCTTTTGACAAAGTTCAACATCCATTTATGATAAAAGCTCTCCAGAAAATGGGCATAGAAGGAAATTACCTCAACATCATAAAAGCCATATATGACAAACCAAAAGCCAACATTGTTCTCAATGGAGAAAAACTGGAAGAATTCCCTCTAAGAACAGGAACAAGACAAGGGTGTCCACTCTCACCACTGTTATTCAACATAGTTTTGGAAGTGTTAGCCACAGCAATCAGAGAAGAAAAAGAAATTAAAGGAATCCAAATTGGAAAAGAGGAAGTAAAATTGTCACTCTTTGCAGATGACATGATATTATATATAGAAAACCCTAAAGACTCTACCAGAAAACTGCTAGCACTCATTGATGAGTTTAGTCAAGTAGCAGGATACAAAATTAATGCACAGAAATCTCTTGCATTCCTATACACTAACAACGGAAGAACAGAAAGAGAAATTAAGGAAACTCTCCCATTCACCACTGCAACAAAAAGAATAAAATACCTAGGAATAAACCTGCCTAAGGAGGCAAAAGATCTGTATGCAGAAAACTTTAAGACATTGATGAAAGAAATCAAAGATGACACAAACAGATGGAGGGACATACCATGTTCCTGGATTGGAAGAATCAACATCGTGAAAATGACTGTACTACCCAAAGCAATTTACAGATTCAATGCAATCCCGATCAAATTACCAATGGCATTTTTCACAGAACTAGAGCAAGAAATCTTACGATTTGTATGGAAATGCAAAAGACCCCGAATAGCCAAAGCAATCTTGAGAAGGAAAAATGGAGCTGATGGAATCAGGCTTCCTGACTTCAAACTATACTACAAGGCCATAGTGATCAAGACAGTATGGTACTGGCACAAAAATAGAAAGGAAGATCAATGGAATAGAATAGAGAACTCAGAAGTAAGCCCAAACACATATGGGCACCGTATCTTTGACAAAGGAGGCACGAGTATACAATGGAAAAAAGACAGCCTCTTCAATAAGTGGTGCTGGGAAAATTAGACAGCAACATGTAACAGAATGAAATTAGAACACTTCCTAACACCATACACAAAAATAAACTCCAAATGGATTAAAGACCTACATGTAAGGCCAGACACTATAAAACTCCTAGAGGAAAACATAGGCAGAACCCTCTTTGACATACATCAAAGCAACATCCTTTTTGACCCACCTCCTAGAATCATGGAAATAAAATCAAGAATCAACAAATGGGACCTCATGAAACTTAAAAGCTTTTGCACAGCAAAAGAAACCATAAACAAGACTAAAAGGCAACCCTCAGAATGGGAAAAAATAATTGCCTATGAAACAACGGACAAAGGATTAACCTCCAAAATATACAAGCAGCTCATGCAGCTTCATACCAAAAAAGCAAATAACCCAATCCACAAATGGGCAGAAGACCTAAATAGACATTTCTCCAAAGAAGACATACAGATGGCCAACACACACATGAAAAGATGCTCAACATCACTCATCATCAGAGAAATGCAAGTCAAAGCCACAATGAGGTATCACCTCACACCAATCAGAATGGCCATCATCACAAAGTCTGGAAACCACAAATGTTGGAGAGGGTGTGGAGAAAAGGGAACTCTCCTGCACTGTTGGTGGGACTGTAAGTTGGTACAGCCACTATGGAAAACAATTTGGAGGTTCCTTCAAAAACTACAAATAGAACTACCATATGATCCAGTAATCCCACTCCTGGGCATATACCCAAAGAAAACCATAATCCCAAAAGAAACTTGTACCATAATGTTTATTGCAGCACTATTTACAATAGCCAGGACATGGAAACAACCAAAATTCCCATCAACAAATGAATGGATACAGAAGATGTGGCATATATATACAATGGAATATTACTCAGCTATAAAAAGGGATGAGATGGAGCTATATGTAATGAGGTGGATAGAACTACAATCTGTCATACAGAGTGAAGTAAGTCAGAAAGAGAAGGACAAATATTGTATGCTAACTCACATATACGGAATCTAAAAATGGTACTGATGAACTCAGTGACAAGAACAAGGAAGCAGATACAGAGAATGGACCGGAGAACTCGAGGTATGGGAGGGGGCGGGGGGTGAAGGGGAAACTGAGAAGAAGCGAGAGAGTAGCACAGACATATATATACTACCAACTGTAAAATAGTCAGTGGGAAGTTGTTGTATAACAAAGGGAGTCCAACTCGAGGATGGAAGATGCCTTAGAGGACTGGGGCAGGGAGGGTGGGGGGGACTCGAGGAGGGGGCATCAAGGAAGGGAGGGAATATGGGGATATGTGTATAAAAACAGTGGATTGAACCTGGTGTACCCCCCAAAAAAAATAATAAAAAAAAATAATAAAATAAAAATAAAAAACATTTATACCATGTGATTATTTTGCCCAGAAGTTTGGAGTTCAGTTACTTTTCCAGAATATGTTTTCTCTCTATGTAAAAAAAAAAAAATATATACGTTAGTGAATAAAATAATTGATTAATCAGAGAAAAATAATATGGAAAATATGCTTTTAAAGTGCTCAGAGCTCAAAATTGAAAAGACATATGTAAATATGAAATATATAATTTATTACATTTTGTTAAGGCTCAATGTATTTGTCAACATCATTTATAAAATTCAGACCATCATTCCAACTCTTATTCATAGTATAACTTGTTGAATCAATGTTAAGAAAGTGGGATGACAAAGGTCTTCCTATACATCATATGTTCAATATTAATTTCATGATAATAAAAAGGTTAAAGAAAAAATCCTTAATCAATATTGTCATACTCTAAACAAGAGTGTTATCTCTGTTTCCTTTTTTTCTACCATACTGTCAAGATTACTTAGTGCCAAAACAGAAATTGAAGATAGCACATGGTACATTACATTTTGGCCTGTCTACAACACGTATTTGAATTTTTTAAAACATAAATCTTGAGCTGAAATTCACAGAAATATATTGGCTAATATATTTGTGATCATTTTCTAGTAAAATTGAATCCAAATGTTTAATACATTATGAAATTGTAATGACCAAAGTAAAATATTGATTCCTGACTGCTCAGTTTTTTGGAAACTTTATCATTGAGATTCAGAGCAGAGAAATCTGATGTTTTAAATTTCTGAAAGCATTTAAACCTTTGAAGAGAAATAACACAAGTCCACACTCAAATCTGAAAATAATTTGTGTCCATTTAGTTCTATATTGAGTTTTAAATGGTTATTTAAGTACATGTGCACTAAATAATATTTTAATTTCCATCATTATGTATCTGGGGGTGTGGGAGAGAGAACCAATAAAATTAATCTCTGTAAGCGTCTTGGACAAAAAATAAATTTACCAGACTAATTTTGAGTAAAAAATAAATTTATAGTCTAGGCCTCAATTCTGAAGTTTATTATTGTAATAAAATTATCAGGGCATCATTTGAAACCATTTTTATAGATTTTAAATGTAAATATTGGGATCTGTAACTAGAAAATAACTGTGTTCCTAAGAATAACCTACAGGGCTTGACAATTAACATGTTTTTTTAAGGCTCAGTGAATCTTTTTATAAAGTTTCTTTATTAGAATAAAAATAAAAATTCAGTTAAAAAATTCAGTAAAAAAAAAGTCACCATGAAGTAAGTTGTAGGAAGCTAATAGTGACCTATGAGTATGTTATTCTATCCATGGCAAGTTCTAACTTGACTAGATGTCTGTCTTTGTATTTTTAAGCTATATAATACAAGGTGCTTATTTTAAAAGTCCAATATACAATAAAGACTTTAACTTCTTATGAATTTATACTTACTCCTTTACCAAACTATTCATTAATAAAAGTGTAGCAACTATTATGGATTTGACAGAAAAAAATCTTTTGGCTCATCTATCAGGATAGTCATGGGAGATAATGAAATTACAACATTATCAATTGTAACAAAATATCTAAAAAATTGTATAAAAAACAAATCTTGATTATACATGGGTGGATTTTAAGTACAAATTTTAAAATTCTAACTTAATTTAATAATTTAAATGTAAGAAGATTTAAAAATCTAAATACTATTCTATCAATGCTAAATTGGATTATTTTAAAATATTCCAAATAACATAAACAATTAGGTAAATAAATCATAATTAAACAAATAAAAATTTTAAACCCCAATGATGGATTCTGAAGTCATTCTGTCATGATATATAGCTCTACAATTTAAAAAAATAGCACTTTGTCCTACTATAATAATTATATTATTATTTTTTCTATACTAAATATACAATTTGAATTTTCAGGGGCAACTTGATCTTTTTTTGGGTGGAGTGAATTTCCCCATCAGTGCAATAGTATAGTAGCATAATACACATCTCTCTTCTAAGCTTTCAACTATATAAGCATCCATAAAACTGCTAATCTAATAGTTTCAATGATCTCTCTCTCTCTCTCTCTCTGTCACAAACCCCCACCCCCCCCCCACACACACATAGAGCACTCCTACCCCTCCATCATTCATGCAGTTACTGGGAGTCAGGAAAAATTTCTCACAGATTGGAGCATAGCCCTAAAGATACTTGGTTGGTTCAGGAAGAATTATTTCCATGTAAAATAAGTAATAATAGAAGTGAGACTATTATATCAGGTATAAAAAGTTCCATAAGAATAATATATGATCAATAAGACAACACAGAAAAATATATACACAAAATTTTTATCATATGTTAGATTAAATTCATGTTCAGAGATTTCTTTTTAAAATTACATAAGTAAGTAAAACTACATAATATATTTCAAAGTTTTTAGGAAAAAATCTTAGAATTCTAAAAATATGGAATATAAGCTCAAAAAATTCAGAAATGAGGAGGAAGAGACTATAAAAGTACTGCAGAAGTAAAGATTTCTTTTTAAGGCCTCAAAAAAGAGAATGATCTCTTTACAGTTAATGAAAATAAACATCAGCTCAAGTGTGGGTGAGCAAAATAAAGGTGAATAAGCAAAAGCTGAGTTGTTTACAGAGACATTTCATAGATATGTGTGAAAGTCAAGTATACTCCATATATCTATATTCCCAATATATCTATAATTGGTATCCTTGAGGAAGAGAGACAAATAAGGTGGTTACAGAAATACTAAAAAAATAACAAAATATTCCAAAAATAAATGAACACTCAGAATATAACAAATGTGTATATACATAACTAAATCACTTTGCTGTACATCTGAAACTAGCACAACATTGTAAATTAACTATACTTCAATTAAAAAAATAAGAACACAATGTATCATATACTTTCTGAAAGCACTTCTGGATACCAATAAACACTGTGACAAGTTTGTAAGATGAAGAATAAATCCTTTGAATGTACAGGGAGTAAATGTTATCTCCTAACTTAAAAAAAAAAGCTGTGTTAATTCAGATATTAAAATTCTGAATTCAGAGCTAGAAGAAAATGAACAACGACTAAAAGGTCTTTGTGGAAAGAAAGAGTGACCAAAGAATTTAAACTGTTTAAACTGAATGAAACCATATTTAAACATAATAACAAAAGGAAAATATTTTCTGACATGATGAAACTTTTAGAGAATCTTCCAATTCTAAGCAAAACTGCTGGACAAATGGTTTTAGTCAACTGAGGAATTAAATAAGAATGTATGCAGTGACATCAGCAAGATGGTGGTATAGGGATTTCTAGCATTTTTCCCTCCCCTAAACATCAATCTGAACAACTATCCATGCAAAAAATACTTTCACAAAGAGCTAAGGATTCCAGGTGAGGATTTAGCACCTGGATGAAGCACATGAATAGACATTGAAGAGTGTGAGAAACATAGATCCACATTATCCCTAGCATTAAGCCCAGTAGCCCAGCTCTGAGAGACACACCCATGGGAGAAGAAGAGTGAAATGAGCAGCTGACTTCACTGCAGACCCCAACATTGGCCAACTCTAGCACAAGGCCAACTCCTACAGCTTTAGGTGGGAAGCTCCCATTAGACTCCTATAAATCTTGGCCTCTGCCTATCCCTGTACAAGCTGGATCCCTTGGTCCCAAGCAGCTCCTGTGGCCCCAGGCTCCAAACCAGCCCCTGTAAATCTAGACTCCTGGCAATGATCTGCCAAGCCAGGTTCCTGTCTGGGACAGCACCAGGGTGGCCCCTACTACCTACTCTCTAGACTTGTTCCTGCAGATTAGATGTGGAAATCAAACAACACACTCCTTAACAACCAAGGGGTAAAAGAAGAAATCAAACAAGAAACCAAAAAACATCTTGAAACAAATAAAATGGAAACACAACATACAAGAATTATGGGATGTAGCAAAAGCAGTTCTAAGAGGAAAGTTATAGTGATAAATGCCTAAAAAGAAAAAAAGATCACAAATAAACAACTTAGCTTTACAACTGAAGGAACTAGAAAAAGAAGAATAAATTCAGCCCAAAGTTAGCAGAAGGAAGGAAATAACAAAGATTAGAGCACAAATTAAAAAAGAGACCAGAAAAACAATAGAAAAGATCAATGAAACTAAAAGCTGTTCTTTTTTTAAAAAAAGATAAACAATATAGACAAACTATTGGCTAGAGTAACTAAGAAAAAACAGAGAAGACTCATATAAATAAAATTCAAAATAAAAGTGGAGAAATTACAACTGACATCACCAAAATACAAAGCATTATGAGACCACCATGAAAATTATAAACCAACAAATTGGATAACCTAGAAGAAATGGATAAATTTCTAGGAACATGAAACCTACTAAAACTGAATCACAAAGAAATAGAAAAACTGGACAGAACAAAAGCAAGTAAGGAGATTGCATCAGTTTCCTTACTAATTCAACCCCAACACAGAAAAGTTTGGAACCAGATGGCTTTACTAGTGAATTCTAGCAAACATTTAAAGCAGAATTAAGGCTAATCCTTCTCCAACTCTAAACATTGAAGAGGAAGGAGTATTCCAAAACTCATTTTATGAGGCTAGCATTATTACCCAAATACCAAAGCCAGATAAGGACAGTACAAGAAAAGAAAACTACAGCCCAATATCCCTGATGAATACAGATGCAAAAGTTTCCAATAATATACTAGCAAATTGAATTCAACAGTACTTTAAAAGAATCACACACTATGAATAAGTGGGGTTATCCCTTAAATGCAAGCAAGGTTCAGCACATGCAAATCAAGAAATTTGATACACCACATTAATAGAATGAAAGATTAAAATCATATGATCATCACAATAGTCGCAGAAAAAAGCTTTTGATAACATTTAACATTCCTTCAAGATAAAAACTCTCAATAAATGGCTAATGGAAGGGACCTACCTTAACATAATTAAAGCCATAAATGACAAAGCCACAGTCGACATCACATTCAGTGGTGAGAGTCTGAAAGATTGCCTGCTAAGATCAAGAGCAAGACAAGGGTGCTCACTCTCACCAATTTTATTCGTTATAGTACTGGAAGCCTTAGGCAGAGCAATTAAGAAAGTAAAAGAAATAAAAAGCATCCAAATTGGAACAGAAGAAGTAAAATTTTTTATGCAGATGATATGATCTTATATATAGAAAATCCTAAAGACTCCACCAAAAAATTGTTAGAGCTAATTAATGAATTCAGTAAAGTTACAAGTTACAAAATCAATATGTAAAAATCAGTTGTATTTCTATGCACTAACAATGAACTATTTGAAAAAGAAAGAAAGAAAAACAATTCCACTTACAATTGTATCAAAAGTAGTAAAATATTTAGGAATAAATTTAAACAAAGAGATCAAAGATCTGTACATTGAAAATTACAAGACATGATGAAAGAAACTGAAGACAAAATAAATGAAAAGATATTCTGTGTTCATGGATGAGAAGAATTAACAAACAAGAGGTTACCAGGAAAATAATCACAGATGGGAGAAACTTAATAATTTGAAAAAGATGATAACGTAAATACAGACCTAATGACATGATCAAGAACAAGCATTATGGAACATTTAAAACAATCTACAAGTTGAGTACGGTAGAACAAAATGAAAGAGACATGGGTCTTAATGAACTGAGAAACCTAGTCCTAACTCTGGGCAGACTACCTAAATGTGATACATAACCTGCTAGATCCACGATTATTTTGCTCTATTACAGTGACCTTGACAATACAAAATTGAAGATTATAAACAACTATATGATAAATCAAAAATAAAACCTCCTTGATATTAAACTAGCACAATAAAAGTCAACTGCCATTCTTCTTAATATTAGACAGATGAGTAGGCTAATATCTTAATATTATAAAATATCACATGATTTTACCAAGTATTAATATCCTTGTTAAAAGCAGGCCACAAGTAAGACCAATTCAGCCAAATAAATAAATAAATATTTTTTAAAAGGCAGGAATAAGAGAAGAGTGTTTGTTATTACCAAACCAAAATAGGCAAAGTATTTGAGATGACATCTAACATAAAAATATACAAAAAGACTAAGAATTACATAAAATTGTTCAACATTACTAGTCATCAGGTAAATGCAATTTATAGCCATAATAATGTACCATGACATGTCCATCAGAATGGCTGATATTAAAAGGCTGAGAAAACCAATTGTGAACAACAATATGGAACAATGGGAAAATTCATCCACTGGTGGTGGGAATGCAAAATTGTACAATTCTGGAGAATTATTTGATCGTTTATTAGAAGGTTAAAGATGCACATAAATACAACTCAGAATTTTTCAATCAACAGGTGAAAGCTTGCATAAATTATGTTACATTCATGTAATGGAATACTACTTAGCAAAAAATAAGTAAATAAATAAACTATAGATATGCAACAACATGAACGGATGAATCTCCACAACATGATGCTGAGTAGAAGTGGTCAGAAACAAATTAGGGAAAACTGTATAATGCTATTTATTTGGCACTTTTGAAGAGTCAAATAAAATTTCTAATGACAACCCAGATTAGCAGTGGTTCAAGACCTTGGTATGGTGACTAGGATAAACCAATAAAGTTGATTTTATCATGTAATATACAAGAATTTCCAACAAATTTCAGTAAAAGAAAAATTGTGAGAGTGGAGACTTTTTTTCCTGCATACATTATTAAGCTACATTGTAATGCTACTATAATTAAAATTGCTTGCTATTTTTCATATATGTAGACAGGCAGGAAAGCAGGGAAAAATAAAATAGTTCAGGAATTTACCTAAATACATAACAGAATTATAGCACTAAATATAGGTAGAATTTCAAAACACTGGGGAGAAAATTACCAAGGAATATTGCTAGAACAAATAATTAAAAACCTGGTGAATACACTGAATGATCGTTAACTTCAAATTTTTGCATCATCAAAAATTCTGGTTCCATCAGAGACTTACACATAAGAATGAAATTACTAAATTATTAGAAAAAAAAAAGTGTGTGGGTGGTTATATTTTAGCAAGAGACAAAAGCGCCTACCCCAAACATAAAAAATTGGTACCATGGCTACTATAAAATAAAATTATTTGAATAGCGGTAATATAACTAGAAAGAAAATCAATTTTAAAATCACAAACTGGAAAAAATTTGCAATGTGTACAACAGGTAGCATTAAATAAATAAATTCTGATTAAATAAGGCATAGTATCAAGTGAAAAAAAATACCACAACTCAAAAGAAAGATGGGCAAAACATATTTTACAGTAAATGAAATACAAATGGGTGTCAAATGTCAGGAAGAAGGTATTTCCATGTGTTCATTTGTAATGGGAATAAATCATGAAAAATAAGTGAAAATTAAATGACTATTAGATATTTATCTTTCTTTTGGTCCCTGATAGCTCCCAATTGTCTGTGAGTATGTCTCACCTACTATGCACCCAATAACTTTTAAACTTTTTATTGAATGATGAATGAATGAATGTAGGAAAGTAGGGAGTCAAACTGATCACACTAATACACTTTGCATCAATTAATTTTAATGTGGAAGGTAATTATCACATCAAAATAAATATTAAGAAATATTTTAGAAACGTTTTAGTATTTTGAATGATGCACTTATGGAGAGAAAGGACAGATAAAATAGAAATCAATAAATCATTATAGAGGTATTTACAATTGCCAAGTCTCTTAGTGTGTACTGCAGTATCGTTATGATTATGTTTCACAAACAGATATGATTAGAGAGCTGTACTGACATTGGACAGGGAAATAAAGGTGATGGAAGCTAGTGCAACCTCTCTACAGTAGAATGTTGAGTCTGTAGAACCTATGGAACTCATACAGTAGATTCCATGGTGAAAGTAAGGGCTGATTTAGTGATTTAAAACAAATTCCTGCACTTGAGCTTGGAATTGAGTTTAATTGTCATCTACCAGCTTTGGAAATGTGCAAGGCTCATGAGATTTCAACAAATTACAACTATAAAAAGTGATCACATAGAAGTTAACTTGATAAGGACTTATGATGGGTTTTTGAGTTAGTTCAATAGTGGACCTTGTCATGATTCTGTAGTGAGATATATATATATACTCAGACATAGATGCCAACTAAAATTATATTTGAGATATTAAACAAAGAAAATGTTAATTGGCTAAGGAGATCCACTTTATTATACTGACAATGATATGTCATGCTATCCTTTTTTTTTTCTTTTTCACTCCACAAAAATGTATAATGAATACATTTACATGTGATAAAGGAAAGAATAATGTGAATTTCAATAATGTAGCCAGTTGAATTGTGCTTATATCAAAAATGAAAAATAATATCTTTAATCCCATGTTGAGTCCACTTAATGAGAAAGCTGCCAATTAGACATTTTTGTTTAAAGTCCCAAAGATTTCACCAGAGTGACATTTTGGAATACCTGCTAACTACTTAAATTACAAAATAATTGAGAATGAGAAAACTGTCAAAATGTGGGTTTCTAGAGATTTAAATTGAAAAGAAATGTATAATTTTTAAAATATACTATTTCATGTTATCTGTTTATGTTAACTGATCAAAGGCATATGATTATCCTTTCATTTGCATAGTCTCAATGTCTGTTTAATATTTCAAAGTGAATTTGATAGGTTGATAATAATCTGTGGCATGTTTGAGCCCAGTATGGCTGTCATCTCATAATGGAACACTTGTGAAGTGGTCTTTTCTTTGATCCTGACATTAGAATTCTTATTTGACATGTACATGTCACTTGGAGGGGAGGGGTGACACTCTTCATCCGCTTGTCATGATGGCATAATGCCCAATCCTTGGTCAGTTGAAGTATTTCTCTAGAGTTTAAATAATGACTTTTCTTGCTTTTCAATTTTTAAAGTGATTTTAATGCTCACAAATTTGACAGCTAGCCACTTCAAAAACTCAAACACTCCAGACATAATCACAGGGAATATTGTATCAACTAGTGCATGTCTTTATTTTTAAAATATCACAAAATGGCCAGGGGATGTAAGTTCAACAAGTGAATATTCTACAGTTATTTTTTTGTTATTGTTGCGATTACTTACAAAAGCAGCAATGATGGCAATGTGAGGATGCATCCTGTTACCTATGCACTTTCCCCTAGGGAAATGGAATAGAACAACCAGTGCAGGAGATGTTATTGGCAGTTTTTTTGGCATATTTCCATAAATAATGAAAAGCATCTAAGACATGCAGGCAGAACTGTTCTATGACATTCAAGGAAACCTCTTGTTCTAAAATTATGAAAAAGGTCAGTTCACACACCTGCGTTCATTGTTAGGTGGATAATTTTGGTGGGGAAATGCTCAGTGAAGAGAAACAAAAGCAATGTATTTTGTTAAATCCTTGAAAATTTTAAAGCATGCTAAAATTTTAGTTCTCTGAGTGAGTTGGTATGTCTTTTTTTGATATTTGTTGCCATGTTCCTAATCAATCAATATACAGTTTTCTATAAACTGGACACTTTTGAATGCTGCATGAATTATTTCAATATATTCAATATATTTGGGTACCATTGTTTACTACAATGCAGTGTTATTATTTTATTTCATATTATGGCCTTGTTACTTCTAAACGGATGGGTTTAGTATTATTCTACTCAGTGCTGCCCAGCAGTGTCAAAGAAGCTTGTAATCACACCCCCACAGCCAAAGGCACCAGAAAAGACTAAGAGAAAACACAGACCCTCTATGTTGAAATGAATGACCCTGTTCTACTATTCATCAGTAAGTGGTGGGGGATCATCATTAATTTTAGTTCATATTTTTTTACTTCTACTGCAAATCCCTCCTTGACACCTCTTGAGATTATATGAATTATTATATCAGCAGGTATAAGGTACTGAAGCATACAATTTCATGCAGGGAGAAATCAAGCAGTTGAACCATTAAAATTAATGCAAATAGTCTGTTTCTATTTAAGAAAGAAAAGTGGGGTAATCTCGAGGGAGAATTACACATAGTATAACAGAATTGTCTATAAACTACTCTTACAATTATGTGTTGTTTTAACCCAAAGTAATTCCATCATTTTGCAATATCAACTTTCTTTTCTTGTGTATTAATTTGTTACAAATCAGCTATAAAACAAGTCCTAAAGTCTAAATTTACTTTTATTTCCATTTCCTATCTACACAAGGGGTTTTTTAACCTGTTTTCCAGCAGGCCAACAGGAACTTTTGAAATCCATTTCTTTATACTTGTTATTCTGTGTTTTAATAATGTAACCCATACCAACCACAGAGAAATTAATGACAGATTCTTTGAAGCATTACTCACCTCCTTTTGAGTATCTGTTACATGAAGATCCAACCTATAGTCAGAAAGGGCTTTTCTACATCTGTCTTAAATCATTACTGCCAAAACTTTAGGTTCTATTCTTGATAATGAGGAAAAAGTTCTCTATTTATCATAAAACATATTGTCATCTTTTATATCACTGCTAAGAATCTTTTCACAGAACACAGTAATCTTTTGTAGAGTTCTCACATAATCTAACATTCTTTGATTCTTTTTCTCAAATGCTGTGTTACCCAATTTCCTCCTTACTTATGACCACATAACATGAAAATATCCAGCTCATGTACTTCCAATGTAAGCTGTTTATACATACAGTTTGGTTAGGTAGAATTTATTCTTCATGTGGTGTTAAAACCTGGGTTCTAGTTTAGTTATGTGTCCCTCCATCAATCTGTAGCCTTTCCACCTGTTGGTTTCTTCATATTAAAAGAATATAATAGCTTCTGTCTTTTTCATAAAATATATACAGTAAGTGTTTAAGTTTCTTGGCATATTTTAAGTTTAAGGAATTATTATGGTAAAGATACTGTAAGGTAGATAGAAGAATTCTAGAATATTCTCACAAATATGAGGTTGACTTTTATCAACATCTGATTATAGAAACTAGAGACACTAAATCTTTTTTCCAATATCTGTTTTTCATGTTTGTAAATCATTTTTGTTTTGGTTTAGATAAATGAATCAGTTAGTGTTATGGAGAGTTTCAAAATGCAAGGCATGGGAACTGTCTTTGACACTAAAACAACACAAGGAGAATGGCTTATCGTAATGAGTGCAGAATACACAATCTCTTCCTACCATGCACAATGGCTGATGGTATTGCTCACTGCTTGCTTGCCATTGCAAAATAATTATCTGGAGCAGATAAGATCACAAGCTGGTTAATATCACAAGGCTGCCCCTGTTGCTAATATGATCTTATCAGCCACTGACTGATCACTTTCTAGGGAGCAGTATCAGCTTGTGCCCTTTTTTTTGTTTGTTTAACTGGGCTAAGTTGAGAAGCAAATACTACACACTACAATAGTAAAATGAGCTTTTACTTTTTCTTTTTTCTTTGATAAATATTTTGCTCACAGAGCTTGTGTTTACCTCATGGGACTATTGCCAAAGGCAGAGGTTCAATTCCATGTGCTGAAATATATCATAATGTTTTGGCATAATTGCATTTCTAATAGGCTCTCGGAGAAAGGAATGCATAAGTGCCAATTACAGCGTGGTACAAATAAAACATTATTATGGGCTGTGGAACAATCTGCATAATGGTAATATAGTCATATTATATTATGTTCAGTTATTTCTATTTTCTCTATTTGAATCTCTGTCAACAAACGATTTTTTAAGAAATGCCCCAAATGTGACTTGAATGCTATAAAAGTAATAATCTCTTTGTCAATGATGTATGTAAAATAATGTATATAAATGTATATATATATAAGTATATATATAGAGAGGGGGATCTCATATATAGATGCATGCACAGATATCCATATGCAGATAGAGATATAGATGGGTATTCTATATAGAGATAAAGATACATATATAATGGTCTACTACCTCTTGATTATAGTATTTAATTATTCAAATTACTGTTCTGAAAAGCAGAAAATAACTAATTAGTTTCAACCTAGTTAATATGTGAGACATATGAGAAAGTGATAACAACCAAACACATTGAAAGGAAAAATCACACAAACAATAATTCAAAAAGAAATGTAAGGATAAGACACAAGCACCAAAATGAAATACAGATTGTTCCTAGTGCTTGAAGGAAACTCTTCTTTATTGTTGAAATTACACAATAGGTGAAAAAAATATATTACTTATTTTCTTCAAGCCAAAATGCCTTAAAGGGGTACAGACTCGTGAAAGTGATGTCGTGAATCAAGGGTATGCTTGTTCTGATGTCAGCATTGGAAACCTGCGGGACGTTTTCTGATCTTGATCCACATGACAAGTAAAATATATATATTTTTCACTACAGTTGTTTACCAAGTCAGAATTTATTTGACAATATGGCAACACTACCCAGGAAAGAACCTTATTGTTTTGGGTATCTAGTTTAAAGGGAAAAACAACCACAATATGTTTGTGATGAAATGACCATTGTTCTTGGAGTGTTGCCCTTGAGCAACAAATTTAAATCTGTCAGTGAGGGAGAGATTGTCTTTTTCAGAATAAAAGGTTATTGATTTTACAAGAAAATCACTTAATAAAAATTTATTTCAAAATTTTCACACTTTCACAATTACAGATATATAGAGTAGTATTTAATTATTCCAAGCATAGAATATTTATACAATATTAAATATTAAAAAAGGAAAAATAAAGACCTATTTCATTAAGAAAGTTCAAATGGTGTATTTATAGGAAATATATATATATATATAGTAAATATTGCAAAAAATGCCACAGAAAATATTTAGAAGAAAATGGGATGGCAGTGTGGAGAAGAGGAAAAAAGAAATTAGGAATGAGACAAACGACTGTATGTAACATGGACTGTGTAATGTGGACTTCATTTGAATCAAGAGATTTTGAAATCTTTAATTGAAATTTTCTAGTTGATAAAAGCAAAGTAAT
The DNA here is from genome assembly GCF_030028045.1 of Hippopotamus amphibius kiboko. Lineage (NCBI taxonomy): Eukaryota > Metazoa > Chordata > Mammalia > Artiodactyla > Hippopotamidae > Hippopotamus > Hippopotamus amphibius. The sequence goes on along the minus strand of NC_080198.1, from coordinate 55,979,898 downwards.
TACAGGTCTGTTTGGTGGCTTAAATTGTCAACCATCTTACTGCTAGATTAGCAAACTTTATGAGTCATCAAAAGCTACAAATATTTAACTCAGAATGGATTAAAGAATTGAATACAGATCTCCTAGAATCATTAAACTCCTAGAAGAAAACATAGGTGGCAAACTCTTGACATGGGTCTTAGAAATTATTTTTTGAATCTGACACAAAAAGCAAAAGCAACAAAAGCAAAAATAATCAAGTAGGACTATATTAAACTAAAAAGCTCCTACACAGCAAGAGAAATCATTAACAAAATGAAAAGGCAACCTATGGAATGGGAGAAAATATTTGCAAACCACATATCTGATAAAGAGTTAATATCAAAAATATATAAATAACTCACACAACTTAATAGCCAACAAACATACACACAATTTGATTAAAAAATGGGCAGAGGATCTGAATAGACATTTTTTCCAGAGAAAACATACACAAAACATACATGAAAAATTGCTCAGCATCATTAATTGTCAAGGAAATGTGAATCAAAACCATGAGCTATCATCTCAAGCCATTTAGAATGGCTATTATCAAAAAGTCAAGAAATAACATGCATTGACTAGAAAAGGGAACATGTGCGTTCTTGGCAGAAATGTAAATTGGTGAAGCCACTATGGAAAATAGTATGACAGTTCCTCAAAAAATTCAAAATAGAACTACCATACGATCCAGCAATTCTACTTCTAGATATTTAGCCAAAGAAAACAGAAACACAAACTCGAAAACGATATATGCACCCCTATGTTCACAGCAGCATTATTTACAGTAGCCAAGACATGGAAGCAACCTAAGTGTCCATAGATAGATGAATGGATAAAGAAAATGTGGGGTACACACACGACACACACACACACAATGGAGTATTATTCATCCACAAAATAGAATGAAATCTTGCCATTTGTGACAACACAGATCTTGACCTTGGAACATGGATCTTGAGGGCATGATGCTGAGTGAACTGTCAGACAGAGAAAGACAAATATTACATGATCTCTTACAGCATGTAGAATCTAACAATAATAACAGTAAAGCAGCTGGGCTTATAGATACAGAGGACAGATTGGTGGTTACCAGAGGCAGGGAGTCAGAGGTGAGGAAAATGGGTGAAAGTGGTAATAAGGTAGAAACTTCCAGTTATAAAATAAATAAGTCATAGGATTTAATGTATAGCATGGTGACTATAGTTAGCAATATTGTATTGAATATTTAAAAGCTGCTAAATGAATAAATCTTAAAAGTTCTCATTATAAGAAAAACATTCTCAACTATGTGTGATGATGGATGTCCATGAAATTTGTGATGATAATTTTGCAATATATACAAATATCATTTTGTCATACACCTGAAACAAATATAATGTTTTATGTTAATTATATTTCAATTTTCAAAAGCTATCAGTGAAATTTAGTATTCATGATCATCTAGTACCTTTGTCTGGTTCACTAGGCTCTGTGAGCTTTCATTACATTGTTCTTAATTCATCAGATTTTGCAATTGCATGTATATAAATGCTATTTGTTCACCCATGTGATAGATGCATATTCACAATTTCAAGCAAAAATTTATCAGTAAAGAGATTTTTATAATTGTATGCACATGTAGAACTGTATGTGTGACAATACATTAATTTAATATTAATGAGAAAATTTAATCAAACATGTTGGTATGTATTAAAGAAGTTTCTGATACTAAAGACCAGAGAGTATCATATTATTTTCCATATTTCTTTTGATATTATTACTGAACTGAAAAATATCATTAACATTAACATTCTGTAGGTTTTTTGTGAATGCTATTATGTCAAAGAGTTATTTGTGCATGTTTACAAAAGCAGACAAACCATCTTGTTAGCTCTTTAACCGTATTGTGAAAGCATAATTGTATTCTGTGCATTCTTGGTTGACATTAAAATGATCTGTTAGTTGTGCCTAGCAGAATGTCATCCTTTCTGCATTTTGCATTTAGATTAACTCACCCAACAACTTCAGATCAACAATGTGTTCCTGCCCACCCATCTGTCTGTAAGAGTGAAAACTAGAGGTAGTTTTACTAATTTTTTGAGATATCTTTTCCGCATATCTTAAAAATATGGATAAAAAAGGTATGTGAAATAAGTTTTCACAAAGGACTATTTTGCTTTCAAAGGCAAATTTGAAAGTCTTAGATGATCCTACAAGTACAACTAAGTCAGGATTATTCAGTATTAGAGCATATAAAAGGAAATTATAACTGTCTATGTATCAGATACATATGATTATTTGATCTGTTTCCTTGCCTCTAGTTTCTGAAGACAAATTTATATAAAATATCTTTTTCAAATAATTTCTCTGTCAAAAATTTAGATGGATTTCTTATTTCATTAGTAACTATTAATTATAACTTCTTTTGAGTTTACTCACAAACCCTCTATAGAAGGCCTTCTTCATGTTTAAGTGTTTCCCTTGAGTTGGCTTTACTCATGTTTTGATTCTCTTTACATGTCATTCATCTACAACATTTTATGTGTTTCATCCTGACTGGCATTTGCTCATTTATTCCTTCCACTTTTTCATGATTTTTTTATTTCTAAATGCAAAGTCTAAATATTCTAATAGCATTTTTTTTTGGGGGGGTATACCAAGTTCAATCATCTGTTTTTATACAAATATCTCCATATTCCCTCCCTCATTCAACTCCCCCCACCCTCCCTCGAGTCCCCCCCACTCTCCCCATCCCAGTCCTCTAAGGCATCTTCCATCCTCGAGTTGGACTCCCTTTGTCATACAACAACTTTCCACTGGCTATCTATTGAAACAGTTGGTACTATATATATGTCTGTGCTACTCTCTTGCTTCGTCTCAGCTTCCCCTTCAACCCCCGCCCCCCCCAAACCTTGAGTTCTCCAGTCCATTCTCTGTATCTGCATCCTTGTTCTTGTCACTGAGTTCATCAGTACTATTTTTAGATTCCGTATATGTGAGTTAGCATACAATATTTGTCTTTCTCTTTCTGACTTACTTCACTCTGTATGACAGACTCTAGGTCTATCCACCTCATGACATATAGCTCCATCTCATCCCTTTTTATAGCTGAGTAATATTCCATTGTATATATATGCCACATCTTCTGTATCCATTCATTTGTTGATGGGCATTTCGGTTGCTTCCATGTCCTGGCTATTGTAAATAGTGCTGCAATAAACATTATGGTACAAGTTTCTTTTGGGATTATGGTTTTCTTTGGGTATATGCCCAGAAGTGGGATTACTGGATCATATGGTAGTTCTATTTGTAGTTGTTGAAGGAACCTCCAAATTATTTTCCATAGTAGCTGTACCGACTGACATTCCCATCAACAGTGCAGGAGAGTTCCCTTTTCTCCACACCCTCTCCAACATTTGTGGTTTCCAGATTTTGTGATGACGGCCATTCTGACTGGTGTGAGGTGATACCTCATTGTGGCTTTGACTTGCATTTCTCTGATGATTAATGATGTTGAGCATCTTTTCATGTGTTTGTTGGCCATCTGTATGTCTTCTTTGGAGAAATGTCTATTTAGGTCTTCCGCCCATTGGTGGATTGGGTTATTTGCTTTTTTTGGTATTAAGCTGCATGAGCTGCTTGTATATTTTGGAGGTTAATCCTTTGTCCGTTGTTTCATAGGCAACTATTTTCTCCCATTCTGAGGGTTGCCTTCTAGTCTTGTTTATGGTTTCTTTTGCTGTGCAAAAGCTTTTATTAGCTTTTTTTGCTAACTTTATTCAAGGATCCTTCCATCCCTAAATACTGACAAAGTCTATAGATAGATTCTGTCAGAAGGTTGATAATGTCTGTAGCAGTACCTTCTATCTGCTTTCTTCCAAGAATTTATATTTGGGTTATTACTATTAACAATACTGTATATTAAAAACATACCATAAGGAAAAAGAAAAGACAAATGATATATATGACAAGCATGTTAAATATTATTAACCTAAAAATTCCTACAAGCAACAAGGATATATTGGACAGCACAGAGAAATATAATCATTATTTTATAATAATTTTAAATGGAGTATAATCTATAAAAATACTGAATACCTGTGTTGTACACCTGAAACCAATATATAAAACTATAAGTCAAATATACTTCAATAAACTATGTAAAGCTGCTGTCATAAAATTTAAAGCAATAACTAAAAATAAGTTTAAATCCCTCCCCCAACCCCCCCCAAAAAAACCATTTGCTGACATGGGGAAATATATAACATATGATTTTGTGGGTGAATAAGGCCATGAAACTATGTATGGCATAGCACAATTCTATTAAAAAATATTTTACATATATACATACACACTGTAGGCATAGAAAGAAAATACATCCATAATTTAACAGTGATTATCTCTGGGTAGTGGAATTATTGATGATTTTTTAATTTTTACTTAATAATTTTCTGTATTTTTCATATTTTCTAAAACTTTAAAATTTATAGAAATTAAATTTAAAAAATAAATTCCTATAAGCAAGAAAATAACACCTAAATGTTAAAAAAATGCTCTAGTAGTTCACATAATCAAAATTTTAAAATAAGTATATTTAAATTTTTCATTATAAAATACAAAATAAGCTAATAGACATATTAGCTTTTCAACAAGAAATTCTTGTATTTTTTCAGTTATAAGAAATAGTGTAAAGAAATAGACACTGTGATATATTGTTGGTACCAATAGAAACTAGAAAGCAGTCTCCGATTATGGAGTAATAGCTTTAAACACATTCATGTTTCTGTCATGGCAATGCTACAAATGTGTCTTTTTCCTAGAGAAATAATGAAAATAATTTAAAAGCTTTACATACATGATGATTTCTCATAGCCTTATTTATCATATCAAAATTTAAAGCAGTTAAGGTATAGGTAAATAGTTATAGGAAATAGTTAAAATGAAATCAGGAATATCAATTTGTAAGTGATATTGGGTAGTTATTAAAATTATCCAGAAATGGTGATAAATGTAACCATATAATGATTTAACTGGTGTATTTGGTATCAAATACTTTTTTTCAATTGTTCCATGTAATTACACTCATATTACTTAGACAGCATTCCCTAATATTGTATTCATAATTCATTTACTGAAAATGATTTTCTCTTGTTTCTTTTGGTCTAGTTTTAGAATCCAGAATATCCTTCTTTATTCCAGCTTCCCCCTGTCCATGCATGGCTTGTGAGTTATGGGTCCTAATTATTGATTGATTCTGTATTCTCTTAGTCACTCCTTCCTCTATTATCCTAGTTCAAATTTGCATTATCTTTCCTCTAAAACCATTTTTTAACTTCTTTGCTTTTCTACCTGTCTCCAGACTTTTTCAATTAAAATTCACACTTTGTTTCCTGCCTAGGGGGTCTATGTATAATGTAAATCTGATTGTGTCACTTTCCTTAAAGTTTCACTTCAGGATAAAATCTAAGTTCCTTGGCCTTCCATAGCAAATCTCATCTGTCATCTCTCCATGTCTCTCTATTAAAGCTTAACTAACACACCCTGCCCCAAAGCTACCTCCATATTGTGCTATATGTTACCTTTGTTTGTATTCTAACTTCTGCCTTGAAGATATTCTTCCCAGTTCCTTACCTGCAGATTCCTTCTGTTCACCCCTCATGACATAAAATATAAAGTGAAATACAATGGAAAATTGTAATAAGTATAAAGGATCTTATTAAAATTTTTGTATCTTATTCCAAAACATCTTTCCTTTTTTTTCAACTTTGTGATTTTAAATTAAACTTGCAAATGAGTATTTAGAAATGTCAACCTGATTTCATTTGAATTCTTCTTTGCCATAGTTTTGCTAATTTGATATATATATATATAAAGATATAACATATATATATGATGTAACATATATATGAATATGTATAACATACATATATGTCAAGAAACAACAAAAGGCCAGTGCTCCTTTTGAATGGTCAATCCTCTGTCAACTGACACACTTTGATTTGAAGTTGAATGGTCATATATCTGAATCTGTGATGAGGGTCCAAAATTGATTTTTTAAATGTAACTGACTTTAAGTTTAGGCTTTGAGGTATTTGGAGAAAAAAAAAAGAGCAGAAAAGTTTCATACATTACATTGACAAAATAAAAATCCATCCAAAAATATCATGTAAAATTATTACCTAATAATATATAGTCAATTTAAGACTATTGTCATCTATCTTAGGGAAGCAACATCAGTCTCAAAGAGACATCTGCACCCTCATGTTCATTGCATCATTATTAACAATAGCCAAAACATAGAAACAACCTAAGTGTCTATGGATGGATGAATGGATACAAAAAGTGTGGTACATATATAAAATAGAATATTATTCAGCCATTTATAAGAAGGAAATACTGCCATTTTGACAGCCTGGATAGACCCCGAAGGCATTAAGCTAAGTGAAATGCCAGAGAGAGAAATACACTGTATGATCTCATTTATATGTGGAATCTAAAAAAAAAAAATGAATTCTTAAAAACAGAGAACGGATTGATGGTTGCAAGAGTTTGGGGATGGGGGTTGGAGGAAATGGGTAAAAATGCTACAAGCTTCCAATTGTAAGATAAATAAGTTCTAGGGATATAATATACAACAGGCTGACTGTAGTTAACAATACTGTATTGAATATTTGGAAGTTGCTGAGAGTGGATCTTAGAAGCTCTTATCACAATAAAAAAATTTGTAACTATGTGAGATGAAGGATGTTAACTACACTTATTGTTATAATCTTTTCACAACCTATGCATATAACAAATTATTATGTTACAATCTTAAAATAATACAATGTTAGATGTTGATTATATCTCTATAAAACTGGAAAATAAAAAAGAAGACTCTTTCCTAGCATTTTAAAACTCTAAATGCAAATTTTGATAATTTAAGACTGAAAAAGATATGTTAACTATTACTACCTTCTGGAATCTATTATTGCCAAAAACTTATATTTGGTAGATTCTAATTTAAACAGAGTTAAAACTAATCTTGAAAAATATAAAAACCAACATTCAAAATATAAAAATTATTTTCAATATTTCAAGTGATATATCACCTAGATCAGAGTTCAAAAAACTATAACCCAGCTGCTTTTTTTGGTAAATAGAGTTGTGTTAGAACACAGCCACACTCATTCTTTTACTTATAGTTTTTGGCTACTTCCTCCCTAAAAGGGGTAGTACTATTGAGCAGTTGCAACAGAGAGTGGATGGCCCCTAAAATCATTCATTATCTGTTTTTTCACAAAATTGTTTGCTGACCCCTGATCTAGCCTATGTATTTTGTTAAATTCTGATTCCACCTTAAGAGGAATATTGGGGAATTGTGTTTCACTCATTTTCTATACCTCTTTACAACCTCTCTACTTGGTCAGTTTGGGGTGAGTGAAATGGTTATCTTCCTCTGTTTTCTTTATTCATTTTTAGTCTTTATTTTATTTCCATAATTCATACATATTCCACAGGAAAAATAGGCATGTTAATTATTGGGTGTAAGTACAGACAACTCAGTGACTTAAGAATAAGCAAGTGAGATTTACACATTGCCAAACCACTCAGCACATATCTCATTACTAGGTCATTCATGAAAGCTGATAATTCTGCTTCTGGACCTAAATTAACCCTCTAATCTGACTATAAAGAATCTTCAATACTTTGGGAAAGTAAGTATATTAATTTTTCTGAATTGGATAACCCATTAAAATAGTTTTACATTCTATATCCAGTATATTTGATGCTAAGTAGCTAACTGGTGAAATTCAGTATGATTTTATGAGACAAAATGTGTTTATGTTTTAAATGTTTATCATATTTTATGAATAAGGGAAGAGAAAATTCTACCAGTCACAAAATCAAAGCCAGAGAGACATTCTACAACATAAAAAGGATCAGTTATTTTCAGTTCAGTCTTTAATTGAGCTTTTTTTTAAAAATACATACTGCAGATTTATAAAGCTTCTAACTGTAGGAGCTAGGCTATCATTTATTTACTATGTCTTCCCAACTGAAAGTATGTTCCATGATAGCAGGGAATGTGTCCTCTTCACCCAGAAGCTAAAACAACATACAGTAGGCACTCAGAACGGCATCTGCTAAATGAGTGGGTTGAAGTTACCAAACTAGGTCCTTCCTACAACATTGTGAGTTAAGTGTTAATAGTCTCAATTTTTAAAGAGCAAGACTCAGAAAAATTATGTGACTTACCCTAAGACACACAGCTTTTATAAAGAGCGAAGATAAAAACAACAGCAAAACAAAAAGCCATGTCTTCTGCATTTCAAGTGTGTCTTCTTTGCTTATACAATATTTCCTTTTCTTTGAAGAATAAAGGAAACTGTAATTGGTTACCTTAGGGGAAATTTTTATATGAAGATTTAAGAAGAAGAAATAATTTTAATGTATTTTTTTTATTTTTTTTTGTCTGTACAGCTCAAGATACAAAAAATAAAATGTCTTAAGTTGAAGTGGAGATAATTCAGGTAGTGAGAAGAAGTTTTTTTCTTACCCTTTCATTATCTTCTTTACTTGGACTCAGCAGAGATACTCATCTGCTTACTTCTGCATTTGAATTATCTCCACCTGCTAACTGTATTAACTATCAGAAAAACAGAATGAGTAACAAAGTGCTGGAATGTAGTTACTCCACCCACAGAGAAGCATTGCAGACTTAGCAAAAGATGGTTCAGTAGTTCTTCCTGACATAGTGGATAAGGGAGAATGCAGAAACTTTTGAAAATCACCACATTTAAAATGTTTTGAGCATGGGTATTGTATCTAAGTTTTATTGGTGACTTTGATTGTAACTTTAATGTAATTTGAATTTTTTAAAGGCTGGAGTATCACGGAAGTAATAGTCATAAAATAAGGCCTAACATACATTTTACATGGAAGAAGCTTTTTTTTCAGAAGTTTCCATAAATAGCTAGATATTTGATTATTGTTCTAAACTCATAGTTAACAAAGACAAAAGTGGTGAGAGAAAATATTGGGCTAAAAATGTCTCCTTTTCTCTTTTCCTAATCATTTCATCCATTTTTGTCAAAATGGACAAATGTGAAATAATTCAATTTTTTTAGCTTGAAAAAAAATGATGGGACCATTATGCTCAATTTTATGACAACAATTGTGAAAAATAACTAGAGGTAAAGGACATGACTTAAGATAATATTGTCAAAGAACTGAGTCAAATGGAAACTACGTATTTAAATTTTTATTCCTAAAATAGTCACTAGGTCCTGATGAATTTTCAAGTGACTTATAACAAACCATTAATAACGGATGTTTGTAAATTCTGCTGAAGAGTGGGAACAATAGGACCTTCCGTATTAATTTTGTGGGGTTAGTCTAATTTTGATACAAAATCATGGCAAAAATAACAGAAAAATAAAACTACAGAACAAACTAAATATGAATGTACAAAGGAAATATTAAATTATTAGCAAAGAAAATCTAGCAGTATAAAGAAAAATGTATTGTTACTCAAGAATAAAAGCAGGATTCAAAGTTAGAAAATATGTTAATATAATTTACTTTATAAGTAAAGAATATAAATGATGGGATCTATTAATAAAGGCTAAAAGGGCATTAGGTAAAATTCAAAAATTTCCCTTTAAAGAAATCCCTCAGGAAGCTGGCAGTAAAAGAAACATCCTAGTCCAATGTGGAGAATCTATCAAAAATCTGTAATAGACAACACTTAATGGTGAAATTTTAGAAGTATTCTCATTAAAAGATTTCTGCTATGTTTCACTTAACATGGTACTGGAAGTCCTAGACAGATGACATAGGGGAGAAAAAAAGAATAAGGGTGATAACATTTAGAAAGTAAGAACTAACACAGTCAGAATTAGAAATATTATCTCCAGTTTCTGAAAACAGCAGCCACCTCATAGTGTTTAATCACAGTGAGCTCCAAGAAGTCCTAACCACTAATCTCCAATCTAAATCCTAATCTCTAACCACTTGGTTAATTTCAACCAAACCAGTTCTCTGTCTGTAGCTTCAGAGTTCTGGGAACTTACTAGAGTCATGAGCTCTGTAAAGCTGAAGAGAGCTGCCAGGTGTCATGGTAGCCAATTAAAGCAATGTGCCAAAATGGAAGTAATCATCAAGCCTTAATCACTTACTATAATAGTATAAGTAAGGGGCTAAAATGTGGGGCCAGCCTCAGCTCCCTCCTTTTCCAATTTCACCTTTGGAATGAAGTACCAATCAGGGGTTGGTTCAGCACAGGTATGGTAGTCACATCAATGCTGAGGGAGCCCTGGGAAAAAAAAAGGCTCTTGCAATTTTAATAACCAAGAGGCTAGCAGAAGGCAAACAGGGAAGGGCTAGGAGTAGAAAAGAACTAGGTACTGAGTCAGAATAGGGAAAGGTGTCTTCAAGTTTTCCCTATGAGGAAATTTCCAAATGCAGGTGCCTGGGGTGGGAATGCAAATATACAAAAGAGGATATCAGCCAGAGGGTCTTGAGTCCCTGGCTATAACTCCCTTCAGAGAGTGCAACACATTGGCTATGCATCACGTGCAGTGAAGAGACAACAGTTTTCCCCTATGAGGCCTGCCAGGTAAAGCCTTTGTACTTGCCTATGGTTGAGCCTGAAAAATCACACAAGGATTTTTGGCCAGGAGCTGGACTGCTCATTCACTGGAGGTCCTCAAGGCTGCCCACAGACTCAATAATTATCTAGAACAGTTCTTAGGAAAGTTGTTATATTCATGGTTATGGTTTGTTACAGTGAAGGGATACAGATGAAAAGCAACAGAAGGAAGAGATACATACAGCAGGGTAGAGAAAAGATCAGTTGCAATGCTCCCAGTTGTCCTGTGCATTTGTGTGGATGGTGCTTATTTCTCTCAGCAATGACATGTAACAAAAACACATGGAGTATTGCCAAGGAGGGAATCTCACTAGTCTTGTGTTCAGAGTTTGTACTGGGAGTTAGTCATACAGGCATGGCTAGACATCCACATGGCTGATCCTATTCTCCAGCCCCTGCAGTGGTCATGATGGTATCATGTGTCCTCAGTTCCCACACATAATCACATTGCTAGCATAAATTACCTGGTATGGCCCCAAATCTCCAGGTAAGCAAAAGCATTCCCATTGGGCAGGACACTCATGGAATAAGAGGTTCCCTTCCAGGAACTGGGGGCAAAGGGTCAAATCTTTCTATGGTCAAAGTTAATTTTCTACTACACACTGTTTTCCTCCCTGGAATCATCAATTTCTTCTGTGTTTTGGGATCATTTCCGTCTGCATACTAATATGTCATATAAGATATGTAAACATCAAATTAAAAAGCAACAACAGCAAGATTGCAAATTCTCTTTTGATCCAGTGTCCTTCTTCAGCTATCTCATTTCTCTGTTATGCTTCTTATGTAAAATATACTGCACTCTCCAGTCAAGTTGTGTTATAGAACTAGCAATCTCCGGGGAAGTTTCCTCAATTCTGAATCAATCTCTATACTTCACTGACTATACTGAAGCAGTGTTATTATCAGACAATAACTCATATGTGCTTCAGAGAAGCTAGGGTTCCTTTGATCCACCTTGGGCATAGTTACTCAAATCAGGACTATCACGCAAGCTGTTGAAATGTTCACAGCTGAAAATACATTTGGAGGATTATTTACTATAGTAATTGATTCTTTTTTATTTCATGTAACTTCTGTTTTCTAGTTTATTCAGTTCTTTGATGCAAGCTTATTCCATTTGGATTTGAATCTATTTATCTTATAAATAGCCGTGTATGTAATTTTGTTTTAAATTAGTTTTTAATTTGTAGTTGTTTCTCAGTAGTTTTCAATACCAGTGAGGAGGTTTTCAGTCCTTCTTTTGATCATTTTTTTATGAATTCAGAAAGTTAACAGCATTGATGATTAGTACGGTTCCAGATTAATTTTGAACAAATTTCCAAACTAGAAAAAGAATCACAGTACAAAAGAGTAGTAACATATTATAGTACAGAAAGCTAATTTCCTGTTGCTGTTACAGATTCACTCACTAAAAATGGCAAGACAATCTTATTTTATAATTTTAACACAATACTGGAGAGCTGTTGTAATAGAGCAAGTATTTATGATAATTAGGTTTTGCTGAATAATGTGGTTCTTCAAAGGTGATAGTTGTGGATATTGATTTTCCAAATGGACTGAGTCATTGATTGAATGCAATTTGAAGAGGAACCAAATTAGTCTCTTGAATTTACCTGGGGCTGCTACTGGTAGAATATATTATCTGAGGAATCCCATAGCTGTGTTTAACAGGTCAAGGACTCCCTCTGTCTGTTGGTACACTTGTGGAATTGTTTCTTAGTTAATAATGCTTACCTGTAAAATCACAGGTGACTCTAAGGAGTTGCTCAATGATTGATTTTTTTTTTTGCTAAGATAAACAAATTTCAGAATTGAATTCAGAATGCAAAGCTTTTTGATTCATATAAAAGATAAGTAGGATGTTGATTACATTATGCAAATATAAGCTATTAATGGGATATAAGATAGAAATATTTCTGCTGAGACAACTGACATAAGAATGAAACAAATAAATATTCCTCAATAGGAAACATCTTCATGTGCAAAGCAATAAATTATTCTTCAATTGCTATTAAGCAAGAAAAACCTCATTCATTGGGACTATTGCACATGCAGTCAAATTTGTGGACTGTTATGTTTCTAAGATTCTAAGCATATTTATTTTTTCATATTTTAGTCTTTCTGAAATTGGAATATCAAACACTCAGTGTGCATATTTAATACAGAATGTTTCAATTTCATGTTACTAATTGATGATATACTTTACAATCAATAGGAAAAAAATTAAATTCTATGGAAATATCATTTATTTTTAAATATTTTTATGAACAAAGTAAAGATCAGAGAATAAGAATTGTCCAACACTAATATTTTGTTGTATTTTCATCTAACAAAAACAAATGATAAATTTTAATATTTCTCTCTATATGTCTATCTGACATATTTCAAATTTCTTTTCTCTATTAGGAGGAGAAAGAAAAGAAATTTGAAAAATTCTCAAGTTTAACAGGTACCATTCGTGTGCATATTTTTATACTACTATTCATAAAAATTCATGCTGTATGTATAGCATATATTTATATACTATAGAATTATATATAGTATGTAAATTTTGAATATTGTATTCAATTCTAACATACTTTTATATATTTAATATCTGTGAAATTAGAGGTCAATTACATCTTAAAATAACAAATGGCAATATTTTGTTTTCTTTTATTATGGTAAATAATATGAATATGTTATTTTATCTTCACCATGCTGAGTATCATTTATTTTATTCCTTGTAGTTTTTGTTGTTGTTTGTGAGACACTTGATTCATTCATTTTAATCAATCTTTTTTCTCTTTGGTGACTGTCATGTTTTATTTTACTTTATAATTCATATGGTAAAGTTTCATTTATTATATGTCCATAGAAGGTTCGTATTTATTTATACTTGTTAGGATAGCAGGCATACACACACATACATATATGTATACACACACACAAACATATATATGTATACATATATATGGATGTAACTTTTTCAATTTTGAATAACTTTTAAATATTGAGTAATCAAATATTTCTTTGCCAATTCCTTCATTTTAGTATTTTGCTACTGCTGTATGTTCTATCAAGTCATTTTATCATCTATTTCACTTATTATTTCTCAGCACTGTGTTTTGGAAACTATCTTCCATTTCAAAATCCTTTTTCACTATCCACTAGAGGATTTATGCTCTCAGCTGAGTCTTTTTTAGTACAATATTTATTACTTTTATTTCCATATATATTGAATGTTTTTCCTATAATTCGGTTATACCAGATCATTTATTTTCTCCTGATGTATAATTACCTACTCATTTTTGTTATTCCATCTTTTCTTAATACTATCTTAATTTCACAGTTTTACTATAATTTTGGAGGTTACCATGCATGTTATATAATTTCGACATACTATGATAGTATAAACAATTACTTTGCTGCATTCTTGAAAATACTAGAATGTCAGATGTCCTGTTGTATTAATGCTGTGGTGGTGAAATATTAGTCAGCCACAAAAAGGAATGAAATTGAGTTATTTGTAGTGAGGTGGATGGATCTAGAGACTGTCATACAGAGTGAAGTAAGCCAGAAAGAGAAAAACAAATACCATATGCTAACTCATATATATGGAATCTAAAAAATGGTACTTATGAACCCAGTGACAGAGCAAGAATAAAGATGCAGATGTAGAGAACAGACTTGAGGACACGGGGTGGGGGTGGGGGCAAAGGGGAAACTGGAAGGAAGTGAGAGTAGCATTGACATATATACACTACCCAATGAAAAATAGATAGGTAGTGGGAAGCTGCTGCATAACACAGGGATATCAACTTGATAATTGGTCATGACTTAGAGGGCTGGGATAGGGAAAGTGGGAAGGAGTCACAGGAGGGAGGGGATATGGGGATATAAGTATAAATATAGCTGATTCACTTTTTTGTGCAGCAAAAACTGGCACATCAGTGTAAAACAATTATATTCCAATAAGGAGCTTAAAAAAATGTTGTCATGCATTTTGATTCTACATATATTACATGATAGCCAACATAAACTATACTGTAATGTAAACCCAACACAATGGCCCATGTACTTACACTTTCATTGTTTTTTGTTCTTTCCCATGTTTCTATGTTACTTCGTGGTATTATACAGTATACCGCATAAAGTATGTCCAGTAGGTTTCAAATAAAAATTTTAGTGCAGATGTGAAGCAATAAATTCTTTGTATATTTATTTTATTAAATGATTGTATCTTTTTAAAAAAATTGGAATAGAATTCTATATTGGCAGTTATTATCTTTTAACACTATGGTATTTAATTATCTTATGACTTCCCTTGTTTTATGATGTTGCCTGTCAGTTATAATGGTACATTCTGAAAGTAACATGTCTCTTCCTCTGGCTGCTATTAATATTTTCTCTTTATATTTGGTTTGTATCAACTTAACTCTAATAAGTTTAGTTGTGCTTTCCTCTGTGTCTTTTCCTGTTTGTGATTCACAGAGTTTTTTGTGATATTGACTGATGACTTACAACAGGTTTGGGAAATTCTCAATAACATATACCTTATTTCTTCTTCTTCATTATCTCTATCTTCTTTCTCTGGAATTTTATTTGCATGTGCGTAAGAACGTTTCCTTGTGTGCTGTGAAGAGGAGCAGCTCCATTCATGACTTTCTGGAAATTATGCATATTCCACACCAGATGGCTCAACAGAAGGATGGCTCAACCATAGTCTGACCCACCTTGGCAGAACACCATGTGATCCTCTCCTGGTATACAGAAAGATAGGCAGTCTTGTGAGGAGCAGGCACAAGGCCACTTCTCAACTGCCTTATTAATTTTCAGATGGCACCCTACCTTGCAGGAGGCTAGCACAAGGCAGCTAACCATCTACCTTCATGGCTCCAGTGAGGCACTGGATTTTCATATTTTGTACCCATTTGGGTATAGATGGAGACTATAAAGCCACTTAACCTGCAGCGTAGAAAGTATTCTCTATTACAGGGCAACCCATTGCTTGTGCCACCTGTCAATCTGGCTCCCTGACTTTAGAGTCATTTAATGGAACAAGGGACATAAGAAGCAGATAACATGCTGGTCTTATGTATGCTATCTCTTTAAGTAATTAACTGTATAAGTACACACGGGCTCATTGTTTCCTTAGTGGCTGAATCTGTGGAATTGTGACAAACCAACCTAGCAGCCAAGCAGTCACTGTTGCTTAGAGATTGCTCCACTGCTTGGCATCTCCTATGTCTCTTATGCTCTGTTCTACATTTTTGAAAATTACTTTCTCTACTCTGCTTTTAGTTTGTCTCCCTGTTCAACTTTCCCATCTTATACTATAGGGAATCTACTGTTAAACTCATGTATCAAAATCTTAATTTTAGTTAGTGTATTTATTTTCATTTCTAGAATGAACTTGATGCTTTTTCCAGTCTAATTCTTGGTTCATGTGATCCATTCCATTATCTTTGTCCACCTTTTCTCTACTTTATTACAATTGATTAAACATATTAATTGTAGTTATTTTAAATCACTTTTGACTCTAATATCTGGATCATCCATGGTCTGCTTCTGCTGTCAGTTTTGCTCTAAACATTCAAACATTTTTTTTCTTTTTTTGCATTGCTTAGTGATACTCATTGCAATATCAAATATTTGCATAAAATGTAAGTGGTCCTATCATATTTAATGCTATAGATAGGAATATCCTATTCTCTGTTATGTGTGTGTTTGTGTGTCTAGAGTTTATGTATATGACTTGAAATTTTATTCTCTCTTATTATTTCTATATGTTCAGCAGTATTAGATAACTTATCACTTTGGTTATGTAGCCAATTATAGGTGTAACTTAGTACCTATCTACCACACAATGTCCTTGTGTCTTTTTCTTCCCACTTCACAAAGCCATAATTCCCAGACATCTGATTGCTGAACAAATATTTTCTATTACTTTGTGACAGGGAAGGCTTAACCTCACAACAGTTATTGTTTTTCAGAGGTGAGCCATTTGCCACAACAAACCTACCACCACTCCAACTACTGCCAGACTAGAGTTCAGTCCATTCTTCAGTTTGAGTTTTTGTTTTTTAGTGGACATTGAAATGCATATTCAGCTGGGTAATCTCTTTAAAATTTGGACCCAACATGGTATCTTTTTTTCTAAAAAGACAAGATATTTTAAAGTGAAATCTGATATACCAACTTAACCTGATGTCCTTATTTCTTATTTAATTTGAAACTTACAAGTTAAATATGCATATGTGAAGATGTTTCAATAATAGCCTAAAACTTAATTCTTAAAACTTCTTTTGAATACATTATAATCAATAAGCAGAAATAAAATTGCAAAATTGAATCAGTAGTTAATAACTAGATATTACTGTCATATAAATTTTGAATTGGCTGAAAAATCATAGTGTGAAAATAGATACTCGCAGAAGATATCCAGCCAGTACTCATGGGGTTATAAGTATGCTTTAAGTAAGTTATGAGGCTGTTTTTTTTTTCTTCTGAATGAACAGATATTTCAGCTTTTTTGTTTAGTTCCATTGTAGTGTACTGGAGGATAAAAATGTGGCTGTTATCTATATACACATTCAAACACATAAACAGGTATTTTTATGAATCCAGGTGTTTTATTCATCTTCTACTAACTATATGTGTTGTGTTCTACAAACATAAATAAATAATACAAATACAAACATAAATAAAACCTGCTGCCTAAACTATTAGAATTTAAATCCTAAAATCTGGTGGCTTTATTATATTTTTCATATACTTTCCTTGTACCCCAATTTCCTTAATAATACTTTAGACTGATTACTTTGATTTAAGTTAAGTTAAATGGCTTTACATTTATTTTTGGTGTGATGCTTGGAGTTTAAAAAATAAGTGAAATAAGGCATGATCACACAAATACATAAAAGATAATAATTCATAGCTAAAATATGATGTTTTCCTTTATTGTTCAGAAAAGAATGTTAATTTTCCAGTAGAATTTGGAGAAAATGTAGCATATTTACTAAAGTTTATTTTTTTTAAAAAATCTGATATTATTTTAGAGGAAAAGGAACAGTTGAAGAATATCTCTTTTTGACAATATTTGTGTCCTCCCTATAACTAATACACACTTTTTTAAAAAGTGAAAATCATCATATGTTCTTTTCAAAACATGAGAATACCAAATGAAATTTTGTGTGTGTGTTTATTTTAAATATTTTATTCTTTCAGTCATTTGCAGAGGGCTCATCATTTGTGTTCACAGCACTCAAGAGAAAGGTATAAAATTATAAGATAAAAATATATAAAGAGAAATATAATATACAGAATTCTTCTTTGAGATATCACAGGCTAATGGATAAAATAATAAAGAAAAAATTACCTGTTTCTACTGACAGTAATGATTTTCTAGGTAACTCATATCACTCTTCTCAACAAGGACAACTGTCAAAGATGAACAAAATGCTTTTAAAAATAAACCTACATGAACAAATTCAAGAGATAACAAAGCAGTGAAGAATTATATTGCAATTAGGACCATTCTTCCCCTTGGAATATCTGGTAATTTTGAATAGGTTGCTGAAAGGCTTGACAAGCTGAGGAGTGAAAATTGAAACTTGAATGGATGCTAGTGAACAAAATAGAGTCTAGATTAGGGCAAGAGCATGCTACAATTTTGGGGTTAGGGTAAGTCAGAAGCAGCACAGCTTTCATAAGAAATGAAGCACATTTTAAAATTACCTCCATAATCAAAGTTGGATTAAGGTGATCTTGGATTGCTTCTACCTCCAACAACTTGTGAGAGGCAAAATTACACTCTATCTGAAGAAAGTTACTATCATTCTTGCTCCAATTTTTCATATACAGCATATAGAATCTTTAAAAATTGCCAGATAGCAGAGAAAATAAGGACACTTGACTAAAGGCCTGGAGAGCAATACATATTAAAATAGATTCCAAAAGGGTTGGATAAAGGACTTTTCAGATGCCTCTAAGATAATTATATTATTGGGTATGTTGAAAATAAAGAAACATATGGAAATTCCAGAAGTAACAAGTTAATGCAGAATCCAGTAATGAACATGTGGAATTTGAAATTAAAAACACATTGTTCACATTACTGCCTCCCCAAAACAGGAAACACTAAAGTATAAATATATCAAAATATTTACAAGATCTATATGAGGAAAATTACAAACTTTGATGAAATAAAGCAGAGGACTGAATAAATGAAGAGCTATTCCATGTTCAGGAACAGCAAGAGATAATATTGTCAAGATGTCAGTTGTTTCTGACTTGATGTACAGATTTAATGAAGTCTCCATTAAAATCCCAGGGAAGATATTTTGTGGATATTGACAAACTGATTCTAAAGTTTATGTGAAGAGACAGAAGACCCAGAATAGTCAACATAATATCAAAGCAAAAGAATAAAGTCAAAGAATTGACACTACCTGCCTTCTAGACTTACTCTACATATACACTAATCAAGACAGTGTGATATTGGTTAAAGACTAGTCAAAGAGATAAATGCAACAGAATAGAAAGTCCAGATATAGACCCACACAAATAGAGTCAACTGAATTTTGAAAAAAGAGCAAAGGTAATACAATGAAGAAAAGATAGTCTTTTAAACATATGGTCCTGAAACAACTGGATATCCGCATGCAAAATATAAATCTAGACACAGACCTTACATCTTTCACAAAATCTTAGTAAAATGGATCATAAACCAAAATGTGAAAAGTGAAACTGTAAAATTCCTAGAAGATAACATAAGAGAAAATCTAGGTGACCTTGTGTCTAGTGATGACTTCTGATACAACACCAGAAGCACAATCCATGGGAGAAATAATTAATGAGCTAGATTTCATTAAAATTAAAATCTTCTATTATGCAAAAGGTAATGTAGAGTGTAAGAGAACACATGCTACAGATTGGTAGAAAATATTTGCAAAAGACATATCTGATAAAAAAACTTATCTAAAACATATAAAGGATACTTTTAAAATTTATTTTATTGAAGTACAGTTGATTTGCCATGTTGTGTTAATTTCTACTGTACAGCAAAGTGATTCAGTTGTGCATATATACACTTTTTTTCATATTTTTCTCCATTATGGTTTATCAAAAAGTATTGAATATAGTTCCCTTTGCTATAAAGTAGGACCTTGTTGTTCATCCAATCTATATATAATAGTTTGCATATGCTAATGCCAAACTCCCAATCCATTCCTCTCTCAAGCCCCTAGCCACCTTGGCAACCACATGTCTGTTTCTCTATGTTTGAGAGTCTGTTTCTGTCTCATAGATAAGTTCATCTGTGTCATAGTTTAGATTCTACATATAAATGATATAATATGGTATTTGTCTTTCTCTTTCTGACTTACTTCATTTAGTATGATAATCTCTAGGTTCATTCATATTGCTGCAAATGTCATTATTTCACTATTTTTTTTATGGCTGAGTAGTATTCCATTGTATATATGTACCACATCTTCTTTATCCATTCATCTGTTGATGGACATTTAGGTTGTTTCCATGTCTTGGCTATTGTAAATAGTGTTGTAATGAACATTGGAATGCATGTATATTTTCGAATTAGAGTTTTCTCTGGATATATGCTCAGGAGTGGGATTGCATAAGAATAAGACAAATATATGATATCACTTATATGTAGAATCTAAAAAAAGGTACAAATGAACTTATTTACAAAACAGAAATAAAGTCACAGAGGTAGAAATCAAAAATGGTTACAAAGGGGGAAAGATGGGGTAAGGGATAAATTGGGAGATTGGGATTGACATGTACACAGTATTATACATAAAATAGATAACTAATAAGAATCTACTGTATAGCAGAGGGAACTCTACTCAGTACTCTGTAATGACTTATAGGGAAGAAGAATCTAAAAAGGAGTGAATATATGCATATGTATAACTGATTCACTTTGCTGTACAACAGAAACTAACACAATATTGTAAATCAACTATACTCAGTAAACATTTATTTAAAAAATATAAAGAATTCTTAAAGGTCAATAATAAGAAAATGAACTACTCAATTAAAAATGAGCAGATTATCTGAATCAACAACTCACCAAGGAATATATACAGACTGCAAACAAGCATATGAAGAAGTCGTGAACATCATATGGTATTAGGAAATTGAAAATGAAAACACTAGTGAGAAAAAAAAAAATAGTGAGGTAACATTACATAATGATTAGAACACTCAACATCCAAAACACTGACACATTAAATGCTGGTGAGGATGTGAAGCAACAGAACTCTCAGTTTTGCTGGTAGCAATGCAAAATGTTACAACCACTTTGAAAGATAATTTGGAAGTTTCTTAGAAAACTAAATGTACTCTTTTTTTTTTTATTTTTTTTTAATTTTTTGGGGGGTACACCAGGTTCAATCATCTGTTTTTATACACATATCCCTGTATTCCCTCCCTTCCTTGACTCCCTCCCCTCGAGTCCCCCCCACCCTCCCTGCCCCAGTCCTCTAAGGCATCTTCCATCCTCGAGTTGGACTCCCTTTGCTATACAACAACTTCCCACTGACTATTTTACAGTTGGTAGTATATATATGTCTGTGCTACTCTCTCGCTTCGTCTCAGTTTCCCCTTCACCCCCCGCCCCCTCCCATACCTCGAGTTCTCCAGTCCATTCTCTGTATCTGCTTCCTTGTTCTTGTCACTGAGTTCATCAGTACCATTTTTAGATTCCATATATGGAGGTAGCATACAATATTTGTCTTTCTCTTTCTGACTTACTTCACTCTGTATGACAGATTGTAGTTCTATCCACCTCATTACATATAGCTCCATCTCATCCCTTTTTATAGCTGAGTAATATTCCATTGTATATATATGCCACATCTTCTGTATCCATTCATTTGTCGATGGGCATTTCGGTTGCTTCCATGTCCTGGCTATTGTAAATAGTGCTGCAATAAACATTATGGTACAAGTTTCTTTTGGGATTATGGTTTTCTTTGGGTATATGCCCAGGAGTGGGATTACTGGATCATATGGTAGTTCTATTTGTAGTTTTTGAAGGAACCTCCAAATTGTTTTCCATAGTGGCTGTACCAACTTACAGTCCCACCAACAGTGCAGGAGAGTTCCCTTTTCTCCACACCCTCTCCAACATTTGTGGTTTCCAGATTTTGTGATGATGGCCATTCTGATTGGTGTGAGGTGATACCTCATTGTGGCTTGGACTTGCATTTCTCTGATGATGAGTGATGTTGAGCATCTTTTCATGTGTTTGTTGGCCATCCGTATGTCTTCTTTGGAGAAATGTCTATTTAGGTCTTCTGCCCATTTGTGGATTGGGTTATTTGCTTTTTTGGTATGAAGCTGCATGAGCTGCTTGTATATTTTGGAGGTTAATCCTTTGTCCGTTGTTTCATAGGCAACTATTTTTTTCCCATTCTGAGGGTTGCCTTTTAGTCTTGTTTATGGTTTCTTTTGCTGTGCAAAAACTTTTAAGTTTCATGAGGTCCCATTTGTTGATTCTTGATTTTATTTCCATGATTCTAGGAGGTGGGTCAAAAAGGATCTTGCTTTGATGGATGTCATAGAGTGTTCTGCCTATGTTTTCCTCTAGGAGTTTTATAGTGTCTGGCCTTCCATGTAGGTCTTTAATCCATTTGGAGTTTATTTTTGTGTATGGTGTTAGGAAGTGTTCTAATTTCATTCTTTTACATGTTGCTGTCCATTTTTCCCAGCACCACCTATTGAAGAGGCTGTCTTTTTTCCATTGTATACTCCTGCCTCCTTTGTCAAAGATACGGTGCCCATATGTGTTTGGGCTTACTTCTGAGTTCTCTATTCTATTCCATTGATCTTCCTTTCTATTTTTGTGCCAGTACCATACTGTCTTGATCACTATGGCCTTGTAGTATAGTTTGAAGTCAGGAAGCCTGATTCCACCAACTCCGTTTTTCCTTCTCAAGATTGCTTTGGCTATTCAGGTTATTTTGTGTTTCCATACAAATTGTAAGATTTCTTGCTCTAGTTCTGTGAAAAAAGCCATTGATAATTTGATAGGGATTGTATTGAATCTGTAAATTGCTTTGGGTAGTACAGTCATTTTCACGATGTTGATTCTTCCAATCCAGGAACATGGTATGTCCCTCCATCTGTTTGTGTCGTCCTTGATTTCTTTCATCAATATCTTAAAGTTTTCTGCATACAGATCTTTTGCCTCCATATGCAGCTTTATTCCTAGGTATTTTATTCTTTTGGTTGCAATGGTGAATGGGAGAGTTTCCTTAATTTCTCTTTCTGCTCTTCCGTTGTTAGTGTATAGGAATGCAAGAGATTTCTGTGCATTAATTTTGTATCCTGCTACTTTACCAAACTCATCAATGAGTGCTAGCAGTTTTCTGGTAGAATCTTTAGGGTTTTCTATATATAATATCATGTCATCTGCAAAGAGTGACAATTTTACTTCTTCTTTTCCAATTTGGATTCCTTTGATTTCTTTTTCTTCTCTGATTGCTGTGGCTAAAACTTCCAAAACTATGTTGAATAATAGTGGTGAGAGTGGACACCCTTGACTTGTTCCTGTTCTTAGAGGGAATTCTTCCAGTTTTTCCCCATTGAGAACGATGTTGGTTTTTGGTTTCTCATATATGGCTTTTATTATGTTGAGGTAATTTCCTTCTATGCCCATTTTCTGGAGAGCTTTTATCATAAATGGATGTTGGACATTGTCAAAAGCTTCTTCTGCATCTATTGAAATGATCATATGGTTTTTATCCTTCAATTTGTTGATATGATGTATCACGTTGATTGATTTGCGTATATTGAAGAATCCTTGCATCCCAGGGATAAACCCCACTTGATCATGGTGTATGATTTTTTTAATGTGCTGTTGGAGTCTCTTAGCTAGTATTTTGTTGAGGATTTTTGCATCTATATTCATCACTGATATTGGTTTGTAGTTTTCTTTTTTTGTGACATCTTTGCCTGGTTTTGGTATCAGGGTGATGGTAGCCTCATAGAATGAGTTTGGGAGTGTTCCCCCTTCTGCAATAATTTGGAAGAGTTTGAGAAGGATAGGTGTTAACTCTTCTCGAAATGGTTGATAGAATTCGCCCTTGAACCCATCTGGTCCTGGGCTTTTGTGTGTTGGGAGATTTTTAATCACTGCCTCAATTTCCGTACTTGTGATTGGTCTGTTCATGGTTTCTATTCCTTCCTGGTTCAGTCCCGGAAGATTGTATTTTTCTAAGAATGTATCCGTTTCTTCCAGGTTATCCAATGTATTGGCATATAGTTGCTTGTAGTAGTCTCTCATGATGTTTTGTATTTCTGAGGTGTCCGTTGTGACTTCTCCTTTTTCATTTCTAATTCTGTTGATTTGCATCTTCTCCCTTTTTTTCTTGATGAGTCTGGCTAATGGTTTATCAATTTTGTTAATCTTCTCAAAGAACCAGCTTTTAGTTTTATTTATTTTTCTTATGGTTTCTATCCTTTCTTTTCCATTTATTTCTGCTCTGATCTTTATGATTTCTTTCCTTCTGCTCACTTTGGGGTTTCTTAGTTCTTCTTTCTCTAGTTGTTTGAGGTGTAAGGTTAGGTTGTTTATTCGATCATTTTCTTGTTTCTTAAGGTAGGACTGTATTGCTATAAACTTCCCTCTTAGAACTGCTTTTGCTGCGTCCCATAGGTTTTGGGTTGTGTTTTCATTGTCATTTGTTTCTAGATATTTTTTGATTTCTTCTTTGATTTCTGTAGTGATTCCTTGGTTGTTTAAGAGTGAATTGTTTAGCCTCCATGTGTTTGTATTTTTTGCAGTTTTTTTCCTGTAATTGATATCTAGTCTCATGGCATTGTGGTCTGAGAAGATGCTTGATATGATTTCAATTTTCTTAAATTTGCTGAGGTTTGATTTGTGACCCAAGATGTGATCTATCCTGGAAAATGTTCCATGTGCACTTGAGAAGAAAGTGTATTCTGTCATTTTTGGATGGAATGTCCTATAAATATCAATTAAGTCGAGATGGTCTAATGTGTCATGTAAAGCTTGTGTGTCTTTATTGATTTTCTGTTTGGATGATCTGTCCATTGATGTAAGTGGGGTGTTCAAGTCTCCCACTATTATTGTGTTCCTGTCGATGTCCCCTTTTATAGCTGTTAGCATTTGCCTTATGTATTGAGGTGCTCCTATGTTGGGGGCATAGATATTTACCATTGTGATATGTTCTTCTTGGATGGATCCCTTGATCATTATGGAGTGTCCTTCCTTGTCTCTTTTAATAGTCTTTACTTTCAAGTCTAATTTGTCTGATATGAGTATTGCTACTCCAGCTTTCTTTTGACTTCCATTTGCATGGAATATCTTTTTCCATCCCTTTCCTTTCAGTCTATATGTATCCCTTGGTCTGAAGTGGGTTTCTTGTAGGCAACATATAGAAGGGTCTTGTTTTTGGATCCATTCAGCCAGTCTGTGTCTTTTGGTTGGAGCATTTAATCCATTTACATTTAAAGTGATTATTGACATGTGTGTTCTGATTACCATTTCTTAATTGTTTTGGGTTTATATTTGTAGGTGTTTTCCTTTTCTTGTGTTTCCTACTTAGAGAAGTTCCTTTAGCACTTGTTGTAAGACTGGTTTGGTGGTGCTGAATTCTCTTAACTTTTGCTTGTCTGGAAAGCTTTTGATGTCTCCCTCAAATCTGAATGAGATTCTTGCTGGGTAGAGTATTCTTGGCTGTAGGTTTCTCTCTTTCAGGACTTTCAGAATATCCTGCCATTCCCTTCTGGCCTGCAGAGTTTCTGTAGAAAGGTCAGCTGTTATCCTGATGGGTTTTCCCTTATATGTTATTTGTTGCTTTTCTCTTGCTGCTTTTAATATTTTTTCTTTGTGTTTAATTGTTGTTTGATTTATATGTGTCTTGGTGTATTTCTCCTTGGGTTTATTCTGTATGGGACTCTCTGTGCTTCTTGGACTTGGTTCATTATTTCCTTTCCCATGTTGGGGAAGTTTTCCACTAGAACCTCTTCAAATATTTTCTCAGACCCTTTCTTGTTTTCTTCTCCTTCTGGGATGCCTATAATTCGAATGTTGGTACGTTTAAGATTATCACTGAGGTCTCTGAGATTGTCTTCTAGTCTTTTTAATCTTTTTTCTTTTTCCTGCTCTGTGGCATTTATTTCCCCCATTCTATCTTCCAACTCACTTATTCGTTCTTCTGCCTCAGTCATTCTGCTGGTTATAGCATCTAGAGTATTTTTAATCTCAGTTATTTTGTTATCCATTGCTGTTTGTTTTTCTGAGTTCTTATGAACTGTTTCTTGTACTTTCTCTATTTTGTTGTCGAGATTTTGTGTCATTTTTACAATCATTACTCTGAATTCTTTTTCAGGCATTTTTCCTATTTCCTCCTCATTTATTTGGTCTTGTGGGTTTTTTTCCTGCTCCTTTGCCTGCATGGGGTTTCTTTGTTTCCTCATGGTTGTCCAAACTTTTGGGGTTGCTTGTCCTGGTGATAGAGGTGTTTATGGAAGACTGTCCAAGCCTCAGACTAATGTCCAAGTATTGGATTAAACGAATATTCAGTCTAGGAAACACATACATGTATAAGACACACAATTACTGAATCTGTTAGGACATAAGGCTCTAGAAAGACCTGACAGAACCCCAGTGTGCTATCAGATATTCAAAGAGAAACCCAACAGAAATTGACAACTGAAACAGAACAAATCAGAGACAAAAGCAAAAGCAAACAAACAAACAAATAACACCCTACACATAGAAACATTAATCCAGGGAGATTTTGTAAGCTAGGATCAAATATAGAAAAGAGCCAGAGTACCACCAGAGAGAATGGAGATTCTCAGAATGTAATTAGACAACTGTACTAAGAACTAAGATAAAGATAAAAGCCTAATAGTAAATACCAAGGGAGTGCGTCATCTGGAGAATAGAGCAAGGAGTCTGAGCAGACTGATAGTGTTGCTTATAAGTATGTTAAGATAAAATAAACTTAAAATGGCTGGAAGAAAGGGGAACATAAGAGCATAATGTGGTTGGAAATATGCAAATAAAAAGAAAGGAATAGAAATGTATAAAAGATAGGGATGAAAGAAAAGTATGAGAGATATATTGTCCATACTACCAAAAACTTAGCTAGATATAGAAGTATATAAAAAGGCAAAAAAATAAAAAATAAAAAAAAAATAAAAAAAATAAAAAATAAAAAATATCATTAAAAAAATATGTTATAAAGCTTGTAGATCCCTTAGGGCTAAGATTGTATTTAATAAAGAAAAAGAAGAAGAAAGAAAGAGAGAAAAAGAAAAAAAAAAATCCAGAACTGATCCCAGAATGGACCAGTTCAATAGGTATTAATACTACTATTTCTGTTTCCTTAGCGTCTCAGCTGTAAGTGTCCTTCTCCTTGCCTTGGGTTTTTTTGCATTATTCTGTGACCAGCAGAGGTTCCTTTATTGTTCATTTGTAAGCATCAGTGTGTGGGGAGGGAGAGGGTACAATAGTGGCTCCTTCTGGGAGTGAGTGAGCAGTGGCGCACTATTGTTTCAGTCAGGCTTGGAGGTGCCTGTTGCAGAGGGCGCTGGTGGCTCAGGCATAAACAGAAAGTCTTAGAGTTGGGTCTCTCTCGGGGTTTTTTTCTTTTTGATGCTGTTGATTTTTTTTTTTTTTTCTCTCGGCAGTCTCCCTGCTGCTGGCGTTGCAAGGGGTTTTAATTGAGCCCTGCCCGAGCGCCTGAGGGTGCTTGTTATCCCTGAGTGCCTTAGTTGGCCTGCAGGGCGTCTCTCCACTGCCTGTTGCAGAGGCATGGAAAGAGAGAGAGAGGCTACGTGTGCGGCTCCTCCCCCTGGCCCGTGAGCCTGCAGCCTCCAGCCGCCATCATGGCCGGGCAGCTCTCGGGACGGGCACTGCCTCCGCCGACCTCCTGCCTCCTCTCCTCTCGGTCCGTCACCCTACCCGCAACAATGTTTCTCACCCTGAACCAGCTCTCCGGTTCCCACGCTCCCGCTCCCGGACCCTCCGTTCAGCTGCGGATCGATGTCTCAGTCCGGGAACGCTGAGCTGAGTTGCGGACCCTCCGTATGTTTCTCACTCCCTCCCGTTTGCCACAGCTCCGCAGCTTCACCCTCTTTGAGCCGTCGTAGATGCCTCCCTACCGGCTATGTCGGGCTCCCCGCAGTCCTTTCTGGTGTCCGAGGCCGTCTGCTGGTGTTCAGCTGGTTCTCTGTGGGAATTACTGCATCCTTCCGTGCATTCCCAATGCATCTGTGGAGAGTGATGCACTCCACATCTCTCTACTTCGCCGCCATCTTTTCTTGATAAATGTACTCTTACTATATGATTCACCGAGGACATCCTTGGTATTTTCCTGAAAGAGTTGAAAATTTACATCCACTCAAACATCTGCATATGGATGTTTGTAGCAGCCTTATTCATAATGACCAAAACTTGGAAGCAACCAAGATGTCACATCTTCGGTAGGTGAATGGATAAATAAATTGTGGTACATCCACAATGAGATATTACTCCACACTAAAAAGAAATGAACTATAAAAGCATGAAAAAAAGGGATGAAGCTTAAATACATTTTACTATGTGAAAAAGTCAATCTAAAAAGCCTACATACTTTGATTCAGTTTCATGACCTTTTTAAAAAGACAAAACTATGGTTACTCTAAAAGGATCCAAGGTTTCCATAGGTTAGGGGAGAAGGAAGGATGAATAGGTACCTTTTAAATCTTTGAAAGAAAAATTATAATATATATGAAAATAACATATACTGTGCGATAATATGAGACTATTTTCATGATCTTAATGTCAGAAACAATATATCGAACAAGAAACCAAAGTTCTAGTCTAAGGAAATAGTAATAAACTGGATTACAGTCTTTAATTGAGTCATCCCATTTACCATTAGGCTTTTAAAAATTTATACAATCTGATGACTCTCGATAATGATCACTGTCCCATTACTACATGACTAAGAGCTTACAGGTCATCTACAAAGGAATGTAGCAACCTTCCAACTGCTACCTTATACAAAATACAAATACAACACTCAGGACAGTGTTCTGTATTTCTGCACGGGTGACAGGAAGTGGAGGCAGGTTTGCTGGAAAATAGACATGATGGCCTGGATCTTATGGAAAGCATCCAGCTTAAAGAAGTGGAAAATAATAATTCACCATAGAAAGGTATAACAATCTGAGAAAAGATGAAAGTTTCTTGTTATTTTGTTTATGATGGTGTTGATTTCCATTTGTTGGACAATAATTTGGGTAAAATTAAAGTTCCTTTGGAGTCTGTAGGCAGGTACTATGTTTTCATGATGACAATCCCAAGGAAAATTAAACAGAGAATTATGTAGGGGTCTCATAGAAGAAAGCATTCAGTAGCAGAATAAGAAGCCTGGATTTTATGATCACAGAAAAGCCACTAAGCATTTTCCAGCAGTGAAATCACATGAACCCAATGACAATTTTGGAGAAAGTGTGGGCAAATAACCTCTCTGAGCCTCCACTTTTTATATTATAAAATAAGGAGCAATAATACCTGCCTCATTGGGTAGTGGCTTTGGAATTAAATATTGATTTTAATATTTGATACCTATTGATTCACACAAGAAAAAGTATAACAATAACTCCAATAGTTTGAATCTGGACAATAAAAATAAAATGTGATGTCGTTAACAGATGTAGGGAAAGAACAATAAAATAAGAGAAGAAGACTAGGAAGAAAATAGAATAAAGCAAAAGATATGGAAAAAGAAGAATAAACAGGAATAAATAAGCAAGGGGAGAAATGGGAAAAGAGTTACAGGGAAATGGAGGGGAGGAGGAAAGATGTTGGAGAAATGATTAGCTTAAGTTTAATAGGATTTTAAGATGAAGGCAGAA
This sequence comes from Hippopotamus amphibius kiboko, assembly GCF_030028045.1. Classification (NCBI taxonomy): domain Eukaryota; kingdom Metazoa; phylum Chordata; class Mammalia; order Artiodactyla; family Hippopotamidae; genus Hippopotamus; species Hippopotamus amphibius. The sequence continues at coordinate 55,950,374 of NC_080198.1, read as the reverse complement.
TTCTAAAGTAAATGTTGAGTAGATATTTATGAGACTAGAGATCAGACAATAAGTCAGCTCTGGAACTGTAGATGTGAGAATTATCCTTATAAAGGCAAAAGGCAATAAAGATAATGGGATATTACTGGGAGAGACTACAAATTTAAAATAAAAAGGGGAAGAACAGAGAGGAGTGAGGCAAGAAGTAAAGCAACTCAGGACAGAGGATAATCCAGAGTCTATTTTTAAGGAAGTCAAAAAGAAAAAGAATATAAGTTGAAGATGTAATTTATTTTTTACTTTTGAATACTGCGAATGTCAAGGAAAATGAGGGATTTATAAGATGTGTCTGATCTAAGTAAGTGCAGTTTTACTAGCACAGTGGATTCAGAAGTAAAATGCAGGGAATTACAATTGAAATGGGAAATATAGAGTGTATGACCATTTCCTAAGAAATTAAACAATTAAAGAAAGGAACAAATTTGAAGAAAATTTTAACTTGAGCTATGCATGACTTTTAAAAAATAATGTCAAGAATGAGAACAAGGACTTTTTTTTGGGGGGGGGATCAAAAGTATTGGAAATGGTAGCAAATGAGACAAGACAGTTATGAAGAATGGCTCATGGGTAGATGACTGACAATATGATTTTTTGTAAGGAGGTATGAAGGAATAAAAGGAGAGCAGAGAGAGAAATCACAGTTAAAGAAGCATAAATGGTGCATCTAAGCCCAGAGTGGAAATATGAGGAAGAATCACACAGTTTGCTTGCTGAGAGGCTTACCCAAGATCAGAAGAGTTTAAGAGATGTTTCCTAGGATATAGCAAGATGTTACAAAATAAATCATGTTTTGCTACTGAATTACCCAGGGAAAGCACTTTTGGCCTTTCTGTTCCAAGTCTAAAGAGAACTTTTTTTATTAATTTTTCTGTCTGGTAGAAAGTACTGATAGTTTACTCATCTTGTGAAGAAGTGAGAAAACACAAGATTTTAAAAGAATCTTCAACATTGAAACAAGTTTCTATAAATTTAATGCTTTAACAAATTTTATAGTTATATTATAAACTACTTCAATCTAAAAAGAGGTCTAAGTGTCAAGCAAAGTAAATTCTATTAAAGAGAAAACTAAGTCACTGTGAATCTGTACTAACAGTTTCTAGGAAGATATAATCAACGTAGTGTACTTACAAATATTCCCAGGAGAAAAACAGGAGGTTTAGATTTCTCATTACTCTCCAGTATCATTGAAAATGAATCAAGCTAGCTCAGCCATAAAGCAAATATCTTTGCTTTTTAATCTTATGCCATTTTGGAGAAGAGAGTTATAAAATCATCTTTTAAAAGATATAATATTCCTCCTGTAGCAAGAAGTTCTTGGCGATTATATTATACCATTTATTTGTACTATAAAAATGTTCAGCATTTTACACTAGGAACTCTTGTCTAAATTGCCAGGAAGAAGGCCACTGTGTGCATACCCTATGAGCAAGTGAAACTAGACTAAGTACAAAGGAAAAGAAGTAAGTAAAAGAGCAGTGTTAGGGGTGGAAAGCTGGCGACAAAGTAGAAGGACGTGGAACACATACCTCTCCACAGATGCATCAGGAATACATCAAAAGATTCAATAATTCCCAAAGAAAACCAGCTGTACACCAGCAGAAGACCCTGGACACCAGAAAGGACTGCAAAGATCCCAACATAACTGGCGACCCCTGAAGTCTGGATTACTCAACCAGAAGTCAAGTTGGAGACCCTGGGGAGGGAGCACTGAATCCAGGAAGCTAGACCACTAGAGGGTCCTCAGCCACAGGGGAGATTAACTGCAGAGAATTCTCACAGAGCCCTCTATCAGAGTCTAAGACCCGGCTTCGCCCAACTGTCTGCAACTGCCAGTGCTGGAATCCTCACACCAAACTACAAACAAGACAGGAACACAAACCCACCCATCAGCACACAGACTACCTAAAGCCATATTAACCTCACAGATACCCTAAAACACACCACCTGACACAGCTCTGCTCATCAGAGAGAAAAGATTCAGATCCACAAACCAGAAGGTAGATACCAGACTATCCCGCTGGGAAGCCTATTCAAGACACTGGACTAACCCCAAAACAGGGGGCAGAGAGCAGAAACAAAAGGAGTTACTACTAGGCAGCATAGGGAAAGGAGACACCAAATACTATAAAATAGAAAAAATGAGAAAACAAAGAAACACCTTGCAGTCAAAGCAGCAAGATAAAAACCCACAAGACCAAATAGATGAAAAGGATATAGGAAAACTGCCTGAAAAAGAATTCAGAGTAATGATAGTAAGCATGATCCAAAATCTCAAAAACAAAATGAAGAAAAAACAAGAAGCATTTAATAAAGTCCTAGAAGAACTAAAGAGCAAACAAACATTAATGAACAACACAATAACTGAAATTAAAAATACTCTAGATGGTATAAACAGCAGAATAACTGAGGCAGAAGAATGAGCAAGTGAGTTGGAAGATAGGATGGGGGAAATAACTGCCACAGAGCAGGAAAAATAAAAAAGAATAAAAATAATGGAAGTCTCAGAGACCTTGGTGACAACATTAAGCACACCAACATTCGGATCATAGGCATCCCAGATGAAGAAGAAAAAAAGAAAGAGTCTCAGAAAATATTTGAAGAGGTTATAGGGGAAAACTTCTCCAACATGGGAATGGAAATAATTAAAGTCCAAGAAATGCAGAGAGTCCCATACAGAATAAATGCAAGGAAAAATACACTGAGGCACATATTAATCAAACTAATGAAAATTAAACACAAAGAAAACATATTAAAAGCAGCAAGAGAAAAGCAACAAAGAACATATAAGGCAAAACTCATAAGGGTAAAAGCTGACCTTTCTACAGAAACTCTGCAGGCCAGAAGGGAGTGGCAGGTTATACTGAAAGTCCTGAAAAAGGAAAACCTACAGCCCAGAATACTATACTCAGCAAGAATCTCATTCAGATTTGAGGGAGAAATCAAAAGCTTTCCAGACAAGCAAAAGTTAAGAGAATTCAGCACCACCAAACCAGTCTTACAACAAGTGCTAAAGGAACTTTTCTAAGTAGGAAACACAAGAAAAGGAAAACACCTACAAAAACAAACCCAAAACAATTAAGAAAATGGTAATAGGAACACAAATGTCAATAATCACTTTAAATGGAAATGGCTTAAATGCTCCAACCAAAAGACACAGAATGGCTGAATGGATACAAAAACAAGGCCCTTCTGTATGCTGCCTACAAGAAACCACTTCAGACCAAGGGAAACATATAGACTGAAAGTAAGGGGATAGAAAAAGATATTCCATGCAAATGGAAGTCAAAAGAAAGCTGGAGTAGCAATACTCATATCAGACAAATTAGACTTTAAAGTAAAGACTATTAGAAGAGACAAGGAAGGACACTCCATAATGATCAAGGGATCCATCCAAGAAGAACATATCACAATGGTAAATATCTATGCCCCCAACATAGGAGCACCTCAACACATAAGGCAAATGCTAACAGCCATAAAAGGGGAAATCGACAGGAACACAATAATAGTAGGAGATTTTAACATCCCACTTACATCAATGGACAGATCATCCAAACAGGAAATAAATAAACACAAGTTTTAAATGACATAGACCACTGCAACTTAATTGATATTTATAGGACATTCCATCCCAAAACTAGAGAATACACATTCTTCTCAAGTGCACATGGAACATTCTCCAGGATAGATAACATCTTGGGTCACAAATCAAGCCTCGGTAAATTCAAGAAAATTGAAATCATATCAAGCATCTTCTACAACCACAATGCCATGAGACTAGATATCAATTACATGAGAAAAACTGTGAAAATTACAAACACATGGAGGCAAAATGATACATTATTAAACAATGAAGAAATCACTGAAGAAATCAAAGAGGAAATAAAAAAATACCTAGAAACAAATGACAATGAAAATACAATGACCCAAAACCTAAGGGACACAGCAAAAGCAGTTCTAAGAGGGAACTTTATCGCAATACAGTCCTGCCTCAAGAAACAAGAAGAATATTGAATAAACAACCAAATCTTACACCTAAAACAATTAGAGACCAAAAAACAAAGAAACCCCAAAGTGAGCAGAAGAAAAGAAATCATAAAGTTCAGATCAGAAATAAACAAAAATCAAATGAAGAAAACAATTGCAAAGATCAGTAAAACTAAAAGCTGATTCTTTGAGAAGAAAAACAAAATTGATAAAGCATTAGCCAGACTCATCAGGAAAAAAAGGGAGAAGATGCAAATCAACAGAATTAGAAATGAAAAAGGAGAAGTAACAACCAACATCACTGAAATACAAAAGATCATGAGAGACTACAATGAACTATATGCCAATAATTGGATAACCTGGAAGAAATGGATAAATTCTTAGAAAAGAACAATCTTCCAAAATATAGCTGAAGGAGGAACACTCCCAAACTCATTCTACAAGGCCACCATCACCCTGATACCAAAACCAGGCAAAGATGTCACATAAAAAAGAACATTACAGGCCAGTATCTCTGTTGAATATATATGCAAAAATCCTCAACAAAATACTAGCTACCAGAATCCAACAGCAAATTAAAAAGATCATACACCATGATCAAATGGGGTTTATCCCTGGGATGCAAGGATTCTTCAGTATATGCAAATCAATCAATGTGATACATCATATTAACAAAATGAAAGATAAAAACCATATGATAATCACAATAGACTCAGAAAAAGCTTTTGACAAAATTCAATATCAATTTATGATAAAAAAAAAACTCTCCAGTAAATGGGCATAGAAGGAAATTACCTCAACATAATAAAAGCCATATATGGCAAACCAACAGCCAATATCATTCTCAATGGTGAAAACTGAAAGCATTCCCTCCAAGAACAGGAAGCAGACAAGGGTGCCCACTCTCACCATTATTATTTAGCATAGTTTTGGAAGTTTTAGCCACAGCAATCAGAGAATAAAAAGAAATAAAAGGATTCCAAACTGGGAACAAAAAAGTAAAAGTGTCACTCTTTGCAGATGACATGATATTATATATAGAAAACCCTAAAGACTACCAGAAAACTGCTAGCACTTATTGATGAGTTTAGTAAAGTAGCAGGATACAAAATTAATGCACAGAAATCTCTTGCATTCCTATACACGAACATCGAAAGAAGAGAAAGAGAAATTAAGGAAATTCTCCCCTTTACTATTGCAATAAAAAGAGTAAAATACCTAGGAATAAACCTGCCTAAGGAGGCAAAAGATCTGTATGCAGAAAACTATACAACACTGATGAAAGAAACCAAAGACAACACAAAAAGATGGAGAGACTTACCATGTTCTTTGACTGGAAGCATCAACATTGTGAAAGTGACTATACTATCCAAAGCAATTTACAGATTCAATGCAATCCCTATCAAATTACGAACAGCAGTTTTCACAGAACTAGAACAAGCAATTTTACTATTTATTTTGAAACACAAAAGACTCCGAATTGCAAAAAGCAATCTTGAGAAGGAAAGATGGAGTTGGTGGAATCAGGCTTTCTGACTTCAAACTATACTACAAGGCCACAGTGATCAAGACAGTATGTTATTGGCACTAAAACAGAATTGTAGTTCAATGGAACAGAATAGAGAGCCCAGAGGTAAACCCACGCACATATGGGCAACTTATCTTTGACAAAGGAGGCACGAATATACAATGGAGAAAAGACAGCCTCTTCAATAAGTGGTGCTGGGAGAACTGGACAGCCACATATAAAAGGATGAAATTAAAATACTTCCTAACACCATACACTCAAATAAACTCAACATGGATTAAAGACCTAAATGTAAGGCCAGCCACTATGAAACTATTAGAGGAAAACATAGGCAGAACACTCTATGATCTAAATCAAAGTAAAATCCTTTCTGACCTACCTCCTAGAGTAACCGAAATAAAATAAAAAACAAACAAATGGGACCTAATGAAACTTAAAAGCTTTTGTACAGTGAAAGAAACCATAAACAAGGCAAGAAGACAACCCTTAGGATAGGAGAAAATACTTGCCAATGAAGCAACTGACAAAGGATTAGTCTCCAAAATATACAAGCAGCTCATACAGCTTAGTACCAAAAAAAGCAAATAACCCAATCCACAAATGGGCAGAAGACCTAAATAGATATTTCTCCAAGAAGACATGCAGATGGCTAACAAACACTTCAAATGATGCTCACATCACTAATCATTAGAGAAATGCAAATCAAAGACACAATGAGGTATCACCTCACACCAGTCAGAATGGCCATCATCAAAAAATCTAAAAATAATAAATGTTGGAGAGGGTGTGGAGAAAAGGGAACCGTCTTGCACTGTTGGTGGGAATATAAGTTGGTACAGCCACTATGGAAAACAGTTTGGAGGTTCCTTGAAAAACTAAAAGTGGAACTACCACATGGCCCAGAAATACCACTGCTGGGCATATACCCAGAGAAAACCCTAATCCAAAAAGAAACATGGACCATAATGTTCATTGCAGCACTATTTACAATAGCCAGGACATGGAAGCAACCTTCATGCCCATCAAGTGAGGAATGGATAAAGAAGTTGTGGCACATATACACAATAGAATATTACTCAGCCATAAAAAGGAATGAAGTGGAGCTGCTTGTAATGAGGTGGATAGACTTAGAGTCTGTCATACAGAGAGAAGTAAGCCAGAAAGAGACAAACAAATATGGTATGCTAACTTATATATATGGAATCTAAAAAAATTGCTACTGATGAACCCAGTGATAGGGCAAGAATAAAGATGCAGATGTAGAGAATGGACTTGAGGACACAGGGTTGGGAGGGGGCAAAGAAGAAGCTGGGATGAAGTGAGAGAGTAGCATTGAGATATATACACTACCAAATGTAAAATAAATAGCTAGTGGGAAGTTGCTGTATAACACAGGGAGATCAACTCAATGACGGGTGATGACTTAGAAGGCCAGGATAGGGAGGGTGGGAGGGAGTCACAGGAGGGAGGGGATATGGGGATATATGTATAAATACAGCTGATTGACTTTGGTGTACCTCAAAAACTGGCACAAGAGCATAAAGCAATTATGTTCCAATAAAGAGCTTAAAAAAAAAAGTTCATATTTTTTTCCAAAAGATAATCATGAGATTGTACTCTTTGCACTAGTCAATTCTAGGTTAGTTATATACTTGACTGCAATTTCATTGTATTTATGAATTGGAGAAGGGGACAACATAGTTAAAAATGTGCATCATACAAATATTTCAATGTAAGTTAGTCATTGAATTGTTTTGTATCCAAGATCAGAGTAGATGTTTAACAAGGATGAAACAAATATTGGTAGTGTAACTCTTTTCATAGTAGGTTCAAATCTGAACTGTAATCACTTCATAAGTATAAATTATTAGGTAAATTATTGAAATTTAGAACTTGTGTTTATATTTTTTTGCAGCTAAAAACAGGTAAATAATAATAAAAAATCCAATTGCCACAAGGACATGAATTTTATAAGTATAATGTTAATGGCTTCCTTGCTAAAATTTGGTATGATTTTATATGATAAAATATTAGATTTTTTGCTGAGAACTGGGATGGTATATTTCAATATAATACATACATTATACTCATCCACTCAATAAATTAAATACACATGGAAGAACAAACTCAGATGCACATTACTATATTGTTTTGCTTTAAACTGTCTGCAAATTCTGGTTCTGCTGAGCACTGACCATATGGAGCTTTAGAGCTCTTTTTGCTGAGTGTTGGTACTGTGTACCACTTCTTTCTGCCAAATCCATTTCTCAGCTGAGTTTGTTAATAAAAAGAGGAAAGATCAGAGCTTAAATTAACACATAGACATGAAAGAAGGTAAGGAGACTACCTACAAAGGAATCCCAATGGAGCCAAAGAGAACCATGAGAGAGAGTCCAACAGGAGTTGGAATCCAACAGGAGAAGGAACAGGAGACTATGTTCCTTCCAGTGATGACCAATAAAAATATGACTTGCTAAACACATTCAAATCATCCTACCTCCTCCTTTGAGGTGGGATGCAGGTGTTAGGGGGTACAATTACAAGACCTTGTATAGCTGGACATAGTGCTAGAAGCATCAGGGTCTAAAATTGAACATTTAATGAGATACCATTGAATGAGGAAATTTAAAAAAATACAAAATAGAAATAAAGAGGTAGAAAACAAACAAATGTACAGTTACCAAGGAGGGAAAGGAGTAGGGAGGGGTAAATTTGGAGATTGGGATTGACATATACACACTACTATATATAAAATAGATAACTATAAGGACCTACTGTGTAACACAGGGATCTCTACTTGATACTCTGTAATGGCCTGTATGGGAAAATAATCTAAATAAGAGTGGATCTATGTATATGTATAACTGATTCACTTTGCTGTACACCTGAAACTAATACAACATTGTAAATCAACTATACTCCAATAGAAATTTTTAAAAAATAAAAAATAAAAACAAAATTCTTAACATATTACCAAAAATCTAAATCCCCAAATCCAGAGAGCTAGCATAACTTTTGTTATGCTAATTACTTTACTGTGGTAAATTACCTTGAAGAGGTTTAAAAATATTTTTGTAAAATGCCATAAATTTCATTCCAATATTAATTAAATGTATTGTACATATGTTGATTAATTTCTGGCAAAATTATTAAAAACCATGTGATACATTTATTATTGGGTAAAACGTTTCTTACTTTTTCATTCATGATGCCAATGTTCACATATTTATTAGAATCACTAGTTAGCTGCTTACTTAAGTAATCAAGATGATAATTTTGTATCATGTAACTCTAATTTGATTCCCTTATTCAAATTAGAATTAGGGTATCCTTCATTTTGTTTATTCTCTGCTTAACAAATACAGATTAAAACCAATGGAGCAAAGATTATGTATATAAGAGAAACATACTATATGCTGTTTCATACTGCACAAAATATATTAAAACATCAATTGAGTTTAATTTTGAAGGGGACTTCTTTTCCCATCCTTATCAATGGATTATTATTAAATTGAAAATACTTAAAGTATCTTTAATATTAAAAAAATATGTAGAATTTTCTGTATGCAAAAATAAACACAGACAGCATAAATCTGAAAACATAATTTCTTAACTAGAAGTTGAGCAAAAAATATTATAAAGCATTTTACTCAATTCCTAAAAATCTTATATTTTACAGGTCTATATTCCAAGGACATCTTCATAAATGTTGGTATGTATTAGCTTTATCTCTTGTTTTTACTTTTTTACTCTGTAGTATTTTTTTTTACTGTTAATTGATTTGAAAACTCTTAATTTAGCATACATGGTGAAGATTTTCTGACACAACTGTTTAAAATGTATTTTACTCTTCTGACTTGTGACCTCTGATCTTTAAGAATTGGTTAATCCTAATTAACTCAACGGGCAAGATCCCATGTGGATGAATTCAGAGTGTAATTTATTTCATGTTCAGAAAAGGACACAGGCCATTAATTTGTGTGACATGTAAGCTAAACATTTTGCTATTTTCCACCTCACTAAATCTCAGACCAGCATTTCTCAGAGTAATATTTTATACCAAAAAAGAAAAAAAAAGCAGACTTTAGTCACAGCTTCTTCACTATTGACCTCTGCATTATCTAACATTATAAACATATCTCTAAAGAAATCTAAATATTATTGATTCCAGCATTTACTGATCTCCAGTTGGTCCTTTGTTTCCATTTTATAACTGGCTGTATATTATTCTGTGTGACCAATTTTGTGCCCATTGATGAGCAAGATGGTAGAGGAATCACAAAGTAATTAGCACTTGATATTGATCAATAATATTTTGTTTGAAAGTGTAGCATGCCAAATATCTTGGGTAAAGGAGCAGTACCCCATATTACGTAGTGAATTCTGGTAATGAGTCTTCTTTCAGGAGGTATGGAGATGTAACTGAAAAATAGACTGAGGACAAGTAGTAAATATTCTCTATTCACTAATTGATTATTATCCAAAATGATTGAAAGGTTTTATATAAAGTGTTACATTTTCAAATCTATCTTTGAGTTAATAGAACCAAGAAAAAAAAAGGATATTGTTAATAATAATAGGTTGTTACATAATTTAGAGCTGTTTATCTCATGAAGGTTTATGGGATATCCACATAGTCCTTTTCAAATATTCGGTTAAATATATGGTCATATGGAGTTTGAGGAACGAATTACAGCTGGAAAAACAGATGTGTGAGCTATTTGCAGGGTAATATTTCAAACAAAGTAAGTAGAAAATTCTTCTACAGATAACAATTAGGGTTTAAAAAGAGGAAGAAATAGGGCAAATTGATAAAAAGTATTAAAGAGAAAAAATTAGGGAAACAGAAACGATGAAAAAGAGATGTATACAGGTAAATAGAAAAGAAAATCTATTAGTGGCTGTGATATAATTTTATGTGTCAAGTTGGCTAGACTGTGGTGGTCAATTGATTGGTCAAATCCTGTCTACATGTTGCTGTACAGTATTTTTTAGATGTGATTCACATTTATAATCACCAGACTTTAAGGCAGATTACTGTCCTTAGTATGGATGGGCCTCATCCAAACAGTTGAAAGTTTTAAGAGTAAAGAATGAGTTTTCTTAAACCTTAGAAAAAGGAATTCTTCCCCAGTACTGAAACATAGAAATCTTTGAGTTTCCAGCCTGGCTGACTTGCCCTTTGGATCTCAGACTCAAGATTGCAACATTAACTCTTGCCTGAATTTCCATCCTGCCAGCCCAAGTATTTCAGACTTGTCTGCCTCTAAGCATGAACAATTTACTTAAAGTAAACCTCTCTTTTAGATAAATAGATAGATCTTTATCTATATATGTTTTTCCAGAGAATCCTGACTAATACAGTGGTTAATGATGTAGTATCAAGGGGAAAATAATGGCCAGTGCATGGAATGCTCTAGATAACCAAAAAGCATAAAAATGGATAAAAATTTAATTATATTTTCAAATTGAGGTCAATAGTGCATTTAAAAGAGCACTTTTGCAAGAACTGTAGCTAACAGAAATTATGTTTAAGTCTTCTGAGAATTTATGAGATATGAGAAAGGAAATTCAAAACATAAAAAGCTCTTGGAAGAAATTTAGTAATGAGATAAATGATAGAAATATAAGAGAAAATCAAAAGGAAAAGGACTTTTTTTGTTTTGTTTTGTTTTGAAAAACACATGGAACACTGAGAGAAACCAATAAGGGAAAGGAGATCAAGGACCTAAAAGGAGAAAAAAAATAATTGATCCATAAAGAATCTAGAAAAAGAGAAGAGGGAATTGGATAGTGAGGACAGCTAGAATACAACAATCTGTATCCAAAAACGTATATAGATATTATTAAAAGATAAATGAGTCATATTAAAAATTTAAAAATTTGAGCAAAAATTGATTTCAATTGAGAAGCAGCCAATTCTAGCAGATAGGAAGGAGCTCCCAGGAGCTGTACAGAATGAAAAACTTATAGGCAAAAAGAGAGTGAAAACAAGGAAGTTGTACTGGCAAAAATACAGGTTGGTTATTAAAAATTACTTTTGTTGAGAGAAAAAGATGGCAGCGAAGTACAGAGACATGGAGTGCATCCCTCTCCACAGAGGCATTGGGAATGCACAGAAGGACACAGTCATTCCCACAGAGAACCAGCTGAACACCAGCAGATGGCCTCGGACACCAGAAAGGGCTGCAGGGAGCCCGACATAGCCGGTAGGGAGGCATCTACGAGGGCTCAAAGAGGGTGAAGCGGCGGAGCTGTGGCAGATGGGAGGGAGTGAGAAACATACGGAGGGGAGGGTCCGCAGCACAGCTCAGTGTTCCCGGACCGAGACATCGATCCACGGCTGAACGGAGGGTCCAGGAGTGGGAGCGTGGGAACCGGAGAGCTGGTTCAGGGTGAGAAACATTGTTGCCGGTAGGGTGACGGACCGAGAGGACAGGAGGGAGGAGGTCCGCGGAGAGGAGTGCCCGTCCCTGAGAGCTGCCCGGCCATGATGGCGGCTGGAGGCTGCAGGCTCCCGGGCGGGGGGGAGGAGCCGTGCGCATAGCCTCTCCCTCTCTTTCAGTGCCTCTGCAACAGGCAGTGGAGAGACGCCCTGTGGGCCACCTAAGGCGCTCAGGGATAACAAGCACCCTCAGGCACTCGGGCGGGGCTAGATTAAAACTCCTTGCAAAGCCAGTAGCAGGGAGGCTGCCGAGAGAAAAAAAAAAACCATCATCAAAAAGAAAAAACCCCGAGAGAGGCCCAACTCTAAGACTTTCTGTGTACGCCTGAGCCACCAGCGCCCTCTGCAACAGGCACCTCCAAGCCTGACTGAAACAACAGTGCGCCACTGCTCACTCACTCCCAGGAGAAGGAGCCACTATTGTACCCTCTCCCTCCCCACACACCGAGGCTTACAGACGAAGAATAAAGGAACCTCTGCTGGTCACAGAATAAAGCAAAAAAAAAAAAACCCAAGGCAAGGAGAAGGACACTTACAGCTGAGACGCTAAGGAAACAGAAATAGTACCATCAATACCTATTGAACTGGTCCATTCTGGGATCAGTTCTGGATTTTTTTTCTTTTTTTCTTTCTCTCTCTCTTTTTTTTTTTTTTTTTGATTTATTAAATACGATCTTAGTCCTAAGGGATCTACAAGTTTTACAACATAATTTTTTAAGGATATTTTTTATTCTTTTTTTTTTTGCCTTTTTATATACTTCTATATCTAGCTCAGTTTTTGGTAGTATGGACAAAATATCTTTCATACTTTCCTTTCATCCCTTTCTTTTATACACTTCTATTCCTTTCTTTTTCTTTGCATATTTCCAACCACATTACGCTCCTCTGTTCCCCTTTCTACCAGCCATTTTAAGTGTATTTTATCTTAACATACTTATAAGCAACACTATCAGTCTGCTCAGACTCCTTGCTCTATTCTCCAGATGATGCACTGCCTTGGTATTAATATTAGACTTTTATCTTTATCTTAGTTCTTAGTACAGTTGTCTAATTACATTCTGAGAATCTCCATTCTCTCTGGTGGTACTCCAGCTCATTTCTATATTTGATCCTAGCTTACAAAATCTCCCTGGATTGATGTTTGTATGTGTAGGGTGTTATTTGTTGTTTGTTTGCTTTTGCTTTTGTCTCTGATTTGTTCTGTTTCAGTTGTCAATTTCTGTTGGGTTTCTCTTTGAATATCTGATAGCATACTGGGGTTCTGTCAGGTCTTTCTAGAGCCTTATGTCCTAACGGATTCAATAATTGTGTGTCTTATACATGTATGTGTTTCCTAGACTGAATATTCATTTAATCCAATACTTGGACATTAGTCTGAGGCTTGGACAGTCTTCCATAAACACCTCTATCACCAGGACAAGCAACCCCAAAAGCTTGGACAACCATGAGGAAACAAAGAAACCCCATGCAGGCAAAGGAGCAGGAAAAAAACCCACAAGACCAAATAAATGAGGAGGAAATAGGAAAAATGCCTGAAAAAGAATTCAGAGTAATGATAGTAAAAATGATACAAAATCTCAATAACAAAATAGAGAAAGTACAAAAAACAGTTCATAAGAACTCAGAAAAACAAACAGCAATGGATAACAAAATAACTGAAATTAAAAACACTCTAGATGCTATAATCAGCAGAATGACTGAGGTAGAAGAAAGAATAAGTGAGTTGGAAGATAGAATGGGGGAAATAAACGCCACAGAGCAGGAAAAAGAAAAAAGAATAAAAAGATTAGAAGACAGCCTCAGAGACCTCAGTGATAACCTTAAACTTACCAACATTCGAATTATAGGCATCCCAGAAGAAGAAGAAAACAAGAAAGGGTCTGAGAAAATATTTGAAGAGGTTCTAGTGGAAAACTTCCCCAACATGGGAAAGGAAATAATTCACCAAGTCCAAGAAGCACAGAGAGTCCCATACAGAATAAACCCAAGGAGAAATACACCAAGACACATATTAATCAAACTAACAACAATTAAACACAAAGAAAAAATATTAAAAGCAGCAAGAGAAAAGCAACAAACAACATATAAGGGAAAACCCATCAGGATAACAGCTGACCTTTCTACAGAAACTCTGCAGGCCAGAAGGGAATGGCAGGATATCCTGAAAGTCCTGAAAGAGAGAAACCTACAGCCAAGAATACTCTACCCAGCAAGAATCTCATTCAGATTTGAGGGAGACATCAAAAGCTTTCCAGACAAGCAAAAGTTAAGAGAATTCAGCACCACCAAACCAGCCTTACAACAAGTGCTAAAGGAACTTCTCTAAGTAGGAAACACAAGAAAAGGAAAACACCTACAAATTCAAACCCAAAACAATTCAGAAAATGGTAATTGGAACACACATGTCAATAATCACTTTAAATGTAAATGGATTAAATGCTCCAACCAAAAGACACAGACGGGCTGAATGGATCCAAAAACAAGACCCTTCTATATGCTGCCTACAAGAAACTCACTTCAGACCAAGGGATACATATAGACTGAAAGGAAAGGGATGGAAAAAGATATTCCATGCAAATGGAAGTCAAAAGAAAGCTGGAGTAGCAATACTCATATCAGACAAATTAGACTTGAAAGTAAAGACTATTAAAAGAGACAAGGAAGGACACTCCATAATGATCAAGGGATCCATCCAAGAAGAACATATCACAATGGTAAATATCTATGTCCCCAATATAGGAGCACCTCAATACATAAGGCAAATGCTAACAGCTATAAAAGGGGACATCGACAGTAACACAATAATAGTGGGAGACTTGAACACCCCACTTACATCCATGGACAGATCATCCAAACAGAAAATAAACAAAGAAACACAAGCTTTAAATGACACATTAGACCATCTCGACTTAATTGATATTTATAGGACATTCCATCCAAAAACGACAGACTACACTTTCTTCTCAAGTGCACACGGAACATTTTCCAGGATAGATCACATCTTGGGTCACAAATCAAACCTCAGCAAATTCAAGAAAATTGAAATCATATCAAGCATCTTCTCTGACCACAATGCCATGAGACTAGATATCAATTACAGGAAAAAAACTGCAAAAAATACAAACACATGGAGGCTAAACAATTCACTCTTAAACAACCAAGGAATCACTACAGAAATCAAAGAGGAAATCAAAAAATATCTAGAAACAAATGACAATGAAAACACAACAACCCAAAACCTATGGGACGCAGCAAAAGCAGTTCTAAGAGGGAAGTTTATAGCAATACAGTCCTACCTTAAGAAACAAGAAAATGATCGAATAAACAACCTAACCTTACACCTCAAACAACTAGAGAAAGAAGAACAAAGAAACCCCAAAGTGAGCAGAAGGAAAGAAATCATAAAGATCAGAGCAGAAATAAATGGAAAAGAAAGGAAAGAAACCATAAGAAAAATAAATAAAACTAAAAGCTGGTTCTTTGAGAAGATTAACAAAATTGATAAACCATTAGCCAGACTCATCAAGAAAAAAAGGGAGAAGATGCAAATCAACAGAATTAGAAATGAAAAAGGAGAAGTCACAACGGACACCTCAGAAATACAAAACATCATGAGAGACTACTACAAGCAACTATATGCCAATACATTGGATAACCTGGAAGAAACGGATACATTCTTAGAAAAATACAATCTTCCAAGACTGAACCAGGAAGAAATAGAAACCATGAACAGACCAATCACAAGTACAGAAATTGAGGCAGTGATTAAAAATCTCCCAACACACAAAAGCCCAGGACCAGATGGGTTCACAGGCGAATTCTATCAAACATTTCGAGAAGAGTTAACACCTATCCTTCTCAAACTCTTCCAAAATATTGCAGAAGGCGGAGCACTCCCAAACACATTCTACGAGGCTACCATCACCCTGATACCAAAACCAGGCAAAGATGTCACAAAAAAAGAAAACTACAGACCAATATCACTGATGAATATAGATGCAAAATTCTTCAACAAAATACTAGCTAACAGACTGCAACAGCACATTAAAAAAATCATACACCACGATCAAGTGGTGTTTATCCCTGGGATGTAAGGATTCTTCAATATACGCAAATCAATCAATGTGATACATCATATCAACAAATTGAAGGATAAAAACCATATGATCATCTCAATAGATGCAGAAGAAGCTTTTGACAATGTCCAACATCCATTTATGATAAAAGCTCTCCAGAAAATGGGCATAGAAGGAAATTACCTCAACATAATAAAAGCCATATATGACAAACCAAAAGCCAACATTGTTCTCAATGGAGAAAAACTGGAAGAATTCCCTCTAAGAACTGGAACAAGACAAGAGTGTCCACTCTCACCACTGTTATTCCACATAGGTTTGGAAGTGTTAGCCACAGCAATCAGAGAAGAAAAAGAAATTAAAGGAATCCAAATTGGAAAAGAAGAAGCAAAATTGTCACTCTTTGCAGATGACATGATATTATATATAGAAAACCCTAAAGACTCTACCAGAAAACTGCTAGCACTCATTGATGAGTTTAGTCAAGTAGCAGGATACAAAATTAATGCACAGAAATCTCTTGCATTCCTATACACTAACAACGGAAGAGCAGAAAGAGAAATTAAGGAAACTCTCCCATTCACCATTGCAACCAAAAGAATAAAATACCTAGGAATAAACCTGTTTAAGGAGGCAAAAGATCTGTATGCAGAAAACTTTAAGACATTGATGAAAGAAATCAAAGACGACACAAACAGATGGAGGGACATACCATGTTCCTGGATTGGAAGAATCAACATCGTGAAAATGACTGTACTACCCAAAGCAATTTACAGATTCAATGCAATCCCGATCAAATTACCAATGGCATTTTTCACAGAACTAGAGCAAGAAATCTTACGATTTGTATGGAAATGCAAAAGACCCCGAATAGCCAAAGCAATCTTGAGAAGGAAAAATGGAGTTGGTGGAATCAGGCTTCCTGACTTCAAACTATACTACAAGGCCATAGTGATCAAGACAGTATGGTACTGGCACAAAAAGAGAAAGGAAGATCAATGGAATAGAATAGAGAACTCAGAAGTAAGCCCAAACACATATGGGCACCGTATCTTTGACAAAGGAGGCACGAGTATACAATGGAAAAAAGACAGTCTCTTCAATAAGTGGTGCTGGGAAAATTGGACAGCAACATGTAAAAGAATGAAATTCGAACACTTCCTAACACCATACACAAAAATAAACTCCAAATGGATTAAAGACCTACATGTAAGGCCAGACGCTATCAAACTCCTAGAGGAAAACATAGGCAGAACACTCTTTGACATACATCAAAGCAAGATCCTTTTGGACCCACCTCCTAGAATCATGGAAATAAAATCAAGAATCAACAAATGGGACCTCATGAAACTTAAAAGCTTTTGCACAGCAAAAGAAACCATAAACAAGACTAAAAGGCAACCCTCAGAATGGGAAAAAATAATTGCCTATGAAACAATGGACAAAGGATTAACCTCCAAAATATACAAGCAGCTCATGCAGCTTCATACCAAAAAAGCAAATAACCCAATCCACAAATGGGCAGAAGACCTAAATAGACATTTCTCCAAAGAAGACATACAGATGGCCAACAAACACATGAAAAGATGCTCAACATCACTAATCATCAGAGAAGTGCAAGTCAAAGCCACAATGAGGTATCACCTCACACCAATCAGAATGGCCATCATCACAAAGTCTGCAAACCACAAATGTTGGAGAGGGTGTGGAGAAAAAGGAACTCTCCTGCACTGTTGGTGGGACTGTAAGTTGGTACAGCCACTATGGAAAACAATTTGGAGGTTCCTTAAAAAACTACAAATAGAACTACCATATGATCCAGTCATCCCACTCCTGGGCATATACCCAAAGAAAACCATAATCCCAAAAGAAACTTGTACCATAATGTTTATTGCAGCACTCTTTACAATAGCCAGGACATGGAAGCAACCTAAATGCCCATCAACAAATGAATGGATACAGAAGATGTGGCATATATATACAATGGAATATTACTCAGCTATAAAAAGGGATGAGATGGAGCTATATGTAATGAGGTGGATAGAACTACAATCTGTCATACAGAGTGAAGTAAGTCAGAAAGAGAAGGACAAATATTGTATGCTAACTCACATATACGGAATCTAAAAATGGTACTGATGAACTCAGTGACAAGAACAAGGAAGCAGATACAGAGAATGGACTGGAGAATTCGAGGTATGGGAGGGGGCGGGAGGCGAAGGGGAAACTGAGAAGAAGCGAGAGAGCAGCACAGACATATATATACTACCAACTGTAAAATAGTCAGTGGGAAGTTGTTGTATAACAAAGGGAGTCCAACTCGAGGATGGAAGATGCCTTAGAGGACTGGGGCAGGGAGGGTGGGGGGGATTCGAGGGGGGGTGTCAAGGAAGGGAGGGAATATGGGGATATGTGTATAAAAACAGTGGATTGAACCCGGTGTACCCCCCCCAAAAAAAAAAATTACTTTTGTTTGCAGGATGATGGGAATCTATCAGGCAGATTACCTAATTAGTGCTGGTCAGGAAATTCCTGATTGACTGATTTAAGATTCCATTTCTGGAAGAGCTCTGACTATAATTATATTAAATTTTGGTTTGTTGATAAGCAGCTTAAAATAGGTGACTCCATTTACACTTGTTGTCTTTTTTTTCTTTTTTTAGTCAACACAAATAAAGTTTTCCTTATATATTAATAGTTTAATAAGAAAAGTTTACCTGTTATTCTGTTTGTGTATAAAATAGAGGAAAGAATGATCTACCAATATGCATAATACTTAGTTTTCTCTGGCTTATTTTACTTTTCTTAATTGTGCTTGATATTTTCTAATGTGTCTACAATGTTAAAAGTTAATAATAAATAATAAAATACAGGCTTGGGAACAAATAACATGAAATTTAGGGGAATATAGCAGCATTAAAGAAGGAAAAATTACTTAGTGGTGTTAATTACAAATTAGCAGTGTTAACAATTTATAAAGAAAAGAATAATTAAAGAATAAAGCCTAAGAAGATGGGTAGATAAGAAATGAATTTGGATGCAGGAGCATTTGTAGATCTTGATGGTTTTCCTTTTCTCTGTGTAGTATGGAGTAAGTAAGTACTTAAAGATTGTAGAGAAACTTTAGAGCATTAATGACTGATTCAATTTTCTCTTATTTCCAGTGACCATAGAAAAGCAGGCTAGTGGAAAATGAGCACAAGATGAGAGTTACTATTTAGTCGGTTTTCTTGAGCAGTGGAGAATTATGAATATCATGTGGTAGGAAATGGTGAGAAATATAGGATGAAAGCTATAAAATTTCAGATTCTAAGAAACAGTCTTTTTATAGAGGAAGACTTCATGAACAGTGACATTTGACGTGATCAATTTAGTAGGGGAAGCTTTAGATAAACAGAGACAATTTCCTCCAAGAGGAATATTGTAAGGCCGAAAATGACATGACTCAAAGCAGGAAAGTTACAAGGCATGTTCATGGCTGAAGTAGCAGCACAAAAGTGTACCAGACAATTTTGTAATCAGTATTAGCTGCCTATATTTTTCACAGCATTTTGTTTTGCTTTGAATTTTCCATGTGCCACTGAATATTGCTCAGAAAAACAGATATATTTTAAGCAGACAGCACAGTAAAAAGTGAACATGCAAACAAACCACTGATATTCATAAGTTAACCCCAAAGGCTTTTTCAGTCATGCACTAAACAGTATTTAACTGGGTATAGTCATCCTAACTAATTTTATAAAGCAACAACAATTCTAATTACATTAATACTACTGTAAAGCTGATGCAAAAGAATAAAACATCAGCACTATTAAGCAAGCAAAACACATTTTGGAAAGAATCAAGGAATATCTTTCCATCTAATGTCACTTACAACACTATTTTATAGAATAAAATTCTTGGTCTAACTAACAAGATTAAATCATTGTGTGTGAGTTATATAATCTGAGCTTGTTTTACTTAATATGAAATGGAAGGAACAGTGAAAGGAGAAAACCATATGTTTCTGTAAAATTTCATTTTCTCAGAATTGTCAAATAATGTTATCTCTCTGTGCTTCTACTTACTATGGACTACTCTCATGGTAATATCCCAATTTAATTTGTTACTGAAATATCTAAAACATAAGAGATATTGGAAATAACTTTGTCCTTCCTGTTTGGAACTGGTCTTGTTCAATTTCTAATGCAAAAACTTCTCTGATCTTTGTCATAGAATTATCCACAGAAACATCATCAGTGTCAAAACTATCCCTTCTCTCTTTATAATTTCTTTATCTTACTTAAAATTATTTTTAGTTATTTTTGAATTTTAACTCAAGTAATAAAATAGGTCTACATAACCAGTACAAATATTGAAGTTAAGGAATGAGGCAATATGTTTGTCTTTTAGTAAGATGTACTTTTAAAATGATTCATTCTGATTAATTGGATAAAATACAAAATGTTCATGTTTCTAAATGTTTTATTAAAAAATGTAAAATATTAGAATTCAATATATTTAGTCATATGTTTGTGTTGCAAAGGCAATATCATGGGAAGAAAAGGACAATAAATGATCCATCTTTTGTTTCTCTTATCTTTTCCACATAACATTTTTCAGTAAATTGTTTAGTCTTTATAAAATGTCACACACATACACACGCATGCACACACAGATACCTGCTGTTTTGAATTAAGTGTATATTTGAAATATTGACATATAGAGTGCTTATTTTTCCTGTCAATCCTCATTTTTATGTCTAAGTATAGTATCAATAGTATCTGAAAGTATTGTAACATATCTTTAAATCATTCCACTTGCGTCTTCAGGAACTTTATAATCCTTTATCAATTCTTGTAATTCATTGACACAGTTTTATGTCTGCTATGTTTATATAAAATAAGATTAATTTTATAGGTTAAAAAACTCTAAATAGGTAATAAGTACTGACAGAATTTACCCATTTGAATTACCACAACAAGTTGTATTTTATTTACGTGTTCAATTTTGTAGAACATATGACAAAAGCATGATTTCCAAATTGCTGTATAGATGAAACATAAGGCTGAACTACATATAGACAGGAATGAGGGGTAGGATCAACTGTGCCAAGACAATAGGGCTAATATTAAAAGTTCTCAAGAGAGAAACTAAAAAGATGCTGGGATTCTGGAGAAAGCAGAATGAGAGTGGTCTATTTTCTATTTTGTTTATTTTATTTGTTTGTTGATAGTAGAGAAACTACATTGCTGAAGACATCTATTAAATCCAATGATGAGTTTCTTCCAAAAGACAGAAAGCAACCCTTTAATACAAATATATTTAATCAGCAATAAAAGGGTCCTACTGGAAGATTAACTGGGATTAATTTACCAGTAAGACCAGAAAAATGTAGAGGGTAAATACAGAGAAGGAAATTTTGTAGTTTCTGATGAGTCACTGATTACAAGTCCTTTAGGTTAAGATCTCTAATACAGTGGTATGTCCCAAGTCTCAAGGACTATTGATACGTGTTTTTGGCATATGATCTTTACCTGTATTATACCAGAAAAGTGAATCTCATGTAACATCAAAGTAAAAAGATAAATAATCATAACTCTTAATCAGGGTATCCCTGAATGAAAGTGGGTTTGCAATGACATGGATCGATGACTTAGCTCAATGATCATAACATCTTGGAGACTCTCCAGATGTCTCCAAGCCAGAAACATTCATGCCACTATTCAAACAGTCATGTTATCATGGTCTGAGTGCACAAATATGGGTTTATTTTTTTATTGAGATTTCTATATGGGTTGGTTAACAATCACAGGAGCTTCCTGGGTAAAATCTGGCCCTGTACACAGAGAGTAGGGGGAGACCCAAGAAAGAGGCAGACCACCCCTGATTGATAGGAGACAGGTTGAACAAGCCAGAAAACTTACCCATATATATGCTGTCTTCAATATATGTCACTTCAGATCTAGAGACACATAAAGACTGAAAGTGAGGGGATGGGAAAAGGTATTGCATGCAAGTGGAAATCAAAAGAAAGCTGGAGTAGCAACACTCATATCAGACAAAATAGGCTTTAAAGTAAAGGCTGTTACAAGAGACAAAGAGGGACAGTACATAAGGATCAAAGGATCAACCAAAGAAGAAAATATAACAAGTATAAATACATATGCACTCAACAGAGAAGCACCTCAATATATAAGGCAAATGCTAACAGCCATAAAAGGAGAAATCAACAGAAACTCACTAGCTTTGTCTTGGGCAGTGACAATAGCAGTTGATCTCTGCTGCAGTGGAGAGATCAGAGGTTTTAATTAGGCTCAGTAATGTACACAGTCCAGATCTTTTCACCAACACTTTACTTTCTCAAGACTGTGTTCTTGGAACACCTCCCAATGTGGGCATAGCAGACAGAGAGTACATTCCAAGCATAGGGGAAAGGGTTAAGATTGATCCTTCCCATTGGCTGGGTCTACCTCAAGGCTCAACCAGTAGTTGTATCCTCTTGGTTACCTCCTGCAACAGTACATAAGAAGAGACTGTGTTTTATCAATCCCTAACTTTCCCCGTACCAATCCCTGAGTGTATATTATGTGCTTAACATATTATTATAGTATAATAAAATACTTTATAATGGATTATAGCTTTTTCATTGTTCTGTATCCAATAAATAACTTTTAAGTAAATAGGATATTATTTATATAAAAATATTAGATTTTAAGCTCTTGGAAATTTAGTGATTGAGAATTACAGCACATACAATAACCTAATATTTGACAAACATATAGCCAAAAAATATCTGATTTTATTCATAATTTTAAAGATAGCCTCAAAAGTGGTGGATGAAATAAAGTTTATCATTGATAATATTATGAAATAAATTCACTCTACACTTCACACATGTACTTTTCTGTTTTAATATTTAATAATGCTGTAATAAATCAATGTTTCATATTCTACTTACAAGGGCATTGCCTTCTTAAGTATTGTTAAATGATTTCATATAGTTGAATACGTGAGACCTTGATCCTAGCATTTATTTCTTTTAAAGAGAAAGTGTTTTGTGCCTGTGGGGGAAAAAAGCAAATAAAAAACAGTAAAAACTACAAATATTGAAAAAGATACATCAACCACTTATGCTTACAGCTCCCAAGTTTATCATTTTCATGAATATTTTATAAAACAAAAATACAGAAAATAACCTGACATCAGACAGATGGGGCTGACCCTGTGTTGTCCCAGGAAGAAATGCAAGGAAGAGATGATTTGGGGAAAAAAGAAAAAGCGTCAATACATCCTTGTGGAAAGTAGTAAAATAGTATCCTTTGACACCGTATATAGGCTATGATTCAATTCTGGGCCTCACAATATTGATCAGAAATTATGTTATAATCAAATGTAAATACCTATTTTGGGTTTCTTTGTTCAAATTACAATTGCTCAAAAAATGATAAGGTCGCTGGTAATTTAGACAAATCAAATTAATTCAATATTAGTTTTAGAATTCTATATTCTGACAACAGGCAATTTTGTACTGCAGGTAAAATTACAACATTACTATAAAAAATTATTCCAAGTTTTTGCATCTGTTTTTGAAAACTGAAAGAGATTTTCTTGTAAATGCTGTGCTTTCCAATGCTCATGACACATGAAAATACTAACATGTCTTTTCCAGCAGGACAGAACTAATAGAAATTTATACTGTAAAGATATTTTGCTTCTGCTAATGTATATATCTCTAAAAATAATCTACGTGATGTGATCTCCTGTGGAGTGTCCTTCATGCATCGCTAATTGTTACATAGTTTTGTCTTGAATTTCTAGGGAGAGTTCCCTTTGTACTGTAGTGACTACTTGTTTTCATCTTGCTATACATTGTATTTTGTGTACTTGGTGCATTAGTTTTTTTGTTTGTTTGTTTTTGTTTTGACATAGCCAGTTAAGATTTGCTTGTTATAAATTTATGAATAGTCAAAAAGAATGCAAAAAAGTAATTTACCCTCACTTATAAAAACAGAATAATAGATTAACATAAAATGAACTTACAGATGTAACTTGTCAATTAAATCTTTTTTTCTAAAATAAGGACATTTAAAAGAGAAGAAAAAGTTATCAAAAAAGCTATCACTGAAGAGTCAGCATTGATCCCTTCATTTATTTACCCTAATTTTGTTGATGTATCATCTGCCTATATATTTGTGCCATTTTTTGAGGGCTGTTACATGATGGCCTGCATTTATTTAAAGACGTGCTGGGATACTACATTAGACTGGGTGAAGGTCCTTATTTTTATCACCAAGTGTTCCACAGAGAATTAATATAACATTGAGATTAATCAAGAATCACTTCAAAAGATAATTCAGTTGGTGGTGTTCACATTTTAGCAAGAATTTTAAAACAAGATATCATACTTAACATCATCCTGATATAGTCAACAGTCTGTGGGGTCAAGTAAATTGCCACTATGATATTTATAAAATTAACATGTAGTTTGAACAAAATGTTTCTGTAAACTAGTAAGTGAAATAATCAGATCTCATGAGAACCAACTCATGGAAGATTCAATATTCAGACTGAAAGTATATATCAATACTCTGGAATAGAACTGTGAATCAGGTCAAGAAAATAATCTGCTTTTCACTTTTTATTTTAGTGCTCTACTTGCATTTTACCATGAATATGCATTTATAGTAAATTGAACTAAGATTTTTTTAAAGATTTATAGATATAGGAATTTTAAGGCTGGAAGGATGAAAAGAAATTCAAAGACACCCTATCCTTATATTTCATGAAACAGTTTTTAAATAATCTTAAACAAATATAATATTGTATAAAATTAATAAACAAGTTAAATGAAGGAAGAATCATAAATCCCTTAAATATTAAAAAATAAAATAATAGCAATATTTTCTATACCAAATATAATGAAGCATTTAGGGAAAGAGTGAAAGAGGCTCTACTTTGTTAACATCTATCAGAGATTCAAGATGTGGATGAATTCCCTCATGAAAGGAAGTACTAATGGAGAATTGATGAAAAAGGTAATACTAGAACTAAATTCCTCAGGACAGAGGAAGTCCTAAGTTTTGCCATTGGACAAGCTCATCAAACCACATGCATTATTATTATTCAAAAACCAACATCATGACATGTTCGTTTACTTTTCAAAAATTCTGTGATATTCAAAGAGGTATAAATTAAGCAATACAGGATTAAAATTGATTTGACCATTTTTCCCTAACAAGTAAAACCCCAGAGAAATGGAAGAAACATAAAGTCCTCATAGATAAAACATATACATATATCACAAGCCTTCTCAAAACTGTTTTTCAGATATGTTTGAAATTAAATGGAAACTATTAAATCCAAATGTCTGGAAAAACTTTGATTTATTTGTTTTAATTCTTAAAACAGACTAGACAAACTAAACTATGAATGATGTAAGTGAATGAGAATTCCAATAAGTAATGCATCAATGATCAAAGGGAGAAAAGAGTTAGGATAATAATAAAATAAAACACATTAGCTTTGCAATCTGAAAATTTAAGTTCTGGCATATATTAAATTTGGAATTCAGGCTGCTATTTTCCTTTCTGGAATTTAAAACAAAAAACATTTGACCAAATGCAAAGATATAATTTAATATTCTATTTTACTTCTGGCTATTAAACATCACACTTTATGCTTAGATTTTTCACATAATTATATAAGCATAATTATAATGTTTATTTTAAATTTTTCTTTACATTATCCTTGCTATTTCTCCATGATAAGGGATAAAATAATTTTAATGTAAAACAAAAGCAATTAACATTAATGCAGTGAATGTTACCTATTGTATCTTGATGATAAATACTCATTTACAACAAGTTGCAAAAAGAAGTAGCTAATTTGATGAGTGGGGAACTGTTAGTGCTGTGACAATGATGACAAATATCTGCCTTTTTACCCCAATGTTTTGATTTTCAGTGATTTGTCACAAATTCCAAAGCTTAAATATAAATATATAGATTAATGAAATTAACACCAATGTATACTCAGTAAAGTGCAAAGTTCTATTCTATTATAATAAATTCATTTAATGACCAAAAAAACCACTATGAAGTGGAGAGTATTAAACATTTTACAAATAAGGAACCCAAGACACAAAAAATTATGGAAATATATGGTTAATCAGCTATAAAATGATAGGAGATGGTATTTTAACCACACAGTCTATCTCCAAGGTCTTGGATATTTACTCCTATGTTCATAAATCCCAAAGCTGATGAAAGACTATTTAAAATGTGAAATAAGGATTTAGTCTTATTTGTTTTGAAATTTGTACATTTTGGCAAACCCACCACTACCAATAACACCACGAAAATCTGTTGACATTGCTCATATATTATGAGGCAGTGTCCCATTCACTGGAATTTATTATTAGGCAATGAGCTTTTTAAAAAAATTTACACATACAAAGGGGCAAGATTGTTTATAATAATGAAAAATTGCAAATGACCTATGCTTCCTTCTTTAGAGAAATGGCATATCTAATTTATGCACTATTATTATAACAAATGTGAAGAATTTTTGGCCACATAACAAACTGCTTACAAACTGAAAAAAAAGTAAAAAGTTGAATTCACAATTGTTTGTAAACTACATTTTAGCTGTGTATAAAATTGATAGCTATAGAAAACGTATTTAGAAATAAAAGTCATCAGTGTTTTATAGTTTTCTGAGTACAAGTCTTTTGTCTCTTTAGGTAGGTTTATGCCTAGGTATTTTATTCTTTTTATTGTGATGGTAAATGGAATTATTTCCTTAATTTATCATTCTGATTTTTTCATTGTTGTCTATTGGAATGCAAGAGATTTCTGCACATTAATTTTGTATCCTGGAACTTTACCAAATTCATTGATGAGCTCTCATAGTTTTCTGGTGGCATCTTTAGGATTTTCTATGTATAGTATCATATCATGTGCAAACAGTGACTTTTACTTCTTCTTTTCCAATTTTTATTCCTTTTATTTCTTGTTCTTCTCTGATTGCCATGGCTAGGACTTCCAAAACTATGTTGAATAAGAGTGGCAAGAGTGAACATCCTTGCCTTGTTCCTGATCTTAGTGGAAATGCTTTATAACACTGATGAAAGAAATCAAAGATGACATAAACAGATGGAGAAGTATAACATGTTCTTGGATTGGAAGAATCAATACTGTGAAAATGACTATACTACCCAAAGCAATCTACAGATTCAATGCAATCCCTATCAAATTACCAATGGCATTGTTCACAGAATTAGAACAAAAATTTTTTACAATTTTTATGAAAACAAAAAAGACCCCGAATAGCCAAAGCAATCTTGAGAAAGAAAAACAGAGCCAAAAGAATCAGGCTCCCTGATTCAGACTATACTACAAAGCTACAGAAATCAAGACAGTATGGTACTGGCACAAAAACAGAAATATAGGTCAATGGCACAGGATAGAAAATCCAGAGATAAACCCATACACATGTGGTCAGCTAATTTACGCATAGGAGGCAAGAACATACAATGGAGAAAAGAAAGCCTCTTCAATAAGTGGCGCTGGAAAAACTGGACAGCTATATGTAAAAGAATGAAATTAGAACACTACCTAACACCATACATAAAATACACTCATAATGGATTAAAGACCTAAATGTAAGACTGGACACTCTAAAATTCTTAAAGGAAAACATAGGCAGAACACTCTGTGACATAAACCAAAGCAAGATCCTTTCTGACCAACCTCCTAAAATAATGGAAATAGAAACAAAAATAAACAAATAATTAAACTTAAAAGCTTTTGTGCAGCAAAGGAAACCATAAACATGACAAAAAGACAGCCCTCAGAATGGGAGAAAATATTTGTAAATGAAACAACTGACAAAGGATTAATCTCTAAAATACACAAGCAGCACATGAAGCTCAATATCAAAAAAACAAACAACCCAATCCAAAAATGGGTAGAAGACCTAAATAGATATTTCTCCAAGGAAGACATACGGATTGCCGACAACCATATGAAAAGATGTTCAACATCATTAATCATTAGAGAAATGCAAATCAAAACCATGATGAGGTATCACCTTACACCAGTCAGAATGGCCATCATCAAAAAATCTAGAAACAACAAATGCTGGAGATGGTGTGGAGAAAAGGGACCCATCCTGCACTGTTGGTGGGAATGTAAATTGATACAGCCACTATGGAGAACAGCACAGAGATTCCTTAAAAATCTAAAAATAGAACTACCATATGACCCAGCAATCCCGCTACTGGGCACATACCCTGAGAAAATCATAATCCAAAAAGATACATGTACACCAATGTTCATTGCAGCATTATTTACAATAGCCAGGACATGGATGCAACCTAAATGTCCATCGGCAGATGAATGGATAAAGAAGATGTGGCACATATATGCAATGGAATACTACTCAGCCATAAAAAGGAACAAAGTTGGATTATTTGTAGTGAGGTGGATGGACGTAGAGTCTGTCATACAGAGTGAAGTAAATTTGAAAGAGAAAAACAAATACCATATGCTTACACATATATATGGAATCTAGAAAAATGGTACTGATGAACCTAGTGGCAGGGCAGGAATAAAGATGCAGACATAGAGAACAGACTTGAGGACACAGTAGGGGAAGGGGAAGCTGGGATGAAGTGAGAGAGTAGCACTGACATATATACACTGCCAAATGTAAAGTAGATAGATAGTAGGAAGCTTCTGCAGAGCACAGTGAGATTGGCTCGATGCTTTGTGAAGACCTACAAGGGTGGGATAGGGAGTTTGGGAGGGAGGCTCAAGAGGGAGGGCATATGGAGATATAAGTATACATATAGCTGATTCACTCTGTTGTACAGCAGAAACTAACACAATACTGTGGAGCAATTATACTCCAATAAAGATGAAAAAAGTTTTAAAAATTAAAAAAAGATGAAACACAAGTCATAGCACAGATATTTTAGGGTAGTATAAATATGAATAATTATTTTATCCTTTCTGTGATTCTTTTTCTAGCATGTAATTTTACCTTTAAGAAAACATTATTGAGCGTAAATTAAGAGCCTTTTTTTTTTTTCTACAAGACTATTTGGCAATAATTTTTTTGCTCTTTGACCTTTAATTGCACTTCTAGAAATTAATCCCAAGGTGCCCAAAGACTTACAACAGAATTATTTGTGGCAATAAAACACTGGCAACAAACTAAGCATCCAAAATAGTTATAAATCCTGGCTCATCCATATGACAGAGACAACCAGTCATGAACATACAGTATAAAGAGATCTAATAACACAGGACAGTGACAAGAAATACTGCAATTAGTTTAAGAGTGCTTATCTCTGCGAGCTGAATTTATGGCCAATTTTTAAAGATCTCAGTTTCTCAATTTTTCAGTAATCAACATACATAGTCTTATCTTTGTGTTTACAAGAAGCAAATACATGTTTGCATCTCAGGAGTCATTTCGGGAATGTTCACTTTAATTTTAAGTAATATATTTTTAGTGTTTCATTATTTTTTCCAAGAAAATGATATGATACAAAAACTAAAAAAAAAAAAAAATTATTTAATTGTAGGATATAAAATATCCCAGCATATTAAATCATTTTATTTTCATCAAGCTATTATTTTGATTTAAATTCCACTGAGGAAAAAGCAGCCCAAATATTCATATATTGAGTAAGATTTATGTTTGGTGTATGGGCCTTCATTTATTCAAATCATTTCCTAAGTTTTCCTCTACTTAAAAAAATATGAGTAGTAATTACAGCTTTCTAGGGTGGCCGTTCTAACAGAAAGTTGACATACATTTATTCAATAAAAAGCCATTATTAGCTCTGCAACCTGTACTGTGTCAAATATGGACAAATAAAACAATTTAATCTCAAGTACTTTCAATTCTTCTTCTAAGTGGTGCCTTACATGACTTTTTAATAATTTTTTTAAATTAAGACCTTCTGAATTGTAGCTCCTCAAATTTTCAATGTATGGAAAACTGGTACTGAAAAGAGTATGTAAATATAAAATAAACATGCATCTCCATATATTCTAAATTTGTTTGCAGTTGAATCAGCAAGCCTTAGAGTACGAACACTACCAGTTTCAAATAAGTATATCTAGAGTTGGCTAAATTTAAACTCCTTTGATTTTTTTTGAAGGACACATTTAATTATATTCTTTTCATGCTGTAATTTTATCATGTTATTATCTATGAACACTATTCAAAAGGCACCTTGCTCTTCTATCTTTAAGAATGTATTTTTTGTAAATCAAGATAAATAACATTTCTATTACAGTGTTTATATAAGTTTCAAGTGATTGGAAGCTTTTACTCTTCAAGGGTCTTTTCTGTAAATAGCTTTATGAAGTGATATTACCTTATCATTTGACTAGCACTGTAGCATCTTTTTCAGGAAGTTGTACTTGAAATCCAATGCGTTTGAGAAGGTTAATTAAGGTCACATTTATAATGGGATGGAATAGAATCTAGAATCAAACACAAGTAACTTAATATCAGATTATGAAATGGTTTCCTACAGAACACATTAATATTTAGGAAAGGAGAAACTGAATGGGCAAATAAGTGTACCACACATATACAAAGGGATGTGTACATATATAGAGATACTTATGGAGTTTTAGCTTAGTGACTTTAGCTGAAAAATTTTTTAGCTCATTATATTAACAATTTTGGGCTGCCATAACAAGTACAACAAATTGAGTGGCTTAAAACAGCAGAAATTTATTGTCTTACAGTTCTGGAAGCTAGCAGACAGAAATCAAGGTGTTGGCAGGGTGCTCCATCTGAAACCCGCAGGAATCCTTCCTTTCTCTCTTTCTAATATCTGGTGGTGGCTATCAATCCTTAGCCTTCTTTGGCTTGCAGCTGCATCGTCAGCACATGAAATGTTCCCTATATGTCTGTGTCTTCACAAATGGGCATTTTCTTATGAATATTCCACTCCTACTGGATTTAGAGGCACACCCTATTCCAATATGAGCACATCTTTACTAATTGCATTAAAATGACCCTATTTCCAAATAAGGTCATAGGTGCTTGGGGTTAAAATTCCAATATATCTTTAATTTGGGGTTGGTGGCTGGTGCTGGAAACAATTTAACCTATAGTAGTCATGATAATTATTGTATGAGGTCTTTAATAAAGAAAATAGTGAATTATCTATACCAAATGTCCACGGGACTCTACAAGTCAAGAAATATTTGAGACTAAAGGCAGTTCTTCTATAACAGATCCAGGATTGTATAGCATAAACAAGCAGCATTATTTCAGAGAGCCTACTTTGACCCACAAGCATGTTCCTTGTTCAAATAGAGGTAGGAAGTTTTCCTACTGCAAGAGGAATTTCAGTGTAAGATCTAAGTTTTATAACAGACAGTTATCACTACCAATATAGGCAGGCTACTGAGTAGGAAGATTCTTCTTCCTACAGTACTCCTCCTAAATCTTGATTGAACCTTAAAAATATCAAGGACGGGGCTGACTCTTGTCTATCTTTTTTACTTCTATACACCCATGAGAGTACACAGTGTTTGTCTCTTGACGGGAAAAAAGTGGAATATTTGTAGATATGATGACCGTCCTTTTAATAGCTCCATTTTGTGTTAAATCCAAATACATGCACATTGCATGTTTTTACACCCACACATCTGAATGTGTCAGGTAGGTAGTCAGACATTAGTAGCAAGAAGGCGACAATGGCAGAAAGACAAGAGGGAAATAATCACGTCACACCGCATTCATTTGGGGAGCCTCCCCTAACATTAGCAGCAAGGAGGTGACAGTGGCAAAAAGACAAGAGGGGAGTAGTCAAGTTACACCCCAAACATCTGGGGACCCTCCCCTGACCCCACCCAGAACCGGCAAAACTTTGGTCCGGTGGTGGGCAACTTATCCTGATAAAGAGGGAGCACAGTAACATGAGGGAACTTCTCCGAGGCTGCGCATACTCAGACTAGACAGGCGTATAAGCTACAGTAAACGCAAATTCATTATACCATCATTATAATAAATCTGCAGGTGGTTTTGCCCCTCTCTCCTGGGGTGGTCTGTTCTTAGTGAATCAAGGGTAAGGGCAGGTGCGATAATGAACTCGTTACAGAAACTCGGCACTGTCGATCTAATAATGATCCCCTGTCACTCACCCACGATCACGCCTCACCTTCTCGGAAAAACACTCCTTATAAACACCCTTAAGCCTGTACAGGAGAGCTGGTTTCACTTCACAGAAGCAGCCCGCTCTCCCTCTGGGAATATAACTATGCTTTAATAAACTTTGCTTTGTGCTTAAGCCCAAAGTGGTAGTCTGCAGTTCTTTACTTGCTATCACAAGGGCCGAGATTGTTGATCGGGGTCTTCCGTTGACCTCCTTGGTTGAACTATTTGACACAACACACGCCAACCAGGTACGAGTGTATCTAGAGTAACACAACCCAAAGTACATGATGATATCCCTTCACTGATATTATCCTATACTTCCTTTTTCCAGATCTCCTAAAGGACTATTTGACGCATTCCACTCACTCCACCAATAGGCAACCCACTCTCACTTATTCTAGCTGATGAATTTATCTCTTGCTTAGCTGACAAAGTCACCAAAAGACTTCCAAAGAATCCCTCCATCACAACACCCAACTGCCAAGACCACTATGCATTGAACAACGCCAGAGGCTGCAATTCACTTTTTTTTTCCATAATTTTATTTATTATTTATTTATTTATTGGCTGTGTTGGGTCTTCATTACTGCACACGGGGTTTTTCTAGTTGCGGAGAGCGGGGGCTACTCTTCCTTGTGTGCGGACTCCTCATTGCCGTGGTTTCTTTTGTTGTAGAACACAGGCTACAGGTGCTTGGGCTTCAGTAGTTGCGGCTCATGGGCTTTAGAGTGCAGGCTCAATAGTTGTGGCACACGGGCTTAGTTGCTCCACAGTATGTGGGAGCTTCCTGGGGCAGGGATTGAACCCAGGTCCCCTGCATTGGCAGGTGGATTCTTAACCACTGCACCACCTAGGAATCCCTCGCAATTCACTTTTTATGCTACTCTCTAGAGCAAAACTCCACAGAATACGTTGTTAGGGTGAACCCAGGAGTTGTGGGATTGGCAGTCTGACCTATCAATGTCTGTGTTCATATACTCTGATCATTACTCATGTGGACTTAAAAAAATATTCACAACCTAAAAGTTGAGAATTATGTTTTATTCAGACGGAATTAAGGACTTTAAGCATAGGAGGCATCATTTCAAGTGACCTTTGAGAGAACAGCTCTGAGGAAGCGAGGGGGTGGAGCCAGGTTATATAGAAGTTTTGCAACAAAGGGCAGATAGTCCAAACGTCAAAAGTTTATTGTTAATTAAAGAAAACCGGATATCCCAAGTTAAGGAATTTAGCACTTTTCTATGTATGGGAAGATGCAGGTGTCTGGGCTTACTGAAATCATTTCTTTGACATGCACCTAAGCTGTCTGTGGTCAGTATTTCCTGTTTTCACACCCTGAGTTACCTCAAGGCTCACCCCAGGGAATGGGTGCAGTCTGATGGCTGCTAGATGGTGGGTATTCTTTCCTTCCTGACTTTCCTCAGGGCTCACCAGCTCACATTGGAGGACTGCAATGGCTAATGACTGTGACATCCTTTGCTTACTGATATGGCAAGAAATATTCCATTTCTCACTCCTGATGTGTCAGTTTTGCTCTTCTCAAAACCCATTCCCATCTTATTGTGCATACTCAATAAATGACTGAATTAATTCTCCCTTCTCTCTTTTATATCACCAAAATCTTAGCCTCTACAGAACTTATCCATCAGCATGGAAACATGCTATAATTTCTTTTATAATTGTTTCTATTATGAAACAATCTTCTCATAATCATTCCCCTTCCCCTTTTATCTACTCCTCCATTTCTCTCATCTTCTTCATAGAAAAATTCCTAAAAAGATCCTCTCTACATGTTGTTTCTAATTCTCTCATAAACCTTTTTCAAGAGAATGTTTCTCTCACAGCTCAGCCCCAAAATAGTCTTGACAACTTACACATTACTTAATGATACGGTAACTTCTCAGTCTTTATTTTACCTCCCCTCCAACAGAATTGGACAAAGATGAATTACTTCTCCTGCCAACTGAAAAAAAAAAAAATGAACAGCCTAAAATTTGAGAATTATGTTTTATTTGATGGATTTTCTAAGGACTTACGCCCGGAAGACAGCTTCAGATGGCTCTGAGGAACGGCTCCAAAGAGGTATGGAAAGAGCTGGGATATATAGGAGTTTTGCAACAAAAAACTGGGTAGTTGAAACATAAAAAGATTACTGTTAATTAAAGAAAGCCAGATATCTCAAGTTAATGAATTTATCATCTTTCTCTATTTGGGAAGATGCAAGAGTCTGGGCTCATTGAAATTGCTCCTTGATACACATCTTAAATACCTAGGGCCATTATCCTGCTTCTCTCCATCCTGAAGCCCCTCGGGGTGCACAGTTGGGGAAGGCTGCAGTGGCTGCTGGCTTGATGGCTGCAACATTCTTTATTTACTGATATGGCAGGTGATATTTTTCACCCATAATCCTTAAAACATATTACTTAGATCCTAGGTCATTGCATCTGTTAGTTTGCCTACCGCCTCACTAATTAACCCTCCTCGGTCTCCTTTTCTGATTTTTCCTCTTCTTTCTCATTTTTTAATGTTGAATGGCCTTATTCTTCAGCTCTTGATCCTATCCTCATTCTATCCATGTTTATTCAATCTTGCTATACAAGTTATTGCCTTTCAGTACTATTTATAAATATGTGGATGACTATCAAATTTTTGCCTTCTACTGTACTTCAAAGTACATGCATAGCTCCATACTCATTTTTACATCTAAGAAATATGGTTAACATTTTTATACCTGAACAAGACCAAATAAACCTATGTTCCCCATTTCACCACTCATAAAAATACAAATCACTGATTTCTGATTAAACTATGAAAGATATGCCAAATATGTTCTAATTTGGTAAAGATTGTTTCAGATCTACAGCTAATATTGTTTTTAATATATGCTATTTCTGCTGTCAAACACCTCAAATTTAAAATATTACATTTCTCTAAAGAAGACATAAGATGGCCAGTAGACACATGAAAAGATGTTCAACATCACTAATTAATAGTGAAATGTAAATCAAAACTACAATGAGATATCACCTCACTCCGGTCAGAATGGCCAGCATCAAAAAGTCTACAAATAATAAATGCTGGAGAGGGTATGAAGAAAAAGGAACCCTCCTACCCTGTTGGTGGGAATGTAAATTGGTACAGCCATTGTGTAGAACAGTATGGAAGTTCCTTAAAAAAATAGAAGTACACTTACCATATGATCCTGCAATCTCAATCCTGGGCATATATATGGAGAAAACTGGAATTCAAAAATATACATGCACCCCAGTGTTCATAGCAGCACTATTTACAATAGCCAAGACATGGAAGCAAACTAAATGTCCATCAACAGATGAATGGTTAAAGAAGATGTGGTATATTTATATACACAATGGAATAGTACTTAGTTATAAAAAGGAATGAAATAATGCTATTTGCAGCAACATGAATGGACCTAGAGA
This sequence comes from Hippopotamus amphibius kiboko, assembly GCF_030028045.1. Classification (NCBI taxonomy): domain Eukaryota; kingdom Metazoa; phylum Chordata; class Mammalia; order Artiodactyla; family Hippopotamidae; genus Hippopotamus; species Hippopotamus amphibius. The sequence continues at coordinate 55,914,689 of NC_080198.1, read as the reverse complement.
TTATCATACTAAGTGAAGTAAGCCAGAAAGAAAAAGACAAATACCATACAATAGCAGTTATATGTGGAGTCTGAAATATGATACAAATGAACTTATTTACAAAACAAAAACAGATACAGACATAGAAAACAAATTTATGATTACCAAAAGGGAAGTGAGGGGAGGGATAAATTAGGAGTTTGGGATTAATAGATACACATTACTTACATATAAAATAAACATAAATGTCCTACTGTATAGCACAGGAAACTATATTCAATATACTCTAATAACCCATAATGGAAAAGAAAAAAAGTAAATTGATTCATATATAAGAGAAAAATAGAGTTTCTTGTAATAAAATAAAATATCATAAACTCATGCCCTAAAATATGCTATTCCTGCAGTCTTTGCATCTCAGGCAACTCTATCCTTCCAGATGCTCAAGACAAGAACTTTGGAAATATGATTATTTCCTCTCCTTTTCTCAAAGCATGCTTATAATCTGTTAGTAAATCCTGTTAACTCTACCTCCAAAATATATTCAAAGACTAAATACTTGTCTTTACTCAAATTTACCCACTTCAACCAGCTCACAGATGATAATACCTGTCCCCCAAATTACTGCATTAGCATCCTAACTTGTAACTCTGAAGCCACACTTTCTCCTACATTTTCTTCACAGTGATTATCACTCATGTGGCTCAGAATCCTTCATTTGTTTCTAAATTACATAGAGTAATAGTCTGCATTGTGAAAATCATATATAAATGAGACACAGAATTAATAAAATATATAGATATTGTTAATAAGGTGTATTTTTTTCTTGTAAAATGTTGAATATATTATTTTTTCAGGTTTCATAAAAAAGATATTCAGAGAAATATAGTGTTAGAGGATAATAAAGAATATAAGGTTTTGTGTTTTAGGTATCAGAAATTTAACTAGATACTCAACTCCAGGAATAAATTTATTTGTGAAATCATGTTTTTGCTTGTGAAAAGTAATTATATATAATCCTATGTAATGTAGACTTATGGAGAATAATAATTTGTTGTGCTAATTTTTTTAATAGTTTTTCATTTTTTAAATATTTAGTTATTTATTTATATTTAGTTAGTTATTTAGTTATTTTATTGGCTGTATTGGGTCTTCATTGCTGCACATGGGCTTTCTCTAGTTGTGGCGAGCAGGGGCTACTCTTCCTTGCGGTGTGCAGGCTCCTCATTGTGGTGGCTTCTCTTGTTGTGGAGCATGGGCTCTAGGTGTGTGGGCTTCAGTTGTTGTGGCACATGGGCTCAATAGTTGTGGCTCAGGGGCTCTAGAGTGCAGGCTCAATAGTTGTGGCGCAGGGGCTTAGCGCTGCGGCATGTGGTATCTTCCTGCGGCAGGGATTGAACCCGTGTCCTGTGCGTTGGCAGGTGGATTCTTAACCATGGTGCCACCTAGGAAGTCCTGTGTGAATCTGAATGCAAAAATTTTGTTACCTTTCTCAAGAAAAAAAGTGGTTGAAGGCAAGAAATTAATTGCCGTAGGCAAACCAAATCAGTTTTTTTTTTCCCAAAATACCAAACAAAACTTTTCAAAAATTGAAATTTCTTCCACATCATCAAAAAATATTTTTCCACACTTTGAATGTTTATATTTTATTTAGGAATAGAGCTAAACTGACATTTCTCACCTTCCTTTGACATCCTAAGCAGATACATGCATGGACAAATTTCAGTCTTCATACAAAATGGGAAGTTGATCCAATAGTTCTGAATTTAACCTTCCTTTCATTTTCACACACAAAGACAGACACACACACTCAGACAAGATAGTCCTATTAGACTTGAAATATTTCTTTAGGAAACCTGGTTTTACTTTTCTAATATATTGTCAGATGACTATATTTAATATTTATTAATGTAAGTTCTTTATTATATAAAATGTGTAACACATATCAGTTTTAAGGATAAAGTGAATTAAATATTTTACATTTTTTAGCATTGGTTATAATTTAATAGCTAATCATAATTCCCTTCCACAAGTTTTGTATTAATCCTCCTCTGTGAATATTAGAATTTTATGTTTTGCATTTAATAGGAAAATATTTTGCTATTTTCTATAAAGAAAATAAAAATAACAGTGTTCTGAAATCAATTTTACATATTATAGTTAATATTTTCATTGTGTTTTTTATGCCTCTCAAGCCACATTAGCTTTTTCTGTGTGTGAAGTTCACTGCATGTGTCATTACATAAGTGAATACATATTTAGAAGTTATTTTATGTGCCTGTTATCAGTATTTAAAGATGTTACTTACAGTAATTTTTCATTGGATGTTCAGGCATGACAAAAATCATTGAAGCCTGACAAACTAAATTATTTAGAAAAAATATAACAGAAAGTAAACTGTTGTGGATATTACAGTGTTGGCTAATGAAAAATATTGTATTCTTGGGATTAAATTCATAATTAATGTGTCCAATGGAATCTCATTGGAAATTCAAAGAGAGTGACCATTTTGTATTTGCTGAATTATTGTTGCATTGCTTATATTGCTGTGAGTTCTTAATGCATAAGTTAAGGCTATATAAATTAGGCTAAGTGAACTTTAGTTAATATTCAGTTTATTCTGTTAATTTTAAGTTTTTTATGTCAGAAATATTGGTAGCTTCACAAAATTTTTGTGGTAAGAAATATCATGCCACAATGATAAGCCCTCTGCAAATACATGGCTATATTTAAAATAGAATGAATTTCAAAAGATTTGCATATAGGAAATATTTTAGCAATATAATGCACCTTGGAACATTAATTTAATATTCAGAGGGGGAAAATTACATATGGTCTAGAAAGTTTAAGTGACATAAAAGTTCATACAATTGGTAGCAAAGCAAGTATCAGATCATGGGTGTCCTAGCATAAGATCTACTTTCCTCTTCCATCTATGTTTATGTAGGTAGGAATTTAAATTATGAATATACCATACATGCTTTGTTAATTATATCTATATCATCAAGAAAAACATCCTCTCTGCACCTCAATTTTAAATTGAAGAATTTCAACCTCATAAACATAAAATTTGGAAAGCATTTGATTTTCTATGATCTGAACAGCATAATTCCAGATTTCAACTCCATTGATAATTAAAGAAATTGCCAGTGCAACTCAAAGTATGAAAGTAATTTTTTAGAAAAATAAAAACAGTAAAGTAGTAACTTCATCAAATATAACTTCTGAAAAGATAATTATCATTAAAATTATAAAATAAAAGGAAATTGGGATATTTCTTAGAGAACTCACAAATAACATAATAAGACTACAATGAAATAAGAAACTAAAAATTATTTTATAACTGAAGTACAGTTGATTTACCATATTAATTTCGGGTATACAACAGAGTGCTTCAATATTTTTATAGATCATACTCCATTTAAGTTATAAAAGATTGGCTATATTCCTTATGCTGTAAATTATATCCTAGTTTATTATTTATTTTATATATAGTACTTCGTACATCTTAAACCCTTGCTGTATTTTGCCTCTTCCTCCATTGGTACCCACTAGTTTGTTCTCTATATCTGTGAGTTTGTTTCTGCTTTATTGTATTCATTTGTTTTACTGTTTAGATTCCACATATAAGAAGAAACTTACAGAATATGCCTTTCTCTGTCTACTTACTTGACTAAGCATAATACCCTCCAAGAACAACTATGTTGTTCCAAATGGCAAAATTTTATTCTTCTTTTGACTAATATTCCATTGTATAATTATACCACATTTTCTTAATCCACTCATCTGTTGATGGATAATTAGGTTGCTTCCCTATCTTGGGTTTGTAAATAATTATTAATTGTCAAAATTTAAATTATTTAATTAAGAACAATTTTATGAGAAACCATATTTAAGTGATTGATATAAAGGGAAAATCTGTAATCTTAGAAAAAGAATTTTTCAACTTTTGGTAGTAAATTACAGGACAAGTTAATAAAATGTTATTAGGTACTTCTCAACTTACTACTCAAATTTGCCAAAAAGAACACACACATACACTCAAACATTATAAAACAAGCATCTGAAGCAAAGATTGATTTTATATTTTTAAAGAGCATTTCTGTACTTTCATTTAATTTGGAATATTGTTACAAAACAACATTTTATAGTAAAATCAGGATGAAAGAAAAGCTTGTCAAATACAAAAGCAGAAACAGATCAGTGTTTCTCAGGAGCTAGAGTAGAGTAGAACCAATTGCGTCAATTGACTACAAAAGGCATAAGTAAATTTTATGGGACAATGGAACTTTTATATCTTGACTGTGGCAGTGCTTATATGTTGGATGCCTTTATAAAAAACAAGAAATATACAGGAAAAGGATAAGGCTTATTGTATGTAAATTACCTCAATGAGTTAAAAAAAGAGCTTGTGAAAAAATTTGATTTTATATATATATATATTATACAAACATATATAAATGCAACTTATTCCATTTTTGTAATGGCATATTATAAGCAATGGAATTTGTATTTCTTAACTTCTGAATATTATAACATAAATCATGTAAATATAATTTCTAAAGTACCTTTAATTGATTAAAGTAATGTCAAAATTGAACAAGTTTTATAAATTTATTTTTGAATTGTTTATCTTTACTTGGGACAGCATACCCATTGATGCAATCTGCCTTAAATATGGTGATTCTAATTAAGTCAATTATCCTTTTTAATGGGTGTCATGAGACTTAAGAGGGAAGATTGATTTAGTAGGGGTCAGGAAACCTAAGGTATTTGGTTTGTTTAATGAACCTCGGGAGATTTAAGAAGGAGGATTGATTTAAAAGGGTTAACAATATTTAAGGAAGCCAAATTAATCAATGAGAGCCATGTGATTTGGAAGCTGGTTTAATCAATGGGGGTCACGTGATACAGAGGGCCAATTGAACCCTTGGCAGATGCATGATTTAAGGGGACTGATTTACTCAAAGGCAATCATGTGATTTAAGGGGGCTTATTGTTTTAAGGACAATCAGGAGATTATGAAGGGGTATTGATTTAATGGGGTTCAAGAAAATTAAGAAGGCAGAATGTCATGGGTGTCTGGAGAGTAGCAGGAGACAGATTGATTAGAATGTGCTGTCACACATTAGAGCTTCCTGGTATTTATGTTCACAATTGTCTTTCTTATAAAGCATTATATGAATCAAATTAGTAGCTTAGAAGCTACTAAAAACATATGTATAAACAGGTAATATAAATGTGGTTGTGTTATTAATACAGTCTTACATCCAGATTTCACATTCACAATCAGGAAAGAAAAGTTTGGCACTCATCAGGATAGAGAAAACATTAACAAATAAGTGAAGGAACAGAAAAGTGCTAATAAAAGTCAATGTGTTTAGTTTACTTTTATATTATTTTACTTTTATATTACTTTATGTATATTGATTTTTGTCACCGAAGAAGAGAATGCTAAAATATAAACCTATTTTTAAGTATATATAAATGCTGGAAATTAATTATTTTTTACCTTTGTAGATGACAAAAAAAATGTATGGTTTTAAAACTTAGAAAAGAAGAATTTTTACTTTCAGGAAGGAAAGTATCTTATGTTTTTTTTTTTCTTTTTTTTTTTAAGCTTTTTATTGGAATATAATTGCTTTACACACTTATACCAGCTTTTGAGGTACACCAAAGTGAATCAGCTGTATTTATAAATATATCCCCACATGCCCTCCCTCCCATGTCTCCCTCCCACCCTCCCTGGCCTGGCCATCTAAGGCATCACCCATCATCGAGTTGATCTCCCTTTGTTACACAGCAACTTTTCACTAGCTATTTTATAGTTGGTAGTGTATATATGTCTATGCTATGCTTTCACTTTGTCCCAGCTTCCCCTTCACCCCCCATACCCCCAATCCCATGTCCTCCAGTCCATTCTCTGCATCTGCATCCTTATTCTTGTCCTGACACTGGGTTCATCAGTGCCAATTTTTTGTTTTATTTTTTTAGATTCCATATATATGAGTTACCATACAGTATTTGTTTTTGTCTTTCTGGCTTACTTCAGTCTGTATGACAGACTCTAGGTCTATCCACCTCATGACATATAGCTCCATTTCATTCCTTTTTATGGCTGAGTAACATTCCATTGTATATATATGCCACATCTTCTTTATCCATTCATTTGTTGATGGGCATTTAGGTTGCTTCCATGTCCTGGCTATTGTAAATAGTGCTGCAATAAACATTATGGTCCATGTTTCTTTTTGGATTATAGTTGTCTCAGCGTATATGCCCAGTAGTGGGATTACTGGATCCTATGGTATTTCCATTTTTAGTTATTTAAGGAACCTCCAAACTGTTTTCCATAGTGGCTGTACCAACTTACATTTCCACCAACAGTGCAGGAGAGTTCCCTTTTTTCCACACCCTCTCCAACATTTATTGTTTCTAGATTTTTTGATGATGGCCATTCTGACCAGTGTGAGGTGATACCTCATTGTGGATTTGACTTGCATTTCTCTAATGATTAGTGATGTTGAGCATCTTTTCATGTGTTTGTTAGCCAACAACAGCATGTCTTCTTTGGAGAAATGTCTATTTAGGTCTTCCACCCATTGGTGGATTGGGTTATTTGCTTTTTTGGTATTAAGCTGCATGAGCTGCTTGGATATTTTGAGATTAATCCTTGTCCGTTGCTTCATTGGAAAGTAATTTCTCCCATTCAGAGGGTTGCCTTCTTGCCTTGTTTATGGTTTCTTTCACCGTGCAAAGCTTTCAAGTTTCATTAGGTCCCATTTGTTGATTCTTGATTTTATTTTCATTATTCTAGGAGGTGGATTGAAAGGATCTTGCTTTGACGTATGTCATAGAGTTTTCTGCCTATGTTTTCCTCTAGGAGTTTTATACTGTCTGACCTTATATTTAGGTCTTTAATCCATTTGGAGTTTATTTTTGTGTATGGTGTTAGGAAATATTCTAATTTCATTCTTTTACATCTTGCTGTCCAATTTCCCCAGCACCACTTATTGAAGAGGCTGTCTTTTTTCCATTATATATTCATGCCTCCTTTGTCAAAGATAAGGTGCCCATATGTGTGTGGGTTTACCTCTGAGTTCTCTACTCTGTTCCATTGATCTTCCTTTCTATTTTTGTGCGAGTGCCATACTGTCTTGATCACTGTGGCCTTGTAGTATAGTTTGAAGTCAGGAAGCCTGATTCCACCAACTCCATTTTTCCTTCTCAAGATTGCTTTGGCTGTTTGGAGTATTTTGCATTTCCATACAAATCGTAAACTTTCTTGTTCTACTTCTGTGAAAAATGCTGTTGGTAATTTGATCGGGATTGCATTGAACCTGTAAATTGCTTTGGGTAATACAGTCATTTTCACAATGCTGATTCTTCCAATCCAAGAACATTGTACGCCTCTCCCTCTGTTTGTATCGTCTTTGATTTCTTTCTTCAGTGTTTTATAGTTTTCTGCATACAGGTCTCTTGCCTCCTTAGGCAGGTTTATTCCTAGGTGTTTTATTCTTTTTGTTGCAATGGTAAATGGAAGAGTTTCCTTAACTTCTCTTTCTGCTTTTTCGTTGTTAGTGTATAGGAATGCAAGAGATTTCTGTGCATTAGTTTTGTATCTTGCTGCTTTACTAAATTCATCTATTAGTGCTAGCAGTTTTCTGGCAAAGTCTTTAAGGTTTTCTATGCATAATATCATGTAATCTGCAAAGAGTGACAGTTTTACTTCTTTTTTTCCAATTTGGATTGTTTTATTTCATTTTCTTCTCTAATTGCTGTGGCTAAAACTTCCAAAACTATGCTAAATAATAATGGTGAGAGTAGACACCCTTGTCTTGTTCCTGTTCTTAGAGGGAATTCTTTCAGTTTTTCACCATTTAGAATGATGTTGGCTTTTGGTTTCTCATATATGGTTTTTATTATGTTGAGGTAATTTCCTTCTATGCCCATTCCCAGGAGAGTTTTTATCATAAATGGATGCTGAATTTTTTCAAAAGCTTTTTCCATATCTATTGAGATGATCATATGGTTTTTATCCTTCAGTTTGTTGATATGATGTATCACATTGATTGATTTGCGTAGGTTGAAGAATCCTTGCAATCCAGGGATAAACCCCACTTGATCATGGTGTATGATCTTTTTAATGTGCTGTTGGATTCTGGTAGCTATTAGTTTCTTGAGGATTTTTGCATCTATATTCATCAGGGATATTGGCCTGTAATGTTCTTTTTTTGTGTTGTCTTTGCCTGGTTTTGGTATCAGGGTGATGGTGGCCTTGTAGAATGAGTTTGGGAGTGTTCCTCCTTCTGCTATATTTTGGAAGAGTTTGAGAAGGATAGGTGTTATCTCTTCTCAAAATGTTTGATGGAATTCACCCGTGAATCCATCTGGCCCAGGACTTTTGTTGGTTGGGGGATTTTTAATCACTGCCTCAATTTCCTTATTTGTGATTGGTCTGTTCATAGTTTCTATTTCTTCCTGGTTCAGTCTTGGAAGATTGTACTTTTCTAAGAATTTCTCCATGTCTTCCAGGTTATCCAATTTATTGGCATATAGTTGCTTGCAATAGTCTCTCATGATCTTTTGTATTTCTGAGGTGTCCATTGTTACTTCTCCTTTTTCTTTTCTAATTCTGTTGATTTGCATCTTCTTTTTTTTCCCTGATATCTGGCTAATGCTTTATCAATTTTGTTAATCTTCTCAAAGAATCAGCTTTTTGTTTTGTTGATCTTTGCTATTGTTTCCTTCCTTTCTTTTTCATTTATTTCTGCTCTGACCTTTATGATTTCTTTCCTTCTGCTCACTTTGGGGTTTCTTTGTTCTTCTTTCTCTAATTGTTTTAGGTGTAAGTTTAGGTTGTTTATTTGATAATTTTCTTGTTTCTTAAGGTAGAACTGTGTTGCTATAAACTTCCCTCTTAGAACTGCTTTTGCTGCATCCCATAGGTTTTGGGTTGTTGTGTATTCATTGTTTTGGGTTGTTGTGTATTCATATGTTTTGTGTATTCATATGTTTTGGGTTGTTGTGTATTCATTGTCATTTGTTTCTAGCTATTTTTTTTTAATTTCCTCTTTGATTTCTTCAGTGATTTCTTGGTTGTTTAATAGCATATTGTTTGGCCTCCATGTGTTTTTATTTTTTACAGTTTTTTTCCTGTAATTGATATCTAGTCTCATGCTGTTGTGGTCAGAGAAGATGCTTGACATGAATTCAATTTTCTTGAATTTACCGATGCTTGATTTGTGACCCAAGATATGATCTATCCTGGAAAATGTTCCATGTGCACTTGAGAAGAAAAAGTATTCTGTAGTTTTTAGATGGAATGTCCTATAAATATCAATTAAGTCAAGATGGTCTAATGTGTCATTTAAAGCTTGTGTGTCTTTGTTTATTTTCTATTGGATGATCTGTCCATTGATGTAAGTGGGGTGTTAAAGTCTACTATTATTGTGTTCCTGTCAATTTCCCCTTTTATGGCTGTTAGCATTTGCCTTATGTATTGAGGTGCTCCAATGATGGGTGCATAGATATTTACAATTTTTATATGTTCTTCTTGGATGGATCCCTTGATCGTTATATAGTGTCCTTCCTTGTCTCTTGTAATAGTGTTTACTTTAAAGTCTAATTTGTCTGATATGAGTCTTGCTACCCCAGCTTTCTTTTGACTTCTATTTGCATGGAATATCTTTTTCCATCCCCTTACTTTCAGTTTATATGTGTCTCTTGGTCTGAAGTGGGTTTTTGTCGGCAGCATATAGGAGGGTCTTGTTTTTATATCCATTCAACCAGTCTGTGTCTTTTGGTTGGAACACTTAATCCATTAACATTTAATCCATTACATTACATTTAAGGTGATTATTGACATGTGTGTTCCTGTTTCCATTTTCTTAATTGTTTTGGGTTTGTTTTTGTAGGTGTTTTTTCCTTTTCTTGTGTGTCCTACTTAAGAAAGTTCCTTTAGCAATTGTTGTAAGGCTGGTTTGGTGGTGCTGAATTCTCTCAACTTTTGCTTGTCTGTAAAGGATTTGATTTCTCCATCAAATATGAATGAGATTCTTCCTGGCGAGAGTATTCTTTGCTGTAGGTTTTTCTCTTTCTGGATTTTTCGTATATCCTGCCATTCCCTTCTGGCCTGCAGTTTCTGCAGAAAGATCAGCTCTTATCCTTATGGGTTTTCCCTCATATGTTATTTGCTGCTTTCCTCTTGCTGCTTTTAATATGTTTTCTTTGTGTTTAATTTTCATTAGTTTGATTAATATGTGTCTCATTGTATTTCTCCTTGGGTTTTTCCTGTATGGGACTCTCTGTGCTTCTTGGACTTGGTTAATTATTTCCTTTCCCATGTTGGAGAAGTTTTCCACTATAACCTCTTCAAATATTTTCGCAAACCTTTTCTTTTTTCTTCTTCTTCTGGGATCCCTATGATTCGAATGTTGGTGTGCTTAATGTTGTCACCAAAGTCTCTGAGACTGTCTTCCATTCTTTTTATTCTTTTTTCTCTTTCCTGCTCTGTGGCAGTTATTTCCCCCTTTCTATCTTTGAACTCACTTCCTTGTTCTTCTGCCTTAATAATTTTGCTGTTTATACCATCTAGAAAATTTTTAATTTTGTTGTCCATAGCTGTTTGTTTGTTCTTTAGTTCTTCTGAGTCCTTATTAACTGTTTCTTTTGTTTTCTCTATTTTGTTATCAAGATTTTCGATCATCTTTACTATCATTACTCTGAATTCTTTTTCAGACAGTTTTCCTATTTCCTCTTCATTTATTTGGTCTTGTGGGTTTTTTTCCTGCTCCTTTGCCTGCAAGGTGTTTCTTCATTTTCTCATTTTGTCTAATTTATGGTATTTGCTGTCTACTTTCCCTATGTTGCCTAGTAGTATTTCCTCTTGTTTCTGCCCTCTACGCCCTGTGGTGGGGTTTGTTTAGTGTGTTGAGTAGCCTTCCTGGTGGGGGGGGGTCTGGTGTCTGCTTTCCATTGTGTGGCTCTGTGTCTTTTCTCTCTCTTTATCAGGGCTGTGTCAGGTGGTGTGTTTTAGGGTATCTGTGAGGTTAATATGGCTTAGGTAGTCTGTGTGCTGATGGGTGGGTTTGTGTTCCTGTCTTGTTTGTAGTTTGGTGTGATGCATCCAGCACTGGCAGTTGCAGACAGTCAGATGAAGCTGGGTCTTAGACTCTGATACAGGGCTCCATGAGAGTTTTCTGCAGTTAATCTTCCCTGTGTCTGAGGACTCCCTAGTAGTCTAGCATCCTGGATTCAGTGCTCCCTCCCCAGAGCCTCCTACTTGACTTCTGATAGAGTAGTCCAGACTTCAGAGGTTGCTTGTCTCAGTTATGTTGGGATCTTTGCAGTCCTTTCTGGTGTCCAAGGTCTTCTGCTGGTGTTCAACTACTTCTCTGTGGGAATTATTGCATCTTTTGGTATATTCCTGATGCAACTGTGGAGAGGGATGCATTCCACCTCCTTCTACTTTACCACCATCTTTCTTCTCTGTATTTTATTTTTTTAATTCTTGACAACTAGTCAAGTTTCTGGTATTCCTTTGTGCTTAATATATTTTTGTTGTGATCTATAATTAGTTTAAAGGTAAAAAAAAAACAAGGAAATACTTAATACCAATAAATAATTATGTTGACTCTTCTAGTGGAATAAATACCTTGAAGCTAGAAAAGGACATATTTGTTGTCTATTCTTCAACTTGTAGACCAGGGCAAAGTAAAACTAATGGTAAAAATGGATTTTAGGAAAAAATTGAACCAATAAATTATTTAGGAAAAAAATTAATACAGGATATAATTGAGACCAAAAAGGATTGTGGGATATACATGGAAGCTCCTGTAAAGTTTAAATACAATCTTAAATAATGTATCTGATGGAAGACATCACTGTAGGTTTTTAATGTATACCTCTATAGAGAATATTCATTGTGAAAGTATAGTCAACACACACACAATCCCATCAACAGTAATGGTTGAACTGAATACACATTGCCCAATCTTAAAAATGTAGCAACACATTAATCAGAAAGATTTAGTTGTTTGCACAGATGGGTACAGCTATAGGACAGAACTGCCCAGGAATGCCAGAGCCAAGAAGAAACAGCTTCTCCATTTTACAATGAAGTTGGCAGAATATCTGAGTAATTATCCAGAAAAAGTAAAATCACAGTGGAAACTGAGAATTTAAAAAATAAATTTATTGGTGTGTTCTTTGCCTAAACAACATTAAAAATAGATTTCACAAATAGTATAATAAATAATGATGACTATTCAAATATATAGACTTAAGAAAGAGAATAAATCTTATCCTATTTTGTCAATGTGTATTTTTGTTGTTGTTGTTTTTGTTCTTTGTAGCCTTGTTATATCCTACTTTATTTAGTTATGTAGTTTATCAGAAGCTAGGGTAGCTAATTTTATCTGAAAATATAATCTCTCAGTACACATCTTCTTATGGATTTAAATATTTTTATTCTTAAAAAATTGGCAAAACAATGATAGAAATAAAAAAATAGAGAAAACATTTATGGAAATGATTTTATGGTTTATAAAATAATCTGAACAGTTTATAAGAAAACGTAAGAAAAAAAGTCATCTATAGTAAAAATGTATTCAATACCATAGCAAGTTACTCATACCCACTTTCCTCAAAGCATTGAGTTATAAAAATTATCCCTACCAATTTATGTTCTGTATCATTCATTGTTTTTCACTTTTTCTTACTCAACTTTGCAAAATTTTTCAGTTTTTTTGTCTTGTCTTGTAATCAAATGAAGACACCTAGCAAACTTAGCATAGATGACCCCAAATTTTACAAAAATAGCAGAGCAACACTTACTTGCTTTTTCAATAAAACATTTTAAAATTACAAATGTGTTAATGACACTCCATTCTGTTGAAAGAGAAGATTGGATAAATGTACCACAGTAAAACCGTTGGATGCTCTGTGGCTCCAGAGAGGAAAAGTTGTTTGCAACAGCAATATTATAAATTAATTATGTTACCAGAACACCACAAATATCAAATCTTTTGAAAATCTCCATGCTCAACTGCCTCATTGATATATAATTAGAAACTTTTCAAGAGTTTGAATAGAGCTAACATTCAATGGTTAACAAAGCATAAGGAGCATAAAGAATTAATGAATTTGGTACTTGATAATTTTATAGATGTTGAAACATTAAAGGAAGAATCAGATATTAGTTATCCTTACATGATTTTTTAGTTATTTTCATTCATTTGTTTGTAATTATATAGGGGATTTAAGTGGTATACAATGGTTCTTTTAACCATAGTCTGTCTGACTCTTGAAAATGATCACCTCAATCATGGAGCTAAATTGAAGGAAAGTACTTATATCATTTGTCTTCATGTTTCCTCTTAGTACAATGGTTTCTTATTTCCTTTGGGCAGAAAATATACACACACTCACACACACATGGATATCCATAAAGCTGGTATTGTAAATTAATTTTATGAATGACCAAATTGAAAGATGACAATATTATCAATTAATAAAAATAAAAAATAAACAAGAGTATAAGAGATGCCTGAGGGAAAAAAATGTGGGTTATATCTGTCTTTTCTTAGAGACCTATTTTCAACTACAGTTGCCTCACAGCATCTTGCTCCTTTCCTTATATAACAAATAAATGTAACATTTAGTGATTTGTGGGATAAAGAGTAGTATTTGGAGAGAAAAAAATGAGGATTTACAAATGTCCATCTCTAAGCAGATTGAGTGTAATTTAGTGTGAAGAAATGTAGGGATGAAAATCTAAAGAAAAAGTGAGATGAAAGAAGAGTAAATAGAACTATAAAATAATTTTTCATTGTTTAAGGCTCTTTTTCACACAATTAAACCTTTTCATGTTACTGTCCTTCTTTACAAACCTGAATTCTAAATGAAAGTCTGATTCATTGGCTTCTGTGAAGATGAGTGGGCACAGTTCTCAAAAATAATTTGCAACCGTAAGAAGGAGGTATAGATATTCAGTACTAGAATTAAAATCTAATTTTCAAAGTGTGTCACATTTAATACCAAAACCATTCACTAAAATCATACATGTTGAATTACTGTATGGGCTATTATAGGTTTTCGGTGTTATGTTTAGATGGACAATTCCTAAAATTACATAGTTATCCTCCTGATATATTAAGTATTTAAACCTGATTTAGATTTCCTGGAAGTACTATACCCTTTGATTATGCTTGTCAAGATCCTAAATGTAAAGCAACTTAATTTTATCAAAGTCAAAATTTTAAAAAAATCATACCACATCTGAAATTTTGCAAAAAAATTTGTATAATACATGTAGTGAAATCACAGCACATGCTTGTTTTAATAATCAATTCTTGGTATATCTGACATTTTTTTTATGTTCTGGTTTATATAGATACTTATTTTAATTAAATTAACACTTGCATTATTTACTTTGATTGCATATGTAAAATTGGCTCAAATAATTTACTCAAATAAGAAACTTAGAGGCAGGAAGAAAAAGCATTTGAAGACATAAATGACATCAAAGATGATTAAAAAAATAAAAGCCTAGTTTCAGGTTCTGTAGACTTAGATCTCCTTTTAAGTTGTTACTTCAGTTGATCCTTAAATCCTGTATAGGTTTAACTTCCTTATTGGCTAGATTCTGTCTTTGACAAAAGGACTACTAGCTCATGGCATTATAATCTCAGAAGTTTATGTAGGGAGAGAAGAAAAGTCCATGATTTTGTCCTTCTGTTGTAGTTGTTGATTTGTTTGTTATACCTACAAGGATTTAAAACTTCATACATATTTTCCTCAAGGAGTGGTCCTCTCTGAATCACCTGAGTTGATGTGCATATACTGTAAAGCAAATAAGGTGAAAAATAATAACTACATTTATAGTGGGGGTGGAATTCAAAGTTTTACTATGAAATGAAAGTAAAGATATCTATACTTGAAGAAACAGCTATAACTCCTTGTGGATAAGACTTAATCTGACAAAAATACCAATACTTACAAATTATTTTGAAGTTTTAATGCAATTTTAATTACAATATATGTTTTAAAATGATATAGTCATTCTAAATTTTTGCCTATATAATATATAAATATAAAATATAAAAATATTATATAGATATATATACACACACATTTTTAAGTTAGTAACAGACTAATATAAAAGTGAATTATTTGAGTAATTGAGGGAGTTTGCACTACTTGAATATAGAATTTTGTTTATATTAGTGACAAAGGCAAAATAACAGGTAATATGGAATAAAAAATATGACAAGCAATTCAAACACACGTAGAAATTTATCATATGACAAACTTTACAATTTGAATTAATGCAAAAAGGATAGCCTATGAAGTAAATAATAATA
This sequence comes from Hippopotamus amphibius kiboko, assembly GCF_030028045.1. Lineage (NCBI taxonomy): Eukaryota > Metazoa > Chordata > Mammalia > Artiodactyla > Hippopotamidae > Hippopotamus > Hippopotamus amphibius. The sequence goes on along the minus strand of NC_080198.1, from coordinate 55,899,345 downwards.
GAAAAACTTATGAAGCACAAGTAAAAAAGCAAAGGCAGATTCTAGATGAACTAAAAGGCTTGAGAGAAAAGGAAACAAATTGAAAACTCAAGATAGACATTATGTTGACATGGGAAAGAGTTCTATATAGCTTATAACAAGAGTTAGAGGTTGACCACATAAGTACTTTTAAATGATGCCATAAAATTTAAAAGTAAATAGCAAACTGAAGCAGAATCTTCAAATGCATGCCATAGTGAGTCAATATTCTACATTCACAAAGTGTTTTCAAAAAGCCATTTCATGAATATGAAAACCTTTCAAAATAAGCAAAAGAGTCCAGAAGACAATGTCAAATAAGTTTATGTATATATGTTAAATCTTACTAAACAAATGGAACCATAACTGCAATTCTTACCAATTTTTAACTAAAAACAGATTAGTATAGAAAAATGGAGAAATACTAACAGGTAACATAATTGTATATGTTGTGAAAAGATAAACAGGTGAAAAAATATTTTTTATAATTTTGAGAATATTTATCAGTATTTTTTACCTGGTAAATTCACATCTATAAATTTATCCCCCAGGTAATGAGATATTTGCAATAAAGATGAGAGTATCACCTCATCATTTATAACAGCAACAAAGCTGGAAACAAGTTAAATAGAAATAATGGTTAGAGACTGAATAGAAGCAGGGTCTCTTTAGGCCACAGCTACTTTTTCCCCAGTGCAATATGGCACTTGTGGCATGATGGGGAGGCAAGGATAGTGAAATAGGAGAGAAGGTCCTAAGCCTTATATTCTACTATGCCACTGGCAAAGAAAAGTATTCCAAAAATAATAAAGACATAGAAAAATTTACATTATAATATCATATAGAGAAGACATATGTAAATCTGAACATAGAAAAATTTTAATCAAATTAAAACATATGGAACTATAACTACCAATATATAAACAGGACTGATAATTTGCAATCTTTTCAAACTGTAAGACATTTGGTACTGGTTCTCTACTCCCATCTTTGTTAGATGTGGGAGCTTTTGTATCATATTTGTTCCATCATTCCAAGGACAACAGTGACTTATACTAAGAGCATTATGAAGTTCAGAGGGAAACTCAGAGTCTGAGAGTGTAAGTATACATCGCTTTACAGGAGTCAAGATAGCTACCGTCCACTGGTGGTGTTTGCCAAGTAACAAAGTAAGGGAACTGAGCTCATAATCAGCTTCTCATAGTTTGCAAAAGCTGGATCAAATGGTACTTGCTCTTGAGGTAGCTTACACTTAGCCCATGGATGACTTTCTTTCTCTGTCTCTTTCTTTTATTCCCTTCCTGCCCTGCTCTTTCTCTCTCTCCTTTTCTCATCTAGGATTGAGGTAGTTCATCTTGCAAAGATACTTTTATAGCTATGTCTCTTCTTGCTTGCACTTAAACTAATGAATTGGAATTCTTTCAAATATTTTCAGACCTTATTTCTTGATTCTATACTGGATGAGCCATTTGGGCTGCAAAGTATAATCAAAGCAAAATATGGAGAAAGACTTTAATAATTATAGAGATAAAGCAGATATGATATAAATACAGATATATATATGGGTATATGTTGTTTTGCATAAATAGATATGTAATAGGCATTTATTATATATTATACCATGTAAATATTATAGGTCTATATGTAATAAATGCTGCTGAGTGTGGAAAGCTGTAGTCAAGCCTATTACAGTAAGCTCCCTACATACAGACCTTCAAGTTGTGAGCTTTCAAAGATGCGAATATACATTCACATGTCCAGTCACGTAAGTTAGTTCATGTGTCTGAAGTACATTGTCACATGTGTGCATGCTCTAAAAGGGGCTGTGCTTTTGTGTACCTTACTGTATAGTACTGTATAGAGTACAGTAGTACAGTATCTTTACTTCAAGCCCAGGAAAGAGCTACTACCCAGACATCACTGGATCATTTTTTCAAGAGGGTAAATAGAATTGAATCGAGCGAAGAACCAGAACCTGTGCCATAAATGTCAGGCATGAGTGAAATTGCAGCTTGCCCTGTGTCTCCTATTGATGATAGTCTTTCAGCTCTAACATCTCTGTCCTCCAGTCAGTAACTCTTCTTGACTGTTTACTCGATACCAGCCCCTGTACGCCAGCTGTTGTACTGTATTACTGTACTTTTCAAGGTACTTTACTGTAAGATTAAAAATGTCTATTTTTTGTTTGTTTTTTATGTATTACTTGTGTGTAAAGTATTATAAACCTCTTATAGTACAGTACCATATAGCCGATTGTGTTAGTTGGGTACCTAGGCTAGTTTTGCTGGACTTACAAACAAATTGGACTTATGAATGTGCTCTCAGAACCCAACTCACTTGTATATAGGGGACTTAACGTATATTATAATTCTGCACCTAATACCAGTGCTTGAGTTTTTTCCATGATATCAGCTAGGTGTCCTACAATTCAACTCAATTCTGACACTATCTACCTGGAGATAGCATTAGATTCCACAGATTAAGGGCTCAGTCTCACAAGACTACTTCCCAATTCAGATGCCAATCACAAGCCCATGTGTACTTCTGACCAATTAGCTATAAATCAGAGGTTCCCACAACCCCCTCCTTGGGTTCTATTAATTTTCCTGAGTAGTTCATAGAACTCCCTAAGCCAGTTTATGCACTAGATTACCAGTTTTGTTTTACAAAATGTGATAAAGAATATGAATCCACAGCCAGATGAAGAGATACATAGAGCAAGGTCCTGAACAAAGAAGCTTCTGAGCCTGTGGAATCTGGGGTCCAGCATGGCAGCATGTGGTTGAATTCTGGTCCACCAACCTGAAAGCTTGCCTAGTCCCATCCTTTTGAGTTTTTATGGGGGCTTGGAATCATAGGCATGATCAACTAAATCATTGAAGACTGATCCAACTTCTAGCCTCTCTCCCGGCCACAGAATCAGTGGGCCTGAAAGTTCCAATCCTTTAATCACATGGTTAGTTCCACTAGCAACCAGCCCCCAATTTCAGGTGCTCCTCAAAGTTACTTCATTATCAAAACAAAAGGCAACTTGATTGCTCTGAGCTCTCATCACAGGAAATTCCAAGGGTTTTAGGAGCCATGTGCCAAGAATGGGAAAAGAAACCACATATGTATTTCTTATTATGAATCACAGTATCACATACACTGAAACAATCCAATGAACCCAACAACATAGTAAGAAACAGAGTGGAAAATCACATAATTATGACAGGATATAATATCCTTTAACTGGTTCTCTTTTGTAAGACTAAAATAAAATTCAAAGCAGTGAAGCTGAGTGTTTTGGATTTTTCTACCTGATAGACTCACTTTCAATGGATTTCTAAATTTATTGAATTTTAGTCACATATTCATGAAGATAAAAAATAGGAAACATTGGGAACTAGGACCACCTTCTTTTGTCCTGAACCTTGAATAATCCCTTTTTACTGCTTACTTCCTTATTTAATGATAAAACCTGAATGGTTATACTTGACATACGGTTTTTGAAACTGCCATCTTAGTGTTATAGCTAACTCAGTAGAAATATGAGCATTATTTGTTTTCTTCTCTGAAATTTAAAAACGTGTCCCATAAAGTTGTATTATATTCACAACCAGCAAAAAGATATCCTTGAAATAAAAATCAGTGTCATCAACTACATCTGACATTTCATTGGGTCACCTTGTGTAGATGTAATTTAAATAAAGAGTATGTGTTAAATTTCTTTAACAGGTTAAATAGCCATAAAAATCTAACTTCAGAGACCTACCTCTAATCGAATCCAGTTTTTTTTTTTTTAAGCCATTGTGAGGATCAATTGTTTGTGGAAAATTTCTTCCTTGTGATATTCTAGAAACTTCTATCAAGTGAATGGCAGCTTCTTCTTCTTTTTTTTTTTTTTTTAATGCAACATGAAGCCCAAGTTCCCTAAGAGGTCACCTCAGTTCCATTCCATAGTAAATCATACTACTTGGCAATTGTCCCCCAAATGGGTTGGCACTATGTTCTACTGACATACTGGGTGATTTGTGTTCTCTAATGAGAATAAATCCAAAGAGTAACATTATACTTATTCTAATATTTCAGCTATTAAATGCATATGCTTAAAATGGGCATGACTTTCTATACTTGTTAAACTTAAATAGTTTATTCTTTCTTTTGGGAAAATAACTCAGATTAGCAACCTCCTTATTTTGTTGGAGTTAGACCTAAATAGGACAAATGTGAGTAAAACTAGCTAATTCTGGTTCAATATCTATCTATCTGGTGAAAATGGATGCTAATGATTACACACTTCCAGAGAGTTTATGTGACATGTGCTTTAGTAAAAATTAGCAATATTACCAAAATTTTTATTTTTTCTTTAAAAATATTACATGGACTACAAAATCAATGTTTTAAAAACCACACTTTTCCTAACCCACTGACACCATTACCTGTGTAAATATATGGCAGTTTTGTAAAACAGAAAACCTGGGATTATCTTTGGCACTTCCTTTTTCCTTAACTCTTCCAAAATCTCTTGCCAGGCTCAGCCTAATCCATCTCATAAATACACATGCAAATTTAATTTTCTGCTTTCAGAAAAGTACTAATCTATTTCCCCACATGTTCTTCTGCTCCCTCCACACTCTATTCCACATTGCTTCTAGAGTAAAATTAAAATTAAACTTAAGAATTTAATTAAAATTTAAATTTAATGATATAATTATGCCCATTCTTTACATGAAAACCTTTGATGGTGTTACACAAAAGACTCTGAATAATAAAAGTCTCATGGTGCAGTGCTTACCTATCATAGCTCTGTGCTCTCCTGCAACTTTCTCTGAATACATTGAACTTTCCCTGTTTTCTTCTACCCTAGGGTCTTGCAGTACATTGGAATGAATGTCACCCTCCCTGATACACAGTGCCATACAACACACAGACACACACACACACACACACAGAAATTCTCCTTAACTTTCCAATCTCTTTTCAAAGCTAAAGATTTTCCTATTCACACACCCAACAGCTGCCACTTTGAATCAGTTCAGATTCTGCTGCTTTTCCCTTTCATGATTCAATGTACTTTTTTTCCAGCTCTAATCATAATTTTTAATTACATGTTTAATGTTGCCCCCTGCTTAATTTTGTATCCCCCAGAGAAAGATGAATGAATAGTTGGGTGAATAATTGTGTTTATTATAGATATACAGGAATATTTAAGATATGATGAAAATGTTCAAATGAAGACTAAAGAACATTTTACTCTTTATTATAATCATAAATCACAAAATCAATAAAAATTTTAAAAATGATACATTGGATTTAAGAAACATTTAAAACATCCATTCTCCAAAAGAAAGTAAAAGGAATAAAAAGAAGTCACAATCTAAGAGAAAATATTTGCAAACCAAATCTTTAGAATGACTAAAATTAAAACCTGCAACAATATCCAGTGTGGGTGAGGATGTAAAGGAACTGGAACTCTGATACACTGCTGGTGGAGATGTAAAATCATATGTCCACTTTGGAAATCATGTTGTCTGTTTTGTAAAAGGTTAGACATTCACTTATGCTCCAAGAATTCCACCCCTAGATATTTAGCCAAGTTAATCGAAAGCCTACCAAGCACCAAGATCAAATTCATACACATCTAATTGATTTAAAGATAGTTCAAATAGACATATTCTTAGCCATTTAGACCAGAACTACTTTTCAAACCCTGCAGACTGCACCCAACATTTGCTAATAACCATAGACAAGACAAACCCTGTAGCTATAAGACTTCAAACTTCTGCTGCCTTATGGAGCTCTCTGACCCAGAGACTCCCCATGTTGCTGTTGAGACAAGTCAGCCTCCTTGCTGGTTTCCTTCCTCCCCCAATAGGTCCCTTGCTCTACTCCCATTTTGGGTGGTGGTCCTGTGTGCCTTTATGGAAGGTGGCTTTCTGGGAGGGACTTCCCCTCCTATGCTACCCTATCCAAGGGTTGCCCAATAAAACTTGTATGTTACTGCTTCTCATGATTCTGTCTCGTCCTTGATTAAGCCAAAATTCTGATTCTGGTAGGCTTTGGGATAACAGTCCTAGCCTGTTTTGTAGAAGTAAATAGCATGGGGGCCATTTTAGGCCAATTTTGGCCCACTTATATAACAACAACAATCTAGCAGCATGAGTAACTGGTAATAAGAAAAGAACAACTTTGGTGAAAATTTAGCAATTTTGACCAAATGTTGAATTACTTCTTATTGCTTTTCCACCTCATTTTTATTAATTTCATTTTCTTTTTCAATAATTTGAATGTACTTTATAGGTGGAAATATGCTATTTTATGTGTGATTTGATATTTACTAGTATTAAATACTTTTCCACAACTGTCAAGCATCTCTTGCAGTTAGAAGTGGCTATGGAACTAATTTCTAGCTAATGGAAGGTGACGGAAGGGAGGCATACTCTTTCTAGGCATTTGAAAAATTCACATAAGTTAGAAAAAACTCAAACTACTGATATTTCTGTGTTTCTTTTGTTTTAGAAGGTAATTTTACCTTTTTTAAGGCATCATTGCAGAACACAAGAAAAATTTATAATATTGTAGGCTAATTCTTATACAACTTTGGTGTATTCCATTTTAAGTCTTGTTCTAATTTATTGAGTATTTATGCATTGATGCTCCATCACGTGCTATGACCAGGGTGATAGAGTATTAAAAATGACAGATTTGATTCCCAGCAAAACTGGGATGTCTAGTAGGATTGCAAAATGAAAGAGATTTATACAGACCAGTCCTGAGCATGGGTAGAACACAGAATTAAATTACTCAGGTACGTGGCTCAGAATCCCACGGCACCTGCTCTTGTTTGACCCCTTCATAAACCCCAAATTTATAAGTTCCCTTTGGCAGATTCCTTGAAGAGAAAGAATTGCAATCCTGGTTATGGCTGGTGCCTACATATTATACAGGCACCAGCCATAACTAGATAGCTACTACTATACAAACTCATTTTCTAAAGGTCAGAACATAAGATGTAAGCTTGCCTGTCCATTTCTCATGAAAAGACAGATGGTCTAAATTATGGATCTATATCTCCTCATAGACAGTGGCTAACAGGTGACCAAATTTGCAAAGACTGAGATTCAATAATATTGGAAAATTGATCCTAGAGAATCTAGAGAAGAAGTATATGGGTGATCCCCTTAGGAGAAAGTAAAAATACTTATGTACAACAATAAATGCCAATCAGAAGATTTTGACACTGAAGGAGGCTTTCAATAATTGGTTGTTGAACAAAGGCTCCATGGCAACAGACAAAACAACATGGTCTTCCCTTTACCATGACCTGACTATGACCATTGCTATGAAAACAATTTTCCAACAGCAGAAGTCAATGCTGATCCCCTGACATAGTACCAGTTCCTGAATATCAAGCCAAAAATGTGGTGACTGGCTGATTTCATTGGCTCTCTCCCATCACGGAGGGTCAGCAACTCTGTCCACAAAGGGAAAGAGAATATTTCAGGTCTAGTTTACCTTCAATGCCAGTACTGACATGATTGGACTTCAATATTCTTTATCAGCACCATGGAATCCCACACAACATCAACTCCATGGTAAATGCTGCTCATTCCACACCTTATACCCTTTACTGGGACAGTACACACAACCCAGCAGTTACTGCACTTGGCTGCTAATTCACAGCTCTCTCATTATTTGGAGAATTGAACTCAGCACTCAGTGATACACTAATACAAAGTACAATGGACCGATCTCTTGCCTCAAGATGGAACAATCTCTGTGGTTCTATTTTCACTCTAAACCCTCCACAGGTGATCAAACTGAAGTTATAATTCAGCTGAGACTTCTTTGCTTAGCTTGCTTTTCCCCTGGGGTACCTGCCCTTTATCTCTTTCTTGAGTAATTTGTTTTGTAAATACATTTTACAAGAATCTTCATTTCAGATTCAGCTGGTAGGCATTCAGACAGGACCTATTTTGTAGAAAAGAAATTGTGACAATCGGTTCCTATACAAGTAATTTACTACTTTTGTCCTGAGTTGCATCATCCAGAAGCAGCTGCCTTGATTAAATGATAGGCCAGCAAAAAGCTAAAATAAGAGTTGTGGCACCTGCTTGGAGGATATATCTGCAAGTTTTTTTCCATGTTTTTCTACAAGATTTGGTCTATTTCTGAAATCAGTGCCAATATATGGTGTAGTCCTTCCTGTAGCCTGAATTCATAATTGTGGGAACAAAGGGTATGAAAGAGGAAACGCCCCTTCACTGTTACACCTAATAACCCATTCAAAGAATTTTTGCTTCTTTTCTCTGCTCCCCTATGCTGGGTGAATTTAGAATTCCTGAGAAAGGAGTCCTTCAAAAGACAAGTGGTCATGGATTTTGTCAGTTGGAAACAGAAACTTTCTACTGGACATTTTGACTTTCTTGTAAAATTAAACCAACAGGAAGAGAAAGGGGATTATTCTGATTAGTACAATGTGGAAGGTAAAAGTTTCTTTGGTCTCACTGTACATCTCTGCTAGTTTTGTGTAAGCATTGGACTCTGCAAATCTTCAGGCAGAGACAGTTACTTTAAAACTATGTTGAAATTACGTGTATCTCACTTTTCTCTGTGCAATAACAACGTAATATTATCAAGAATATGTCCAGTAGATAAAAAATTGATGTCATGAGTCTTCCTATACTTTTAGTTTTTAAAATTGCATATAATTTTTGCTTATAAATACCTGTGCATATAGTACGTTTAAATTTAATTCATGTATAGATACGTACATATGTGTGGTTCATTGAGCATTAGTAAGAATGGCATTTTGTGATTTTGGTGTTTATAGAAAATTAAATATTGTTAAAAAACAATTTCCTGCTGTAAGTTAAATATCAGTCAGCACAATCATGAATGGTAATTCACATATGCAGCTACCAATAACTGATTTTCCAATTCCTCTTTTCATTTTTCCACTGGTTTGGTGAATCAATTTATGACCAGTATGAAGAAAAATGTTAATTATGTAGGAACCATACCTATTACATGAAGAAAGTGTAAACATTAATATTAATCAGCATATATAGTGGAAAAAACATTAGGTTGAGGTTCATAGTAGGTGAGTTAGACCCAGTCCACTGCTACCATTGCAATAAAACAATCATCATACTTTGAGTAAGTCACACAACCTGTCTGGAGTAACAAAGTCAGTCATAGTGAGCCTTATAAGTAGAGGAGTTAATGGGTTCTCGGGTAGTAAAGTATGAGAACAATGGTTTTACTCCTATATCTGCTACTATCAACATGTCATTCCATTTCTTTAAATGAGAAAAGTAGGAAAAGTATTTATTAAAATATTTTGTGACTCAATTCTTTGATCTTGTAAACTGTTAACAGTGTTTATTAATTGGCAAACTATCTTGGCCTGATCCCATTTAATATACTACATTTTTTTTATGTTGACAGTATTGAAATTTAGTTCTTTATCAAATCTATGAAATATTAGATTAAAAATTGGCTCAAGTGATATATGTGTATTTCCCACACATAAAATTGCACATGAGCTTATTAAACAATGATGTTTATATAAACAGTAACATTTTGAGCAGAACTTTTAGATATTCTTCTTTTTGATACAATAGGTTTACATATGCCCAGATCTTGCACAAGGAACTAGCATCATCTCATCATTATAAAATAAAATATAACCGTGTGTTTTTTGCTTCATTTTGAATGAAATAACTTCTGCAGATTTCTAATGTAACTGTCAATTGATATTTTCTTATAGTTGGTTATTTTTGACTGATGACACATTTGATTATTTTAAACCACTTTTACAAACAAACACATACAAAAGGGAAAAATACACCATAACATTTTTATTTCCTTCATATTCTTCTCTTCTCATCTTACTGGCCTCTCATTTCTACAGAAATTAAAAGTAACTGAATTCTTCTGATCACTTTTCAAAGACCCAATGTGTCCATAACTAAGGCAGGATCTCAGCAGTTGCTGAAAAGAGGACTTGATAAAGAAATTTCAGAGAGGTGTAAGTTAGCTTTGCTTTTTATAGGCAAATGACAGATGGCAATATTTTGCAGAAGATAAAATAGAAAAGGGATTAGCTGCTTGTACCTCAAACTTATCTCCAGAATCCAATATCGATGCCCTAATCCTGAGAGTGCTCTGGAAGAAACAAACCCCCCAAATGATTATTTCATCTATTTTATCTGAGATTTTTAGTAGAATCTCTAAAAAACTCAGGTCACTTGCAGCTACAAAGACTCAGCTCAGGCATATATTTAGGTAGGGGTCAGGGTAGCTCAAAGGGAAAGTTACCAGGTTTGTCTTGTTTGACTTTCTTGATTAAAATAAATAAATAAACCGAGATCATTTAAGCCAGGTAGGAATTCTCTAGTTTGCCGTAGTCCCCTGGACTCTTGTTTTCTATCTGACACTCCTGAGAACAGTGCCTAGTACATGGAGGTAGCTCAGCAAATATTTGTTGAAGAAATGATTTATACTTCTTTCCTGTAAGACATTTGTGTTTGTGGCCCATGAATTTTATTTTTCCAAAATTGGGAAATGCTGTAAAGGCATTTAACAAAGATGTTCAGAAGTTCAGTACATAATTTTAAATGAATAAAGAAAAAGCAAAATCACACATTTTGCAATTAAACTTAGGAAAAGGACTATATATTATTTCCTGTTTGTACTCCTACTTCTGAAACTGATCAAGACCCTTCTAAATTAATCTTATAGTCTTTCATAATGTTTTCTCCCTATTCACCAAACTCTAATTCCGGTTACTTTTAAATATTAATACAACTTTAAGTATTCAGACTGATATTAATATTTTACAGTGTTCACATCATAATCACCCCTTCTTTAATGTGTCTTCACAGAAATGGTGTTCTCTCTCCTAGAAACCAATTTATACCCGGTTTGCCTATAGAACAGTGTCTAATATTTTCTCTAAGAAGCTCTGATTATTCTAGCCTATTGACAATGGATTAGCAGTTGGACCCTGTACCTCACAATGCATTAAGAAAATATATATTGTATTGTCATGTGTTTTTGCCAGTCCTTTCATGTGTCATTTCTTTGTTAATTGGAAATTAGGCCAGAAGATTAGACTGAAAAAGTTAGCTGAGACCATGCATAAAGTGCTTTTTGAGGAGTTTCCATTTTATTATATGGGCAGGAGTAATTATACAATTTTATAAATGCTGAGTTTTGGGGATAAGACACGGACATCATGATGATGCTGGAAGATTAAACTGTAAATTCTTTATGTTCAGGGATTCTGTAGTAATTCTTTAGGTCCTTCAGCTTTCGTTTCCTCTCAGAACACTGAAGAGATCCTAAACAGAAATATAGTGACAGATTGAAGTTTGGAGGTATTGCTGTCATTACGAAGGTGATTATGAAATCAATTTCCTCTGTACATTTTTACAAAGCATTGAATTGAAGAGGTAAAAGTAAGAAAGACATAAGAATGACCATATAAAACCTTGTTTTATTCTTTAGAAAAATGTCATTTCAATTTAATTAAATATATTTTTAAATATCTTAGTGTCATGAATCAATATAGACACCTCATATTAATCTAAAAATTGTAATATTAATATACTTTTAGGATTCCACATGATATGTCAACTGAACTATTTTATTTTTTTAATAATTTTTAATTAGGTCATATTTTTAACTTGAAACATTTTTGGATCATCTTTAAAAATGACCTCTGTAATTAAAAAATATTTTACCATAGGAGAGTTGAGAAAAAAAATATATATGTATTTTAAACTTTAGGGCAACTAAGAAGCATCACTTATGCAGAAACAAATAAATTTAATTCTATTTCCCTTTCATGTATTATTATATTACAGTTTATTATTACATTAATATTTTATTTATACTAAAAATTAACTCTAATGGAAATTAGCTTACTATTTATTATTTCCTGGTAGTAAAGAGAACATTTCAGAACATTTACTGAAATTTACTGGTCATTAGATTACAGTTTCATTATATTCTCTAAATTATCCAAATAGTCCAGACTTCTTTTCAGTTACTGGAAGAAAATGACAACAAAACTGAAAATGTATTTTTAGAAATGTGATTCATGTCTAGTACTTTGCAGGAATGCTTAAAAATTAACAGTACAAAATTAAGATTGGTTGATATGACTAAGATCTTTGCTATGGCTGGAATCCTGTCCCAAGATTTTTATATATTCCAAACCAATTTATGCATATTCATAGTTTGATCTCAGAAAATACCATATCCATATAATGGTTCAGGCTTTATGTTGTTCCAAAGGAATGTTTTCATTGACTCAAAATTTGAACCTAATTTTCAGTTAGGATTTCAATAGTGATATTTCAGATCTCTGCAAAACTATACAAAACAGCATTTCTGAACATTGATAACTATCATTTTGAACTCCTCCTGAGTTAAACCATTCCATCTTTGGTATGCCTTGATTGTCACAAAATTATTTTTATATTAAAATTTGTATAAATTAATTGACAATCTATTTTATTATTAACTGAGTTGGACTGATGGGGCAGAGGATGAGTGAGAGTTAAATTCTAACTGAACTCTGTATGCATGTTTTTGCAACATGTTTATGTGGTATGAGTAAAATGAATGACTAGTTAGAGGGATCACTGCTCTTTCTTTGGTTCAGTGTTTGCACCCCAACAGGTATCAGACTGAGAACTTGAACATGAGGATAAAATAGTACGGATATAATGAGTTCTCAAACTGATATTTTTTCCCTCTATTTTCTTTCTTTCCTTTTTTTCTCTTTCAAAGTTTTGTTTTTATTTTTTCTTTTTTTAAGTTCTAAATCAAACTTGACATTTTTAGAAGCCAAAAAATTACCCAAATATTACTAATCTACTAAGATATGAAAAATAATGAGAATAATATCTTTATAAAGTGCCTTTGGTACTTTTTACGTATTCAGTATGGAGTCATTAAAGTTGTTCTACATAATCAATATAGTGCTATAGAAAGTTTGAGCAAAATAAGACATTCAGAATATCTGTTAGTTTAGAAATAAGAAAAGTATTTATAATATCACTGTTGTTGGTCAGGCATGCAATGATGTCTGGTCAACAGGGCCTGAACTAAAGCGGTAACAACAAGAATGAAGAATTACATATAATTCATGATGTAGTTATGAAGAACTCAAGAGGCAGTGTGTATATATATAGAATGCCTTATTAACTACAGCTGGTGATCTAAAATATAGCATTACTTATTTTATAGGGGATATCAGTGTTTCAAAACTGGGAAAATGAGAAAATGGATATATTCTTAAAATTGTAGAGAGGTCATGAGAGAAACATGATATTTTGCAGGGTATAATTCACTCAACAATTAATATTTAGTGAATGTCTGAAAATAACTGTTGTGGTTGTGGGGATTGCACAGAATAGAATATGCAGTAGACCTGGGATGACAAAAGATTAAAGTTCAAGACTCACCAATCACTTCACTTTACTTTTCAGGGCGAGGTTTACTAACGCTACCCTTTCTTCCAGATTATGTGTGAGGATGCGTGAGGAACATCCCACATGAGGCAATAATTTAACATTGTTACCTGAACTTTCTACCCTTATTCCTGCTCTGGGAACACTGTTATAAGTCAGCAGACCATGTCCTAATTCAGGTCCAAGGCCAGGAGACCTGCTTTTCTGTTAGAAGTTACCAGCTTCCAACTCTAGACATGCACAGAGCATGGGGCATCTGATGACTTTCGATTAATTTTCTAAATTACAAAACCAAATAGGATGATGGAAGTCTCAGATTCCTTTGCATGTTGTACTTTGTCCACTTGGCATCTCATAATCTAAATATTGGTTACATAACTGACCCTATGTCATATTTCTATTGAATAGTTTAAAAATATATTTGCTATTTTTACAGTTGAGAAATGGAAACTTCTTTGATGTTTGAAATTTACATGACTGCTATTGAATATATTTGAACATGCTTCAGAGTCACAGCACCTATAGTTAGCTTTTCCACCAAGATAAGCTTTCCTAGCAGTTACCCCACAAATAAAAAAAATTTGATCAGATCCCAAATCATTGCTTCTTTTTCTCTCTGCCTGTGTCACCATGATAATAAAATTGCACATATCTGTAGTAATTAACAATATGACAGAGCTTAGGGAAGTAACTTGAATTTGTTGACTCTTAGTTTCCTCTCCTACTTTACAAATTAATATTAACTATTAACGTGAGGTAATGTATATAAACACAACATACAAAGTGTGAATCACTATTAAAATGTGAGAAGAAACTTTATGAACAATGTCTTCCACAATTTGTACTTAGCTAATAATTCTCAAAAAGCAAAGTACATGTAAAATGAACATGAAATGTCTTTATGCTCTGACCACAAAGATTATGTTCAATCAAATTATGTCTAACATAGTAGTTTCTACAAAGCAGCCAATTCTATATTTTGTTACAAAATATAATATGATTTTATTTTTATTCTCCATAAAAATCCTGCCCCTAAAGGGTTCAGTTCTATGATTGGCTCCAATGGTTTGTTTCTGTAATAAAGCTCTGACAATTGCTCAATATAAAACTGCTTTTTCCTTAAGGTACTATTGTTAATATAATTATTACAGTATATCTAGCAAGAACAAAGACATAGATTTTGTTGTGTTATAGTTCACTTGGGGAGATAGACAAACAAATAGTTATTTATACTACAAATCAGATTGATGTAAATGTTTTAATAACGACAAACATTGAGTGATGAGAGCAAAGAGATATTATTGAATTCCAAGAAGGAAAATAGACCCTTCTCCTAAAAGAGATGAGAACAATTTTTAAGGATGAGTAGAACAGAAATACTAAGAGTAGCTATGGGGTGAAAGGTTATTTGACATGTAGGGTTCAGAATTCACTTTTTCAGCAAATATATATTGATTGTCTACCTATAACAGGTACTCAGTTATAAATTGGTGATGAAAACATAAATAATAAATGGCCCTTACCCAAAAGGAGACAGAAAAATAGGACAGTAATTACAGTTCAGTGAACTAAGTGCTTTGATGAAGTATATTACTGGAGACGGAAAAAAATATATCTATGTGACATCGGGGGTGCATGGTGATTAAATAAGAATTGAGCTGCATTTTTTGAAATATAAGTTAGTTTATAGCTAGTACAAAAAAGAGTGAAAGGGTCAAAGTAACAACATGTATGAAATATTGATGGGTTATGTGAAAAGCAATAATTTTATATCACTGGAGCAAATAGGGGATATTAAAGGGTGGTGGATGATAAATGTGGTCCAGGTAAGCCTGCATTTTCTCTGCTAGGCCCAGGTGTTTGGAGAATGTCTGTAAATCTGTGAGAAACAATGGAATGATTTTGGCTTGGACATTACATTTTCAAATTTGCATTTTATTATTTTATTCAACCAACATTTATAGGATATTTATTATATCTTATTCACTGTTCTAGCACTGTCATGTGTAAAAGAGGCAAAGTTGTTACTGTCAGAAACCACATAGTACACTGACACTGACAGCTACATGAAGAATGGATTGAAGAAGGACAGTGATGGAGATTGAGAGCCTAGTTATAAAATATCTCCAGTAAAATATTATAAAACTACAAAGTTTTTACCTAGGATATTCACAAAGATAATGAGAAAGAGGAGACAGATTTGAGAGTCATAAGGGAAATATTAATTACATCTCTTTGTGCATTGTTTGGCGTTGGAGGGGTTAGGTGAGCACAGAAAAGTAATCTAGTAAATATCCCAGTTCTCTGGGCTTGCAAGTGATGAAAATTATTGTGATAATTAATTTTATGTGTAAACTTGGCTACATCATGAGATGCCCAGATATTTGGCTAAACATTATTTCTCTACATGTCTACAGGGATGTTTCCAGATGAGATTAACATTTGAAACAGTAAATTGAGTATAACAAATTGCCTGCTCCAGTATGAGTGGGCATATTACACAATCTGTTGAGGGAATGAATAGAACAAAAGGCAGATTATGGGAAAATTCATTCTCTCTACCTGATTGCTTGAGCTGGAACATCAGTCTTCTCCTGCCCTTGGCCGGGAACTTATACCATTGGACACCGGTTCTCAGGCCTTCAGACTTGGACTAGAAATAACAACTTGAGTGCTCTTGGTTCTCAGGGTTTAGGGCTCAGAGTGGAACTACACCACTGGCTTTCCTGGGTCTCCAGCTGGTAGTTGACAGATCAAGGGACAAATAGACATCATGCACCTTGAAGGATGCAAAATACATCCTTTAGTATTCCTGCCAAATTGTATGACCTGTAATCATTAGGAAGCACTAGGCAAACTCAAATAGAAGGTATTTTCCAAATTAAGAGCCATGTGCTCTTCAAAAATGTCTGAACTGAACATACGTTTATGGATTGGATATTATTCTTACACATTTTCTGTAATGCTGAAATTATATCAAACTAAAAAAGATAATTAAAACAAACAAAAATATTGGGCAGGGGGAGAAAAACAGAAACACATAATAGGAAAGAAAATTTCCAAGAAAGAACAGGTAGATATTTGATTGATGAATGAGGGGATAAAGAGAGTTCTGCCTGGATCTTCTTTCTGAAATATGATGGAATTAAGAATTCAAAGCCCCAAACTTTTGTCCTTGATACAGTTAGTGTATATCTAGATACATAATGTATATTAAAAAAGTGCTACCAAGAGCGATTACATATGGTACTTTGCATGCTGAAAAGCTGATCTTGGGAATTGAGCCAGTTTCTCCAAAGGTAAATTGGGCATTTTTTCTCATCTGTAATCTATTTTTAAAGATTTCAACATTGCCACAGAGTGATATAGACAGTATATTAGTTATTATGTACTAGTTAGTTTAAGCTTCAACTTTAGGGGCAATCAGTTGCTTTAATCAGAAAAACATATGACAGGGGTGATTAGCTGTTATTATAAATCAAAAAGACCATAATCCAAAGATAGTACTAAACTGTAAACTGTTTCTATTTTCCATAACTAGATCAATAGTTGAATATTTGCTCATTAGCAAATTTGAGGTAAAAATGTGGTGTTGTTAGTGAAAACATTGGTTTGTCAAATAACATGATGAATACCAGAAATGGGTTCTCAACTTTAAATTCAGTAGTTTTGGAAAAGCTAAACTTTTTATTACTCACTAATAGTATTAAGAATCTAGGCAAATCAGAAGCCTGATCACTGAACAAACTTATATCCAGAAATTTGTTTTGAAGGATTTCTATTTTCCTGATGGTAATTTTAAAGATAACTTTGCCTCTAGAATATTATTTTCTGCTTTTGTATGGACTTTTCATGTGAAGTTGTGATTCAAGTACCTAAAAAGGACAGAGAACTGGGATTTTTGTCAAACTCCTAGAACACATTTTATGACATGTTTTCTGTTTCTTCCCTAATAAGTGTTTGTTGTCTTTTATATGTGGAACAATGCTTGTTCTGAGATTTGCTTTTATTTTAACATGGTAGCACATATTAAAATAAATACCACATTTATTTTAAATGTTTGAGGTAGTTAACACTTATTTATATTCAACATCTTTGGAAACTACCAAAAACAATTATAGGAGATGAGCTCTACTAAACAGGGCTTGGTCAATTAGCAACACACATCTTGAGAGACAAAACCAAAATTCATTGTTGATCTGGGTACATAAGAGAGCTTAGAGAACATCCCAGAATAATATTTCAATGTATGGCATGGTGGACAGAAAGGAAATGGGTTATATCAAAAAATAACTTCTAAGGTAAAGTTGAAAACAAGCAAATCATAATCTCTTCAGTCCATTTGTAAGTTTCAACTGACTTAAGCAATTAGTTTCAGACAATTTAAAAGGCAGTGTAGATGGGAGAGGAGGCTAAAAAATAAACACAGAAATCTGCTTCTTTGTAAGATGTAGCCAATTCTTCAATAGGGCGAGTCAGAAAAGAAAAAGGATGTGGAAATCACTGCTAAGGAGAGTCTTGGTCAGATCAGCAGAAGTAACTGTTAAATCACTGCAGGGGACAGAAACATACAAGGCTTTAGGGCTCTCTCTACTTATTTCCTTCTGTACCAGAGCAGCGAATGATCCTCAGGGAGAGTATTCATGAGAAAGACTTCAGAGAAAATGGAAAGAAGTCCATGTGGCCTATTGACCCCAGTCTTCAACTTCACTCAAACCATCTTTCAACAAATAGCCAGCCACAAAAAGTAACCCTGCATTTCAAAGGTGAAAAAAAATAGAATTTGTGAAAAGATGTTGAAGGAAAAGAGGAAAGGGACATAAAAAGGGAAAGGAGGAAGGGAGATAAAAGATACACACCCCCCAAAATTACATATCAGAAAAGCTATCTCACAAATTTGTGGGTAAATGTTACCAAAAGTCAATGAAATTAAAGAAAATATGGTTTGTCTGAAATAAAAATTCAAAGAAAATATACAAAGGTAAATATAAAAATGTTGGTAGAGGAGTTCAGAAAATAGGGGAAGAGAAGACAAAATAATCATAGAAATGATGTTCACTTAGATGAAGCAAAAAAGGAAAACAAGCACAGCTTTAAAAGTCAAACGGAAAAACACAAGGATAAAAAATGGAAATCAACAGAGTTACAAACAACTAGAGAAAATAAATATGGATGACAGAAAATTCAGAAAGAACATATCAGTAACTGGTATCCTTCAAGAAGAAAGAGAAGAGGTGAAACAGAAATACATTTGAAAGCAAAATAATGAAATTAACAACTTCCTAAAATGGAAAAACACCTGCACCTGCTTTCCACGCCCACAAAGCCAAAAATTTCAAAGTAACTATAAAAGGGGTACTGTTAGGAGGGGACAGGTCCCAAGACCATAGTCAAGTTCAGTGACTCATTGGAAAGACTCAAAGAACTAAGGAAAGCTGTGGTATTCATGGTTATGGTTTATTACAGTGAAAAAAATACTGGCTAAAATCGTCAGAGGAAAGACCCTTCTAGGACAGAGTTCAGGAGACACCAAGAAAAGCTTCAGTTTCCCTCTCCTATTGGAGTTGTGGAGATAGCACTCACTTCTCCCAGTAATACACCATATGTGTGGCAACATGTGTGACACCACATATGAAATATTGCAAACCAGCAAAGCTCATTCACCTAAGCCTTGGTGTCCAGGTCTTTTATTAAGGGTCATTTACATTAGTATGTTGACAGACATTTAGACTCTCACCCCTCCAGAAGTCAAGCTGCTACCTATAGTCCCAGGTCCCCATCATAAATCAATTATTAACACAGTCAATGGGGCATCGTCCAAGGCCCTCAGGTACAGATACTCTTTTCTTTTCTTTTTTTTAAAGCTCTTTATTGGAATATAACTGCTTTACAGTTTTTGTTGTACAACAAAGTGAGTCAGCTGTATTTATACATATATCCAAATATCCCCTCCCTCCTGTGACTCCTTCCCATCCTCCCTATCCCAGCTGTCTAAGTTATCACCCATTATGGAGTTGATCTCCCTGTGTTATGCAGCAACTTCCTACTAGCTATCTATTTTACATTTGATAGTGTATATGTGTAATTGCTACACTCCCACTTCATTCCAGCTTCCCCTTTGCCCCTCACCCATGTCCTCAAGTCTGTTCTCTACATCTGCATCTTTATTCTTGCCCTGTAACTGGGCTCATCACTACCATTCTTTTAGATTCCATATATATGAGTTCACATATGGTATTTGTTTTTCTCTTTCTGGCTTACTTCTCTCTGTATGACAGACTCTAGGTCCATTCACCTCACTACAAATAACTCAGTTTCATTCCTTTTCATGGCTGAGTAATATTCCATTTTATGTATGTGCCACATCTTCTTCTTCCATTCATCTGTTGATGGGCATTTAGGTTGCTTCCATGTCCTGGCTATTGTAAACTGTGCTTCAATGAACATTATGGGACATGTTTCTTTTTGGATTATGGTTTTCTCTGGGTATAGCCCCAGTAGTGGTATTGCTGGGTCATACAGTAGTTCTATTTGTAGTTTTTTAAGGAACCTCCAAACTGTTTTCCATAGTGGCTGTACCAATTTACAATTCCCACCAACAGTGCAGGAGGGTTCCCCTTTCTCCACACCCTCTCCAACATTTATTGTTTCTAGATTTTTTGATGATGGCCATTCTGACCAGTGTGAGGTGATACCTCATTGTGTCTTTGACTTGCATTTCTCTAATGATTAGTGATGTTGAGCATCTTTTCATGTGTTTGTTAGCCAACTGCATGTCTTCTTTGGAGAAATGTCTATTTAGGTCTTCCATCCATTTTTGGATTGGTTTATTTGCTCTTTGGTATTAAGCTGCATGAGCTGCTTGTATATTGTGGAAATAAATCCTTTGTCAGTTGCTTCACTGACAAATATTTTCTTCCATTCTGAGGGCTGTCTTCTTCTCTTGTTCATGGTTTCTTTTGCCATGCAAAAGCTTTTAAGTTTCATTAGGTCCCATTTGTTTGTTTTTTATTTTATTTCCATTGTTCCAGGAGGTGTGTCAAAAAGGATCTTGTTTTGGTGTATGTCATAGAGTGTTCTGCCTATGTTTTCCTCTAAGAGTTTTATAGTATCTGGCCTTACATTTAGGCCTTTAATCCATTTTGAGTTTATTTTTGTGTATGGTGTTGTGTTCTAATTTCATTCTTTTACATGTAGCAGTCCAGTTTTCCCAGCATCACTTTTTGAAGAGGCTGTCTTTTTTCCATTGTATATTCTTGACTGTTTTGTCAAAGATAAGATGCCCATATGTGCATGGGTTTATCTCTGGGCTTTCTATTCTGTTCCACTGATCTACATTTCTGTTTTTGTGCCAGTATCATACTGTCTTGATCACTGTGGCCTTGTAGTATAGTTTGAAGTCAGGGAGACTAACTCCTCCAGCTCCGTCTTTTCTTCTCAAGATTGCTTTGGCTATTCAGGGTCTTTTGGGTTTCCATATAAATCGTAAAATTTCTTGTTCTAGTTCTGTGAAAAATGCCATTGGAAATTTGATCGGGATTGCATTGAATCTGTAAATCGCTTTGGGTAGTACAGTCATTTTCACGACGTTGATTCTTCCTATCCAAGAACATGGTATGTCTCTCCCTCTGTTTGTATTGTCTTTGATTTCTTTCATCAGTGTCTTACAGTTTTCTGCATACAGATATTTTGCCTCCTTAGGCAGGTTTATTCCTAGGTATTTTATTCTTTTTGTTGCAATGGTAAATGGGAGGGTTTCCTTAATTTCTCTTTCTGCTCTTCTGTTGTTAGTGTATAGGAATGCAAGAGATTTCTGTGCATTAATTTTGTATTCTGCTACTTTACTAAATTCATCAATTAGTGCTAGCACTTTTCTGGTAGCATCTTTAGGGTTTTCTATATATAATATCATGTCATCTGCAAAGAGTGACGATTTTACTTCTTTTCCAATTTGGATACCTTTAGTTTTGTTTTTTTCTCTGATTGCTGTGGATGTCCTAAGGGCTTAAATGTTATCTCCTAGGAGCTGGACAAGGGCCAGATTTTGTATGGAATGTACAGGGTGTGGATGACCTTGACTTTCCATGTCAATCGTTTATTGTTCAGGGGGAATCAGCCTGACCTTAGATGTCCATGTAAGGTGAGTAGATTGTGAAGACATATCTAAAGAATACTCAAAAAATGGTAAATGGTGATTAAGAATATTCAAACTCCACTCAATGATTTGTGGTGACCTACATGGGAAGGAAATCTAAAAAAGAATGGATACAAGTATAAAAGATTCAGTTTTCTATTCAGCAGAATCTGATACAACATTGTAAAGCAACTATACTCCAAAAAAAATAAAAAAATAATTTATTAAAAAAAGAATATTAAAACAAACTAATTATCAATTATGAAAGTTTATCTTTAGACATGAGAGAGATCAGTAAAAATAGCAATCTGAGTCCTTTTCAAAACAATTATGGTCATTGTGGTTTAAAATTTGAAAAGGTAATAAATAATGATATTACAGAAAAAAACAAACCAAAAATAGGACAGTGGAAGGAAAGTAATAAATTTGGTGATAAATTCACTATTCTTTCATGGCTGATGCTCAATGATTAGAATAAGAAAATCAACATCAACCAATCATTTAAGTCGATAAATA
This sequence comes from Hippopotamus amphibius kiboko, assembly GCF_030028045.1. NCBI lineage: Eukaryota > Metazoa > Chordata > Mammalia > Artiodactyla > Hippopotamidae > Hippopotamus > Hippopotamus amphibius. The sequence continues at coordinate 55,877,208 of NC_080198.1, read as the reverse complement.
AAATAATTGAAGCTTAAGCATATCATTTAAAGATGTAGATTTTAACATTAGGGATAATAATTTTAAAAAATCTAAATTTAAATTTTCAGCAGGAAAAAGCCACACAAACACAATGCATGCACATTCAGCAGTAGTGGAGGCTATAGTAAGAGACAGAAAGTAAAGGCATATCTAAAGCAAAAAGCACATAATAAGGTAGAACTAACTCCATACATCTTATTAATAAATATAAAAGTGATAGATATAGTCTTAAATAAAAATGGCATGCCAGAAAATGCAAATAAAAATAGAGAAGTTTGAAAACAAGGGAAAGTTTTTAAACAGAATGAAAGAAAGAATTCAATAATGAAACAAATTATTTTTAAAAGAAAAAAAATTTTGTGTAGTAAATAACAATCAAAATTGATCAAACTATCAATAGAAATTATGTTGGAGAAAATAACAGAAACTCATGATGATGTTAAAATTTTAACTTGTCACTAAACCTATGCAAAGCAAGTAAACAACAAGAAATATGGACACAGACTAAGGATGCAAATAATATGGAGGTAATTTATTAGATACATATTAAACTCTGGCCCTTTAAAACAGATACTGAATCATATTTTCAAGTATATATGCAAAATTTATAATAAATGATTAAATATTAAGCCACAAAGTGATTGTGAATAGATTTCAAAACATAGAAACATGAAAAATTCAAAAAGGTACAATTTATAATCTTGTTTGGAAATTTTTTATAAAACAGACACAAACCCCAGAAACTATAAAGGAAAACACTGATAAACTTCACTATAGAATTTTTTTGGCATAGAAATTATGCCAAAAATAGATTGAAAATGAAAATCAAAAAGAGGAAATATGCATTCCCCACAAATATGACAGAATAATTTCTAATGATGTTAACAAAAGAGAACATAAAATCAAGAAATATGAATAGCTATTACATATACATAAATGCTCAAATTTATTGAATATAACTGAAGATTAAAATAAGCACAGGATATTTTTTATCTTAGCAGCTTGAGAAATATTGCCTTATATCCTAAATTATACCAGTCATATATGAATATTATCTGCAGTTGTAAAAATCCAGAAGTTTTATCATTATATTTTACATAAAAATATCTCAATTAGTTGTTAAATAAAAGAATCAGCTTGTTTTATATATTTTATATATTACTTGATATAAATTATGGAGTCAAACAAGGATGTGTGTGTGTGTGCGTGTGTAGAAATTTCCTGGGTAGACATTCAAGAAACTGTGAACAGTAATTATCTCTTAGGTTAGAAGTAGTCTTCGCAGTAATACCTTTCATTTTATAAACTGGTAGACAGTTAGGATTTTTGCACATCCTTTTGCACCTTCAAAATTGCAAATAAAATATAGCATGTTTTGTGACCAGCAGTGTCTAAAGCAAAGGTTTGAAAAATTCTTTGAACTGATTATCTTCAGGCTTTTCTGAAGGGGTTACAGAGGCGAGTTTCTTTAGTGTGATATAAAGAAAAGCCAGATATCTATGGTTTGAGAAATGAATAAGAGATAAGAAAGTAATGTCATCAGTGTAGATTACTCTTAAAAAAAGTTAAGTTTGCTGCTTACTATCCTCAATCCCTTTTCTGTTTCAAGTATGTGTTTTCATCTTCCCCTGACTTTTAGTGTTTCCAATATCCAAAGGGGAAAGGTTTTCATGTTTTTAATAAAAAGTTAATTGTGTTGTGCAGAAAATGATCAACTCAGCAAGTCCAGGTTGTGCATACATAGCACCTTAAGGGCTTGTCTCTAGCCTGATGCCCTGGAGGTAACGTCTAAGTCATTAGAGTATCCTGTCTGTTTGGAGTGTCTTTGTTACCTGGGGGATTTGGGCAACAAGGAGAGTTCTTGCTAACAGTGTGACTGATGGTGGCAGGCTTGAGCCATGTGTTATGAGCTTGATTTCTGGAAGGGCTGCAGAATAAAGGTCAGCAGGGAACCATGTCTATATCACTGGACCCCAATAAAAACCCTAGACTTCTATCTCAGGGGAGCTTCATTGCTTAGCAATGTTGTGTATACTGTCTGCACAATTGCAATGGGAGAGGGCTCCAGGAAGCTTACACCTGGTGTCTCCAGGACTCTGCCCTATGCACCTTATCCCTTTGATATTTTATTCTATAACACATCACTGTAACAAGCCATGACCATGATATAATGATTTTTCTGAATTTTGTGAGTCCTTCTAGCAAATCACTGACCTGAAGGTGATTGGGTACCCCCAAACCATACCAATAAGTCAAAAGAGTGTGTGGGCTCTCCAGAAAATTGGTTCTCTTTACTGAACTCATCTTCTCATTAATAATATGAAAGAAAGGCTTAAGTTTGACTATTTGCTGAATTTTTAAATTACTGAAACCTAAAACACACACACATACACACACATCTTTTAAGAAAAGGTGTTTAGAAGGGATTACTTAAAGAATGGATAGCTGCATTAAAATATACATAGAAAAGGAGAGCAAATCTTGAAATGTAAACTAACAGTGAAAAAGTATTTAGAGTTTACTTTTAAGAATTCAACTGTTTGTGATAAATATTTGGTTTGTTAAGAGTTGGCTGTTTGCTATATTTCTAGTTTCCAATATGTTGTCAATAAATGTTCTTTGAATATTTGCTGATTCAAACTACTGAAACCATTTATAAAAGAAATTCAACTGTTATTTTATGCAATTTTCTTAGTTTCTCCTAATTTCATTTAACTGAGGGCTCCTTACCAGAACATAGAAATAACTTGAAAGATTATTGCTTCAAAAATCCACATCACAGCTCTCTCACCACACTTAGGCTCCACAACTGAGTTTGACCCCTTATTCCAGAAGTCTTCCTAATCGTTGTTGAAGGTTTTCTCAGGGACGTTGCAATTTGACTCCTATTTGCCTTCTCCTTTATTCTGTATTTATTCAATACAACTGCATGTAGCTGAAATTTAAATGGGGGCGATGTTCTCGTTATTTGTTAATTGGATAGTTTCATGAGAATTACTCGAGGCATGGTGTTTCCCCTAACTTTACATTGTTCACTTTCTTAGCTTATATTGTACTTAGGGAATAGTGCTCCTTCAGTGTAGTCCAAACTAATATGAAAGGCAGCATAGTGTAGTGGGAAAAGAACTGCTCTAGAGCCAAAGAACAGGATTCATTTCTAATTTTGTTACTGATCAGTATAGTGGAACTAAAAGGCCACTATTTTCTTATCTATAACACCCACATACACACATGCATGTATGGCACCTGCTCTATTTATATAACTGGGTTATTCTGAGGACAATGTGTCTATACATGAGGAAGCACTCCTCATCTACGAAAAGTTAAGTTTTAACTGTATATCAGTCTGTTCAGCCCCTCCTGTCTTTTCTAATTTCTTGTGCTGCTTTCTATCTGAATATCTCCCACTTATTTTTGCCCGTTCACATCATCCTGTGTCTTCAAGATCCATCTCAGATGTGTTTAACTCCCTTATAATTAGGTATTCCTTCCTATATTTTCTCCCCCAAATAAGTATATGTCTAACTCATCTTTATATATCCCTTAGGAATTTATAGCATAGAATTTTGAATATTATAAATGTGTCATAAATATTTGTTGACTTGAAGTAAATTAAAGTTAGATTAATATGAATTTTTCTGAAGATACATTTCCATTTGGAAATAAATTATTTAGCATCCATTATACACTCTTCAAAGAGCAAAAAAGGGAATCACTTCTCTATGAGAAAAAAAAATTCCTAAAAGTTTTGGATAAATGGCTACTCTCTGTCTTCAAGAAAAAGACTGGAGGGATTTAATTATTATACCTCCAAGGATTTCAAACCTATATACCAAGTATTCTTCAACTTAGTCATTTATTGTCAACTCAAGAGGGCTTTTTCAGAGGGATAGTAAAAACTTAAATCTGTTATTTTCCCATGATATTTTGATAACTTAGTGGCTTAATATATTTTTTCCTCTAGACTACAATTTCTCAGTGTTCAAAATATTAAAGAAATTAACCCTGGTTAGAATCCTATGATTTGAGGCCTCTAGCGATTTATTACTTTGTATTGTTAGAGTTTGGGTGCTATGTTAATAGAGGGATTTATTTTTCTCATTTAATGAAGTCTGTTTTATTTTAAATGATTTCTCAAGGACATAATTTTAACTCATGGGATTGCCAGGCAATTCACTTTTCTATGAGTAATTTCTAAATTGCTTTTTAAAATTTATTATGTGCAGGGGGGAAATGGTTTGAAAACTTTATAATAAATTTAATATATGCCAAAAGTATACTCTTGTGAGAGCAGATATATCTGTTTGTAGCTGTGGTAGCAGTTCATTTTGAATCTTCATGAATTTATAGGCATTATATCAGCTTCTATTATAACAAAAATAAGCATAAAAAACAAAAAATATTAGCATATTAAATATAAAGGGAGACTCTAGAAAAATGCACTGATATAAATGAGTAGAAAGTAGAATATCTTGTTTTATAATTAATATGATTATTATTAATGGCCAGTATAAGAATATTAGAGTTGCTATGTTGCTGTCAACCTAGCCAACAGATTGAACAGCCATAGTAAATTTACTATGACCTGTTCTTAGTTTCAGTGGTTATGCAGAAAATTGATAAGACTATAATATAGGAATCTTGTTTTGTACCAGAAGTATAGTAGATACACAATGTGTACAAGTTCTCAGTATGTTGTTGGTGGATATATTTGGAGGTAAATATGTTGTGGCTCCCTGTTTCAGCCTGGAAGTGGACAAGGAGAACCTAGAAACATGATAGGTTAAGATATTGGGAGGTCAGGGTTTCATCTGTAATGCCATCTTCATCTCGATTCTGTCATTTGGGAAGCAAGTGATTTTCATTCATACTGAAAAATCCCCCTGTTGAGGAAACATCACCCACATACATGATTGCTACCCAGAGTGGAAATAAAATATTTCAGTTCACACAGAGCATTTATTGAAACAGACAAGGCTAACAATGTTTGAAAAACAGATTGGTTCCACACATGCCAAACATTTGCTCCTACCTCATTAGGCTGATATCTCACTGCTAAAGGCCAGGTAAATATCATCTAAGGCCATGCATTTTGAAAATCTAGTTTTTATATTTTGTTTCAGGATCATTTCAAGTAACTGGAAATAAAGGCCCCCAAAACAGATGCCAAAGTCCTTGCTAGAATTTAAATTGTACAGGAAGTTCCTAAACAACTTTGAATATATTCAGGTAAATTTTACATTTTTTTTTACTTGCTTATACTTGATAAAACAACAGCTGTAGTTGATTTGTATTAACAAATTGTACTTGTGTGTTAATATTTTTATGTTTAACCATGCTTTTTGTGTATCTTGATCCTTTCTGTTCATTTTTAGTGTCACATAAGTAATGCAGTGAATGAATGACACAGCATTCCAAAAAAGAAAAATAAATAAATCCAGTGTATTTATCTATCTCTACAGTTTTGTGTATTTTCAGTGGTTCTTGAAAGCTATTGATGAAACAAATGAGAGATTAAAATTAAAATATAAAGTCACTGTGTGTCAATGTATGCAATTTTGAAAATGTGTCAGAGATAGGCTTTATTATAGAAATGTAGAAAGTAATTCATCCTCTAGTTAAAAGAGAAGTAACTTGAAAACATTGTGAAACTGTATTAATAAAGTTCATAGAATTGAGGATCCACATTTTCCATTCACAGATTGAGTCAACTCAAATGTTCATAAAGGTAGAACATAAATATAGGAGAATTTGAGTCAATGTATGTCATTCCCCACAAAATAACCAGAGTGTATTAATGCATGTGTGTCCATATTCAGTCTACATAAATTAACAAAGCCTAAGTTCATAATGGTACTATTACATATAATAAATATATTTCTATTATCCTAATAGAATTTAGAAAATGTCTTTAACAATCATTTCATACAAACATCTGTCTTTATAAAGCATCATAAATAAATCATTCCAGACCAGTGAAAAAGTAGATCATTTCAGTTGAATAGCCATAGTTCTCTGTGTGGTATCAGTTTTTTTTTTTAGCAGCAAAAATATCAATAAACATTGACCACTTATAATGTGTGACAGTTCTAAGTGTTTACGTAAATTATTTCCTTAGATCTTTACTACACATTAAATGGATTCCTACATGGAAAAAGTGATGATTGGAGAGGTTACATAATTTTTTCAGAGAAACACAACCTGCTGACGAGGTTGGTTGGTCTGAGATCATCAATTCTAACTATCTGATTATGTTTGTATTTCCTTTCATGATTCCCAATGTATATTGAATCCAAAACAATGTGAAATAGAGAAAAATACCTTGTAACTAGATGCTGGCATTCTGTCACCACAATTAAATTAAAAACAAAAAAACATAAAATTCATTTATTGTGAAACAAGATGGATTCTACTGTGAATCACAGTAGAAAGCAAAATTTTTGTCCACTACTATACCATATGGCCTAACATACTGTAGACATTAATATATATTGTTTAACAATTATTAATTAATAATCTTAATCATCATCAGGAACTCTAAAATTCAACATTCTACAAGAGTATTTTCTGGTTTTCAATGTTGTGTGAATTCTCTGCCCTTTGAATGCCCAAAGCACTAATAGTATATTTTCTTGATACTTTTTCTCATCTCTTTTATCCCAATAGATGATGATGCTTGAAGGCAAGTACTGTCTTACACAACTCTACATTTGTGACAGTGTCTAGTCCCAGTAGCCTGCTATATTGTAATTAATTTTTCCTCTACTTTAAAAAATTCCATGCCATTTATTCATATTTTGCAATATTTGAAACTTATAAAATAAAACAAAGGAACCAGATCCCTTCAAAATATTTTTTTATCAATATGACATGAGTAAAGATGTTAAAGCTATCTGACAAAAGACATCACATATATATCCAGTAAATATATATATTTAGTATATATAGTGTAGTATATATAGTATAAATATATATTTCATATATAAATATATATTTCATATGTGTGTGTATATATATACATATATATACTCAAAAGGGGTGTTGAGAGGTAAGTGCATTTAGCAGGAAACACATCGGTCCATTCTGCTGTCCATATTTCATGGTAGGATGGTCTGTTGCCACCTTTCAAAAAGATGTGTCTGAAGCCCCAAAAACCAAAACTCTGAGAACTTCACCTTCATAACATTTCAAATGTTAATCCTTCTTATTTCTAAAACTTAGCCAAATCAATTCTCTGATAAAATATAAGAAAATAGGAAAGTAAATGTGGGTAATTCAGGTATAGAAATCAAGAAACGGATAAGCCAAAACATTTGATATAATTCACTCATAACACTTGACAGTAGAGAGCTCAGGGGACTTCAAATAATTCCCACTGTATTCTCCTTTGAGACATTTTAAAACAAATTACCACTTGTTTGTCTTACACCTAGTTGCACGCTTCCACAAACTTTCTTCTCTTTTTTTTCCGGGGATTCATTGAAATTGTACAACTGCTGACTGACAGTGGCAGGAGAGCCTGAGCCCTTCTGGTTTGCCTGGGGTTGTACACCCACACAGCCTTCAGGACTACTCCCAACACTCTCTGACTGGAGAAATAATTCTTATGGTGTCATTTCATTGGGGAAAAAGAAAACCAGAAAAGTAAGATAAAAGCATAACAATAATTTCTACAAAAACTTTTATTCAAAACCATAGTCATATGCAAATTAATAAACTCCTATTTTTTTTTTTTTTTGCCAAAGGAAACAAAGTGTGATTCCAGAACAAATATTTTTTTTTTGTATATTGGGCCTATGAGTCCAGTTAGACTAGTTTGGGTAGATGGAGTATTATTTTATAGCTTAAGGTCTCTATTTCAAGAATTAGTATAGCACAAAAACAAGTAGAGTCAAGCTTTATACTCTATGTAGAAATTCAAGATGTGCTTTGGTGGAGATTAAAAGTAATTAAGAAAAAGCCTAACACAAGAAAAGAATAGTTTAAAAAGACTTCCAATAGAATATATTGAAGAAGTTGGCAAAAAGAACAAAAGGAAGAATATATAACCTCAAAACTGGAGATTAGGAGCACTGCAGAAAAGAGAATAAACTAAAGTTTACATGGAATATCAGAGGAATTTTCAACAAAGTGCTAATTAAAGCAAATATAAATTTCCAATCCAGGAGAGTCAATAGAAGATAAATAGATTAGGAAGAAGAAAGCAAAGCAACTGCTGCTTTTGAAAAATCCAGGAGGTCAAAATATTTTATTCCAATCATAAATTTAGGAAGAAAAAAATGAATAAGCTATAACTACAAAGAAACATTCTTATTTTTGGAATGGATTCCGAATTGTGCTAAAAAAAAAAAAAAAAAAAAAAGATGGCCTTGCTTCAGTTTCTAGAATCTACTCACACCTGTCTTCAATTTGGGTAGAAATAGTTAAGCTCCTATAACATCATATTCTTGTGTGACAGTTAATATAGACTTATTTTATTGCTCACCAATGGCACAGTGGAAGTGGAAATACAGAGAAAGATTTTATCACAATGACCTGTAGAGGGAGAGAGGCTGTGGCTATTGCTGGAACCTAGGACCAGGTCTCCAGGGACACTAACTGCACCATAGAGAGGAGGCTGCAAGTGCACTTAAAGAATTAGCCCCATGAAATGTCAATAGCGCTTCTGAAAAGAAACATCTGGCTCAATGATCCCTTAAACCTTGAACACAACTAGCGCCTTCTAAGACCCTAAAGTTCTGCGGTATCATTAAAAAGAAAGGAAAAAATGGTGTGTGATAGTTTCAGCAGAAATGCCAAGATAAATGCGGTTGTCAACAATTCAGGAGAGTACGGCTGAAAGGAAGTCCTGTTCTGAAACAAGGTACAACTCTGAGTTTACAGTGTGTTTGATATTCACATGCAATGGCAACATTGGCTTGAGAGTATGGCAAGCCTGTGAAAACTATATTTATCAGAGGAAAATAGAATTTTATGGCTCTTACAAAGCATTCCATCCTCCTCATTATAGAAATGAGAGATCTGAAGTTCAGAAAGTTTATGTGATTTACCCAAAAACACCCAAAAATACCCAAAAGTAATACCCAATATTATGGCCCTCCCTTCTTCCTAACATAATTTTTTTTTAATCTCAGTAATAATATTTTTCAGATGTATTTCATTTTAAAATGCTAATTAAATGGGGAATTTGTTCTAAAAGCACTTAAGTTAAATATTTTGCCAACTAATAAATGGACTGTGCAGGAATTAAAAATATATGTACGTGATTCAGAGCTTAGATATGTGAATGTCTCCTATGGTGGTTCTGCCTGCAAAAAGCAATTACAAATTGCTCTTTAAAAATTTTGTTGAAGATATTTCAGCCAAAATTGGCATTTTAAATATATATTTATTCAGTTGAAATCTCCAGTTTTTCCACATAGTCACTGCATCTCATGTATATGGAAAAGTTTTGGGCATCCCTGAGTTCATGACTCATTTAAAAGGTAAGAGGCTCTGAAAAAGGTTTATACTATCAGAACTCATATTATTACTGACTCCCATAAAAGTAATTCTATTCTGCAGTTAGGCAAAAATTTAGTTTACATTATTATGAATGCATTGTGGAGAATATTGTCTTTTTTAAAGAAGCAGCAACAGGATGTGTTATTAGTGTTTGCAGTAATCTAATTATGGAATTTACATACTGACTACTTCTTGAACAACTTCCTTCTGAAAAGGTTCTCTGCATGCAAAGAGGGTGCATATCTTCAAGACAGAATAAAACAAGTGATTTCAGCCAGATGCCTATTCAGTTTGTGATTTAAAGGGTTAAAAACGGTTTCAGGGGTCGAAGAATTTTACACCCAGTTTTTACATTCATCTGCAGTACACTATTTCAGTTAATGAGCTAAAGTACATTATATATAATTTTTAAAGGTCAATTGCCTTTTATTACTATTTTAATTGTAAATATCCCATTGTATGGCTCCTTAAGTTCTGCCTTCAAATGTTAATGTGCACTGGCTGGACATACTCAGTTTTAAATTATACAGGGATGAACTCTTCTTTTGTAGCAACAACACTCTTTTGTTCTATACAAACTCAAATTACCTTGAGTTTGAGGGACCCTCCTCTTTCAATTGCCGACCATTAGAAAACACCCAATTTTAAATGTACTGTAATTCAATTATTTTATGAGTTCAACACCAATTTTCTATACTATTGAAATGTAAGTAAAAAACGTTTTGAAGATCTTTTTCTGATATGCTTTTTTTCATGCTACAGTTTAGGCATGGCACCTCCATGAAAGTGTACACCCAGTGGCTAAAACAAGACATGAATATGACACACAGAGCTGGGCTCAAATCCTACTCTGTTGCTTAGTACCTGGTGGATGTAGTCAAGTATATAACGTCTTTGTGTCTCTGCTTCTATTTCTGTAAGAGGGGAATACTGATCCCATGGCAGAGCATAGATGTTTTAGGTGCCCTGTTTGTTGTTAACTTGACATCATTGCCACCGCTTTCAAAAAACTTCCTCTGAATTTCTCCAGGGGTGCCAAAGCTTGTTTTCATTTTTCCATCTAATTCTTAGTTTGCCAAAATGGCAGCCTCACCTGGGATTTCAACGGGGCAGAAAAGCTAGACTTCTCTGCAGGCAGTTGCTGCCAGATGCACGAGTGGACATGAGGCTCACCGATGCCTCCTGATCACTCCTTGGAGCTTCAGTATGAGATCATCCCTGTTTTTTCTGAGCGTTAATGAGTACTTCTTTGACTTTTCCTTACACAATCTTTCAACAATTGTGTAAATCCTTAATTCCTATAATAACACTTCCATTCTTGGATTACATAGAGTAGCTTCTGTTTTCCTACGTAAAATAGAGTAATACACTAGTAATATCATAAAACAAGACAAAAATATCAAATATTTTAAACCAAGCTGTGAACTAAGCTGTGAGCTGTCATACTTTTATCAGTAACATAGAAAATAAAATCTATCACTTGTTCAAATAATATTTATTGAAGACTTACTAAGTCTAAAAAAGTTCTAGGTAGTTTAAACTTTTTACCCATTTTGTGCTTACAAGTAACCTAGGTAGTATATACAGTTATTATTTTATTTAATAGATGAGGAAACTGAGGCGCAGAGAGGTTAAACAACTCAGCCAAGAACAAACAGCCTATGAATGGAAGAGTAAAAACTTGAAATTAACAAGTTTGGTTGTAGAGCCTGCACTTTTCACCACAATGAATAACATACTGTTTTGATGCCTAGCTTTACCCTCATGTTCCTGTGCCTATAATGACTACTTCATGACGTTATTGTATTAGAGGAGATTTTTGCCTCAAATACTTAGCATACTGGGTCCTCCAGAATAGACATTAATTAAGAGGACATCTATTAATAATATTATAAACATTATTATTTTTTAATATTAAGACTTCCTCTAATAATTACCACGATGAATCCTCTAAGGGCAGAGACCTTACCCTGTTCATTTCTTTAACTTAGAGCAGCAAACACAGTGCCCAGCATAAGCAGAATTTTTCTAGGCTATCTGTTATCAAAGTTTAATGAAGTATTGCTGATGAACTGTGTTTACCTTATTTCTCAATCAGAATTTACATAGCTAAAATAGTTATGATAGTTCATAAAACAGTAAGAAATAATAATTATAGTGGATTACGAAATTTATGAATTAAAAAAATCATCATTTGCATTGCACAAAACTGATTTGCAAAAGTGTAATCAGGATTTTTTTTTTTGAGGTCTGGTACAAAAAGTATCAGGTTTAAAAGAAAAAAAATCACATTCTATTCAGATGGTGATATCAAATGATATTTCAAAAAAGAATTACTTAGGGAGGATGGATTATATTTGTAAAACACAATTATGTTACTCAAATAATATTTTAGACTCCAAGATATTAGCAATACAATATCTAAAAGGAAATATGTATATATATGTATATATACATAGATTGTTGAAGAAAATGATTTATGAATTATACATTTAGGTAATATAATCATAGCAATCAATACTTTCCTGTACTCATTAAATTGTACAGTTTATTAATGATAAATATAATTTTGGTAAACCATTCAATCATTATAAAATGGTTACATACATCTTGAAACAATAAGCAAAAGTTGTCATCAGGAAGATAGTATATATGTGCCTGCATTTATTTTCAGTTAAGAACATGAAAAAAGACAGATTAAGGCCTTTAAAAATGTTGCCAAACCTTCTTTTTTTTTCCTTTCCTTACTTCAAGACTGATTCTTTGACAAATGAACTCAAAAGCATACATCTTTGATTATTTCTGACATTTTATAAGGCCAGATGTGCAGATGTCCTTGGGTTGAGAAGACTTATTTAGCAAGTTTGTTTGTGTCTGTATAAAAATAGCTGAAATAGATCTGGCTCCTATACACATTTCATTTTTTATATTATTATTTTTATAAGGATATTTTGGTATTAATTGTTTTATTTAATAAGATTTGTTGTTTATTTTGTTTTTTAATGTTGTAAAGGGAGAAATGGAGACAGACCGAAGGGCAGATAACCAGGTTGTATGGTATATAGTTTACCTAGAAAATCTTTAGGCAGTTTCCATGGCAGCTAAAAAATAAATATGTGACAAAATAAATTATTTAAAGTTTAACTTCTCTTTAAAGATATTAGAGTGCATATCTCTCAAAGACAGGAAATAATTATGAAAAGCTATATCACATGCAAGTAGCTTATTAACAAATACATTTCATATATTTAAAAAAAATTAAGCATGCTTAAATTAAAAAAATATATATATTATATATTGGAGATTCCAAACTTCAATTATTGGAGCTGTCAAGAGGGATATATATTTCATTTATACCCAGTATATTTTAAGTTCCATACGCCCCTGCATCTCTGAGATACCAGATTACCTGTATTTTTTATATCTTGTAGCCTACACCTGAGTGCTTTAGTCACTATGGTAACTATACTGTCACTTCCAGTATTATAAGGTTCTATCCATGACCATATAATCTTGAATAACATTCATAAATAATCCATGTAGCAGTGAATGTTGCTGTCACATTAGTTTCTAGCTAATCTGGTGTAACTACATTTATGAAATTAGTAGATTGTTTGCTGTGTCTTTGGTAGTGATGTAACACATAGTGATAGAAACAAAGGAGCTTATTGACCACCAGAGCTGCAAAATGTAAATATAATGTTCATTGCAGAACTATTTACAATAGTCAGGACATGGAAGCAACCTAAATGCCCATCAACAAATGAATGGATAAAGAAGATGTGGCACATATATACAATGGAATATTACTCAGCCATAAAAAGGAATGAAATGGAGCTATATGTAATGAGGCGGATAGACTTAGAGTCTGTCATACAGAGTGAAGTAAGCCAGAAAGAGAAAAACAAATACTGTACGCTAACTCATATATATGGAATCTAAAAAAATGGTAGTGATGAACCCAGTGACAGGGCAAGAATAAAGATGCAGATGTAGAGAACAGACTTGAGGACATGGGTGGGGGGCAAAGGGGAAGCTGGAACAAAGTGAGAGAATAGCATAGACATATATACACTACCAACTGTAAAATAGATAGCTAGTGGGAAGTTGCTGTATAACAAAGGGAGATCAACTCGATGATGGGTGATGCCTTAGAGGGCCAGGACAGGGAGGGTGGGAGAAAGTTGCGGGAGGGAGGGGATATGGGAATATGTGTACAAAAACAGCTGATTCACTTTGGTGTACCTCAAAAACTGGTACAAGAGTGTAAAGCAATTATATTCCAATAAAGAGCTAAAAAAAAAAAAAAAAAGGAAGAGAATATAGTGCTTTCCACCTAGAACTAGATTGGGGTAGCTAGGGACTTTTGACCTAGGGAGCTAGGGACTTTTGACCTAATGATTTTGATATCGACTTTTGATATACCTCTAATCTTCAAAATATTGATATGTTTATATCTAACTTATTGTTTATATATTTACTTATACATATACATGTGTGTATACACATTTGTGTTCTCCTTCTGAAATGTTATTTATTTTGTTTATGATGAGGATAAATTGTACCCTTACTGGTAACTTTTTACTCTCCGTTATTATATATATACACCCTGCTATTACACTTTTTTCTACTTTAGTTAAAATAGGAATATATTACTAATATTATACATTTCAAAATTAGAGCTGCATTTTCCTTGTTTAATTATATTGCCATGTTTATCATTTTCTATATCAATAAATTTTATTAATTATTTAATTATTATCTTAAGTATCATAATATCACATGTAAAAATGTCCATGTTAATTGCAATATGCTTCAAACAATTAGAATGGAATTTTTCAGAAAATAAAATTGACATAGAGTTTTATAGATTGCACAGAAATTTCCAAAAATCAGAGAAAAAGAGTGAGAGCGACAGAGATACAGAAAGAAAAAGACAGAGAGACCAAAAATATTAAATGAAATTAAAATTTTTAGAATAAAATATTTAAACCAAAAATCCTAACAAGCAAAAGAATAATATCAGGTAAAGAAAATAATCTCAGTTTCGTTCCTTTTTTACCATACTATAAGTTTCAAAATATTTTAATAGTAACATTTCTCTATGTCTCTTTCTGTGGAAAATGTATAGTTCTTTTAATTTTAATTTTATTTTCAAATGAGATGATTCTATTCAGGTAGTAGGTAACGTGGTTCACTTACTCTGATAGTGCTGCTTCATCTGAAGAGTTATCACATGAAAATTATACTTTCAAGGGAGTCCGTAAAAGAGGGTGTGTTAAAGAGTCTTAAGAAATTAAAAACCTACTAAAGAAAACACTTGCAACATCAGTTATTTTTAGTATACAATATTTTAAAGTCTTTAAGTCCATATGCCAGGTTAGTACCAGATAAACCCAATCCTAAAGTAATCTTAATCAATAATAGAGTAGGGATAGTGAAGCATATCTCAACACACCGTTAAAATGAACTATTTATCAATTCAAATGAATATGTAGAACAATAATTAAATCTAATTTCATAAAGGCAAGCTTAAATCTTCAATTTTTGGCTTATTTTGTTTTGTAAATAAAGAATCAAGAAAACAATAGTGATTTTGTAACAAATCTATGACACTATAATATTCATCACTACAAAAATTAGAATTATAATATTCATCAATACAAATTAAATTTAAAATGAGCAAGCAGTGAATCATTTTGAGCTTAAAGAGATCACCATAATGGTTGGATTAATAAAGAGACAGCTCTAGTGATCTGTTGTGCAGTCAGAAATTTTATTCATGGGGAGAAAATGATAGAAGAGGTATTGAAATACTTTATAATTATTAAAAATACTAATAGTAATGAAAAGAGCATTGGACATCCTTGAAAATCAGTATTTATATTATGCTGATCAAAGGGAAAAAGTGAAGTCAAGATTAGAAGAAAGTCAATTGAGCCTGTCTTAGCTAGGAGAGAGAGGTTCTGCTTCAGGATCTTCAGGTAATTTATTCTCCAGGGACTGCAAAATATTAATATGCTAACACTTACTGTGCATTTATTATGTACTCTTGGATTTTTTTTTAAGTGAGGAAACCTGGTAGGAACCAGCTAGGCTTTGCTCTGCAGCTGTGTTGGGAGTCCCAAGATCACCTTCAGGCTTGATGATTTGCTAGAAGATCTTCCAGGACTCAGAAAAGCTATTATTCTCAGAAATGAAAAAAATATAGATTAAAATCAGCCTAGGCAAGTAGCATCTACATAAATGACCTCAGCTACCTAGACTCCAGACCCACAAGAGCAAAATCAGATGTTCACCCCAAATCCCATTGTTAGCATAAGCTATGTGATCATACTGGTACTGTGTGGCTTACTGCCTCAGGCACACAAAAACACTCTTATCAAGTAGGCTATACCAGAGGCTCAGAGTTCATGTCTCTGGGGCTGGCCAAGGGCTAGTCCTAAAGGCAGGACTTTCTTGGGACTGTGCCAGGTTTGAGCTGCCAGGCCTACTGAATTAATTTTTTCCTGTATAGTAATCAATTACCCCCAAACTTAGTGGCTTGAAACAACAACACTTATTACCTCACAGCAGTTATGGGTCAGGAATCCAGATGCGGATCATCTAGGTCCTCTGCTTCAGAGTCTCTCACTGGTGGCAGAATGTTGGCCCGAGATGTAATCATCTCAGGGTCCACCGGGGAAGGGTACACTTCCAAGTTCATTCACCTGGTTGTAGGAAAGATTCATTTCCTCATGGGCTCTTGGACAGAGAGCTTCAATTCCCCACTAACTGTTGGCCAGGAACAGTCCTCAGTTCCTTGCCATGTGAACCTTTCCAACATGACAGCTTGCTTCCTCAAAGAGAACAAGCCAGGAAGTCAAAAGAAAGAGCAAGAGAGTGCCTGCAAAAGAAGGGGCACAGGCAACATGGAAGTCCTAGTCTGTATAATCTAGTCTTGGAAGTGATAACCCACCACTTTTGCCATATTTATGTTCATTTGAAGCAAGTTAAAGGTCCAGCTCACATCAAGGGAAGGGAATTACCCATGGGCATGAATGATCATTGACAACAATTTTAGAAGCCTGTCTACCACAATACTGAACATAAAGAATTTTTACAAGAAATCCAAAACAATCGGCAAAGGCACTCTGTGGTTCTGATGCATCCAGACAAGAGCAGAACTACTCAGTAATCATGTCTGAGCACAAAGAGGAGGATACAATACAATCAGAAAACTCACGCCCCTCTCTTGACTAACATATATTACTACTGCTTCTTGACCTCTGCTTTACTTATGCATAGGGTTACCTATACTAAACCTAGCTGTGCTTAGTTCCTCTTGCACCCTAGATTAAAAACTGTTAAGACACTTAACCATGAAATTGACCTCACCCCTGGGAGCAAACAATCTAGAACAACTCCTCATTTCTTTAAACACCCCTAAACCAAACTCTGTAACAAGCCTGTTCTAAATCCTTCTTACTGAGATACTTCATGGCTGCACATGGTATACCTTCTCCCCTGTTATAGTAAGCTAATACACCTCTTTCACTATATGTGACGCCTTGTGCTCTTTGGCTGGTGGGGAGAGGTATTAGGTTTTGTGCTTAGAACTTTGCATATATTGTTTTATTTAAATCCCAAAACCCCATTAGACATGTACTATTAATAGTTGTAGTTATCAAATAAGTATTGGAGGCTTAGAGAATTGTAATCATTTTCCCTACTGGCAAAGCTAAGCATTAAATCCAGACAGTTTGTCTCTTGCATGAGCTTTAAATCACTCAACACATCATATATTTCTTCTTGGCTAAGTACTATCATAATGATATAATGATATATATTATATCTATCTCACCTTTAAACTCTAATACTCTTCCTGGAGGGGACAGACTGTTTTATAAGTCTTTCTGTTAAATGAATAAAATATTGCAGTTAACCACATATATGTATTTTACTTATAATCAGATGTATATAAAATTGAATTATATTTTCATTCCTGACTTCTATCCTGGATTTCATTTCTAAGCTTCGGCTATTGCTCTGAAGTTTTCTTTTCGTTAAACTGAATATGTACATCTTGTTTTGCATTTAATCCCTCACCATGACTTTCTCTCTCTGGTTCTGCTGCGTGCATGTCTGCTTTCCTGTGCCTGAATTCCTGGGTGCTTACCTTTCTTATATATCTGGTCTTCTGGAATTATGGTATGTTTTGCTAATTTAATCCTGATACACCAAAACCATCCTCATGACTGAATCCTTATTTCTTGGCTTTAACCTGGATAGAAACACCTTTCAGAGCTTCTGGGGATTCTGTCCATATGTGGTGATATGTAATGCCACGTGCTTAGATCTGTGTTTAGTACCTAGTTAATGACTTGTTGCTTGAAGATAACCTTTGCCTAACTTTCCAGTCTGTCTAATCTCTTTTTTAGATTAGACCAATATGAACAATGCTTTTTAAAAGTTGCCTGAGTTCTGGATGTGACATGCCTAGGTCCTGGATAACTTGGAAAAATGTTTCCACTCTACAATTTGAACAATAAATAAACTTACCCAGCTCTCTTCTTATTCACAGGCAAGTTAATGCTATATGCTGCTACTAGATTTATGTGCCTCGACTGCAAAATCATTTAAAATATGTTATTTCTTTATTGTAACATCTATCCACAATACAGTGTTGCATACAGGTTGCTTTATTCTTGGGTCTGTTGTTTATAGCTCTTGCAATGTACTTTCTTCACTTTTCAAATCTACAAACTCCTCAGTATATTCTTCCTACTGCAGTCAAAATTGTTTATTAGATTCCAAATGACCGTGTATGTATAGATTCATATACAACCTCAAGCCTCGTTCAGATCCCATTTTGTGAAGTCTCTTTTTTAACATCACCTCTTTCTAGTGATCTTACTCTTTTGAGTATCTAAAATACTATTATCTAAATCCTATATGGAACTATCTTTTGGTACTTGATGTATGTGCTTTACCCAAACTAGATTTTAATGCCAGCACATAGAATTGTGTGGACTCTCCAGAATTAACTTTTTAAGTTAGGGGGGAAAAAAAGAAATGAAACAGTTTAAATTATTCCCTGATAGAAATAACTCAATGGGTAATTTGTGAATAGGTGGGTTTCATGTTTCTAATATTGGTTCTCTCAGAAGAAGACCTGAGACTAATAATAAAGTGCAAATTGATTATTTGGGAAGTGATTCCTGAACACTGGTGGGAACAAATGGAAACAAAACAGGAAGGGAAGGAAACAACAAAGGTTGCAAGCAAGATTCCACTGTAAGCAAATTGAGTTGGGTCCTGCTAAAGAATTCTGGGAAACAATTTGAAACACTAGAAGGGCTGCAAATAATGACATGGGGTCACCATAATAAAAGGAGCTTATGTTATAATTTAAATTGGCTAGACCAACAGTATACTACTTAGGTCAGCTGAAATTTCAATTTACATTCTGGCACCGGTTTCTTATCTTCCATAACCGAGAACAAAGAGTTTGTGGACCAGCTATTTTGAGAAGTAGCTCCATGGAGCTATTTCGATCCACTATGTATACCTTTTAAAACATACCAAATTCTATTGCTCCACTTACATGCTCAACAAGCAGCCCTTGGATAATAATTCAGTTTTCCATGTAAAGTCTTCAACAGAGAAAAATTGGATGGGCCAATTAAATTAAATCTTATGATTACTTTATTGGTTATATGTTTGCTCTAGATGAGTAACTCATCCCTCTGAGTCATACACCAGTACCATGTGAATTTTAGTAATAGATCAGACTCTCAAGAGACTTTTTATCTGCAGGTGTGATGATGAAATTGAACTTCTGATATCCAGTGCTTATTGCCAGATCCTGAAATCTGGCTGCCAGCTTGTGAAACAATGTATGGGAGGTCAGCATGCCTCCATGTGTGATGGTTCTTCCTCATTCCTCTGCAGCAGTAATAGACCCCCAATGACAGGGGCAGGTTTGTGGAAGTTTACAGATCATTGTTATAGGCGGTCAAATTACCTCTGAAAAGTTGTTCAAGCCAGTTGATTGTCAAATAAGGAAAATGATATCCATAGAGCTGACATTAGTGGGCCAAGATAATTTAGTTAGTTATAGAAAGTACTAGATCCAGGGTTCCTTAAACCCCATTCTAATACTTTATCTCCTTTATTAAACTAAATCCTCCAGAAAAAATTATATATATATATGTGTATATATATATATACATATATGTATATATATGTAATTATATATATGTGTATATATATATACACACATATACATGTATCATTTGCTAATATTCATTTTCTAACCTTTGCTAATATTCAGTTTCCAATAATATAGCCAAATGGACAAATATAAAAATTATATCATTAAATTCTTAGATCATTTAGTTTTATGCTAAATGAAACCAAATTTATTTATCTCTCTGAGATCTAACCGTAAGTGACTCAGACATTGGGGGTGATATTATCATAAATGGCCCCATGACTGAAAGATTAAGTAAAAAATAATAATAATAATAATAACTTAAACATTCATAAGAATTTGGAATAGCTTTTATTTATGTATCCAGAAATCTGCTGTTACCCCATTTAGTATATCCACAGTAATAAATGAATATTCAGCAAGCTTTTTGCAAATTTCTAAAATAGCACCTCTTTTATCAGGAATGAACTCTATTTAAAAAAATATATCAACTTACTGTATAGAGCAGGTAACTAGATTCAATATCATGTAATAACCTATAACAGACAGAATCTGAAAAAGAATACATTCTTTTGTACATATATACATATATATACCTGAATTACTTTGCTATATACCTGAAACTAACACATTGTAAATAAACTGTTCATCAATTTTAAAAAAGATGTGTCATTTACAAAATTTTATTAGTACTGAAATTATTATTTCAATTATCATTTAAATATGGGAGAAAGGTATAAGTCTAATGTGCATTAGACTTTCTTCAACTGTAACTCTTCTAAATATAAGTGGAGATTCATGTTTTGAGTTATGGACCAGAACAGGCAGAAGATAGACCCTTTTGGAGAGCATGAAAATACATTGTGCTCACAGTATGAAAGTTAATTTAGATTTCTGGGTAAATACCTGGGTCTCTGTTTCCTAATTGGTAAATGAGGAGCTGAAAAAAAAAATGATATTTTTCTTTCTAGATCAAAAGTGCTGTAATTTAGATTGAGTCTGTATTGATGTGGAGGAGTCTATCAAGGAAGAGAATGTGAAGTGAAAGCAACAACCTCAGAGAGTTCTGTGATCAGTCCTGTGATGCAAAGCTAATGGGGTAGGTGTTAATGGATGAACACTGAGTGATGCAAAAATGTCAGTGTGCTGAAGCTAAGTGTATGTAACATCTGCCCTCAATAGTGTGAATCAGCAAGTAAAACCATGTTCAACAAGGTATATCACGTACCAGTGTGTGGTTATTATGTTTGAAGAACATTTCCAAAGGAAGGCATTGGCTAAGAGAGAGTAGAAAAAAAGAGGAATTTGTTCATTATGAGAAACCATCTAACACACTGGGTGGAAAAGTTAAACAATATATCCAATTTTTCCTGAGCTGTGTTGCTTAGCACTTGTTTTCCACTCTTTGCTATCACTTATTTGATGTATGGCTTGATTTATGCACAGATTTTCAACTTTTTCTTTTTTACAAGATTAGAGATTATTTGAGAAAAGGGAGCATGTTTTACTCCTCTTCATCATAACACCGCACACTAAAGTATTTTCTCACAGGGCTGATGCTTAAAAAAGTTTTGTGAGTTAACTAAAATGTCTCCAAAGGCCACTTTGTGGACATTAACATTATTAATTATGGGCAAAAACTTGGAGGAAAAAACACATAAAAGCATGTGAGGCAAAGCCCACTGCAAGTTTTCTCTTATATGTGATCTCCCCTTGACATTCGATTATGAACATGGTAAAGGAGTGACATCGTACCTTCCAGGAGTATGACAGCTAACATCTAATTTGCTCCACATGACTGGATCTAGAGCAGCTTTAACAAGAGAGGTGATGTTGAGAATAGGG
Source organism: Hippopotamus amphibius kiboko (assembly GCF_030028045.1). Lineage (NCBI taxonomy): Eukaryota > Metazoa > Chordata > Mammalia > Artiodactyla > Hippopotamidae > Hippopotamus > Hippopotamus amphibius. Next base: position 55,855,643 of record NC_080198.1, on the reverse strand, counting down.
TCCATGAAAAATGAACATAAAAACAAATAAATCAAAATGGAAAAAATCTAGAGAATATATCTGGGTCCCTGAGAATTTTGTGAAAAAAGAATGGGTTGTCTATGTCTGATCATTAATGAACAAAATTTTGTTTCCTTTTTTAAGACACTAACTAGCTGTATCTCTAATACTCATAGTTATATCCATTCCTGACTGAAGCACCAAGAACAAAGTATGTAAAGTCAAGGCAAACGTGTCTGAAGTGTTAACTATGACAATGGCAGGGTCTCAGCATTGCATGCTTTCTGATTTCTGAGTAATCCAAATGAATGACTAGTATACTGATGAAAAAATATTACTTATATTGGTTCACTCTCCTTGGATGATGCCACGCAGTTAGATACAAACCATCATTACATCTCTAACTTCCACGTGTTGTGGATCAAGCTCCTAACATCATACTACCTCAGTTCACCAACCTGTAAGTGCAAATACAAATATATAACTCATGCTCTGAATAGAAGAATAGAGAATGTAGAGTAAAAAGCTTTACATAGTTACTCGATGTATAGTAAGGGAATCAATATGCAGAAATTATTATTATTTATTTTTCTTTGTACATATGAACATTTGTTTATACACACATGATTATTTGTTATATGCACTTGATGTGAAATCATGTTAAAAGTGAAGGGGCATATGTTGATAGACAAAATAGTACAGAACTGTAAAACTCCTTGTAGAAAACATAGAGGAAAATCTTCCTGACTTTGGTTTTGGCAAAGATTTTATGGGTTTGACACCAAAAGCACAGACAATAAACACCAGAATAAAGAAGTAGAACTACATCAAACTAAAAGCTTCTGTACAGCAAAAGGAACAATCAAGAAAGTGAAAAGACAAACTACAAAATGGGAGAAAATATTTACAAACCATATGTCTGATAAGGGATTAATCACAAAATATATAAGGACTTAAACTCAATGGCAAGAAAACTAATAGCCCAATTTAAAAGTTGGCTAAAGACTTGAATAGACACTTCTCCAAAGAAGACACATACGGATGGCCAACAGGTATATGAATATTTACTCTGTTACTAATTACCAGGAAAACGTAAAGCAAAACCACAATGAGATATCACCCCACACCTGTCAGAATGGTTTTAAAAATACAATTGGATATATTAAAATTATTAAAACATATCCCCATAAAAGAACATTATCCTCCTCCCCTTAAGGTTTGAGAATAACTACTACCCATAAATATAAAGTAATCATCTGAAAAAACCCTAGACTGGTTCTCTGAGTTACCATTGTACCTTCAGCCATCTATTAGTTTTCTCTGTGAAAGCTATCTATCTGTGTTATACCATTACCAAACATTAGTGCCATCCAAGATTTCTAGTTTTTTATTTTTGTTTTCCCTCAGAGAGGAATGACAAAGCATATATATATAAATTTTAGACTCCTAGTGGGTGCCTCTCCTTTCTCTGTTTTCCACGGATCTGAGAACAATTGTTATTTGTCTGAAACTCTCAAAGGCAATTTGTGTGGCTGTAAGTGGGCACTGTGTTGAAAGCTGGGAGAGCAGGATACTATATAGTGCTCCTTTTTCTTTCCTTTGATTGCACATGGCTTTGCTGTAGCTAGACTTAACTATCTATGAGAATTGACTGACTCTGAAGGACCATCAATAAAATAAGCTAGCTCTTGGAAGTAAGTTCAGTGTCTGAATGAATGCCTTGTTAAACTTGTTTTGCTTACCTGGCCTTGGTTCTGATGCTTGAAAACTCTGTGTACAGTAACTTTCATGCTTTCCTCAATCTGCATGTTGCTACTCACTTCATTCTTCCTAAAATTTTGCTTGTGGTGCAAAATTCTCATGAGATGAAAACCTGGGCATGGTCCCTTGCCCCACCTATCCCTGCTCTGAGCTGTTCAACAATATCAAACCCTATCCTGCCTCAGAAAGCTCCCTCCTTACTCCGCCCAAGAGACAGAGACATCTTTCTTTCTTCTGCTCTTTGCTGCCCTCACCTGACTGAGACTGTTGTGTTAAAAACTTTTGAAAAAAGAATGGTTGGTTCTAGGGGTATAATGGCCTGAGAACTTTAAGATGCATCTCTTTCATTTAGTTTTAGGGAATAAGCAAGATAAAAACATTCACAGACCAAAAAAAAAAAAGGAAAAAATAAATCCTACAGTCTTCAATTTTAAATTACCACTAAAAGATTAAAAGATGCTGATCAAATTCTGTCCAAGAGAATAAATCTCTCTCTGCCGATTTCATGCCTATCCTATGGGAACTCTATTACTTACAGAGCATATTATATTGTAATATTGTATTGTGATTTCAAAATTTGTGGTAATAGGATTTATTACTTTCAAGTATACTTTGGTACATATTGTTCTGCGTTCTCCTTCAAGGTGTTTTAAGGAATAATTAGTTATTAGTCTGTATTGTAAAAAGAAAAAAAGTTACCATTACCCAAAGAAATAATCTATTTACACTTTTTTTTGGTCCTCTCTAACCCTTACTGATAAACATACAAATATCACATATAAAATGTTGTATACATGCACATAGAGTGTATTATCCTCTGGACTGAATTTAAGGACATATAATCTGCGGAACCACTAAAATCTAAATATCAAATGTCTTTCTCACTTAAAAAGCCAGCTATCTCTCTGAAAAGGAGCAATGACAATAAGGGTCCTAGTAGGATTCCACAGAAGAGTTCTAATTAGCCCTTGACAAAGTTACTGATGCTTCCGTAATTAACATTAATGTCCAAGGGCAGATTAAGATAATTCTAGCATTGCACAATATTTAAATTTTATGAATATGCATTGGTATACATCACATTATTTGATAGCATAAAAACAATTGATGTTTTTTAACTTTCTTCTTTTGTACTAAAGAAAAAAGTGTTATAAGCCATCACTGTCCTTTTACTAAGACCTCATTCATTTTATGTGAACTGGGGCATGAAAAATATCCATTTTGAAACTACTCTAAGAAAAAAATAAAAATAAAGAATATTTCAGTTTTCAGTGTTTGTCAGTCTTACAGGGAGACTCTGGACCATATTTTATCCCTCTTATTTCAACCAGTCAAGGCTTGTATACCACTTGTTTCAACAACCATATTTGGAGTTCACCATATTGGCAGATACCCCTACTCAGGTGGGTTTTGTTACCCAAGTGTAAAATCCTCAGTCTGTGGAAAATTAGCACATTATGATATATCTTACTGCCCAAGATTAGGATGAAGGTACCAATGTATTATTAACAGGAATAATGCATGCCAACACCTACAAAAGTCCAATTGTCAAGGCAAGCACCTGTATCTGTTCACTTGAAGCAATGATTCCTCCCTCTCCCATTAGTCACAGAAACTTGACCAAGTTCCACTGACACACTGAAAATTATCCTTGGCTCCATTTCTCCTCCCAAGCCAACAGTTCCTGGAACAGCACAGGTACCTTAGATTTAACCCAAATTACTTAATTATCTGTCATATGTGATTTAAGTAAGACAAGGGCTACGATGAGGAGGAAGCAAAGCCACAAAATCTTTCTGCAGAATCCTCCAGGCTCCAATTGATTCACAACTGGTTTTCAATTGTAGATAGGACAAATCATAAAATGAAACAATAGAGTACAGAAGCATGACTACCCTTAATGGCTTGATCTTCTTGTAATTCACCTGCCTGCCTCTGCAAAGACTGTGAACTCCTTTAGGATTCAATAGCCACCTCAGATATGATAATATGTACAATTGCATATTAAGGCATTTGTGTCCATAGCTTCGGCCACCTGCATTTCACTGCATTTAGGAGAGGAGTGCTTATAATAATTCCTCTTTGAATAGAAGCTATGTAAGGAAAACTGTCTTGCCCTCAATTGAATTTTAAAAGTTTTCTGACAAACTTTCAGTTAATCTGATCACCAAGAAACTCATTAAATATACCTTCATTTAAAGATTAGAAAACTGTTACGCAGAGATAAAATAACTTTGTTTATCTTATGCAATTTGTTAGTAGCCAAGCCATCCCTGAAGCTCAACTTTCCTGACATGAGCGCCAGTCTCTTTTTTAGTACCACACACATCTTGGAAGTAAACGAATGTCTGTTTCATATATGTAAACAATCTTTAAATGTCTGTTACTTATATTTTTAATTAAAATTATTTCTTTTTTCTAAGGTAAAGTACATACATCTTACTGAAGGTATTTTTTGACAGACTTAGTCTCATGTTCATATTCACACTACTTAATGAACTATATAGATTGAAAACTTTACTGCCAAATGTAAGGACATCAGGTATGTAGATATTAACATTAATAATGAAATGCAAAAATATTTCTAATACATCAAAGAACTATGTTTTAAGTGAAAATAAATAAATATTATATGCTCCAGGAAAAGCTAACTGATGTTTTCCAGCCAGTTTAAAGGAAATGTCATAACCCGTCCCCCCAAAATAACTCCTTTTCACATATGAAGTGATGTTTTAAAGGAAGGTTCATCCTGCTTTCTATAATACCTGTCAATTATCATGAAAGTTAAAAAACAAAAAAGAGTGCTGTCTACAGCTGATCATAACAGTCACCAATTCATTCTCTTTCAAATTGGGGAAAAATACATTTGCAATAAAATCACTTTTACTCATTAAAAACCTTGTTAAGTTTTCTTTTTAAATGTTGATTAAATTGTTTGCTTTAGAAAAGACACAGGCCCTTTGAGAAAACAATTTCTCAAATAGGCTCAGAATTTTGTATCTCAAGCCTTTTTCCTGAAATATACAGAGACAATCCTCATTGATAATGAAACAATTAAATTCAAATTTCAGTTCTCAATAGACTCAGCTAGGGGAGATCAAAAGGAAGGAGAGAAGCCTGGGTTAAACTACACAAATTGCTGTGACTTTTTTCAGACTTGTTTAGAAATAAGACAAAACAGAAAATAACGTGGGACTTCACACGCTCACCTACTCGATAATTATTCCCACCAGGATTTTTTTTTTTTAATGATTGCAGTTTGTCAGAAAATATGTAATGTAGGCAAACAAAAAAATTCAAAAGATATTATAAGAAAATTCCTTTTATGTGAGGTATTTTAAAAATCTCTCATGGGAAAAAGCTGCTGTAACAGGAAAAGTCCTGTATTTTCTATTGGTGCATAAAAACACACAACCAAAAATTAATAGCTTATAACAGTAAGAATGTATTATTTCTTGCAAATTTGTGTGCTGTTCTTCTGGTATTGCCTGAGTTCATTCATGTGACTGTGAGCTGGCTGATCTGGGGAAGCTGACATAGCTTTCTCCCTCCTTTTTAAAAATATTTTCATTTTGCACTGGATCGCAGAGATTATGTAGACAGCCCTAGAAGCAGGGGGAGAAGCAAGCATGCTAGTCTAGGTGTGAGTTGATGGTGGTCTGAACAGTAAGGTAGCAGAAAAGGTAGTGCAAAGTAATTTGGGTTTTGAATATATTTTGACTATAGAATCAAGAAAACCTCTGATAAAGTGTGTGCAGGATGAGAGAAAGGAGAGAGGCTTCAGTGTCAAATTTTAACACTATCCAGATTTACTTCTGTCCTTAAGATAAATGTTCTACAAGCAGGAATTCAAAGAAGCAAAGTACTCTGTGTCACAGCCAAAGTTAATTTCAGATGATGAAACATACAAATACACTAAAGCTGTGAATACTAGTAAGTTAGTTGTCTCTCTATACCTCAATTACCTCATCTATGAATCTGTAATATGATGTTTCATTGTAAGATTTAAGGGAATGATTTACTCGGCACAGGACCAAAACCATAAAAATTATTATTTTTTGAGCCTATAAGGTTATAACAATATATGCTTACCTTATACAAGCGTGTGAGCAACGTTAAGGTTCTTTCCCATTTACAATAATTACATATTTTTATGCCATATTTCAATAAGAGGAAATTTTTTTTTTCAAATCACTTCATATGAACATTTGTCTTTACCAACTCAGTTAGCCTTGCATTACCCTAGTCAGGATAAAAATCAACCAGTGTTCAATATATATTATTTATTCAGTACTGGCTTAGTTGTTGTGGAGATGTAGAACAAACCTCTGAGTTTCCCAATATAATAAGTACTAATTTCTTGCTTTCCAAATTCAGTTCCCTGAAGAGAATGGGCTGTTATGTCAAAATGTATGCATTTTTCTTCTAGTAACCTATGTTTCTTTTATTAGATATCTTTCTCCGCCTTCGCTGGATTTTGAATCTTTTATCTTTGAAGTACCCCCTGATTGACATTCTAATTCTGATGACCTATATAACTGGGTTGAAACTTCCTTCTCTAAAAGCCTCTGACAAAAAGATTTTAAAGATGGTTTACCAATTCCTATACCTTTAGAGAATAATGATTTTTTTCCCAAAAGAAGAAAAACAATTGGTTCATAGTATGTTTTCTATTATTAAATGCCATGCTACAGTGTAAAAGGAACATCACACTCAGTTTCTACTCAAGAGGTAGAATTTTTGAGTGGTTAATAGTTCCTTTATGATTATTATTATCTGTGAGAAGATTATTCCAAATAGGAATCATCAAATTATATCACTTTTCAAAAATTTTATTTTTTTGAAGTATAGTTGATTTATAATTTATTTCTGCTGTACAGTAAAAGTGAGTATCTAAAAAAATTAAAAGTCTAAAAAATTAAAAGTAGAAAAAAATTAAAAGAAGAAAAAAATTAAAATTAGAAGTATCATCCAATCCAGCAATTCCACTCTGGGTATTCATCTGAAGGAGTGAAGACACTGATTTGAAGATACATGCACCCCATTGTTCCATAGCAGCATTTTATACATAAATACACACACACACACACACACACACACACACACACATGCAGTGGAATATTATACACAGTCATAAAAAAGAATGAATTCTTTCCATTTGCAACAACATGGATGGGACTGGAGGGTATTATGCTTAGTGAAATAAGTCAGACAGAGAAAACTAAATACTATATGTTCACTTATGTGTGGAATCTGAAAACAAAACAAACAAATATGACAAAACAAAAACAGACACAAATGTAGAGAACAAACTTGTGGTTACCAGAGGCAAGGGAGTGCGGGGAGAAACAAAATAGGTGATGGGGATTAAGAGGTACAAACTACCAGTTATAAATAAGTCATAGGGATGCAATGTACAGTTCAGGGAATATAGTTAGTATTTTACAATAACTTTGCATGGTGTGTAGTCTATAAAAATATTGAATCACTATTTTATACACTAGAAACTAATATTATATTGTATGTCAGCTACAATAAATTTAAAAAAAACAAGGAAAAGAATAGAAAAAAAGAAAGTGTCTATATTTTCCAGTCTTTTTGGAAGACTAGGACCCTAACTTGGGTGAGCACCAACTAGTAAATGTAAAGGGCTAAATTTCATTGATGAACTTCCCAGGTAGCATCCTTGGATGCTTGTCTAGTAGCTAACCCCAGGCTTAAAAACTCTCCTGTCTTCTGTTTCAGTGGAGTTGAGTTATTTTGACCCTCGTTGTCATTATTCTGAATGAAATCATCCTTACTTGTTTAACTTGCCTGGTGCAAGTTTTCTATGACACATCTTGAGGACCTTCTTAGTGAGTTGGTTGGCAATGGGCCAACCAACCTAACTAAAAAGTGCATGGTGGAAGTCACATTAGCATTTGGATTAATAAGGAAAAAACATAGCACTGGGAAGAGGCCTAGATGGTTTAGAATTTTTAAAAATAATAGAATAATAGTGCAATAAATTATGATTCCATATTCAAATGTTTGTTGTGTGAAACTCCTGGAAAGATTTTTAAATTATCTGAAAATGATGTAGAAAATGATAATTATTAGCTAATTTCTCAAAAAATAAAGTGCTGAATCTATTATCAATAAAAAATTTTAGAAGTTACTTTCATAAGACTTAGAAATGTCACAAAGATACCAGAATGTAAGCTCATTAAGTGGACAGGGCCATATCAATGTTAATTATTGCTTCCTGCATGTGGTTCCAGTACTGGTGCATAGAAAATATTCAAAAAATATTTTTTAAAGTGAATTGATGAAAATCAATTAAGAGGAGTGTGTGCCAGAACTCAGGATGGCTAGACAAGATAGCATACAATTCCTTTAGCGGGTTAATATGAGGATGACCAGGACAAATCTGAAAAATAACACATCTTTAATAACCTAATATCAAATTTTGAAATTATTACTGTGAAATAAAGCACACATGCCCAAAAGTGCAAAAAACATGAATATACAGTTTAATAAATCATTAGGAGCAAATACCTGTCAGCCACCACTGAGGTGTACTTACATGGTTTCTTCAATGTTGCCCATAATATTTAATATATTCTGGTTCCCTTTCAGGAACATGGATGATTCTTAAGTAGCTGTTAAACTGTAAGCTTGTATCAAATATATCAGAAAATAAAGTGGAACGATGGATTGACATTATAAAAGATCTAAGTCAGTTAAGTGAATACATTTCTATCAATTAGTTTCACACATTTTTCACTGAAACAAGTCTCTGAAGTGGATTCCTTTTAAGGGAATAAACTTCATTAGGTAGCATTTTTGTCAAAGATTACATATTTAACATACTGTGATTTAACATTTTGAATATATAAAAATTTCACATGACTATAAATAAACATTTATTGGAAATTACTCTGTTTCAGAAGGCTCAAGAAAAGTCTATTACCAGCAAGTAATAGGACACATGTAAATATTATCAGAAGACTCATGTTGAATACACTGACATTATGGGTGGTACACGGCTTTCAGGTGATATTCCTTGATATAATCCTTATTGATCTCATTACATATAAAAAAAGAGGGGAGAAACTAAAGAGCCAATTAGTTAACATTCTTTCAAATGGCCAAAAATAAATTTTGTTTTAAAATATTTGCACAGAGAGGAAAAAGATGGCGGCGAAGTAGAGGGACATGGAATGCATCCCTCTCCACAGATGCATTGGGAATGCACCAAAGGACGCAGTCATTCCCACAGAGAACCAGCTGAACACCAGCAGACGGCCTCGGACACCAGAAAGGACCGCAAGGAGCCCGACATAACTAGTAGGGAGGCATCTACGAGGGCTCAAAGAGGTTGAAGCGGTGGAGCTGTGGCAGACAGGAGGGAGTGAGAAACATACGGAGGGTCCGCAGTGCAGCTTAGCATTCCTGGACCAAGACATCGATCCACAGCTAAACAGAGGGTCCGGGAGCAGGAGCATGGGAACCGGAGAGCTGGTTCAGGGTGAGAAACATTGTTGCCAGTAAGCTGACGGACCGAGAGGACAGGGAAGAGATCTGCGGCAAGGAGTGCCCGCCCCTGAGAGCTGGCCGGCCATGATGGCGGCTGGAGGCTGCAGGCTCACGGGCAGTGGAGGGGGGGGAGGAGCCGCATGCATAGCCTCTCTCTCTCTTGGCCCCTCTACAACAGGCAGTGGAGAGACGCCCTGTGGGCCACATAAGGTGCTCTGGGATAACAAGCACCCTCAGGCACTCAGGCGGGGCTAGATTAAAACCCCTTGGAACACCAGCAGCAGGGAGACTGCAGAGAATAAAAAAACAAACAAACAAACAACAACAACAACAACAAAAAACCCAACAGAGGCCCAACTCTAAGACTTTCTGTTTACGCCTGAGCCACCAGCGTCCCTCTGCAACAGGCACCTCCAAGCCCGACTGAAACAACAGTGCGCCACTGCTCACTCACTACCAGGAGAAGGAGCCACTATTGTACCCTCTCCCTCCCCACACACCCATGCTTACAGAGGAACAATAAAGGAACCTCTGCTGGTCACAGAATAATGCAAAAAAACCCAAGGCAAGGAGAAGGACACTTACAGCTGAGATGCTAAGGAAACAGAAAAATTAGTAGCAATTCCTATTGAACTGGTCCATTCTGGGATCAGTTCTGGATTTTTTTTTTTCTTCTTTTTCTCTCTCTCTTTTTTTTTTTTTTTCTTTTTCTTTATTAAATACGATCTTAGCCCTAAGGGATCTACAAGTTTTACAACATAATTTTTTAATGATATTTTTTATTCTTTTTTTTTTTTTGCCTTTTTATATACTTCTATATCTAGCTAAGTTTTTGATAGTACGGACAATATATCTCTCATACTTTCCATCATCCCTATCTTTTATACATTTCAATTCCTTTCTTTTTATTTGCATATTTCCAACCACATTATGCTCTTCTGTTCCCATTTCTTCCAGCCTTTTTAAGTTTATTTTATCTTAACATACTTATAAGCAACACTATCGATCTGCTCAGACTCCTTGCTCTATTCTCCAGATGATGCACTGCCTTGGTATTTAATATTAGGTTTTTGTCTTTATCTTAGTTCTTAGTACAGTTGTCTAATTACATTCTGAGAATCTCCATTCTCTCTGGTGGTACTCTGGCTCTTTTCTATATTTGATCCTAGCTTACAAAATCTCCCTGGATTAATGTTTGTATGTGTAAGGTGTTATTTGTTTGTTTGTTTGCTTTTGCTTTTGTCTCTGATTTGTTCTGTTTCAGTTGTCAATTTCTGTTGGGTTTCTCTTTGAATATCTGATAGCACAATGGGGTTCTGTCAGGTCTTTCTAGAGCCTTATGTCCTAACAGATTCAGTAATTGTGTGTCTTATACATGTATGTGTTTCCTAGACTTAATATTCGTTTAATCCAATACTTGGACATTAGTCTGAGGCTTGGACAGTCTTCTATAAACACCTCTATCACCAGGACAAGCAACCCCAAAAGTTTGGACAACCATGAGGAAACAAAGAAACACAATGCAGGCAAAGGAGCAGGAAAAAAACCCACAAGACCAAATAAATGAGGAGGAAATAGGAAAAATGCCTGAAAAAGAATTCAGAGTAATGATAGTAAAAATGATACAAAATCTCGATAGCAAAATAGAGAAAGTACAAGAAACAGTTCATAAGAACTCAGAAAAACAAACAGCAATGGATAACAAAATAACTGAAATTAAAAATACTCTAGATGCTATAACCAGCAGAATGACTGAGGCAGAAGAACGAATAAGTGAGTTGGAAGATAGAATGGGGGAAATAAATGCCACAGAGCAGGAAAAAGAAAAAAGAATAAAAAGAATAAAAGACAGTCTCAGAGACCTCAGTGATAACATTAAGCGTACCAACATTCGAATTATAGGCATCCCAGAAGAAGAAGAAAACAAGAAAGGGTCTGAGAAAATATTTGAAGAGGTTCTAGTGGAAAACTTCCCCAACATGGGAAAGGAAATAATTCACCAAGTCCAAGAAATGCAGAGAGTCCCATACAGAATAAACCCAAGGAGAAATACACCAAGACACATATTAATCAAACTAACGACAATTAAACACAAAGAAAAAATATTAAAAGCAGCAAGAGAAAAGCAACAAACAACATACAAGGGAAAACCCATAAGGATAACAGCTGACCTTTCTACAGAAACTCTGCAGGCCAGAAGGGAATGGCAGGATATACTGAAAGTCCTGAAAGAGAGAAACCTACAGCCAAGAATACTCTACCCAGCAAGAATCTCATTCAGATTTGAGGGAGAAATCAAAAGCTTTCCAGACAAGCAAAAGTTAAGAGAATTCAGCACCACCAAACCAGCCTTACAACAAGTGCTAAAGGAACTTCTCTAAGTAGGAAACACAAGAAAAGGAAAACACCTACAAATACAAACCCAAAACAATTCAGAAAATGGTCATTGGAACACACATGTCAATAATCACTTTAAATGTCAATGGATTAAATGCTCCAACCAAAGGACACAGACTGGCTGAATGGATACAAAAACAAGACCCTTCTATATGCTGCCTACAAGAAACCCACTTCAGACCAAGGGATACATATAGACTGAAAGGAAAGGGATGGAAAAAGATATTCCATGCAAATGGAAGTCAAAAGAAAGCTGGAGTAGCAATACTCATATCAGACAAATTAGACCGTAAAGTAAAGACTATTAAAAGAGACAAGGAAGGACACTACCTAATGATCAAGGGATCCATTCAAGAAGAACATATCACAATGGTAAATATCTATGCCCCCAACATAGGAGCACCTCAATACATAAGGCAAATGCTAACAGCTATAAAAGGGGACATCGACAGTAACACAATAATAGTGGGAGACTTGAACACCCCACTTACATCAATGGACAGATCATCCAAACAGAAAATCAATACAGACACACAAGCTTTACATGACACATTAGACCATCTCGACTTAATTGATATTTATAGGACATTCCATCCAAAAACGACAGACTACACTTTCTTCTCAAGTGCACACGGAACATTTTCCAGGATAGATCACATCTTGGGTCACAAATCAAACCTCAGCAAATTCAAGAAAATTGAAATCATATCAAGCATCTTCTCAGACCACAATGCCATGAGACTAGATATCAATTACAGAAAAAAAACTGCAAAAAATACAAACACATGGAGGCTAAACAATTCACTCTTAAACAACCAAGGGATCACTACAGAAATCAAAGAGGAAATCAAAAAATATCTAGAAACAAATGACAATGAAAACACAACAACCCAAAACCTATGGGACGCAGCAAAAGCAGTTCTAAGAGGGAAGTTTATAGCAATACAGTCCTACCTTAAGAAACAAGAAAATTATCGAAAAAACAACCTAACCTTACACCTAAAACTAGAGAAAGAAGAAAGAAGAAACCCCAAAGTGAGCAGGAGGAAAGAAATCATAAAGATCAGAGCAGAAATAAATGAAAAAGAAAGGAAGGAAACCATAGCAAAAAAAAAAATGAAACTAAAAGCTGGTTCTTTGAGAAGATTAACAAAATTGATAAACCATTAGCCAGACTCATCAAGAAAAAAAGGGAGAAGATGCAAATCAACAGAATTAGAAAAGAAAAAGGAGAAGTAACAACGGACACCTCAGAAATACAAAAGATCATGAGAGACTACTACAAGCAACTATATGCCAATACATTGGATAACCTGGAAGAAGTGGATACATTCTTAGAAAAATACAGTCTTCCAAGACTGAACCAGGAAGAAATAGAAACCATGAACAGACCAATCACAAGTATGGAAATTGAGACTGTGACTAAAAATCTCCCAACACACAAAAGCCCAGGACCAGATGGGTTCACAGGCGAATTCTATCAAACATTTCGAGAAGAGCTAACACCTATCCTTCTCAAACTCTTCCAAAATATCGCAGAAGGAGGAACACTCCCAAACTCATTCTACGAGGCTACCATCACCCTGATACCAAAACCAGGCAAAGATGTCACAAAAAAAGAAAACTACAGACCAATATCACTGATGAATATATATGCAAAAATCCTCAACAAAATACTAGCTAACACACTCCAACAGCACATTAAAAAAATCATACACCATGATCAAGTGGGGTTTATCCCTGGGATGCAAGGATTCTTCAATATACGCAAATCAATCAGCATGATACATCATATCAACAAATTGAAGGATAAAAATCATATGATCATCTCAATAGATGCAGAAACAGCTTTTGACAAAGTTCAACATCCATTTATGATAAAAGCTCTCCAGAAAATGGGCATAGAAGGAAATTACCTCAACATAATAAAAGCCATATATGAGAAACCAAAAGCCAACATTGTTCTCAATGGAGAAAAACTGGAAGAATTCCCTCTAAGAACAGGAACAAGACAAGGGTGTCCACTCTCACCACTATTATTCAACATAGTTTTGGAAGTTATAGCCACAGCAATGAGAGAAGAAAAAGAAATCAAAGGAATCCAAATTGGAAAAGAAGAAGTAAAATTGTCACTCTTTGCAGATGACATGATATTATATATAGAAAACCCTAAAGACTCTACCAGAAAACTGCTAGCACTAATTGATGAGTTTAGTAAAGTAGCAGGATACAAAATTAATGCACAGAAATCTCTTGCATTTCTATACACTAACAACGGAAGAGCAGAAAGAGAAAGTAAGGAAAGTCTCCCATTCACCATTGCAACCAAAAGAATAAAATACCTAGGAATAAACCTGCCTATGGAGGCAAAAGATCTGTATGCAGAAAACTTTAAGACATTGATGAAAGAAATCAAAGACGACGCAAACAGATGGAGGGACATATCATGTTCCTGGATTGGAAGAATCAACATCGTGAAAATGACTGTACTACCCAAAGCAATTTACAGATTCAATACAATCCCAATCAAATTACCAATGGCAGTTTTCACAGAACTAGAGCAAGAAATCTTACGATTTGTATGGAAATGCAAAAGACCCCGAATAGCCAAAGCAATCTTGAGAAGGAAAAATGGAGTTGGTGGAATCAGGCTTCCTGACTTCAAGCTATACTACAAGGCCATAATGATCAAGACAGTATGGTACTGGCACAAAAATAGAAAGGAAGATCAATGGAATAGAACAGAGAACTCAGAAGTAAGCCCAAACACATATGGGCACCGTATCTTTGACAAAGGAGGCACGAGTATACAATGGAAAAAAGACAGCCTCTTCAATAGGTGGTGCTGGGAAAATTGGACAGCAACATGTAAAAGAATGAAATTAGAACACTTCCTAACACCATACACAAAAATAAACTCCAAATGGATTAAAGACCTACATGGAAGGCCAGACACTCTAAAACTCCTAGAGGAAAACATAGGCAGAACACTCTATGACATCCATCAAAGCAAGATCCTTTTTGATCCACCTCCTAAAATCATGGAAATAAAATCAAGAATCAACAAATGGGACCTCATGAAACTTAAAAGCTTTTGCACAGCGAAAGAAACCATAAACAAGACTAGAAGGCAGCCCTCAGAATGGGAAAAAATAATTGCCTAACAACGGACAAAGGATTAACCTCCAAAATATACAAGCAGCTCATGCAGCTTAATACCAAAAAAGCAAATAACCCAATCCACAAATGGGCAGAAGACCTAAATAGACATTTCTCCAAAGAAGACATACAGATGGCCAACAAACACATGAGAAGATGCTCAACATCACTAATCATCAGAGAAATGCAAGTCAAAGCCACAATGAGGTATCACCTCATACCGATCAGAATGGCCATTATCACAAAATCTGGAAACCACAAATGTTGGAAAGGGTGTGGAGAAAAGGGAACTCCCCTGCACTGTTGGTGGAAATGTAAGTTGGTACAGCCACTATGAGAAACAATTTGGAGGTTCCTTAAAAAACTACAAATAGAACTTCCATATGATCCAGTCATCCCACTTCTGGGCATATACCCAAAGAAAACCATAATCCCAAAAGAAACTTGTACCATAATATTTATTGCAGCACTTTTTACAATAGCCAGGACATGGAAGCAACCGAAATACCCATCAACAAATGAATGGATACAGAAGGTGTGGCATATATATACAATGGAATATTACTCAGCTATAAAAAGGGATGAGATGGAGCTATATGTAATGAGGTAGATAGAACTACAGTCTGTCATACAGAGTGAAGTAAGTCAGAAAGAGAAAGACAAATATTGTATGCTAACTCACATATACAGAATCTAAAAATGGTACTGATGAACTCAGTGACAAGAACAAGGACGCAGATACAGAGAATGGACTGGAGAACTCGAGGTTTGGGAGGGGGCAGGGGTGAAGGGGAAGCTGAGACGAAGCGAGAGAGTAGCACAGACATATATATACTACCAAGTGTAAAATAGATAGTCAGTGGGAAGTTATATAACAAAGGGAGTCCAACTCGAGGATGGAAGATGCCTTAGAGGACTGAGGTGGGGAAGGTGGGGGGGACTCGAGGTGGGGGAGTCAAGGAAGGGAGGGAATACGGGGATATGTGTATAAAAACAGATGATTGAACTTGGTGTACCCCCCCAAAAATAATAAGTAAATAAAAAATTAAAAAAAATATTTGCACAAAAGGTCATGTGCCTAGTACAGTTTAAAGGTATCAAAAGATACCACCTACGCTCTATGATACAGACTTTATCTACAATTGTGAAACCAAAAAACAAAAAATAGGTAATTTGTACTATTAAACAAAGGAACTTTTTCTGCTGCTGTATCAATATGATCAGAGAGTGGAACAGGATTTGTGTGCTTTCCCTGGTTGTGTCTTTATGGTGTGTTTAAAATCCCGAGATTCCCTTCTCCCTGACCCCCATAATTATAACTGAATAAAAATCTTTTTGGTACTTTTTAGAAGACTGTGCTTATGAAAGGTCATTTTCCCCAGCTTATATCTTTTTTCTATTCCCGTTAATGCCTTTAAATAAGGTGCACATTTCCAATAATTAAGGAAGCATCAGTCCTGTAACTCCCACAGCAAGAACAGGAATGATATTTACACAACTATTTCCCATGAATCAAATGGAAATTATAACATAAACACCAAGAGATGGTAAATGTAATGAGGATGCACCTTGTGTGGAGAAACTCCCTAATAAACCACGGTGTGGGGGTCCCCCTTCTTAGGGGAATAGCGAGGTGGAAAGTGCCCTTAGCAGCCTGACATAGGCATTCTGTGCAAGGATTCCCCTTGTCCCCTGGGGCTTCTGTGGAAAGCACTGGCTGGGGAAGACCAGAAAGAATCAACAGCACATACGCAAGATGGAAAAACAATTGAATTTGTTTTCTAGCAGCAGTTCTCAAGGAAAAATGCTTACTTGTCTCCTACGGCTTCTTGGACCACCTTTAAGGCCTCTGAATCATTGCTAATAGCGCATAATAATTCCCAAACCCAGCAATCATACTGAATGCTCCCTGACTTTAGTTTGATGCATTTGGCAAAGTCAGTTTGAGAGTTTCTACAAATATTAAGGAGACCAGCAGGACCTCTGAATGCATGTGAAATGATTGTTTATATATTATATAAAGGATCACCTGCACACTGTGCATAGTTTAAGGAAACGTATTATATAAGAGGCACAACGTTGTTATGCCCCATATATTTCTTTTCTGTCTGTATGAAAAGTGTCCCTCCCTGGAAAATCTGTTACTGTGTAACGCATAACTGTGAAGGCAAAGGAGCACTGAGATACATTTATTCCTACACCATTCAAGTGGAACCCTCATAAGAAAGCTAGAGGTCCTAACCTCACATGCAGTATAAATGATAAATGCACCATAATGCTTCCTTCATGTGTTTTCAGAGTCCCATGGCTTTGATGTATACATATATTGGGTTTTAGGACCCGTATCTTAACATCGCTGACAAGACGTCTGGTATGGTATTTTCATATTTTATGACTTATTGAACTAGGATTTTAAATTTGCTCAGCACATCAACATCTTAAGTGAAGAGGCTGGAATTATTTTTCGTTGCATTTGACTGAGCTGTGCACCATTTCAGAACAGCTTCATGTACGCAGGCATGAAAAGTGTTCTGGCTTTAAATCTGCACTCATCAGACCTGAAAACAAAACAATTAAAATTAAATTATTCCCCCGGTGCCTTAAAACTAAGAAGGTGATTAAAAATAGCTGTTTGTGAGGCAAGTGAATATAGGGAAATCTGTTTACTGCACTAAGAGAACCTCAAAGGAATTCTTGCATGCGGTGAGCCCGAGGTGATGTGTTTGAGGGACTCATTTTCATACTCTTTAGTTTAGGTGAGCAAACAAAAACTGTTATAAAAAGAGGTTAAACAAATATAGGCACTCAGGTGTATTTAGGGTTAGCACAGAGCTCAAAAAACTTAGTTGATTTTTTACCATTCATCCTGAATGTTTTTGTGGTTTACTTAATGTGCAGCCCATTGAAATGGTGATTGCTAATGATGATAGTAGACAGTCCACACTTATTCTACTATTTGACCTCCACTTACACAGTTGCAGAACTTCATGTGTATGGATGTCACCTGTAAAATTCCTCTTGACACAGTATCCAAAATATGATATCTGTGTCCTTAGGGATACCATTCCTTGGGAAGAAACTAAGAGAAAGTCTAGTCTTATATGATTATTTTTAATCCAGAAAATATGCAGATTAGCTGTGTGATCTTTACTCAGTCTGTGTATATTAGAATTATATTATTTAGTACCTGAATTAACTCCTAATTTCTCCAAAGGTCTTAATACGGCTCTGGAAAGAAAAATACATATCAAATATAACAAAATACTGCAAACACAAACAAGCACAAAATAAAGAAAATAGCAGAACTGAATCCTCTACAGCTAAGGTCCTGATCTAAAATCTTATTCTATAAGTCATAGTAAGAAGTTACAATTATGATCAGTGAATCATATCTGATAAGATATGTGAAGCAAAGTTATATCTACTTCTCATATTCCCTGAGACCATTTTTACTACCACAGGCCACACAGTTTTATTTCATTCACAGCTTTATTTACCTGCACATTTTACTATATAAAATGCTGTATCTTTCTTTTAAAGCATTTTATGTTGAGTAGAACTTGCGTAGATAAGAATCTATTGCAGAAAAAAAAATCTACTAAATATGTTAACAAGAAAACAATGTTTTTAAAGCCTAAATTTTTATTTCTGCTATTTTGAAGTAGAGAAGTAGGATCAAAGAACAGGTCCATGTATGTAGCCAGAAAGGCTCCACTATTGAAGGAAAGTATATGTATACAAATTTATAAATGTTTAAAGTTTCATACTATTACTCTTTTTGTAAGGTCTGTTCAGATCTTACAACAGAATTATTGAATTCTGTCCTTTGTGTGACTTAGTAACCTGATTAGAAGATAGGTACCCTTTACTTTTCTAAAGGAATTATAGAAATTCTAAAATAATTGAGTGAATAATCTTTTCCTATCAGCTGCCTTCCTTCTAGCTCAATCTTTCTTTTCTTCTTGAAACTCCATGTTCCCCAGCCCTGCCCTATATTAAAAAATGAAGCTATTACTTGAATCCAAGACACGTGAAATGGATATCTTTTCTTGGCTTTGGAGGAAAGGAAGAAAGGACATTTCTTCTTGTGAATTTTTAGCTATGATAACAGTTTCTACTACTGTAGTTTAATCGGTTGCATAGCAGCTAACAGTGAAATGGGAATATTAATGAGAAGGGGGATGGCAACAAGTCCCACAGCATCTTTACACTGTATTCCCTAGGCATTTAACTTAGCTACTAGAAACATTTCATTGCCAATGGGCGCTCTCTACCGGCAAGCCAAAAATAGTATGTAGTTCCATTATTCACTGGTAATTAATGCCTTTACATTATTTAGAATATTTGTTATTGTATTCAAATCCTACCTGCTTTAGGATGTTCTAAAGATACTTGTCCAAAAATGTGATTAATATTCATTGGCTAGAGATCAGACTGGCAGAGATGGAATTAGTTTAAAGCATTAGACAGAGTCAGAATTATTCTGTTTAATAATTCTTTTAATGCTTTTAGAAAGAAGTTTAGTAAGGAATTTGTGACAATATTTGCATATTTTTTCACAACCGATTTGTATAATTCTCACATGATGTCTACTCAGATCACACTATTTAAGGTTTCTTATTTTCTTATCCTATCCTTCTTTTCTTTTTAATAATAGGTACCACCATCAAAACTTCTAGATTAGATTATGTAAAAATTATCATGTGTCTGCATTTCCCAGCTTGAGTGCAAGCTCTGAGAGGACATTGATCTTTGTTCTGTCACCAATTTAAGCCAAAGGCCTAAGAGAGGGCCTTGCACTCGTTATGAGATACTCAATAAATACTTGTGAAATGCATCCAAGTTTGCTTGAGTTAGGTTTTCTAGATAAGAGTGCTTATATAGAGCTTACTGTACATGTCACTATGCTACACCTTTCAAAATATTAATGTATGCTCTACAGTACATCCTTCAACTTTTGACATTCTAATCATGATATATTTTGGTACATATCTGCTTAGGTTCATTTTATTTGGGACCCTCTGTGCTTCCTGTATCTGGATATCTGTTTCCTTCTTCAGGTTTAGGAACTTGTCAGCCATAATTTCATCAGATACATTTTGGACTCTTTCCTCTCTCTCTTCTTCTGGGACTCCTATAAGGTGAATGTTGGTATACTTTCTATTGTCTCAAAGGTCTCCTAAAGTATTCTCATTTTTAAAATTTGTTTTTTCCTTTTTGCAGTTCTAATTCAGTGACTTCCATTATAGCCAATATTTTATAACTTTAAATGAAGTATAATCTATGAAAACATTGAATCACTGTGTTATACACCCGAAACTAATATAATATTGTGAATCAACTATACCTCAATAAAAAATAAATTTGTGTAATTAAAATTTTAAAATGTTGAAGGTAGATAGTTACTCACATTTTAGAAATACAAAAACCAAGGTATAGGGGAGTTATATGCTGCTAAATGTTCAACAAGTATGTTGAAAAAAAAAAAAAGGCCCTATTTGTAGTGTTTCACAATTTCTATGGTACAAATATTCCTACCATAGCTGTTTTCGAACTATGAATGTGACATCAACTGGCTCACAAAATTCCAAATATTTTACAATCAACTCATACTCTCTGATATTAGCCAACGCCAGCACTCTTCTATTAAAAAAAAAAAAAGGTACACTTAAATGACCTAGGATTGCCTGGCTAAAAGTGGTAGGTCAAGGCTACAAAATCAGGCAAACTGTCCAAGCTTGATGGGTCCAGATCCTGGTGATGATTTTGGGTACCATTCTCAAATTGTAGCAATTAACAAAATACATATTTCATTATTTATTGTGCTTATTTCCCTTTAACATACTCACTTCTGCTTTGCAGCCAGTTGTCATCCCTGATTACTATAGCTACTAAAATTGTATTCTTATTTTAATTATTAATCTTTTATTGGATTGCATTTGTCTATAAATTATAACAATGTTTGATTAGCAAAGTTATTCAGTTACACATTTTCTTTTCCTTTGAAAAGTACTGCTCCACTTAGCAGTAGTATTTTAGGGTTGGAAGAACTATCTATCTCGAAGGATGTATTAGATTCATCCATTTCAAATCCCTTAGTATATATTGTAGCAGAATAAAGTAGGCATTTGAAAATTTGAATCAAAATATAAATAGCAGATAGTCAAACTAAATCTCAGGGGTGAGAAGATGGAGGACATTTGAATCATATTACCAGATGTTCAGCCTCTACTGTGAATTCAAAAACAAAAAAAAAATTGTTAATTGGAAAAATTGAGGTCATCGTACATTGTAAAAATACAATTCAGAGCTCCATCTCATAAGCAAATGCAGCTCTGAAATTTAAAAACATATTAAACCTGAAACACTGTAAGAAAAAAACTTAAGAATAGCTTGATTTTCTCAACATACAGAAGAATTTCACCTTATGAAATTGACTTTTTATTCTCTTTGATTTTACATGACAGATTTCCATTATTTCATATTTCAACTATAGCCACAATAGCCAATCCAGGTATCAAAAATCCAATCATGTCATTTTCATATGCTGTTGTCCCTACAATCCAGTGTATCAGTGGTTAGATGGAGAGAGGGCTCAATATCAAATCCCTCTTTTTGAATCAGTTTCAGATGGTTCTGTTTCCAAAACTGTTGAAGCAGAGGCATTAATTATACATTTCCCCTATGACAAAACCCATATCAGCAGTCACTAAAGCATAATTTCCTTAGGAAGCAATGCAACCTGTTCTCTGACCAGGTTCTGTTTCCCACAGAGAGGCATCAGTCTTAAATTACATAGCAAACAGGCAATAGAGAGGAAGCAAACAAAAAGCACTTCCCATGGGGAGAGAGAATGAGTATCTAACTCAGCATATCCTATTAAATAAAGAAAATTCTATATTTCTGTCAGTTATTTCCATTCACACACACTTACATGTACACATATACACAGATAATATATTCAGGATATCTATGTCTTTGATTTTATTCCCATTTATTATTTTACTTTAGACTATATATTTTTACTTGTCATTTCAGGCTCATAAAGGTTTCTTTTTATTTCTTCTAAAAAACAAAAGGTGGAGTAAGGTGACTATTACCTGACAAAGATAAATATGTTTTCCCATTAAACAAACAGTTGTTTAATGAAAGTAAGTGAAACAACAGACTAAGTTTTGTCTTAAACCCAGATTTTCTGTCTTTTGCTTCATTAATTAATAATTTAATATAGTAAAAAATAGCTCTGTTAATTATTCAGACTAATGAAGAGAAAGGTACATGATAAACTCCTAGAAATAACATGGGGGAAATCTAGATGACCTTGGATATGGTGATGACTTTTTAGATACAACACCAAAGGCATGATTCATGAAAGAAATAATTAATTAGCTGGACTTCATTAAAATTAAAAACTCCTACTCTACAAAAGACACTGCCCAGACAGTGAAAAATCAGGCTACAGACTGGGAGAAAATGTTTGCAAAAGACATAATCAGCTCTTAGCCAAAATATGCAAAGAACACTTAATACAGATATGTGAAACAAAATATATACACAAAAACTCCCAACAAGACAGTGAGCAACTTGGTGAAAAATGAACAAAAGAAGCACATGAAAGGATATTCCACATCATATGTCATGAGGGAAATGCAAGTTCAAACAGTAATGAGTTACCACTACACACCTACTAGAGTGGCCGTAATGACAGCACCACATGTTGCTGAGGAGGTGAAACAACAGAAACTGTCATTACCACATTATTCAGCAATCATGCTCCTTGGTATTTACCCAAATGAGTGGAAAACTTAGGTCTATCAAAACAACCTGCACACAGACATTAATAGCAGCTTTATTCATAATTGCCAAAACTTGGAAGCATCAAAGATGTTTTTCAGCAGCGGAATGGCTAAATAACTGTGGTAAATTGAGACAGTGGAATATTATTCAGCACTAAAAAGAAATGAACAAAGAAAATAAAATTAAGTTAAAAAAAGAAATGTATAAAGCCATGAAAAGACGTGGAGGACCTTAAAAATATATTACTAAAGGAAAGAAACCAATCAGAAATGGCTGCATACTGTATGTTGCCAACTCTATAACATGCTGGAAAAGGAAAAACTGGTTTCCAGGTGTTAGAGGAGAAGGAAGGATGAGTAGACAGGGCACAGAGGATTTTTAGGATAGTGATTCTATTCTGTGTGATACTACAGAGGTGGACACATGTCATTATACATTTGTCCAAAAGCCATAGAATATATAACAGCAAGAGTGAATCCTAGCGTAAACTATGGACTTTGGGTGTTTATGATGGGTCAGTGTAGTTCACCAATTATAACAAATGCACCACTCTGGTGGGGGATGTTGATAGGCTGTATGTGTGTGTGTGTGTGCACGTGTGCATGCTCACACACAAACACAGGGTATATGGGAGTTCTGTGTAGTGTATTCTCAATTTTGTTTTACTATTGTAAAAAACATAACCTAGTTAATAGAAGGAAAAAAGTACAGGGTAGAATTTGTTCTAATAAGGCACCACAGCACTGCCATGACTACTGAGAAGACAGCTAATTGGAAGCTATTTGAAGCATCAGCAAGACGAAAGCAGAAAAGGCATCTTAACACAATAAATGTTCCAAAGATACAACTTAATTGATATTGATACTTTACCTCTATAAAAAATATTAAGCCCTCCACCCTAGTCCATTTACTCTAATATTCATTGAAGTTGTGGACTTCTGGCCTCTAAGCCCAAAGCAGATGCTAATGTACTATAAACTTCTTAAAACAAGAAAAGAAAGTCTAAAGTTTATCTGATATGGAATTCTAGATGTTTTCCTTTTGTAGGACATCTCCTTCTGCCACCTTTGTAAACATGACACTTTCAACAGTAAAGCCTTCCTTGCTGGTGACTTTAGGTCAGGGAAGTTGAATAAATAATTCACTGGGAGCCTCAACCATTCATTGCACTCATCAACAAATGGACAGAGAAGATATAAAACTATAAAATATAAACATAAAGATTCAAGTGGCAGGACATTTTAAGAGAACATTTCAAGGCTGATTTGTGTGCTAGACCATGAGTCTCACTATAAACTTCCTTCCACTCAGCACTGTCCAAACCTGCAGACCAACAGACATAGCAAATCTCTATTGTCGGCATGAAATTATTTAAAAAATGAGGGAAAGGAACAATCTCTATCCATGACAACACTGCATCACTGTACCATCAGGACCTGTTTGGCAGGTTATACTACAGAGCAAACCAAAGGAATACCCAACATATCAGTGACTTCAAACCAAAAGAGATTGTTTTTACGCACATTTCATGTGCATGTGCAAAGCTATTGACAGGAAGGACTTTGATAATTCTAGTTATTTAAGTATCCAGGTTAGAAGATCTATAGTGACGCATGGTTCACATCTGTTCTACAGGAAAAGGGAAGGTGTGCAAGGTTTGCACCCTCTTGCCATTTCGGCCCAGTGGTAGACACAGCGCTGTGCTCACATTTCATTGTCTAAAGCAAATCATGTGGTCATGTATAACGTGCCAAGTACCCAGAAGGCAAAGGACGGAAAGTATTTGATAAATAGAAGTAATAAATCATTGCTATTTTAGGTAAAATTTGGAGTTTTTCTTTTTTTTTTTTTTTTTTCCTTTAAGGAGTAGTATACTAGAGAAATAGTTCTCTACTCTGGCTGAATATTTGAATCAATTGGATTGTTATAAAAGTTTTAGGTGATCTGGGGCCACATCAGGCAAATGAACATTTCTAGGAGTGGATCCCAGCCTCACTGGTGATTCTAAAGCACCATCAGTATTGAGAACTATGGAGTTAGTTTGGTTGTACTATAGCTCTGCTTCTAACTCATTCCTCCATAAAGCTCGACCACTTTCTGTTCTTGAGTCTGAAAGTCTTATTCTTCAAGAACAGTTAGTCCCATAGTGTTCTGAAAATGATGTTTCTGTTTGAAAGAGAATGCAGTTAAGGAATCATTGATTCAATGAATTGGCTTTTTGTTTGTTTGCTTGCTTGCTTGTCTTCAACAATCCCTTTTCTGTGTCTGCGTATATCTCAATGAAAAGGGCCTCAAGATATAAATACTTAAATCCTTTCTGACATATGAGTCACTGACCATATATGTGAATCCTCAGTGATCATCTTTCCCTACCTTTTCAGGTGCCTTAGCATCTTACATCGCTAATGTGAGAAGTTTTCATTACAACTTTCAGTGTTCCTACATGCAACTACTTTCTTTATATGCCTGGGAGAGACAGAAATCTTACCCAGGTTTTAACTAAAGATACAAACACAAATTTAGATTTAATTAGCAGATGAATAATATAGCTTATCCCTTTAGTAGAGCTATAGTAAATATCTGCTATACAGTAAAGTTGCTGATACTTTGATTTTTTCATCAAAATATATCTTCTTTGAAATTTTAACACATTTTTATTGAGGACTAATGCTATTGGGTTCCTAAAACTGTTAAGAACGAAAACAAATCTTGCCAGTTGCCACTTAGATTCGATTATTGAAGTGCTTACATTCAACTACATTGGAAATGGACAAAGAATCATTTGAATCCAGCTTACACAGATCACTGCTTGTGTGAACTTAACGAATCTACTTAGACCCCCTAAGATCAGTTCCTCCCTTATAGCTATAATATATATATATAATACCTCAGAGCTACTTTGAAGCTTAAAATAATAATTTCAATGACAGTTCTCAGAAGAAAGTAGGCACTAAGTAAATATAATCAATTTTAATTATTTGTGAGTATCATAATAATAAGCTGAAATCAGCTAAGGAATACCTCCTACACTCCACCCTTCTCATCCTCCACTGCACCGAGAGTAAAAAAAGCAAGAAATGTTTGAGAAGAGATTCAAGGATGGCAATCTAGATTGACAGCCAACTCCTTAAAATGAACAACAAAATATGTCAAGATAAAAAAAAAGTGAGAAAATATTTATTGAATGCCTACTCTATAGCATGTCCACCAAAAAAACTAATGATACCCTGCAGAAAGAGAGACTGTTGTCAGATCTAGCCAATTATAGAGAGGATTGGCCAGGACATTCTTGGGGGTAACTCCAAACTCCTGCTGAATGCTTTTGGCTGGCACAGTCATTTTCATTGTGATCCCCTCATTTATACTCACTTAGTATCTGGGAACCCAATTTAGTTTCTAAATCTTTAGGCATAGAACCATGTACAGAATCCAAGACTCCCTGGTCCCAGTGAGGTGCACTTTCCATTACATCTTGCAGCTGTAGGAATAAAAGAGAACAGTAAATGCTACTTGAATTTCATGATTTCAAATATCCAGTGAAGATGAATTCACTTGCTGCACCTGCTTGTTGTTCCATCATCCCATTTCCTAGCTCCCTTGTGAATTGGCCCACAGACACAACACCTATTTAAAATGATTGGATCTTGAAAAAATGCAAATTGATATTTCATACTCCATAGGTTCTTCTGCAATGGTAATATCTGTGGTATATGCACACTGCAAATTAAATCATTTTTTTAAACTAGCATAGGGTCTGTCTAATGAAAACCTTTATGAAATCCCACTGTGTCTGCTCAGTAGCATCTTTTCACTGTGAAGCATTTAAGCTTTTAAAAAGCAACAGAACAAATGTGATTGATTATCAGTTCACTTGCCAGATTCTACATTGAAATTAAAGAAAGTAAAAGCTCTTTTATGAGAGTGATATAACCACCTGCAATATTAAACCAATAAAAATCTGTGTTCAGCTGTTTGTGAACTGTCTTGACCCAGATGTATACAAAGGAGTCTTCCAGAGTGAAGAAGGCTTATATAGCAACTGATCAATCTTTCCTACCTGTGGCAAAGCAGTAAAAAGCATTCCAAATTGACTAAAAGGTCAAAACACTCTGAAAGAATCCCATCATTGAAGCACATATGAAGTTAGCCACACTTGTGATAAGCAGAACAAATGAAAAAATGCAGCCTGTTAGTACGTACTTTGGAGACATTCTAAGAATTATTAACTCATTAAAAACAAGTTCCCACTGCTTGACAATAATGAAACTAGATTTGATTGAGCATGAATTTGTTTTTCTGCTTATCTAAATATTAGCCAATGCCCTGATGAGTCTGAATGAGCTGATACACTTTTCTGCAGATAGCTGTGTTCTCTATAAATATTCCACTTAAAGTCTCCATAGAATCCATTTTAAATGGCTACAAATAATACTTGTGTATACTCTTTTGTTTAAGAAACATAAACACAACCAAATAAATTGCAGGATTCTCTAATAATAGTTACATTGGAATTCACTTTACAGAGAAGCAAGTCTGACCTTGGATGGACCTGTTCAATAGATCTATTCTCTTTGGCAGGAAAGGTTTCAGCAGCAGCAAATACAAGGTAGTCTAGGATAGAAAGCTATTAACAACCGTTTTCTATCTATAGTTTACCGATTTTTTTCTGGGATGATAAAAAGTATTAAAAAC
This sequence comes from Hippopotamus amphibius kiboko, assembly GCF_030028045.1. NCBI lineage: Eukaryota > Metazoa > Chordata > Mammalia > Artiodactyla > Hippopotamidae > Hippopotamus > Hippopotamus amphibius. Next base: position 55,828,319 of record NC_080198.1, on the reverse strand, counting down.
AGCATGGAGCTGTGAATGGGTGACAGTTAAAGGGCATGACTTCATTAAGTAGTGGGACCATGTTTCAAAAAGACAACTTTGTCCTAGGCAGAGTGATTAGATGGGGGCAAGATGGAGAAACTGAAATGTGGGAAGAAGTCAAAAGCTAGGTATTAAACCATGGATGTATCTCAGAGAGTTGGTTACAAGGACAAGATGTATTTCTTATGATATGGGATTTATGGAACAAGTTTAAATCAGTGGTAAGAACAGCAGACAAATAATTGATTCACTTGGTCCCTGGGGCTAGCTTAGGCTTAGACCTTTGATGGGTTTATGAAGCCTCACTCATGTAGTGTATAGAGATTGTGGCAGGCATCAAGGTCAGCTTTGAGCACAAAAGGATCGTATTTATTTCATTTATGTAGACCTGTTCATCTTTGTGTGTGTGTGCGAAACTTCTCTTGGAATTGCTTATACAACTTCAGTTTATTAATTGAGTATCCTAGATTAGGACAAAACTTTATTTCATGTAAATAAATTCAATTTTTGAAACAAACAAATTCCATCAACAATGTGAATAATCAAGCCAAGTAACTTTCATTGTGAGAAAATATAAAATAAGAATATTAAAGAAAGATAAATAAATGAAAAAAGTTCAGCTTAATATTCTGGGAATATTCATGAATTATTGCTTAGGGAAATTCCAAAATAAAAGTTCAAAAATATTTAATCAATGATCATAAAATGATCATAAAATATAGATGCAGTCACCAAAATGGCAAATTTGCTTGACAAAAAAATTCTGGTAATTAGGATAAAAACACTTATGTGCTATATAATCGCATCATAAACATCCAGAATTCTACCCAAAATTTGTGGCAAATAAGCTAATTTTGTCTTTTACCTCCAAACTAGGTATAATCACAATGCAGACATTCCATTAAATACTATCAAGAAAAATATGGCACAAATGAAATTACTAAATTAAAATTAAAGTTGTCTTTCTTTCAGAATTATTTATTCGTATGTGAAATAAATATCCAAGAATAAAGGCAGAATAATGATTCTTCCGACTGGCACATTTTCAGTCATAGGTTCTGAGCTTTTCTTCAAACACGTATTTCACAGAATTGGTGTGCTCTTTTCCCTGTCAGATGATGTGTGTGGCAGTGGCAGTGTTGCCCTATACATGAGCACCCCCTACTGACACATTCTGGTGACCCATTCCTATTACCGTAAGAAGGATTGATTTGAAATATCCCCTACTGTATTTTAGATCTATGCTTGCATATGTGATGTGTACTAACACAGTACCCACATTTACAAACTGCAATAGCATCTCAAGAACTTAGCTCAAGGCACTCTGTTGATATTCATCTCATCTTTTAAAATAGCAAGTAAAATGACAAAATTAAGTATTTCCCTGTGTTCAACATTTACAAAGTCAAGTAGATTAATTTATAACTGTATTAGTTTTCTATTGCTACTATAACAAGTTGTTGAAAACTCAAAGACTTCAAACACTTCAAATTTATTATCTTATAGGTAATACATGTAGGTCAGATGTCTGACAAGGGTCACACTGGGCTGAAATCCGGGTGTTGGCAAGGCTGTACTCCATTCTGGTGGCTCTGGGAGAGGAGCTGTTTGTTGTGTTTTGTTTTGCTTTGCTGTTTCCAGCTCCGACAGGATGCCCAAATTCCTTGGCTCATAGCCCCCTTCCTCCATCTGCAAAACCAGCAAAGGTGTACCTTTCTGTACCTCTCTCCCATCGTCACATCTTCTGACTCCCCTCCACCTCCTCCTACCATTTTTAAGAACCCTTGTGATGACATTATTTCTACCCAGAAAATCCAGGATAATCTTCCCGTTTTAACATAACCTAACCAGCAATCTTAATCCTCCTTTGCCATGGACCCTAATGTAGTCACAAATTCTGAGGCTTAGGATGTGGACGTTATTGGGGGGATCATTATTCTACTTGCCACAACACCAATAATTACTTCAGAAATACAAAAATAGCATTTGCTTAGAAATGTAGAAAATACATATCCTCATATTAACGTCTGAAAAATTTTGCCAAGTTTTCCGTATTTGTTCAAAGAAATGATAGGATTCCAATTTCTTAATAGAAATGTTTTCTTCACTTTAGAATGTACAAAAATGAAAATGGGTTGGAGGAGAGATAGTGAAGTCTTTTTTTTTTGGGGGGTACACCAGGTTCAATCAACTGTTTTTATACACATATCCCCATATTCCCTCCCTTCCTTGACGCCCCCCCCCTCGAGTCCCCCCCACCCTCCCTGCCCCAGTCCTCTAAGGCATCTTCCATCCTCGAGTTGGACTCCCTTTGTTATACAACAACTTCCCACTGACTATTTTACAGTTGGTAGTATATATATGTCTGTGCTACTCTCTCGCTTCTTCTCAGCTTCCCCTTCACCCCCCGCCCCCTCCCATACCTCGAGTTCTCCAGTCCATTCTCTGTATCTGCTTCCTTGTTCTTGTCACTGAGTTCATCAGTACCATTTTTAGATTCCGTATATGTGAGTTAGCATACAATATTTGTCCTTCTCTTTCTGACTTACTTCACTATGTATGACAGATTGTAGTTCTATCCACCTCATTACATATAGCTCCATCTCATCCCTTTTCATAGCTGAGTAATATTCCATTGTATATATATGCCACATCTTCTGTATCCATTCATTTGTTGATGGGCATTTAGGTTGCTTCCATGTCCTGGCTATTGTAAAGAGTGCTGCAATAAACATTATGGTACAAGTTTCTTTTGGGATTATGGTTTTCTTTGGGTATATGCCCAGGAGTGGGATTACTGGATCATATGGTAGTTCTATTTGTAGTTTTTTAAGGAACCTCCGAATTGTTTTCCATAGTGGCTGTACCAACTTACAGTCCCACCAACAGTGCAGGAGAGTTCCCTTTTCTCCACACCCTCTCCAACATTTGTGGTTTCCAGACTTTGTGATGATGGCCATTCTGATTGGTGTGAGGTGATACCTCATTGTGGCTTTGACTTGCATTACTCTGATGACGAGTGATGTGATGCATCTTTTCATGTGTGTGTTGGCCATCTGTATGTCTTCTTTGGAGAAATGTCTTTTTAGGTCTTCTGCCCATTTGTGGATTGGGTTATTTGCTTTTTTGGTATGAAGCTGCATGAGCTGCTTGTATATTTTGGAGGTTAATCCTTTGTCCGTTGTTTCATAGGCAATTATTTTTTCCCATTCTGAGGGTTGCCTTTTAGTCTTGTTTATGGTTTCTTTCGCTGTGCAAAAGCTTTTAAGTTTCATGAGGTCCCATTCATTTATTCTTGATTTTATTTCCATGATTCTAGGAGGTGGGTCAAAAAGGATCTTGCTTTGATGGATGTCATAGAGTGTTCTGCCTATGTTTTCCTCTAGGAGTTTGATAGTGTCTGGCCTTCCATGTAGGTCTTTAATCCATTTGGAGTTTATTTTTGTGTATGGTGTTAGGAAGTGTTCTAATTTCATTCTTTTACATGTTGCTGTCCAATTTTCCCAGCACCACTTATTGAAGAGGCTGTCTTTTTTCCATTGTATACTCGTGCCTCCTTTGTCAAAGATAAGGTGCCCATATGTGTTTGGGCTTACTTCTGAGTTCTCTATTCTATTCCATTGATCTTCCTTTCTATTTTTATGCCAGTACCATACTGTCTTGATCACTATGGCCTTGTAGTATAGTTTGAAGTCAGGAAGCCTGATTCCACCAACTCCATTTTTCCTTCTCAAGATTGCTTTGGCTATTCCGGGTCTTTTGCGTTTCCATACAAATCGTAAGATTTCTTGCTCTAGTTCTGTGAAAAATGCCATTGGTAATTTGATTGGGATTGCATTGAATCTGTAAATTGCTTTGGGTAGTACAGACATTTTCACGATGTTGATTCTTCCAATCCAGGAACATGGTATGTCCCTCCATCTGTTTGTGTCGTCTTTGATTTCTTTCATCAATGTCTTAAAGTTTTCTGCATGCAGATCTTTTGCCTCCTTAGGCAGGTTAATTCCCAGGTATTTTATTCTTTTTGTTGCAGTGGTGAATGGGAGAGTTTCCTTAATTTCTCTTTCTGCTCTTCCGTTGTTAGTGTATAGGAGTGCAAGAGATTTCTGTGCATTAATTTTGTATCCTGCTACTTTACTAAACTGTTCAATTAGTGCTAGCAGTTTTCTGGTAGAGTCTTTAGGGTTTTCTATATATAATATCATGTCATCTGCAAAGAGTGACAATTTTACTTCTTCTTTTCCAATTTGGATTCCTTTAATTTCTTTTTCTTCTCTGATTGCTGTGGCTAACACTTCCAAAACTATGTTGAATAACAGTGGTGAGAGTGGACACCCTTGTCTTGTTCCTGTTCTTAGAGGGAATTCTTCCAGTTTTTCTCCATTGAGAACAATGTTGGCTTTTGGTTTGTCATATATGGCTTTTATTATGTTGAGGTAATTTCCTTCTATGCCCATTTTCTGGAGAGCTTTTATCATAAATGGATGTTGAACTTTGTCAAAAGCTTTTTCTGCATCTATTGAAATGATCATATGGTTTTTATCCTTCAATTTGTTGATATGATGTATCACGTTGATTGATTTGCGTATATTGAAGAATCCTTGCATCCCTGGGATAAACCCCACTTGATCATGGTGTATGATTTTTTTAATGTGCTGTTGGAGTGTGTTAGCTAGTATTTTGTTGAGGATTTTTGCATCTATATTCATCAGTGATATTGGTCTGTAGTTTTCTTTTTTTGTGACATCTTTGCCTGGTTTTGGTATCAGGGTGATGGTAGCCTTGTAGAATGAGTTTGGGAGTGCTCCGCCTTCTGCAATATTTTGGAAGAGTTTGAGAAGGATAGGTGTTAACTCTTCTCGAAATGTTTGATAGAATTCGCCTGTGAACCCATCTGGTCCTGGGCTTTTGTGTGTTGGGAGATTTTTAATCACTGCCTCAATTTCTGTACTTGTGATTGGTCTGTTCATGGTTTCTATTTCTTCCTGGTTCAGTCTTGGAAGATTGTGTTTTTCTAAGAATGTATCCATTTCTTCCAGGTTTTCCAATTGATTGGCATATAGTTGCTTGTAGTAGTCTCTCATGATGTTTTGTATTTCTGAGGTGTCCGTTGTGACTTCTCCTTTTTCATTTCTAATTCTGTTGATTTGCATCTTCTCCTTTTTTTTCTTGATGAGTCTGGCTAATGGTTTATCAATTTTGTTAATCTTCTCAAAGAACCAGCTTTTAGTTTCATTTATTTTTCTTATGGTTTCTTTCCTTTCTTTTTCATTTATTTCTGCTTTGATCTTTATGATTTCTTTCCTTCTGCTCACTTTGGGGTTTCTTTGTTCTTCTTTCTCTAGTTGTTTGAGGTGTAAGGTTAGGTTGTTTATTCGATCATTTTCTTGTTTCTTAAGGTAGGACTGTATTGCTATAAACTTCCCTCTTAGAACTGCTTTTGCTGCATCCCATAGGTTTTGGGTTGTTGTGTTTTCATTGTCATTTGTTTCTAGATATTTTTTGATTTCCTCTTTGATTTCTGTAGTGATCCCTTGGTTGTTTAAGAGTGAATTGTTTAGCCTCCATGTGTTTGTATTTTTTGCAGTTTTTTTTCTGTAATTGATATCTAGTCTCATGGCGTTGTGGTCTGAGAAGATGCTTGATATGATTTCAATTTTCTTGAATTTGCTGAGGTTTGATTTGTGACCCAAGATGTGATCTATCCTGGAAAATGTTCCGTGTGCACTTGAGAAGAAAGTGTAGTCTGTCATTTTTGGATGGAATGTCCTATAAATATCAATGAAGTCGAGATGGTCTAATGTGTCATTTAAAGCTTGTGTGTCTTTATTGATTTTCTGTTTGGATGATCTGTCCATTGATGTAAGTGGGGTGTTCAAGTCTCCCACTATTATTGTGTTACTGTCGATGTCCCCTTTTATAGCTATTAGCATTTGCCTTATGTATTGAGGTGCTCCTATATTGGGGGCATAGATATTTACCATTGTGATATGTTCTTCTTGGATGGATCCCTTGATCATTATGTAGTGCCCTTCCTTGTCTCTTTTAATAGTCTTTACTTTCAAGTCTAATTTGTCTGATATGAGTATTGCTACTCCAGCTTTCTTTTGACTTCCATTTGCATGGAATATCTTTTTCCATCCCTTCACTTTCAGTCTATATGTATCCCTTGGTCTGAAGTGGGTTTCTTGTAGGCAGCATATACAAGGGTCTTGTTTTTGTATCCATTCAACCAGTCTGTGTCTTTTGGTTGGAGCATTTAATCCATTGACATTTAAAGTGATTATTGACATGTGTGTTCCAATGACCATTTTCTGAATTGTTTTGGGTTTGTATTTGTAGGTGTTTTCCTTTTCTTGTGTTTCCTACTTAGAGAAGTTCCTTTAGCACTTGTTGTAAGGCTGGTTTGGTGGTGCTGAATTCTCTTAACTTTTGCTTGTCTGGAAAGCTTTTGATTTCTCCCTCAAATCTGAATGAGATTCTTGCTGGGTAGAGTATTCTTGGCTGTAGGTTTCTCTCTTACAGGACTTTCAGGATATCCTGCCATTCCCTTCTGGCCTGCAGAGTTTCTGTAGAAAGGTCAGCTGTTATCCTTATGGGTTTTCCCTTATATGTTGTTTGTTGCTTTTCTCTTGCTGCTTTTAATATTTTTTCTTTGTGTTTAATTGTCGTTAGTTTGATTAATATGTGTCTTGGTGTATTTCTCCTTGGGTTTATTCTGTATGGGACTCTCTGTGCTTCTTGGACTTGGTTCATTATTTCCTTTCCCATGTTGGGGAAGTTTTCCACTAGAACCTCTTCAAATATTTTCTCAGACCCTTTCTTGTTTTCTTCTTCTTCTGGGATGCCTATAATTCGAATGTTGGTACGTTTAAGGTTATCACTGAGGTCTCTGAGGCTGTCTTCTAGTCTTTTTATTTTTTTTTCTTTTTCCTGCTCTGGGGCGTTTATTTCTCCCATTCTATCTTCCAACTCACTTATTCGTTCTTCTGCCTCAGTCATTCTGCTGGTTATAGCATCTAGAGTATTTTTAATTTCAATTATTTTGTTATCCATTGCTGTTTGTTTTTCTGAGTTCTTATGAACTGTTTCTTGTACTTTCTCTATTTTTTTATCGAGATTTTGTATCATTTTTACTATCATTACTCTAAATTCTTTTTCAGGCATTTTTCCTATTTCCTCTTCATTTATTTGGTCTTGTGGGTTTTTTTCCTGCTCCTTTGCCTGCATGGGGTTTCTTTGTTTCCTCATGGTTGTCCAAGCTTTTGGGGTTGCTTGTCCTGGTGATAGAGGTGTTTATAGAAGACTGTCCAAACCTCAGACTAATGTCCAAGTATTGGATTAAATGAATATTCAGTCTAGGTAACGCATACATGTATAAGACACACAATTATTGAATCCGTTAGGACATAAGGCTCTAGAAAGACCTGACAGAACCCCAGTGTGCTATCAGATATTCAAAGAGAAACCCAGCAGAAATTGACAACTGAAACAGAACAAATCAGAGACAAAAGCAAAAGCAAACAAACAACAAATAACACCCTACACATACAAACATCAATCCAGGGATATTTTGTAAGCTAGGATCAAATATAGAAATGAGCTGGAGTACCACCAGAGAGAATGGAGATTCTCAGAATGTAATTAGACAACTGTACTAAGAACTAAGATAAAGACAAAAGCCTAATATTAATACCAAGGCAGTGCATCATCTGGAGAATACAGCAAGGAGTCTGAGCAGACTGATAGTGTTGCTTATAAGTATGTTAAGATAAAATACACTTAAAATGGCTGGAAGAAAGGGGAACAGAAGAGTGTAATGTGGTTGGAAATATGCAAAGAAAAAGAAAGGAATAGAAGTGTATAAAAGAAAGGGATGAAAGGAAAGTATGAAAGATATTTTGTCCGTACTACCAAAAACTTAGCTAGATATAGAAGTATATAAAAAGGCAAAAAAAAAAAGAATAAAAAATATCCTTAAAAAATTATGTTGTAAAACTTGTAGGTCCCTTAGGGCTAAGATCGTATTTAATAAATCAAAAAAAAAAAAAAAAAAAAGAGAGAGAGAAAGAAAAAAAAAAAAAAAATCCAGAACTGATCCCAGAATGGACCAGTTCAATAGGTATTGATACTACTATTTCTGTGTCCTTAGCGTCTCAGCTGTAAGTGTCCTTCTCCTTGCCTTGGGTTTTTTTTTTTTTGCTTTATTCTGTGACCAGCAGAGGTTCCTTTATTCTTCGTCTGTAAGCCTCGGTGTGTGGGGAGGGAGAGGGTACAATAGTGGCTCCTCCTCCTGGGAGTGAGTGAGCAGTGGCACACTGTTGTTTCAGTCAGGCTTGGAGGTGCCTGTTGCAGAGGGCGCTGGTGGCTCAGGCGTACACAGAAAGTCTTAGAGTTGGTCCTCTCTCGGGGTTTTTTCTTTTTGATGCTGGTTTTTTTTTTTTCTCTCGGCAGCCTCCCTGCTGCTGGAGTTGCAAGGAGTTTTAATCTAGCCCCGCCCGAGTGCCTGAGGTTGCTTGTTATCCCTGAGCGCCTTAGGTGGCCCGCAGGGCGTCTCTCCACTGCCTGTTGCAGAGGCAACGAAAGAGAGGGAGAGGCTATGCTCGCGGCTCCTCCCCCCCGCCCGGGAGCCTGCAGCCTCCAGCCGCCATCATGGCCGGGCAGCTCTCAGGGACCGGCACTCCTCTCCGCGGACCTCCTCCCTCCTGTCCTCTCGGTCCGTCACCCTACCGGCAACAATGTTTCTCACCCTGAACCAGCTCTCCGGTTCCCACGCTCCCGCTCCTGGACCCTCCGTTCAGCCGCGGATCGATGTCTCGGTCCGGGAACGCTGAGCTGCGCTGCGGACCCTCCGTATGTTTCTCACTCCCTCCCGTCTGCCACAGCTCCGCCGCTTCACCCTCTTTGAGCCCTCGTAGATGCCTCCCTACCGGCTATGTCGGGCTCCCCGCAGCCCTTTCTGGTGTCCGAGGCCGTCTGCTTGTGTTCAGCTGGTTCTCTGTGGGAATGACTGCGTCCTTCCGTGCATTCCCAATGCATCTGTGGAGAGGGATGCACTCCACGTCTCTCTACTTCGCCGCCATCTTTTTCTCCCTCGATAGTGAAATCTTAAAGGAAAGGAAAGTGGAATGAGAAACTCTATCTCATTACAAATAAAATGTTCAGGATTTCTAAGTAAAAATACAGTTTAGGAATTTTACTTCACATGTAATACAAACCAAACATATTTTAAATAATTACATAAGTAAAACAATAATCTTATTTCTTTAGCTTTTATTGCCTTTTGAAATTTTGTGGTTGGGATCATATGAAAAAGTGGTAAAGAATAAACACATTAATCAGACTGTTTCTTTTTAATCTCTGCTTTATAATATACCAGTGGTATTAGGCAAATTCATAACCTCTCTTGGTGCTCAGATTTAACATCTGTAAAATGGAGACAATGATAGTAATGTTTATTTCAAAGGATTGGTATGATAATTAAATTCAATGATCCGTCAAGTGTAATTACTGTGAGAGGAGCATCTAGTAAGAAATTAGTCATCACAAAGATTATCATTTTTAACCCTAAGCAACCCCTAGATAAAAGCAGTACTCATCTTTAATAAGCATCAGTTTAAAGTTTGCAATATAAAGACTATGGATTCTTCCGATCTGCTTCAAAGAAAGAACACACATTTTAAAGTTTTTAACACATCAGTTGTGTTGGTAGACATCTACCAATCAATTCATGAAGCTTTCATGGCTGTTAGCCTATTTTTTTTCTTTCTTAAACCATTAAAGTGACAAAATAAAAATACTTCATGGATCAAATTGTACTCTGGTACGCACACAGTTAAGGACAGGGTCATTTTAGCTGAATAGTCACACTCAGAAAACTTAATGTGAGTTTTTTTTGTCCCCAAAGAGGCATATCTTAAGTGCAAAACCTTTTCGGAAACAAAAGGAACACTCCGACAAAATAGTGATTGATTCATTTTCCTAAATGCTTTTATTCTCCTTTTTATTTATTTACGGGAAGTACATACAAGATAACATAATTTTGATATCTTTAAGAAGACAGTTGAGTGCTTCTAACAGGCACTGTAAAAAACAATATACATAAAAAAAAAAAGCAAACAACAGCTAACAAGAAATCCACTGACTCATCCTTAAAGTATTATCTTAAGGAAGCGGGAATACATTTACATAACCAATTCAATAAATTTCAAATAAATCTAAACACCTATGCTAAGTTTATTGGGGAAACATGGATAGAAGCATCCCTTAGAGAATGGGAGTTGGAGGACTTTTCCAGAGGAGGGAACATAACTCTATGTCTTTAAGAACGAATGAATGCTATGAGGCAATAAAAGTCCAGCAGGGAGGACAGCAAGTGCTAAGACAGGGGAGAGTTGGCAAATCATGTTGTGTTCACGAAAGGAAGACTTAGATCTTTGATATGGACTGGATAGATGTGGTGAGCGGAACTGAGTAGGAATGAGGCAAGATTTGGGGCAAATTGATCTCAAGGACTTTGGTTTCCAGTTCGGCATCTAAGGAGCTGAGGAGTCATAACTCCATCCTAATGACAAGTAAAAAGCTAAACAGAAACCAAACATCTGCCAGAGAAATGAGGTGACAGAGAAAATTGCTATGAAGTTTGGAGAGATAAACAGCTAAGTACAAAGAATTCAACTTACCAGAACAGAAACCCACCTTGACTGGAGCCAGCACCCTGGTAAGAAAACCTGAACTGTGCTTAATAAATAGCTGGAGACTCAGTGTGAACAAGTCTGAGAGACACAAACTCCAGGGAGATTCACTTTTATAAACTTTTCCTCCAGGAGCTCTGCCAAGTTCTCATAGTGAACATCAGAGAAAAATCTCTTTGGTTTTCCAGCAGAGGGAGGGAGACAAATAACCGTTTTGAAATTCACCAGAATATTATGTTCTTCTTAACAAAGTCTGCTTTCAAGAGATACTGTTGTAACAGACTCTGAACCTACTAGGGTTTTATCAAATCCTAACTGACCTGATGGAAAAGAAGTACTCAATTTCAGTCCACTTTAACCTTTCATGTGGGAGAAAGAAAATACTCCATTCTAGCCCCCTCTAGCCATCCTATCTCATACACAAAGATGAAAAAAAAAAAAGAAAAGAAAAAAAGAAAATACTAAGGTGTACTTGTGAAGTTCATAGCCCGGGAGCAAACTTATTGAAAGACTGAGACCTAAACTTAGGACTGTAGAACTCTTCCTCTTTTCCTACCCCACACCTCACCACTATATTAGGAAAGGACTATTTACAGCTGTTCCTTTTACCCAAAACATCATGTCCACTTTTCAACAAAAAAAAATTACCAGGTGTTGTAAAAGGCAAAAAACATAGTTTGAAGAGAGAGAGCAATCTTCAGAACCAGATCCAGATATGGCAGTGATGTGGAAATTGTCAGACCATGAATTTAAAACAACGATGATCAACATGCTAAGAGCTCGTATTGTATTAATCAGGATACTCCATAGAAACAAAACTAATATGATATACATTTTTTCACAAGAGGGACCGAAGAGGTTTTATTGGCCCATGGCAAGATACAAAATGATTAATGATGATAACAACCCTATTCTATCAGCTAAGTGCCACTTGCATTATGATGCTATCCTGATGGCATCTCTGGGTTCACACTTTCTAATGGGCCGCCTGAAGAAATTAATCCCCTCAAATCAAGACCCAAGCAAAAAGGATTCCAGAAACCACTGGGGAGGAGAGTGACTCCTCACCTTTCTCAAATTGAAGACTGCAGAAAATAAAAGCAGTGCTTTATTGAGCTGTCGTCACCCTGGGAGCAGTGCTGCTGCGCATCGGCACTCCCGACCCCATGCGCACGCGCCCTCGGCCCCTCCTCGCAGTGCCCAGTCCGCCCACCTCGCTTTACAAAACAGTCCTGATAAGCCCTCTCTTATCAATGTGTGTGTCTGTGTATGGTGTGTGGGGAAGGAAACTCCGCAGGATGACTTGAGCTTCCAAACTAAATAAGAGGGAAACATATGTGCAAGGCAGGGTCTCTTGCATCTGGAGCAGGGTGTGGGGAATAAGATAGGCAAAATGGCAGTGACCAGGACCTAACAGGTTTCTCTTTTCTATTTCTTCCTCCTGCCTCTCTCCTTTAGGGCCAGATGGATTATGGCACCATTGGCCATGTTGTTATAAGCCAGCACATTGGAATCCTTGATGAAGGTGCCCTCATACTGCTGCTTTTGTTTCACAGTAGTATGACCATGACCTGTCTATCTGTCTGTCTATCTACCTATCTAGACACAGGTTGACTTATTATAGGAATTGGCTTGCACAATTATGGAGGCCAGGAAGTCCCAAGATCTGCCTTTGGCAAGTTAGAGAACTAGGAGACCCAGTGATGTAATTAAGTAGAGGATTGGGTGGTGTAAGTCCCAATGTGAGTCCAAAGGCCTGAGAACTGGGAGTCCAATAGTGTGTCTTGGTACGAGTCCAAAGGCCTAAGAACCAACACATCTGAGGGCAGGAGAAGATGCATGTCCCAGCTCAAGCATAAAGCTTTCACCTCGTTTTTGTTCTGTTCAAGCCCTCAACTGATTATATGATTATATACCTAATCACAATGGTAAGGATGATCTCATTTAGTGAGTCTACCAATTCAAATGCTAATCTCTTCCCCAAACACCCTGATAGACCACACCCGAAATAATGTTTTACCAGCTAACTGGGCATTCTCAGACCAATCAATTTGAAAATTAAACATCACAGAGCTCTAATGAAAGTAGACAACATGAAAGAACATGGGGACTAATGTAAGCACAGAGATGGAGTAATTAATGTTAAGAAAGAATAAAAAAAGAAGTGCTAGAGGCAAAAAACACTAACAGAAATGAAGAATGTCTTGATGAATTCATTAGTAGACTGCATATAGCTGAAGAAAGATTCTCCGAGCTTGAGAATATGCTGATAGAAAGTTTCATGCTGAAAAACAAAGAGAAAAAAGTTTGGGAAAAATGGAATAGAGTGTGTAATAACTGCTGAAAAACTATAAAAGGTGTAACATATGCACAATGGCAATATCAGAAAGAGAAGAAAGAAAGGAAGAAACAGAAGAAATATTTGATACAATTATGACAGAATTTTCCTAAATTAATGTCAGACATCAATCCACAGACCTAGAAACCTCAGAGAACACCAAGCAGGATAAATGCCAAATGAAAAACCCCAAAAACCAAAAAGAAGAAAGAAAAGGAAAAGAAAACTCCAAAACACATAGGCATGTCGTAGTTAAATTGCAGAAAATAAAAAATTAAAAAAATAAATTTTGACAGAACCAGGGGAAAAAACACCTTACCTATGGGGGAGTAAAGATAAAAACTATATCTAACTTCTTCTCAGAAACCAAGCAAATAAGAAGAGAGTGGGGTGAAATATTGAAAGTACTGAGAAAAGAAACCACCAACCTGGAACTCTGTATCCTGCAAATTATTTCTCAAAAGTGAAGAAGAAATAAAAATATTCTCAGACAAACAAAAATTGAGAAAATGTATTGCTAGTAAACCTATCTTGCAAGCAATGTTAAAAAGATTTTTCAGAGAGAAGGAACATGATATGGATCAGAAACTCATATATACATAAAGAAAAAACACTGTGAAAGGAATCAAATTTCTTATTCATAATCGGTATAATAGATAACAGTTTGTTCAAAATAATAATAAAAATTGTACACTCAATGATTATAGTTTATGTGTAAGTGAAATGAATGACAGCACTGAAAGATGAGATGTTAGGGAAGAATTAGGAACATTATATTATTATAAGGTACTTACACTATCCATGAAGTAGTAAAGTGTTATTTGAAGGTGGACTCAGACTGGTTGTAAATGTATATTGCAAACTCTAAGGAAACCACTAAAAAAGTAAAATAATAATAATTGGAGTACTAAGAAAGGAGATGAAGTAGAATCAAAGAAAATGCTCAGTTAAAACCAAAAAACACATAAAAAAAATAGAAGACAAAAGTAAGAAAAAACATATAGGCAACAAACAGTATAGGCAACAAAATCAGTAATAAATATGGTAGATAGTAATTCAACTATATAAATAATGTGAAGTCATAGATTGTAAAGACTGTCAAAAAACAAGACTCTACTATATGTTCTCTACAAAAAGCTTCACTCTGAATATAAAGACATATGCAGATTAAAAGTGAAGGGATGGAGCAATGCTAACGCTAATCAAAAGAAAGCAGGAATAGCTATGTTAATTTCAGACAGAGCAGGCTTCAGAGAAAGGAACTTATCAGGGATATAAAAGGAAATTGCAAAATTATAAAAAGGTCAATTCTCCAAAAAGACATAACAATCCTTAATGTCTGCATCTAATGACAGAGTGCCAAAACATGAGACATAAACTGATAGAAGTGAAGGAGAGATAGGTGAATCCACTTTTATAGTTGGAGACTTCAACAACTCTCTATCAGAAATGGGCAGATCCAACAGGCAAAAAAATCAATAAAGACATAGTTGAACTCAACAGCACTAGTATCAATTGGATATAATTGACAAATACAGACTTCTCCATCCATCAACAGCGTAATACACATTATTATGCATAATACACATTATTCTCAAGCTCACATGGAAAATTTATCAAGATAGATAACATTCTGGGCTGTAAGTTATACCTTAAAATTAAAAAAAAAATAGAAATCATAGAAAATCTGCTTTCAAACCACAATGGAGTTTAACTAGAAATCAATAACAGAAAGATAACTGGAACATCCCAAAATACATAGAAACAAAAGAACACCTCTAAATAACACAAGAGCAAAGAAGAAATCTCAAGAGAAATTTAAAAAATATTTTGAACAAAATGAAAATAAAAACACAACTTACTAAAATTTTGGTATGCAGTGAAAGCAGCGCTTAGAGAGAAATTTGTAGCATTAAATGCATATATTAGAAAAGAAAAATTAAAGGCTGGGATCAAGATGGTGGAGTAGGAAAATCCTGAGCTCACCTTTTCCTGTAGGCACACCAAAATTATAACTATTTGCAGAGCAACTATCTCTGAGAATGACCTGAAGGCTAGCAGTAAAGATTTTCCACAACTAAGGATATAAAGACAGAGCCACAGCAAAACAAGTAGGAGAGGCAGAGATGCAGTCTAATCAGAATCCACAACCCGGTTAGCAACCCACAAGTGGGAGAGTTATCACAACCTCAGAGGTCTTTCTGAGGAGTAAGGGGTCCAAGCACCATATTGGGCTCCCCAGCCCAGGGGTCCTGCACTTGAAGCTGAGCCACCACAACATCTGGCTTTGAAAACCAGTAGACTTATATTCCAGAGAACCAGAGGGCTACAGGAACCTGAGACTCCACTCCTAAAGGGTTCACACAAAATCTTGCATGCTCCAAGTCCCAGCACAGAGCAGCTGATTGAAAGATGCCTGGGTCAGACTGACTGGTGATCTCAAAGATCACCTGCTGGAAAAATAGGCAGCTGGGACTCTCCCTGGGGACTGAGATGCTGGCAGCTGCCATTTTTGTGATCCTCATTTTATTGTGCTGACACTGATGTTGGCAGGTACCATTTTGAATTTCTCCCTCCAGCCTAATAGCACCAGGGGTCAGCTCTGCCCACCGATATGCCTCAGCAGTCACAAGCCACAAGCTTTACAACCAGCCACACTGGGGGCCTGCCTTACCCACCAGTGCACCCAAAACAACCTCATGAGGCAAGGCTTTGCAGCAAGCCAGATCAGGGTCCAGGCTCACAATAAAGTAGATGTGCAGTAGTAAGCCTTGGCAAAAGAGAAGTGTGCACACCCCTCACATAGAGGACACTTTTGGAGCATCTAATTCTGGTGGCAGAGGGGAGCATGCTGCTGGATTCCATAGGACATGTTCTACATAAAGCCATTTCTCCAAGATTGAGAGAGATAACATGCAGTCTAATCACAGAAATATACAACATGGAAGAGCAAATTAAATCCATAGCAGGGACTTCCTTGGTGGTGCAGTGGTTAAGAATCTGCCTGCCAATGCAGGGAAGACAGGTTCAAGCACTGATTTGGGAAGATCCCACATGCCACAGAGCAACTCAGCCCGTGTGCCACAACTACTGAGCCTACATACCACAACCACTGAAGCCTGTGCACCTAGAGCCCATGCTCCACAACAAGAGAAGCCACTGCAATGAGAAGCCCACACACCACAACAAAGAGCAGCCCTTGCTTGCCACAACTAGAGAAAGCCCACACGCAGCAATGAAGACCTGATGCAGCCAATAAATAAATAATTTATTTAAAAAAATCCAAAGCAAGAAGAAGAAAGGAAATAATAAAAGAGCAGAGATCTGTGAATTGAAAACAATATTTTCTCAATAGAGAAAATCAACAAAGTCAAAAGCTGTTTGAAAAGACTAATAAAAATTGGTAAGTGTCTAACCAGGCTAACTAAGAAAAAAAAAAAAGGAAGATTTCAAGAACTTCAAAAGGATAATAAAAGAATACTGTGAAAAGCTCTATGCCCATAAATTCAATAACCTAGATGAAATGGACCAATTCCTTAAAATATTCTATCTGCCAAAACTTACAAAGAAGAAATAGACAGTCTAAATGGGCCTATATCTGCTAAAGAAAGTGTATCACTAATAGACAAACCTCCAAAGCAGAAAGCACCAGGCCCAGATGGGTTCACTGGTGACTTCCAATAAATGTTTAAGGAAAGAATTATACCAATTCTCTATAATTTTTTTCCAGAAAATAAAAGATGAGGGACTACTTCTTAAATCTATGAGGCCAGCATTATCCTCATGCCAAAATCAGACAAAGACATTACAGGAAAACAAAACTATAGATCAATATCTCTCATGAACATAAGTGGAAAAATTCTCAACAAAATATTAGTATATAAAAGCCAAAAAGGTATAAAAAAATTATACACCACAATCAAGTGAGATTCATCCCAGGTATTCAATGCTGATAATATGTGAAAATCATTTAATATAATCACATCAACAGGCAAAAGAAGAAAATTATATAATCATATCAAATGGAACCACAGACTGGGAGAAAATATTTACAGAGGATATATCTGATAAACAACACATATCAAAATATACAAATAACTCTTGAAATTCAACAATAAGAAAATAAACTGATTAAAAAATCAGCCAAAGACCTAACTAAACACCTCACCAAAGAAGATATACAGATAGCAAATAAGCATATGAAAACATGTTCAACATCATAGGTCATTAGAGAATTGCAAATTAAAGCAACAATGAGATATCACTACACATCCATTAGAATGACCAAAATGGTATGTCACTTTGGAAAATAGTTTGGGAATTTCTTAAAAACTAAACCTAATCCCACCATACAATCCAGTAATTGTGCTCCTTGGTACTAACCCAAAGAAACTAAAAGCTTATGCCCACACCAAAATGTGCATGTGGATATTTATAACAGTTTTATTCATAATTCCCCAAACTTGGAAGCAAGCAATATGTGCTTCAGTAGATGAATAGGTAAATAAATTATGTTACACCAAACAATGAAATATGATTCAGTACTAAAGATAAATGAGTTATGGAGCTGTGAAAAAGCATAAAGGAACCTTAAATGCATAGTATTAAGTGAAAAGAGCCAGTCTGAACAGCCTACATATTGTAAGATTCCAACTATATGACATTCTGTGAAAGTTAAAACAACAGTAAGAGTGAAAAGTTCAGTGGTTAGCAAAGGGTAGGGGAGAAAGAGGTTAAGGAAGAGGGATAGGCAAGAGGGAGAACAAGGAGTTTTAGGTCAGTGAAACTCAGCTGTATAATATTATGATGGTAGATACGTGATATTATACATCTGTTAAAGTGCAGAGAATGAACCTTCAAAAAGACACATGCACTCCAGTGTTCACTGCAGCACTATTTACAATAGCCAGGATGTGGAAGCAACCTAAATGTCCATCAATAGATGAATGGATAAAGAAGATGTGGTACCTATATACAATGGAATATTACTCAGCCATAAAAAAGGAACGAAACTGGGACATTTGTAGAGACATGGATGGAGCTAGAGACTAATACAGAGTGAAGTAAGTCAGAAAGAGAAAAACAAATATCATATCGTAATGCATATATGCGGAATCTGGAAAAATAGTATAGATCAACCAGTTTGCAAGGCAGAAAGAGAGACACAGATGTAGAGAACAAACATATGGACACCAAGGGTGGAAAGTGGGGGTGGGGTGTGGGGTAGGGTGAATTGGGAGTTTGGGATTGCCATATATCCATTACTGTTAAGAAAAAAAAATCAAATTGTACACTTTAAATATATGCAGTTTATTGTAAGTTAATTATATCTCAATAAAAGTTCTTTAAAAAAAAAGAATGTACCCTAATGTAGACTATGGACTCTGGGTAATAATATGTCAATGTAGGTCCATTTTTTTTTGCAGTAGATATACCACTCTAGTGCAGGATGTCAGTAATTGGGGAGGTTGTGCACACTTGGGAATAAGGGGTATATAGTAACTCTGAATTTTCACTCAATATTGCTCTGAACCTGAAACTGTTCTAAAAATACAGTAAACTTGAAAAAAAAAAAAACCTCTTTGTCAAGGTGCATATTTAATGTTCATATTGGGCAATTAGAAATCATTATCATTTATTTGTATATAAAAAACATGAATTCCTCCAAATCTACTGCAAAGAAAGAACGTGTATTTTTAAATTGTTAACACACCAGATGGTCAGTAACCACATACCAACCAATCTCATAAATCTTCTTGGTTGTCTGCCTTTGTAACATTATAATATTGTGGTATTATGTGACAAACATTCTTTCAGTATAAAGAAAAGATCAGTGTCTTACTAGACACATAATTTATCTAATTTTTAGAACTATTAATCTTGTTCTATTTCTTGTCCATAGATTACCATGTAATCAAAGGCCATTGTTAAAATTATTAGATTAGTTGAGAAGAGAGCTTGTCAAAATAAGTGAGGCCACTGGGCATTATTTCCAGAAATAGAGAAAATATATTTTTCTTCTTTTGTTTAGTATTACCACTTTTAAAGACAAAAAATAGATTTTTCTCCTTGTTACTCATGCTAGTTTCTACTCTACTTTTGGCTAAGAGAGAGATCTGACAAAGTGGTAACCTTACAATTCTCCAGCTGTATTGAATCTTAGTTTTCAATGGAAAGAACAATCTAACAATCAAATATACGAACTCTCCTCTTTGCCATATCTCCAAATAGAAATTCTGTTCATTCATTTAGTTCTTAACATTCTTTTTTAGCACTGAGTGTAAGTACAGCACATTTCAAGTCCTACAGAAATTTCAAGACAAATATGGTCTATGCCATTGGTTGTAGTATATTATGGGCACTGAGTAATTAGAACAGATATTCAACCAATCAAAGCAAATTTTGACTGGTATTCTATATAGTTCTTCCCATAAGGAGTTTACAGTGCAATAGCGGAAGAGAGAGGTACATAAACGGATATAGTATAAGGCAAAAACCTTGCAGTCCAAATAATGGCATATACAAAAATAAGCAGGAGCAGAGAAGGCAGGAAATGTTTAGAGAAAAAGCAGCACTTGAGCTGAAAGTTTAAAAAAAGAAAGAAAAGAAAAACACTTTAAGAAAACATAACACAAATGCTAAACATGTATGGCTTTTATATATTAAAGACAGAAATAAACTTTTATACATAGCCTGAAAATGGCTGGTTACTGGGTGTATTAAAAAAAAAGTGAAGAAATATGCCAGCCTGTTCGAAATGTGCCTTAAGAACCAGAGTAATTGCTCTCTACCAATTCAGGTTCAGTAGTTCTAAAAAGTTTTAAATCTATAGTTTCAAGGAAAGAAGATTATTTATATTCATAAACAGAGTATATTCCAATAATAAATATATTGATCAGGATTGATTAGCATATGCTACCATGTTTAACACTGACATTTTCTATTTCACTTACTCAAAATCTGCTCTGATCCAGGTGGATCATCAGGACAGTTCAGTGATCCAGTTGGCTTATATCATGTGGTCCCATTATTTCAACAAACAGGTTACTGGAAATGGTGACAGCAAAGAGAGGTGGAAAGCCGTGCAGGGCTTGTCCTCACAGTGATCCTTAGGAAACACATTCCACTTCTACTCACAATCCATTGGCCAGACCTAGTTACAAAACGTAACATGATTGACCATGGCTTCAAGGGGGCTGGTAGGCATGCCTCGGAAGGGGAGGAGAACCAGATATTGGTGATGACTAGTAATGTCTATCACAGAAATACATTCATCACATCTGCCTTGACAAGTACACTTGGAGAGGGAGCTTATCTGTAATCAAATGTGTGCCGGATTGGGGAATTCATGACTGAACAAATCACCGACAGAAACGCACATATTCACCTAAAAGTATCTCTGTCAGATTATGAAAGCTCCAGTTACACAGCAGGGGAATCCCTCAGGATATGCAAACATACGAGTCCTTGAAGTGCACTTGAAGCTTAAGGCTCTTTGGCATAAAAATGGAGTCATATGGAGGACAAATATATTGTATTATGATTGAGGAACTTTGTGTTCATATTTCCGGCTCTGCCATTAAGTCTTCTTGTGATTCTGGAAAAAAAATCACTTAATTTTTCTGGATCACAGTTTTTTAGCCTAAAGAATGCTCAGTAAAAGGATCACCAGAATTTTTCTATCTCAAACATACTAATTTTGCATGACATGATATATTTTATATGGTCTTACTTAATTTCTACTTATGACACCATCACAAATGAAAGAGGTGATTATAAGAATAAGCTAATTGTGACAAATACTAAAAATTACTCTTCAAGCTTTCCTTCTGATTTGTTATGTGACTTTTAATAGTGAAAGCACTTTATCAAGAGATCCTTCTTATACTATGAAAATTAAGTCGAGCTAGAGGTGGAGCCTAGATGAAAGAACTTTGTTCAAAATGTTATTTGGTATAAAATCTATTACAATGTAGGTGTTTCAATAGTTATTCTTAGGTATTTGTATATGTGGGGAAAGCATTGATAAACTTTAGAAAGCATTCCTTTTAAATAACAGCCATGCTACTTTATTGTAGAGTTTATTGTAAGTTCTTAAAACATTCTAAAATCTTCATAAGAAATCTTATTTTATACATGCTAAGTAATATGTTGTTATTAATGCATCACCTACCAGTACATTTCTTTTCAATACAGCATTTCGGGATCAGATAGCTCATTTAACATACCGCATTTATTTTTTCAGACTAAGGGTAGAAAAGAAAAGACATGCCCAAAAATACAACCCTTTTATGTTAGGAGGAGAAACACGCCTTCGAACTTAAAATGATACCTAAGAAAGGGTATTATTTATAGAAGCTAGAATATGAGAGGAAATGGCAGGAGATGTCAAGATTGATTGAAACACTCAACCTTGACAGCTCTGAAATTTGCAGGTTGAATACCTGCCACAATTGGTGAATGATCCTCTGTATTCTTAAACTGCTTGGACTAGCTAGCATTGTGATAGGAATGGATGAGAAAAGCCAAGAAACTATCAGCCACATACTTGGTTCATTTCATTCCTAACACTTACACTAATATATATTATCCTGCAATTTAAAAAAGGCTAGAAAATTGTATATTGATGTTGATCAGATTTTTCATCCTTAGTGACTGTTCTTTATGTTACATGTTAAAGAATTTCAAAATGTAAACACTTTCAAGGAATTTTTTTTTGACTGAGGTGCTCACTTCTAACTTAAGTGATCTGTATATGAATATATATTATTTTATTAAATGTATGTATTTACCTGCTATTGCACATCTACTTGTATATAGAGTGTGTCTGTGTGTGTGTATGTGTGTGCATAATAGTTAAATATTCACACAATGTATGCTAGTGAGGAATCTATGGCAGTTGTATTAAATAAGGTTGACTGAACTACAGAATGCTCTAAATAACCAGGCAAGAAAATAATAAATGAATATTGCTAAAAGAAAAGGCACAGAAGACAGGCTCTCTTGGCTAATACAAGGTAACAAGGACTAATTATACCTTGCCAATGGGGATTTTGCAAGAGTCAGAATAACATTAGAACAGAAATAAAATTGCTTGATTTTAGTTAAATCAAACAAAATAAATGGTAAGCCAGGGAGACTCTCCCATTGATGTAGAGAGATTCATTTTAGTTTAGCAAAATCCAAATCCCTGTGTCCCTACCCAACATTTATATTCTTTAAACACAAGCACACATGCACACACACACACACAGTGTCTCAATTATAGAAACATCTAATTATAGTGATTTTAGTTAAAATACTGTCCTAGGGTATACAAATCTACTAATATTAGAATTAATTTAATTGTTTATTTTCTTATAAGATAATGCTAAAAAATACAGATTTCATGGCACCGGACGTCTTAACTGTTCTTAAGATTACAAATGATGACTTTGTAAAAACCAGACATTTTGTTGAAGAAAATTGATAAATTACAAGTCCCTAAGCAATTCTTCCTAAAGAAACAATAGCTCTAAAAAAATGAACAAAAGATTTAGTCTTTGTGAACAAGTAGCAATATTCTCCATCTTTCCTCACAGTTGTTTTCCAGAATGGAGAGAAAGTGGAATGTTCACTTAAAAATATAATTTCATGAAAACACGTTGCTTTTCCTATAACATTGGGACATAAAAAATGTGTTCAAATACATTCATTTAATTTGTTTAAATAAATGTTAGTAAATGGGTCAACGTCACTTAAATATCAAGTTTAACAATTCTAAGAAATAGATTCTGATTACACCACTACCACCACCACCACCATAACCAAATAAATGCCCTGATCTAGTCCAACAATATAATTCACCTCTTCTACTTAAACCAGACATGGAGAAAAAACTGATAAGTTGATAAAGAAAAATGCTTAAGTACCTTTCTTCAGGGATAATGTACCCTTTCTATTTCCATGCACTATACATTCTTTCTTTGATATCTGTTCATCACTTCATCTTCATGTAACTGCAGTTCTGCCAACCCAATCATTCCCAGCCCAGCCAACCCCAACTGGGGTAGCCTTCATTGATTGTGATTTTGTCATTCTAGTCTATTCTCTTTTTAATAAATTAATTAATTTATTTATTTGCTGTTTGTTGCAGCATGCTGGATTTCTCTAGTTGCAGATAGTGGGGGCTACTCTTCATTGTGGTATGCAGGCTTCTCAGTGTGGTGGCTTCTCTTGTTGTGGAGCATAGGCTCTAGGCACGCAGGCTTCAGTAGTTGCAGCACGTGGGCTCAGTAGTTGCAGTACGTGGGCTCAGTAGTTGTGGCATGTAGGCTTAGTTATTCTGCAGCATGTGGGATCTTCCTGGACTAGGGCTTGAACCCATGTCCCCTGTATTGGCAGGCGGATTCTTAACCACTGTGCCACCAGGGAAGTCCCCAAATCCATTCTTTATCACACTTCAATGTCAGCACTCTCCTTGCACAGGGCAGCAAGGGCTTATATAACTCAATAATTGCAACTTTAGAGCCAATTACAATATTTGCCAAATACCAAACTCTTGAAGGTCTTTTGAATAAATGGAAAAATAATGTATTAATGTAATTCCTCCAGATTGTATAACATTTGTTGGAAACAGTTAATGACTGAAGTTAACTTTCTATATACAAATTATATTTAAATATTTCTGTGTAGTCTAAAAGATAGCCAATTGCTGGTATAGTCTGTCAGAGAGGTTAAAAAAAAGAGGAAATTAGCTAAAAAGTAAATATGTGCAATATATCTAGAAATGTCTTTGTGAGAAGAGATATATTAGCTTTTTGTTTTACACAAGTTAAGCCTCAGTCTATTTTTTTAAATGACCTAAATATGAAAGAATAATGGTATAGTAGAAAAAGCATGCTATTTGTAGCTAGTTGACTTGATTAGATTTGCTAGTTTGTTGCTGTGTGACCATGGAGAAGTTACATACACTCTGAGGCTCAATTACTTGGTGGGCAAACAGGTGTCTAATTAATAAGGTTTTAATTGAGAAAGTGCTATAACACAGTGCTCATATTTGGAATGCACTTAGCAAGATTTGGTCTCCCTATTAAGTTATCAAGTCCTGCTTTCCCTCAGAAGAGAATTCATTTATTCATTTAACTTCCAAAGTCAAATGTGAGATAAAATCACAATCCAATCAAGGAGTAAGCAAAAACGTGAGATTTAGTAACACCTCTGTCACTTGATGGATGCACACTACTCAGAAAATATCTTAAAGCTCTAGCTTCAAATTTCATTTAAATTAAAGACAAAATATGCAACCTACCTATCTCACAAGGATGCCCTGAGGATCAAATTAGAAAGGAGATGAGTGACTTGTAAATTATATTAGTATTCAATGCAAATTAGATTAAAACTGAAGGCATGACAATATAAAACTAAAGTTGAAAGAGAAGTGGAAAATAAGACTTTACTTATCTTTCTGTGACCTTTCTGTTAAAATTTGTCATATTCCTCATTTTATTAAACCAACGTTTATTTGAAACAACAAGCATATTTTTAAACCTGCAAAAATCACAGAATATTTAATCAGACAATTATAAGTTGAACATGCAGATTATTCTGTAACTAGGAAGACTGGAGATATAAATGTAGACATTTGAGGCACAACAGTTTTGAAGTTTTCCACATGAGCAAAGGATGAAGCTTTGATCACCTCAAAATCAAGACAGAGACTTAAAGTAACAGAGGAATAAATTGGAATGAGGTGTACAAACTAGATACCTCCAAAAGCTGCTAGTCCCAGACCCACAAAGAGTAACTGACTTGTAAGTCCTTGGCAGAAGAGGTAAGATTTGTATCCAATACAGGAAGTGTTCTAAAAATCAGTGACACTGGGTATTGAATTTGGGGGCAGAAATGCAACAGGTGGAACAAAGCATTGGTGAGGGCAGATAACTCTTGAGACAGAAGTGAGTTGGGGAGCAACTCCTCTCTGTGAGAGGCCCTTCATTAATGAAGAAGAATAGGAGAAGCAGAATGGAGCTTTGAGGAAGAAAAAATGGCAGAAGGCATCACCTTATGGGTGAACTGCAGGGAAATCGAGGAGCTATATGTATACATAGCTAGCTTTTCACAGGAAAGGGGTGTTGGATTTCACATGCATGGAGATGTTCCTGTGAAAAGGAAAAGTATCCCTAAGTATGGAAGGAATATGCCACTTTTTATTAAAAACTATTAAAATATGGAATGATCAGGAGATTCTCATAATCATTTCCATCACAGATTATGGCATTTCTAATAAACATCTATAGAATTTGCTCATTTTTTAATCATCTTGTTTTGTTGCAGTCATTCTTTTATTGTGAATTTATATTAGAACAAATTATTCAAAAGATAGCAACTGTATTACATCTGTGTCAAGGAAAGTAGCCATATACCTGAGATTAAGTTTGCCATGGAGATAGAAGTTCTTTTAATCTCTGAACATACAAAATCTCTCATGTATTTAATTCCTTGACCAATTACTGTTATTACTTATTGATTCATTTTATTAAAGACACTGAAACTTCAAAATTTCTCAAGACTTTAAGACCATTGAAATCCCAATTTATTAGTCATGATAGAAAGAATGAGGAAAGATTTGGTCACTTTCTCCAAAAATATATATTTTGTGACATCACTCTTTAATTTTCCTTGAATAAACTTCTAGTTCCTTGAAGAATTCTTAATCATAAGGTTTTTGTGCAAGTTTTAAATGCAGATATTTTCATACAATATAACAAAAAGAATTTACAAATTATTTATATTCATACATGCACAACTAGAATGTATACAGAGTTATTTTTATGGAGGTGATTTTTAAAATATTAATGACTTTAAAAATAAGGTATAGATGCTTACCTAAATAAGTACTCAACTGAGAAAATCATTAACACTTTTAACCAAAATGAAAACAAAAATTGATACTTTGTGGCTTAAGGAATAGATTTTTGTCACTGTTATTTTAGTAAGGATAAATCAGAATAATAGGCAGCAAAAATAACTCATCTTTACACAAAGTAATAATTGCTTCTCAATTATCTTCATTGTTCTTTATAAATGCCAAATTTCTCCATAGACTAGTAAAACTGTACTGCAAACGACTGACATACTGAATATAGTGCTTATCCGAGTAATATGTCTTGCAAAGATACATTTTGAGTTATTTTAAGTCATATTAACCCAAAAGACTAAAATTAATAATCTTCTATATTATGTGTTAGCCTTAAAAGCCAAACCTCAAAACAAAAATGTTACTATGGAAATATAAAGGACAAGCAGCTTTCATCTTAACGCCTTCTGTATCTGATGGTAAGTAGAAAATTCTATTTTCCTGTCTGTATTCCTAAGATTTTTACAAACAATCATCGAGGAGTCTGACTCCATTTTTTGATGTCTGACTGCTGACAACTTTAAGCTTCCCTCTGCCTCTTCTTTTTGTGTCCCACATCTGATCAAGCTGATAAAAAGACCTGGGTGCTATTTCTCTAGCATAAGTCATGTATTCAAATTACACAAGTCCTTTCCTGTATGAGCTTTTATCCTGGCCCTATCCTAACCATAAGAAAAACCTAAGCCACTGTCTTCTGCTTGCTTTTCCAAACCATTTTGGACCTGCTTAAGAGACTTGTCATGTTCTGCCAGAGACCTCAATTACATTTATCACATTAATTTGTTTTTAGGACATGAATTGTGGAGAAACTGGAGATTGAAAAGGTAGTTAAGAATGATCTTAATTCTCAAATAATCAATGGCCTGTTGAGGTCTGTGAGGTCAATGGTAGGTGATCATATAATTAAAATAGAGAACAAAATTCTACAGTAGGGATAAACACAAAGGAAGCTCCTAAGTGTGAGGAAAAAAAAAGGTAGAAATGCTTAAATGAGCCTTTGAGGTTAGAAAAGACTTCCTGGATGAATGACTTAAGTTTTAAAGGATGAATGAGTCAGCCATATAAAGAATTACTATAGCATTATTGCAGGAAAATGGAATATTAAGGAAAAAAATTATGGAGGCTTTGTCTGGAGAAGCAAATTCTAGATTCTCTTCATTGCAAGTAATTTATCATGGCTAGAAAGTCTATTTTAAGGTAAAAATGGTGATAGATGAGGCCATTTAATAGGGACCAGAATGAATAATCTTGTAAGGTTTTCTTTAGAGTTTAGATATTACAACTATTCTTAATTTCAATATTATTCCATAAATTACACAATAATGACTCCATCACACTCTCTATGTCGTTTACAGTGCCCAAAACATTTCTAACAGTTATTTGCCTGTATTTCAGGAAAAAATGTATAAGTAGCTAAATTTTTTTTACTCAATGTGTTATAATACAACTAAAAATAACAAGAATAATTGCCAGGCAGCCAATTAGACCAATTCCGATATGATTTATGGCTATGCACATTAAAATGTGTTTTGTTGCTATTTTTGACTGCTATCTATCTTCATCAGCAAGATGGATCCAGCATTATCTTTCCCATCCCTTAGTCAGAAGAAGCAAAAATATTGTGGTCTAAACTTCATCTACTTACCCATGTCTGGTCCTCCTCTCCTCTTAGTTATATACCCCTTTGTAGTTAATCACAGCCATATGACTTGCTGTGTTCAATGATATGGAGGTAGACGTGATGTGTGCCTTTTTCAATATGTGCCTTTTCCTGACAAGGAGACCTAGGTTGTTCTACACTCCTCTCAATAGTGTAGCTAATGGGTGATGTAGCCTCCCTGAGACTAACTGCTAAATTGTTGCAATATGGATGCTTGACCAGAAGGCCCACAGAAGGCTTACAATAAGTTAGAAAAACTCATTAACCCACTGAGATTTCAGTTGTAAACGAGATTTCAGAGTTTGTTATATTAGCATAACTTGCAATGAAATGATTAATCAATATAATTTGTGAAAATATCTAAATACATAAATAGATAAAATGTAATAATTAGCAATAAGAAAAACAAATAATAATGAAGACATGATAACAATACTGGTGATAACATCTAAAATTTATGCAGATGACCATTTCTTCATTAATTTATTCCTAATTTCAAGAAACATTTACTTCATTTCTATTATACATAAGCACTGTATTCAGACTATATCACTTGTTGAGGTCTCGGTGGTAAACAGTAAAGAAAAATCTTTTCCTCTAGGTTGCTCTAGTCTGTTTCATGAAGGACTCATAAGAGAGATTTAAAAATTTGCTGCAGGATTTAAAAAAAGAGGAAACATTTATATTCACACTATCAGATAAAAGCTCTTGAATGGGATGACATTTGGTCTACACCAGGCTTTTAATATTATCTACATACCAAACTTCTGAACCTATCCCTTTAGAAAGGATTGATCATAGGAAATAGGTCTAATTATTGGATATCACTCTCCGGTCATCCTCCTAGTCCTCCTCCTGTCTGTATGTAACCTTCTGATGCAAATTTTATTAAAATTAGATGGTAATATATAAAACATCATTATTCATTTTTCCTAAACATCTACTTACATAGATCCATCATTTCAGGTGCCAGCTTAAATGGCAGTTCTTCATAATACCTACATTTACCACCTTTATTTTCTTCTTCAAACTCATAACTGACACATTACATTGGATTTTTAAATATATGTTTACTGTCTACCTCTTCCACTTGAATATAAACTCTGTGAAGTTATGTAGTTTATATGGTACCATATCTCCAGCTCTAGATCAGTCCTTGCTGTGTAGTATTTGAGTAAATTAATAACAAAAGAATGATAAATATCTGTAATGAATATTTTGGAGACTTTTTCTTGAAGATTAAAATTATATCATTCTCTACCTGCAGTGACTAATGTTGTATTCCTACAGGATACATTTTTCTTTTCCTTTTCAAACATGAGAATAGATTAGAAGTGAAATATATAACGATTTTGATGGCTAACATCTCAATAAGTAATTACAACATATTTATTTTCAATATTCTTCTATATTTCATGTGAATGGAAAGATATAAATGGGTAAATTGGTGGGATTTTTTTTCCCATTGAGACCTTTGCAACCCTAAATCAAATAAAAGCAGTATATTTCTGTGTAGTTTTAAAACACAGCTGGAACTCTTTACTCTCTAGAGAAGTTTTGATTACAGATAGTAAACTTTGCTTCTCCTTTCCAGCCTACTATATAAAACAGAGGAATGACATTTATGAAGTGAGGCAGGGAAGTGAGTAGGTGCAGAGAAAAATGATAGCATTGGTGTTACATTGTTTAACTTGCTATAAGTCTAAATATAATATAAATTAATTGGATGAACTTAAGATAAAATTGAATATTTAATCATTTCTTCTACATCTTTAATTTTCTATTAGGTGCATGTAAGAATATGACTTAGGGGGAAATTAATTCTCTATCATTTAAGCCCTTTGGTTTGAATGCAATAGCAGTCTATTTACATTATCTAAGATCTAATATATCCTCTTTACAGATACTGAAAGAACTAGAAAAATATATTATTCTCTCATCAGGTTTCACAGAGAATTAGGAAATCTAGACACAAGGTAACTCTACTAGACCAATGGTAGCTCTAGTAGTATATACGGAATAGTCGTTCATTCCCTCATCAGGTATCGATCTTGACTAGAACTTCTGATCTCTATTTGTCTTGATACTTATTTTCTTCCTACTCCATTAATCATTAATTATAATTTATTTCTTCTATCCAAAACTTTTACTTACTCATGGCTTCTGATTTTATGCACTGACAACACCAAATGCTGGAGAAGATGAGGAGCAACAGCAATTCTCATTCATTGCTGTGGGAATGTAAAGTGGTACATTTTACAAGGCAGTTTGCAGTATTTTACAAAACTTTGCAAGATAGTTGGCAATATTTTACAAAACTAAACATACTCTTACTATAAGATCTAGAAATCACATTCCTTGATACTTCCCCAAAGGAGTTGAAAATTTATTTCCACAGGAAAACCCACACATGGATGTTTACAGCAACTTTCTTCCTAATTGTCAAAGCTGGGGCACAACCAAGATAATTTTCAGTAGGTGAATGGATAAATACTTTGTAGCATATCCAGATAGTAGATTATAATTCAGCACTGAAAAAAATAAGCTTTTAAGCCATGAAAACACATGGAGGAAATTTACATGCATATTACTAAATGAAGGAACTCAATCTGAATAGGCTTCCTACTATATATTTCTAACTATTTGACATTCTGGAAAAGATAAAACTATGGTTTTATAGATGGTAAAAAAGATCAATGGTTGTTAAGAGTTGCTGAGGGGTGAGGGATGAATAGGTGGTGCACAGAGGATATTTAGGTCAGTGAAAATACTTCATATAATACTGTAATGATAGATATATGTCATTGCATATTTGACCAAACCCAGAGAATTTGCTACATCCAAAGTGAATTCAAAAGTAGACTATGGACTCTGGATGTTTCTGACTTAGTATAAGTTCATCAATTGCAAGAAATGTGTTCTCTGGTGAGGAATGTTGGTCATGAGGGAGACTATGCATGTGTGAGGGCATGGAATATATGGATAATCTCTAACTTTCACTCAATTTTGCTGTGAATCTAAAACTCCTCTAAAAATTAAACTTAAGGGACTTCCCTTGTGGAGCAGTGGTTAAGACTTGCTCTCCCAAAGCAGGCAGCCCTGGTTTAATCCCTGGTCAGGGAACTAGATCCCACATGCATGCTGCAACTAAGAGTTTGCATGCCACAGCTAAGGAGCCTTCCTGCCGCAACTAAGACCTGGCACAACCAAATAAGTAAGTAAATAAATAAATACATACATATTTTTTAAAAATTAAAATTAAAAATAAAATAAATCATCTAGAATAATGCAAATAAAATAATAATAATTTTCTTATGAATGACTAAGTAATCAGAAGGGGAACATGAATAGATGCAATCTTTATTTTGTAAAATTTCAGTAGAGTCCATTACGTTTTCTCTTGATGGTAGCATTTCCACAGCTAAAGTGAGTCTTGGGCAGGCATTTATTTTGAGTTAGCTAGAATTTTCAGAGGCTGTATATTATTGTATTGGGAATAAATGTGTGTATTGTAAGTTGAGTGAAGGAGAATTTATTTGTAATGTAAAATGGTGCATGGAGAACAATTTGAACTTCAAATACCTTGAGTTTTTCGAGTTTTAGAAAAGTGCTACCCAAGTTTTACATTAAGGGCTGACATTATTAGAATGAAATTCTATATAGAATGTAAAGTTGTTTTATTCTACATTAGATAGCATTTGTCCTGCTTACATTCTTCTCATTTTTTTCCTATACATCACATACTTTTATTTCACTTTCTGTCAGTGTGATGGTAGGCAAGTTGCAAAACCTATCTCAACTTGGGATTCCTGATCTCTAAAATTAGTTTAGTTTTGATTGCAAAGGTTTTAGAAGAGTACCTGACAAATATTAGGATCTTAATCAATGTTATTATTACTAATGGCATTATTATTATTATTATTATTATTGTCTTTGCTTCACATTATGGTAAAACTAGAATCTGCTTTAAAAAATGCCTAAATCACACACATAAAATATTCAAAATTCAAATAAGTAAGGAAAAAAGTAAGAAAATTTCAGTAAGTCTGTTAGAATCTCTGCGTGAAACATAGGATGATCAGATTGGGTTATTTCAGAAGAGTTAATGGAGAGAATGTTGACACAGGAGCAGGCAACATGTAGAGAACCCCTAGTAACGGGTTTCTACATGCAGGCCTAAAGAGTCAAAGGAAAAAGTAGTTACTGGAGCTTAGGGAGAGAGAGAGCTGTGTGGAGAGGCTGCTCAACAGGAACTGATTTTACTCACATAAAAGAGTACATGAAGTCCACAGTAAACCCACAGAGAGGAAGACGGGGAATGAATAATCAGACTCATTCACATCCCTTGCTCTGATTTCCTGCTAGTATTCCTTATGATTGAAACCAAATTTTACACAAAATACAATGAAACCCTCAGTTTTCTGGAAGCAGCAACAGGTGGAGGCAATTATTGAGCTGATCCTAAGAGACTAATAGATGTTATTCAGTATCTATGTTTTAAAGTAATTATCTGATTAATACAGTTCTGAAATATCATCTTTTATTATATAAAATACTAGATAAATACTAATGACTAAAATTGAATGTTTAATAAATTAGACAGAACCAGGTAAATGTATTATATGTTGCTATTATATAAGGAAAACATGTTTTAGATTGGGGGAAATGATGTTTTAATGACATCTATGCATAAATATTAGCAGATGTGTTTGCTTGTATTAGCAAAAATTTTTACTTTAATGGCTTTGAATATCTATAGACTATTTCTCTTTTCAAAGCTTATCTTTTTTAAGGTGAATCAAATGTTGTATTTAGAATTAATTATTCAATATTCACCAGATAATAATGTTTACTATCATTATTGAAATGCATGGTAAATAGTATTTCTATAGTTATTCGTCAATATTATTTTACACTATTATTTAGATTTCAAAGACTTCTTCTTTTTTTTTTTTTTTTTTTTTTTTTTTTTTTTGGCACACGGGCTTAGTTGCTCCGCGGCATGTGGGATCTTCCTGGAGCTAGGATCGAACCCGTGACCTCTGCATGGGCAGGCGGATTCTTAACCACTGCGCCACCCAGGAAGCCCTCAAAGACTTCTTCTGTTTAAAAAACAATATTTTGAAAAAAAATGGTACTGATGAATTTAGGGGCAGGACAAGAATAAAGATGCAGACATAGAGAATGGTCTTGAGGACACAGCAGGGAAGGGGAAGCTGGGATGAAGTAAGAGAGTAGCATAGACATATATACACTACCAAATGTAAAATAGGTGGCTAGTGGGAAGCAGCTGGATAACAAAGGGAGATCAACTCATTGCTTGTTGATGACCTAGAGGGGTGAGATAGGGAGGAGGGGAGGGAGGCTCAATAGGGAGGGGATATGGGGATATATGTGTAAATACAACCAATTTGCTTTGTTGTACAGTGGAAACTGCACAACATTGTAAAACATTTATACTCCAATAAAGATCTGAGGGAAAAAAACAAAAACAAAAACAATATTTTGCTTTCTGCACATTTCTAATTATTTTTAATTATAATATCAAATTATAAAATTCATGTTCATTTTTCAAATGATACTTCAAATAAAAATTTTGTAGATGAAAAAGTAAGCTTACAATGTTAAATGTTATTAATGAAACTGATCAAACTAACAATCAATGCAGGTAAATAAGGTACAGATAGCACAATTGATTAATATTAATTTAATTATAAAATAATGTTTAAAGTAAGTAAATTGAATTATTTTCACTTCCTCAGCCACTTTCTGCCACATCTGCCATGTACAATTTCAATCACTGATTGTCTTAAATGTACATTCTTTCTTTACTGAGATTTGTGGCTGAATATAGTAGAAGAAAAAATTGAGCTCATTCTTTCAGAAATAAATAGTTCCAAACTCAAATAGGCCAACGACTATGGTTCACTGTATGCTTACTTGTTTTTCTGCTTCTAACTCCCAGTAATCTTAGCAGCCATACCAAACTTGCTTCCAGATATTCAAGCCTATTTCAAAATCCTTTTCTTCTCAATCTCAGTAGATGGCTTTTAATATAATCTATTCATAGAGAATATAAACATCATCAGGTCTAAAGCCCTTCCAAGCCCATTCTCTCTCCACTCACCATATAAAAATTAGTACTTTACCCCCAAGAAAAAACTCCAAAATCTTTAGAAATAAAACTTCTTCAATACATTTAAATCAATATTATAGACTATTCAAAAATCATGGCTATCACAAACACTTAGAAATCATGTAGTACATAAAACAACAAACCTCTTTTTAAATGTTTTCAGGAAAGTAAAGAAAATCCTCTGGGCACTAAACAAAGTAGGGGCTGCTGTATAAGTAAGCTATTATTCCAATTGACTTTTCAAGTGTGTTTTCAACCTAAAATGATACAAAGTTTTGGATTCTAATGAGCAAATTGTGAACAGAAGATAAAGCCTTTAGTCAAATTAAATTGGGTAATTAGAACTCAGATTCACATGTAAAGCCAGGGTATCAAAGGGCTACAAAATGAGATGGCTAGAATATCTCTTTCCATCAGCAAAGGGAAAGTTAAATTTTTTTTTTGTTCAGACTTTAGGAAGAAGAATCAAAGCTCCTTTTTAATTTTAATTTTGATAACTCAAAATTTATGTTCTGTCCTCTGCTAGGTTGTAGTTTCAAATGGATACTACTAACTGATCCAGATAACTCAAAGCTGGGAAATAAGTTTAATTAGTCCCAGGTTGATAGAGAATCAGTACATCTAAAAGAAGCAAATGTGATCACTTTAGAGGAGCATTTTCTTAAACCAGGCCTTCCAGAATGAGCACCACATAGAGTCAGACAAACATGAGTATAATCTAAAACAACATCACACATGGGACTATGGGAGTAAGAATCAGTGGAAATAATGCACAGAGGAATTCAAACTTCTAAGGACCTTATATAGTCCAACTGTCATACTGGATATAAAAGTATAATTAAAACTTTTGCAATATTAAAAAAGGGGAATTTAAAATCTGAGCAAAGAAGAGGTACCATAAAAAATGACACTGTGGATTTGAAAACAAAACTAGAAATAAAATATTTTGATTAAAATTAAACCAAGGTTGGTTAACAATAGACTAAATGTAGTCTGAGTGAACTGAAGGGTAGATGAAGAGTTTAGAAAAGATAAAACTCAAAAGGCAAAGAGATGGAAAATATGTATATGCTTTTGAATCACTGATGGAGAAGAGTAGAATAAGATCTATCCTAAGGGTTATCAAAATTCTAAAAGAAGAAACCTCAGTAGCATAAAGGGAATTGATGATGATATAATAGATGAAGATTTTTTCAGAATTTATTAGTGATAATTATCTCCGATTCAGTAAAGTACTAGGAAACCCAATAAATGTAGTTTAAAAAAAATGTAGAAATATTATAGTGAAAGTGTTGATCACTAATAACAGCAGGAGGATTTCATAAACTTTCAGAGTAAACAGGTTCCCAACAGACAAATCTCAATTAGAATGACTGCACAACAGTGTAAAGCAATCATATTCCAAGAAAGAGCTTTAATACAAAACAGAACAAAAAAAGAATGACTGCAAGCTTATCAAGTGCAAAAACAAAACAAAAAATAATCAATAAAGCCTAGGGTTGGTCTCTAAGTAAAGAAATATAAACTTACCTAAACTGACAAATAAAAAAGAAAGTCTATATATTTATAACAAACAAAATAAATCAGGAATGCATATGTTTGCCAAAGAAATCTGAAAATTTTGAGGAGATTGTGCCTATTTGTTTCTTTCAACATTTATCTAATGTATAGAAGTTGTACTGTATGCACCTTGAATATTCAGGCAAAACCTTTCAGAAAAGACCTATCTTTTCCTAAATACTAAGGAAAGAATACATAGAAACAACAGTTAAGATGTGAACTTTATAATTTAAAACTATTAGGTGATCTTTGGCAACAGGTTATTTGTTGAAATCGTGTGTGTGCGTGCACGCCCGTGTGCACCTACATCTTGTGTGCACATGCACAGGTATGCACAAAAACGTGTAGGTGGGCTTCTTAAATATTGGTAGCCTAAACAGATGAAGGAGGATTTTATGCCCTTTTGGGAACCTTGGTAAAATTCAAATAATTTTTATTAGGAGGTTTTATTTATAAGAATTTATTTATTGACTTATTTTTTTATAAAAAGGAACATAATGCTGAGAGTATTGATTACTTTAAATTTATTGCTCATTTTGAAATGTGAATTTTTTAAAAGCATTTTCAACCGCCTGTATTGCACAGTTGAGTTAATTACTGCTGATTAAATCCCCTAAACAGGATATTATTCTGTAAGTGCTATTCAGTTCATGTGATTATCATAAATTACTTTGTTATATCAGTCTGCATGGGAATATACACTACTAACTGACTGGTCCGGGGACAGGAAAGGGAGTCTTTAATTGCACATATACATGGATATATTTTAGGATTTTTTTATAAGACATTAAAAAGTGATACACTCTTTTACTTATTTACAAATGACTAAACTTAAATGTTATCATGCATTTAATTTAAATGATTGCAACATGCATAGATAACAAAATACTGACCTAAACCAGATTTGATCCTTGACTAAAGAGTCTCCCATGAGATTAGCTCACTGAATGCAGACATTCATCTCCTGGGAAGAATAAAGAAAAAATAGTAACTGGTGTTAAAAGTGAATAATACTGAAGAGTATTTATAGTTCAATAGTACATTTTTAGCTATTAAAACCAATGAACCAATATATTAGTTGTCACTGAGCATGAAATAATTGGATTCCAATGTTTTCATTCATTGGATTTTAAATAACATGATATGATATGATAAATAAATTTATGATAGTAAAACCTTAATACTTGTGAGGGTAGGTATAGAATACTAGAGAGAGCACTGAAGAAAGAATCAAATCCTATTTCTACCATTTTTTAGCTATGGGTAATAAGACTAAGTTAGTTTCTTAATCATCCTGAGTATACGTACCTATAAAATTTGTGAAATAAACTCTGTTCTGCTTCCTAGAATTGTGTTTGTTCAAAGTGATAATCTATTGCAGAACTATTTTAACTTGCAAAAATGGATATATATAAATTATCTTCCTTTTATTTATTTGATACTGATTAATAAGTAAAATGTAAGCGGTATTTTAATACTTGATAAAAACACCACAGGTGATTTATTGTAGTGGTTTTCTAACCATGTAAATTTGAAAGTATGCCTTAGACACACAAAAATAACACTGAAAACTAAACCTTGCTTTAGAAGTGGAGGGACATTTCATTACTTTCTTGTTTATTATAAGGGGATAAAAATTATTTGTAAAAATTCATTGCAGAAGCAACAATTATGTGGTCATTCATATTCATATTAATTCCTATTAATTAACTAATTGTTTCTTCAAAACTGTTACTGAATGCCTATTGCGTACTTTGGCAATTAATATATTAATATATGAATTTGGTGACTGTGGAGGTGGGGGAGGTTGCACATTCAAACCATAGCAAGATGTTGATGGGATGAATGAAGACCCAAAGTAACAAAACTCACTGTTAAGATGATATCTTATATATACAATAGAATATTAGCCAGCTGTAAAAAGCAATGAAACTGGGACATTTGTAGAGACATGGATGGACCTAGAGACTGTCATACAGAGTGAAGTGAGTCAGAAAGAGAAAAACAAATATCATATATTAACACATATATGTGGACTATAGAAAAATGGTACAGATCAACCGGTTTGCAAGGCAGAAATAGAGAAGACACAGATGTAGAGAACAAACATACGGACACCATGTGGGGAAAGTGGGGAGGGCTGGGGGGGTATGAATTGGGAGATTGGAATACCAAATTGTACACTCTAAAAATATGCAGTTTATTGTATGTTAACTGTATCTCAATAAAAGTTATTTAAATAAATAAATAAATAAATAATAAATAAATAAAACTGCCATGGAATTGGCTATAAAAAAAAAGATGATGTCTATTTAGAATCTTGAAGGATGTGAAGGGGTAGTCATTTGACAATGTTTGGAATGAATATTCAAGGCATAAGAAACAGCAAAGGAAAAAGCCCTGAAGGCAGATCCAGTTCAAGGAAAATTAAGGTGTCAGATGTGACTGAAGCTCAATGACAGAGAGGCTGATGGGGCATCATATGATGCAGCGTCATAATCCTATTTTACCAGTAGAAATGTTTTCAGTGCCCATTATTTGTAAGTAACGTTGTTAATCAGTTTATGACAAATGTGGATGAAATTCCTCTTTAATAGTTCACAATCTCATAGTAGACACTACTGGTCAAAAGAATATCACAATCAAATGTGATGAAAACATAATTAAGGCCTACACTACACTAGAGAGAGTAATTGAGGGAACATCAAGCCTTTCGGGATGATGGATACATGAGTTCAGAAACAACTTGACATTTGTTGTACACTGTGTATATTGTGAATTTAGCATAGAATGTTACCAATGAAATAGAAAAATCTATTTTGAACAGAGGAAATAATGTGCACATGCAACAGGACAAGAAAAATATGGCAGGCAGGTTAGGAACAGTAGGTTTCTTACCCAAATGGAATACAGAATGTATTACCAGCTGGCAGGGAGGTGGGGGGCAGGGGGTGGATGATAGATAAGAAAAGTAGGATGAGCTGAGATTGTGAAGTGCTTTGTATTCCACAATGAGAAGTTTTAGATTTTTCTTCTGGCTTTAATAAGCCAGTTCAGATTTTCAGACAGAGAAATGATGAGACCAATATTATGTATTTATGGTAATATATGGATATAGTAGCATTACAGCTGGAAAGCTGTGCAAGAGAGACTCTAGGCTATCACAGTAATCCAATCAAGCATTGAGGAAAAGTGAACTAAGGAGATAAGAGTAAGGACCAGAAGGTTACACTTTGGAGATGACAAAGGTACTTTTGGATGGGATACCAAAGTCAAGGAGGAGACTGAAGCATTCAGTCATTTTATATAAAGCTGGTTCTGAGGTCAGTCAATTTGGGACAATAAAATCACAGCTGTGCACAACTTCAGAAAATGAGTAGAGGACATCAGCATCACAGGTCTCAAAAGAAGATCATGCCAACATTGTTCCATTTCTACTTTGACTAAATTAAATGATGGAAGGTTGAAGAAATTCTAATATATTTTAATTTCAGTGGAGTATTATATTAGTGTCTTATAAAAATAACTCTTGAATATTAATTGAAACTGGCTTGCCTAAGAACACTATTACATAAAATATAGTTGCGGTGAAGAAACACAAATTAAACACAACTGACAAGTTGTTACATATCTAATTCTGGGAGATTGTGTTAGTTTTGTTTAAACATCAATTGGAAAGAAGGAAATGATTAATCTTAATTAATCCTTAGAAATTCCCAAGTTAAATAATATTGTTTTCCAAAAGATGATGGAGGTAATGAAAAGAGTAATGCATACCTTGGAATAATGATAAAATATATTGAACTTGTTTTAAGCATAAAAACCTGCAAATGTGTAAATTAAACACATAAAATACAGCATTTCTCTTGTATCCTACATAATTGTTACATAGTAATCCCTGAACCCCATTTCTAAAAACTCTTTTACTTTTTCTAGACCATTCAAAAAAGGAGCACATACAAATTTATGAAAAGCATTTCATACTTAAATACATTTATAAATTCAAAACCTGGGAGGTTTTATATATAAAAAGGATTAACTTAGAAATGATTGGGACCAAATGGCAAATGGTTGGAATATCTGATTTCCAAGTGCTAGGAGATCCCTGGTGACTGACAGAACAAAACACACAAAAAGTGCAAAGCCAGTTACAAGACACAGGTAACACCTTTACTTTTTTTTTTTCTTTATGTGGTAGTTCAGAAAGCATGAAGCCAGATTAATGATTCTAGATATTTTGATATTTTAGTGACCAATCTCAGAGGGTGCTAAGGTGAGAACAGAAAAGAAGAAAAAGGAAAAAAAAAATACTTTTGGAGTCGATAGTTTCCATCGTTATACCAAATCATACAATTTTGAATCCAGCTTAAAACTTCTGGCTCTTATCTTCAAGGTCTGGAAAGGTTAGGCCCTTACCACCTTAGCAACCACATGACTGTGTTCACCCCTGCCTTCTGCTCCACTGACTC
Organism: Hippopotamus amphibius kiboko; assembly: GCF_030028045.1. Lineage (NCBI taxonomy): Eukaryota > Metazoa > Chordata > Mammalia > Artiodactyla > Hippopotamidae > Hippopotamus > Hippopotamus amphibius. Next base: position 55,788,543 of record NC_080198.1, on the reverse strand, counting down.
ATAGCATTACCTATCTCAAGGTTATTCTTAAAGGAACTGAGTAAAGGAAATTTCTTTATTGCAGTTAAAGGACAAAGCCTATAAGATAGACTTTTCTTCTCCATTTCCAAATATTCCTTTGAAATTCACTTAAATCTAGATCCAGTATTTTTTTTTTTTTTTTTTTTTGAGAAAAAGTAGATTCACTGTTCTTAGGCATTCAGTTAAGTTGTGCAATGATTCAAGATTTCCTTTCATTTGAGAATTCTTCTCAACCTCATCTATATTTTCTAATGGATATTTCTCTAACTTATCATTTGTTTACCAAGTCAATAAATTTGTTTTTAAATCTTCTCTAAGTATCCAAGGCATAGAGATATAAAGAGACCAAAAACACTCAAGTCCTGCCTCTAGTGGTAGCAACATATTAGCACAATTAAAATTAAGTCTCCTCAAAGACCATGCTGAACTCTTAGGACTGCATTGCAGTGGAGTGTTGTTAAGTGTAGCCATCATGCTGTACATTAGTATACTTGAAAGTTGCTAAGAGTGTCGATAGCGAATATTCTCATCACATACACATATACAGCTAAATATGTGAAGTGATGGATGTGTTAACAAAGCCTATTGTGGTAATAATCATTTCACAATGTATACATATATCAAATCATCACATTATACACTTGAAACTTATACAATGTTATATGTCATTTTTATGTCAGTAAAGCCAGGGAAAAAAGAACTGGTTTGCAGTCTAAGATGCTTCTGCCTAACCTTCCTTTTCTCCCCTTCTCCCTCTTTGCTTTAACCTAAGTCAGACCTGCAGCTGGTTCCGATGGCTCTCTTGCCTTTCCCTGATTCCTTCATTTTCCTGTACAAACACTATCCCTTGGAAATCTCTTGCAGAGTTAATTGTGCTTTTCAGAAGACCCAGGCAAACTCATGATGTGATTAAAACATCAAAATACTGTTTATGTTTTCAGATTTATACTCTTCAAATCACTGTTTTGAATTACCGTTTCAGAATAACAGCATGTGGAGAAAGAGCCACTACTTAAGGAAAGTGTCAGCTTTGTGACTGTTGCAAAGAAATTTGTTAGCTTGTGTCACTACTGCTATTTTTGTGCTTCTTTGTGGTTCTTCGTGTCTCTGTCTTTGGGTGCAGTCACAGAAAATGAAAGCTAAGAAAACAGGTTATTACATAGTCTATAAGTGTTGAGGGGTTAAAAAAAAAGACAAAACAAGAAAATAGAGTCAACTAAAATAGTTTGAAAAGAGAGCAAAGAAGGATAAATGATGCAGGAGGAAGAAAGAAGGGCACAGTGGTTACAGCAGCACCTGAGAAGGAGCTGAGAGGTCCAAGAAAGATTTTGCCAGCACTATCTGAAAAACAGAATAGCATACACACGTTTTGCCAAAACAGTTGTGTACTGATTATCAAATACATATTTACATGCATTTGTACTCAAATGTCCTTACTAAAACATTAATTTCAGTGAAAGTCAGTAAGACAGTTTCACCTAAGGTAAAAAACTTCAATAGCAACATTTCCATAAATTCTTCTTTCAAATTATTACACAACTGAAACCAAAATTTGTTTTGTTGTTACAGATAAAAGTTGCTGTACATCATCTCCACAGTTCCTATGGAATGCTTTTTTTTTTTTTTCTCGTAAGTGCTATTTTATTTGGTAAGTCTTTTGGCTACATCGCTATATGCTATTTCAACCTCCTTATCACTGGGGCAGGTATTGGTGAACTCATCCCTACTATACGCGTTAGTTAAGTATCTCCAGATGCCGGTCATTCCTTTTGGAATATCAAAGTTGAGATATTTTTTGGCCACCACCTTGACAATGTGCAGTTTGGGCAGCAGGTTGCAATCAGCTAGTGTCATTTCACTGCCATTCAGAAATTTACGTGTGGAAAACTTAACGTCCTCCATACTATTCTCATCAATTTCATCAGGGAGGGGAGAATTCAGATATTCATCCAGTTTCTGCAGTGTTTTCAAGAGACCCCTCTCCAATGCTTCATTAGTCTCTGGTCTTGAATTCTTGATATATGCAGAGAATTTGGCAAAGATGTCCATTCCAGCAGTATTTGATTCTGGGTGTTTTGGTGATAGCTTCAAGTACTTGGGGGGGGGCATAAGACTTCTTCAAGAAATTCTTCAATCTTATTTACATCCGTTTTGACCTCATTGTTGAACGTTATAAATGGTGGGTGGGTCCCCGGAGCCAAGTTCTGCAGGTCTGCAGGCTTCCTTTTTAGGTCAACAGTTGTGACACTAAACACAACTCCTTTGAGCCAAAGAATCATGAAGAGCCTCTGGGAAAAGGGGCAGTTTCCTATACTTTTACCATCACTGCCAGCCTTGACGAAGAGCTCGATGATGGGCTCTTTGTCCTCCTCCTTCAACGCGTTCAGCGGCATCCACAACGCCATGGCCGGTTCGGCTGGGCTCCGCGGACTGCGGCGGCGGCTGCTTCTGCTCTGGGGCTGCTCTGGCTGTGGGCTCCCGCCGCGCGGCGCCTCCTTGGACAGCCTCGGCGCCTCAGCCTCGGCGCCCAGCACCGCCCCACGCCCCGCGCGCGACCGGAATGCTTTTTTAATATAATAATTATTATCATTTCTATGCGTTTGTCTGTAAGCAAGGTATTAACAATTAACTAACTGATATGAAAGTAATTAGGCATTGAAGAGAAACTGAAGATGTGGTTCCTTATTAATTAACTCATTGACATATAATGGATGAAAAGTTAAGCAGAAAAATTAATTGTATACAATAAAAATACTGAAACAAGCAAAAGTTTTAAACATACGATAACTTTATATATTGTCATTTCTAAAGATAAATACTTAACTTTACATTGTTGACAGAAAAAATAATGTGAGAAGGGAAACAGAGGTTTGCAGCAGATATCTACAGTTTTGTTCTGCTGATTATATTCTTGTGAATTTTTCTTCAAAAAATGTTGTCCTTAGTGTAGTTTCTTTCATTAACTCTGAATTTTCTGTCCCCCATTGGAGATGTATGTAACACACTGACATAGAGAAAGCTTCTGCACAGGCACACACACGACATGCACATGGACACATTTGAACCTGTTAAAATTGTTTTTTAACTCCTTGCTCCTAACTTTATTTTCCTAACAAATTTTTTTTTTTAATGTGGCACTTAATAATATACTATTACATAGGGCTCCTCTTTCCTACACTCACATTCATGAATATCCTTTTATCAATTATAATGATAAATTATTAAATATTTAACAACAAAATGTTTAAGATTAGTAACATTTAAACCCAGTATTTAGTCATATCTTAGAATATTTTGTGTTAGGTTGATAAGCTTGAAAATCCTACACTAAGAAATAATACAGATTAGAATGTCCTCTGTCTGATAAACTTATACTAGGGGGAAAGGGTAGGGAAAAATTCACAGCATGCTGTGAATATCTATACAGAAAGGGAGGAATTTGTTTAAAAAAATGGAAGAAAAGTAAATAATTCTGAAGTCAGAAGATGGAATATTTACATGTGGCAGGACTTGATGAGTGTGTAAGTGCTTCCAAATATATGGTAGGCAGTTGTCTCCTGGGAGCTGTTGCCCCTCCTCAAGCCTAAGGATGACAAGCCTCTGAGTGAACATTTGCATTTAGATGGGCCTCCCTTGGAACAAAGAGGCATTCGGGAGCTGCATTAACTCATATTGTCCTCATCCTTTATCCTTTGAACTGTCTGTATGCTGGCTTGATAGAAAAATACAAACAATCTCAAACCTGGTCATCATTCTCACCAATCTTTTACTTGGGGCTGCTGTGTGTGGTGTGGTCTGGCTCCTGTGGTAGAGTTAGCAGGACTGATAAGAAGGGTTCGTCGGTAAAGAGGGTCAAGTATAATATCTTACCTCCTATTTTCTGCAGTTGACTGATGCACACTTTGTGTATTTGGGATGTGTTTCTCAAGGGAAGTGAGAGGGAATAGTCACCTTTGCGGGGAGGCAGGCAGCCCTGCAACCAGACTTGGGTTCAGTATACGAGGTCTGAAGAGAATGTGCACTGACAACAGTTAAACATCTCATTCTGTTAGTCTCAAAAAAACCCAAGTCTTGAGAAGTGGTACCAGTTTTACATCTCTGTTGGAGGTTTTCCAGCAGGTAATGGGCCAGAGCGTGAATCCCTGTGTTGATTGAAACTTAGTGGGGCACTAAAGTGGCCACACTGGCCTCAAAGAGTCAGTGAAAGTGATAGGACATTAGCTACAAATCCTGGTAAGAGGTTTCTATATGTAATGTTACAACAGAACCAAGTACCCGTGGTGTTAGATCACTCCAAAGTGGTAGGCAGAATAATGACCCCCAAAGATGTCTACAGCCTACTGCATGGAACCTCTGAGTCTGTTAGGTTCCATAGCAAAAGAAAGTAAGTTTGCAGATGGAATTCAGGTTGCTAATCAGTTGACTGTAAAAGAGAGAGAGTTACATCTTGGTTATCCTGGTGGGTCCAATTTAAGTACAGTTTTCTTAGATGTGGAAGAAAGAGGCAGAAGGGGCAGAGCAAGAGTGAGAGTGAGAGTGAGAGTGAGATTGAGAGAAAGACTGGAGTGTCCAAGAGCCAGAGGATGTGGCCTGCCTTAGAAAATGGAAACAGGAAGAAAATGGATTTTCCTGTAGAGGCACAAGAATGAAACGCAGTCCTGCTACATCTTGATCTTTACCTGGTGAGACTCATTGGAATTTCTTAACTAAAGAATTGCAAGCAAATAATTTTGTTGGTTTTCTTAGGCCTCTAGGTTTGTAGTGATTTGTTACAGTAGTCATAGAAAGTTCTTGTAGAGCAGGCAGGCAATGCTAAGCAAATGATTCATTTCTCATACACATAAAGGGAGTCTTCTGTAGTTAACATTACCTCCAATTCCATCAGTATATGAGCCTAGACATCAAACTATACATAGTCTTTAAATGCTTATTATTGTTATTTTCATTCCAAATACCAATAGTAGAGGGTGTGCTGGGTTGGTTGGTCTTTGCTGTCCTGGCTGTAGGAATGACTGAACATATGACAAGCACACCTTAAATTCAAATCACCTTATTCTTTTTGAATGGTTTAAATATACATCTTCATTTTTTAGTCTTGCCAGGAGAGAAATGTGGCATTAAAGAAAATGATGTAATTGGAACATGGGGCAAGGGCATGCAGGATCTCTTAGGTTTCTTCTAAGAAAAGGGTGATAACTTTGAGTTTCTAGGTTACAGTTTATCAAGGGAAAACTCTCTGATTCAGAGTGCTTCATAGAAGAAAAGGTCTCCTGGCAGAATACCACTCACCACAGCCCTAAATGCAGCACATACAAAAATCTACCAGTAACTATACATTCTAAACAAAAATGAAGTGTGGGTGTGCATCTAGTGCCTACTGCCTCCACTCTCCTACCAGGATTATAACCTCTCCAAGGCTACGACTAAGTTACCCATGTCTTTGAATGAGTGTATACCTAAGTTGCTCGACACTAAAAATGTTTTGTAATGACTTCCTAAGTTCCTAAGTGCTTATCACCCAAGAGGCTCTCTTAAAAGGATGTGTTCTGGAGTCTGTTTATTTAAATGTATAACATGGAAGGGCATAATGTTGCTTCTTGTAGTGTGTTTCATTTCCTTATGCTGAATTTGTGGGTGAGAATTGTTCTTCATGCAAGGAAAGACTTCTCAGGATACATGGCAACATGACAGATAGGATTGACAACTGCTGGGATTCTAAATCTTGCAGAGTCTAATAATAGATGACAGATTAAGAATAATTGACAGTGTCATGATGAAGTGTTTATAATTACAGCAAAAGGGACTTCGATTGATAGCTGGGGGAGAAGGCAAGGGACTATCAGAGGGAAATAAATGATTTCACAGGTATTAGACTTCAAACCTAGCTTAATAAGCCTGCAGTTCATATGGTAAGTGACAATAATCTGTGGTGTTCATACTAGACTTTTCCCATTTTCTCACATCACAAACCACATGATATGTTTTAATGAAATTCAGGAGAGCAGGTAGTTTCTACATAGAAAATGAATAAAAGAGACCAGTAATCTATGTTATATAGTTATTACTAGTTTATAAGTTATGCAATTATTACTGACATGTATATGTTGCTTTTAGGCATAGACTGAGCTAAGGTCAAATACTTTTAAAATCACCTGCCTACACTCTCCTTGTTTTAGCCATTAGTATGAAACACATTATTTTTTCTACAAATGACATTATTGTAATTAGCACTCCTTATAATGATTTTAGGGAGCTGTTAATTAGTTTAATTCTATTAGCTTTTAAACAGAAAGCATTAATGCAAAAATGCATGTTAATTGGTGCTTGGAATTTGGGACTTGACCATAAAAAATTAAAGCTTATGTCAAGGATAGGCATGCCATGAAGAAAAATAATCAAGGTATTTCACAAGAATTCTATTAAGTTAAACATCTGTTATAGAAAGGAAACACTATATATTGTGGGTTAGAATGACTAAAATATAGTCCTAGCCTACTCTTTACTAAATTTCTAACCCTCTAAATCAGCTTGTCTTGTTTTAAGTATCAAATACAATATGTGAAACTATCTTAAACACAATAAAACACTATATAGTTGTACCAGAGATGACCAGCCATCCACAAAGATTCATATTGTCTCTTTCATAGAATAGAATGCCAGGCATTATATCTCTTTGTTTCTTGCACATCTAGAGGGCCTAATTATCAACACTGGTGAGTGAAGTGTGTCACATTTCTTGTTTTAGAACTTATGAAACAAGGAAGTCTGCCATGATTTCTTCCATCTGCTTAACTGAATACAGAGGACATGGAAAATCAGGAGTCCATCTAGGTCCCTGCGTCATCACACAGAAGGCATATTCTTCCCATGAATACGCTCACTGGGCTGTAATGTGAGAGAAATAATTGTGAAAATAGTTGAAATTTGGGGTTTTGCTTGTTTCAGCATCTAGCATTGTTACAGAATCACACATTCATGCAAGCATTTTGAATCACCTCTCAGGTAGCAACATAATATATTCATCTGTATTAAGCATGTATATCCTTCAAAATACTTCTGTGATAAAAAGGTGCCAAAATTTCTGTATAACACACAGGGCATCATTTTGGAAGATTTCCTGCATATTTTAATTTTATAATGCATGAAATAAAGTTTAGACATGTAAAGGAGCATATTTCAAATGAGTAAGAAGGCTTTAGGCAAATGTGAGTACAAATGTGGTCACATTAATTGGACTCCCTAATTTCAGCTTTTGTCCCTACCTATTGACTCAACAGTAGGCATGTAGCACTGGGGCTACCCAAAGAATAATTTACTCCTGTCCACACTACTTTGGTGGAATCCCATATCCTACTCCTGCTGCCTTTTATTTTCCACCACCGTGCATCAGGCATGAATCTGCAGACATCCCTGGTAGTTTAACTTGGACTCTCCAATGGCAGATCTTGGTACTCTAAAGGCTGGAGTACCAAGATCTGCCACTGCAAACTAAGTTGCATTCAGCCTACAGACAAGCTGAGCTTCAGTATTTGATGCCTTCCTTAACAACACGCTTGCAGAGTGAGAACAGGTTCCTTTCCTTCCGTGTTATATTCAGTAAAATGATAAAGGAATGTTGTAGTCTAGTCTACCTAAGGGCCCACAGAAGTTGTGCTTAGAACCTGCAATAATACAGAAATTAAAAATCGCTGCATAATGCTTGTGAACACTTGTCTTTTTGCTTTTCTTATTTTTTTTTAAAGACCCACATGTATTTCCAGCCTGGTTGGGTCTCTAAAGATCCAAGGAACAACCACATGGTAAACCCATGCAGAGTGCCCCTCTTCAGACTGTCTAGCAGTGTTGCCAACACTGGTTTTCATTCCAGATTTTTTTACTTAAGAGGTCTCATTGCCTGTTAATGAAAAGCTTTCAATTCCTTCTACCAGATCTTTATATGTCTGACTCTTATATGTGAAATAGAATTCACTTGTCTTCCCTCCTCCCACCCACCAAGAAGTCTTTATGGAAAACTACCTTCACAGGTAGTTAGCGTAAGGAGACTGCCTATCTTCACTTGACAGATGAATCCAATCTTTGTCTCTGGTGCAACCTGTATAATGTGTTGCAAAGATGAACATAACTATCTGATTTATTTGCCTGTTTCTTCTGAAAATATTTTAAGATTTTATTGCCTTTTTTGGGAAGAAACTTAGTTTTAAATTATTTTCTTGCAAGTGGCTCACCCATCCCTAAAGTTAGCTCTAATTTCATGCAGGGTGAGGATAAAATATGCACATCTCATGTGGAAATAATCTTTTTTAGGAGTGAAACCAAATTAAAAGAAAAAAATGTTTAAGTAACTACCCATGAGGGATAATCCTTTAATGCATTAACTAGCTGACAATCACTCATGAAACACTAAATTTGCAAGTTTTTAGAGAGAGTTTTTCCTTATTTTTATATTTTCCTTTTATCTTCATCCTAAATTTCAGTCTGTAGAAATTGATTTTAAAAGGTACAAACTGATACCTGAAGTCTAGAAGTTCCATATTAGAAAGGGTATTTTCTAATTATTAATGAACTGTGGTGCTTCTCAATACACAGGTATGGAATAAAAATGGCAAAGAACCAGGAGAGAATAATTCATTCAATTCTTAGGAGTATGTCATTTCAAACATATTCACATGCAAAAAAAAAAAAAAAATTCTCAGAACGTTGCAGGAAAAAAACTTTTCAGTAGCAGTTCATTGAAAGGCCAGTTTTAGTTATTCAATTTCACATTTCCAAATCTTCTGACATTTATATATTGCCATAGTGGCAGCACAGTGAATATCTCCAAAAGGAGATAGTGGGTCTTGTGATGCACTAAGTGTTATAAAGGACAGTCATTTCGCAATTGCAGATTAAGTCAATAAGTGTATTACCATGTAAGCGGTTTTCATGACAGAAACTCAATAATCACTTGTTTAACCCAGATTGCAGACCGTGGAATTGTCCAAATCATATAACCTATCTAGTAGGATGAGTAAGCTAGGATACATATCTAGTAACCTTGTTTTTTTATGGGAAATAATTCAATTAGGAAATGATCCATATTTTATATATGTATATATAAGAAAATATCTAGTAACCTTTTTATGAGAAATAATACAGATAAAATTTATTCTGATTACCTACACACAGGTAGATATTAAGGAAACTGATAATTTTGTCAGTAGCTAGGTGCACAGAATTAGTCAATAAGGAAGAAGACTTTTGCCCTATTTCCTATAAATTGAATCTCCAGAAAATAAGCTTTCTATACAAGGTATTCTTATCTTTTATAAATTTATATTGTCTTTTAAGTACACATCTGTATCTATTATATCATCTGGTTCTCACAGAAACCCTATGAGTTATTTTTGTAACAACTTTATGGGGGAGACTGCCAGGTCAAACAGCTGGGAAGTGGAATATTGTTCCCCAGGACTCTTGCTTCCCTCTGAAAGTAGAGGTTTCTGCTGATAGGGTGTTGTGCAGAAATGAATATACACCCTAAATGTGGTTTGACAGGTGCATTGAAGAAAGGTAAGGGTTTCTATCTTGCACTAAATTAAATGAAAACATTCTGTGATTGCCCGAGATATACTGAAATGAGGTGTTTCGATGATAAATAAAACATTTCAGTCTAGACCAAATCTCCTCTAAACATAGCAGTTGTTATTACTGGTACATTATTATTTATTAAAAAGAGGATATGTTCTCAAAATAAAAAAGTATATGTTGGAAAATATTAAATATATTTAACATTTGATATTTTTCCTAGAGGTATGAGGCTATTTTGATAAAAGCAAATATTTTAAAAGGAGTGTTGCAAAAATATTTTGAAACTGGGTATTGGAATTGATATCTAGCTTATTTCTACATTTTATTTTGGTTGTTTAGAACCAAGAAAGCACTGTTTCAAGCACATATTAATAAAAATAATAGTCATTTTTAATAATTCACTTCAGATGTCTGTAAAAATTTAATTAAATACTAATTAAAATACCTGAAAGAATGCTAGAACATGTTTGATTTTAGATACATTACTGATCATATTTAATAACTACTTCTATTCCTTACATAATCATTGAAGTAAGAAAACAAATCACCCAAATTATAAATGACTATGAAACTGTAAGTGATGTGATGTTGCCATTATAGGAAGTGCTGTTTACTGGACAATTGATAATTACTGTGATGGTATCATGGAAAAAAGAGTTATATACTGTATTTATTTGATTGAAGTACATATATGTTGTAGTATTTAATTTACCTGTCAAAGCATGGGTCTAAAACAAAACCATTAAGTTTAGATCAGTGTTATTTATATAAGAATTTAAACTGCATACAGAGAAAGGAGAAGCCATATTCTAAGATATGCAAAAAATGTAAATCTGATAGTAAAAATTAATATATATATGGTATCCAGTACAATATATCCAATGCAATACGGGTCATGTTAGTGTATGTTATTCTCAGTGGTGATAAGAACTTTAAGTATCAATAGTTAAATGTGTTTAGATGTTGAAATTTGAATCAAATAAACTACAACAAAATATTAGCAAAAATACCCTTTTAATATGTGAGGAAAATGTAATAACATAGTGGAAATAAAGGAATTGGCATACTGCAAAATGCATTTGTTCATCAAGGTCACTACTAAGATATAGCCTGAAAGAATTAAACACAACCCTAATCACATAATTTTTGACTAAAGAATGACTTAAGCACTAGGTGGAATAATGTCCACCATTAATTTTTTATTTCCTTCTAGCAAAGTGTGGATATTTAAATGACATAAGTGCTGGTGATATAATTTTGGTGTCTTGTCCTATAATAAAAATACAAAAATCAATACCTTTAAGATTGGGAGACCCCCATCTTAAAATTTTATTACCCATTAACCACGAATGTTTGCATGTCAGTACATTTTAACGTCTTGCCCTTGGTCTCCTCTTTCATTTCTACCTATTTCCTTTCCTATACACTCTGCTGCACATAAGTCCACCTCTCTCATGACCTCGTTGCTTTTTCCTGCCTTTGCTCACAACATTATTGTCCTCCATGACTTTGTTCCCTTGAGGACATTTATTCAACCACCGTAATAACTCTCTTTCGGGTTAATATGGTGTACTACTGATAAATAGTTATGAGTGAATGACTTTCAACTATTTTAACATACAGGAAAAACATGTTAAACCATAAGCCCTGTAATCAAAATTTGAAAATATTATTATACTTTATCATCTCACCACAAAAATTAATATGTACAGCTATACACCAAGACTTTGTAAGACCATCTCATAGCAATTACTGAAGTTATTAATTGATTTTTAAGTAATTTATGACAAAATTTATTAATGAGTATAGAATCCAAAACATTTATAAATGAAACAATTCTGAAGATTACCTACATATAAAAAAATAGAAAATAGATTTTAAATTGGCTTGAATCCAAAGTTTATTTTAGAAAAAGGTTTATATTTTTCCATAAACCTTTAGATTTTAGATGCCTTTTAAAACCAATTTCAATGAGAGTTATTAACTATCTCATCTTTCTTTCACAATTATGTACTTTACTCTTCACAATTATATATTTTACTTCCTAGTGAGATGGATCAATTGCTACAAAAGAACCGCTATTCTAAGGCTGAACACTACTCACTATGCTACTTAGAACACACACAGAGTAACCCTCACGGTGTTTTGAAGGGCTTCCTTTCCTTCTTAAATATTCTTTTTACTAAAAATTGGTTTCTATTTCAGTTTCTATTTTCATCAACATATATCCTTAAGGAATGCCTTCTGCAAGATCTCTTTTCCACTATATATCAGTTAACTACAATTACTCATGTATTAAAGTGAAGGGAGTTTTTTTCAAGTACAATTTTTAAAAAATGGAACTTCTAAATATTGCAGCCAATTATATTGTATTTACTGTGGACCCTACGTGTACTAGAAAATATTACAGTAAAAAAATCAATCTCAATTATTATGCTGTTAAAATTAATGGTGGTAGACACCTAAAAGTCAAAGGTTTTTTTCTATAACCAACAGTATTCATTCAATTGGACAGTTCTTAGATATATGTTCTATATTTTTATGAAAATGTCAATCAGCTTAACTAATGCTATAAGCTTGTTTGTATTGTACAAAATATCTCTCCTACTTATAGGAGGATGCTTTAAAGTCATGGGATTTGAATTCTTGTATTTTAAATTATAGTTATACACACAGGTCAAGAAACTTTATCACTGGAAATTCCTTCTGTTGTCACCAAAGCTCTCTTATAGTTCCTAAGACTTCTATAAAGAAAACCTATCCTGACCAGATAAAGAAGTACATCATGTTTTCTAGTTAGAGCTGCTATACAGAGCTGCAATCTATTATCCACCGGAGAGCCATGAAAGTGCTGAAACAACTTTATCCTGCCATGTCTGAAAATTATGTAATAAAAAAGCCAGGTTATTTCAGCACATAAAATGGTTTAAAGTGATTAATTGTCTGAAAGCTTAAATTGAAAGTGCAGAGAACCATTAAGGTTGTGAAAATCCATTACTGTCCTCCTCCGATACGTCTCTTATTGTGAATATTCTTTTTAATTATTGAGAACCATAGGTATGTCTATATATCCATATAAATATCCACTTCATCACATGAAATATACTTTTTGTCACACAAAATTTTGGTAAGCTCTCTTCTCTCTCTCAGAGCTGCTCATACCTTTCTATGTATTTCCTCATTAGAAAATAGGGAAAAAAATTCTTCAATGGTATAATATTAAGGCATCATGAGTTATTTAACATTGCTGATACCTCTAGACACTGTCTGATATATCATTGGAATATAGTATCTGGGCTTTGTATTCTTCACGCTTTATCGTTAGGTGAAAGGGTATACTGAGCCTGGAAGGTGGGTACTTCTACCTGTTCCTCAACAGTTAACAGACTCTCAGTAACTACCTTGAACATCCATGTTAGGCCTCTACTCACACAGTTGCTGAACATTAATAGAATGTATGATTGCTTCTAAATTCTCGGTGGTCAGCCACGATGGAAAATGGAAGAAGGCTCAACTGTCCTCCAATGTGGCTGCCTTCACCCAGCCCTGACCATACCCCTGGCCTGCCCCACCACACCTCAGCCTTCTTCCCATCCTTACTCCAAGGAAACCTACTCTATTTTCAAAGCATCACCTGTCAAGCACAAAATCCCACTTACATCATTTTACAGAGCACTTTAATTCTTATTTACCTATATATCTCTCCTGTAGATAATAGCAAAGGTGCCTTGTGCCTTGCCTTTCATCACCAGAGGCCAATCAAGATTTTTTTTCTCTACAGCAAAGCGTACTTTTCTTTCTATTAACAATGCTGCCACCCTCTGAGTGCAAGTCATTTCAACCGCAAGCAAGTTTTTTAAATAATATTTTTCTTTTCCTTTTCTCACTAACCCAGTCAGCATGGAGCATTCAGTCAAAACCTTATATACTCATTCATTAACACTGCATCGTCATGACAGTGTATACCCTTTTCCTACCGTGAAAGAGAGATCTCATATTAAAATGTGTGATTAGGTTTTTCTCAGAGGGACATTTAAATGCTTTTTTTTATATTTTGGTACAGGAACACAGTCAGTCTAAATGAAATATTTTCAACATTTAACTCTTTTAATATATTCAGTGATATCACGATTATTTGTATTGACATAATGTACTTGAGATATAACTGGATTTATCAGTGAATTATAACTGACTTTGTGTCAGTTTGGTTAATAATATGAACTTATGTTGAAATGAGAATGTGAAATAACATATTTAGCAACACCTTAATAACATTTATATATATATATATACATATATATATAGTTATTTTTTCCAAGAAGTGGGTGCTATATCTGACTTTTAATATTTATCATAAAGTTTATATGGGGATTTTTATTTGTTAATTTGGTCACAACTGACAAGCATACTCTCCTTGTTTTTTCTCTAGTTGGCCTATTGAAATGTTTTCCAGAATAGGAGGGTGCTATTAATGAAGATTGTGATAGCTGCATCATAACATTATTCTCCCATGTCTAGTTATTGATTTTTGTCAATTTTTGTAGTTCTTTTTTAGTCTAATGCTCACATAAACTTTACTGATTGGCATCATCGCATGCCCAGCATATCTGAATTAAGATAAAAAGAGAATTATTCACAACAAATATCACAGAGGCCATTAATTAATCCTGTTTTTAATAAACAAGGCAAACAAACAAGCAAGTTCACGGAAGATTGTATTAGCGGAGAGGTGCTAATTGAAAGATTGCTTGAGTGATGGCAAGTTTTAAACATCAAAAGTGAAAGAAGCAAAAAGTGATAGAATTCCTGAAGAGAGTCATTATAGTTGAAGAGAAAAAGTATTTCATATATCAGAATCAAGTCAAATAAATAGAAAGGACAAATAAGTAGAAAAGAGTCATGAGAAAACACATTTTCACTAAGTTGCTACATAAAACTTTCTATGTGGTAAAAATGTTTCATTGGAAGTATTCCAGTAATCCCAACTTTTCACTCTGGCTTCAAAATTTATATTGACATCATAAATCTATACCTACTAGCATAGAGTTTAGGCATAACTAATATTCAAAATGAGTAAACTACATTACTTTTTCCTGATTTCCCAGATAATTAAAATATACTAAAGAATCACATTGTCATTAAAATACAGTGCATTTTCCACTGGTCTAAGAAAACTGTCATTGTCCAAGAACAGCATCTAAACCTTTACCTTTAAAGCACAACAGAAGAAATTTGTGTTACCAGTAAAGGCTCCACCCTTCATCTATTGATATAAAGAATATTAGGCCTTCTAATTATTAAGTAAAATTGAAAAGGAGAATTGCACATATGTTGTGTGGCAAAGTTCCATGACTGTTCTTCAGTCTTTTGGTTTTCTTTTATAAGAAAAAAGGCAGAGAACTTCTAAATCTTGGAAAAATCACACTTGGAACAATAACTATATCTGGGGAAAAAATCTAGCATATATTTTAAATTTAAAAAGACTAAACTCTATTCATTCAAATCGTATTGAGCCCTAGCAAATACAAAATATTGATACAGGCAGCATTATTTCACATGTGAAAGTTTCGCTTCCCCCACCCCCCAAAATGAGGGCAGTTAATTAACATTCTACCAAGCTGGTTGTAGTGTCCTTCATCAGCTAACTTTCAATTGTCCACATCAAGCCCGTCTTTCTGCTAAAGGTCTCTGTCAGCTGAGTAATCCACTTGGAATAATCAGTATTCTGTTGGTATTAGAACAAAGTGTGTAAAACTGAGATGTAACTAGAGACACATCAGTGTGACTGGGACTACTTAAAAGTGAACATACCCAGTGTGTTCACTGTTCAATATATTTTGCAGTTCAAACATTTCAGATTAAGTATAGTAACAGAAGGCACAATATTATTTCTACATTCTCTATAAATGACCATATTTTTGTCTTGGTCACGCCACACTTTTTCAAAAGTTCAGTTAAGTATCTATCTCTCTTTTTTAAACTTTAGAATCCTTAAAGGAAACCTCCCTATGATTATATTTAAGGGACAATTATTCTTGTTTCCTCTACTCAGGAGAGAGAAGATTGTTGGATGCCAATTATGGATGAGATGCTGCTTTCTGCCTTCATACATGATTTCCTTTAACCGTGACAAAAACTCCATGAGGTGGATACTGTTTATCTTCTTAGTTCAAATTTCAAACTGTGTATGCAAGCATCTCTTTTAGTAAGTAAACCATTTGTGATTTTGGATAATATTGTCTGGTTCATAACTTAGTGATCTAGCAACTGTTATATATTATCTTTCTTTCTGCTATGTGGTGATTTTTAATGAACTGTACACACAAAGTCCCACTGAAGAAAGTGAAGCAATGGCCTTCAGGGTTCTTTCAACTGGTTCAATATTACCCTCTAAGAGCCCAGAAGACTGAGTCAGAAAGAAGCAATTCAGGATTTATTAATTCAACAAATATTTATTCAATTTCTATGTTTTACTCACTGTTATTGACTGACTCTTGGGCAAATTTGTAACCAAAAGAGTAAAAATCCTGGCTCTCATGGGTCTTACAATTTAAATATTTATTTATTTATTTATTTATTTATTTATTTATTTATTTATTTATGGAGAAGCCGTCTTCCCTGTCTTTACTCAATCAGTCACCATATACATTCAGTTGTATACATATCAAACCTTACTGGGAGTGCTAATGATCAAGTGACAAACGGAGCAAGCAAGATTCTTCTCTCAAGTTACAACCTAGTAGGATAAGAGAATATAAACAAAATTAATCGAATTCCTGGAGCAGGAAATTTGTTCTTCCTGTTCATCATTGTATATTCAGTGCCTAGACTGTGCTCCCACAGTTATTAGAGAACAAAAGAAGTAACCCACTGCAAATGACAAATTAAAAAACTTAGAAATTCATATCAGATATTTTTATTCTCACAAGTTTCTCTTCCACTGTCATATGTTAAGTCTTTCACCAAATAGATCCCTCACTCTTACTTGCTAATCATTTTTATTTCATACCACTAAGCTGGCATAATCATGCCTTAACAAATAAACTGTTAGATATTACCTATCATTACCCAGATATGACCTAGGTAAAAGGAGAGGCCACATGGGGATTTTCAGCTCCTGGGACAAATGCCTAAAAATTGTATTCCCAATGGAACTCTTTTTGGGTATGAGTGTTGGATGGGGATAGGTATTGCTGTGGCTGAGAAATATTTTGGTTATTACTTAGAAAGGAAAAGGAAAAAAAAATAGAATACTTATACCTGGCACCTAAATCTCTTTTGACTCAAAATGTAATCTACACCAATCTCATATCAGTGTTCTCAAAATTTTTGACCTCAGGACCCCTTTACAGTCTTAAAAAATTGTTAACCCTGAAAGTTTTTGTTTCTTTGGTTATACCTATTGACATTTATCAAATTAGAAATTAAAATTGAGACTTTTGATACACAGGAATATGCAGATACACATTTCAAAGCCTTCTGAGCAATAACACGACTTCATGTCATGCAGAATCTAAACTCACTATAGTATACTTGTAAGATAAAAGGTTTAATTACTAAAATTAATCTAGAAATTTGATATTTCTTCCAGAATTAAGTAAAAAGTCATCCTGCGTTGTACTCCTTCCAGATTTCTATGGCTATTATTGACCTATTTTATTTCCATACACATTATTGAAGCATCTTATTAATTTCCACAGTAGAAAAATCCTATTGGATTTAAAATATGCTATGTTCAACCTATAAATAAATTGATTCTTAACAATACTGAATCTTCACAGCCCTGAAAATGCTTTATCTATTTATTTAGGTTTTCTTTAGTTTTTCCTACTGATGCATTTTCAATGTAGAACCTTTGTACGTATTCCATTAGATTTACTCCTAGTTTTTTACTGCTTTAGTAAGTGGCAAGATTTTAGTATAATTTCTATTTTGTTATCAATAATTGTTTAAAAATAACTGATTTGTATAAATTGATCTCATAACCAGGAACTTTGCTAAATTCACTCATTAATTCTAATAGTTGTATAATTCTTTTATACCTTATAGGTATACAATCATGTTGTTTTCAGGTAATAACATGTTTATCTTCTTTCTTAATCCTTTTCAGTTTTATCACTTTTTAAAATGACCTTTGCTATTTTCATCAGGTTTGTTTGCTGTTCTTTTACAAGCATCAATTTTCAACCTAAAAAAACAACATGTGTTCACTAACACTATAGATTTTGCTCTAAGCACATCTTAGGTACATGTCAAATGTTTAATAGGTTTTATTTTCAACCATCCAATGCTATTGCAAGCTTCCTCCTTTGAAACTAGTCTGCTTGTATATTTAGCAGCATCAAATTTATGCAGAGTTTCCTTTGGTTTAATTTTCTTCCAATTTTTGACAATCTATTTTTAAGTATAAAATGAAGAATATTTATGCTTGTTTCAGTGCAGATATATTTACATTACTTTTACCATCTTCCTGAAGTGCTATTTACCATGCTTATATTGTGCTTCTTTTTCAGCTTCATTCCTTCTTTGAAATCTGTTGAAGTTTTAGTTTCCCCTTGCCAGGACTTTCTATTCCCCTAACAAAAATCTAACACAAATCAATATACCTATTCTCTTCCCCTAGAAATAACTTTCTTAAATTTTTAACTCATCACACTCTCCCATCTTACATCTTTGCTATCCACAAATTTACTTCCTTGTTATTTTAAGCCCCATAATATATTATTATTATTATTATCATCTTAAATGGTTGTTTAGGCAAGCGTATTTACATTTTCTTTGATTATCTATTCTTCTTACTGCTTCTTTCTCATCTTCCTGAAGCACATTCCTCAAAAGGCCTTTTGATTGATGAGTCTGTCAGTAATAAAATCTCTCCATTTTTACATTTGAAATATGTTTTCATTTCTCCCTCATCCTTAAATCTTAGTCTAGTATATTTAAAGTTATAAACTCTATCACTTAGAAGCCATTATTGCATTGTCTTTGGCTTAAATTCATGCTGTTGATAAATCAAAGTAATTCATTTCTTTGAAGATAAACTGTCTATTCTCAATCTGTTTGGTGGTTGAAAGGTTCACTATGGTATTACTTGATGTTTATTTATTTTCTGCAGCCACTGTGGAATTAGGTGTAATTCCTGAGCCTGAAATTGTATGCTTTTCATGTTGTCTTCAAGTTCTCCAATGTTCTCAGCGATTGTCTTTGAAATATTGCTTCTCCCATTCTCTCTATTCCTTCATTTGGAAAACTTTATTAGATACATGTACAATGTCTTATACTGATTGCCTTGTTATTTTAATATCTCTTTCATTTACTTAAATTATATAATACACTTTTTTTAAAATTGTATTTTATTTTTGTAAGAATACAACATGAGATTTACCCTGCATTTCTGCTGGAATCTTAATTGCCATCTTGATTCTTCCCTTTTCTCCCACACTACATAAAATTGACAATTAACTCTTTTCTATTTTGTCTCCTCTTACCACCCACTAATCACTAACATCTCTCACCTGAATATTATAGCAGTCTCCTGATTGGGATCTCTAGTAACATTCTTTACCCCCCATCTGCTTTCATAACCAATAAGATCATGCTATTCTCCTTCTTAAAAATCCCATAATACCATTCACTTGTCCCCAGAACACAGCTGAACATCCTCTATGTGATATGAGACCTCAAATGATAATACCTTTACCTACCTACCTCTTGGGTCTTCTTTGAGATTCTGGCTTTCTCTTGTTTCCTGGGATGTGACAAGCTTCTTCCAGCAAAGTGATTTTATAGACTCTGTTTCTTCTGTCTGTATTATTAAAATATTTTTTTTCTCCTGTTAAACTGCTTTCATTTTTATTCCCCTAAGTGTCACATAATCTTCCTTGTTACACTATTTAGTTAGCTATTCCTTTCATCCCATAAGATACATTGATTGCATCTTGTGATTTTGGCTTGTTTTACAATCATTGTAAATAATCAATTTGTATTTGTTTAATATCTGCCTGTTCTACAAGATTGTAAATCTCCATGTAAAAGGAGAACTTCGTATAGCCCTCTGCTGAAATCCTAGGTCTCAGCTCAATGACTCTTTTTTTTTTTAATAAAGACATTCTTAATTGGATTTAGACTTATAAATTTATAGTATCAAGTATATGTTGAAGAAATTATTCTTAGAGATTCATAATCAAATATTTCATTATGAGCTGGGAAACTAAAAATAGCCTATTTTGTAAGTTCATCTTTTGAAAGATCAGCCTTCACTATAATTGTTTAACAAACTGATTTCAGCTATTCATTGTAACTTTTACCGTATTTACAAATTGGCTGTTTTGATATGCTCACATAAAGAAATGAATATTTAGCCATTTTTATTCTTTGAGGATAAACCTGAATTGGATCCTTATTTGACAGTATTAGTATTTTTTAGATTTTGTGGGGGTTTTTTGAGCAGGAGATGGCAAGTGCTATTCACTAGTATTTTTGTCATTGGTTTTATTCCTTTTCAATAACCAAAAACTTGAGGGAGACAATTGTAAAACTCAAATGAAAGAAATGAAGTCTAATTCTAAAGTACTAGTGTACAGTATTTCTATGATTTTATTACTTGTAATTAAATGATTTGGAATGTGTCCAGTGGGTAAAAGATTAACTGCAGGAAACAACTAGGAGAAAAAAAATGCTCAAAGTAGTTACATTTAGATGAATTTCTCAAGAATGGCATGAGAATTTTTTCAACAAAATAAGCTTTCTTTATTCTATTTCTCATTAGCAGTTGCCAAATTTTAGGTTATATTATGTTGGGTATATCTATGTCTATATAACTTCATATTATTGGAAATAGGTCTTATAAGTATTAACTATTTTGTTTTTTAACTGCGATGACTTGTTAATTTGGGGTACCACTTTGTAAAAATAAAAATAGAAATTTCCAATATAAGAAAATGGAAAATATTTTTAATTTCTTTCCAATAATATATTTACTCCAACATTTTCAAGAGATATGTTAATAGTATAAAGCAAATGCTTACTCACAACAAAAATAAAAAATAAACCAAAATAGCAATAGTAACTTTGCATCTTATCCAAGGAATAATGGAATGGCAAATACACACAGAGACACATATACAAACTCAAAAAAAAAAAAAAAGATAATTTAAAAACATAAAATAACTTTGATATTACATACATTTTAGAGTGACAGACAATGAGCATCATAACACGGAGAAGAATTTTATTGGTGCAAGTTATATGATTTAAAAAACAAGCACACTTTAGTAAATAGTGCCTACTGAGGAAATGACTGGGATTAGAGTCTCAATTATGACATCAAAGGCTAAAATCTTTCATAATTTGCATTCTACTTACTTAAATGACTTCAAGGAGTAAATTGTTCCTTTCTTGGTGCCTAGGCGCTAGCAGGGGACTAAGCTCATTTTTCTGTCACTGCTCATTGTAAAAAGCACAGAATACAAGAATCCCAGTTAGAAATTATTTGTGTTTAGGAATTTTGAGCTAAATTTATATGAACATTTTATGAGAAAGTTAAGGAGGACCTAATTCAGTTACACAAAAATATATTTGATACAGGTGAAACTTTTTTTTCTTATTTAAACTAGCAGTTAAATACTTTGCAAATGTTTAAATAATTTTACACTTTTATAAAGTTCATCATATTTATTTTCATGTTTCAGCATAATGTATTTTTTAATCATTTAACAATAATAAGATTAGTTAAAAATTTAGAAGTGTAAAGTTTAGAAAATATTTTAGGAAAGTATATTCTTCATGCTATTTCTTTTATTAAAATTGTATCGTAAGGGCTTCTGAGCATTTCAAGCACTTATTGAAAATACCATTTAAAGACTTTGTAAAGCTGTGAAAGCAAAATGAAATAAATTTGGGCAATGAAAAGTCCTACAGATGTATCCATTTCTAAATGATAATTATAATATTGCTAATATTTCCTACAATCTGCTGAAACAGTACTATATATTCATTTATATTTATTAGAATGATTATCATTCATATGAGTAGCTAAAAAGAAATCACAAGAGGAGTTCAAAAAATTATTTAGATGTGGCTATTAGTACTGAGGGTTTTTAAACTGTAACAGAAGGAGGCACTAAGGGGAAAAGCTCATGCACTGATATACATTTCTTGAGAAAATAAAAGGTTATTTCAGCATCTCTCAAGTTCACCTTTCTCAACAGGCTGATCCTCCCAATTTCTTGGCAAAATCAGAGAGTCCATGGTCCCATTAAACCTTGGTTATAGCCCTCAAGTTTTCACTATGTTTGGCCACAGCATCTTCTAGGCTTCTGATTTCCTTGGAGGAAAAAATAGCCTAAAGCCTACAAAGAGAAAGAAAAAATAAAACTCCCCAAACAAGCTGATCACTTATATTGGCTTCCAAAACTCTCACAGCAAGTAAGCTTCAGAATTGTTTGTTAAATTAGTAGAAACCAACTATGCCTTATTTTATGCTTCATAGGATCTGACAAATTTTACAAATACTCATTTTACCTAATAATCTCTTCTCAACACAATCTAGGGAGTAAGATATACCATGAAAACGTGACATAGTCTCATGTAGAGGCTTACCTTAGAGATACTGAGGGTTCAGTTCCAGACCACTGCAATAAAGGCAAAGTAGCAATGAAGTGAGTCACATGAATTTTTTATTCCCCAATGTGTATAAAAGTTATGTCTACATTCTACTGTACTCTATTAAGTGTGCAATAGCATTATATCTAAAAAGAGAATGTACTTACCTTAAGTAAAAAATGCTTTATTGCTAAATAATGGGAACCATCATCTGAGCCTTCAGTGAGTCATCATCTTTTTGCTGGTGGTAGGTCTTGTTTTGTTGTTGATGGCAGCTTTCTAACTGGGGTGGTGGTTGCTGAAGGCTAGGGTGGCTGTGGCAATTTTTTAAAATAATATAATAATAAAGTTTGCCACAGTGATTGACTCTTCCTTTCACAATTTTTCCCTATGTTTGATAGCATTTTACCCACAGTAAATTTACTTACAGTAGAACTTCTTTCCAAATTGGAATCAATCTTCTTAAACCCTGCCACTGCTTTTTTAACTAAATTTATGTGATACTCTAAATTTTTTGTTGTCATTTCAACAATCTTCTCAGCATCTTCACCAGCAGTATATTCCATCTCAAGAAACCACTTTGTTCACGCACATCTAAAATTCTAACAGAAGTTGGTATTCTGATTTATTGCCCATTTTTAAATTTTAGTATTAACTCTACATTTTAGATTGAATATAGTACAGGATAAATATTTTTTGAATTAAAAAAGTATCTTCAGATGTAAACGCTAGATAAAGAGCATGAATTAATTATTCCAAACTGTCTTAAAAATCAGGCATATATATTTATACTATGTTACATTAAAAAAACACACTAAGTTTGAATGAAATTTTGCAAATTTTAAAATATTTTTATAATACATCTTATAAATAACACAATTAAGAGACTAAAACACACAGTCTGTTGCAATAAAAAAGAAAATAGACATCACTTTAATGAGTGAAAGTAAATTTTGAATCTCAATTAGAAAATATTTTGGTACATTTAAAATTACAATTTTGAACAGCTAAAGCAATTAAAAATAGCAAATTTCCATACCTTAAACAAGAATTTTCTTTTCAAATCTTTGATGATAGCAGGTGTTAATATTCTTTTATTCATTCAATGCTTAAATTTCAATAACTAATTATAGAGTCCCTCTTATGTTCAGGTAGTGTTCTGAGGTCTGGGGATAAAGCAGTAGGGATAAAATAATCTCCTTAAGATCTGAAGCCTGTGTTCTGGTGGATTTAGATGTATCAGTGACTCTTTAACACATCTATTTATCTATCTATGTATAAATGCAAGTATGGGTAATTTCCAGTTAGTGTTATAAACTTGATGTTTTTATGAATGAAGCAGGTGTTATTATGGATTTATTGTCTCATTTATATTCTCTAAAATACTTTGCTTTGTAGATATCTACCTATTCAACTCTAATATTGGAGACATCATTTCAGACCTAGAGTTAAGTGTAGTTTTCATCATGATGATATTTTAGCATTTATATTTTGTGTTAAGATTGTCCCCAAAGCCTCATAATTTCAGAACTCACCTTTATTTCCAAGGATCAGCACTACCATCACCTTTCACTCTCTCTGTAGCTCACAGTTGACATCACTGCTCTAACCATGACTCCACCCTATAGTAATTTATTCTCAACACAAAATCCAGGGAGCCTTTAAAACAACTCTCATGACCAAACCTCTGCACAGGTACCCATTTTATTCAGAGTTAAATTCTGAATCCTTAGAAGAGCCCACAATGACCTACTTGTGTCAGGTTACATGGTACCCCATTATAACCTCCTACTTTATCTCTGATCTCCTATACTATCCTCCCTTTCTCCCTATGCTCCAGCCACACTGACCTCCTTGTTTTCGTTGAATTACAGGCAGTTCTGTTATTCTACCCCTTCCCATTTCTTGGAATGTTTTCCCAGATACAACTAGCTGAGTGTTTACCTTCAAGTCTTTGCTGAAACTATCTACCTTCTCATAGAGTCTTCACTAGTCACATTATTGAGTATTGCAACCTCCTTTCCAGATCAAATGCCTAAATTTTCCTCCCTTTTCTACATTTTTATTTTTCCATAGAACTGTTGAAAGTGATTCACTCATGTATTATGTTTATTGTTTATCCTCCATCTGCCCAGAAGAATATAAGTTCTATGGTATCTGTTTTATTTACCGATGTATCTGAGTGCCTGAGACAGTGTCCAGTACATATTAAGTATCCAGGAAAAATATTTGTTGAATGAAAATTATGCTTTTCAAACATCGATTTTTCCATTTTTAAATATATAGGGGTGAGTCAACAATTATCATCACTCCAGTTATATTAAAACTTCTGATGGCTGCACTGTTTTATCAATGCTTTCCATTCAAGTATATTGCCCCCCCCATCACTGCTGTGCAGGTGTGAATGTGTTACATCAGTTCATTTGTAACTGTGGTGCAAGCAAAAATGGAAGCCCCACTTGTGATTTGCATGAACGAGCAGAGTGCAGTGATTTGTTTATTGTGGTCTGAGGGTGTACCTGGTGCTGTTATTTATTGAGGACTTTGGCCGCAGTGTGGAGAAAGTGTTTTGTTGTGAAGAAGTGTGTATGAATGGATAGAGAAGTTCAAGGAAGTTCACACAAGTGTTAGCCATCAAGAAGAGCCAGATTCACTTCTGCTCGCAGCTCAGCCTAAAACATTTTTTAATGAGGGAATACAAAAGCTTGTTGACAGATGGACAAAGTGTATTGAAAAGCAAGGAGATTATGTCGAAAAATGATGTATTTGTCTTTTCTAAAAGTTAATTAAAATAAATTCTACAGCCAGAGTACGGATAATTTTTGATTCACCCTCATATTTGATTAGCTTATTGAGATTCTTATTCTTTAACTTTTGGTCCCTCTGTTAATCTGTCTAGAGTTTGATTTCAGTGTTCTGTTATTTAACCTCCTATCTATTGCTATATGTCCATTGTCTTTGCAGGTTTTAAAAGTCACAGTGTATGATTTAACCATTTGAATTTTCTTTTTGTTGTAATGTGATTAAGTAAAACTGGACAGAAATATATAAAACATTTAAGTTATTCCTAGAAAAGCATACTAAGCCTTTAAAAATGTATACTTATTTTACTGTGAAGAAGTTGGATGCAATTTATTATTATATATTACAGAAAATTAGGCTCCCCTTTAAAGAAGACTAAATAAATATACTTTAAAGATTATTCAATTCATATCTACAGTATAGTTTTTAAAGAACATCTTGGAGGCTTGCAATTTCGTTAATTGGATGTTCACATCAAAGTGCTCTCTAGCTCAAATTTATGGAAAACAGAATTTCATATGAAAATGCAAAACAGAGATAGATAAATAGATAACAGGTAGATAGATGGATAGATAGATGATAGATACATAGATAGAGGTATATAGAGTAAGTATATTGAAATATCATACCTCTGATCTTTAGTAGCTTTTCTGAATATGCCTCAGCAAAAGATGTATAATTTATGTCAATCTACCTTGACCTTACTGTACATATTTCAAATGAGTCATGAATACAGCCTTTGGTATAAATCAATCCAATAATTATCTTATTGACTTTAAAATGAATCACATTGCTCTTCTTTGTAGAGTATCTAATCTGTTAATCCCATCCAGTCTATTTTTCGTCAAAGTCAAAACAATAGAGTAGCTGCTGTTTGCTAATAAGCTTCTCCAAATTCTCATTCCCAAATCCCTCAGGACATTCCTAAATGTCCTCAACCAGTGATCATTCTTGTGAACAAGGTTGCTTCATCTTGGTCACCTACGATGTTAGTGTAGTTTCCCTCTACTTTGCCATTCTGTGCACTTCCCCTCCCTACTCCACAAGTAAACCCTTTTTGATTCTTTAGCTTTACCATATCTTGCTTTTTAAAAAGTACACCTGTTTATGTATTTTAGAATGCATGTGTTTCTAGAAGGGTTTTTTACAAATTTATGGAAATGGTGTTTCTTATATTTTGCTCATTCAACATTATATCACTAATACTCACTTATTTTGCATTTAGTTGTAGTTCACTTGTAATAATATTTTATCATGTGACTATTCACAGTTTATCTCCCTTTTACATTGTGCAGAAATAAATTTGGCATTTCTATGGCATTTGAGTTAGCATTACGTGTTCAGTATTATGAATAGTGCTGCTATGAACTTTCTCAAATGTATCTCCTGGTAAATATGTTCAAGAGTTTCTTTTAGGTTTATATATGAGTATGATGACTCACATGGAATAGGAGTGATCAACACTATACAGTACTGCCAAAATGTTTAATTAAAATTTTATGAAGGTAAATTAAGAAAGGTTGTAAAGTATGAACAGATTGTTAATAGAAGAGAATGTAAAGGAAATGAAGATAGTTTCAGAAGAGTGCCCAGGTGTGAAGAGAACATATAATAAATCCTTTTCAGGCAAATGCCTCCCATAACTGTACAACAAACAAAGCTTTATTCCTTAAATCTTTCTCTGTCTTTCCCAATGCTGAAAATTAGATCTTGCTCTACCATCCCATCATTGTGTAAGAGATTTAGAGGAGATGTCATTAGTTTTACTGTATATTAAAAAATGGATATGTGTGTATGTGTGTATATATTCATATATATGCATGTACATACATATATAAATTATTTAATCCATGAGAACAATACCAGTCTCATCCAAGTAAAATGAATAGTCTAAATTATGGTTTAAAAATAATTTGTACCCCAAAGCTTGTCATTTTTAATCTTCAAAAAATAAAAGTAACAAAAGAATATTTTAAAGATAATGAAAATCTATGATATATTTTGTTAGAAAAGTTTGAGTGTCATAAAATAATTTAAAATATAAATTTAAAAGTAATTTGTTATTAAGCACTGCTTCTATTAATTAGCAAAATAACATATCAATTTGAAATAGAATCAGATTACATGTCAAACAAAAGTTAGAGAAGGCACCATTTTTTGAATTTACTATAGGACATTTTAATATATTTTGAGGCATTGATACATTATTAAGAGGTTTAACTAAGCTACATGTGCAATTATGGTTGATGGTATGCTACTTAAATAGATAATAATTTGTAAACTCATGACATTTTGTTAACAGTATTTTAACAGTAACAAATTTTGATGTCATTACAATTACTTGTTATTGCAAAATGTATTGAACATTCCTATTATATCCTGCTCAAATTCTATCTATGATAGCCTCTTAATTGATATTACCAAAAAAACTTTGGATGTGAAGCACATGGCAAATTGTATTTTAAGAACAGTTTTCCAAGAGCCATTTTCCATTATGAAACAAACCATAAAAAACACAAAACAAACAAAAATAATCAGTACAGAAAACATTAATTTCAACTGAAGAATTCAAGAATAAATTCTGACCTGCAAATCCAAAAACTAATTACAAAAACTGACACTAAGATCATTGTGCAGGGAAAAAAAATCAGATTTCTCATCCAAAGTGACTATAAAAGTAACATTTGACAAGAATTTATTTCTGTATTTTAGATGGGCATGCTTTAAGTTTTTGAATTTAAGTTACAGTTGCTGTTTCAGCCAGGAAACAGAATACATGGTAAATATTTAAACCTACAGTATTTCGTTTGACAATAGGTTATATACCTGTTATAGTACTGAGACCAGAACAAAAACACAGAGTTACACCAGAGGTAATTGCAGGGAGAAGCTATGAGCCCTAAGTCTGGTGGATATAAGGGGAAAAGATTGACTTCATCAGGTTTTAAAGGTATGGGGAAACAGTTTTCAGAATTGGAGCTCAGACTGCTTCTGGCCTTTCTGGGGAGTGCAGTAAGCCTGCTTCTAGGAATGCCAAAAGAAGCCAGAGGCTGGCACCACCAAACTGCTGAAGAGATTTGTTGTGGGACCAAGAGCAAACAAATAAGAAAGAGAATGTGTCTTCTATTCTCCTTCCACTTCTCAGTCATTCTCTAAATCCCCCATGTTAGCACAATCTAACCAGAAGTCAGTTGTCAACAGATGTGTAGTTTGCAGAATCTCAGCCTCTGCATTCATAGAGCAGAGCATAGAAAGAGGACATTGTGATTTAGTAGCAATAGTTTTATAACCCATAATTTCATATAGGTTCTATTGTATTGTTCCCACGTTTATTTTCATCCAAATAAGGAAAAGTTTATTGCTTCTCAAGGTTTGGTCCCTATAGGTATTTGAATATTTTGACTCCTCCTGACAAGTTTATCTCTTCATTCTTGTTTCTTGCCAATATCTCTCTTCTTTCTTCTGCTCAACCAAGTACTTCAAAAGTTTCCAGACAGATTAAGTTCTAGAACTTGTTCTGTTTCTCACATTGGAGCATTTGGACATCCTTTCTCTGCATGGAATTCTCCTCCCTCTTCTGCAGCTTGTAAACTCCTACATGTCCTTCAGGATTCTGCTAAGAATCACTTGGATTTGAGAAACAGGTGTCCCTCTTATTCACTATGATGACACTATCTCCTTACCTCTGTGGCAGAATGTGAAACACAGCATTCGTTTCTTAAAGCTCTCTTTCAATAAACCATAAGCTACTTGAATGAAGGGACCACCTTCTGTTCATCCTGATTCTGGAAAATACAATATATTAAATATATATTTATTTGATTTTGAATCAGGAAATCATATGCACATCATAAGGGCTAACATGCTTACTGCATTGGAGCACTAAATTTGTTCATAAATTTTATGGGAGAGAAGAAAAAACAAGGCAGTAAGATAAACTGAAGCTAGACTTTTATGTTTACTATGAAAGTTGAGAAGGGTACCAATAAAAAAAGGCTTGAAAAACATGTTAAATATCAATGAGTAAGCTTACCTGAGTGCACAAGAATGCAGGAGCAAAAACAGGATCATAACTAAAATGTATTATCAATGTCTATTTTTTCCTGTTTCATAGAACATAGCTATCAATTGAAAGCAATAAGAAGAACATAGAATAAAAGGGAATCAACAAAATTATCTCATAAGAGGAAATTACCAGCCAATAGTAAGTAGAGCATACTTCTTTTTACATCTGAAAAAAATGGCAGTTAGTTTTGCATTTAGTTAAAAAAGAAATAGTGGAAGAATAAAAAAAAAATAGGAGAATAAAAGAGCATGAGAAAGACATAAAGTTAAAAGGGATAATAAACATAAGAAAAAATAATGAAATATCAAAAGAAAGAAAAGAAGAGGGTGCTCTGGCATGTTTCAGATGGGCCATAGCTTGTATGAATGCCAACTGGTGTGCTAAGTTCTTTCAAATGAGACTCTCAGAAGTTCTGGAGCATCTGAACAAGTATGTTGTATCTCATTATAAATTCAACTTTAGCCAGATTGCCTTTTTAGGCAATATTAACTGTTAGAGTAAAATTATTCCTTACACCATTTTACTCCTCTTTTGCAAATGTCATATAAAATTTAAACTACTAATATTCTTTTATCTAAATTTACAACCTTCATTCCTCATGCAAAATGGTAGACTTTGTATTTGAGGAAATATGTTACACTATTTTATTGACATAAGGCAGATCATAAAAAGAGCTCATTTTTGCTATTCTAACAAAGAGAAAGAGAAATAAAATTTTGTATCTAAGGAAGACTTTTAAAAACTAGGATGATAGGCAGGTCCTATTCCTTGGAGTTGAAATCAGGATTGTTAGAGATAAGAACATTCTCAGGAACCTTGACCCTCTTCTGTCTCTCTCACCTCTAATCCCAAACTGGCTATTTCATTTTCAGATATCCTGAGGCTAATTATTTCCTGATTGATCTTCTTAAATGAGCTTTTCAGTACCTCATCTAGTGGATGTGTGCCCCTCCCTAAATCTTTTGTCAAACTTGCTTATATAAAGGTATATCCCCCAGAGGAGACTTTAGTTTTCTGTTAAATAGGTCAGCCTGAAACAGAATTGAGACCAAGAACTCAAAACTTCTATGGAATTAAAGTTCAATGTTATATTTCTATTACTATGGTGTGTGTTTCAGAGAATGTGAATGAATATGCATTTGGATTCCTATAACAGCAATGCCAAACTACCTTGGGAGTATAGTCTTGACAACAAATAATGTGCTCAGGAATATCGATTTTAAAAGTGGCCACATTTGCAATGGAATTTCTATACTAGTCATTAAATTAATCCAATGACCTTCAATGACATAATGTACATTTGCCATTCGTGAACTTCAACTATTGAAATTTTATCATTTAGACTTCAAGACTGAGTTCAGAGAAAAAGTTGATAATAATTTTACTTTCTGCTGAATTCCATTATACTTTTGCATAGAGTTTTAATTTTATTCTTGGTTATGTATGAAAACTTTATCACTAATTGTTGTTTGACCATATGTAGAACATTGGACAAGAGTACATGGTTTTCCAGACAAATAATACTTGAATTACATTATAGAGATTCATTTCTCTCTCTTTTTTTAAAATTTAATTGGAGTATAGTTAATTTACAATGTTGTGTTAGTTTCAGGTGTATGGCAAAGTGAATGAGTTATACATATATATATATATATATCTCCACTGTCTTTTTTTTTTATTATTATTCTTTTCCCATATAGGCCATTACAGAGTCTTGAGTAGAGTTCCCTGTGCTATACAGTAGTCCTTATTAGTTATCTGTTTTATATATAGTAGTGTGTATATGTCAGTCCCAATCTCCCAATTTATCCCTCTTCCCCCACCCTCTGGTAACCATAAGTTTGCTTTCTACATCTGCGATCCTACTTCTGTTTTGTAAATAAGTTCATTGGTACCCCTTTTCTTTAGATCCACATATAAGTGATATCATATGACATTTGTCTTTCTGTGTCTGACTTACTTCACTCAGTATGACAATCTCTTGGTCCATCCATGTTGCTGCAAATAGCATTATTTTGTTCTTTTTTTATGGCTGAGTAATATTCCAAAGCTAGGTAAAGAGAAATATTTGCTCTCAACCCCAACTCCTCACATTGTCTTCCCAGGATGTATTCTTGATGGCTTTCTTCCCATCTTCTGATGCCCCAGGACCTGCATGGCCCCAGTGCTCTCTTTCTGTCCCATGATCTCTGCTACCCTTTACCCTTGACTTTTTCCTGTAGGGAAGTGGTGGAGTAGAGGAAACCTGTTTTCTTCTATCGCCTGCCATTCCTTAAAGGGATTTGGGTACAGCTATAGGGAAGGGAGAGGAATCTCAGGGAGGAAGTGGTGCCATCTCCCCCCTGGGCTGGCAGTGTTATAGTATGTTTGATGACCAACTTTGAACCTCTAGCCTACCCTTGATTCAGATGTTAACAGGGCAAGTCCTGGCATTAAGGTTACAATAATTTGGAGGTCACTTTTGCACTGAGGATTAAGGGAGTGGTTTGTTGGAAGGGGAAATTGATTCAATATCCCTCAATTGGGCACTGTTCTTCAGCCCAGCAACTGGTAGGAGGAGGAACCTGGCAGCTGGTTTGTCACCTGCATGCCTGGGTGAGTATTCCTGCAAATGAAGGAGTATAGCATTAAATATTGAATAAAAAACACTGACAAATGCTACAGATAGACACAGAACCCTATATTGTTAATGATCAAATACACTATAAATCTGAATCCAAGGTAAAAGATACATAGTACAAGATACAAACATGGGATTACAATACTATTAATGCCAGAGCAATACCATCTTGTGGAAATTTCAGAGTAGGTATCCATAACTGTTAAGGTTTGAACAGGAAAGTGGAACCACTGTGAGTAATGTATAAATTTCAAACATATAAAATATGTATGAATTATACATATTTCATACATACTTGCATGCATGATTGGAAAGATTGGACATTATACAGTTACAGGAGCTGGTAATGAAGTCTGTGAAGGTCTGTTGCCTCTGCATGTGTTGGTGAGCCTGAAGGCACTGTGTGTCAGCAGGGCTGGCAGTTACTAAGAAAAGTTGGATGTGAAGCAATGAAGAGTGAGGATAGATTAGAACTCACAAGGACAATCTGAAATCTCCATGAATAAATTGAAACCTTCATCTGTCTCTCACTGCACCCAATATCAATGACATGCTTAACCTACAGGAGAAGCTGCAATCCTTTGCTACAGAGTTATCCCAGTACCCAGGTTAGAAGTTGAGTTACCTGAAAGAAAAGAGGAAGTGGCTGTGCATCCACCTGTTGTCTCACACCAACATGGTGAGCCAGTGAGGAAATGTGTTTGAGTTACAGTGATACCTGGCATACGCTCTCATGCCTTTTACCTTGTAACGGCTGCTCCTTCACTTCCAAATCTAAAATTTCTCTTGTGACTACCCTTTATACGGAACCACCAAGGGAAAAAATATTCTTGCAATTCTAGTTACAACTTAGATTAGTGAACAGGGTACAAAGTTACTATAGATTAAAATGTTACTCTATATCAAGTATTCAAATGTTTTAGGATATTGATAATTAAGTAGATTTAATTAGAAAAATTTTCTTTTAAAAAGTTCTGCTGTGAATCAGATTTTTCTACCTCTCAAGAGGAATATATGTGGCACTACTTCCTAAACCCAAGGTTAATGAGAGAAGCTTCAAATGGACAACATGCTGAACTTGATACACAAGAGCGAGTTAAAAATTATCTGCACTCAGCTTATATTAAAACTTCTGTTGGCCGCACTGTCTTATCAGTGCTTTCTGTTCAAGGCTACTGTCTCCACAGTCACTGCTGTGTGGGTGTGAGAGTGTTATATCAGTACATTTGTAAATGCAGTGCAAGCAAAAATGGATTCCCACTTGTGATTTGCACAAAAGAAGAGCAACATGCAATGATTCATGTTTTGTGGCCTGAGAGTGTACCTGGTGCTGTTATTTATCGAAGATTTTGTGAGCAGTACGGAGAAAGTATTTTGTCATGAAGAAGTGTGTATGAATGGATAGAGAAGTTCAAGAAAGTTCACACAAGTGTGAGCCATCAAGAAGGAGCTGGAGTCACTTCTGATGAAGAAGTGAAGACAGCAGTGCATTTGTGGCTCGCAGCTCAGCCTAAAACATTTTTTAATGAGGGAATACGAAAACTTGTTGATGGATGGACAAAGTGTATTGAAAAGCAAGGAGATTATGTTGAAAAATGATGTAGTTGTCTTTTCTAAAAGTTAATTAAAGTAAATTCTACAGCCAGAAGGTGCGGATAATTTTTGACTCACCCTCGTACATTTTTTGTGGCTGAGTGGACACAGTGTATGGGTATATTACTCACATATTAGAAAGTGAACATAACTTGCCTCAACAGAGTAAAAGCTGCTGTCAGGGAAATAACTGTATTGCTTTCTGACAGCAGATCAAATACATGTGAATCTTGGAGACCAGATGAACAATCACAGTGGAAAGAAAAGAGCTCCTACCTGAGATGATGTTTTAGCTTAGGTTCCTGAGGAAAAACCTAAGATGAAGAATTTTGTGCAAGTGATTCATTAGTGGAGTGCTTGAAATAAAAAAGGGAGTTGTGTTAGTGTTTTGTTTTTGAGGCTGGAACAGCACAAGCTTTATTCAGTGGCCAAAAATGGAGAAGGGGGAACCTAACTTGCAACTCAGGTTCTCCTGGATTAGTGTTCTATGCTGTGCAATAGATTACCACAAAATTAGCAGATTAAAACAACACATCTATTATCTCAGTGTCTGTAAGTCAGAAGTCTAGCCATAGCTTAGATGGCTTCTCTGCTCCAGGTCTCAGAAGGCTGAAATCACTTCCTGAAGGATAGTGTCCCATCTTTACAAAGTCTCATCTCTAAGCTGGTAGACCAGCAGCACCTTCAAGAAGCCATCCCTTTACAAAATGTCTAGCAGTTTGTGAATAGTGTGGTACATGATAGGGCCAGTTGAGTCCATGTTTTGTAAGGGCTGCTGTCTTTCCTTAGCCGTAAACTTGATCCTTTAGGCCTAGAAGATATGGCACAAGATCTCATAAGACTTTCTTTGAGCATACACATAGTGATGCTGGCTGACCTACTATGAGAAGGAAAGGTAAACCCGTACCCATCCCATTCAGAAGGAAACTTGGCTAGTTCCAGGGCTGAAGGTGACTGATATTGGGAGTTTCTATTAAGTGGTAGGCTGGCCTCCACAAAAATTGGTTTCATGGACCCAGCTTTGGTTCTATTGCTTGAAGGTCAGAAACTCAGGAGTGGCAGTCACCAAATCGATGTTGAGAGAACTGATGCTACTGAGCCCATGCATAACCTCCAGTACTGCCACCATGTTAAACCCACCCTAGAGAACAAAGGAAAAGTCTATGACTGTTCAGCAGTTAGAGGCTACAGAGTGTACTAAAAGGGGCAGAGAGTTAGTAAGAGTTGGAATCAGTCAGCTAAAACAGTAATATTGCTTTTGTCTAGAAAGCAAACAAGAAAGTCTCTAAAGAACCTACGTGCATTATCTAAAATGTAAGCTTTAAAAAAGTTTCTTGCTGAGAAGGAGGTGAAGGTGTGGTTTAGTGGAGCTAATTGAATTATTCCCTTCCTTCCCTATACTTCAACTTGAGACACTATCAGGAAATATAGTTAGTAAGTGAAAGACAGAAGTTATTAATGGAAATTCTGGCTAGGAATTTTATCAGTTCTTAAAAACTTTACTTACTAAAGTGAGACTATATTTGTAATTTAAATTGACTATAGGTCTCCAAATTGCTTACAAATGACTGGAAAAGACTTAAGCATGTGGGAGATTTTATTAGCTGTCAGGGGAAGAACTAGCAACTGTGGTTCCTGGGAGTGTTATTTATTTCAAAATATTGGCTACATAAGTATGTCCCACAGATTGGAAATGGACAATATTCCTGAAAATGAAAAGAGAATCATAAGATGTAAGTGC
Organism: Hippopotamus amphibius kiboko; assembly: GCF_030028045.1. Taxonomy (NCBI): domain Eukaryota; kingdom Metazoa; phylum Chordata; class Mammalia; order Artiodactyla; family Hippopotamidae; genus Hippopotamus; species Hippopotamus amphibius. The sequence continues at coordinate 55,753,530 of NC_080198.1, read as the reverse complement.
TTTTCTTTGGCAGAGTCTAAAATGGCACAGACCAAACACTAGAGAAGATAAGTCCAAGAGCAGGAAGCCACAGAAATGGCAATGACCTCATATTGTACCTAGAATTGACCTCAAACAGGATTGCTAAAAAAGTTAAGAAAGTTGGTATAGAGAACATTAAAATTAAGTTTTTGTCAAGAGAGCTTAAGTCTTTGTCCTATTTTAGGGGAAAGGTGATGCAGAGGCCTCTCTTTTTCTTGTAAATCCTCCCTTTTCCTACTATGTAATAGTTGTATATAAGGGAGCAATATTTGACACATAACATATAAGATTTCTAGCAGCTCTTCACCATAAGCACAATCTCTAATCCATGATATCTTTTGTTCTCTTATGTTTTCAAAAGATGCAGAGCTTTTAATGTTTTTATTTCTGTGAATAACATTCTTTTTCCAAAGCACTTTGAAAAAAGATGCTGCTTAGCAGAAGTAACCTCAACAAGAAATGATAAATATACAACTCTTCTTCAGCATTTTGTCTGAATCTTCCTATATATTTTGCTTCTCAGATTTAAAATGTTTCCCATTACTGTTTCTAAATTTTTTCAAAATGGATTTTATGACTTAAAAATAAAACATCATTATAATATTTTTCAATTAGTCACAAATATTTCTAAAATCTTATTTTCACAAAGTGCGCTGCATAAATAACAAGGAATGGGTGATCACTCAAGAGGAATACAGCTTAATCATAAGCTAAGAGCCAGACTGATCTAAAACTTCTAAGGGCCAACTTTGTAATCCTGGTCATAAACCAATAGTAATGTCACAAGTCATTACCCAAGAAAACAAATTATTTGAATAGACACATTTCTTCAAGCACTACAGCTCATATTTTTGAGTTAACTAAATTTAATACAGGAAATTATTCACAAAGCTAAAGTTGATTTTTTTTTCAGGTTTAAACGGTGAATATGATTAATATCTCTGACTGTACTTTGGTCGTGTAGTTAAATTAGAACATGTTTCTAGCCATTAATTCATAGTGTCATAAATATAACTTTTACATCACCAATTTATTCCCTAAAGAGGAAGAAAACACATGCAAACTCTTCTGAAGATGATTAATAATTAAAAGGCAAAAAATGAAAGTAAATATTTAATTACATCTGTTGCCATGGAATAAGACTTTTGTTTATCACTTCTGTCTTCCATATTACCACCCACTTCATGTTACAAACACCCACACAAATGTAGGTCTGAGTTTGCTTGCTATGATACAGAAAGAACACAAAATAATCCCAGCATTATTAATATTCAATGAAAAGTGATTTTAAATAAAAACTGTGGTAATATTTTATTAGAATACACATAAAGGAGAAGCAATAAGATCTCATACAGAGATTTTTTTTATGTTTGACATGGAGATAATTTTTATTTTTTAAATTTTATTTTCCAGGGCTGATTGTCAAAAATTTTTAAAGCTTTTTTCACTTCTCTATTCAATTACCTGTACTACCTTTGTTAAACCCAAATGATTATTTAATTTCTAATACTAATTAGTATATTTGTAAATTCAATTAACAAATATTTTTCCTATTTACCCTGTGAGCAAATCCAAAATATAAGGATAAATAATCCATAACTGCACAATTTCATGATCATGAATTTAAGTATAGGAGATAAAAATTATAAGGAAACTATATAAATTGCCATGAAAATCATATCATATTCTATATGATTTCAGGAGGTAATAACTTCTTCAAAGTGGAATTATAAGTGAATATTTGAATTTAAAGATGCCCTTTGAGTGAGACATAAAACAATGGATCAGATTTTACTAAATGGACAGTGGGCATGCCAGATAGAACAGGTAGGGTGTATAAAGCTACAGAAGTGTTAACAAGTGAAGATTTATTGCAGAATATCAAGAAGATAGAAAAGTCCAACTTGTTTAACCTCTACAATAAATTTCAGGGAGTAGGCATGTAAAAGTCAAAAGGATCAGATTTGTGAAGGTTTGAATTCAGCAAGAAAGAGAAGTATATGTATGCATATTATACACATATATTATAATTAATAATACATAATATATTAATGATATATACATATATATAATCATCTAAGTAGGAGTATACAAAATGGATTTGGAGAGAAAAAAGAGACATGGGGGTAAGGAAACCAATTTGCAATTTGTAGACTACAGCAATATTTTTATATTAACCACATGTAGGGTAGGTGGAGGGGAGAATCCTACTAGAAGAGAAATGATCTTTTTTGTGAAAATAAAGGGTGATGATAAGGAGGTCATTTATGATGAGAGGGAAGGGGTATGCTAGATTGTTTGAAATGCAAATGAAGATGGCCAAAAGATTTTTTTCTATAATCAAATTCCCCTTTTAATGAATTATATAGTTATTATAACCATGTATGTGTATATATATGTAGTCATTTGGGTCTTATTTTTGTTGTTTGTAGTTGTAGAGAGTGTACATTTAAAGACTATTGGGGAAAAATAAATAAATAGACTATTGGGAACAGATAAATGGTCAAAGTGATAGGATTTCTTGAAAGCTTTGTTGGAATAATTAGTTCTTATATGAAGATATATTAAACTTTAGTTCCTAAATATTGCTTTTTGTTGGTTACTTTTTATAATATTTGATGGTTTAATTAATAGGTTTTTTCTTATAAGTTCATAATGTTAAAAACACATATTCTCTCTACTACTCTTATATTCTCCCTACTTTTTTTGTATAAGCCTCCTTGAATTCTGCCTCTGCCAATTGGGATATGACAATAAATGGGTGGAGAGGAAGAAGATCCATATTCTCTTGCCAATCCTCCCTTGTCAACCTGAGAAAATCTGATTTCATATACTTCTATAAGTTTCTCTGTTTTCCTTTGAACATAAGGACACACGACTTAAAATAGATAGGCAAATCAAACTATGAAATTTACCGCTCATAGAGTTTCTTTATAGTAAATATTTGAACTCCTCAAATATATTAGGTAACAATTGCCCTAACAATATTAGGTACATGTCATCCACATGAGAGAGAGATGTTCAGAAAAACATAATAGTTTGAACCAAAGCAGCAGAATAACTGAAAATTTCTGTTATTGTTGGAAACGCTTGGCAGAATCATGTCAGATCAAACTTCTATCTTAACCCAAAAGTACTAGGGTGACCTTCTGCACAAGGTTAGTACAAGGCAGAGGCTCCCTGCCCACCAAGATGACTGTAGAATGGCCAACACAGGTTTTTGTCTTTGTGTGGCTCAGGTGGCCTGCTCCTAAGGGGGCTATTATATTGCCTCCAGAGCAGGTTACACAACAGAGCTGCTTTGTGTTCCCATCACTTCAAAGAGGCACTTGCTCATAATTACTCTAGGGCACATAGATTTATGTCACATTACAGAGTGAAATCAAAGTAGTTCTGTATAGTGATTTCTCAACTTGCTTCTACTGAGGCCTAATTAAACATCAATGACTATACAAAGGATATACTACAATAAAAAAATATAGTTGGACTAGTGCCATGATGAAAGTCTAAACACACTGCTCTAGGTATATATGTAAACCAAGAAGCTAGGATTTTCTTATTAATCACCCTTAGACATCTATACTTTTCAAAGTAGATAAGGAATTCTCCCTTCTTTATGTAATCTGTTCATTCAAACTTTTGTTTGGCATTAAAATTATCCCCACAAATCTACACAACTGTGATTTTTTTCTTTTTTTTTTTTTTGTAACAACCTACCAGCAATGATTTCTGAATATTTTATCCCTTCTACATTACTAATTTGGAATATATATTTAAATGAAGGATATATCAGTGAAAACTATAAATATCAACAAAACTAAAGAGAAAATATTTACATTGGAAAATCTCAAGGGACAAAGGATATCAATGTTATTTTATTAACAATAACTAAAAATTGGAGATATGTGATTTAATATTGTGTTGATTATGAGACATCAAATGAGCTATCTGAAGTAAGCAATGTCTGGATTTATAGTGATAAACACATGTAAACAGAGATTGATGTTCTGGGATTTGGTGCTTTGATTTTTAAATTTATTTTACTTAGAAGCAATGAACACACACACACACCATTTTTAAATATCAAGTTTTCAAACTAAATACATCAGTTCTTATAATTCTTCCATTTCTCATAATTAACACAATATTTAACACTTTATTATACTATTTTCAAGTTAGAAAATACCTCTCTCCTTTCAAAATCTATACTCCTAAATGTTCTCTTAGGAACATCTGTACTACCATCTACTGGAAAGGTAAGTATATATCAGCAATTATGTTATCAGCCATTTAAAACAGAATACAACTAATTTGAAAACTGCAAAACAATATTATTTTTGATAATCAAATTTTACCAGTTAATAATAAGAAATAATTGTGATTGCACATGCATATCATACTGAAAAATATATACACACATAGGTATTTACTGTATATCAGTGGCATGTGTGTCCTGATCATAAAATGTTTAATTAAATTGCATAATTATTTATTACTCATTGTTCACTAAATCTTTTTCTTTTAAATCTCATGACTTCATTGTTAAATTTCAATTACTTTCTGAATGTAGAGGTCAAATAAAGTTTGGATATAGTAAATTAACTTTTTACCTGTCAACGTTTATAGATTTTGGTTTCCTTAATGGCATGTTTTTCAAAAAAATAATACTCAAATTGTCCATAAGTGTCAGATGAAACATCTAGATGAAATTCAGAAATGTAAAACAGAACACTATATTTGCAAGTAAGGATAGACAGGTAACAGGCTCAATTTCATGGACATCTAAGCTGCATGAAGTCATGCTTGTGCATTACAACACCTAGGTGTTCATATGTTGAGAGTGAGGAACAGTGTGGAAGTGTGACACAGGCACAGATGCTGCCTTGTGAGAAGTCTGGGCTCATATCTTGACCCCTCCACCTGCAAACTGTTAAAACCTGAGCAACTTAAGTAGCATTTCTGATACTCAGAACCATACAGACCAGGGCTTCTGAGACCTTCAGAGATAACTGATACACATAGTTCCCATTAGCTCTTCTTGTAGTATGGAAAAATTAGCCAAAAAGCTGGATGATAACAGTTTACAAATATTTCACAAATACCTTTGGATTTCTTTTCATTTGTGATGTTACCCCTCACTCAGCACTTTTCAGTGAGCCACCATATGCTAATAATTGTGATGAAGTTCATGGGAGCACCTAAGTCAACAATGAACTAGTTCATTTGTTTGAAATAGAAAAGAAAACCAAATCAGAGTTAATGTTTGCTCTCAACATATGTATCCAATGAGACAAGGTATGTGCATTATGCATACTTCTTTTGGTTTGGACAACAGATTGTTTGAATAATGGATGTAAGTATAGAATCCACAAACAAAAAAATAGAATGAATTTTACATACTTGCATATTAGTTTCAAGAATTAAGAACTATATTGAATTAGGGATTTCCCTGGTGGCACAGTGGTTAAGACTCCACACTCCCAATGCTGAGGGCCTGGGTTCAATTCCTAGTCAGGGAACTAGATTGCACATGCATGCCTCAACTAAAGAGCCTGCCTGCCTCAACTAAGACCTAGAGCAACCAAATAAATACATAAATATTAAAAAAGGAACTATATCCAATTAAATGTCAGGGCAGCCAAGTCATAAATTTTATTATTGTTATTGTTGTTAGTATTGGTTGTTAGCTGTTTATTGTTAAATAAAATTTAGTAAATAAGATCAACATACATTTGAATTTAGAATCAATTGGCAAGATGTGTCTTCTGGGCAAGTAGAAATACGTATTTATTACAATTGTAGAAATGGTAAAAGCAGCTATTTAAAGTCAGGCATATTTAAGGAGCTCATTATTTCTACTCAAGTACTTACTAAGTATAGTTGGAAATCAACATTTAATGATTTTGGTTAAATGTCAGAGTAAAAATATGTACTCAAATTATAGAACCTGTATTTTGTTTTATTAGGAGTTAAAATAAGGGTAATAGAAAAGAAAATTATTTTGCTATAAAGTTTAGCTACTGAGGTTGGCAAGTAATAAAATAAATATGTTGATTTAGAATGATTTACTAGAACAATGACATCCATATATCTACAGTGGCTATAATTTAATGAGCTTTTCTGACTGGTAGTGAATGCTTTAAATGCGTTCTAATAAATTAAATAATCACATTTATGTGTTATTCACAGTTATTTTATTACACTTTATAATAAATAAATCTTGAAAATACAAATTCTAAAAGGCAATTTATATGATATTCCAAGAATCAATCAAGTTTTTAATTCATGTAAGCCATTAGAGCAGCATGAAATACATAACAAAAGAAAACATAGAAGAGTAAAATAAATATAAAAGCATTAAATTTATGATAGCATTTTAATCTTTGAAATCATCCCCCCAAAATCCATTATTCATATGAGTGAAAATAAGAAATTATGTTTTCAAGCAAATTTATACTTTACCTCCTGGGGTGTATGCTATTATAATTGTGACAAAATGTAGTATGTATACTTTTATAAACTTTACTCACCCAATTTTTATAATATCACTTATTTAAGAACTAATATTTTAGGGAATCATGTGCCTTTTAAATACACTTCTATAGATTTTTGACAGTCATACATTTTGTGGTTGCCGGTAACCCATCTTTTTTTTTTTCTAATTGCCAATCATCCTTAATTTCTATAATATACCTAAAGAAAAAACTGAAAAGTAGCCATGATCAAATGTGAACAGAATGTTCGTGCAATATAGAAATTGCCTTTCAATAATTGTAAACTTCAGTTTCCAAAATGATGAATGTGTGGATTACATTTTCTTCCAAGCAGTTTTACAACTAAATAAAACATCATATGCAAATAACCTAGCAGAGTTCCTATATAACAGAAGTTATGTTATGCATGTTAGTTTTATCCTTTCAGTTCTAGGAGGAAATTATCTGGATATTTTGTTAAATGAATCAAGCAACTGTTCTTTCCTATTTTTTGCCACCATACCACCACCCCCCCCCAGCCCCACCCATGGGTATATAAAAACATATGTTAAAAGGATAATAAATGGCCTGGCATTTGGGGATTCTCTCAGAAAAATCACTGGAGATATTACAAGCAGAAGGTTTACATACTCTTAAGGTTAAAATTATTCTTTCAATTATAAAACCTCTTCATTTGAAGGATCTAAGTGATATTGGTTCCAGTTAAACTAAGCTTATCCTTAGATTTATATATACATCCCCAATGTCAACCCCAAACTCCAGTAGATGACAGCTTCTTGTTCTTGTCCATGAACTTAATTTTTTTTGGGGGGGGGCATCCCAAGAAGCAGTCTTCCACCCGTATAACTTTAATATATCTGCTGCATTTTTCTAATACTGAAATCAAATATAAAATTGGAAAAGCACTAAATTTGAGGCTCGATCATCTGTCTAGTGTGAGCATGTCTTAGTGAGGGTATGTAAGTTTATTTTATTTTTATATTTGCATATTATCTTTGGTTTTTCCCAGAATAGAACTGGTAGTTTTGTGACAAAATGGCTGCACTCATTATCCAGTCCTTCTGTGAGCAAATTAGTTTCCGGTGATCACCCGTGAGCGGCAAACATCTTCCTCCACAACACTAGGGTTCTATTTCTGTTACCACTTCTAGTAACAGTGACACTTAGGTCTGATAGAGGTCATTTGCCTCTTAGGTACACCATACTCACTGAAGCATCACACAATAATATTAACTCAGATTGTAAACTCAGTGAACCAACACATCATCCCCAGTTCTATGCTATGCATAGCACCTAATTCACTGTAGAAAATGGTGCTTTCAATCTGAATATTGTCCCCAAAATGATTTTACAAGAACAAAGGAAGGAAATTATGAGTAATAACATTCAAAATTAAGGAATATAGTAAAGTTTTTAAAGATCAGTTGCATATCTGGCGTTGCTAGTCTGGTTCACTTCTCTAGAACTTAATTTTATAGAACTAGTTATTAACTTTCTTTCTCTAAGCATTTGTTGCTAGTTTTTTTTCTACTTGATAGTTTTTTAAAAAATCTTTTTTAGTGCTATTTTCACACTCCCTATAGCTGATTTTGTTTCTAACCATCCTTTACTTTTCTTCTTAGTCACAAAACAGGAAATCAGAAGGAAGCTGAAAGCAAGTTGCCTTCATAACAGTTTATAAAAATTGGTTTTTAACCCCATAACCTGAACTCATATATCTTTTGTCAACTAGGAAAAAAAATCATAGTACTAGGATTTATTTATGTTCTCTAACCAGGACAACCTATTTCCAGAAAATTTATGTCACATTATAACCTGTCCCTGTATTGGTACAAAATATGTTCATATAAAAGAAGAAATACAAAAGAACAAACAAACAAAAAATCAGTAAACCAGTAGTCTAAAATGTTTATTTTTTTGAAATACAATACATCTATAAAATGGTTTCAGTAAACAAAAACAGTGTTCACAATATAATTGTGTGTGTGTGCTTATAGAACAGTAGGTAAGGTGATACCAGCAGAGATAAATATTTTACTGTGATTATAGGATTTCTTATGCTCTTGGGAAAACTTACTATTGAGAGAATATTATGTATCCTTTGGTCTAGCATAACTCACAATACTAGAATATTTTTCACGTTCCTCAAAAATGATTGTTCAACATGTATAGCCTGTTACTTTTTAAGATGATTCTTAATGCGGAGAAATTTGTACAAATACACAATCACAGCAAAACAATTTGGAATCTAGTCTGAAAATAATAAGCAGAAATGTAAAAATTATTTCTTAAGCATTGAGTGGAGAGGGGTAAAAAGAGATTAAGAATCAGTATGGAAATAAAAAAGAATAAAATGGGTATTTAGACACAAAGGGAAGAGAAGAAAAGGAATAAAGGCAAAGAAAAGAGGAAGAGGAAAGTATTTGGTATACGGTTGTCACTAATTTCCCTTTGGGGCATAATTCTTAAGGTTTTTTTTTTTTTAACACAGGTGTCCTCCACATCTTCCTCAATAATAGTCCATTTTAGGCTATCATCAAAAAAAAAAATCTACAAATAATAAATGCTGCAGAGGGTGTGGAGATAAGGGGACCCTCCTGCACTGTTGGTGGGAATGTAAATTGGTGCAGCCATTATGGAAAACAGTATGGAGTTTCCTTAAAAAATTAAACATAGAGCTACCATATGATCCAGAAATTCCATTGGACAAAACTATAATTTGAAAAAATACATGCATACACCTCCATGCTCATAAGAGCAGTATTGACAATAGCCAAGACATGGAAGCAACCTAAATGTCCATTGACAGGTGAATGGAGAAAGAAGAGGTGGTAATATACAATGGAATATTACTCAGTCACAACAAGAATGAAATATTGCCATTTGCAGCAATATGGATGGACCTAGAGAATATCATACTAATCGAAGAAAGCCAGACAGACATATATTGTATGATATCACTTATATGTGGAATCTAAAGAATAGTACAAATGAACTTATTTGCAAAACAGAAACAGACTCACAGACATAGAAAATAAACTTATGGTTACCAAAGTGGAAAGGCAGGAAGGGGGAGGAACACATTAGGAGTATGGGATTAACAGATACATATAACAGATGAATAGATAAGCAACAAGAATTTACTGTAAATCACAGGGACCTATATTCAATATATTAGACAAACCTATAATAGAAAATAATATGAAAAAACATATATATAAAACTGAATCACTGCTAAACACCTGAAACTAACACTTTTGTAAATCAACTATACTTCAATAAAAAGCAATGCTTCTTTTTATGTTGGAGGGCCTTCCTTTTATTTGTTGAAATTTTCAAAGTCCTCTCTTGGAGACGTGTTTTTCTCTAACACCTTGATACTTAATGAGTAGTTCTCAGATCATCAGTGGCAGCATCATCTGGGAGCTTGTTGGAAAGACATTTGTGACATGACCCCAAGTAATGTGTAATGCCTATAAATACTTAGGAATACCATTTATGACATATTTTTTAAATTTACAAATAAAACCACTTTATCTGAAATTTCAAATCAGTAAGACTGACTGTGGAAGAGATATATGCAAAGGAATATGGAACTTCCTGAATGTTCACTATCACCAAGGTGTTTTTCTGTTGAGCTCTCAAGGAGAGAATGGATGAGTTTTGTGTGTTTGTTTGTTTGCTTGTTTTTCTTTTCACAAAACCGTTGTGAAATTCAGCACCATTGACTATTGGCTCTGAAAATGTCACCAAAGCAACCTATTAGTAACACGAGCCTAAGTTTATTGCTTAAATGGTAAGGGAGTAAATATATATTCATATTTTGTTTATTTTATCCTGACAGTAAATACAAGGTTTTTGGATCAGAGTCAGATTGATTTTTTACTTACAAAAATATCTTAGTGCTAGTTGGCCGTGTTACTTTTTCTTCTATGGGGCAATACAGTGAGAGCCAGTTGGACCCTGCATGTGGAGGGGAGGAGTAGAAAGGGATACCTACTCTAGGAGAGGAACTCAAAGTTATAGAACTAGAAACTTAATATATAGTTGTTTGCATATTACTCATCACTCCTTTCTAGAGACAGAGTGATTATTTTTACTCTGGAATGTAAACAAATCCTCCTTTTGGGAGAGGAGGCAAAAGTCACCTAGGTTCTCACAACAATTTGGAATATAATGAATGATATTGGATGTTATTACCATTTGAAATGTAAACACAGGGTTCCAAACCTATCTCCTTAGAGTATGAGGGGTAAATGATTTTAGGAAAAAGGAGATGCTATCATTAGAGCAGGTCAATTGTTTTTATCAGAAAGCCCTGATTATGCAGAAAAATTAAAGTATTCTCAGTAGGAGAGAACCAGCTTGACAGCGGCTTATTGGGGTTCCTGGGAGGGAATGCAGAGTCAGATTTTGTTAGTCAGTCTTGTAGGGTGCGTCTTTCAGTGGAGGGGTTCAATTAGGTTAGGGTAAAAATCATGATGTAACAGTTTATAATTGGTTAGGAACAGCAAGGCAAGGACTTGAGGCAATGTATTTAAAACATTCTAAGGTGTAAACTGTTGTTGGATGCTTCCTATTGAAGAGTTGATTTATCTTTCAGAAAGTTCCTAGAGTGAAATCATTTGGAACTTTTATCTTCCAGGGCAAAAGTTTTCTAACATTGCAAAGTTATATTAATGAAGACAATGGATTAAAGTTATGTTAATGTAAATTGTAAGCTGTGTAACTAGTTTTGATTCTGAGAGCATTCTGTGTATTTTGATATTTAGTTAACCAACTATACCTGAGGTCCCATAGCCCCTTCACACCCAAACCTGTTGACTGTGTCCCTTAAGTGCCTGTTTTCCTCTGGTGGAACAGCAATTACTTGGGATGGACAAGATATCTGGATAAGGACGTTGGAACAGAAGAAAAGGAACCTGAGTATTTAGGAAACTCAACCACACATGGGGAAGTTTCAGATATTTAGACTCAGTGCTGTGGGAGATGTGAGGGAAGGCTTTGAAGTTCTACATGAGGTGAAGAAAAGTAGAACCTATTATACTTTGAGCATTAATATAAAGTGAGCCTATGTTTACTTGTTGGCTGTTAAGTCCTGGCACGTTTGGGTTTCATCACTGGTTTCTGAAGAGGTAATTAATTGTATCAGAATTCTTATCTGCATAAAACTGATCTAATTATTAGGAAAGTTTACAAAACTTTTTTCTGTTAATGAAACCTCAGTGTAATTTTATGGAAATAATATTTTTCTTATGTTGTATATTTCCCAAATGTTAGTAAACAGAAATATATCAACAAACAATGTGCTATGAAATTATGCAAAGAAAATCATAAGAAAATGTGTGCATGGAAATGCTGTAGCAGAGAAAAGAAATACTTGTCAAGTATTTTTTTTAAGTATAAACAAAAAAATCACATATGTATGTGCAACATAATCACTTCACAATTCAGAGCAAGATTAATCCATTTTTTGTAAAACCTATCTGGATTTATAAATAAATGAGAATCACCAAGTCATGAATCAGATTAGGAAAATGAAAACAAATCAATTAAATAGATGTTTCAGTAAAATTTTAAGCTTTTAAGAAAGTAGCAAAGATTATTTGAAGATAGCTCAACCTCTGTATTAGTACAGGATAGTGGGTTTTGCAAATCCCTAATCCTATAATATGCTCCAGGAAAATGGGATTCAGGAAGAAATAACTTCAGGAAGGTATTAGCTATGAAAAATCCTGCAATAAAGAAACCTCTCTAACCTTGTTTAACTCATTGTTTGCCAAACTTAATTAACCATTGAATGTTTTACTTCATACATTTTTTAATAGAGAGGAACTAACACAAATGTTTTACACAGTGTGTCAGATTAATCTGTGCCATGAAAAACTCTATCATGAATTTGAATAGCAGTGCCTTCCTGTGCAAAATGTGGACCAGCAGCATTAGAATCACCTGGGACATTGTTAGAGATACAAAGTTTATCACCTTGAAAAACTGAATAAGAATTTGAATTTTATAGGATCCCTAAGTGATTCACAAGCATATTAAAGTGATTCACAATAGTATAGAGCACTGGTTCTCAAACATGGCTGAACATTAGTATAATGTAGAAATCTTTCTCTACTCAGTGCCCTGATGCCACACTAAAAAACCTCAGCTGTAAATTTCAGGGGGAGGAATCTAAGCATTTCGTGGAAAGCTCACTATATGATTCTAATTTGCAGCCAGATTTGAGAACTGTAGGTAAAGAATGACTCTACCTCTTAACAAGCATCATTAAAGAATATTTTCTGTCTCAGTTAATAGCAACTGCATATTTATAGTAGTTCAAGCCAAAATTTTGGAGTCTACCTTGACTTTTCATATTTTCTCACACAGCATATTAAATCCATTAGAAATCATAAGCAATAGATTTCCACTTTCAGCCATGGTGGAGGGTCAGGAAGCAGGTTTAACTTCACACTGATAGAAACCAAACTACAACTCCTCAAAAAAGGACCAAAAATGTACAACAGCAGTTTTCAAGACACTAAACATCAGGAAAGTAAGGACAGTAATCCCTGAGAAATGGGAAATAGATGAGGTGAAAGCTTACTGACTTGGGGGTATTTCCAGGTCCCAGCTCAGGGATTCAAATTCTTTTTCTGTTGTTGTTATTGAGATGTAATTAACATATAACAGTACAGTTGACCTTAGAACACCATGGGTTGAACTGTGCCGGTCCATTTGTAGGAGGACTTTTTTCAATAGTGAATATTACAGTACTACATGATCCAAGACTGGTTGAAATCTGCAGATGTGGAACTGTGTATATGGAGAAGAGGGTAGGTGCCTCTAGTCCACTTTTTGCTGTAGACTGCCTATTAGTTTCAGGGGTACAATGTAAAGATTTGATATTTGTACATATTGAGAAATGAACACCAAAATAATTCCAGTTAACATCCATCACCACACAGTTATAACTTTTTTTTTCTGGTGATGAGAACTTTTAAGATCTAGTCTCTTAACAACTTTCAAATATGCAAAAGAGTATCATTAACTAGTCATCATTCTGTACATTACATCCCCAGGATTTATTTTATAACTGGAAGTGATCTACTTTCACCTATCCACACCCACCCCCTTCCTCTGGCAACCAGCAATCTCTTCTCTGTATCTATGAGTTCTGTTTTGTTTGTTTTATAGATTCTATGTATAAGTGAAATCATATGGCATCTATCTTTCTCTGACTTATTCACAATCTTGTATTGAGTTTTCTAAAATTTTGATCTCCATTTGCTTAATTTTCTTTCACATATCAATCATTTGCAAAACAGGTTCTGGTTCCATTACATAAATCTCAACTCACTTCCATGTAATGAAATCCATCAGGAATATTTCCTGCTTGTACTTGATTCTGGAAGCTTTCTACACTTTTTGAGTGTTTCTCTTTCTTTAAGCTGTCTTCCCTTGGCTTTCTTGATTTCAAACACGCCTACCCTTTCCTTTTTCCTCATGAATTCTTCCTTTGAAGGCTCATTTAATATAATTAAAAATCCTATTCAACCATTCAAATGAGTGACCCTCACTTTTATCAATGACTTCAGTTCTACTTACCCAGAGATGATTGTCTCATGTATATCTCCAGCCTAGTCCTTTTTTATAATTTCATATTTGCTTTTACATATTTCAAACTTATGTTCATAACTGAAAATAAAACTTTTTCCAAACATGATTTTATGTTTTCATGAGTGTGAACGCATGTGAATCCACTTAAGAAATATATAACTTGTGGGAGGGGATATATGTGTACATATAGCTGATTCACTTTGTTGTATGGCAGAGACCAGCACAACATTGTACAGCAACTATACTTCAATAAAATAAGCAAAACAAAAAGGAAATATAGAACTTATAAATCATGCTTGACACTTTCCTCCTCTTCAAATCCTTTATCAAACATTTCTGTCAATTTTACTTCCTAATTATGTCACAAATTGATCCTCAAGAAGGGATTCTAGAGGAAAAGTATGAAAAGTGAGACATTATGTTATTTCAAGTAGGTGACCTATGGAAGTTCAAAGTGTTATCACTTATTGTCAGTTTTCCAGTTTGAAATTTTGACACTGACTAGTCTCAAATTCAAGTTTCTTCTATTGCTACAGAGTCCATGCTTTTAACCTCTAAATAAATAGAACCTTATTCTTGGGTAAATATTTAATTAAAAATAAAGTATGTTTCATATATGAATTTCCCACAGCAATTTACACATTGTCTTGCTCAGCAAGTGCTAAATATTTAATTATTGTTTGAAATTAATATACCTAACAGGATCAGTCCCCAAAATAGATGTCTAGTTTAATATCATTTAAACCAGATACTACTTTTTTAAAACTGCTAGTATGCTTTCTTAAATTAGAATATGATATGTATGTCTATGTGTTTATGGAGGAATCATTTCTATTAATATTTTTACTAATGTTTTCAATGCTGTTTAACAAAATTAGTACAAGAATTATTAGCCTTGCTGTGATTAAAAAATATTAATTTTAAAACATTTATCAGACTTGCTTTTAGAAACTGTTGATTTTCAGAAAGTGGATACTCTTTAATAGCTTACAATATTATTCAACTTTAATATTTTTTCTAAAATTTGGCTCTCTTCAAACTGACCAAATTTCTTACTTTAACAAAATTACATCTAGAACCCACAAAATTGTTGAAATTCACAAGTATTATGTTTTTAGCCAGTGTGGGTGAATACTTCAATTAGATTAAGGATACAATGTTAATTTTCTAGGGGGAAGATGTCACTTGCCAGTAATTGTCAAACCAAGATTAATGATCTCAAGTCAATCTCAGTCTGCAATAAATATGTAAACATTGAAGACAGCAAATCAGGTCAGTCTCTTCTTGTAAATGATCTTCATATTCATCTCTTAATCAGAAGTACTAGTCAGTGTACCAGTCATGGTAATTCTTATGCTGTTGAAAACTAAAGAAAATCTTGACGACTAACAGATTCCCTGATTTTTATATTACCTGGCTATAGGTCCTCTTCCCCGGCCACTGGTATCCACCAGGTAATGTCACTGCCAAAGTTAACTAAATTGCATGCCTCTCAGGAATGTGCTTTAGTTTGACTATTCTTTCACCCTGAAAAACTGATTTTAAAGAGTTTGAATGACAATGTAACCTCTCCAGCCTATGGATATATCCCATGGTGATAACAAAGAGAAAATGGTTTTTATTTATTTATTTATTTGTTTGTTTATTTATTTATTTAATTTTTTTACAATAGTGTGACTTTCAAAGGAAAACTTGAGCTTTACTCTTTTTAGGTCCTTTTGCTGTTCAAAACCAGGGACACAATGTTGTAGACCTGCAGTGTTCAAACTCAAAAATTTTTCTGTGGCAGGAGTAAAAATCCATGAGAGGCCAATCATTGCATTTTTTTTTAGACACAGAAAACATAAAACCATCTCTTTGTATTGAATACTCTCAATGTATATCATACACAATGTATTCTTGCAGTATTGAACTAAAACAACATATTAAATTTGATTTAAAGAAGAGAATTGCACAGCATACTCATTAAATTATCCTGCAAGTCTTTGAAGAAATTCTAAATTGTAAAGTGCCATAACTAGTGGGCCGGTTTTCATTTTATCCAAGCATGACATGAAATAAACATGCAAATGGCAAACAGAAAGCTGTTAATTTGTGTGAGAAGTTAAAATGAAGAAAACAAGAGGATAAAAGCAGTTAGTTTGTGCTACTACTGCATAGAATCCACAACTCACATCCTGGGGGAGTGACAAACCAGTCATTTAATGCTGTGTCAACACATGTATCTTGTCTTTCATTAGTAAACTCTCCTGCTGTTTGCACACTGTCAGAAGTAGACCTCCTACTGACGTTCATAGAGGTGTGGAAACTGGGATGGTTTAATAATTCTGTTTTGTTTAACTTTCTTCCTTATCCTATTTGAAGCCAATTTTTCCCTCCACTTTTAGAACAAGTACATATTAGCTTCACTTATGAAGTAAATGTTAAAAATGTTTATGATTCAAATGACCTGCTTTCCTCTTAATTCCTTAGAGCACTTTGAATATCCTAGCCAATTGAGGGTTACATCTGCCTGTAAATTACCCATGCTTTCTTTCTGCACACAGTCTGCCCACATCATCTGTGAATAAATAACCATAAAAAATAAATGGAGAGGAAAGACGATAGCATCTATCTCCCTTTCTTTCTGAAAAGTGTTCTATAGAGATGTTGGTTAATGACCTAAGCAGTATTATAGATCCAAAGCATTTTTTACTCCTCCAGCCCACTTCTGTTCCCATAAACCTGTTCAAGTTAACTCAAATCTGTTTTTAAATAATATTGTTCATAGCCTGTGGATAAGCAAATACATGTTTAAATAACTATATATAAAATTAATGCAAAACAATCATATAAAAGTTTAGGAAATGCAAAGATAACTAGATTAAGAATTTTTACATATAATTTCTTCAAATATTTCCTAAGCACAGTCAAGAGTCAGAGAGTTTCCATTTTAACTAATACCACTGTATTTAAGAAATGTTATTTGTTAAATTAATGTCTGGAATTATTTTGCAATAATATAAATCACGCTAACTTTTCTTTTACACTGCATCGCAGAATTCTGAAATGTTGTTGTAAGGCTGTTTTGTATTGTAAGTAATAGTGTCCATGAGCTAAAACTTTAAAAATGACTACTTCACTCAAAGCTATTAGCCTCATTTAAATTGATAATCCATCTTCTAATGAAATTGTCTTCATTTAAACTACTCCGTTGCCTTCTTGGAATTACCTCAAAAGTCTATAGTTCTTTTCAAAAGAGAATTTAGATTTTGTTGCTTGGTTGGTTGGTTTTAGAAATGATCAATTACAAGTGACATAGCTTAGTAAAAGGCTTTCAGGTGAAATCAAGGACTGTCACAGTAATTTTAAATGTTTAGGTGCTTTAGAGTCAGAATGTGAGCAAATAGTAAAAGAAGAAAATCAAAATATTTGGAGAATTGACTGCATTGTTGAAATATATATGTAACCATCCACAGTGATTGATTTGAAGAACAGTAGATATTTAAGAACATAAAATTTTGTACATTTGTTCAAAAATAATCTTAAATATGTTTTTCATATCACAGTATTTTAATTAAGGAGTTTTTAGTATTTCATGTTTAAGAGAAGGGGTTTTGTGCTTTTGGAGAACTGTAAACAAACACCCCATTCCAAATTACAAAACACAAACAAATAACTTTTAATTGACTATTAAGTCCCTGGAAGTAAAAAATTAATGCTTGGCTCTAATATATTGGGAATTATTTTTTTAAATCTATGTTTCCAAAATAGTAAACATTTTATAAAATTTTCTCCTTTTTCTAACATTTATTTTTAATTATTTTACTTATTTTGAACAAAATACCTATCTAGGATAGTAAAGTTTTTGTAAAGATGCTTTAATGGATAAAAATGTTATTTATTTTATTTTGGTGATAAAATATTAAAGAAGAAAGCAAATTATTTAAAATACTAAAATTTAATGGAACTATAATTTCAGTTAACTGGAAGTAAGACACTTTTGGAGACACACTGAATTACAAACTTTTAAAGAAGAAACATTTCACTTTGAATAATTAAACATTTACTTTATAACATTTGTACCATTAGCTTGTTCAAGAAGACTTATGCTTAGTCAGTTCAAAACTATTACTAATTCTGATTTACTGGAATTAAACTATAATATTTGCATGATAAAAAGTAGTTCAGATCTCTAAACAAACTTTTAAAAAAATTAAAAATGGGAGAAAATGCTTATTATAATTCAGGAAAACCCACAATTATAAAAGACTGAGAAACATTAATTTCAAGAAAAGTTTCCAAAGCTTCTAAGATTTAGTCCAGTGTCGCATATTTCTGTTATGGTACTTTATTTGTAAATAACTGCCTTAAGCTGTAAAGAAATTATGAATATCTCAAACTACAACTTATGAAATGTACTTTATATTATTTCTATCCTTAAGATAATATAATTTTTTACCTGTGATACCTAGTATATATGCGAATACTGACTTCTAAAGCACCACTAGCTTTGTCACTAGCTCTTATTAACATTGAATCTGTAAAAATGCATTTTAATGAATTTAATCACAACTTTTTTTCACATTCTTATTTTACAGATTTTAAATATATACTTTTTGGGAGTGTTTTATTCATTTGTTTAGTTTTTTTCTCTGCTTTTTTTTTTTTTTTTTTATTGTGGGACCTTTGCTGTTTTGTCTTTTCCTTCTGTCCTAGATTATTTAAATTGACTTTTGATTTCTCACGAGAAACATATGTATAAAATCATGATGATAAAGTTTCAAGATGATCATGTTTCTTCAGCAAGAAGTATTACAACTGTGTGAATGTGCGTGTGTGCACACGTGCATGGATATGTGTGTGTGTGTGTTTACGTTTATTGATTTCATCCCCTAAAATATTAGGAAGTATCAGATACCTTAAAAAAATTGCCATCAGAAGGTCTGTCAAAATGCACCCAGGAACATTTCTTAGAGGACCACAACTCAATTTTTTCACTTAATATATCTGGTTTTGGTTTACTAGAAAATGTCTATAACAGAGCATTAACAAACACTGTAATTTGCTGGGGTCAGCCAGGTCTGTAGCTTTGAGATTGAAAGTCATCTTAAATTATGCTATCAGCTTTCCAAACCTCATTAGACTTAACCCATTTAGGCGCCACCGACTTCTCGGAATCACCAATAGAACCCTAATCAGAAAACCGCAGAGCAGCCAGGCTTCTGCTATCAGAAACCTCAGTACAATTTTGTGTATTAATATTTCAGAAAGTTTGTAGGAACACATACTCCCTGCTGAGCACTACAACCAGAGCAGACAGAGCTACAGTCAGTCAAGCTGGCCAGAGCGCCTAGCAGCCCCCAGTCTGTCTCTGGACCTGGCAACCAGAGAAAGAAAAGGCAGAAGAAAATGAAATGAAATGAATGCCCCCATTTGATTTATGATTAATAAATTCCTATAATTGGAGAGTCAGGTAACTAGTAAATAGAATAGCATACAGTTACAGGAAAATGCCAATTTTATCCTGTAATGAAGCCATAGAATTTTGAATACAATATTATTAATTTTTCCAGGAGAAGCAATTTTTGAAGCTTTTTTGAGAACATTAGTTTTCTCTAATGTTCTTCAAAACATTTAACCTAATTTTCACAATGTATTAGTCAAAATAAAGTCTAACAGATATCCAACAAGTAGTGCAATTAAAAATGTCTTGAAACTTAGAGAAAATCAATTTGGTAATGAAAGTCCATGTGGAGTTTTAGTGACTTTTAGAGATGTATGCAACGAAGAGAAATATAATTTCTTTGATGATAAACAGTGACCAAAGTTCAATGAAATACAGAAAAGCTAAGTTTAAAAAATAGAAATGTAACAGTAAATGCAACTTTAAAGAATGTTTGAATAATTTACTATAAACAATAAGAATTATACACAAAATTGATGTGTTTGTGTATAAATAGGAAAGATCTGATAATATTTAAATTTACATTCTATACAAAGACATGTATTTACAGGTGTTCCAGAGGGAAAATATTTACAGAAACTCCTAGCAAGCTAGGGTTTCTTAAGTTTAAATTAAACAAAAGATTTAAAAATGAAATTACACTAAAACAAACAAAAAAAAGGTATGCTTTTTAAACTTTTAATCTAAAATTTTAACACAGCATATTATGTAAAGTGATTGACTAGGGCATTGAAATGGCTAGCAGAATTTGTTCTATTTTTTTTTCATTTTTCTTTAAACAAATTATTATGACAGGCATATTTTCCATACTGTATGAATTTAAATATGGTATTTTCCTTGATTTATGTGATTAGAAATGGAAAGCATTTAAAACATCTATCACATTGTATGAACCATAGCCCTTTGTTGTTTGAATAATATGTATAATTTAGTTGTCTTTAACTGCCTGGCAGCACATAGCCCCTATCAGGAGTCAGTCTGTTCTAGTGCCAGTTCTGCAATGAGCTCTATGGGTAACATTAACAAGTCAGTAAGCTTCTCACTTGTGGTGTGAACTTATATCTGTGATCCCTCACAATCCTACTGTTGTATGGCTACATCAAAATCTTACAAGTGCAGGCATGTACACATTAATATGAATATTTTCTACTGTCACCCAAATCTATCAGTATGTAATTCATATAAATCTTCATAGACATTTATTTAAAATGCTATGGTTTATATAGGAATGTGAACAATCTTTGTCAGTTCTGATATTATTTTACTTTATTTTATTTATTTTTTCATTTTACTGTGGTAAAAACTGTTATGGAGATCTGTTCCCTTAGCAAATTTCAGGTGTATAACACATTATTGTTGACTATAGGTAAAGTGTTGCACAGCACATCTCTAGAGCTTATTCATCTTACTTAACTGAAATGTTGCACCTCCTGATCAATAACTCCCCAGTTTCTACTAATCCCCACACCCTGCTAACTGCTATTCTAGTCATTGATTTTATGAATTTGACTATTTTAGATACCTCATTTAAGTGGAAACATGCAGTACTTTCTGTGTCTAGTTTATGTCACTGAGCACAGTATCCTCCAGGTCCATCCATGCTGTCATATGTTATCTAAGTTCTTTCTTTTTTAAAGTGGAATAGTATTCTATTGTATGTGCATATATTTTCTTTGTCCATTCACATGTTGTTTAGGGTGTTTCCACATCTTGGCTATTATGAATAGTGCTGCAATGAACATGAGAGTGCTAATATCTCTTTGAGATTCTGATTTCAACTTTTTTGACTACACACTCAGCAGTGAAATTGCTGGATCAAATATTCTATTTTTAGTTTTTTGAGGAAACTCATATTGTCTTTCACAGTGGCTGCACCATTTTGCATTCCTAACAAGAGTGTGCAAGGGTTTCAACTTCTCCACATCCTCACCAACAAAGAATTGGTGTCTTTTGTTTTTTGATAAGAGCCATCCTGACAGATGTGGGGTGGTTTTTCATTGTGGTTTTGATTTGCATTTCCTTGATTATTAGTGATGATGAGTACCATGAAATATAACTGTTGGTAATTTATACGTCCTCTTTGGAAAAATGTCTTTTCAAGTTCTTAGCTTATCTTTAATTCAGTTACCAGTTATTTTGTTATTGAGTTGTATGAGTCCCTTGTATATTTTGGACATTAACCCTTTATCAAATATATGGTTTGCAAAATTTTCTCCCATTCCGTAGGTTGCCTTTCCACAATGAGGAATGTTTCCTTTCATGTACAGAAGCTTTTAAGTTTGATACAGTCCCATATGTTTATTTTTATTTTTGTTGCCTGTGATTTTGGTGTCATATCCATGAAATTGTTGCCAAGACCCATGTCATGAAGCTATCCCTTATGTTATCCTCTGAGAGCCTCAGTCCTACATTTAAGTCTTTAATCCATTTTGAGTTAATTTTTGTATATGGTGTAAAGTAAAAGTCCAGTTTGATTCTTCTGCATGTGGATTTCCAGTATTCCCAACACCATTTGCTGAAGATCAATTCACCATATATGCCTCGATTTATTTCTTGGCTCTTTATTCTGTTCTAGTGGTTAACATGCTGATCTTTATGTGAACCATTCTGTTTAGATTACTGTAGCTTTATAATATATTTAGAAATAAGGACATGTGATGCCTTCATCTTTGTTCTTTTCTCTTAAAACTGGATTTGGCTATTCATGATCTTTTGTGATTCTACATGATTTGTAGAATTGTGTTTTCTGTTTCTGTAAAAAGTGTCTTTGGAATTTGATAAAGATTGCACTGAATCTTTAGATTACTTTGGGTAGTACTCATATTTTAACAATATCAGTCTTTCAATCTATGAAAACAAAATGTCTTTCATATATTTTTCTTGTTCACTTTCTTTCACTGATGTTCTATAGCTTTCAGTATATATATCTTTCACCTCCAAAAAGTTGAAGAGGAAACACTCCAGAACTCATTTTATAAGGCCAACATTGACCTTGACACCAAAACCAGACAAAGACACCACAAGAAAAGAAAACTATAACACATACATTTAAATTCTACTCAAAAAATTAATCAAATATTCCTAAACGAAGTAAGATGAAACAAATTATTTCTGATGCTTACTGAATAATCTTCACTATTTCCCCATAGGTATATGTATCAAATGTGTTCTAGAGTGCTATCAGTGTAACTCTGCAAAAATGTAGCTGTACATGTAAACAGTCAAATTAAGGCATATCATTATTTTTAGCTTTGGTACTTAACAATGATAGAAGACAACACAGAATCTGACTTATATATCAGTTGTATATGTAGAAGAACTGAGTATGTGGGTCTAAGTTTGGATACATTGAGAGCACTTCACTGAGTGAATGAGAATGATGTGAAATAATCACTAAGGAAAAAGATGCTCTAAAAAATGATGTACATGGAACTTTACACTGTAGTTTCTGAGTGCTGTATTTTAAGTGAGAAAAGACTGAAATTTCTCAGGGCAACAAATGAGTTAGCCTACAAACTTTACAATCTAATCTCTCAATTTTAGTTTTTTGAAATGAACAGAAAAGAGGTGTAAGACCTAAACATCTTCTGTAGTAGTTTAGAAAAGATGACCCTATTATAAAACAATTTAAAGTGTATATGTCACATATTCAAATACTAGAAATTACAATGATAGGCCATCCAATTATTGTTAACCTAGATGCTTAGAGGTGTTATATTTTCATGGCAATAACCTTTATTTTTAATATATAACTCTTATTATCTTTCTATATCTATCAAACCAAGTTAATTGTTACTGCTTAAGACAGGTTTTTTCCCCTTTAGAAAATGCATCTGTAAAATGCTTACATTTGCTTTATTTTCCACAACAGATGTTCCACAGAGAAGTTGTGAGAAAATGTAATCCTGTTTTGCCATAAAATTGCATTATAATTATAGAAGTATGTTACCTTCATTTCTGATATATCTTCAGTTAGCAACACTTCCTAACATTTTGTATGCATTATCTTTTGCTAAAGTCAGGTAATCAAATAGTTTATGATCTAAACTAGGCATTCCTAAATCTGTCTGAACTGTTATCTGGAGAGGCTTTTAAAAATTGCTGATAACAATTCTCCAACTCTAGCCATTTTGATTCACTTCTTTGGCAATTCAAGCATCTGTGTATGAAATGCTTTCCAGTTTTTCCCAATCTTTAGATGAAATCTAAAAGAATTAAAGAAACATAAACATAACTAAAAATTATGACTTTTTGATTCACAAATCAAAATTACTTGGAAAGAGATGACTAATAAAACATTTTTACATTAAGTGTAGGGTTTTCATATTGACTCTCTTCCTCCTTCTCCTCCCTCCCTCCTTCTCTTCCTTCCTTCCTTCCTTCCTTCCTTCCTTCCTTCCTTCCTTTCTTCCTTCCTTCTTCCTGAAATGATTTTAGATGTACTAAAATTGTAAAAATTTACTTCCCACATTCCTTTCACCTAGCTTCCAATAATGTTAACATCTTGTACAACCACAGTACAATGATCAAAACTAAGAAGTTAGCATTAGTACAGCGGTCTAAGCCAGTGTTCAGATTTTGTTTTTTCCATTAATATATTTTTTTTTCTTTTCCAGGATCCCACATTGCAATTAGTTATTATATTTCCTTAGTCTTCTCCATTTGTGCCAATTCTCCAGTCTTTCCTTGTTTTTCTTCACCTTGATATTTTAGAAGAGTTCTGATCAGTTATTGGTAGAATGCTTCTCAACTTTGGTTTGTCTAATGTTTCCTCGTGTTTATACTGAGGTTACATGCATTTTTGGAAAGAACTACAGAAATGATGTTGTCCCTTGTCCTCTCTTCAGTGTAGTATATTGGTGGCAGGGGGAGGGGGACTGGTTCATATGATATGACTATATCTTAGTATTATTGATATAACCTTGACCTTTTTGTTAAGGTGGCATTATCTAGTTTTCTCCAATGTAAGTTATTATTTTCCCCTTTATAATTAATAACTCTCATTGAGATGCTTTCAGATATCCAATTTGATATTGTATACAAATATCCAACTTCTTTCAAACTTTCACCCACAAACTTTTCACCCATTGAAATGTTAAAGGGAACATAGTCTACAAGACTACCCTCACTTCCAATGCCAATTGCAATTTTGGGGGCCACCAAGATTATTGTCAGGTTAGATAATTTGCTAAAAGGACTCACAAAACTCACTGAAAGCTGTTACTCCCATAGTTGCAGTTTATTACAGCTAAAGAAGAAATACACATTAAAATCAGCCAGAAGAAAAGTGCATAGAACAGAGTACAGGAGAGTTTCAATCACTGAGCTTCCATTTGTCTGATCATTGTAGAGTCATGGACAGCTTAGTTTCCTGTGTCCAAGTGTGACAATACACACAGAGCATTTCCCACCAGGGAAACTCACCTGAATGTTATATCCAGAGTCATTATTGTGGCTCAATCATATAATACTGGCTGGGCACCTGAATGGATTGCCTGAGCCTCCCTCCTCTCAAGAGGTCAAACAGATAAGATGTGACCCCAAGACCCCCCTCTAAATTATAGTGTTAGACTCTTTGGTTTGACTAGCCCCCACTCTAAATCATTTTGTTAGACTACCTGTCATAAATCAAGGCTCCGGGGCAAACACAGACATTCCTATCAGGCATGAAGTTTTAAAGGAGATTACTTCCAAGAAGCCAAGGGCAATGGCCACACCTCCCTGGATAAGGTTAAATTCTCCACTATATGTCCCTTTTTGAACCCAACTCCTGTAGTTAAACAAACATTTTTTTTTCTTTCTCTTCCTGTATTTCTCTTCTACAAATGGCCAGATGCTATATATTTTCTTAAGTCTTATTTCTTACATAAACAGTAGTATAAAAGTGCTACACAAGGATTGATTTTCAAGCTGAACAGCAGTAATGCAGGGTCAAAAAGCTCCAGCACACACAGTAATTCTGAAAATCATTCTGTATCATTTCATATAAATCTTTCTCATTCTAGCTTTTATTGCTGCGCAGTTCTTCGTCATATGAATGTACTGCAGTTTATTGTTTATAACTGGGAAATACTGGGAAAAAAACTGCATGTATCCCTACATAGAGGAGCAGTTGAATAAATTATGATACATAATAATCTTATGTATCTATATATTGGTATTCTTGGTGTTATATCTTCCAAGTTGATGCCTGGAAGTGGGGTTTTAGGGGTAAAAAGCTAAGTGCATATGCGGGTTACATTTTGTTCGGTACTGTCAAACTACAGGATGAAAAATTACAGGAAACTCTAGAAACTACAAAATAACAATGGAGAATTTGTGACTTAACACAAGAATGAGGATGAGTTGACTGTGGACAGGGTAAGGAAAAACACTTCCGGAAATGCCAAAAGTGAAATGCAGAGGCTTCAAGCGATATGACAGAAGAAAATTAAGGTACTTGAAAAAAGGAATTAGGTGTGGGTTAAAAGGCTGTTAAGATCATATAGGGAATGAGCTTTAGAAGCAAGGGATGAAGATCCAATCTCAATGACCAACGTGAAGGAACAGAATATGCAACCCTGGGAGGATTATGAATGCATGTAAGGAGAGACTTCTTCCTCAGGGGAAGATAGGCCAAGAAGTAATCTCTTAAATAAGATAGTAACATGCATGTATATTAATACTGCACCATAATTATTAACTGGATCTATTACTTAGATATGTTTACTTATAAAGCAGTAATATTGGAAGTAAATTATGAAACAAATGCCATTATTTTAGTGAATCGATTACTATCACTTAAAGCTTTGAATCATCTCTATTTACTGAACTATTACCTTTTTCATTTTTAGTAAAACTAGATGTCTGTGGACATACCAGGACCACAATTTCAGGAATTTATAGAGTCCCTATAGTCAATTGTTTTCTACTAATAATTGTAAAACAACAAAACCTACTGGAAGTATTTACACTGTTCTCACTAAAAGCAAAAATCTCTGGAGATCTTTTTCTTCTAGAAATATGAAGCATATTGTATGATATGCTATACAAATTTGGGGTGTAAAAACAATATTTCTTTTCATTTATCTGCTAAACCAAGACCATATTCCAAAATGTGACAGCATCTCCCTTTTCAGATTTCTACAGTTTTAGGGAACATCTCTATCTTATGCCACATTTTCTTTTTCTGTGAGCAAGTACCTGAACATAGAGTAACATTCTGAAATTCATCTCTTCCTTCTCCTTGTTCTCTTTCTTGTGTAGAGTATATATTTCTCTTTGCATCTCCAAGTGTTGGAGAATCAGGTCTAGAGTTTATCAGTGAATGGCTGGTTATGTCTGTTTAAATTAGGACTGCAATATAAGAAATTTCACTCAGTACTAGTGTGATTATTCATATCAGATGAAGTAGATTCCATTCAAGGAGTATTTTTGTAGGAGGTGAGGGAGATTTCCTAATGATGAAACGTTAGGGGCTTTATCAGACAGCTCACTACAGTTCTCCCACCATTTAGACAAACGGTTTGGTTTTATACACATGTGCATGGCTTTTGAGGACCAAGAAATGAAAAACTAGACTTACCAGGTCTAGATTATGTGGCACAGGCTACCTGGGTCTTTGGTAAGCAGATTTAGAGACTAAGGACATTCTTTGGCTAATTGACCAAGGTCTGGGGAAAAGACAACATCTTGGTTTCATGGCCCACTGAGTATTACTGAAAATCTGGAGTTAAATTGCTAGTGTTAGGCTAGGTAGAAAAATATCAGAATGTCAAATTTGTATTTTTTTATCACTTATTTTCCTTATTTGGTATATCTAGAAGTTAATTTTATTGATCTTATCAAATAAGCAGCTTTGGTTTCATTTATCTATTGTTTGTGGGATTTTATTTCATAGATTTCTATTATTTTATTATAATAACAATTAGCAGTAATATACTATATAGTTGTTATTTCCTTCCTTCTGGCACTTTGTGCTTAGATTTTATTTTTCCTTTTTCTAGCTTCTTAAGATAAAACAAATAATTGAATTAAAATATGTTCCTTTAAACATAGTAATTTAAAGGTATACTCTTTAATCTAAGCACTGCTTTACTGCATCTCATAAATTTTTAGACATTTTTATTATCATTTTCTGATTTTCTTTATGATTTCTTTCCTTGAGTTTTGAGTCTTTTATTTTCCCATCAGTCATCTAGGAGTGTGTGTGTGTGTGTGTGTGTGTGTGAGAGATTACTTTCTGAATATTGGGGAGATTACAGATATCTTGGTGTTTCATTTCTTTAAATGCATTGGTATTTGTTTCTATATTTCAGTATATTGTCTGCTTTGTCCATGTTTAATGTGCACTTGATAAAGAATGTGCATTCTTTAGTTCTTGGATGTAATACTCAATAACTATCAGGTCAAGGTGGTTTGTATTGTTCAAATTCATACATTACTGGGAGAGGGATATTAAAACCTTCACTTATGGCTGCATTTGTCTTTCTCCTTTTACTTTCGTTAGCCTTTGCTATTTGTAATTTGAAGCTGTTATTAGGTATATGTGTGTATTTAGACTGTTTTTACCTCCTGATAATTCACTGTTTAATCATTAGGAAATTCCCTGTTTATGCCCTGTAATACTCCTTGTATGAAATCTACTTCATCTGCTATTAATGCTCTTATGCTTCCTGTTTGCATGGTATAAATATTTCTATTTACTTTTAACCTATCTGTGTTTTTACATTTAAAATATATCTTATAGAGAACATAAAAATGATTATTGTTTTTTAATCCAGTCTAAAAACCTCTGCATTATTAGTCCATTTAGACTTAATACATTTATGTATATGGTATGTTTATTATCTTGCTAATTATTTTCACTAGTTTTCATGTACTTTCATTACTCTTTATTTTCCTTTTCCTGTATTTCCTGTATTCCTCTCTTTTCAGATTTCTAACATTAAAATATACATACGACGGTGAGTCAAAAATTATCCCCACTCTGGATGTAGAATTTATTTTAATTAACTTTTAGAAAAGACAAATACATCATTTTTCAACATAATCTCCTTGCTTTTCAATACACTTTGTCCATCTGTCAACAAGTTTTTGTATTTCCTCATTAAAAAATATTTTAGGCTGAGCTACGAGCCAGAGCCATGAATACACCGCTATATTCCTTCTTCACTAGAAGTGAATCTTTGACTTTGTAGGGCTGCTTTCAGGGGACCAAAAAGGTGAAAGTCTGATGGAGCAAGATCAGGACTCTAGGGAGGATGCTTTAACACCTCAAAATGAAGTTTTTACAGTGTCCACAGTATGGACAGAAGTGTGCAGATATGCATTGTCATGCGAGATCACAGAGCCCTTGTATAGCAGTCATCTGCATTTAATCTGAAGTTTAGGCTTCAGCTCTTCAATAAAGATCTTTGTCCATTCATACACACTTCTTCATGACAAAACACTTTCTCCATACTGCACCCAAAGTCTTCAATAAATAATGGCAGCTGGTACACTCTCAGACCACAAAAAACTGATGTAACACATTCATATCTGCACAGTAGTGACTGGGGAGACAGTGGCTTTGAACAGAAAGTGCTGATAAGATAGTGAGGCCAACAGAAGTTTTAACAGAACTGGAATGTGGACAATTTTTGACTCAACCTCATATATATGCATATATACATGCGTTGAAATAAATGTCATCATCCAGTAGATTTTATAAGCTCCCACCCCACCACACACAAGCACAAATTGTAACTATGTGAGGTGATGGATGTTTTAACTAACTTTATTGTGGTAATCATTTTGGAATATATTTATATATCAAATCATTATACTGTACACCCTAAATTTACATGTTATATGTTAGTTATATTTCAATACAGCTGAAAAGAGAAAGAAGCCACCAAAACTGACCATAGAGAAATCCTCAATAAATCTCCAAAGGAAAACAGTACAGATAACATTGATTTCAATGCAAAACCAGAAATTAAAGAAAACATTGGAAAACCATAAATAAATAAGTAAAAAAACAAAGAAAAATATATCTTTACAATGAAATTTAGGGCATAAGGGAGAGAAGTTATGGGGGAGTTATTAAAAAGGAACTTTTTTTTTAACTACTGGAAACACAGATCATAAGAATATTTTAAGGCATGCCTTTGTCTGACATTGGCAAAATAGGCAGGGAAAAAAGATTGTATTGATTTACATTATTTAATCACATCATTATGTTTCACAAAATGTGCTTGATTTGCTAAGGAGTCCATTATATGTGTTCATGATGCAAAATCTAATTTTAAATTCTGTTGTATTAAATCTCTAGATCATTGTAGGATCCTGGAAATAGTGACAAATATGATTTCTCTATATAGCAGTCAATATTAAGAGATAGTTCACATAAATGTGAACTAAATTAAAGACTCAATAACAGGTGCTGTAAATTACTCCAGCAAATGAAAAAAAAAAGAAAAGAAAATATAGGAATGGGTTTGTATTTATTATTCCCATGCACCGATGTATTCATTTATGTTATAGCTGATATTTAAATGCTACTTTCTGCTTTGATTTGAAAGAGTGAGAAATTTCCTAAGCAATTCATTAGTTTGTGAAATTATAATAAGATTTATTATAATTTCTTTATTATCACATTCCTATCTGAACTAATACTCTGTATTATGGACAGTGAATATGGTAATATGTTATCTGCAATGAATAGCATTTCCAAGTTAGACCTCACTAAAATGTGGCCATCTTTGCTTTTTTCACCTCTCCCTGATTAATTCTATGCAAGTTGTGGAACCTAAATAAGAATCTTAGAAAATTGCAATAAGTCATTGGTTTGGTGTGAGATTAGTGAGTGACATTTTAGGAAATACTTTCTCTTCTTTCATGATGAAACTTTGACTTCAGTTTGAATTATAGCACAGAGGATTTCAAGACTCACACATTAAGGTAAAAGAAAAACCACCTGGATTATTTATACTATTCAAATTCAACAGATAAATTCAAATGTTGACTTTGCTTATTTTACTTTCTTGCTTCACACAAATAAAGCAATTTATTTTCTACTTCTTAGGAGTAATTTATTCATTTCAGATGTTGAAACACTACAGAAATATAAAATAGTGGTATGTAGGTTTTTTTTTTTTTTTTTAATTATGCTCTTATTTCCAATACAGGCTATAAGTCTCCAAAATGATCACTCACTTGAGAACTAGGACTTTTTCATTTTCTTTGCCTGTCTATATTCTTATATCTGTTTTTTGATCCCATAGAATGGGTATGGTGCACTCCAGGAAGACCAGGACCAATTAATGATACTGAAATGACAGTAAAACAGTAGCGTTAGCTTGATAGAGAAATTCTGTGCCATGTCAGGTGCACTCTCTTTGCTCTCGCTATCACACTCACTCTCTTTTCTTACACTGTTTACTATATAAGACTTTGGAATATAGTCAACCTATGGAATTCAGCAGGAAGAATGTGAGGCAGTCATTATTGGATACACCCACCCACACACACACACACACACACACACACACACCCCATATTCCTGTATGAATCTGCTCTTCATCTTTACCAATACCTCCTTGGTCCACTATTCACCTAAACTTCTATGTAGCTTCCAGAGTACTTTATCGGTTCTTCCCTCAAACCCATTCGTTGATTCTCTTCATAGAAGGTAAATGTATCTTTCAAAAAATAAATCAGATTATACCTTTCATGCATAAAATCTTCCACTGTCTCTAATTATATTCAGAAGAGAATCCAAACTTCTTCCCCAGGTACTAGGCTCTATAGAACTAGATATCTAACTTTTCAAGCTTGTTTTGAAACCCCTCCTCCCCCACTCATTACTCCCCAGCCATCCTGGCCCTTCTCTTGCTCACTAAATATTCCAAACTTCTTCACATATTAGGCTTTGGACTTGTTACCCCTTCTGCCTCAAACATCCAGCCTAGAATATCACATGCCTGGCTCCCTTTCTTTCCAGGTCTGAGCACAATTGCTCCAACCTCAGCGAGTAACTCAAACCACCGACGTTCTATTGTATCATCTTGTCTGTGGGTGCCTTTAAGGAGCACTTGAAATACCTGGAAAAGTTTTATTCATTTTATGTGATTATACTTTTTATCAGCTCACTAAAATATAAGTCCCAGGAGAGAGGAGACATGATTTTTCTTTCTTGCTATGCTATCTCCTTAGCCTACCAGATCAATAAATATCGAATGAAATATTAAATTGAAAAATAGAGGTGTTCCCCTGATTCATTCTTAATTTTTTGCTTCCATGTGGTAAGGGAACTAGCTATAAGGGTCCTTCTCTCTGTGGTGTTATGCCTGTTCTTACCAATGGCCAAACTATCTATTTGTAAATGTGGAGTAAGTTCTCCAGGCAAGACAGTGAACCTGAGAACAAAAATGAGCTTTACCCACTACCCATTTGGAAACAAAAATTGAATCATCTCAGAAAGTCAATGAGATAAGAGAGTATACTATTTAAGACTAGATTCCAGAATTAAACTGTCTGGGTTTACATCCTGACTAAGCTATTTACTAGGGCTGTTACTTTGAACACATCCTTTTCTCTACATGTTTGTACTTTTGTACACTTGGGTGACACTATGGTGTCTACTTCATAAACCAGTTATAATAAAATATGATACCTTATGTCAAACTCTTAGAACAAGGTCTGAGGAATTCATTAAAGCTTAGCCATTACTGCTTTGCTGCACCATGTTAGCCCTACAATCTGGGCCGTGAACAGATAAGTTGAAAGGGCCATGCAGAGCAGAAACAGTGATAGCTACTAGCTCAGTTGCTCAACACGGAAGTCCAGCGCTAGAATGGAGGAAAACCCCATTCAAAAGTACCAAAATGGGCTTCCTAGGTGGTGCAGTGGTTAGGAATCCGCCTGCCAGTGCAGAGGTCACGGGTTTGATCCCAGCTCCAGGAAGATCCCACATGCCGCAGAGCAACTAAGCCCGTGTGTCAAAAAAAAAAAAAAAAAAAAAAAAAAAAAAAAGTACCAATATGCTTAGATAGAATTTTATCTTGTATTCATTAAGAAGAGAAAGTGAACAGCTCTTCAGGCTGTCAGTGTGTGTTAGCTTGGTTTGCCCATGAGCAGATTAGGAATAAGGATTTGATTCTTGGTAGATTATTTGGGATATACAGGAATTGCCAGCAAGGAGTGAGGAGAAATACAGGGAAGGGAAGGTGCCCAATGAAGGACACACTTGTAATTCAACTAAAATAGCTAGCAAATGGAGATCATGCTCACAGAGAAATTCTGAGACTTTGTGTACAATATCTCACAAATACATCCCTGAAAAGATGAGGGAGCCAGGCTATTTGTATTCATTGGCTGAAGGCTACTCCAGGGGAAATCTTGATTTCCTGGCATTAAAAGTCTTACCATGTGGGAGTCAGAGCTTTATAGGGCTCCAGGGGAAAAAAAAAAAAAAAAAAAAAAAGGAAGACAGCCCTCAGACCACAGATGCAGATAACAATGGGAGTAATGTGCTGTAGGACACAGAAAGGTCCAAGGAATATGGACAGGCATTATGGGAAGATCTGCTACAAAGGAGTAGAGAAGCACATGTGGTCAGAGCTGGGTTCCAAAGGACCCACTTCCTGGTTCTAAAGGACCTGTGTGGGGAGAGGTGTCCAGTGATCTCTTGCCACAGTGTAAATGTTGGACTGGAATGTTAGGCTTTCACCTCTCAGCACTGGAAAGCCAGTCTTAGGTACCCTGACAGGAATCTCTCTGACTATAGCTTTCAGGAACTAAAAGTTCATTAGTAGGTCCCATTCAAGTCAGGACAAAACTTTCATGCCTTGATGGAGCCAATCCTTTGTGAAGTACCTGTATTAGTCTGCTCAGGCTGCTGTGAGAAAATACCAGACACTGGGTGGCTTAAAAAATAGACTTTTATTTCTCACAGTTCTTGAGACTGGGAAGTCCAGCATCGAATTCAGCCACTTAGGTTGAAATGAGGGCCCTTTTTCTGGCTTGTAGACAGATGCATGTTAAAGTGAACTCAGAGAGAATAGTTCAGAAGAAGACAGTGGGTTTTATATTTTACCTCACTGAGACGTTCTAATAAATCAGTTGAGCACTGAAATTATTCTGCTAATTTCCTCCTGGTGGCCATGTGTTTGTATTGAGGACATTTTGCAAAGAATCTAAAGACTGAAGCAGAATCCACACAGTAAAACTAATGGGTTAGTTGGCGCCACTTTTCAGGCTCATGGGATTTTAAATATGCAAACCCAGGACACCTTGATTTTCTAGGTTTTTTGGTGAATAAATGGTAGAAATATCCAGGTGCCTATAAGTTTGAAACAATAATTTTACTGTGAAAATTTTACTTCTAAAATGAGATATAAGGAGAGAGTGAGGAAGTAGCCTCTTGACCTTGCCCTTTTCTTGCAACTTCATCAAACTTTGTTAACTTCTAGATGAAGGTCTTTTCTTTTTCTCTAAATTTTATTTTATTGTGGTAAGAACACTTAACATAAGATCTACCCTGTTGACAAATTCTGAATGTACAATTTGGTATTGTTAACTCTGGGCTCGATGGTACACAACAGGTCTCTAGAACTTATTCATCCTGCATAACTGAAACTTGATGATTGTTGGTGAGTAACTCCCCATTTCCCACTTCCCCTGGCCCTTGGCAACCACACACCACTCCACTCTCTGATTCTATGCATTTGACTAGTTTGACTACTTTAGATACCACATATAAGTGGAATCAGGAAGTATTTGTTTTTCTGTGACTGGATTCTTTCCCTCAGTCTCAAGTTTCATCCATGTTGACACTTATTGCAGAATATCCTTCTTTTGAAAAGCTGAAGAATATTCCATTGTACATATATATAACACCTTTTCCTTAGAGGTTCATCTATTGACGGATATTTGGGCTGTTTGCATACCTTGGCTATTTTGAATAATGCTGCAATAAAGAAAAGCAATCCAGCAGCTAAAGAGGACTGCTTTTCTCTGTTCCTTTTAACAGCTATGATTAGATGTTTATTTGAGAATGGAACCAAAGAATTTTTTTTTCTTAGACTATTTATCTTGGACACAATAATTTTTTTTTTTTTTTTGATTGCATAAGCAGTGGCATCCTTAAGGAAATCCCACTTGCTTTCACTAGAAGGTAAATTGATTTAAGTAGCTCTTTTTCTACCAGGACTATTCTCTAAATATCTAATTAGGAAAAAGTCATGAATCACATTACAACAAAACTTTTGTTTATATAAAAATTCCAGTTGTAAACAAAATGAAATTGCGGTCTGCTTTTGTGGGTCTTAAGCCATCATTCTTAAAGGAGAAGGCATATTTTGATATATATTTTGAAGTAAAATTAAAGATTACTTCATACTACAAAGTGCTATTTTTAAAATTTAACCTCAACTCTCCAATGAGACAAAATTTTTGTCTCAGGGAAAAAATTTCAGCAAGAAAATCAAATACGCCTATAGCAAAATCCTTAAATTTTTACTAGATGCCTGCTTTCCAGGAAGTTTTGTGGGTTGCTGTGTGGGAGGCTGACAGACACATGTGTCTTTAAGTCAATAAGACACTCCCTTGGAGACTCTTGACACCTCTGGGATTTAACAACTACTTCACAGGCTGATCAGCTGAGAACCAGAGGAGTGCTGTGGTCATGACCAGAGGCCCAGTTCCAGGTTCCCATGGTTATCAAACTATTGTTGTGATGTAAAAGCACCTGGACATGCGTCACATGCTTCCTGCTCTCTATAAGCACTAGAGAGAAAGTGCTGAAATGTGTACACATGTGTGGATGTGTAGAGTGGGGATTTAAAAAAAAAGAAAATGTAGAATAGCTGTCCAAATTACTACACTCCCTTGTGACCCCCTTGTGACCATGGGAAACTTTCTCAGGTTTCAAAACACTGAGATATCTTAAAATTCAAATTTTAAATTGAGTTATTAGTATGAGATGTTCTTTAACTAATTAATGTATTTATTTATTTTATTGGCTGTGTTGGGTCTTTTTTGCTGTTCACAGGGTTTCTTTAGTTGCGGTGAGTGGGGGCTACTCTTCGTTGTGGTGTGCGGGCTCCTCACTGCCGTGGCTTCTCTTGTTGTGGAGCACAGGCTCTAGGCATGTGGGCTTCAGTAGTTGCAGCACATGGGCTCGATAGTTGTGGCTCACAGGCTCTAAAGCACAGGCTCAATAGTTGTGGTGGATGGGCTTGGTTGCTCCACGGCATGTGGGATCTTCCTGGAGCAGGGATTGAACCCGTGTCCCCTGCATTGGCAGATTCTCAACCACTGCACCACCAGGGAAGCCCCATTAGTATGAGATTTTAATGGGAACCATAAACTCAATTGTCTATGTTTCATATATAATTCAATTTCAGTCTTTGTTATAGATATAATATTCATCTATATGAATATTAATATGGATGTATGATAGTTTATATTTTACACACAGACATTGCATTATGGTTGCTCCTATTTTGATATTTAGATAGTATACCTATATACACATGGTGTAATTTTCTGTATAAGTTAACTCTTCTTAATGAAAACATCACTTATACAGGAAAGTAACTGTTCAGAACACAAATGAAAAGCAAAGAACTGTAAAACAGTTTTATGAGTAGATGACATAGGAAAGACCCTGACTTGCTGATTGATTGGTTGATTGATAGATGTGAGTAGATGTGATTGGTTTTACAAAAAAATCATTTAACACCTTTTATTTTCCAGCTGTTATGTTGTGGATTGAGGTAGTTTCCCCTCTAATTGAAAAGAGAAATGATTAAATAATTAACTATATTATTATATGATTAGTGCTATAATGAATATATGATTCAAGTATAAATATTTGAAACGTCTACTAAAGTGAAGTACTTTCCAAACAAGCTATATATTATGTAGGACTTTGAAAGACAGAGAAATGGACTTGAAATAATTTTCTGAATCAACTGTGCAATAGAAACTATTTTAAAAATGATACAAGCATTTCCAAAAAATGTTACCCTGTCCTTATCTCAAAAATATTAAAAATAAAATACTTGGTTCTTCAAGCTTGGTACAGTAGATTATAATAGTATTGTGCAAATATTTAAAATATATATAATTATTTTAAGATACAGAGACACATATACATTTTATAAAACTTGGGATAGGAAATAGCTATTTTCAACTTATTTTTTAATGACTCCCTTATTTGAAGGCTAGTAAGCTAGATAGATATATAATGACTAATAATTACCCCTGAAGCAGTTCAAATATTTAGTTATGGTTCCACAAACATCAATCAAGCCCATACTATATACCATACAGTGTCCTAAACCCCTGGTCATAAACATAAGTGAGCAAACATATGAAACCCTGGTCTTTATCAGATTTACATTGGGATTTAGGGTGACATAAAAATTTTTAAGTGCCATGTATCTTAATAATAATAATAATGGTAATAGCAGTCAATATTCATATAGCTCTTGATATAAGATAGGTACTTTATGTGCTGTATGTAAATGAACTTTAATATGGTTGATCAGAGATGGTAAGTGCTATGGAAAAACATCTGACAAGGCAAAGAAAAAGAAAGTGTCCATGTTAGAGTTGTTCACTGAAAAAAACAGGATGACCAGGGAGGTTCTCATTGAGAAGGAGACTTTTGATCATGCTGATATTGGGAATTTTCCAAGCAAAAATTCCAGATATCTGCATAGTCAAATGCCTGGTGTTTTCATGGAACATCAGTAAAGTCTTGGCTGGAAAAAAAAAAAAAAAAAAAGGAGAGGAGTCAGAGAGGACATAAGAGAGAATAATGGAGTAATGGGCTCAGAACATGTACAGACTTATGTGGCATTAGCAGAACTGCATCATTTGTGTACAACATAGCAGGGAATTATTGAGGGTTTTTTTCAGGGAAGTGGTGTGGAAATTCTCTTCTGATCTCTTCTGTTCTTTCAATGAAACAGGAAGATAATTCATCGGATAAGAGTGAGGATGAAGATATTAAAAGTTTAAGGAGAGAAAGAAAGGTACAAAGCAATTCTCCAAAGTGTGGATAATAAACAAATGGAAAATGCAGTGGAGTTAATTGTAGGAATAAGTGTCTACTAGAGATATTGCTGAGTAATTAAAAGTGGGTGCAGGCAGCAAGAATAAAATGAAAACCAGTAAGATGCAGAGTAGAAGGTAGGATTTAACCAAATTATTTTCTATTTGCTTTAATCTTTTTCCAGCAAAGAATGGTGAAGCCAGAAAGGAGAAAAGGAATTGAGGGTGGAAAAATGATTGACTATATTGAGGGGTTGGGATCTAATATGATTAAGCAAGGAAATGTGGACACTGGTATTCTCTAGTCGTACTTTGATACACTGATGTTATCTTCTAAACATAGCTACATGAAATAAATCCTTCTTATAGTATCTCTCACCAAGGCTCAAGATATTATACAGAAGTTACACCATAATTTTAAGGAAATCCAAAAAGTATAGTTTAAAATATACTATGCTTGTACTTATTTTTAAGACAACCATATACCCTAAACCCAGAGAAGTTATAAAATCTGCAGTTTGTTTGTCAAACTGTAGAAAGCTTGTTGGATATATCCAGTTGATTTTAAAGAAACTTTTATTAATAAGTCTCTGAGTGAACAGATACATTTTTTCTCAAGGATTCAGAGACATTTCATCAACATTTTTCCCAACAAATGACACCTAAATCAGAAAGATGTTCTATCTGGTTTGACATTTCTTTTATATTTCTGATATTCTCCTGTATATCTATGCTTTACTTGTATACAGAGAAACTATTTTATTAAAGTCTCTACTCAGATTTTCTCTTTGTTCCTTGCCTCTATGGGGCTGACTCAAGTTTGGAACTTCTGTTGACATCGAAGCAAACAGCACTTGCCCAACTTGAAAAGCAGTCCTGAGTCTGAATCAATAGGTACTAGCATCAGAGCAAAGCATAAAATATGAGCAGGAATTTAATAATTTTATACCAGATTTTGAGGCATTTTCATGGATACCTGAGAATATACTATATTATTAAAATAGTTAGTAAAGTATCCCAAAAGAATTGTACAGGATTATTCCTCATCATTAGTTATGTCCTATCACTACCACAGAAGGTGATGGAGATTCTGTTCTTTAATTCTCTCCAGCACCCATCATTCATGATATGTTATCAAACCATATTCACATGCAGAAGGTGGTAAGAGAATCTTGGATATAACTCTATATTTGCTGATTCCTGGTTAACTTGATATTACCGAAATGATGTGAGTTGACACTTTTTCATTTGCATTTTTTTCATACTATAGGCTTATCCATACTAAGTAATCTAATTTGCTTGTCTCCAAATTCAACTTTGATTGCTTTGTTCAATGTCAGTTTGCCAACACATATGAGTATCGGCCTATTCAATGTTTATTGATTTCATTTAACATTTTTATGCCCTATTCCCTTAGCATGTTTTTGTTGCTGTTCTGCTCAGAGAATTTCTCTTAAATGATGTAAAATGCATTCTGGCCAATTACATACTCCCTTCTAGACATTCCACTAACCTTTCTCAACTCATAATACTCTTGGCCCTCCGTTTCTCTAAATATCCTCTTTTTCCCTCCCCACACTCACCAGATAAATGACTTTTGCTTGTGTTCCATGTGAAATACTCAGTTAATTACCAGGCTGAAGGTTAGGAGATCAAAATTTATTAGTCTTTTTTTGCTATAGAGAATATTTCAATACATAATAAAGAATTGAAGATAGAATATTGCTTCAGAACAGTGCTTATGTTCACTAAAATAAGGATTTCCTCTTCCTATAGGCCAAATTGAAAATATTATCAGCTAGAAATTAAATATATAATTGTCTATTTTAACTTTGATTAACAAATATACTTGAGTAATTTACAGGAAAGTAAATTATATTGTGCAGAATTTCAACACATAGTTCAATTTTTCACCTGGCCTTGTTTGCTCATATCTAATATAAATGCCATCATTCTTACTGTTTGTGATTAAATTTAATAGCACAATAAAAGTTCATGAAAGGAACATCTCAAAAAATATTTCATTGGGCTTTTAACCAAATCCATCAATTGTAAAAAACAAACACACACTGACATTACTGCAGCCTAGATGATCTTTTATAAGCAATAGTGTTATGAGCCATCTTCTACCTAATTATGAAAATGTATTTGTTTTCTCTCGTGTAAGAGTACTGAAGTACATAGTCATATGCCTTGGTTATAATTGCATTTTTTTAATTTGGAAAAGAATTATGAAATAGTAGGAAAATATTGATTTGGAAAGAAATTTCCATTACAGTAAGGCCCCCAAATATGAACGAATTCTGCTCTATGAGAACATTCATAAGTCCAATTTGTTTGTAAGTCCAACCAAGTTAGCCTAGGTACCCAACTAACACAATCAGCTATATAGTACTGTACTGTAATAGATTTATTATACTTCTCACACAAATAACATATAAAAAGCAGACACAAAAACTTAAGAAAACATTTTTAATCTTACAGTACGGCACCTTGAAAAGCACAGTAGTACCAGCTACATCACTGCTGCTTTTACACTTGCTTCCGGACATCCTGGGCTTGAAACAAAGATATTGTACTACTGTACTGTATATAGTACTGTACTGTAAAGTACATGAAAGTACAATCACTTGTAGAGGATGCACTCACGTGACAATGTATGCCAGATATGTTAACTTACGTGATTGGACATACGAATGCACGTTATCTTTGAAAGTTTGCAACTTGCATGTTCGTATGCAGGTGACTTACTGTATTTCTATAGAAGCTGTTTTTTTTTTATTGAATTTTGTTTTCCTATTTCTCATATCCATGTTCTTGAGGCAAAAGGAAAGATATAAAATATCCCCTACTGCTGAGCAATAACTTCCCACAATTGATTAACTTCCTATCGCTACTCTAATTAACTAGCACGAACTTAGTGGCTTAAAACAATACAAATCTATTAGCTTCCATAAGGTTAGAGATCTGACACAGTTTGTGTTAGGCTAAAATTAAGGTGTCAACAGGGTTATGTCTTTTTCTGGAGAGACTAGAAACATTCTGTTTTCTTGCCTTCTCCAGTATCTAGAGACCACCTCCCTTCCTTTGTTCACGACTCCATTCTGTTTTCAGTGTCAACAAGGTTGCATCTCTCTGACCATTCTTCCCTTGTCATACATTCCTCTGACCACCGCCAAAAATATTCTCAGTTTTTAAGGACACATGTGATTAAATTAAAACCACTTGAATAATGCAGGATAATCTCCCTGCTCAAATCCTTGATTTACACTTTTTTTTCAAAGTCACTTTTGCCATGAACTTACTCACAGGTTTGGGTGATGGAGACATGATCCTCTTTGGTTGGCAACTTTTCTGCATACCCCACAGTGTATGTTAACAAAGACATCAGATTTACCAAAAAATTAACAGAAATAAAAATTCTAAATCATAATGTGAACTTCCTTGTGTATAAATTAAAAGAACTCAATAAGTAATTATTTTATAATCAAATAAACCCTTTTATTTCTCAAGATGAAAGACAAATAGGGAACATGAATTACTTTCTATGATAATATTAAAGGGAAAATGACTTTCTCTTCCTTTCTCTTTCTGCTTTTCCTCCCTTCCTCCTTTTCTCTCCCTTCCTTCCTCCCTCCCTGCCTCCCTTCCTTCCTTCCTTCTTCTTTCCTTATCCAGAAATAATAATACATTTGTGTTTGGAATATAAGGAAAAATTTGTTGTCCCATAATTCATGACAAATTCTTATAAATTTTACTAATTTAACATAAATTTGGCTAATTTCAACTTTATTTTTTTTCTGGATGCATGTGATTCTATCAATTCTTATTTGTCTAGCTGACAAAATGTGAAGATTGGTGAGATTGGTGCCTGTTAAGGTGTTATATTTTAAACACATAGGTTGTACAGAATAGCCAAAATGCCAAAAAATTGCTTTCCATGTAATGTGTTTTAGCATGTCAGATTGAGGCCGAAAATAAAGGTTCATGCTATCATGATTTAAACTGGCTTGAACAAAATATGTATCCTTTATTTCCTTAAATATTATAAAATCACAATAATTATTGATAATACCAGAGTCATGGGAGAAGGTCAGCTGTAAGAATAGATAAAATGATCTTTAAATATTGATTGTTCAATTATGATACACTAATTCAGTAGGTTTTGTTCCTTCTTTGATGTACCTTTTTTTGCAGTGTTCAACCATTCAGTTAATGGTGCAATGCAGTAATTTTGATGTAAGATAAACTCTGATTTGCTGCTAATGGTTTTCAGCTCTATGTAGTTTCACTGGCACAGTATTAAGTACTTGATTGATGTACTGGATGCTGCTCCCTCTTCTCTTTAGCTGCCTTAATTCTCTTATCACTTGTCATCATCTGAGAGAAGTATTTGTTCACTTCTGAGTGCCACACTAGATTACAAGGTCCATGAAGAAAGGCAATTTGTCTCTTTTGTTCACCACTGTATCCCTAGTACCTATAGGTACTGGCATATGGTAGGTGATCTAAAATATTTGATTAATGATTGCCCATATGCTTAAAGAAACGTAGCCAAATTTCTATGTTGCAAAAGTTTTAAGAGAGGTTATTACAAGGACCACATTTACTTTACATTTATATTGCCTGAAAAAAATTTGCCTTTTGTGTCATGTGTTTAAAACCTATTTGGAGAAAAAACACTTCCATTAATATGTTTTTAATATATTTTCTATGCAGTAATGATTTTGTTAACTCAATATCTTGCATGTCAATGCTGTATTGAATTCACACTTGTATGCTCTCAAGTTACATAATTGTATGTGAATTCTAGTTTGTTACAATTATGCTTTGAAAAGTCCTTCATAGAAAGCCAAATACATTCTACTTGTTAGTGGTTTATCTTGTATTTTATCCAAATAATTCCTAATGTTTCCCATAAATTTCCTACCACTTGCCAATAAGTTACAATCCTACAAAATATTAGCCTAAGTTGATCCATGATTGCCATGAAATCAGGTATTGGACATTAGGCACCAGACATATAATTATATTAAAATTTTACACAAATCTTATGCACTCAAATTTTCATTTAAAAAATAGCCATTCACTATGATGCACTTTTGACAGTTAAGATTAGCAAAAATAGCAATGCAGAGAACTGTATTTTAATGCAAATTAGATATGCATATTCAAAGATTCAACTTTCTGAAGTAAAAAATCACACAGAATAGTCTTCACAATGAAAATGGCTTGAAAAATGTAGCATTTTTTTTTGTGAAGGAAAAAACAAATTTTATTATAGTTTAACAAACTTTTGGAAACTTATTTTGTATATATGCTACATTCTTATCTTAACATTAAATACTTTGACAACTTAAAATGATTCAGTCTTGCCATATACTTTTCTTAATCTTTTTCTCCACATTTATAGTATATAAAAAAATCAAATTTCTCATTTTATATTTATTTAGTTGGCCAAAAAGTTCATTCGGGTTTTTCTGTAGCATCTTACAGAAAAACCCGAATGAACTTTTTGGCCAGCCCAATATTTCATATAGCTACAACATGTCTTCAACAATAAACAATATTTGATACTGAAAGTAGGTCCCACTCTATCTCACTAACTAATTTCATAAAATTATTTTATAGGAAGGCTATACATTTTGGGGTGACACATGTATTGTGGT
Organism: Hippopotamus amphibius kiboko; assembly: GCF_030028045.1. NCBI lineage: Eukaryota > Metazoa > Chordata > Mammalia > Artiodactyla > Hippopotamidae > Hippopotamus > Hippopotamus amphibius. Next base: position 55,710,265 of record NC_080198.1, on the reverse strand, counting down.
GAAGTAGTGGGAATGTCACCTGTATATTAATTAGGTTAAGGGAACTGGTTTGTCTCTAGCTAGGGCCTCAAAACTGGGTTGAGACAGCATGAAATACAAACAAATAAACAAAACAAAGTTTATATTATAGGTTATAGTTACAGTAGTGTTAAGTACATACAAGCAAATAAATGCACACAGATATATTTTTTAAATTTGGCAACTTTATATTTAAATATCCAATTACCTAGGCAAATTATAACTTTTTTAACTCAGAAATTCCTTTAGGATATTAAATATGATTTTCACTTTTTAATTTAACTTTTATAACTCATTATGATTAATATTTTAGGTCCTCTTTACTATTAAAGAATTATTGACATTTTAATGGTTGTTTGATTTTTATCAAGAATTTTTGACATTTTTATGGTTCTGTGTGTGTTTACTATAATAGCTTATTTTGATGTTTCCTAATATTTAAACATCTTAGATTCCTAGAATGAATCCTCTTCATTAATAAAGGTTTATACTTTGTATTCTTCAATAGGTGATATAGATTATATTCTACCTAGAATTTTGTCTTGATATTGATTAGTGAAATCAACCTATGATTTACTTTCTTTTATCCTCTTATACTAATTTTTTCTTTAAGTCATAGCTGTGCTTACTTGAAAGCATGTGTAGAGGAGACTTTGATCATTCCTTATGATCAGGAAAAGTTTAAAAAACTTTGGGACTATCTGTTCTTTACAATTAAATAGAAATTAGAAAAACCATCTCTTCCTAGTACCAGTTTTAATAGAGTTCTTCAATCCTTTTAAAATTCTAATTGTTATTGTAATTTTTTCAAGCACTCTCCTATTGGATATTTTTTGGCAATTTATATTTTGCTGGAAGATTATTACATTTTATTTTTAGAATATGTTTTCTTGAAATTGCTGTATATCACATAATAAATGATTTAAAGCTTTCTGTAGTTTTAGCTATGCCTTGTTTTCATTCCCAAATTTGTATATGTTTGTTCACTTTATTTTTCTGTAAAGAGGCTCAAAATAATCTTACCAATTTTGGTAGAATTTTCAAATAATGTCTGTACTACTTAAATGTTGTTGTCTTGTGTAACATCTCCAAATTCAATAGCCTTCACAATCCATCAAGTCTAAATCATTTACAAATTTATTTTCTTTAATTTACACTCAGTTTTATTTATCATGATTTAATCTTTTTGTGACTAGTCTTTTGTTTATATTTGTATACATTTTCCATAGAGTTTAAATTCTAGAAAGGCAGAGACCATGCCTGTTTTGTTCAATGTATATATCCAGTTTGTTTCTAATACAGAATCAGATTATAGAAACTAGTCAAAAATTTGTTTAATGAATAAGATACACATATTTAGCACATATGTAATTCAGTGAGATTGCTTTAAAAAAAAAATCTTATATGTGAAAGCATATATGCCTAATCTGTGGCGGCTCATACTTGAAAAAGAGAAGTTGAAATTATTTAATGATTTAACATATTTAGTGTATTTTATGATGTTTTTTTCATTTAAATATTTATTCATTTATTAATGTAAATATATTTATCAAATATGTATTGTTTTTTATATATTTAGCTAGGTTCTGAAGAAAAAAATAGGAACATGTTGACCCTGCCCTCAAGAAGTTGCAGAAGAATTCTAAAGACAATTGTCGAAGAAGTAATTCACCTTTCTAAACATTTCATAAAAAAACTGGAAAAAAAATAGCAAGACTATGTATAGTACCAACTTTAGCCCACTGCTGATTAATTCTAGGACAAAGTTTTTCCTAAAGTTTAATTAATATTATGGTTATATTTTCCAAAGATGTAAAGCAAGAGAATTTTTAAAATAATTAATAGAAAACACTGAAATATGACCCAGCTTATGTAAAAGTTCAAATCTTTAGAAAAATAATCAGGGTGAGTGATATCAACTTCTTCAGTCTCTGATTTTGTATCAAAATAAAAATAATTATTTTTCTTATTATAAAAAATGATGTTGATTATAGGAAGATTTTTAAAAAACATATTTAAGGTTGTAAGTCATTTTTGATCTTAACAACTTAGAGATAATCATGGTTAACATTTTAGTTTATACTTTTTATTGTTTAAGAATTTAACACAGGTAAGCACATATATGTGTATGTTTAAAAATGAACATATTTTTAATGCAATCATTTTATAACTAACATTTTCTTAAATCTATAAGAAATATATATGTTTATTTCTACCGGTTAACAATAAAATTTTAAGAAAAGGACTACTATTCTTTCTGCTTATATCTGCACACAACTAAGAAAAGATCTACAGTGGTCATCACATTCCTAAAAGACAGATTTTTAAGGCTAAGAATAGGTTACAGCTTTATAAGACTTTATCACTTAACAATATACTATTAAAATCTTTTTATGACAATATTATAAGCACCAATTGTAGTAACTTTTTCATGATTTATTTTAAAATTATTCCTCTATTCATTACTGTTCTATGACATTTAAATTACGAAAAATACCCAAACTCACTCCTAATAAGAAAAATGCAAATTGATACTATGAAGTACTAGTTCTCAGTTATCATATTGGCACAAGTCCAAAAATTGAACAGAACATTCTGCTGGGAGTCTGTGGGAGTTCAAAATCATACCACTCCTGTAGAGATGAATTTGACATGTAACAAGATTCTTTCTGTCTCTCTCTATATATCAATTTATGATTTGACCCAGCAATCATACTACTAATAATCTTCCTCAGACTTGCACATCTGCAGATACAAATTTGTTTTATAGAGATAAATGCTGCAAACAAATCTAATGCCTATTACTAGAGAAAAATTTAAATAAAATAGAGTATATCTCTACACAATGGAATCTGAGGGTAACATATAAAATGAAATCAAACTGAAATAAAGTCATTCCAAGGATTTTTAGTTTAAAAATAGACCTGACTGTGTACATATGTTAATATTTGTGTAGAATATATCCTAATTTACCTTTGTTTATTTTTTGCAATAAGAAGTACTGTAAGGAGTAAGGAGAAATTAACACAAATTGTTACCAATAAGAACTAGAGGGTAGTTAGGACAAAGGGTAAAGGGCTGGAAATGAGAACTCCCAGAGCATGCATTTGTATAAAGATTACATTTTATACCTCATAAGTGTTTTACATATTTTTTAATAAAATTAAAATGGCACCTTATGTCTCAATTTAAAGTTAACTGGAGGAAGACAGATATTTCCATTTAGTGAGGCAAATAGAACAAATACAATATTTTCTTCTCCTCTTGAGTCCCATAAAAACTATTGTGGGAGCAAAGCTGAGGAAGATCCGGTCTGGAAAAGGTTCTGAGAGGCCTAAAACCAAGAGAGAGCAAACCTGTCTGCAGTATTTCAGAAGATCCATTCTAAGAGAATGTGTGTGTTATAGAGAGAAAGAAGGCAAAATGAGGTTGGAAGTGGTGGGACGCAGGGAGAGGAGGGGTGTTAGTTGAATGTTTGCCTGGTAGGATGGCTGAATCTGGTCACATACACACACACACACACAAAGCAACACTCTTTTCTTCATGAACTGACTTAGTTATCATGATAGAACTAGGTCAGGTCCTTTGCGTGCTAGATATTCTATGAGGAGACTGTCAGGAAACATGGCAGAGTCCACCAGAGTATTGAAGGCACTAACTACAGAGGTTCTGGCAGGATTGATGGAAACCAATTAGGGATATTGAAGTACCTCAGTCTGGCAACATCCTGGAGCTATGGTCACCTGGTAACCTGGAGATCTGAAGGGGCAAGGGGAGGGGGAGAGAAGTGGACAGGAACTAGCAAGAATGTGGCTGATGTAGCAGGTGCAGGGGTCTAGAGAAGAGCTGGAAGAGCAAGCAGAAAAGATCCCTCACAGATTCCAGGAAGGCAACCCTTTGTGTTCTTGAAATGTATGTGTCCCTAGTGTCATTACTGGTGGCTCATCTGCTCAGCCAAAAGCAAAGAGAACCAATCGACCAACTCCACTTATGCACTTCAAATTTGGAGAGTCTTACTCACAAATATCTGTGGATAAACCAGAATCACTAAGCATTTAGAGAAAACCTGCAACATGACAAAGACCTATTAAAAAAAGAAAAATAAAGAAAAATTAAAAGAACCTAAGGATACTGTGATAATCTGGGGTATTTAGAAAATGTTAAAAATTAACATGAACAAACAAATCAAAAGGTAGCTTCCAATTATGATCCTCAAAGAATTTTGCATAGATCTTGAATTCAAAGAACAAGAAAACAAATTTACTACAACAGACCAATTCCAGAAGAGAAATAAAGGTATTATTACCAACAATAAGAAGAAGTCAATAGAAAATCTGGAATAGAAAAATTAACGATAATCAAAATGAACTAAAACTAAAAGGGAGAGCATATTAGATAGATGATAAATGCCATAAAGAAGTGATTAGGAAACCCAACAATGATATATTAAGGAGGTCAGAAACACTGAAGAGGGAAAATGGAAAGGAAGAACTTATCAAATATATGACATATTGAAATGACTTTTTGTTAAAATGGACACAACCCTAAAAATGACAACCCTGACAAACACTGATCAGGATTAATAGGGACAAAAACTTAAAAATTATGAATTTTGAAAATTAAAAATAGAGGAAACAATTCTTTTGAGGAAACTCTAGTCACCTATAAAGAAACAAAGATCAAACTGTTATGAGACATTTTGGAAACTAAAAGAAGAGTCGATAATACCTTTTCAAATCTTAAGAAAATAAGTTTTAACTTTGCATTCCCTATCTAGCCAAATTATCAGGCAAATGTAGCTACAGAATGATTTCAACTTGATGTTAGAAAACTCTTCCTTGAGTGCTTCAAAATGGATCCCTTGAAAATGAAACATTGTTATAAGAAAATAGTGCAGCATTAAATAATATTTGCATTATAAAGATTATTTTTTGCTGTTTATTGATTTTTAACTTTTGTAACTTTAAAGGTAGATGACAAAATATTTATTATCCTATAACAGATATGAAAAGGTCTCAATTGACAGTATAAAAGTTTCTCCCTTTCTTTCCTTCCTCCCTCTCTCTCTTTCTCTCTTTCTTTTCTTGAAGGTAGAAACTAGAATGGGAAAGAGAGATGGAAGGGAGGACAACCTTAATTTTATTTTTATTCTAAAATATGAGGAGTGAGACATAATTTTTATGATTTCTAACAGAATAATGAAAATCCTGGTATGTGGTCTCACATTCCAGATGTGGTCATTGCAAAATTAATGACTTCATAAATGTAGAGCTAATGTGAAAACAAAATAAATAATGTCCAGCTCTGATAAATCAAAAAAATAAAAAAAATTCCATATTACTTAGAGATGAAATGACAACCCAAAGTGTTAAGAATAGAAATATGTAATTAAATGTAATGGCCTCTGAGCAGTGAGATTAAAAGTAAAAAAGAGTAAGGGAGGGAACAGTTGTTTTACTGATCTAAATGTTTTAACTCTTTAAATATTACTTTCATAATTTGCTTAAAATTTTAATTATACAGGGATAAATAATGTGAAAAACAATATACTAGAATACTCAATTTGTATACAATATATCTTATAAGTTTAGATGGCATACAAAATTTAAAATTTATTTTTTTCAGGATAATTTCTATAATATTCATAGTATATTTAGACAAATATCTACACAAATACAATCACTGTGAGGTTTAGGAAAAAATTATATGTAGTTATCTACCATCAAGATAAAAATTATCGTAAAGAAGTAACTGTCATTTAAGAAATAAATGGGACTTTCTAGCATATGTCAGTTGACATTTTATCACCTTGTCTTACTATTCTGTTTTACTCTATATTAAATTCTAAAAGTGCCTGGATCTCCACATGCCTTTTCTCCACTTAGTCTTATTCTTCAATAACATAGAAAACAAGTTGCTAGCAGGGTGCATTTTTACTTTGAGACTGTCTAAGTCTTTACTGCCCTTCTATTATTTACATTTCCTGTGATGCCAATATATATCAATAAAGGGCATGAGAAGATGACTTCTGCAGAGACATTTATGTTTTCAGCATTGTCTGTGTGTTAAAAACCCATGGCACTTAAAAAAAGAGAGAGAGTTGCTCTTTTTGTAGTATCAGTTCAAAAAAGAAATAATCACTTGGGAAATTTTACTCTGTATCCGCTGCAAAGAAATCCAGCAGAGAAGAAAGGCTTGCAAAACCATAGAAGGCAGTAAATGTCAGAAAAGGTGGGTCATTCTTGCTTGTAACCATAAGGGCATTTCACTTATACTCAAGCTCATTGTTATGCTTAGTCAACTATAACCTTATGTCAAGCTGATCTTTGCTCCCTGAAACTCTGGAAGTAGCTACAGGTAACAAACTTTGAAATAATATACTGCCCACAATTTAGACTGGAATTTTGCAGTAGTTTAACCCTAAATAAACTTTAATTGCAATTAAAATATAATAATACCAACAACTTCTTACAGTTTCTTGATTTCTAAATTTAATTAATTGTGAATTTTTCACATGATATTTTCACTTTCATTAATTTTTGTTAAATTTTGCAAACTCAAGAGTTGATATATATTCTGATATGTTAAGCAAATCTAAATAACTCTTTTAAATCTAATACATTTTTGCTCATAAACTATCACAATATGTTCAGCTATTATATAGCATATGAAGAAAATGAAGAACTGAGAACATCCAATAGGAACAAGAAAATGTAGTTTATTTTGAAATATACATACTCTTTAATTTTCTCAGTTCTATGAAAAGGGCAACATTTGATGAAATCAACAATTTAAGTGAAATAACAAAAATATACAGGTGAAATATATAGACATTTCCATCTTATTTTACCAAACTGATAATTGTAAGGAAAATTAGATTAAGTTTAAACCTAAAAAGTGCTCAGAAAATAGGCATCAGGACCTCTCTAGAATGTAAAATTAAATCAATTGGATGACACTTGTGATGTAATTTATATCACATTCTACCAAGAAATCAAATTGTACAAATGTTTATACTTATATGTATATATAATTTGGGGGAGGAACTTCACTCTAATGTTAAGAAGATGGTTTAGTTTGGTTTGCTTTTGAAAGCTATTCAGAAGTCAGTTGTGTAGAAGGAAATTTTCTGTTCTAGGGATGACTGTAAATGAAGTGATAATTACATGCTGAGAAAATTTAGTTGTTGGTTCACGTGTTTGTTCAGACCTCTTCCTATGTTCCATGAAGTAAGTGTATATGGGTGTCATCCTGGAATTGGTCCAAACAGCTAATTAGTTATGCACTTAATTTATATCACTGACTAGTAATATAGTTTAAGAAAATTCATCTAAATTGTACACTTTCATTTTATAATATTCCTAATTCCTTGGAAAATTCTTTCTGCTGACACAAAAGATTCAGGATATTCTAGACAAAATAAAAACATTAATTAATGAGTGGAAAAGTGAGATGGGATAACATGCCATTACCTGTACCTTCTTTTCAATATAACATTGTCCTGAAGCCAAGTCAATCACTATTTTCATTCATTCCTTAAATTAGAAATATTTATTGAGTATATACTAGGTGTTTAAAATGGTTTTAAATGCTGAGGGTATGAGAATAAACAAAACAGAGAAAATTCTTTGCCCTCATGGAATTTACATTTTATTTGAAAGATATAAAAAAAAAGATAAAAAGCTGAAATAAGTAACCTTTAGTGGTCAATGCAATGGGAGAGAAGAAGAAACTACTACTGAAGCAGAAAGAAAGCAAAACTGATTGGTTGTTGGCTATATTATTTGATGACATAAACATGAATTTGTGGTGTGATGTGGATCAAATGAAAATTTGATCAAGTTCGGGAAAGTCTTGGAGGACAGGAAGTGGGAACAGGTAACTTAGACAATTCTTTCAAGAAATTTCCCTCAAAGAGAATCAGAAAATGGGTGTGGTAGCTGGATGGGGAGCAGAACTATTTGTGCACACACTTATACACAGAAGAATTGTATCCTATTAATGTGACAAAAACAATAAAACAATTGAAATGATTCCGGTATTTGCAACAGCTTTAATTTCAGATCAAGTACCTAGAAAAAATTTAAACTGGAGAGTTTGAGTATAATAAAACTATTTTTTTAAAAAAGAAAACTATTTTATGCCTACTAATTAATAAAATTGGTATGTGCAATGAAGTTTGTGAACCAAAGATTTACAATGTTATCTCTATTTGATTAATCCTCAAATAATGAATTTTGAAAAGTAAAAAATTTACTTTCACTAAAACTCAAATGTGCAGGGGGAATGTTTACTTTATTTTTTTCTCCAACTTATTTCATCCCTTTCAAAAACTGACAGTCCATTTTTCTGTAGAAATCTTCAGTCTTTCTGATATCTGATCTCTAGCATGTGACCTTCCTTTCAAGATGCTATCTGAGTATGAGGTGGGAGTAGGTTTTCTGGCTTACTGTGATTTGTGAAAATTTTACTATCCTAGAATTACAACTCTCCTAGCTGGGGGTCTTTAGAATAACACAAGTGTATTGTCTTTGCAGTATGGAAATACTGCTTGTTTTACTCAGCTGATAGCTGCTCACCCTATTGATGACAGTGGCTAAGTTTTACAGCTGATATAATCTTCATCTCTCCAGCTCTCAACTAGGTCAGTCATTGGTGGGTACCATGTGATTAACCTGAAATCATGCCGGTGCTCACTGTAGATACAGACACTAGAGTTTGCCAGATATTCTCCAGGAATCCTGGACTGGGAGGGCTATCCTAACCATCTATACTCTTGGGGCATCTTTCATCTCAGAAGAGAATAGCAGTCCCCCTGGCACTCAGTCCAGTTGCTTTGAAGTACCCCCTGTAACACTAATTAATCTCTTATGGAAAGTAAAAGATATGAACTTTGCTACCTTGTTACTCAAAGTGTAGTAGCAGACTACCACTCTTGGCAACATCTGAGTTCTTTTTAGGAAAGCAGAACCTCAATCTCTTCACACAGAACTACTGTATTAATATCTGCATCATAATACAGTGTGTCTACACTAACCTAGAGCACTAACTTAAATAACTGACTCCAATCTCTCTTTGACATGATGAACAGAATTCAAAGAGAATCTCATACCCCGCAGCCTAACTATGAAGGCTATGGTTGGACCTGGGTAAATAATCTCATGAATGAACCAAAATAAGAGGAAGCTAGAATGGAACAGGATTTAGGGAGAACAATAAGATGTGTTTGTTTAATATTTATCAAACATTTATAAAATATTAAACTCATTAAAATGATTTCACAATAGAAGGGGAAAATGAAATTATAATGCAGTTTTCAGACAGTCAATATTCTAACCCAGTGGTCAATTTCAACATCATTTTTGTTTGATTATTTTAATGTTATGTGACTCCTAATGTGATGAAAGATAGACTATGTAACTTATCTATAGAATATTTTAGCCAAAAATATATAACTTCAACGAACAAAGCCTTGAATTAATTCCCCATTTATAGATGAAGAGGATAAAAAATAGCTAAAGAACACTATAAAGAAGCTATATGAACAATCCAGAAGACAGCAACTGCCTGGATTTCTTTGAAAAGGCAGTGTAACAAAATAAAAATAAAAGGTTGCTGGGGGTTGGGGAGAGGACTTTATAAAATTAAAAGAGACAAAAGCTAAGCTCAATGATTTTCATGACAATATTCTACTTAGCCCACATTTTTTTTCACTTAAATGAGACCATTTCTAACAGACATAATTCTTAAAAAGAGATGAAGTATATCTAATAAAGTAGGAAATGATACTGTTACCAATCACCATGACACATGAGCTTCTTTGGAGATGGATGTGGTTCACAGAAAGTCTGGTGTTACTCCTCCTGTCCTAAGGCTCAATTGCACAAATGTCCATGATTCCTAAATTTAAAAATAATTTTTACAAGTTTATTGACCTGGACTAATCAAGTTTTACATTGGTTCCTCACTTTGTTTACACATAAATGGTGGGGAAATCAGTTTCTCCCTCCCCCCAACCCTAACATCCTTTCCCTCTAGTGTGTTCTCTCTTGCTCTCTCTCACTAGACACGCTAGAATCTAAATAGATACAATTAGATTCCTAATTAGACACAAACGGAAGAGAGGTGATCAAAGGACTCATTATCATTACTTAGGAAGAAAATAGATTAGAGTTATCTTCTAACTAGTACTTCACTAATGCTTTTAACTAGTGCTTCTAACTAGTGTTGACTGACAAAAGACTTTTTATTAACTCACTAAATATTTTGATTACTATAACTTTGTTAATAGAATTTGAAATCAGGGCATGTGATACCTCCAGCTTTGTTCTTTATTCTCAGGAGTGCTTTGGCTAGTCAAGGTATGCTGTGGTTTCATACAAATTTGAGGGATTATTCTATTTCTGTGAAAAATGTCATTAGTGTCTTCATAGGGATTACATTTCTATATTTTAGAATAAATCTAGATTTAGAGAAAAGTTACAAAGACAGTAAAGAGATTTCTCATGTATGCCATGCCTACTTCCCCTATTTTTAACATCTTATGTTACATTTGTCATAATTAATGGACTGATAATTATACATTATTATTAACTAAAGTCTATGTTTTATTCAGATTTTCTTAGATTATGCTTAATATTTTTTTTTCTGGTCCATTTCCATCCAGGATAACACATTACATTTATTAGTCATGTCTTAGTAGACTTCTCCTCCCTTTGAGTTTTTCAGTCTTTCCTTGTTTTTGAAGACCTTAGTCCTTTTGAAGAGATTATTCAGGTATTTTATAGAATACCTCTTAACTGGGGATGTGTCTGATATTTTCCTCATGGTTACACAGGGTTTTTAGCTTTTGGAGAGGAGACCATAGAAGTAAAGAGCCATCACATTATGTCAAGAGTACCTGCTATCAACATGACTTCTCCCTGTTAATGATGTCCTTAATCACCTAGTTGAGGAAGTGCTTGTCGGATTTGTCCACTGTAAAGTTACTTTCCCCCTCCTTCTATACTGTACTCTTTGGAAAGAAGTCATGATGTATGGCTCACACTTAAGAATGAGAAATTATGCTCCACTTCCTTGAGGGCAGTGTACAGGTACATAAATTATTTGGGATTCTTCCGCATGAGACAGTTGTCTATTCTCCTCATTGATTTATTTATTCAATCAATGTATTTATATCAATATGGATTCATGGATATTTACTTTATAATTTGAGTTATAACCAAGGCAATCTTTGTGTTCATTATCTGAACTTTTGAGCTACGAATTTTTCTTTCTCAAAGTTAAATTGAACATTTTTAGCGGAAATATCCAATACTAATTGATCCAAGAAAGGGGATAATAACACACTTTTATATAGAAAGAGAAAGATTTATTTTACTAATCCCTTATTTTTAGTCATTTGCTTTCATTTATCCACAATTATATAAAATTATCTAGTAAAGTCTCTCATGCCTATTTTTATTTTCACAGTATTGATTATGAGAATAAATTCTTACGTTGAATTGCTGTTACAAATTTTAGGAAATGTATAAGGACAGCTCAATTCCACTCTAGAAAGAGCAAAGCAACTTACTATCCTATGAGAAGTGATCTACATATAAGTATCTGTCCTTATGTATAATCTCTTTATCAGAAAGTATAGGTTGTCTACTTAATAGCCATTCACTCTTTTTCCTCACTACCAGTATTTTTTGAGTTTGTTCAAGTGAGATGTCCTCAACCACAGGTCTGGAATCTTAAATTGTCATCTTCAATCAGTCCAATCCTGACACCTTTGAGCCCTTAGAACTGGCTAAATCCAAGACATGTTCTGTGTGAAGTAATTAAATGAATTCATCTGTGTAGCTGCTATTATTTCAGCATTCTGTCTCTCTTAGAAGAAAACAGCAGAACCATTAAACCCTCAAACATTAAATACTAACCAAGGATAGCTTTGTACATGTATATCAGAGCATGCTAATTAGAAAAAAATCAATTGTTAGAAAATATCAGATAGTTCTGTTATTTCTGACTATTTTATGCTACATCACTTTTTTAAACACACTCAATTTGTAAAGGCTCTTCTTATGTATACATAGTATATATAATCAAGATATTTAAGTGATAGATTCAAAATATTGGAGTTGCCTCTTCCATCATGTTCACCATCAAGGTCAGGAGAATACCATATTCTAAGTTCGCTCGCTATGCTGTTTTTGGGATACACTTCCATTAGCCTAGTGTATTATGTGAGCACCTTGTGCTTGATGTATCCATATGGTACTTTCAAAGACCCATCTCCAGTTTCTGCTGACTCCAATGTTCACAATACCATTGAAACTTAGATATCTCACAATACCACTGTCCCCAATACTCCTGTCCTTAATATATCTAATCAAATCAATTAAAGTTCTTGTCTTATGATTATTTTTTTCTAGTGATTTTGCCAGGCATGGAAAATAAGATAAATTTATTATTACTACAGAATTGGAAAGTTGCTATTCTTAAAATGTTTCTATGACATTTACCATCACTGAAGTCATGTGCAGCTTGTAAAGCATATACCTTAGAGACTTACTGTTTCCTCTGCTCTATGATTGCAATTCAGAAGTGGTTTCCAATGGATGCTGTTGCCTTTAGTTACTTAGGAAAAGTAAGGAGATCAATTGTATTCCCCTCAAAATAGTCAAGTTCAAATAATTTGCTGGTATGGCTGACTGAGAATAATAGGCAATTATAATTACTTTTTATTTCTATGAAACTTAAGTATATTTGTTAAAAACCTAAATACCACAGAATATGGCTAGAGAGATATGTCTGAATTCAGAAAATACAACTTTTTAAAAGATATATAGAATAAAAGAATTTAAGGTAAGTTTAAGTGTTAATGATATTAGTACTTTCTTAGTTCATGGTATTTTTAGACAAAATTTTTGCTAGATTAGGATAAAAAAAGCTGACTTACCTATAGATAACATCTTTGTTAAATTCATGTAAACAATATCTTGTTATACTTAAAACAAATCACAGGGACTTCCCTGGTGGTGCAGTGGTTGAGAACCTGCCTGCCCCTGCAGATGACATGGGTTTGATCCCTGGTCCAGGACTATCTCACATGCCATGGAGCAACCAAGCCCGTGTGCCACATCTCCTGAGCCCACATGCTGCAACTACTAAAGCCGTGTGCCTAGAGCCTATGCTCTGCAGCAAGAGAAGCTGCTGCAATGAGAAGCCCCTGCACCACAACAAGTAGCCCCCACTCACCACAACTAGAGAAAGCCTGCACAGAGCAATGAAGACCAAATACAGTCAAAAATAAACAAAATAAAATAATAAAAAAATAAAACAAATCATGGTATGTTTACATAAATACTTGATTAACTTCTAAATAAACTTCTGACTAAGAGTAACAGCACCTTACCAGGGGAGAATACAAGGACAAGACACAGTAATGTGTATCTCAAATATGCATTTTTCCTTAGTGCAAAAAGTAGCTTGATGATACTGAACATTATTTAAAATAAAATGTTTGCATAGTAGAATATGCTCTTGTCTTTTAGGAATAGTTTAATCTTTTCTTTTAAGGAAGATCAGGATTAACTAAATATAATTTCAAGAGTAAAACTGATAGCTTGAGTCTTTACCTGCATACTGGTGGAAAGAACCTGCCTCTCATCTGGGCTATCATACAGACAAGTGCATTAAACCTCAGGCTGATCCAACATGGCAAATCTCTCACAATGTGTCTCCTTGCACTGATAGTATTTGCTTTCTCAGGTCTCCATATGTTAAGTGCCTTCACTTTTTTTTATATTCAGAATACCAAATTGACCATATAACATCTGTGGTTACCATGTTATCGCTTTCAGCTATATTTAATACACATTATGATTGTCTTTCTGATGGGCATTAATTTGCAGTTGGACAGTTTGGATTTGTCCAGTTAGACAAAGTGTTAGGATTGCATCAACAAAGATAATTTGTGAACTTTTGAATGACCTATATGTCCAGATATATATTCTATAATTAGGCAAGTTTATATTCAAGGGGACATGGTTTATTAGGGTAATATAATGGGATTAAAAAATTAGAACTATATTAATTAATATTCTGTTCACTTGTTCCTTCATACTATAGAGAGTAAAATAAGTTTACTTGATTATTATAATTTAATAATGAACACTACTCCAAAGAAACTTAAGTCACTCTGACACTTACGCCTCAGTTTTATCACTGGGAAATTGCATGTGGTTGAGATAAAAATTTCTGTATTTCCTTTCTTATCTAATTTCTAACAAAAGTAAAGGAATTCTTGGCTAATGAAAATAAACAGGTAATATAGCAAGTATAGTTTTTAAATGTTACTTTAAATATCTTCTCTCCTTAGAGATGAAAGGCATGAATTTATTAAGTTTGTGTAGAAATAGAGTTAATGCACGTTAGATAGCATCTCACTACTCTATTTTTATAAGCAACATTCCTAAAAGAAATTTTAGAATTAAGAAAAATAGCTAATTATTGACTATAAACACAGAGAAGATGTAACCAATATTTCATGAGTTCCTATTACATGGGAAGCATACATATTTGTCAGGTTTTCTTTACCACTTTATTCCCCAATGTCTAGCTGAATACTTGGCACATGGTGCTCATTTATCTATTATTTGTTAAATAAATGTGTGGCGCGTGCCAAGCAGATTGCTTGTGACAAACATCTGATGTAGCAGATGAAAACACTTCTGTGCAGAGGTTAGGTAAGTCTGAAAGTCTGCCAAGTTTGTCAAACATTCAAATCTATAGCTGACTTCAAGAAGATAACTCAAAACAGTTATGTAAATAAAATTGTGAATTTTTTGGAAACTGTCTCATCTGCTTCACCAGCACTCTCACTTTCCATGAGCATAAAAGGCTGCTTTCTGCCAGTTTCCATTTCAGTATGACCCACAAGAAGGGTAACTTAGATTTAACACTCCTATATCTTTTCCAAAACTATCTCCAAATTCTACATCTTCCTAGCACATACTCTCTTCTCCAGCATTCTGTCTACTTTGTGTATTTATATATTGCATTATGTGTTAATGCCTGTTACTTATAGAGGGCAAATAACTTGGATAATATTGACAAAAAATTAATGATTTTATCTACATCATGTGTAATTTAGAGAATGTCCAAGATATCTACATATAATGACTTGTTTAATTTCATTAGTCCTACCACCTAAAACTTTTGTATGACTCGTTGTATTCCTCTAACTAGTAAATAAAGCCCACTTGTTACCCTGTTCATAAAAATTCAAGCTGTGCTATAGATATCAAGCTCCAAATGGAAGAGTACCATGTATCATAAGAAGAATTGAGATATGAGTTTATTTCCTTTGTTTAAATTTTCAACAACTATTCCATAAATTAACAGAGCACTCAATCCTTCTCCTAAGCCCAAACTCCAGATACAATACGTCAGGGGATATAAAACCCCATCCTTAGACTAATTTAACCAGTTCAGCTTCATTGAAGAACTTCACATGGGGGTACCCTTCTATTTGTATTCTGTTGCTGTGTAAAGCAGAGGTTGATGGATACTTAAAGTTGCTGACTAGGCTACTACAGATTTCTAACATGAAATTTTCAAATATGGGAATTTTACCTTTAACATAGTCTTTGTATGAGACTAACATTTTGTTAGATACAAGTAGAAGAACTAAAATCTTAATAATATTGTGCCATTTATTTGGTCTTCCCTCATATTTAAGACTGTATGGTGACAAGCTATGAGAGTGGTATGCTTCAACACAATAGAAAATAAATGGAATTAAACCCTTTATGTATTTGGTCTTAGGTCATCATGGAATTTCTAGGTACATTTGGACAGAGGTGTCTACAAATGTTTTGCACTTGGTATCTTAATTCTTAAAAAGTTATCCAATATTTTCTCTGTTTCAAAACACCATGTTTCACTAGAATATTCTCATTGACTCAAGGGTTTCAAATGTCTTTGCAGATTAAATATTCAAGCATGAACATAGCATTCCTAACCAAGTTCCTCCTTAGAGAACCACACAAAGTATAAAGTACATTGCTAGAAATTAAAGGTAATTGAAGAAATGTTTAAATGGCATTTAATGAATGAAGATAAAAATACCTAATTATTTTTTAAACTTAATATTCTGCTTTTAAGAGGTAAGGCACAAATTTATGTCAAAAATTAAAATAACATACATTTGAGTTTTGCAAAACAGCTAGAAATAAAAAAGCAAAGACATAGTAAATTCACTTTATCTCTTCTGGAATTTAAATACCAAAAAGTTCTTAACAGTATGTATACAACTCTACTTTAATTTCCATTTCATTACTTTTCTGCCACTATAAAATTCTGAACACTTTACATACTTGTTGAAAATACTGAATTTGAAATACTTATGAGGTAGTGATTCTTTTTAGATTTCTTGGTACTAATCTTTGAGAAATTGAACTTAAAAATAATCTGGCAATCTTTAATCTTATTTTATGAACATTACATGATGACTAGAGAGGCTTCTAATTTATATTTGTATCAATTATTCTGTAGCAGATGAAAAACATTTTTATCCATCAGGGGGCAATCTGTATTTGGTTTCATTTATTATATTTTCCATTTAAAATTCAAAGAGATTGTACTAATTTTGTTTAGTGTCTATTTAAACAGGTGTTTAACAATTTAACTTTAATTACAGGATAATCAGTAATTATAATTCAGCACTCAATATCTTCTTATGCTTTTTTTTTTGCTGTATTCCTGAAACTGAAGTATAGAATTATTTTTTCTGTATACATAATGCAGAAAATTATCTTTCTCATATTAATGCTAAATGTCTTAGCAATAACTGATGAAATCATATACTATTCACTCTTGGTCTAGCTTTGCATGAGGTGTAAACTTGTGCATGCTCAAGGTCCCTAGAGTGCCATTGGATTTCTGAATATGTGTGCCAGCAAAGTGGTTCTGACAGTAATTTTGAATGTTTGTAATTGTCTTCCCTGTCAGTAGTCTTTAGTTAGAGGTTAGGGTCATTGCATTAATCCACAATAAACACATTGAGTTTTTTGAGGATTAAATGCAGTTTGATTCTCAAGGGTTTATTATGAGAAAGGCAGTACTGATTTGCATTAGGAAATCAGAATTTTATTTGAACTTTAATAAAAGACAGAAATGTGCCTTTAAAAGGGATACAGAAATGTGCTTAGATGGCTAATGTTCTATACAGTTAGTTAATTTTTAATTTAAATGAAGAAAATTTTCAGTTGTGTCCAACCAACAAGGAGTTTCTGGTATTGTGCTTTAGTAAGCTGATAGAGGCATGGATGTTTTCTGTTTATTTGTGAAGACTCATACTGATTCAGAGATGAGTTTTGCAATAACTTTTGTTACTTGCTTACACTTCTTTCTTTGTTACCTGTTTCAAAAATTATTTTTTCATTAAAAAGACTGTAAGTTAAAGAGCTAAATTTTCATTGCCACAATTCTTCTTTTATTTACTTTGCTCTTTAGAATATTGAATAATAATCACTTTGTCAGAAATACAGACTGTCTTCAATTGCTTTACTGTTACTAGAAATGTTTGTTTCATTTAACAAAATAAATACATAAAATTGAAGCAGTTATTAAAATAAAATTTATAATTTTGGACACCTGCTATTTTAAGCAGTTACTCTGGATATAATCACAGAAGGTGTGGCAGGTACTATTATTCATGTTGTTTTCCATATACATTGCAACCCTGAAAATCCTCTCTTAGAACTTCCCAATATGGAAGGCCAATGACTACGGATTTGAGAGATCTGTCCCAATATAGGGCAAAGTACACGTCTGCCTTATTACTCAAATGGCCTGTTTCATAAATGGATTTATTCTTGGGTTTTTCTCAGCTTGAAATGCAAACACACAAACATAGATTCATAAGTACATGGATTCTGTTGTGCTCCTGGTGATTGTTTCATCATTGTAATGTGTCATAAGACATTGTTAAATAAGAAATCTATTTTAGAATAAAATGTTCTCAACTTATTTCATGAAAACAACCTAATATCACCTGCATACTTATGACATAATACTATATTTGAACTCCGAGAGTTAAACTCGTTATTCATTTCTCACAAAAAGCATCTTAATAGTGTTAGTATGCAATATAGACAACATCAAACACCAAACACTGATTAAAGACTCTCTCTTAACTTCAGCTTTTCCTCTTGAGCATGGAGATTACTGGAATCTGCTCCTTCCCTTTATTTATAAGGTAACTTTCTATTTGATGATGCCATTGTTAGCAGATCTACCATACAACTTATTAAAACTGCATCTGAAGCTAAATATACTTACATCTAAGATCTAAGCCTGATGATTCTAAGCAATTTCTTTCTTACTTAAGATGGCTCAAAAGCATTACACCAAAAAAAAAAAAAAAAGAAAACCTCTTGGTATATTGGTATAGAATTTTAAAATGTGACTTTTCTTTTTATTCAGAAGTTCTAGGCTTACATTTTGGTGTCACAAATTAAAAAACTATTAACCTTGAGCATATTGTTTAAATTCTTATGTCTCAGTCACTTTTCATTAATATGGCATAAAAACTACCTGTCAGGGGCTTGTGGTGGTGATTTAATAAACACATTGGTATTTATCACGTGTTATTGGCTCAGTAACTGATATTTATTACTTTACTTGATTTTCAAGAATGTTCAAAGGTGAAGCTCAAAGTATCAAGGATGAAAGAGACAGAAATTAAGCAGAAATATAAAGAGCAGTCTCCAGGATTTAAGAAGGTAGAGTAGTCCAGGAACAATATATATTTCTCCTAAATCTTGGCTCCAATTACCCACCCTGGCATCAGCCACCTGTGATGCTTCCTTGATGGTGAGGCCGCAGTGTTGGCTTGCACTGTGTCCTGTGGCGGTAACGTCTGGCTGCCTCATGTGTTGCCTCATCACTAAACATCTCCAGTCATATAACTTTGACTTGACAACACTGGGCTTTTCCCAGTGGGAGAACAGTAGCTTCCAAATAGATCTGACTTTCCTAGTAAAACAGAAACTCTGGCTTTGTTCAGACTCTGTCCAGAAGAGCCTGTTAATGTCATTCAGAATTGTTGGGGAATTAATTCCCCCGAGACAGATTTAGGAGACAGGAGATTGGAGAAGAACTAGAAGAAAAATTTCTCATTCCTACTATTTTCACCAAATTTTCTAAAATGTTGTGGCTTCATAGGGCCTTTTAACTTTTTACTTTATATTGGTCAGTTAACAATGTTGTGATAGTTTCAGGTGCACAGCAAAGCGACTCAGCCATACATATATATGTATCCATTCTCCCCCAAACTCCCCTCCCATCCAGGCTGCCACATAACATTAAGCAGACTTCCCTGTGCTATACAGTAGGCCCTTGTTGGTTATCATTTTTACATATAGCAGTGGGTACATGCAAGGCCTTTCTAGGGATGGTTTGTGTCACTGAAACAGCTTTTTCTCCTTCCCTTACCTCATTTTCCTTTTTAATTTAATTTTGCTTCACCAGGATTGCACTTATACTCCAGGTAAAGTAATGCCTCATAAACTTTGCCTCTGGCAATTTTTTTTGTTTTGTTTTATTGTCTTAGTTAACCTGATTTAAGAAAGAAAAAATTAGAAATCCTGGCTGAGATAAACTCTAATTCTGACCAAGAGATACACTCATACTCCCCTTCTTTCATGCTTTTTGCCCTCCGTAGCTGGTTCTGCACCTTCAAAATATTAATTAAATGATTTTTTATATGAAGCTCCTTAATTTATTCATTCATTCTTCACATATTTCCTAAGTTCCTGTAATATTATGGACACAAAGCAATGAAAGTCTGTTTAAATATTTTGCAAAAGTATTGCTTAAGGAATAGTCAAAATTACTCTATTTAACCCTATATGTGAATAATCTCTAAAGTCATGATTGAATATTATCATTACTTAAATTTCTTTGAGAATGTAGGAAAAGTGACATATATTTTAGCACAGTTTTAACCAAAAGTGGTACTATTTTGACTGATAATTAAAAAACTAAAGTTAATATTAAAGTGTCACAATTATATGGTTCATTTTTTTCTGAAAAATTTAGGAATGTGGGTTGAACAATCTTGATATATGAGATATGTTTATTTTAACAGACAAACATCAGATGTAAAAGGTATTATATTCCAAATATTTGTTTGTGATTCTAATAAGTAAACTTCCAAAAATGTTTTCACAGAAAATAATGCACATAATGATTAAGACACCAGATGGTCCCAAATAAAAACAAAATCTTTTTTGTAGGTAATTTTATTGGGGATTTTAATCTGAGATGGAAAGAAAATGCTATCATTACAAACACAACCAAAAAAGCCGGACTTGTTCTGATCTGTCCAATTGCCGGCCAGTAGGTCATGAATTTATCATGATCTCATAGATCATGATTTCCCCAAGGAAAGGCTTCCATAGATTGGGTAATGATTTCCAAAGAAATCCTGCATGATTATCTACTAGATTTGCAGAAAATATATTAAACTTTTATTTTCTTAAGTACCTATTTTACATGCATTGGTTAATATACACATTATATAAAAACATATAATGTGAAAACTTTGTGTAATCACATAATAATGTATGCACTAATATCACCTGCAGAATAAAAATATATAATTACTATGTTGTGAGGGCCTAAGCTATTTTTTTGTTTTGTTTGTACATAACATGTGGAATAAAAAGACAGGAGTTTATATATTCCTAGATTAGGAGATATTGAGTCATATGTTTCAAAAGAAACTGCAGTCTTATTTCTAACAACTGCAGTATTGGTGCCAATGCTTACCAATTGGTTGGAGCCAAAAGTACTTACATGGACTCTAGCATCTTCTGTGAGACACAGTTGTCTGTGGCATTTAACCCTGTTTTTTATTTGTTTTTTCTTTTGGTTTTCATGGAAGGAAGGATTGTGTAGAAATATATAGTAGATGAGTAGAACACACTGAAGACAGGTTAACAACATGAGTGTAGCAGATAATAAGCTTTGGGTTATAGGGGAGCATTCCACCCAACATCTGCTTTTTGAAAATCTGATGCAGAGAAAGAAAAGAAAAAAGTTAATGACATATTTACCACTATTTTCCTCCTGAAAAGCAAACTGATACTACAGGTAGTCCCTAGAATGCCTTATGGAAACCAGTCCCTCAAGTAATATATGTATATACTTCTTGAAAAGGTGCTATCAAACATATTGTCCTTGAGATTTTTATTCTAACAGAAGAAGAAGAAGAAAAAGAAGAAGAAAAAAAAAAAAAAAACCTTTTTGTATCAGTCCACTACAAGCATGGATTGGAGTCACTAGATGTATCTTGATAAGCTCTACCAAATTTAGGTTGACAGGTATTTAAAACTGCTTTGGGACAATTTACTGAAGAACATTTTAGGAGGAGATATCTTGTGTAGCCCATATATTCAGTTTATGACTGCATAGTTAAATATTCTGATTTTCTGAGCAAAGTGAATTAAAATATTTAAGCTACTTTGCATTTCCATCTCATCTACCAGGTGTTTAGGCATCCTGCAGGGGCTTAAGGACTCTATTTGTATGTATTATAAAATTTAAGTATTATACAGCTGTGGATGCACTTGTTTTCTTCTTGCCCATTCAACTAGGTTTCTGTCCTCTTCTTAAATGCAGTAATTGCATCAGGCAGAAAGAGTGTAAGGACTAGAACTTTGAATGAAGCCGTGTTCTGTATATTTGTAAATGTAAAGCAGATGTGCAGCAAACATTGTGAGCTTTGAATCAATAGGACACCACATAAATACAAAGGAATGAAAGAAGAGAAAATTTGTCAGGGATTTTTGTTAAATATCTCATCAGTAATGGAAAAGCTGCAGCTTCCTTACAGGACTTAGTGAATAGCCATTTGTACGTGGCTTTCCTATGACTTCAGAGGAGCAATTAGTTTGTAAACTATAAATACAAGCAATTTTAGCCAGTAAGAAGGGTACACATTCATGAAAATGTATATCAAACTATGCAAAATATTTTTAAAACCCAAGGTAAAACTAATAAAGGATTCTTATAAAAGAAATTTCACAATTTTCAAATTATACTACTGATTTCAAATCATTCAAATTGCATGATTTATTTTTCAAGTTATTAGATATAGATGACTTTAAAATAGGAAACATACTAAGACAAAAACATTTTCACATCTAAGAGAAGAAGAGAAGTTAAATATTTCGTGTTTCCCAAGACTTTCTCTCATTAGTTATCTTCAGAATCTGATAATGGTATCACCTTTCATTGAATAGCTCAAGTTCAAAGCCCACTTTATGTCATAACCTTCATTCAGTCACTAGGACTTATAGAACACACATGCAAATAATTTATGTCAAAAGCTTCAGACTTTCCATTTCCATTGGTTGAGATATTTGCAATCAACTGCCTGGCTTATCGTAATAATTTTAAAATTATCTCTGCACAATTGCTTTCTTTCTATACTAATTCACACTAAAGAGCATCATCTGATTAACATTCTTGAGCACAGGCTGCCAACGCTCTTTGCTTAAAAATACTTAATTGCTCTCCATTTCTATATAAGTAAGTAATTTCTTTGACTTGAATTAACATACATTCTCTAGCTACACCCAAATGTTTCCAGTATTATAAAGTAACACATAAATTAGACATTCTGTATAGACAATGTGTCTCAATACATTATACAAATTGTAATCAGTTACCATAATGTATGTAATCCATCTAAAACTCCTCTATTCATGAATTTTATTTAAGTAAGGAATATTGGATTTCTCTTTATTTGTTTTATAAAGCTAGGTTAAGAATTACTTTATATTTCTTTTGCTAATTTATCTCTTTTCCTTTTTTTAAAGAATTATTTTATTATTTATTTATTTATTTATTTATGGCTGCATTGGATATTTGTTGCTGTGCATGGGTTTTTTTAAATACATTTATTTATTTATTTATTTATTGGCTATGTTGGGTGTTTGTTGCTGTGCATGGGCTTTCTGTAGTTGTGGCAAATGGGGGCTATTCTTCATTGCAGTGCGTGGGCCTCTCAGTACAGTGGCTTCTCTTGTTGTGACGCACGGGCTCTAGGTGTGTGGGCTTCAGTAGTTGTGACACGTGGTCTCAGTAGTTTTGGCTCATGGGCCCTAGAGTGCAGGCTCAGGAGTTGTGGTACATGGGCTTAGTTGCTCCGCAGCATGTAGGATCTTCCCATCCCAGGGATCAAACCCACGTCCCCTGCATTGGCAGGCAGATTCTTAACCACTGTACCACCAGGGAAGCCCTATCTCTTTTGTAGAATATAAAGATAGTGACAAGGATAAAAATAAAAACTATTCTTAACTAATGCATCATTTTGCTTCTATATGTATTTTTATTCATCAGGTTAGGTCACTTCAGTGGAAAGTTGCTAAACAGTAAACAACATGAAATGTGAGAGATGACACTAGATGAACAGTGATATTAATCAACTTGTATGGTATATGAGGAAAAAAATAGGCTTAGCTGTTAAACCCTTTATCCTCATGCTATAAATTCCTGGCAAATAAGATCACAATCTGGAAATTACATTATTATTTTTCATTTTAGAGAAATAGTCATTTTTAAAGAAAAGTATTAGTATAACTTCATATTTAAATCTACTGCAGCCAAAGCCTCTTATTTACAAATTTGTGTAAAAGATTGAGATAAATTTTGGGCAAGCAGACTTTCCAAAAAAAATCAGTATGATAATGAGTAAAAATAACTTGATATACGCAATCAAATTGTAACTCCCTTTTAATGAATCCGTGTGTGTGTGTGTGTGTGTGTGTGTGTTAAAATTAGAAGGCAAGGGTATTTTAAAATACTAGAAATTTTACAACTAATCAACTAGTTTTTCTTTACTGTGTCATTTTTAAATGTTTTCATTTTCAATTGCAATCAATTTGTTAATGTCATTATAGATGTTAATTTTCAGTATGATAACTGATCTAATGTTAAAAATACACAAAAGTATGCTATGGTTAAATCCAGACAGAAATATATCTGAAACATCTGAGTCACACTCTTCAAAAAGAGAAAGAGAAAAATATGGAAAGAATACTGGAACTTGATTTGCATCCAACTAGAACCGCTGGGTCCCTACTCTTCCCTCCAGCCTCCCCTCTCTAGGCAACTTACTCTGTTTCCTCAAAGACTGGATCATTTCATCAGTGTAAAGATTCAGCCACCAATTCCACCATGGTTCTATAGATCTAGGAGATCTATAGATTTGAGGATGTGGGGCACATAGCAAAATGACTTGATTCCCAACTGATCATTCTTCCTTTCAAAAGTCATCCACCAAACTCTAGGGTTGTGTATAGTTTATTCTACTTGCATATTAATCTTTAAAACATTCCTTTATAAATTATAGTACATATAAGGTCATCCTCTCCTCCCATCATTGTTGAACTCTATCACATTATCCTGCTTTATTCTTTTTAAAGTCTGCACAAAAATCTGAAATTATTCTTTTTATTCATTTTTGATCACTGGTTTATTACCTCTACCTCAATATGCTAAAAGCTTCATGAGTCATGGAGCTCTGTCTGCCACGTTTATTGCAGCAGTATCGGATGGCATGTACCTGGAGTGGGAGAGGACATACTATTTTTTGTGGAGTTTCCAGATGAAATAAAGATTTCTATATGGAACATGAATGAAGAAAGTGTGCTTGTCTCGTAAATATATGTGTAGCAGAGAGTTTAGGAATAAGTAGAAAAGTAAACACAAATGTCCTGTGACATGATCTAACAGATCTTGTGCAGCTCTAGTAGAGTGAAGAAAATGGAAAATAGCATGAAACAAGTAGAAGACAGGTAAGCAGTGGCCAGGGAATCTGGGAAGAAATTTCATGACACCAGAAGTCTTCAAGATTGGCCTGAGTTTATTCCCATTTCCTTAAAAAATTATTACATTGTTACATATATCATTATGTTTGTTACAGCACTTGGCATTTCTTTTTCACACCTCTAAACAATACAGAAAATCATCTTCCCTCTTCACTTAAGAAAGTACACACAGGTTTTTCCCTATAATCTTTGCTTTTTTCCCTCCAAGCTTGCAGTGTGTTTTATCCCCTCTTTTAACATCTTCTGGCATAGAATAAATTAGCAGTGACAACATACAATCATAATTTTGTTATCCCATTGAGGCAGTGCTAGTAACAGACATACATCTCTCTAATTCTTAGTAACAACATCAAATAGCAAGCACATAATTTCTGAACAAAATATATCACTGATTTTCCAAGAGTTACATAGTTTATTTGTTGCGCTAGTGTGAAATTAATACTCTAAGGGATATGCACACAGGGAATATCAATTGGTACATGGGACTTATTTAAGAACATTGGCACTTTGTATTTCATTCATTTTTCTTAAGAGGAAGAATGTAATTAACCACATTATGGCTGTTAAAGAGTCTATGAGTCTATAAAGGTAAACATAGCCAATGACCATCTTGACCAGTAATTTGCCATCACCTGCAGTGTGATGATAAGATGTGGTCATCATAACAAATAACATTTCATGTCCTGTCCTGAACCACAGCTTGTGGATTCTTATTGCAGTGATAAAAATGAGTCTGCAGAGTATGCTGTGAACTTTACCTGAAACTAGAAATCTAGAAATATCACTGCAGGATAGAACTTCTATGTCCAGTGCCCACACCCTGTGTCCCATCAGTGCCCACACCCTGAGTCCCATCATTACTGTGGTATACAGCACATTGCTCTCTAAAGCTGAATCTGCCCTTAAGGCAATAAGCATAATCGTTTCATTTTGTTGCATCTCTCTAGAGCCAAATTTTAGCCATTCCTAACGTGCAGTTTTATAGACACAGGTATTGAAAAGGTTGACAAAGTGGCAGGAAATAAAAGAGCTAACATCAAAGCCCTTATCTAATGATATGAGCTTTTACCCTGAGGACTTGCTTGCCTTCAAGGGAGAACATCAGAGCAATTGGAAGATTTTTTTTTTGAGGTGTACTGTAATGAAAATAAGAGACTGATCTACAGCAGTGCAGTGCTGGAGTTTTCTACTTGGTGCATCCTTTTTATAATATTGCATGCTAATTGTCCAGCATGTGCATTTTCCCTTGCAAATTTTATGCTAGTCGGAAATTTGTAACACTGGGATTTTGATCTGTGAAAGTAGCTTCCTTATGAAAATTTTGATTTTAGAAACTGAGCTGGAAGGAAAACAAAACAAAACTAAACAAAAACAGATGCCCCAGTGGCTGAGTTGTCCAGTTACAATGACAAAAGTCTTAGTCTATCTGTCCATTTCAAAATTTGCAATTTTTAGTATCATTGCCCTAAATGAAGTCTTTCAAAAATAGAATGCTATGGAGGCAACACACAAGAGTTTCCAGGCTGAAAAGTAAAACCTCAATTAGCTAAAAGTGACAAATATTTTATGATAGTATATTTACTTAGTAAGTATTAAACTCATAAAATGAATAAGATGTTCTCAGCTTTCAAGGAACTGAAAAGTTAAATGAATAAAGAGTATTTAATATTCATCCAAATAATTTCAAAACACAGTGGGAAAAGATAGCAGTAAGAGAAATAACAAATGCAGATCTATGACATTCCAGAATTTGTGTGGTTTTTTGACCTAGGGAATCTGAGACAGTTTATGAAAGATGCAGACAATAAGTTAGTCATTAGGCAGAGCTCTAGCCATCACTAACTTTGAAGACACACACATATAGCAAATATGCCATGAAGCTCATATATAACCAGCACAATACACATCAAGAGAGTGTTTCTCTCTCTCTGTTGAAACTTGCATAGTAGGTAACTTGGGTATTTACTTTTCAATAGTATAAGATACAGAATAGGTACTCAGTAAATATTTGTTTAACATATATGTATCTACACATCCTCCCCCACCCCCATTTTTTTTTTCTTTTTGCTCTTGAATTCTCTACTTTCCAGTTTTGCCTATGCATAAAAGACCTTTTTTAATTTTTTAAGCTCTTTATTGGAATATAATTGCTTTACACTGTTGTGCCAGTTTTTGCTGTACACCAAAGTGAATCAGCTGTATTTATACATATATCCCCATATCCCCTCTCTCACACAACTCCCTCCCACCCTCCCTATGCCAGCCCTCTAAGGCAACACCCATCATCCAGTTGATCTCCCTGTGTTATGCAGCAGCTTCCCACTAGCTATCTATTTTACATGTGGTAGTGTATATATGTCAATGCTACTCTCTCACTTCCTCCCAGCATTTTTTTTTTTTTTTTTTTTACTTTCCAAAATACAGGTTTGGTAAAAGTATCAGTTTGAAATAACTGGGGAGCAATGAAACCTGAGAAGAGAAATAAACCAAATGTGAACCTGATGAAAGAATTCTCCACCTTTCCCTGAACAAGGTGAAATGTTCACAACAAAAAAAGAGAATGGTCTTTGCCATCAGGCATACAAGACATGAATGTTACCTTTTTGTGTGATTTGGACAGTTGTACTCTTTGAAACTCTGTCTCTCATCTGAATATTGAAAAGTATATAATAACACCTTTCCCAGCTAAGAGAATTAAATAAATTAATTTACATGAAAGGGTATATCAAAAAGCTTTTGATACATTGTTGATATTTAATAAATATTTCCTTCTTTCTTTCCCCTTCTGCCTTATTCCCTCAGGCTAACCAAAGTTGCAAACTAAACTAGAGTCAGAATTCTAATTTGCATTTGGCCTATAGGGCAATGCTGAATGAGCCTGAAGGTAAACCATTTTGCCTTGGGCTTCCCAGGCAAGCATCATATTAGATGACTGCCTTAGACATGTTGGAGGTGTAAATGCCAACTGTGAGAGTGGATGTTCATTATATTAATGTCTATATCTTAATTAAACAAAGTTAATTGATTTGTGAATGAAAAAGCTACTTCTTAAATATCTGGTTTTGGAAGATATGATGCAAGTGTAAAATGCTTAAAGAAATTATAATATCCTTGAGATCTCAAATGTATTTTCACACAATAAAAAATATATTTTTGGGGAATCACTGGCAGTCCAGTGTTTGGGACTCAGTGCTTTTACTTCCAGGGCCTGGGTTTGATCCCTGGTAGGGGAAATAAGATCCTGCAAGCTATGTGCAGCCAAAAAGAATATAGATATATATGTATAAGTTTATGTTTATATTTAATTATTTTATAGTATTCTATATGTTTGAATATGTTACATTTTTATTTTAGTCTAATATGTTTCTTTATTTTTTAGATTTATTTATTTATTGGCTGCATTGGGTCTTCATTGCTGCACACAGGCTTTCTCTAGTTGCAGCAAGCGGGGCTACTCCTTGCAGCAGTGCGCAGGCTTCTCAGTGCAGTGGCTTCTTTTGCTGTGGAGCACAGGCTCTAAGCACATGGGCTTCAGAAGTTGTGGCACACAGGCTCAGCAGTTGTGCCTCGCAGGCTATAGAGCACAGACTCAGTAGTTGTGGTGCACGGGCTTAGTTGCTCCATGGCTTGTGGGATCTTCCCAGACCAGGGATGGAACCCACATGCACTGCATTGGCAGGTGAATTCTTAACCATTGTGCCACCAGGGAAGCCCCCCAATATGTTTCTTTTTCTTTCTTTTTTGTTAATCAATTTTAAAAGATATTTATCTATTTTTCATATCAAAGAATGAAATTTTGGATCTATTTATCTTTCAAATTTACTTACTAATTTTCTATTTCATGAACTTAAACATTTTTTTTATTTATTATTTTTTTGGGGGTACACCAAGTTCAATCATCTGTTTTTATACACATATCCCCGTATTCCCTCCCTTCCTTGACTCCCCCCCCTCGAGTCCCACCGACCCTCCCCGTCTCAGTCCTCTAACGCATCTTCCATCCTCGAGTTGGACTCCCTTTGTTATACAACAACTTCCCACTGACTATCTATCTTACAATTGGGAGTATATATATGTCTGTGCTACTCTCTCGCTTCGTCTCAGCTTCCCCTTCACCCCCCGCCCCCTCCCAAACCTTGAGTTCTCCAGTCCATTCTCTGTATCTGCGTCCCTGTTCTTGTCACTGAGTTCATCAGTACCATTTTCAGATTCCTTATGTGTGAGTTAGCATACAATATTTGTCTTTCTCTTTCTGACTTACTTCACTCTGTATGACAGACTGTAGTTCTATCCACCTGATGACATATAGCTCCATCTCATCCCTTTTTATAGCTGAGTAATATTCCATTGTATATATATGCCACATCTTCTGTATCCATTCATTTGTTGATGGGCATTTCGGTTGTTTCCATGTCCTGGCTACTGTAAATAGTGCTGCAATAAACATTATGGTAGAAGTTTCTTTTGGGATAATGGTTTTCTTTGGGTATATGCCCAGCAGTGGAATTACTGGATCATATGGTAGTTCTATTTGTAGTTTTTTAAGGAACCTCCAAATTGTTTTCCATAGTGGCTGTACCAACTTACAGTCCCACCAACAGTGCAGGAGAGTTCCCTTCACTCCACACCCTCTCCAACATTTGTGGTTTGCAGATTTTGTGATGATGGCCATTCTGATTGGTGTGAGGCGATACCTCATTGTGGCTTTGACTTGCATTTCTCTGATGATGAGTGATGTTGAGCATCTTTTCATGTGTTTGTTGGCCATCTGTACATCTTCTTTGGAGAAATGTCTATTTAGGTCTTCTGCCCATTTGTGGATTGGGTTATTTGCTTTTTTGGTATGAAGCTGCATGAGCTGCTTGTATATTTTGGAGGTTAATCCTTTGTCCATTGTTTCATAGGCAATTATTTTTTCCCATTCTGAGGGTTGCCTTTTAGTCTTGTTTATGGTTTCTTTCACCATGCAAAAGCTTTTAAGTTTCATGAGGTCGCATTTGTTTATTCTTGATTTTATTCCCATGATTCTAGGAGGTGGGTCCAAAAGGATCTTGCTTTGATGGATGTCATAGAGTGCTCTGCCTATGTTTTCCTCTAGGAGTTTTATCGTGTCTGGCCTTACATGTAGGTCTTTAATCCATTTGGAGTTTATTTTTGTGTATGGTGTTAGGAAGTGTTCGAATTTCATTCTTTTACATGTTGCTGTCCAATGTTCCCAGCACCACTTATTGAAGAGGCTGTCTTTTTTCCATTGTATACTCGTGCCTCCTTTGTCAAAGATAAGGTGCCCATATGTGTTTGGGCTTACTTCTGAGTTCTCTGTTCTATTCCATTGATCTTCCTTTCTATTTTTGTGCCAGTACCATACTGTCTTGGTCACTATGGCCTTGTAGTATAGCTTGAGTCAGGAAGCCTGATTCCTCCAACTCCATTTTTCCTTCTCAAGATTGCTTTGGCTATTCGGGGTCTTTTGCATTTCCATACAAATCATAAGATTTCTTGCTCTAGTTCTGTGAAAAATGCCATTGGTAATTTGATCGGGATTGCATTGAATCTGTAAATTGCTTTGGGTAGTACAGTCATTTTCACGATGTTGATTCTTCCAATCCAGGAACATGGTATGTCCCTCCATCTGTTTGTGTCATCTTTGATTTCTTTCATCAATGTCTTAAAGTTTTCTGCATACAGATCTTTTGCCTCCTTAGGCAGGTTTATTCCTAGGTATTTGATTCTTTTTGTTGCAATGGTGAATGGGAGAGTTTCCTTAATTTCTCTTTCTGCTCTTCCGTTGCTAGTGTATAGGAATGCAAGATTTCTGTGCATTAATTTTGTATCCTGCTACTTTACTAAACTCATCAATGAGTGCTAGCAGTTTTCTGGTAGAGCCTTTAGGGTTTTCTATGTATAATATCATGTCATCTGCAAAGAGTGACAACTTTACTTCTTCTTTTCCAATTTGGATTCCTTTGATTTCTTTTTCTTCTCTGATTGCTGTGGCTAAAACTTCCAAAACTATGTGGAATAATAATGGTGAGAGTGGACAGCCTTGTCTTGTTCCTGTTCTTACAGGGAATTCTTTCAGTTTATCCCCATTGAGAACAATGTTGGCTTTTGGTTTCTCATATATGGCTTGTATTATGTTGAGGTAATTTCCTTCTATGCCCATTTTCTGGAGAGCTTTTATCATAAATGGATGTTGAACTTTGTCAAAAGCTTTTTCTGCATCTATTGAGATGATCATATGGTTTTTATCCTTCAATTTGTTGATATGATGTATCACGTTGATTGATTTGTGTATATTGAAGAATCCTTGCATCCCAGGGATAAACCCCACTTGATCATGGTGTATGATTTTTTTAATGTGCTGTTGCAGTCTGTTAGCTAGTATTTTGTTGAGGATTTTTGCATCTATATTCATCAGTGATATTGGTCTGTAGTTTTCTTTTTTTGTGACATCTTTGCCTGGTTTTGGTATCAGGGTGATGGTAGCCTCGTAGAATTAGTTTGGGAGTGTTCCGCCTTCTACAATATTTTGGAAGAGTTTGAGAAGGATAGGTGTTAGCTCTTCTCGAAATGTTTGATAGAATTCGCCCGTGAACCCATCTGATCCTGGGCTTTTATGTGTTGGGAGATTTTTAATCACTGCCTCAATTTCCGTACTTGTGATTGGTCTGTTCATGGTTTCTATTTCTTCCTGGTTCAGTCTTGGAAGATTGTATTTTTCTAAGAATGTATCCATTTCTTCCAGGTTATCCAATTGATTGGCATATAGTTGCTTGTAGTAGTCTCTCATGATCTTTTGTATTTCTGAGGTGTCCGTTGTTACTTCTCCATTTTCTTTTCTAACTCTGTTGATTTGCATCTTCTCCCATGAGTCTGGCTAATGGTTTATCAATTTTGTTAATCTTCTCAAAGAACCAGCTTTTACTTTTATTTATTTTTGCTATGGTTTCCTTCCTTTCTTTTTCATTTATTTCTGCTCTGACCTTTATGATTTCTTTCCTTCCGCTCACTTTGGGGTTTCTTTGTTCTTCTTTCTCTAGTTGTTTTAGGTGTAAGGTTAGGTTGTTTTTTCGATAATTTTCTTGTTTCTTAAGGTAAGACTGTATTGTTATAAACTTCCCTCTTAGAACTGCTTTTGCTGCATCCCAGAGGCTTTCGGTTTTGTTTTCATTGTCATTTGTTTCTAGATATTTTTTGATTCCTCTTTGATTTCTTTAGTGATTCCTTGGTTGTTTAAGAGTGAATTGTTTAGCCCCCATGTGTTTGTCTTTTTTGCAGTTTTTTCCCTGTAATTGATATCTAGTCTCATGGCGTTGTGGTCTGAGAAGATGCTTGATATGATTTCAATTTTCTTGAATTTGCTGAGGTTTGATTTGTGACCCAAGATGTGATCTATCCTGGAAAATGTTCCGTGTGCACTTGAGAAGAAAGTGTAGTCTGTCGTTTTTGGATGGAATGTCCTATAAATATCAGTTAAGTCAAGATGGTCTAATGTGTTATTTAAAGCTTGTGTGTCTTTAATTACTTTCTGTTTGGATGATCTGTCCATTGATGTAAGTGGGGTGTTCAAGTCTCCCACTGTTATTGTTTTCCTGTCGATGTCCCCTTTTATAGCTGTTAGCATTTGCCTTATGTATTGAGGTGCTCCTATATTGGGGTCATAGATATTTAGCATTGTGATATGTTCTTCCTGAATGGATCCCTTGATCATTAGGTAGTGTCCTTCCTTGTCTCTTTTAATAGTCTTTACTTTCAAGTCTAATTTGTCTGATATGAGTATTGCTACTCCAGCTTTCTTGTGACTTCCATTTGCATGGAATATCTTTTTCCATCCCTTTCCTTTCAGTCTATATGTATCCCTTGGTCTGAAGTGGGTTTCTTGTAGGCAGCATATAGAAGGGTCTTGTTTTTGTATCCATTCAGCCAGTCTGTGTCTTTTGGTTGGAGCATTTAATCCATTGACGTTTAAAGTGATTATTGACATGTGTGTTCCAATGACCATTTTCTGAATTGTTTTGGGTTTGTATTTGTAGGTGTTTTCCTTTTCTTGTGTTTCCTACTTAGAGAAGTTCCTTTAGCACTTGTTGTAAGGCTGGTTTGGTGGTGCTGAATTCTCTGAACTTTTGCTTGTCTGGAAAGCTTTTGATTTCTCCCTCAAATCTGAATGAGATTCTTGCTGGGTAGAGGATTCTTGGCTGTAGGTTTCTCTCTTTCAGGACTTTCAGTATATCCTGCCATTCCCTTCTGGCCAGCAGAGTTTCTGTAGAAAGGTCAGCTGTTATCCTGATGGGTTTTCCCTTATATGTTGTTTGTTGCTTTTCTCTTGCTGCTTTTAATATTTTTTCTTTGTGTTTAATTGTCATTAGTTTGATTAATATGTGTCTTGGTGTATTTCTCCTTGGGTTTATTCTGTATGGGACTCTCTGAGCTTCTTGGACTTGGTGAATTATTTCCTTTCCATGTTGGGGAAGTTTTCCACTAGAACCTCTTCAAATATTTTCTCAGACCCTTTCTTGTTTTCTTCTTCTTCTGGGATGCCTATAAATCGAATATTGATATGCTTAATGTTATCACTGAGGTCTCTGAGACTGTCTTCTATTCTTTTTATTCTTTTTTTCTTTTTCCTGCTCTGTGGCATTTATTTCCCCCATTCTATCTTCCAACTCACTTATTCGTTCTTCTGCCTCAGTCATTCTGCTGGTTATAGCATCTAGAGTGTTTTTAATTTCAGTTATTTTGTTATCCATTGCTGTTTGTTTTTCTGAGTTCTTGTGAATTTTTTCTTGTACTTTTTCTATTTTGTTATTGAGATTTTGTATCATTTTTACAATCATTACTGTGAATTCTTTTTCAGGCATTTTTCCTATTTCCTCCTCATTTATTTGGTCTTGTGGGTTTTTTTCCTGCTCCTTTGCCTGCATGGGGTTTCTTTGTTTCCTCATGGTTGTCCAAACTTTTGGGGTTGCTTGTCCTGGCGATAGAGGTGTTTATAGAAGACTGTCCAAGCCTCAGACTAATGTCCAAGTATTGGATTAAACAAATATTTAGTCTAGAAAACACATACGTGTATAAGACACACAATTACTGAATCCATTAGGATATAAGTCTCTAGAAAGACCTGACAGAACCCCAGTGTGCTATCAGATATTCAAAGAGACACCCAACAGAAATGGACAACTGAAACAGAACAAATCAGAGACAAAAGCAAAAGCAAGCAAACAAACAAATAACCCCTTACACATACAAACATCAATCCAGGGAGATTTTGTAAGCTAGGATCAAATATAGAAAAGAGCCAGAGTACCACCAGAGAGAATGGAGATTCTCAGAATGTAATTAGACAACTGTACTAAGAACTAAGATAAAGACAAAAGCCTAATATTAAATACCAAGGTGGTGCATCATCTGGAGAGTAGAGCAAGGAGTCTGAGCAGATCGATAGTGTTGCTTATAAGTATGTTAAGATAAAATACACTTAAAATGGCTGGAAGAAAGGGGAACAGAAGAGCTTAGTGTGATTGGAAATATGCAAATAAAAAGAAAGGAATAGAAATGTATAAAAGACAGGGATGAAAGGAAAGTATGAGAGATATATTGTCCATACTACCAAAAACTTAGCTAGATATAGAAATATATAAAAAGGCAAAAAAAAAAAGAATAAAAAATATCATTAAAAATTTATGTTATAAAACTTGTAGATCCCTTAGGGCTAAGATCTTAATTAGTAAAGAAAAAAAAAAAGAGAGAGAGAAAAAGAAAAAAAAAAAAATCCAGAACTGATCCCAGAATGGACCAGTTCAATAGGAATTGATACTACTATTTCTGTTTCCTTAGCATCTCAGCTGTAAGTGTCCTTCTCCTCGCCTTAGGTTTTTTTGCTTTATTCTGTGACCAGCAGAGGTTCCTTTATTGTTCGTCTGTAAGCGTGGGTGTGTGGGGAGGGAGAGGGTACAATAGTGGCTCCTTCTCCTGGGAGTGAGTGAGCAGTGGCGCACTGTTGTTTCAGTCTGGCTTGGAGGTGCCTGTTGCAGAGGGACACCTGTGACTCAGGCATAAACAGAAAGTCTTAGAGTTGGGCCTCTCTCGGGGTTTTTTTTTTTTTTTTCTTCTTTCTCAGCAGCCTCCCTGCTGCTGGCGTTGCAAGGGGTTTTAATCTAGCCCCGCCCGAGTGCCTGAGAGTGCTTGTTATCCTTGAGCGCCTTAGGTTGCCCACAGGGAGTCTCTCCACTGCCTGCTGCAGAGGTGCCGAAAAAGAAAGAGAGGTTATGCACGCGGCTCCTCCCCCACCCCCCCCCCACCCGTGAGCCTGCAGCTTCCAGCCGCCATCATGGCCGGGCAGCTCTCAGGGGCAGGCACTCCTCGCCACGGACCTCTTCCCTCCTGTCCTCTCGGTCCGTCACCTTACTGGCAACAATGTTTCTCACCCTGAACCAGCTCTCTGGTTCCCACGCTCCTGCTCCCGGGCCCTCCGTTCAGCTGTGGATCGACATCTCCGTCCGGGAACGCTAAGCTGCGCTGCGGACCCTCTGTATGTTTCTCACTCCCTCCCGTCTACCACAGCTCCACCGCTTCCCCCTCTTTGAGCCCTCGTAGATGCCTCCCTACCGGTTATGTCGGGCTCCCCGCAGTCCTTTCTGGTGTCTGAGGCCTTCTGCTGGTGTTCAGCTGGTTCTCTGTGGGAATTATTGCATCCTTCGGTGCATTCCCAATGCATCTGTGCAGAGGGATGCATTCCACGTCCCTCTACTTCGCTGCCATCTTTTTTTCTCGAACTTAAACTTTTATTTCTATTGTTTTCCCCTCTTACTTTTGGTTTTCTCTACTGATATTTTGTTGTTGCTAAATTTACTAAGATAAGTACTAAGATTTTCTGTTTAATCATGTGTTGAGGAATTGTAATTAAAAACAAATATCTCAAAACAACCTAGAAAACAGCTCCACAGAGATAAAAGAGAAAGAAAAAATGCTTTGTTATTGAATACATTAAACCAGAATGTGATGCACTTCAGAAGCAATCCACTGAGATTGCCAAAACAGAGAACTCTCATACCAAGCCAGCAGACAGGACCCATGACATACATGTTCTTAAGATAACTAGTAAGTAGTTCTCAAGTAAAAGTATTTGACAACACCATTGGTAACACACAGTTCATCACAATTCACCTGGTAATTTGGATGCCCATTCATATTTGCTAATTGGCTTAATCCAAAGGAAAAATAAACTTCTCATATTTTTAATACAAGAGGTAGGTGTACAACTTGGAGGGAGATGCCTATAGAAGTTAGGCTCCTATCCTCCCACAGAAATTGGGAGGTAGGGCCTCTCTTTTCCTTGATGATTACAGTTCAAAGAGATGGCCAGTGAGAAAGACATTTTCTGGGTTGTAAACTTGGCAAGAGTTTAATTTAGCTTTTAATATGATTCCTGTACATTTCAAAGAAACAAAGAACTTATAATGAAAAGATTTCTAAAGTAAATAGTTTATGAAAAACGAGTCAGAATGTCTCTTCGTTTATTTTCAATGGCAGAATGAAGCCTCTTATTTTCAATTTGTATTTGCCCTAACAAATGAGTTTTTAGGCTGCTGAGTTTGTGTTGAGATTCAGCTTTGCCATAGGTTTTATGTGCTGCCTCCAGCCTCCAGCATTTCCACCTTCAGGTGAGTAACATTAATTAGATTAGCTCTAAGAACACAATAGCGTGGATTCACTTCCATCTTCCCAGCATTACTATGTTGGACCCAAGGAAAAGAGGGAATGTAATAAAAATTACAGTGGTGGAACAGATCAGGAAAGGTTTTAGAGAGTTATCATTAAAAAATGATATGAGGATATGCCCCATATTCTAATATACTAAGTGAAGTGGAGAGCTGGCAGTTGAATTTTTAGCAAAGACTATGCATTGGGGGATTCTCGTACAAGTGCTCTGGGGTACACACTCTGAGATATACTCCATGAAAGCATTGAGAACCTGGGGAAGACGAAATGTTAAAAACTGTCTCAGAAACATTAATCTGCTAGCTGAACATGCATGGGAAGCTGGAAATTGGAAATGAGAAGACAAATTTGACACTAAAGCCAGAACAATCTAGATTTAAAAACTGGTAAAATTTGCACACATCCATGCTGTAAGAGAATAAAAAATGTGGCAAAAATGAGGCATAGAAATGTTTAGCCCTCTTCTTTATCTCTGTAGCACTTGATAAGGCTTAATATCATTATGTTTTCAAAGATTTCCCCCCTCAACTTGAATGCTTTAATGATGTATTTACCTTTTTATAATTTCTTTTCTAGTATTTTCTGGGCTTTTAAAATTACTTCCCTGTCTCTAAAATAGGCATCCACCAAGACTAACTGGCTTCTGCTTTTTCTCCTTCTAAATTTCTTCCTGAGAATGATGATATCCAACCATAAGTTAATTTCTCACCAATAATTGTTTTGGTGCTTTTCACCACCATTTTCATTAGTCTCAGATGTCATCCGCTTTTTTGACTCTGCTGAATAACACACAGTGGTGCTTCAAAAGTAAATGTTTAGGTAGCCAAATATATCAATGATGTATCTGATTTTCTGGGAGTAGGAGTTGGAGAGGATTGAACGAGAGCACCCAAAGCCTTGGTGAAATGAAAATTAATGTGAGTTTATTTCAGAGGGGTTTTCGAGCACTGAGGAAGAAGACCTGTGTGATCACAAAAAATCCAAGAGAAAAGTCATTAAATGAAGAGCTTCTTTCAAAGAAGAAAGGATACTGCATGGGGAGTGGCAGCCTCCAGTGAGGGAAACGTGAATAACACAAGAAAGCAGGAGCCTGGAATTTCAAATATCAGAGCCTTTCAATACTTAAACTGCCAAGGATGACCTGCAACTTGTCATCTAATAAGGCTTAGGCCAGATATTTAGAAAGTTCTACACAGCAGCAAAAAATTCTTTGAAATCTGAAAATCTTAATAGCAAAATAATTTAGAGATTTTTGATTTATTTCCTTAAGGCAATGCAAATCTTAACCTTAATTAATAATTTCATATACATTTACTATATTGTGTAAATTCTGAATTTGATTATGCCCACACAGTAGGAATTTGAAATGATTCTATAGATGTAGAAGAATGGTGACATTTCAGCACCTGCTTTCAACACTAATTCTCTGGGCATCAGTGCACCAAACTGAAACAGAATAGCATCTTTCCCTTGCCCGAAGAGCCCATCGTGGCTCTCACATATCAGGAGCACAGAATAAAGTATTCAGGAGAATCAAGAGTAACCAGTCTTTCCTTTTAACTTTTGTACTGGTTTTTGTAAATATTGCAAATACCCATGGCTAGATCTGAAAAAAACCTATTCTATTTTTCTGTTTTAATCTCAATATGATCAATAAGTGATCATAAGTTTAGTTCATCTGCCTGCTTGCTTTTACTTTGATGTCTTTGTTCTTTTATTCTATCTCCAATCCTTTACCTTCATGTAGCTTTTGCCTTTCAAATTTCTGAAATTCACTTAGAAACTGATAAATTTCAGTTTCTGTACTAATGAAATCTTCCTTTTTTGAATATGCTGTTAACACAGCTCAGCACATGAATACCTTCAATCTATCCCAGAAAAAAAAAGAATCAGCACAGGAGGGAAAATCATTATGCAGCTTACAAAACATATGTTTAAGATTAATGTGCAATGTTGTGAGGAAAGATAAAGGAGGACTTAGCTAAGGAAGAGAAGAAACTATGCTGTCAGTCCCAAGAATCTGTATTGTTCTTGAGGTAATTTGGGTGCTCTTGTGATGCCCAGGGCCCAAACTACAATTACCATAAGCAACATAGCAAGTGAGTATCTGTCTTAGTGATTGGTTATTATGTCAGAGGAGACACACAGTGTGCAGAAAAATGTGTATTCAAATGAGAAACAGCAAATATAAAACTAAGCCCATCTTTTGATTACAGAGAATTGTCAGTCACTGTTAAATCAAAGGCAAGGAGCAGTGTCTGCAACATGAGGACTTGCAAACAACTGTTTTTGTATGGTTTTAGATCGGGCCTCTCTGTTTTGTTGTTGTTGTTTATTCTCTTTACAAGAAGAGATTTATATCACTTTATGAACCATGTCAGTATGGGCATTTGACTCTCTTTTCCTGTTGGTAATCTGAGTAACCAGTTTTGGGGTCTCTTAATATTCAATCCTTTATTTTCCGCTTGCCTTGCTACCCTTTAATGTTACCTTATCTTCCTATTTTCATACTTTAACTTTTCCTCTGTTCAGCAGAAAGCACTTTAATCTTCCAATATCCCTTAAATCAGCATCAGTAATTCATTTATACTTTTATAAATATTTATTGCACTTTTTCTCTGCACCAGTTCTGGTGTTAAGTGGTGAGGATACATATTAAGACTCACATGATCTCTGCTCTCAGAGAGTTTCAAGTTCATTTGAGAACAAAAATATTAAGCTAGTAATATTCATAAAGTGTGATGAGTATCAGGATCAGGAGAGTACAAGCATCTTTGTGACATACAACATGAGGACTTCATCCTGTTAAGGAGTCAAGGAATGCCTCCTGAGAAAAATAAATGTTTAAGGTGAGATGTGAAAGATATATTGGAGGGAAGATGTGGAAAAATGTGTTAAGTATAGGAAACCTATGGAAATGCCTTCCGATGAGGGTTAGTTTAGTATATTTAAAGATTTAAATCAAGGAGTGATTGTACTTTATTCAAAAACAAATGAGAAGCTGTTAAAATGTTAATAATTAAAATTACTGATTCACATTGAATGTGTATGCGGAGGTGGTTTGGAGCCAGGGTGATAAGAAGAAACAGGTGCAGGTACTCATGCAGCATCAGCATACACATACTTTTAGAGCACTATTCTTCCACCTTTTTTGTGACTCTGGAATGACCTTCTTAGAGACTTAAGCCATTGGCCACATGTCTCTACAACACTTCTCATCCATATTTTCTAGCCAGTTTCAGCCCCTTCCTTTCAGTGATGACTTCACACTTGCCATGGTCTTCCTCCCAATGGCAGATTCTGCCATTATCCTACATGACATCAGTATCCACAGAGGGATCCAAGCAATACCCTGTGACCAAGCATGTGGAGCAGCACCTCCTGCTTGATGCTGCTCCATCTTCCTGGGATACTCAGATATTGTAGCAGGTTTTGAAAATGTTTCCCAATTGATCAAATTACACAACTTAAATAAAACAACAATAATTCATAATTCTCTCATAATGTGGAAGAATATGGAGGACCTATGTTTAGTGCAATTTGGTAGTAGATACAAGACTAACCAGGCTCTTACAATGTCTTAATGAAGAAGGAGGATGATGTCTTTGTAAATCTAGATTCACACACACACACAAAACAGAACAAAAAAAATTCAAAAATCCACACAAACTCTAACCCAAACAAAACATCTTAATGTCAATTCTCAAATAAACTTTGGGTGTGGTAGAATATATAGACATATTTTAGAAAAGTCTAATTAATTTTACAATGTATCAGAAATAATTACTAACTACTGAACTGGTAAAATATAGCAGTTACATATTGTAAAATTCAGGCATTATTACTTTTAATCCTAATGGAAAACAAATGTAATAGGTATATTTTTATCCTCTTTGACATATTACAAAATGATTTATAGTAATTAAATACTATCTGTAAGATCATACAACCCTATCATAAAAAATTTTAGTTTTGAAACCAAGTTGTCCAGACTGCAGGGCTCAAGTCTTTTAACCACTATTAAGTTTACCCAGAGAGCCAGCTTATTTGCATGAAAAAGTAAGTTCTAGTCTTCCAATAAAGAGAAATATAATAATAAAACCTCAAATATCTCTTATAAATCAGTGGACTTATTGCTTATGTGACATTAATTTTGATATGATAGCAACAAAATTGAAAGGAAATATCTCAAGATAGAATTTAAAAGAAAACACATATAATGTATATATTGACAGTGACAAAGAATGAAGGTCAAAACTGAACCAATAAGGACCTCTTGAATATATTTCTTAGTTTGATTTTTTTACTCTAATCTACCATTGCTCTTTATATACCTAAAGAAAATAATTGCTTTTGCTAACTGTGGTTGCACCATCTTCAACCTCCTGGACCTCTTTGCAGTGCTTGCCAATATTAATCCTTTCTTTCTTGAAAATCTTCTCCTATTGAATTCAATATTAATGAATTCTCTGAGGTTGTTTATCTTTCTGATCATACTTTCTCTAGTCTTTTCTTTTTTCACTCCATATATTGACACTTACAAGTTCTGTCTTCAAAACTTTCATTAATTTATCTTGAAATTTTTGTGGGAAAATGTAACATAATATCATTAGCTGACAAAAATTATCGATCTCCTCACTAGAATAATGTATATCTGATTATTTGCATAAATGTTACCTATCGGTTCTGAAGCCCATGGACAGAAGCAGGTTCATATATGGATCCCTATGAGGTCAGTGACCCTAATGTAAAAACTCCAGATTTGTTATATTTCCCTTGAAATTACTTTGGTTTCATCTAGCATGATCCATACCACATTGGGCACTGCAAGGAAAGGGGCTGTGTCTAGTTCATTGCTGGTTCAGCGCCTATGCTATAGTATGAAAGACAGTCATTAAAGGTTGTCAACTGAAAGAGTAAGTGATTTTTTGTTTTTAAATCATGACTTTTTTGGTCTCATTTGTCTTCTTAGTTCTATACTGTATCTATATTTCTAGGTCATGGTGAATTTGAAAATTAATGTGTTCATAATTAATCATAGATGCATACCATTCTAGAATTTTTTTTAAATTTTGTTTTCCTAAAATAATCTAGACCTGACACTTCAGAATCACCTTTCACCTTCTCATCTTTTTTTTTTCAGTTTTAATTTTATTTATTTATTTATTTTTTGGGGGGAGTACGTCAAATTCAATCATCTGTTTTTATACACATATCTCTCTACTATCTTCAACCAGGCCTCCTTATCTTAACTCAAGAACATTTCATTACTTCTCTAACCTATCTATTTGCTTTGATTCTCCCCCCAATATGGTATGTTTTAGCCCATACATATATTAATAATTTTAAAGCATGAATCTGATTCTGTTTCTCATATTCAAAAACATCTTGGTGAGCTCATAATTGGATACAGGATGACAAAAATATTTAAAATCTCACTGAAGATATCTTTAATTTAACCATATCTATTCAACAACATCCAACTAATTAGCACTTTTCTGTGTCCCAGGATCTGACTCTTCCTCCATGTTTTAGCTTTTGCTTTCCCACCACTTGAAATTCTCTCCCTATTTCACCTCTGCATATCCAAATAGTGCTTATCTTTGCATACAGCACTCAA
This sequence comes from Hippopotamus amphibius kiboko, assembly GCF_030028045.1. Classification (NCBI taxonomy): domain Eukaryota; kingdom Metazoa; phylum Chordata; class Mammalia; order Artiodactyla; family Hippopotamidae; genus Hippopotamus; species Hippopotamus amphibius. Next base: position 55,668,013 of record NC_080198.1, on the reverse strand, counting down.
ATGCCACCTTATTCCTGATTCTCAAAACCAGCATGTGACATGATAAAATTAAATTAGTAAGAGAAAAGAATAAGTACATGGAGAGCATTGCAAAGAAATTCTTCAGAAATCACTGAAAAGCATTAATATAGCTGTTAATAAGTGGAACATAAAAACAGAGAGAATACTATATATATATCTTTAGTGTTTTCAGTAATTTTGTCCATTCTTTCAGGTAATCACCTCAATATAATAAAAATTAAACCAATAAATACACGAAGTTAAGGCTTTCAGTCTGAATAGATATAAAAATATTAGAAATATATAGTTGTTTTTGCTTATTTTGATTGTAAAAAATGTTAAGAAAAAAAGAACTGCATCAAGTACTTACTACTGTGAAAATAAAAATATAATGAAATAGGAAAGAAGGAAATGGTGTTTTGATTGTTAGGAAACATAAAGGTGAAACATAACATAAAGGTGAAAATTCAAGGAAACCTTAAAAAGATGAAGGATCTAATACAAACCACAGAATCTAACCACATATTTAATTCATTTTTGTAGGAAAAGCTGAGTCACTGTGGTCAGGTTTTGCATGTTCAGTGTTTCCAGGATGTCTTAAAGTTGATCTTTAGTCCAATAAAACATTAATTTTGGCCCAGCCAAAATGGTTTCCTGAATTTCTGCAGCAGACATTAGTAGTTCTAGAAAGCTGCTAAGAGATATGGATATATATACACACTAATCATACCAAAATAAAGCTACATATATACATACATACACACATGCATGTACATTTTTTTTTCTTTATTAAGTCAAGATATTTATAGTTTTTTACATATGAGTACATCTTAATTACAGCAAAATAGCAAGGTAAATTCATTTTGTTATGTTTATAACCAGGAGGAAATTACTAAATAACAAAAAAATAAATTGCAATTTTGAAAATAATAACAATACAGTTCTTTGAAACACTCTTTAAAATGTATTCTATTAGCCACTGAATAGTTTATGTTGTATTTAATACACATTAGAGATGTTTCAAGATAGTACAACTTATTTTTATGTATTAGGAAATATTGTAAATAATAGAGAAACAGTTCTAGAAGTTTTTTGGTAGTTAAGTATAATCAAGTAATTCACTGTACTGAGATATATTTCAGAAAAAAAAATCTAGAGAGATTTTCAGTCCTACAAATTTATTCCAATAACTTGTTTTTGGTAAGTGTTCACTAATTTTGAAGACTATCAGCAGTTTAAAACACTTGAAAAAATTTAAACATGAGAATTCACAATGTAATCTTGGCTACTTCAGGTCTTGTATAATCATGCTGTCAATCATCACAACAAATAGTCATTTCAGGAGGTTTTAATATCAGAGCACTGAGGTAAGAATTAGTCTAATTTTCCACTTTAGCACCAGATATAAATAACAATCCGTACAGATCTAGGAGAGAGAGGAAATCTCAAGTACCTCCTCTTGAGAGTCTCTTAAGCTAGATTTTTCTTGGCAACCATTCAAGGAAAAGGAAAAGAGGGGATTCTGCTTATAAGCAAAATTCACAATCATCAGTTTTATAACATATGATTAGTAGGTTTTCATATGCAAAATTCTTAACGGAAAGCATTTTAAAATAAAGAAATGAAATAATGAGACATACAAGTTGCATTGGAATGTTTATGTGGGATGAAACTTTCTAAAATGGTCACTTATTTGATTAACCATGTTTCTTAACATCGCTTTCACAAATCAGTAATATTAATTGTTTAGACCTAAAGAGTTTATATGTGAAAAATAGATTTACAACACATGAAATGATGGGTCAACCTGTTATAAAAATCTATATGGCTTTGAAAGTATCCCATGAATATTTATTGAGCATCTGATATCAGTCAGATTCTGTACTATGTGCTGAGAAAAATTTTAAAAATTGTATATATATGTGTATATAATATATTCATAGATAGAATGTACATATTTATAGATATATATATATTTATAAGTAAAATATCTAAAACATTTTTGTAAATAAGCTCCAGAATTTTCAATACTATGATAGTTTTCAATACTGTGTTGTTATAACACACATGCACAAATTGATGACCAAGGAGAACACATGACTGCTTACTTCCAAGTCAAAATGTAACTGGAGGGTTTATTCATGTTAGTCCTGTGCTTCTATATAAGCCCTATTTAAGACAGAACCTGCAAGCAAACAATAAAAATAAAAACACAGTTATAGTAGGTACTGTGGAATGGCTTACCCAGCATCTGTCTTCTCTTCTAATGTGTCTCCTTGCCAGTAAAATCTGAAAAAGGAATACGAACCAACAAAGCAAAGAAAAAATACATATAATGGGGAAAACTAGAAAAATGATTTTTTTTTTCTCAGACTCACTTGCAGCTAGGGTTTTGGATGTGATTAGTCTTCCCAAATTGATGCACTTGTGGAAGATCTAGACACAGAAAGTAAAGTGAGGCCTTCTTCTGGCTCCTTCTCCTGGTGCTGCTAGCAAAATTGTTACAGAGTCCTTCTGTTTTCAATAGCAATGTCCCCTCGTGTGCTTCTTGAGTGATGGAGAGTTGATTCTGCCAAGTGAGGCCCAGTCCAGCAAGCAGTTTTCCCAATTTTAATTATCTTCTTACCAAGAATTTGTAATAGGTCTAACAGGAACAGCTTCCTAATTCTTGTCGCAACTTCTGCAGTATATTCTTGAACTCATCCTAAACAGCAGTCTCCAAGCCCTTATAATAAATTGGTATAGAACAAATTTCCAATATTAAATCACTTGTTAATTATGGTAATTGGGGTTGTTTCAGTTTTCTTTATCTGGCTTCAACTGATATATCAATCATCCAACCAAACAAACATAATTCTTCAAAGTGTGAAAAATTCATATGTTGACAAAATGCATCCCCAAATCATGGTTTAACTAGTGATAAGTGAAAATCTTGGCTTAGTTGTTCTGAATACAGAAGTGGCAGATTACACAAATGAGTAATGCTGTGATGTAACAGTTCAGCTTTTTATGTTTAGAGAGGAAAAAATATTGCCAACTTAATAAATGCAAAAAAAAAAGTGAAACCTTAAAAACTTATCTCAATAATTTACTCTTGACCATTCATCTTTGAAATTCAGTAAAATTAAGTATTCAGTGACACCACATTATTTTGATAGCATCCTAAGAAGTCTGCTGATGGATATAGATATTGATATAAACATTTATGTATATTCCAGTCCTGATGGCTTAAAATTCCATCTGTATGCCAAATGTATAACTTCAGCCTCAAACTTTCTTCCAAATGCCAGACTTACTTATTCCAATGTCTGTTTGACATCCCCTTGGATGTTTTGTAGACATCTCAAATTTAGCTAAAGCAACTATGCATCTCTGATTCTTCTGCCTCCCACATGGTCTCTACATCAGGAAATATCACCACCATTTGCCATCTTGAGTCATCCTCCTTTCTATTTTGCCTCTTTCATTCTCAACAGCAACATCCATCCAGAAAAATATATGTTTATATATATTCTAAATTTATGCACATTTAGTCATGTCAACTGTTATTACCCTTATCTAAGCATCATCATCTCTCCCTTGAATATTTCCGAAGCTTCCTAAAGAGTCTGCTTTCCCTCTTGACCTCGATAAATCTACCCTCCTTTCAGAAACTAGAATGAGCATATAAAATATAAATCACGCCACATTATTTCTCTGCTCAATAATCTCCAATCACTAGGAATGAAATAACATTTGGAATACAATCCAATATCTTTCCTGTACCTAAGGGTCCTACCTACTTTGCTAATGATAAATGATGTTGAGCATCATTTCATATGCTTAGGTGCCATGTGTACATATTCTTAGGTGAGGTGTTTGTTCAGATCCTTTGCCTAGTTTTAATTGGATTATTTGCTTAATGTTGAGTATTAAGCATTCTTGTATATGTTGGGTGCAAGTCCTTTATCAAATATGTGTTTTGCAGATACTTTTTTTTGCCAGTCTGCATCTTGTCTTTTCATTCTTCTTTCACAGAGCAGTTATTTTAATTTTAATAAAGTCCAATTTATCAAGTTTTTCTTTCATGGATTATATTTCTGATGTAACTGAAAAATCATTATTCCCAAGGATACAAAGTATTAAATTACCTTTGCTTCTTTGACAAAATATTTTTAACTGTATTTGTGTGAATCTACTTCTGGGCTATCTACTATGTTCTATTGACCTATGTGTCTATTTTTTTTTCATTACCTTGGTTTCATGATTACTGTAACTTTATAGTAAATTTTGAAATTGAGTAAACTGAGTCCTCCAACTTTTTTCTTCTTCCTTGTTGTGCTAGCTACTCTAGGTCTTTTGCTTTTCCCAATAATCTTTAGAATCAGTTTGTTGATTAGATCTTTATTTATCAAGCATGAGATATGTATATAAATGTTCTTATAGGTTGTTATATGTAACAGTTGTTTCAATAGAAATACTCATTTTCAGATTGCTAATTTAAAATTTTTGATGTCTGTAATTAACAAATAAAAAGGCATCTTGAGAAAAGGCATCTAGTTTATCACCATCAAGCATAATGTTAATTGTAGATTTTTGGAGATGTTCTTTATCAAAGAAGTTTTCTTAAGCATGACCCAAAGAAAACAAATTATAAAACATATTGATAAAGTGGACTATTTTAAAGTTGAGAATATATGTTTGTTGAAAGATATCAAATGAGAGTTAAAAATAAGTCCAGAGAGTAGAAGATATTTGCAAAACATGTCCAATATATATAAAATTTTCCTGTAATTCAATAAGATATAGTCATTTTTATAGAAAATATTTTATAGAAATTTTTTAGAAAACATTTTTATAGAAAATATGTGTAGGGGGGCAGATCTGAATAGCATGTAAAAACTGAACTGATACTAGAACTACAGTCTATAGAAGGCCTGTTGGAACTTGTGGCCAGATTGCTTACTAAAATACAAAAAGAAAAACATGAGTGCTTTCCATAGGCTTTAGACAAAGCTAACAGACACAAAACATGGTATGCAAAATGTGGTGGACACAGTCAGAAATGACGAACTGCCACGGAAACAAACGGCTTATTAGAAACGAGGGAGCTGTTGTATGAATCGTGAATAATTTAAGAAGCATCTTGGTTATTTCCTCAGAACATACACCTCATCATGTTACAACCTTAGAAAAGATCATGCTTGTATTATCCTTATTGTTGTTTACAAAACTTTCAGAATGTGATCTTCGACTATGTCATGCACCTGGTCATATTTTTCCCAGATCTTCCCTTCTATCTCAGTTCCTGTTAGTTTGTATTCTTACTGTTTTTTTTAGATGAACCAAATAACTTCTTGTATCTTAACCTTCTAACATGGTGTTTCCTGTGACAGTTATTTGTGTACCTTCTAAATCTTCTAGTAATTCCCCTCCTCCATTCATGCTTGTCAAACAGCCTTCCTGTAATTCTGCTTAGACATCATTTTTACAGGCATCTTGGTCTGACCCATTCTAGACCAAGATGCTACCATTTTTTTTATAGAATTCCAATGGATAATATATTTCCATTCTGTCCTGCTAGTTTCCATCTCTGGGGATTAGCATAGTGTTAGACACATAATAGCTGTATAATCAATAAATAAATGATTAAGGAACAGAAATAATAGTGCTTATGGCCAACTCTTAAAATTAAACTGTACTTTAGAAGCTTTAGATTTTATAATATATACATAGAAACATTAATGTGATTTATTACACATTTAACATGTTTTCTGAATGTGGAGCTAAAAATAGTCCATTGTAGGTGTTTGGAGGAGCAAAGGAGAATTATCAGCTCCTTCAATTAAAATTTCTTTAAAACCCTCACTTTTTATCATTGAAAGTTAAACATATTTGGCCTGGTATTCCAGGGATTTTAAAATGTCTATCATCAGCTTTCAACATGAAATGTTTACATTTCTCTTATTTTCTAAAGAAGTTCAAGGTTATAAAAATGTTAAAGGATACATCATTTTTGTTTGTAAAATACTATAGGCCACTGTATAATATTAAGAAAAGCTGTTTTAAAGAAATGATAAATTTTCACTTGGGGGAAATGTCAAAAATCCAAACATCAATACATAAACTTTTCTCCAGGAGTTAGCAATTCACAGTATGGCTTATTAAAGTCTACCTTATTTTTGAGTCTAACAGTAAAGGAGTAAGATACTGAATCATACTTGTAGAAAACATCCACTGAAAGAAAATAGAAGATAAATTTTGAATACTTGTGATGCTAAGAAATCAGCTTTACTTATACTTGTCAAGTGAAAATATTATGTAGACTAATGAACATAATTTTTCAATATGTTTTCACGTCCCTAAGATGCCATTTGTACCTCATTCCTTCTTAACCCCCAAAATATTGATTTGCCAATTCATTCACCTTTTCAGAGGTTACTATATTTTGAATGCTATTTGATTCTGCCTCTTTTCTCTGTTACTCAGTCAGTGTAGCCTAGACAATCTTGTTCAAATATTTTGTCTTGATCATCTAGTTAAAATTATGGACTTAGAGTAAATGCTCCAATATGTAAGCCTTTGGTTTAAATATTCTTTGATTCTGTGATTCTACAATCTGTCTCTTTATGTGCAAAACCTCACAAAACACATGCACACACATGCAAATTAAAAATAACATAAATGATGAAATTCTTTCTTCTTCATATTGCTGGCTTCATATTTTTCTGCATACATAATTTTCACATGGCTGTAAGGAAGACTCAAATAGCTATGATAAGTCAAAAATGTCATATTTGAGTTAATTTCATGGTGAGATGAAAAAGAGTACATGTAAAAGCTTAGTCCAAAAAAGGGAATTTATAAACTTAGTGCTGCATATTTCATAGCCTCAAAAGAACAACAGAAATCAAAGCATCAAGAAGGGCAGAGATTCCTGGAAACTGGTGTTCTTATGAATCTCTCTTTATTCTTGATCTTTCCTTTTCACCCTGTGGGCACTTCATTCACCTTCACCAATTTCTTTCCCGATGAACTGACATCATCACTCATTTGCATGTTTAGCAAACAGAAATTGGGGGACACCATTTTTTTTTTTCAAAAACAATTTTAAAAGTGCAAGAGAAAGATTATAACTCCTTAGCTTTGATTTTTTTTTCTGTTTTGCCTTTTAGTAGATATGGGAGTGAGGGTTTCTCAACTTTCACTGTGCCTCTAGATGCAGGTACAGAGTTTGGACAAGCAGAAGTAATAGTTTCTGGGAAAAGCAAAACAATAAACATCAACTTCTGAGTTAAATAAAAGGATACTGAATGTTGACTTCTCATCTTCCAATGTGTAGTTAAAAATCACAAATTCTCATAGTTAGAAAAGTAATATTAAAATATGTGTGTGTTTTATTTAGAACTTATTAATGTTAAATTTACCAATACCCCCCTGGTTTAGTCTGCACTCTTTATCCATGAAAACTTTTATAGTACAAGATTGACACTCCCTAATGGGTGCTATTCTTCTTGTTAAGCATTTCATATATCTTTCTGAAAGTTCTAAGATAGGAAACATCACACAATTCAGTCATCTTGAGACAGGCTTCACCGATATCTCAAGTTTCATAAGAAAGTTGTCCTAGGTGACCATTAGGGTGAGCATGGCCCATAAAATATTGAATTTCAATGCATCTAACTGTAGGTGTTCTAATATATTTATGATTTCAGTACTCGTAATCAACAAGCATGACTTTCAAGTCCTTATTACTTCCTTCTTAAATTTGTATTTCCGAACTTTCAAAGTATTACTCATTTTCAGCAGAATTTGTACACTCACTGTACTTTAAATATATTTTATATTTTTGTAAATATATTTTGTAAGGAGGCATATCTTTCTTTTTTATTATTATTATTAATTTATTTATTTATTTACTGTGTTGAGTCTTTGATGCTGCACATGGGCTTAGTTGCTCTGCGGACGAGGGATCTTTCTGGAGCGGGGATCACACCCATGTCCCCTGCATTGGTAGGCAGATTCTTAATTACTGCACCACCTAGGAAGTCCAGGAGGTATATCTCTCTCCCATTAATACCAAAAATGAATCATTATTCAAAATTTGGTTCAAATATTACCTTTCTCTTTATCAACTCTAACTAAAAATGCTGATTTCTCCAGTCTCATCCTATGTCCTCCTGGAGTGTGTTTTTTCCCATTTACTTCATGGCATTGTTTTACTCTTTCCTTTGCATTAAATTTGTTGTGTTTTTGCCTTATCTCTCATGACAAATTTAAATAAGATATATGCAGATACAAAACCATTTACATCTTTGTATCCAGAACAAGGCCCTCCGAAACATAGGAAATTGTTTCCTTTACATTCAGTATTTAAAGATTTTCAATGATGGAGTCACTTGCATTAATGACAGATTCAAATGAACTATTATACAAAGGAGAAGAAAGGCCAGAGATAGAATTCTTAGTTATTTGAGTCCACTTGCTGCATTTATAAAATGTTCAATAATAATTTTCCAGCTTTTAGAGTTACCACACTGTGTCTGTAAATGAATTAATATCTCAACAGATAAAAAGCAAATCATCCCTAAGTGAACAGGGGTAAAAACTAATATGTGTAAGATGTTTTGGAGACTGCCTGCACAATGCAAGTGTTCTATAAATGTTAGCTGCTATTATTATAGTCATTGTTATTATACAAACTTTGATGCAAACAAACAGAAATTCTCAGTATTACCTAAAGACCAATATTTCAAAATACAGTGCTAACTATCTTCTAGCTATAGTCTAATTTTAGACAGGTTTTTGCAATGTTAACCCTTAAAGGTGTGCCTTCTCTTCTTATGAACCTTCTGAAAAACAGTAATTGACAACTATTCATCTTGGAAAAGACACTGGGCCAGTAGATTGCCTTTTCCCCTTTGTTTCAGAAAGAAAACCTTCAGTATGGTAAAGATTGAAAGTCTTGCCCACTGTGCAAAAGTCAGTGACTCTACTATTTTATGTGTGTTTAGAATCATTCCTTTTGTGTTTTATTTTTTCTTTACCATAGGGATAACCTGGGATGGTTTTAAGTTTAATACAACTACCAATGTCTTTAAAATATTTTGTGAAAAAAATAAATGTATGTATCAAGATAACTATTGGGGGAAATATTAAATTTAGAAAGATAAAAATAAAGATTAGGATTGGATTAATTGGTATAATAAAGATTTTTAATCAGTGGAACTCACAGTTTTATACTATAAGATAAACAGGCAAGGTGGAATATTAAAGGAGACAGATTAGTCTGAAAGAAGGGAAGGAAATTAAAAAAAAAAGAAAGAAAAGCGAGGCTGTATAGAAGCATAGGAGAACATTTTTGTGACCAGAAATATACAGCTACCCTAGTAGATTAAGTGGAAGCACAGATTAAATTAAATTACAGAAAGATGCATTGTGACCATATCACATCTTCTTGAGCATAATTTTCTATGTAAGTGGTACAAAAGCTTTACTGTTCACTGAAAATATATATTGTTTATTGACAGTATATAAGAATCTTGATGAAAAAGCAAATACCATAGTTAAGCTGTTTGCCAATATAATCACTTTTTGATAGGATTTAGATATATCTAGAATAGCCATTTAGTTATATATTTATTTACTAATGTTTGAGTTCATTTATTTATTCATTCAACAAATATTCATAGGATTCCTACTATGTGCTTGGAATTATACTGAGGTTGATGGTAGAGCAGTACCAATAATTGACACAAATTTTTGGCATTATAGAGTTTATATTCACTCCAAAAGTAAGTCAATGAAACATATTGAGAAAGATAGATTAATAGCAAGAAATAGCATTTGTGAAAGTTTTGAAAATTAAATGGGGAGATCAGTGAAGTCCTCATGGATAAAGCAACATATCAGTAAGATTTGGAGATTGTAAGGTAAGAAATTCCAAGACAGGGAGACTTGTATGTGCAAAGGTACTGAGGTAGAATTATCCAAGAAGACCAGAGTGCTGGAACAGAAAGAACATAGTGAAAAATAGTAGATGAAAGATCACAATGATAACAAGATGTCATGGTAGAGGACCCTGTAGGCCATTTTAGCAACTTCAAGTTTTATTCCAGATGCAAAGGGAAGCCATTAAAAGAATTATAACAATGGAGTGGCATGATCTAAATTATATTTTAACATATAGAAGCAAGAGAGAAAGCAGGGAGATCATTTAAAAGCCTATTGGCAATAATCCAGTTTAGATGTGATTTATGGTAGCAGCAGAGGTAATAAGAAGTGGTCAAATTTTGGATAAATTTTGAAATTATATCAGCCATGATTTGGATATGGTGGAAATTGGGGAAGAGATTATTTTGAAAGACAGAGTCAATATGGGTGTGTACCTATTGTCTCTTCAATGCTTGGTGATAAAGAGAAAAACAAAATATATAAATGTATATAAAATTGAGAGGTATGTTACAGATAGGAAAAGTAAATACTATAATGAAGTAAATGCTATATCTATAATTTGAAAACAAATTAGATCCAATTTTAATAAAAATCTTCAATTCTGTAAGAAACATGACTACTTGATTCTAAAATTTATATGGAAGGACAAAAAGCAAAGTTAACATATTTGAAAAGTTAGACAAATGGTGATATACATATTAAGATATTAAGATAGAATATAAAATTATAGAAATTAATATGAAGGCATATTTGTATATGAATATAAAATATACTAAAATAAATAAAAATAAAGAAACATGGCTATATGGGAAATTTTTGAGACAGACCTGATATCTCATCAAAGTTGAGAAATCAGTGACTACTGAGAGATGGTCTGTGGGAATTGGTTATCTATAAAAAAAACAAATTAAATTGGATTCCTACCTCATGCCAGATGCAAAACTCAATTAAAATTTAAATGAGAAAATCAAAATAGGTAAATATCTCTTAAATTAGGAAATGTTTTTTTTAATTGAGATGCAAAAAATGTAAAACTATAAAGGAAATGAATTCTACTACATTCAAATTAAAAATATATGTTTATCAGGAAAATATAATAAACTCATGACATCACAAAATAAAGAGGATATTTGAAATAAAATTAATTCACAAAGGATTAATATTCAATTTATATAAAGAATAATAAATCAAGGAGAAGACAAACAATAGAATCATGGGCAAGAGAAATGAACAGGCATTTTAGAGACATGAAAGCATAACAGACCAATACATATATGAACAGATATTTCAACTCATTGTTAATCTGTGAAGTGCAAATGAAAAACACACGCAGGTATGTGTTTACAGCAGCTCAATTCCAAGTGTTGGTGGGATATGTAGGAATTAAAACATTTATGCACAGCTAGTAGAGTATAATTTGTTCAATCACATTGGAATCTAGTAAAAATGGAAATACATATTAAATAAATATGCCATATTTTATTTTAAAACATCATTTGCATGTATGTTAAGAAATATATATCACAATAAACAACAATAAAAGCAAAATCTGAAAAAAAAAAGACCTGTAAATAATTAAATGCCCACAAAGGTCATAGAATATATTAATTATACAGTTTGATAAATTAGATTATTATACAGCTATGAAAAATGAATAAACTAGAGCAGGTGTTGGAAAACTTTTCCTGTAAAGGGCCCAAAGATTTTTAGGCTTTGAGAACCACATATGTTCTCTATTGTATATACTGAATACTTTTTTTTTCACCTTTTGAAATATATTAAAAGACAAAAAGGTTTTTAGCTCATGGGCTAAAAAAAAACACACACTAAAAATCATATTCCAGATTTGTTCCATTGGCCACAGTTTGCTGAGTCCTGAACTGAAGATACAAAAGTGAATCTCACAAATGTATCTGAGAGAACAAAAACGCAAGAAAGTGACATCAGAATAAATGTTGTAATATATTGGGTATACTATATACAATGTATATAGTAAATATAATAAATAGAATAATATTTGAAGTTCAGAAATTAGTAAAATTAAACAAAATATCACCTAAGATTTCATAAATATATGTTATATATCTCTATAGAAGACATATTGATGATATAAAACATTTGAAACAGAGTTTACCTCCAAAGAGTAGAAAGCAATTATATTTAGAGATGGCACCCAGAAGATGCTAACAGCACTGGAAATGTTCCTTCTGTAGGAGGATATTCTCAGTACATAGGTGTGTATATTATTTATGTATTTAAAACATTATATGCATGTAATGTTTTATAGTGTTTATATGCATATAATGTTTAGCTTAATAAAATATTTATGTAAATGTGAATAGAAAATGTTTGAAAATACCAGAGATACCTTAGTTTGGAACCAGACATTTACAAATGGTTGGATGATTTGAGTCCTTCTTTGACTCTGCTCATCATACCTGTATATGAATGGAAATTAATATGTAAATATACTCAGATCTCTACATTCCAGAAAAGGGTGTGATGAAAATGACACAAATTCAGAAGAAACACTCAATTAGTGCTTCCTACTAGTCTTACATTTAGCATTGTGATCAAACAACCAAGGATCATGAAATACCTGAGGATAACAGCATTAGAGATAATAGCATTAAAGACAAAAACTAATGAGCAGAAAAAAATCTGACAATGTATAAACTTCCTATTATTACATTCAGAGAGTTTGCAGAGGAGATTTCAATCCTAAATACAGAACTTACTTGCTATGTGAATGAAATAATCAGAAAATTTACCATTTTTATTGAAATTTTAAAATACTAAGAAATGGAATTGACCACAGACAGGATTTTAAAGCAAGATAAAATTGATTATTTTTTTATTGCAGAGCCAATATATCAGTGAGATGGAAACCATTTGAGAAAAATTGTGTTCTAGTTAAGGAGGTGCTGATTTTCATTTTATGGCAGTGCTAGTAGTAGAGGAAAAAAAAATGAAAGGGGGGAAATTATCAAGGCTATTATTAAGAATAATTTCAATGCCTGATTCATATTTTTTTCAGTCATGATGACCTGATTTTCCTTTGCAAGCATCTACTGTGACTGTTAATCACGATGGCAGGCCCCTCCACCCCAGGTTCTGTTAGGTATGCGATTTAAAGAAAGTTCATTAAATATTTCTCCTGTTTTTAGGTACTTCAGTTTTTAAGCCTTCTTTCATACCCTGTGAGTTGCTAAGTATCTGCAGTTACTGTTTCATTTTGTTTTTTTCTTTTGAGTAAGTTAAGTACTTAACATTACTTAAGAAGATCTTTAGAGAACTTTCCTCAAAAAATAATGACTTGAGGGCTTCCTAGGTGGTGCAGTGGTTAAGAATCTGTCTGCCAGTGCAGAGGACACGGGTTCGATCCCTGTTCCAGGAAGATCCCACATGCCGTGAAGCAACCAAGCTCATGCGCCCCCCCCCCCAAAAAAAAATGACTTGAAATGGAATAATATGTATTCTAATAAAGACCAAAAAACCTCATTTTCATGGAAATACTAGTTTGCATAGTATTCTCTCAGACTATATTTTAAGATGAGCTACTTCAATGTGGAAAGAAATGATTACTCAGGGGGGTTAATCTTTCCATTAGTGTAAAATGCGGTTCAGCTACCCAGCTTCATTCTGATTCTCCTACCAGCTCCCTAGTAATTATCAATCTCTACATTTGCTGCCGTTACAGTTATATGGCCAGTCATTATCATCTCCTTTCTCTCAAAGGAGTGCTTGGGTCTCCTTTCTTTTGTAGTTCCACCCACTGTCCAGATGATCTCATTTGGTCACATGCTTTGAATAGCATCTATGCACTAATGAAAGCTGAATTACACTCTCAGCTTGTACTTCTCCCCTCATCTTTAGACTGAATCTCAAACTCAGGCTTGATACTCCACTTGCAAAATACACAACGGGCATCCCACACTTATATCCAAAATCAAATTGCTCATTTCTCTTCTTTCAAATCTGAAATCAACCACCTTTCTATTTTTCAGTTGCTCTGCCCAAATCTTGGTGTCATTCTTGAGTTCAATGTTTCTTACACATCTCCACATCTAACATACATCAAACCCTGCAAACACAGCCATAACCCACCTATTTCACACTCCTAGGTATGATCACATCTTGCCAGAATTTTAAAAGAGCTGAACTTCCTGCTTCTAATCCTGTCTTGCCAGTTACAATACAGCAGACAAGGTGATATTTTAAAAATATAACAAGATCTTGCTACTCAGCAGCTTAAAACTCACCACTGGCTTCACACCTTTAAAAAAAATTGTCCTTACAATGTCAATTAAACCACAAAGGATATGCCCACCACATCCATCTCCTACCAATATTGCCTAAGCTTACTCTGCCCTAGACACTGGGTTCTTTATTTTTTCACTGCTTTTGGACTAAGGCTTTAGTTCTCCCCTCAAATACTGTGCTTTCAATGGTCATTAGAAAAAACTAATAGTCTCTGCCACCCTTTGCAAGCAGTCTCCAAACCCTTTACCTCCAAAGCTCTTATCACCATTTACTTAATGTATAATTACTCACTTTCTTTTTTATTATCTGTTTTCTCATTCTAGAATGAAAATTCTAAATTGGGACAAATTCTTGTCTGTTCTATTCATTGTTCATTCTAGGCACTTAAAACAATCCTTCTACTGTGGAATGAGTAATGTAGGAAGAGGTAGTTTGATCTATCAATTATTTTCTCAGTATCTGCATTTTAGTCTGTTAGAAATAATAAATACAAATTAAAATTTCCAGTACTACCTTTTGAAAAAATCTGAAAAATTATATCCCTGTAATCATTAAATAAACATTTTATTGATCAACTCTTCTTAAGCATTAGTAAGTTAACTTAGAAACATAGATAAAGATTTTGCATGCAAAATAAAATAAAGGCTTAAGGCAACTTTCTATACATGAAAAATACATACAAATTCAATACCATCTCATAAAAAGTTCACTGAGAGCTTTAATTTTCACCTGAGTTACAGGACCTTGGTCAGTGCTATTTGATGTTATAGATTATCAGTTTGAAAATTAATTCATATTTTTATCCAATTACTGACTTACTGAGAGATCTTGGTCACTTTAATCTAGGCATTATCAGATTCGTCATGTACCAAGACAGTTAATTTTTCTACCAAAAGATAGTATGTAAATGATGGTATTATATGTTCCTGAGATATATTGAATTTTTTTTTTAGAAAGGCTCTAAATAAATTTGAAGAAATATTTTTAGGGGCACATGATGGCTGGGCATATGTTCTAGTGAAAAACCATGCTTGTCACAGCTCCATACACGAGGAAGAGCTCCTAACATGCCAACTCAATGCCCTTCCAACATATCATGTTAGCTCTTTCTATAGTCTCCACAGCAACCCCTAAATAAGTGACTGCAGTTGGGAATTAAGATAAGAAATGTACACACTCCTATGTCTCCTATCACTTTCACACAACCTGTTGCCTACAATTCAACACATGTGATTCCCATAATCAGTGTAAGAAGATAGAGATTCAGACTATATCAAAAAGAGTCATAAGTAAAGAAGAAAATTTGATTGCTGATTTTTGTTATCTCAGTACTTGAAAATTGGCATGGAAAATAATAATACCCAATCCCATGAGCTTATAACACTTTCCCAAGTCATTATTACTAGAGAAGTAAAATTATTTTATACCTTTCATAAATATGGCTATTTTTGATAATATAAATAATGATAGTATCAATACTAAAAATAAAATCATGAATTAAATAGCATAAAGAATCATATAACCATTTAAAATGCTCACAAGTTCATTAGTATAAATAAATTTAGTAATAATTGGTCATAGTCATAACATTTCCTAAACTAGATAACTGGCAATACTTGGCACAAGGAAAAATAAAATCCTAAGAAAATATACCTCCACATATGAACAGTTAAGTGAAAAATTCAGATGATCTCTGGAATATTTCTAATGTATTTTTAATTCTACATGCTCTTTATTGTGGAAACTTTTTCTATAATGGGCTACATAACTAAAGAGAATTTAAGTTTATTTTATGTGAAACTCACATTGTTTGAATAAATATATAAATGACAGCCTAGCCATACAGATAGGCCAGAGATATTTTGATTATCTGGCTGAAGCTATAAAAATTCAAGATTACAAAAATGTCACTAAGTAGAGAAGCAAGAAAAATACTTTCATCTATGTTTTCTTCAACTATTCATGAGTTTCTTCAAGTGGATTCTGGAGGAAAGACTCATAATTTTACTTGAGGACACAAAGCCTCAGTCAGTATATTTTACTTCTAGTTCAAAGCGTGCAAGAAAACCAAACCAGCAAAGCAAAGTTATTTGATGTTGCTTTGTGTTAGAATCCAGGGAAAATAACTGCTTTGATCAATTTGCTGCCTTGAAAATGTCCCCTAGCTAAACTGTTCAAGAGCTATCTTTGATACTGATTGCATAGTATATGTGCCCATTGTCAGTTGAATTTGGTGTATAGGTTTTCAAAAAGGAAAACAAAACCAAATTCTTCAATATGAATATATTTTATTGATTTCTATCTCATTAAATAAGGAAAATTTCTTTCCCTTTTAGTCTCATGACCCAAATTAAAAATAATCATAATGTATTTACTCAGATTCAGAAAAGAAATAATATGTGAAAGGGACTATAAGTTTTTAAGAACATGAAATATGGCCCAACAGGTGACAAAAGTGGCCTGATATCAAATGCCTTCATTATATCTTATACATTTAGAAAGAAATGTTTGTTAAATGAAATTATGAAATCTTTATCTAAAAACTTATTTAAAATTGAGATGTAATACATATTTTATGATCATTGAAGAACTTTTGAGCCTATATATATATCTGGGAAGGATGTGAAAACTACTCTGTGTTAAGGATATTATTTATTGTGTGTCCATTCCATTTTAACACTCATTAAAAATACTTTTAAGTAATCCTCAAATGAATTGAGCAGTAGGTACTACTATTCCAGTTTTACAAATGAGAGGCATGATTTTCAGAGATTATAGAGGACAGTCATAAAGCTAGCAGGTGACTTTGCTGAAATTTGAAACTATATGTTTAGCACAAAGGATATCACAGAAAAATATAACCTAGTATTACTCATGGGCAACCCTCTCCCCCAAAATAGATTCTGTGATGTAGAGAATTATATGATGCATGGAGATGACACCAAGAACTGCATCTTACTTATACAGAGTTTTGTGTAATGAAACTATCCAAAATCATCACACCCAATTCTAGAGACACTTCCACAATAACGGTAGAAATAAGGAATTATATTGGTTGAAGTTTTTTTTTTTTTTCTTAACAGCTTTACTGAGACATAATTGATAAAGAAATGAATATATTTAATTTGCACAATTTGATGAGTTTGGACATGAGAAGCATCTCTGATACCATCACCACAAACAAGGTAATAGATATATGTAATACTTCCACAAGTTTCCCTGTGTCCCTGTGTTTGTTTTCTTAAGCTTAATTTAGGTATAATTGATATACTAAAAAACCCCGCACAATTTGATGAGTTTGGATACATTGCATACACCCATGAAATTATAACCACAGTCAACTTAATAGACATATCCATCACCAACAAAAGCTTCATTGTGTTCCTTTTTTGTGTGTATTCCTTTTTTGGTTGAAGTTTTGAACACAAAACTCAAAGCAGTGTAGGTTACCAAACTAGTACCCTGTAATTTGCTGAATATATATAAACATTGATGCCCAAATACACAGAATTTTGCCTGTTTTTTTTTTCTTTTATCCAACATCCAGATAAGTATACATGTATGAAAAATAGAGATTCAAATGCCTTTTACACAATGTACAACTAATTTTCATAACAATAAAGTTTTCAAACAATTTGGTGTGATTGTTAGGAAAGATCTCTGATTCCTTACTGCTTGTATGAAATTGTGCCTTTCGTATAGAAGCAAAATGCAATCTTTTAAACCTCTGATATTACTAAAATGCAAGTCAACTTCTTCTATGCCTTCTTAAAATAGCTTCTCATTCCATGCTAATAAAATCCAGTTATTCAGTATATTTGAAAAGATAAAGTGTATTTGAAAAGTAAAAATGCAAATATCTTCATTTCAAAACCTGTTCAAGATGAAACACAGAGTGATGTTTTAGTTTATATCCATCAAGTGTAATTTTATATCTTTGTTCCATATGGACTATTAACTATCATTGGCCACATAAGAGAGTTTTGTAGTATATTTTAAAAATCTAAAATGTGGAAAAGATGCCAAGCATATTTCCCAGAAATTTCTCACAATGCCAGTTGCAAAATATTCTACTACTAATAATATTTCTATTGAAGACTTTTTGAAATTGGTGCATCAGTTAATATTTATCATATTTAACTTCTCTTAAGGTCATTAAAACCATCAGCACTATATAAACTCCATTAAAAAACTGACTAAATGAACAAATTCTTTGAATAAACCTTAAATATCTTTGGAAAACTTTGTATGACACCACTGTGTCACTACTGAGAGATATTTATAAACAATATTAAAGTTTTCTCCAATACTTGTTCTTTAAAATACACATTACTCTATCCAATGTTTAATTGTATAGATCTAAAATAAACCACAACTGTCTTTAACTACCCTAAATTAATATTGTCTCAAAATTTATATCACCCCGTCACTCATTTTGGCTCATTTCTGTACTGTAATGAAATAGAGTGAGGAAGCACATGAAAAAGTTGGAAAGAATATAATGGGATAACCATGATTCTAAATAAAAAATAGATTATCCTATTGGAAAATATCAGGAAACTTTTGATGGATAGGAAGTTAGAGGAATCACAGTTATCTGATTCAGTATGTAATTGAACTTGAACAACATTATAGAATAAAAAAAGTCATATTTACATTGATATTTTCCTCTGTTATAATTAATATAGTATTGATAATAAAGTTTATTTTTGGACTTAACTCACACCCAACATACATATTTGTCTTATTTTATTGACTTTTTTATTTAAGATTACTCTGAATCCAGCAGGAAGTTGTACAAAATTTAGCGGAGAATTATTGTATGTGTGAAAACTACTGAATTTCACTTACTAATCTACAGAAGATAATTTTGATAGATCATACTACTTACATAAAGGTGCATTGTCTGCAAGTATACTTCAAGTTCATTTCTAAGAACATGGAAAAATCATCATTTAAATATTAAAATAAAGTAATAGTTTTAATAAAGTACAATTATTATATTTCAACAAGATGAAATTCTATCCAATAAACATTACAGTCTAGGGTTCAGGAGCTCTAAGTTTTAACTCATTGTCCAACTCTCTAAAATAGGCACAAAGTAATTCAACTCTCCTAGCTCTCAATTTATAAGTATTTTAAATCAAAGATTTAGATTAATATTTTCAGGTGTGCCAAGTGCCTACAGGTGCGAGTAGGAGTGCATATAGTGAAGCAACCACAGGGAGGTAGACCTTGTGTACATGTATTGTTGATGGTGAGGACTGTGCAGCTCATGCCTTTTCCTGGGATAAAGGAGGAAGCTGGAACTCAGGCTCCAGTAAGTCACTCACTCATGGAAATTCATGTCCTATGTAGCCAGAATCTCTGATTTTACAAGGTAATCTAGAAATCAGAAAACAAACAAAGGCCAAACAAATAAAAGGGCCTAGTGGGAAGCTGATTAAAACCCTCTGCACAAGAACACCTTTTAAAAGAGAATAAGAGGAGCATTGTCCATCTGGATCTCTCTTTATTAATGGTTTGCAACAGGGAATAATTAAGGAAATAACTTTGCATAAGTGGGATGAGTTTATAGTGCCTTGGAACTGAAATCTTTCCACTTACATGAAATTCTCTGTTACTATCTCCACATATATAAATTCAAATTTTTCTTTAAAGCCTTTTTTACTACAGAAGGTCAGGACTTAAAAGCTGGGATTTGATAGTTCAGAATAATAGCAAAAAGTCATGAGTGTGAAAAAACTTGCATGTAGAATGAGAAGCCATGAAAAATTACAATTATCCAATATCCTGCTTAGAAACAAATCTAAAAGCTTTGTAATTTTATTGCAATTTCATTATCATTCTTACAAAATTAATTTTAATTACAGTCTTATTGTCATGCATTTCTTTTAATTTTATGTTTTCAAAAGATAGGCCATATTATTAAGTCTGAATGTATTGTTTTGATACTATATTAACTTTCCAAAAGAACAGTATGTTTATTTCATAAGAAATATTTTTTCTTTAAATAGTCCACAAAAAATTATTTGAATAGGTTTATAATTATATTGTTATTTCTTCAGGGTATTTCTTTTGAAACCCAAGTGAGGTTGCCTAGGGACCTCAAATGTTTCACGGAACACTGATTGACATCAGAGGAAGTGTGAGCAGAAAGAGTCCCAGATTCCTACCCCACATTCTAATCGGTATACAGCTTGGAAACCACTGATTTGTAGTTATTTAGCTTTTATTTTTAATCTGCTTACTATATTTTGAACAAGATGATTTTTAAAGAAGTATTCAGAGAACAGAAACAACACTTGGGGAAAAAATTACGCCAGAAATTTACCGAAAGTTTAAAAAGTTGAATTAAAAGATATAATTGTTTATTCCATAGAAAGAAGCCAAATAAATAAATAGGTGATGCTAAAAATATCCATGGTTAGAAGTCAGTAAATAAAACCTAAAATTGCAAAGTCAAAAGAAGAAGAATATAAAACTTTTATTTAATATTATTTAGATAAGTGAGGATAAATAACAAACAAATATGATTTTTAAAAAATTTGAAATAGTTCCCTCTGCGGAAGTGGAAATAGTCCAGATAGTAATGTGTGTGTGTGTGTGTGTGTGTGTGTGTGTGTAATTAAGAAGTCATGAAGAATTATTTAATGTAATTTAGGAACATTCTTAAAAATAGACCCCCTACTAATAATCAAACATACAAATGCAAAGTTAGATTTAGAACTTTTCAAATCAGAATGGTATTCATTTATCTACATTATCATTTTTATATTTTTTAATATTTTATTTATTTATATTATTTTTTGAGCATACACTATATTCCAGACACTATTCTGGGTTTTGTGGGAACAACCAACCCACAAACGTGCCTTCATGGGACATATATTCCAGTGTAAGATATAAGCAATATACACATTAGTAAAATACATTGTATTTTGATTAAGACAAGTGGAGTGAAAGAAAACCAAACAGGACTGGAGAATAGGGAATATGGTCAAGAAATCTGTGATTTTCCACATTAGTTTCTAACATTAACACAAATTTGCCCCCTCTCATATATACATTATCTGTTTGTACACTTATTTTCTGACTACTAAACTGGCCACACTTTGCTGGGTATTTTCTTTACGTAATTGCTTCTGCTTCTTCAAATCTGATTTAGTCAATGCTTTGGATAATACCTTTTCCTCATGCCATTTTCTACTTCAAGACTTTTGCAGTTTAATATTCACAGCTAAATCTTCACTATTACATGTATTAACCCATCCAAATTTTTAAGAGTAAGATTCAAAATAGCCCTGTTGCTCATTGTTCTGGCAAAGCTATTCAAACCAGGTTTCTCTTCAATGACAATTTCATACTTTATGGATTGTCTACCCTTGGGTCATGTGTCCATCCGTGAGCTGATGTACTGTTGCTGTGGTACATGGTGACTCAACAGGGCTCATAGATGAAGAGCATTACTTAGAAGGGGCCTATATGACAGTGTGATATTTAAACAGAGTCTTAAAAGAAAATGGATTGAAAGCAGAAAATCTTATGTTTGGAATATAACTCAAGCATTAATATGGGATACATTTACATATTTATCTTACTCTAATACTAATTTTTGGTTTTAAAAAGTAAAGTCAATCATTTGTGAACATAATATCTGAAGATCTTGGTTGAAAGATTTTACTGCATAAATCCTATACTAATTGTTAAAACTATATTTTCACTTATAAATTGTTTACACTGAAATTAATTGTACCTTTTTCTTTGCTTTTTTCCTATTTGTCTTCTAATCCCTCCCTCCCTGTCTCTCTCTCTGTGTTTTTCTCTGATCTGTATCAATTAATTACATATTTCTGCTTCTTGATCACTTTTATTTTTAATTTTTTTTACTAAGAGATAAGTTTACAAAATTACTTATTTTTCATATGACTGAATGCCCCATTACTCAAAATACTTAGAAGTGTCTCACATAATAAGATCCCGTGATACCTTTTGAAATGGATATTCTAGAAAATGGATAGATAGAGCAGTATTCAACAAAAGCAGCCTAACCCAACTACTTACATTGCTGATAAATCTTAATACTTCACCCTGTTTTCATAGTAATAATAATCTTTTCCTATAAAACAAGATTCAATAACTATGATCAAGTGATAAAAGTGTGGATTTGGTCCTGCTGGGATAAATCATGGTGAATATATCAGAAATGCTATGAGTTTTCCCCTCAAATAATTTTCCCGGAAAGCATTTCAACTACTTTAAATATATTTTATAAAAACATATTTTTATAGCTACATTGTGTTAGAAATGGACCAATTTTATGTAAATGAACATTCTGCATTCTGCAGATAAAACATGCTAATTTTAACAATTTCAGACATCTGTGGCAGAATTTCTAAACTACCCAACTGGATTAAGCTGACGAATATGAAAAAGTAATACATGGTTAGTCACCTTTTAGTTCTTACATTTACATTAAACTATCACTTCAAAGGGCAAGGGTAATTTCACACTTTTAAAGTTTTAAATAGCTTTTCTTTCAACTTAAACAAAATATGCCAATATTGAAACACAGTTATAATGATTGCTTTATTCTTTTTTATGACTTCTATTTTAAAACATATTGAATAATATAACTTTCTCCTCCCAAATAAATAAAATCCATACAGTTCTGTGAATATTATTATCTCATAACTCTATTTCCAAGATTTTCTATGTTGGAAATGTGCACATTTAAGAGCAGATTTTTGGTACTATACATATAAATTTCCCCTAAAAATTATTATTATTATTGTACAATGCCTAATTACATAAAATGTGCATATTTGAATGTATAATTATGCTGTGCACTGGAGTCATAGAATAATAAGAAAATACAGTAGTCACATACTTGTAAACTCCTATTATGTGCTAGGTATTTTGGAAACAATTTGCATATGTGAAGTCATTTAACTCTCACCACCACTCTGTGAGGAGGTGTGATTCATTTCACATTCATTTTACCCTAAACTGAGGAACAAAGAGCTTATATAATTTATTTAGTTCACCCATTTTGTATGCTTTCCAAGGTTCAAAAACAGTCTGCTGTCAAAATCTTACAATATAGATGCTTTAGGGACACTAAAGGAAGGCAGTTTGTGATAACAAGTTTTACATTTCAGCTCAGATCTTGCAGTTTATGGTGTGTTTGAATACTAAAATTATAACTGATTCAGGTAATAGTAACTTTTTCTCTTACATGTGACATTTAAGCATCAAAATGTCTGTGCCTTAAGAGAAAATTACTTCCCTTTAAAGACAGCTCTCAAGTGGTATTAATGAAAGTTAATGCCAAAATAGATTTAAAACATTTGCCTTCAATATCATACATAATGATTTGTGCCATTTGGTATGATGAAGCCTAAACAGAAAATGAGATCTATCTGTAGAAGTTATTTTCCATTAAGTTCAAAAGACTTTCCTTTAAGTAATTGTCAATATATATTTTAAGTCAATGGCTGATTTTCATTTTGCAAACCCATCACACGTGGCCACTTGAGTTAACAAACTAAATTTCAGGCTTTCTAGTTAGTGTTGGAAGTGTGAGCAGTTGAAGGATGCTGCTTTCTCACCCCTCAAGTTACTGTAGGAAAACTGTAGAATTGGCAGGGATGCACAGATTTTAGGAAGTAATAAAACAGTCTGTGAGTACATGATGGCTAAAGGCAGTGATGTCGTGTATCCATTTATGCCAGACAGCAAGAGCTGATTCCTGGAATTCCAAGGATTTTAAGAGCCAAGTAAATCTCTGATAGCTTTAAATTACCCACGCTGGAAATAATTACAACAAACACTGTAAGTCAGGAAATTTTTTTAAGAACCCATTTTAAAATATTTTCTAGCACTTTACTGGCTAGACAACTGCCTTCCTGAAGCTTCGGGATGAAAAGAGGTGGATGTCAATGCCTTCCAGCCAAAGATCGTTAAGAGCAAACCTGTAGCCATTCAAGGCAGACAACCTCCGTGAAGAAGGATGTGCACCACGGAGGACTGCAGGGCATCTCAATACAAGGGTATTAGACAGGAGTTAATAAAAGATTTGATTCTGTGTTAGATGATTTGGGGTGGGGTATTGGAAGAGGTGCTTTTCTCTGCATTGGATGCTGTGGAGATGGAGGTTATAGGATTCAGTACCTTAATAAGTCATATCAAAGAGAGAGAAAATGTGATTGAGGCAAAGGCTGAATTTGGTAAAGAAGCAACAGTCACTCATATTACAGGAGAGAGGGGAATGTTTGGTATTTTGTGGCCTGGGCAATGTTCTTGTTTTATCTTTGTTCAGAAATGATTATGGTCTTTTTGTCTTGATCCATTGGGGTTGAGTGGCTTTATTTAATGTTAGTGTGCTATGAAATCATTTATGTTCAACAGGAGAAGAGCAAGGCCTAGTTATAGTACCAGAGCAGCTCCCGGACTTCAGAGGACTGCAGCTCTTTCATGTGGCAGTAAAGTGTTTAAGTCCTGCTTCAGACTTTCCTCTGTAACCTTGGGAAAATCATTTTCTGCCCCCTTATCACAAAAAACCAGTAGAAAGAGTGCTAGCCTTTTTTCAAAGTAGGGGTGATATTAGATCAACACAAAAGTCCTCCTAGTGTGTGTAAGGAAAGGCAAGGAAACCAGCACTGTCCTAGCCCCATTGGCTGATTGTAACTGAATTTGAACAGAGAACTAAAATAATTTCTATTTTTTTCATAGGACCTGGTAAGCTGTTATGTTGGAAAGAGACTGATGGAGGATATGGTAAAAACAGAGACCAGTTAGGAGGCTACCACCATAATCTTGAGGTTAAATGACAGTGTCTTGATTCAGAGAAAGTTGTAGAAAATAGTTCAATTCTGGATATTTTTGAAGAAAGATCCAATTAAATTTTCTGAAAAAATAAATGCGGCTTACGAGAAGATAAGTCAAAGATGCCTGCAATGTTTTTGTCTTAGAAAACAGAAGGCTGGAAGTGGCAGAGTTAGAAATGGGAAAGAGGATTATTAAAGCAGGTTCATATGAGGTGGGAAGTTAAAGATCTGAAGTATTTTGGAAGAGATCAAGAGAAATAGATGGTCCAAGATTTTAAAATAAATTTAATTAAGGAAATAGAGATGCTAGCAGTTTGAAGAAAATCACAAAATCACTGAAAAAGAACCAAGAGGAAATACTTGGTATGCCATGTATTGAAATAAGTAATGAGGCAAATGGATGGAATATATCACTGAACAGATATAGCTGAAGAAGAAATTACTGAATGAAAGAAAGAATAAGAAATTCACCAAAATATCCACAAGGGAGAAAAAGAAATAGTAAATATAAAAGAAAGCTAAAAGATATAAAAACTAATAATCAAATAAACACCTTTATAACATACTATACAGAGAATAACCCAAAAATATTTAAACAAAAATGAAGACAAAAATAATAAAAATGGCAGATTAAAGAGCTTAAAAAAATAAAAAATGAAAAAAATAAAAATGGTAAAATGGTAAAAACAAAGAGACAAACCCACAGATTGAAAGATCTCAGGAAGAATCCAGTGGGAGAGAGAAGCAAAACCCTACAACTAGACCCGTTGTACTGAAATATAAGAACAACAAATACAAGGAGTGCACTCCTTAAAATAACACAAAATAAAAAAGCAGACTAAACTCCCTAGGAACAAAAGTGCATCATTAAAAGTTTTAAGAATCAAATTGGCATTACACTCCTCAACAACATCACTAGGTACATACAGGAACAAATTTTTTATTTATATATGTATCTCTTAAAGACAGTTGTGAATTAGCAGAAAAGATTCCTAGGTGTCTCCAACAGAATACCATGCACTGATTCAAGGCCATCCTTTAGATTAACTGATTCTAGACTTTAATTGCCTTTAATTTACAATTTATAAACTAGGTAACTGAAAGTTATGCAAAATAATTCTTGTCTTTGAAAATGCAAATGAATTCTGTTCAGTGGAGATTCAATTGATTTTCTTTTCTTCCCTCCCTGCTATTCTTGAGAAAAGCCAGTTTTTAGTCCATTTGTAAATTCATTTCAATATTCTTTGCTCAAAATAAATTTGTGTTTCTTTCAATTCTCTTCTGAATTGGCTGCAAAAGCTCCCTGGCTCCTTCATTAGTGCTGAGTTAAATAAATCTCTAATAAGGGTTCATCTTATATATCTGTATGAGAAGTCATGATTTTACTTTTATTGGAAGTTTATTTTTTAACAATTTTGGAAGCCTTCCACTGATATTCCCAATGGATTCATTCACATGGTAGAACTAGATCAACACTGTTGCCTGAGAAGTGTGCCTCTATGGGCTTCAAGCCCAGACTACTTGACTCCTTGAGGTGACTCCAAATAGCGACAGAATTTTGCTCTGTTTTTCCAATTTCAGTTTTCTTCTCAATGTATTTTTTTATGGTCAATAAAGTCACAATAAGTGATGAGGAATTTGGATCTATAGCTTACTCATTTTATGATTCCTACAAATGTGCTAATGGTTTATAGAGATCTGTTTACTGCTTGATAGAAGTGGTAGAGAATTGGCTTATTATTAGCCCTTTTTTTGGTCTACTTGTGTAGTTTGAGCTCAAATCTGTCATAAATTTTTGATTACTGTTAAGAGCAATTCTTTCATATCTTAATTGGTGAGCTGTGTTTTTGTGCTTGCTATAGACTCAAGACTGAAAATATAAAATTACAGCTATAAGTTTATCTTTCTGTCTGTAAGCTTGTCTGTGATTCAGAAAGGTTTTTACATCTCACAGTGTAAATATGTAATATTTTCTTACCTCTGGAGGGTATTAAGAAATTAGCCCATGTATTCTCTTAAAGTAAAGTAGTACTGTTCTAAGGGACTTATCAAAAAATAAGCACTTATATAAACATTAAATTTATAAAATTCACAGATTATAGGGAAATTGTACTTCTATAATATAAATATGCTATAATTAAAAGATAGTATTTTTGTATAAACTAACCCAGAAACTTTAAAGAATCCAAATTCACATAAATTAGGTAAAACTTGGCAAAAAATAATTTACTAATTTTGGTTTAAAAACATAGCTATGCCTTCTCTTATTAATCAGTTTAAAGTAGAATAGCTTTTCATTCTACTTAGTATGATTATTCTAGTTGGGTGTGATTTTACTAAACTTATACATTTAAATGTTACTGATCAAATAAGTAACATTACTCTCATAAATGTTTAAGAAAAATGTAACATGTATTAAACAAAATTGAACCATTTTCATGACAAACTCAACAATAATTATGTTTTGTAGTTTGTCAACATGAAGATGGTTTTCAAGCCCTTTAGGTGATTTAAAACCTTGGACTAATTTAATTGAATTACTTAATAGATACTCCTTGACTACACAGATAATTTCTAAGACAGAACATAGAAACATTGACTACGAGATAATTTCAGTTTACATAATTTACTTCTTATTTTTATATGCTAAAAAAAAGCTATGACTTTGGTCCATGTTAATTTAAAAATTCATTTTTGCCACTTCGAGAAGTTGTATAGGGATATTTGTATCTGTGGAAAGTTATGTCATATGCACTCAGGACTTCTGTTAGTGGGCTAAAAGCATGACAGACACTTCTCAGTTATCCATTACATCGCCTGCCTTCAGTTTTTTCTTTGGAATAGAAGTTATTAACTTTGGCTAAGAGTTATAATCCAAGTTGTTGAGACTATACTGGGAGCAACAGTGACAGAGAGAAAAATATACTCTGTTCACTAGAGGTGCTAAAAATAATGAGGTTTATTTGATATGTTGTTACTCATGAGTGGCATGAATGCTGTTGTCAAATTAGAAGAGATGCTCAACCTTCTCTAGGTTAAATTTGTAGAGATAAAATATTACTTTTACAAATACTTCATAAATTGTGTTTTTTATGAAAATATGGAGGAATACCTTTTTCCTGTACTTCTCAGTGCTCCTGCAAATACCCTAGACTCATGAAAATGTATATGATATGAAACTAGAGGACACTTGAATTCACTCCTCCCAGAAATATTTTAAAGTGTATTCCATGAGAGATTAGATCTGTAGTCATTTATCTCTGATTTGTCATTTATGATCTGTTTATACTCTGATAGGAAAGGATAATAAAGTTCTATTATCTCACCTAGACAGCCCTGTGATTACAGGCTGTATGAGGTTCTAAGTTAAGGCCCCAAAAGGACTGAAAGACATAGACATTTACATCTCAGAAGGGATGAAGCACAGAATTAGGATACATCTGTAGCTTGTAAAAGCTGGTGATACTCCTGTTTATCTGGATCTTAGAAAGATTTATTTGTATACCTAAAAAGATTAGGGTGAAAATCCTTTCCTTCAAGCCTCAAAACAGTAAAAGTTCTTGGTTTTCTTTTTCTTTTTTTTTTTTTTTGGTGGGGGAGGGGGGTGTTTTGTCTTTTTTCATCTCCTTTTGGGAGTAGAGAGGGGCAGCAATCTCTCTCCTGTATATAAACAGAGAGGATGTTTTCAGTCCCTCATCTTCAGAGTATAATCCTCTTATACATTACCTTTGGAACTAAAGGATGGGGGACTGATGCTATTGTGTCACTCAGGCTGTTGATCTGGTTGTATCGATAAATAATTTTTTCCCCTGGCTATAGCTATGCAATTAGGGTAACATCTCACACCCTTCACTATTCTTGACAAAATGGAATTTCCCAGAAATTGTCGGTGTTCATAATCTTTCTGTTTAGTAGAGTCTTGGTGGTTGGTTGTTTGATTTTAGATAATAAGAGTCAAATGTTACCAGACATAACACCAGTTACTATTTAAAATGCTTACTTGATCTCTTTTTTTTTAATTTAAATTTAGCATCTTCTAAGCTAGTTCTTTTTAATTAGGCATGCATATCTAGTTTTAATGTTCTATATTCTGAATATATAAGGAAGTCCTTTCTCTTTCTTCTTAAGCTATGTCCAACCCATGACTATTTAATAGACCTTGCTTTTGAAAATGGAAATGAAATAATTAAACCTTATATGTGACTACAAAAACCCTACAGCTATCATCATACTTAATGGTGAGGAACTTGAAGCTTCCCCACTAAGATGAGATACAAAACAAGGATGTTCTCTCTTATTACCAGATGAACATCATATTAGATGTTGTCTTTGCTAATGCAATAATACAAGAAAGAGAAACAAAAAGTACACAGAGTGGGAAAGAAGAAGTAAAACTGCTTTTGTTCACAGATGACATCATCATCTGTATAGAAAATCCAAGAGCTGATAAAAAAAATAAACTTCTGTCACTATTAAGAAATTATAGCAAGGCTGCAGGATACAAAGTTAATATATAAAGGTCAATATTTTTCCTTATATAACAAAAATGAACAAGTAGAATTTGGAATTAAACAGAGCAGAATGACATTTACACTAGCACCAAAAATAAAAGAATACATAATTAGGTATATATTTAACAAAATATGTGCAAGATCTATATGTGAAAACCTGCAAAACTCTATTATGTCATTTGACAATACTACTTATTTAATCAGACATGACAGATGATTTTTTAAAAACTAAGGTTTACTATGTGGAACACAAGCTTACAAATCTCCAATACGAAAAATGACCTGCTACCTGGCCTATAAGTTTCTCAGCCTTACAGATGATGAGAGATCACTCTTGGCAAGTCAAGAATCTTTAGAAGACTTTTGAGATCTCAAAAAGGGAGAGATTTACACAAATTATAAACTCTGCAGGTGAAATCTGGAGGAGTTTATAGAGCTTGGCTTCCTAGTTTTGTGATAGCAAGTAATAGAGGTTTTTAAAAGTCAAATCTGAGAGTCCTTATGAAAATATTCAGCACAGCAAATATAAGAAGGCACATAGGCAAATTAATGCTCTTGCTGCACCTATTGAAATATGCAATCCATGCATAATAAAGCAATTGACACCTCTCTCCATAAGAAGAAAGGCTGTTTTGCATCCACATGTGAATTTATTTCAACATAAGCATTTTTCTCATTTAAAATGTTATCATCTATGTGCATTTATTCCTTACGTATCAATTAATGAATTGGAATGTTTCTCTTTTCCACTTTCACCTTCTACTTGTATTAGTTGTGTTATGTAATACTGCAGGACATACACAGTTTACTGCATCATTATTACTTGTCCTAAACTTTGCCGTACTCTTAGATTTACAAGATTATGTATTCAAAGGTCATTGCAAATTATTTGCCAAAAATTCTTCAGTCACCTCTTGCTTGAATAAAGCTCTTTCTCTCATAGATTCCCCAGGAATTGCTTGTTATTACACCTGAGTTCTCCCCTGATTAAATTTGATTGTTTTTAGCATTGCTACTTGAAAAACTGCTTGACTGAATATAAAATCACAGATCACACATTCTTTTCTTCATTTTCTTGAAAGGATTGTTCCACTGTTGCTACTATTTGTTGTTTATGAAAATTTTGATTTCAAACTAATGTTGTTTCCATTATAAGTGATTTTATTAATTTTCCTGGGTGTTTAGAAAAAGAAATATGTATCTGTATATTGAAAAGAAACCTCTCTGTCTCCCTCTTTCTCTCTTTCTCTCTCTCAGTATATACTCTCAATATATATTCTCAATATATATTTAGAGAGAGAAAAAAGACACACAAAGAGATAGAAAGTTTTCAACCATTGTATTTTTTTTCAGGGATGCCAATACATGTAAGATGAATATCTTCTCAATGACTTTCTCATAGATATTTTTTACCTATTTATTTGTTTTTTTGAATTTTTGAAAAATTGTCTACTTTCTGTATATTTTCAGTTAAATCTAATTATCTTGACATTTTTATAATTACTCTTAATTTCTGAGATATTTTTGGCTTTTTCTTCAATTTTTTAATTTTAATAAATCGTTTCATCCATTCCAAGCTTTTGTTCATTTATAAATTTGAATTTCAAATTAGAAGTATTCTCTCATATGTACAAATGCTAATTGTTTAGTGACATTTAATCTACATTCAGTATTAGAATCATTAATTAACAGTTGTTTGGGGAGGATTACTTTCATTAACTGAACTATTTTAATTTAAACTTCAATTTAAAAAATAGAATTCTATGGATAATGGCTGCTTTTGTTCTCTTTATTTTGAAATGTCTGGAGTTTTCCTGGGTCATCAATAACACTTATCTATGTGCAGAAGACTTGAGGGATTGGGCAGATTTCTAGATTTCAAAGTTTTAAAGTACTTTGTTCTGACAGTGCAATGAAGGCTTCGCCCCCACCCCCCAGGGGTTTTTTTGTTTGTTTGTTTTAATTTATGGACAAAATATTATATGTAAAACGTAAAGGCATGGTATTTGTTGATTTTTAGATTCTCTTTTGGTTTTTTTTGTCTTTAATAATCATTTGTGTTTCTTCTTTCACTTATACCAATAGCAGGTCTTGAGAAGGGGCTACCCAGGAAGAGGAGATTCTCTCAAAGTAGAAGTGTTACAGGAAAATGGGGTGTGGGAGGATGGTCATATCCCAGTTCTCAGCTGAGTCCCTGGGACAGCGGGCAAGTAAGGATCCTGACTTCTCACAGGAAAGAATTCAAGGGCAGCTGTAGTAAAGTAAAAGTGGGTTTATTTAGAGAGATACTCATAGACAGAGGGCAGGCTGTCTCAAAAGACAAGAGGGCCCAGGGTGCAGGGTGGTTAGTTTTTATGAGCTGGGTAATTTCATAAACTACCAAGCAGGAGGATTATTCTAATTATTTTGGAGAAGGGGCAGGGATTTCCAGGGGATTTCCACCACCCACTTTTTGGCCTTTTATGGTTGGCCTTGGAGCTGTCACGTGTCTGTGGGTGTGTCACTTAGCATATGCTAATATATTACAATAAGTGCATAGTGAGGCTCAAGGTCCACTGGGAATCAAATCTTCCACCATCTTGAGCCTACTGAATTCTAAGCAGTTTCTGTCATATCCTGTTCTTCTCAACAGTTGTTTCATTCTTTTAATGGTTTTACCCTGCCCTCTTTCTTCCTGTCTCAGAAGAAATGCCTCACCACGACTCTTCCTCTGCTTCTGTACGTTTTTAAACTCCTTCCATTTGATTTCCTAGAAGCCAGGGCTGAAATGAGAATTTCTTCAGTCAGGTGAATGCCTTGCATCTGGAGATGATTTTGTGTTTTAACTTTGTTTGTACCCACTGCCCTCTCCTGTTTTTCACACAGCTTCCACTGAGCTTCCAACAGACCCTGCTGATTTCAGGTATCTATTTATCAACTTTACATGTAAATTGAGACTTTTAGGCTTGTTTCATTTCTCTTTATGCTGTAGCCAGGCATATTATATAGTGTTATTTGCCTTCTAACTTACTTGCTTTTTTTGGCTTATCTGCATAATTGTTGAAAAAGATATGGAAAATAGATATGTAAGAAGCAGCAATTATTTTATAGAAATCTCTCATGTTTAATGTTAATCCTACTGATAAATTTGTGTATCAGTAAAAGATTTCACATTATTTTCAACTTTATTTTATATAGAGACATCTTATACAGGAAATAATTATTTTAACATATGTAAGTTTAGTCTTATGGCTGTTTCACGTAATGGGCTAATGAGAAATTATTTATTTGATAAAGAAAATAAGCATCTTATTATTCCTGAAAATACAATGAGCACATTTGGAAGAGAAAGATTTCATTATATAGCTTCTCTCTTTCTTTATTAGTAAGTATAACTAATATAGCATATCATAATCAAGTCTATTTATTATTTATGCAGATACATTACTCTTTATTATAAACAGAAATTTTGAAAGTGACAAGAAGGTACCTGTTTTAGTTTTGTTTTGTTTTTTAATTCTCTCTAAATTTCTGACTATCTCTTTCCAAGGAGAAGAAACAAATAAATGCATTTCTCTGACACATTCTTATTCATCACACAAAATCATTTAAGCTGTGAATAAATTAGTCTAAGTTTATTACTCAGTACATTCATAGTGAAAGAAGTAGGGTTTGCTTCTTTTCTTCTTTCTGGTCCCATTCTCCACTTCTAAGGAAACTAGCCATTCCCTGCTTGAAAACTTTGGAGCATCTCTCCTGAGACAGTTGCCTTCCAAGGGACCACCCATTGTCCTCAGTATTCACTTCATCTCCTCATTGCCTCCAGGCTTATAACTAGAGGTCAAATACCTGTGTGACTAGAGGTAAGAGAAGAATTAAAAGGTCTTTCCAGGGAGGAATAGTGAATAAAATAAATGAGTTCCATGATCTTAACAATTTATATCTTGCAAAGATGTAGAGAAACAGTCATGCAGTGTAATAAAAGAGAACTTGACCAATATAATTGGAATTCTTTTTTCTAAAGTGGATGAGTGGGCATCACATTTGAATGGTTGCAACTGAAAGTGAAGGCCTTGCAAAACTTCCCAAATTCAAATGAATTCATAGGCCCAAAGCACTTTGAAAGATAACCTAGTTTCAATTAAAGAAGGATCTGGCTCTGCTGACATAAATATACACTATAAATCTTTCTTTAAGCCTTCCTCAGAGGGACTTAGCAGATACCAGTTGAATTTGCACTGGGGAAATGTTGATATCCATGCTGTGGGGGATTATTAGACACTGGCTGTCTGAGTAGACACTGAATGGTCCATACCTCAGCATATGGCTCTATGGTCATCTGGTGACCCATAAGCTTTTAGAGTTCTCATGTTTAGGGGAGGCCCATTAGATTCACAATCAATCCTCTGCTTTTCCTCTAGTTCCTGAGGGGGATTATACACAACAATGAGTATAATCCCCAGCACCTCTAGTGTTTTATTTTAATTATTGTTAGGAAGAGTCATTTGAAAACCCATGGCTCTGACCCTTTCTATCAGAGAAGTAGAGCAAAAGCAATACTATATTCAGTATTTGAGGGTGATGGTATCTACTACATTGCTGCTTAGCTCGAAGATGGCTGTGGATCACCTTAAAGTTAATGAAATGATAAATCCAGTTGCAGCTACTATTCCGGTTTTGGTACATTGGAGCAAATGAATATGAGCTATTGATTTCACAATTACATCACTCCATATACATTAGCAAGGACTTCCAGAAGTAGCTTATGTTACCTGAAAGGGAGAGCAGTAGATCTTCATGATATTAATTTAGGCCTATGTCAACTATTCTAGTCTGTCAAGATGTGGTGCATAGAGCTATTGATTAGCTAGGCAACCTGTGAAACATCACTCTTGCTAACTCCATTAAT
The DNA here is from genome assembly GCF_030028045.1 of Hippopotamus amphibius kiboko. Classification (NCBI taxonomy): domain Eukaryota; kingdom Metazoa; phylum Chordata; class Mammalia; order Artiodactyla; family Hippopotamidae; genus Hippopotamus; species Hippopotamus amphibius. The sequence goes on along the minus strand of NC_080198.1, from coordinate 55,633,589 downwards.
GATATCATGATATTTTGATGTGGTGAGTAGGGGTAGTAAATAACTGAGGTAATTTAGCAAAGTGCATACATGTTTAAGGGTGAAAGTTAAAATCTCAAAATTTAGGCATTTTCTACAATAGTGAAATTCCATTTAATGGTCAAGTACAGTGCTTCTCAAGCCCAAAAGTCCATGTGCACAAATCATTTGAGGGTTTTGTTAACATGCATATTGTGATTCAATAAGTCTGCAGTAGGTATTGAGATACTGCATTATTCACAAGCTTCTAGGTTATGCTGGTGCTGCTTTTGGTGAACCATACTTTAAAGAGAAAGGGGTTAGATTCTAAATTTGAAACTGACTTGCTGCATCTTGTACCAGTTACCAGTTAGAAGTACAATGTTAATTAAGGAAGCCTCTCAAGATTTTGGAAGCAAAATGTATCCTATGTAGGTGGGCTTCCTCAAACAATTCACCCAGTAACTTGAGAGGTTTCTAATTTCTAGGGGTGTCAAAAATCAAAGAAGTTGTGTAGCAAGTCCAGGCTGCAGTGCAAGCTTCCTGTCACTTAGACCTTAAGCACAGCCTATCCAGTGGTGTCCTGCATGTCTATGGTGAGTACAAAGTATCAATCAACTCCTAAGAAGAGAATCATGGCACATAACACAGGAGTTTTCATATAATTTATTCCTTTGCTGAAAAATAATCTCCTTAAGTCTCATTCTAGAGCCTTCTGTTTATGATTTTGTGATTTATTTGGGACTCCAAGTGGTATTTGATCAAAGCAGCCTCTTATGAACTGATTTGTTTCTCTTTTACAGAGCTGGATATGAATAGCATCTCTACATTATGAAATAGTGCTGAGGTTGTGCACAATCAGGGTTTAAACAAGTTTTAAACAGATGACTCAGACTCTCGTAACCCCTTCTACTGGCACACAGCTGCCCTTGTCTTTTCCCACACTACTACTCATGAACTATTCACTGTAAACAGTTGAGAGAAGAAGTGAAATATTTCATGGGTCAGCCTGAATTCCTGCCATTGGGTGGAAATGGGCTGCTCCTGCCCTTCAGCCCCTCTCATGGCTGGCCCTGAAAGATAATAGTAAAGGAAAATACTTCTGTAGGCAGAATTTTAGCAGGTCATCCAGTTGTGCATTTCACATGGAAGGAGAAAAGACTGCAGTTTAAAATTCATAGTAAATAATGTACCAGGCCTATTGGTTGGCTAGTTGGTAAGGGACTAGAAACAAAATGATCAGAAGATTTGACCAGAGGATATGATGAAAGGTTACGTGGCTGGGTTTCTCAGAATGAGCACCAAGTGTGCAGATACATGTGGCCCTTGTGAAAGTTCACATACATTTCTCCACTGCAGAGGGATCCTTCAGTAGTCAGGTGGGTAACATGATTCATCTTTTGGATATTAGCCTGCTTTTCTCCCAGCCTTCCTGGTGCTAATACAATGAATCCATGTACAAGTGGCCACAGTAGCAGAGTTTGAAGTTAGGCATGAGCTCAACGAGCAAGATTTGCCGGCATCAAAATCTGGTTAACTGTCATGGCTGAATGCCAAACTTGCAAAAAGCCAAAGCCGAGTCTATGCTCTATGATGGCACCATTCTCCAGTGAGGATCATTCACTCACCTGGTGGGAAGTTGATTATGTTGAACTCTTTCCATTGGGGATCTTCCATCATGCGAGAGGCAATAATTTGTCCTCCTTAGTATAAACATCTACTCCAGTAAGGATTTGCATGCTCTGATGGCAATGATTCTGCCAGCACTGCCTTATAAGGCCTATTGAGTGCCTTGTTCATGTCTATGGTGTACATGTTCCCAAAGAACATATTTCATAGCAAAAGAAGGATAGCAGTGTGCTCATGCCCATGGAATTCACTGCCCACACAAAACATTTTAATACTCAGTCATTTAAGTCACACTGGACTGAATAGAAGTGAAAAAGCGTCATAAAGTTAAAGATATCATACAAAGAGATTGGAATGAGAAAAGCAAACAAACAAAACCTAAAGATTTGCTTTATTTTTAATTTTTTTGGCAAATATATCCCAAAGTTGTAATCAGTTCATTGACATTTTATTCTCAAATTACCAGTTTCCACAAAAAAACAAACAAACGAACAAAAAAACAAACCCTTTCAAGATTATCAGTATTTATTTGGGTTAATTTTACATGTATTTACTTTGTATCTAATTAATTTCATAAGAAAATTAGACCAGGCTGAGTGGTGATGGTTACGAGGTGAACCTCTGCAGCGTGAAACATACATATCTGTGAACTCAAATTCTCTTAATTACTGGTAGCACATAAGAGCAAACTGCAGTCTGTTATGTATATTAATTATTTTAAATCTGCAAATATCTCTTTAGGATTCAAATGTGGAGATATTCAGTGAGGTAATTTATTCCATTCATTAAATCATTTAAAATATGTATGTAAGGTCCACATTGAGGCAGTATTTTGCTCAATGTTGGGTATATAACTTAATACAAATTATTAAGCTCAAATTTACTACCTTGATTCATTTCCCAGTCACTACGCTTCTCAAATGTAGTTCACTGACAGAATTTTCAGTATTTTCTAGAATTATAAATATCAATACCACAGTAACTACAGGCAGCTATAAAACACTAATCCAAAAAGTATTTTTAACTGGTCATCAATAACAAAATTAGAAGCCAAATATACATAAGAACCTCACTAGGATCATTTTTCTGTAATATATTAAGATATCTGTCCTTTAAAGATATTTAAAATGTATTGTTTCACATTATAATTCACTATACCTTATCTACTTTTTTAAAAAAATTGTGCTTATCTATTCATGATATGTTCCTGTAAGCAGAGTTCTCACGCTATTAGGGTTCCTTACTTTTTTTTTTTTTTTATTTTTTTTTAGTTTTATTTTTTTATTTTTTTATTTTTTGCGGGTACACCAGGTTCAATCAACTGTTTTTATACACATATCCCTGTGGGTTCCTTACTTTTTATCTTGTTTTCCCTGCTTTTTTACTACATATAAGTGGCATTTGACCTATTTTGTTATCAAATTTTGACAGCTGATTTTTTTAAGCACTAGCAGTATTCTTTAACTTCCATTGTGAATTTATTTTGTTTGTTATGCTTTCTGATCAGCTCAACCATAGATTTGATGTCCTCAGTAATCATTGTTTTCTCCAGAAAAGGCAGAACTCAAATTTAAGATAAAAAATAAATTTAAAAGGTAGCAAAAAAAGAGAGTTAAACCACTCTACCTTTATGATCTCATTATATTCTCTTCTTGGACAAGGTGGCTGTTAACCTTGCCAATTATACTATTTTTCTTTTTCTTCTTTTCTTTCCTCTGCATTATGATCATAAGAGATATTTAAAAAAAAGCACTCACAATTTACTTCGTCGGCTAATATTGGCAGAACCTTTCTTGAGATATTTCATTTTGCTTTATTCTCTAGTTTTCTTAGTCAGCAGGTATTTTCTTTGCATTGTTCCAGTTCTCTCCACCCTTGATCAATTAAATGCTCTTTCTGTGGCATAGTCTATAGCTAATGTGAGTGTCACCTCCAGAGTCCTTTATGCTGTTTTTCCCTTGACATCTGTAAGCCCTTTTTTGTACCCCAACCTTTTGTAGCTCTTTGAAGCCTTCTCATTTTGTGGTTCACTAACTCAGCTCATGAAGCTGCCATGGTATGGTAGGTGGAGGTTTGTGACTGCAGTTTGGACCTTTCTTTGAGAATAAATTTTTTTCTTTTCTTCTAGAAGTGTGCTAATCACAATCTGGGGGGGGGCATGGAAAAAGAACATTAGTGTCTAAATTGTTTGCTAATGCCACTGAAGTGGTTTTTACTTACATAACACATATTACATACTTGAGTGTTATTGTGAAGAAGAATAATTATATTTTAAAGTTTCTGATGCTAGTAGCCAGAAGATCATTAAGATTAAGAAAAAGAAAATTCATTCTTTATATAAATATGTAAACCTTTTTAGGACTAACACTTTACATCAAAATAGTAAGAAACAGATTCAGTGAAATACCATATCTATCTATCTCTATAAAATATCAATGTGGCAAACCATCAATAGAGACCATAAAATTAATATACATTTAAAATGGTATCTTAGTCCATTTATTATGTACAAATATATACACATGTATTGATATTCCTACAAATTCAGTTAAACCCTGTGCTTATGTAGAGAAATTTGAATGCTGAGAAAAAAATTAAACATAAAATTCTGATTCTTATGTATGTAATTAACAATAATGATAAATTACCACCTCTTCCTCAAATGTCTCTATTTATCTGTATCTGTATATATATACATACATTCTTCAAATGATTTCCAGCTGTTCTAGTCATTGACTCCTTCTTCATTTAAAAAAGATGAGGGGAAGAAAGATGGCTACAAAGTAGAAGGATGTGGAATGCATCCCTCTGAACATATGCATCAGGAATACACCAAAAGATGCAATAATTCCCACAGAGAACCAGCTGAACACCAGCAAACAACCTCAGACACCAGAAAGGACTACAAAGATCCTGACATAACCAGGTAGGACAGAGGGGAAAAAAAAAAAAAGAGAAAGAGGAGGAGAAGAAAGGAAAGGGATGGGTCCCACACACTAGGGTGGGGGGATCTGAAACAGAGGGGAGATTGCTGAATTTGGGGAAATGGCCCTTATCTGATGGGGAAACCCCTTCTCCAATGGGGAATTTCCCTGGGCCAGAAGGGAGGCATTTAGGACTGTTCAAAGAGGGTGAAGCAGCTGAGCTGTGGCAGATAGGAAAGAGGGAGAAACACACAGAGGATCCGATACATGGCTCAGCATGCCCGGACTGAGACTTCGATTCACAGCTGAACGGGGGTCTGGGAGCTGGCATGTGGGAACCAGAGAACTGGTTCAGGGTGAGAAACATTGTTGACAGTGGGGAGATGGGCTGAGAGGATAGGAGGGAAGAAATATGCAGCAGAGAGTGCCTATCGTGGAAAGCTGCATGGCCATAGTGGCGGCTGGATACTGCTGACTCACAAGCAGTGGGGAGGAGCTGCGGGTGTAGTCTCTCTCTCAGCGCATGCAAGGGACAGAGGAAGGACCCCTGTGGGCCTAGCTAATGCACTCAGGGATAACAAAGGCCCCTGGGCAGGGCTGGCCTAGAGAGTTTGAAGCGGAGAGCCAAAAGCCTGCAGTGGCCCAGCTCTGGAGACATTCTGTTTACACCCAAACCACCGATATCCCTCTGCAACAAGCACCGCCACAGCCAACTGAGCCACCATGACCCAGGCAGGGTGCCCCAGAGGAGTCGTAGCAGGGGGAAGGAGCTGTGGGTGGAGTCACTCTCTTGGCCTGAGCTGCCAGAGATACCGTGACCCAGGCAGGAGGCCACTGCTCACTCACTTCCAGCAAAAGGGGCCACTATTGTACTCTCTCTCCCCACACGCCAGCACTTACAGATGAACAATAAAGGAAGCTCTGGTAGCTGCAGAATAACACAAAAAGCCCAGGGTGGGTAGAAGGACACTTACAGCTGAGACCCCAAGGAAATGGAAATATTAATATTAATTCTACTGATCTGGTCCATTCTGGGGTCAGTTCTAGTTTTTTTTTTTTTTTTTTTTTTCTTTTATTAATTATGATCTTAGTCCTAAGGGATCTACATGTTTTATAACATATTTTTTATTCTGTTTTATTCTATTTTTATTATTAGTCTTTTTCTACATTTCTATTTCTAGCTAAGTTTTTCATAGTGCTGACTATATCTCTCCTACCTTCTTTTCATCTCTATCTTTTATACATTTCTATTCCTTTCTTTTTCTTTTCATATTTCCAGTCACACTATGTTCTTCTGTGGCCCTGTCTTCTATCCTTTTTTAGTTTATTTTATCTTAATATACATATAAGCAATATTATCAGTCTGCTCTGTTTCCTTGCTTTATTCTCCAGATGACACACTGCTTTCGTATTTATTATTAGTTTTTTGTCTTTATCTTAGTTCTAGGTATAAATGTCTGATTTCATTCTGAAAATCTTCAGTCTGTCTGGTGGTACTCATGTTCTTTATTATATTTGATCCTAGCTTTCAATATCACCCTGGATTTGTGTTTGTGTGTGTGTGGTGTTTTTGTCTGTTTGCTTGTTATTGTTTTTGATTTTTTCTGTTTTGGTTTTGAAATTCTGTTGGTTTTCTCTTCAATTGCCTGATAGCATACTGGGGTTCTTCTCTCAGGCATTTCTAGTGCCTTCTGTTCATTTGGATTCAGTATTTGTGTGTTTTATACATGTACGTATTTCCTTGACTTAGTACTTATTTGACTCAATACTCTGTCATTAGTCTGGGGCTTGGACAGTCTTCTTGAAACACCTTTATTGCTGGGACAAGCAACCTCTGAAGTTTGGACTACCATGAGAAAGCAAAGAAACACCATGCAGGCAAAGGAGCAGGAAAAAGACCCACAAGAGCAAATAAATGAAGGGGAAATAGGAGAATTGCCTGAAAAATAATTCACACTAATGATAGTAAAGATGATCCAAAATCTTGATAATAAAATAGAGAAAAATACAAGAAACAGTTGATAAGGACTTAGAAAAACTTAAGAGCAAACAAGAAGTAATGCACAACACAAAAACTGAAATTAAAAATACCCTAGAGAGTAAAAATACCAGAATAACTGAGGCAGAAGAACAAGGAAGTGAGTTGGAAGATAGAATGGGGGAAATAACTGCCACAGAGAAGAAAAAAGAAAAAAGAATAAAGAAAAATGGAAGACAGTCTCAGAGACCTTGGTGACAGCACTAAACACACCAACATTTGAATCATAGGCATCCCAGCAAAAGAAGAAAAAAAGAAAGGGTCTGAGAAAATATTTGAAGACGTTATAGTGGAAAACTTCCCCAACATGGGAAAGGAAATAATTAACCAAGTCCAAGAAATGCAGAGAGTCCCATACAGAATAAACCCAAGAAGAAATACACCAAGGCACATATTAATCAAACTAATGACAATTAAACACAAAGAAAAAAAATATTAAAAGCAGCAAGAGAAAAGCAACAAATAACATATAAGGGAAAACCCATAAGGATAACAGCTGATCTTTCTGCAGAAATTCTGCAGGCCAGAAGGGAGTGGCAGGATATACTGAAAGTCCTCAGAGAGAAAAACCTACAGCCAAGAATACTCTACCCAGCAAGTATCTCATTCAGATTCAATGGAGAAATCAAAAGCTCTACAGGCAAGCAAAAGTTAAGAGAATTCAGCACCACCAAACCAACCTTACAACAAGTGCTAAAGGAACTTTTCTAAGTAGGAAACACAAGAGAAGGAAAAGACCTACAAAAACAAACCCAAAAAATTAAGAAAATGATAATAGGAACACACATGTCAATAATCACCTTGAATGTAAATGGATTAAATGCTCCAACCAAAAGGCAGACTGGTTGAATGGATACAAAAACAAGACCCTTCTATATGCTGCCTACAAGAAACCCACTTCAGACCAAGGGATACATATGAAGTGAAAGTAAAAGGATGGAAAATGATGTTCCATGCAAATGGAAGTCAAAAGAAACCTGGAGTAGCAAGACTCATATAAGACAAATTAGACTCTAAAGACTATTAAAAGAGACAAGGAAGGACACTACCTAATGATCAAGGGAGCAATCCAAGAACATATAACACTTGTAAATATCTATGCACCCAACATGGGAGCACCTCAATACATAAGGTAAATGCTAACAGCCATAAAAGGGGAAATCAACAGTAACACAATAATAGTAGGATACTTCAACACCCCACTTACATCAATGGACAGATCATCCAAACAGAAAATAAAGAAGGATACACAAGCTTTAAATGACACATTAGACCATCTCAACTTAATTGATATTTATAGGATATTCCATCCAAAAAGTACAGAATACAGTTTCTTCTCAAGTGCACATGGAATATTTTCCAGGATAGATCACATCTTGGGTGACAAATCAAGCCTTGGTAAATTCAAGAAAACTGAAATCATATTAAGCATCTTCTCTGACCACAATGCCATGAGACTAGATATGAAATATAGGAAAAACAACTATAAAAAATTCAAACACATGGAGGCTAAACAATACACAATTAAACAACCAAGAAATCACTAAAGAAATCAAAGGGGAAATCAAAAAATATCTAGAAACAAATGACAATGAAAACACAACAACCCAAAACCTGTGGGATGCAGCAACAACAGTTTTAAGAGGGAAGTTTATAGCAATACAGTCCTACCTCAAGAAACAAGAAAAATATCGAATAAACAACCTAACTTTACACCTAAAACAATTAGAGAAAGTAGAACAAACAAACCCCTAAGTGAGCAGAAGGAAAGCAATCATAAAGATCAGATCAGAAATAAATGAAAAGAAAGGAAGGAAACAATAGCAAAGATTAATGAAACTAAAAGCTGGTTCTTTGAGAAGATAAACAACATTGATAAAACATTAGCCAGGATCATCAGGGTAAAAGGGGAGAAGACGCATATCAACAGAAATACAGATGAAAAAGGATAAGTGACAACGGACAACACAGAAATACAAAAGATCATGAGAGACTACTACAAGCAACTGTATGACAATAAATTGGATAACCTGGAAGAAATGGATAAATTCTTAGAAAAATACAGTCTTCCAAGAGTGAACCAGGAAGAAATAGAAACTATGAACAGACCAATCACAAGCAATGAAATTGAGACTGGGATTAAAAATTTCCCAACAAACAAAAGCCCAGGGTCAGATGGCTTCACAGGTGAAATCTATCAAACATTTCAAGAAGAACTAACACCTATCCTTAGCAAACTCTTCCAAACTATAGCAGAAGGAGGAACACTCTCAAACTCATTCCATGAGGCCACCATCAACATGATACCAAAACCAGGCAAAGATGTCACAAAAAAAGAAAACATTACAGGCCAATATCACTGATGAATATAGATGCAGAAATCCTCAACAAAATACTAGCTAACAGACTCCAACAGCACATTAAAAAGATCATACACCATGATCAAATGGGGTTTATCCCTGGAATGCAAGGATTCTTCAATATATGGAAATCAATAAATGTGATACATCATATTAACAAATTGAAGGATAAAAACATATGAATATCTGAATAGATGCACAAAAAGATTTTGAGAAAATTCAACATCCATTTATGATAAAAACTCTCCAGAAAATGGGCATAGAAGGAAATTACCTCAACATAATAAAAACCATATATGACACACCAAAAGCCAACATCATTCTAAATGGGGAAAAACTGAAAGAATTCCCTCTAAGAACAGGAACAAGACTAGGGTGCCCATTCTCACCATTATTATTCCACATAGTTTTGGAAGTTCTAGCCACAGCAATCGGAGAAGGAAAAGAAATAAAAGGAATCCAAATTGGAAAAAAATAAGTAAAGTTGTCACTCTTTACAGATGACATGATATTATATATAGAAAACCCTAAAGACTCTACCAGAAAAATGCTAGCACTAATTGATGAGTTTAGTAAAGTAGCAGAATACAAAATTAATGCACAGAAATCTCTTGCATTCCTATACACTAACAACGAAAAAGCAGAAGGAGAAATTAAGGAAACTCTCCCGTTTACCATTGCAACAAAAAGAATAAAATACCTAGGAATAAACCTGCCTAAGAAGGCGAAAGACCTGTATGCAACAAACTATAAGACACTGATGAAAGAAATCAAAGATGATACAAAAAGATGGAGAGACATACCATATTCTTGGATTGGAAGAATCAACATAGTGAAAATGACTGTACTACCCAAAGCAATTTACAGATTTAATGCAATCCTGATCAAATTACCAATGGCATTTTTCACAGAACTAGAACAAGAAATCTTACGATTTGTGTGGAAATGCAAAAGACCCCAAATAGCCAAAGCAATCTTGAGAAGGAGAGATGGAGTTGGTGGAATCAGGCTTCCTGACTTCAAACTATACTGCAAGGCCACAGTGATCAAGACAGTATGGTACTGGCACAAAAACAGAAAGGAAGATCAATGGAAGAGAATAAAGAACTCACAGGTAAACCCAAGCACATATGAGCAGCTTATCTTTGACAAAGGAGGCAAGAATATACAATGGAAAAAAGACAGCCTCTTCAATAAGTGGTGCTGGGAACATTGGACAGCAACATGTAAAAGAATGAAATTAGAACACTTCCTAACACCATACACAAAAAGAAACTCCAAATGGATTAAAGACCTACATGTAAGGCCAGACACGATAAAACTCCTAGAGGACCACATAGGCAGAACACTCTATGACATCCATCAAAGCAAGATCCTTCTTGGCTCACCTCCTAGAATCATGGAAATAAAATCAAGAATAAACAAATGGGACCTCATGAAACTTAAAAGCTTTTGCATGGTGAAAGAAACCATAAACAAGACAAGAAGGCAACCCTCTGAATGGGAAAAAAAATACTTGCCAAAGAAGCAATGGACAAAGGATTAATCTCCAAAATATACAAGCAGCTCATGCAGTTTAATATCAAAAAAGCAAATAACCCAATCCACAAATGAGTGGAAGACCTAAATAGACATTTCTCCAAAGAAGACATACAGATGGCCAACAAACACATGAAAAGATGCTCAACATCACTAATCATCAGAGAAATGCAAGTCAAAGCCACAATGGGGTGTCACCTCACACCAATCAGAATAGCCATCATCACAAAATCTGGAAACAACAAATGTTGGAGAGGGTGTGGAGTGAAGGGAACTCTCCTGCACTGTTGGTGGGACTGTAAGTTGGTACAGCCACTATGGAAAACAGTTTAGAGCTTCCTTAAAAAACTAAATATAGAACTACCATATGATCCAGTAATCTCTGTTCTGGGCATATACCCAGAGAAAACCATAATTCCAAAAGAAAGATGTACCATAATGTTTATTGCAGCACTATTTACAATAGCCAGGGCATGAAAGCACCCTAATGCTCATCAGCAAATGAATGGATAAAGAAGGTGTGGCATATATATACATTGGAATATTACTCAGCTACAAAAAGGAATGAAATGGAGCTATATGTAATGAGGTGGATAGACCTGGAGTCTGTCATACAGAGTGGAGTATGCAAGAAAGAGAAAGACAAATACTGTATGCTAACTCATATATACGGTATCAAAAAAAAAATGATACTGATGAACCCAGTGACAGGACAAGAATAAGGATGCAGATGCAGAGAATGGACTGGTGGATATGGGGTTGGGGGGGCAGGGGGTGAAGGGGAAGCTGGCACGAAGTGAGAGAGTAGCATAGACATATATTATTGACATATAAGTTGCCATATAACAAAGGGAGATCAACTCGATGATGGGTCATGCCTTAGAGAGCCAGGATGGGGGGGGGGGGGGGGGAGTTGCGGGAGGGAGGGGATATGGGAATATGTATATAAGTACAGCTGATTTGCTTTGGTGTACCTCATTAGCTGGTACAAGAGTGTAAAGCAATTATATTCCAATAAAGAGCAAAAAAAGAAAAAAAAAAAGAAAGAAATGAAATGGAAACTTCTACCTCCTTGTCTTTGGAATATTTTTCTTTGCAAAAATAGATTTCTTTCTAATCCCCCACACAACCCCAATACAGAAAGATTTTCTAATACCTTCTCATCCCTGAATTCTAGATTCGAGCTTAATTTTGAGTATTTAACATCTTTATCTAGACATTTAAGACTTTTAAAACTTAGGTCCAAAGATAACTCCTGATTTTCCCTCAACAAGGTATTATCCCTTAGTTGTCTCAAATGAGTAACTGGCACCATCATATACTAAGCTGCTCACAGCAGGTATTTTACATCTTCTACCCTCAATTCATCTCATACACTTATTGGCTCTATTTCTAAATATATGTTAAATGTGTCCATTGCCATCTATTTGCTCAAATTACCTGCACAATTTACATGAACTATTATATCAATCTAACCAGGCTCTGTGCTTTCTCTCCTGTCCCCTATAGTTCATTCTTCTTAAGGTAGCCACATTACTTTTTTAAATGTAAGTTACACGTGCACAATTCTGCTTGAAACCTACCAATGATTTACCATGGCAGGTAGAAAAATATAATTGTATCTTGGCCTGAAAAACCGCTAATGATTTGGAGTCAGCTCACCTCCATAACTTTATTTTGCTCCAACTCCTGTGTTCTCTACATCCACAGCGGCTTTGTTCTTCAGTCAGAACATATCACTTTTTTTTTTTTTTTTTACCCACTTTGTAACTCTGGATTTGGACCATGATTCAGGTGTCATGTTACATCTATTAAACTTATCTTTTGAATGAGCAAATCTTGGAAAATTATCCACATGATCAAAAAACTCTTAAAATCAGATATTTAGTTGTGTTATTCTTATTATAGAATAAGATTCTTATTACAGAATTCAGTTATTGCATTGAATTATCTAGCCTGTTGAAGAGAATAATAATTATTAAACCCTGTCTGGCATGAATATAAAATTCTATAAAATGCTCACACATATCTCAACATATAGGGAAAAAATGGTGCTGGCCAGAAAGAAAAAGCAAATATTAATAAGCATATGCTTAGAAACTTCTATGCACCAGACAGTTAATCTCTTGCTTGACACTCAAACAGCAAAATTAGCACAGTATTTATAAATATCATATAATTCATTAATTAAATACAATATCATAATCTATTATGTTTCTTGATTTTTCTGATTGAATGCTTCAGTTATGAATATAATTTCTTACAAGTTCACAGTATTACTACATAAGCACCAGTCACATATTTCCTTCTCCACTTGTCTCACAAAAACTTGCCAATCAATGTGTACTTTGGTGGCTCACTTCCCTTTAGTTTCTGACATGGTCCCTGTTCTGTGGCACTTTCACTACTTTTAGAACTTTCCACTTTAAAATATTAATTCTGAGCAGATGGCATAATCTATTATTGCCAGATCTTCACCAAAATGACTCTGATTTTATCTTAAATGTGACCATTATTACAGCTCCATCTCTCTCTACTGTATAAAATGGAAGGTCATTTAGAACCTTTGACTCAACTGTATTCTTTGTCAACAATTCCTTTTCTGAGAGTCCCCCTCTCCATGTCCTCTGTCCTTTTAACATCAGTGTGTTGTTCTGGTATAGAAAGAACACAAGCCCTGCTTCTTTTAACCTTTTTATTTTCACAGGTAATTACTGAATGTCAACCAATCTTACAGTCCAGGATATTTTGTTTTGATATATGCTCAGATAAATATTACCTGACGTAGACTTCAACACCTAGGAAATCTCAATTCTTAACTTTCTACATATCTAATACCACAGACGGTTTTATTGCATCCTAGATTAATTCTCTGTAATAAACTTGGAAGAAGCTTGACCTTTATAGTCACTGTGAATCAAGCAAAACAAATTATCTGTATAGTTCCTTGTGTAAATTGCAGTTATGCTGCAACTAATTCCCATATTGCTCAGTGTTCCATCTCTTCCATCCCTCTCTCTCTCTCTGCCTCTGAGTTAAAATTGTTTTGATTTCTAAATACCTGAAATCTCTGTCCTCTTCTTAAGAACCGAATCTTCTGTTAAATGAAAACTTCCTTACTATCAAAGTTCAATAAATAAATACTAAGGTTAAGCATAGGTCTGGCATGTAAGAGTTATGGCTTTAGATTTATCTAAATATGAACTTCCACTTTTTTCTCTAATGTGTAAGTTATTACTGCTGGCTGTCACATACTTTCATGATGTAGGTGAAATACGTTGCTTTCTGTGACACAACTATTAATATCTAAAACATATTTTTAATTTTTTGCCAAATTTATTAGAGTCTAGAAAGACTTTTATGTTTGTACTTATTTTTTCTTATTTTGAATGTAGAAATATTTCTTGTACCTTAAGAGAATATGAAGAAACATATTTAAGTCTGATGTTTATTTAACCCAACACTCTTACTGTCCTGAAGAGTGAAATGAACCTGAATTCTCTCAAATTTCTAACTATAAAGAAATATAGCTTCTTATGAATTGTAATGACATATGTTTGTGATTGTGAGGTCATCGTGCTTCAGAAGTATGTGAAACAAAACCACTTAAATAATGTGTATTTCTGAAGTTGCTACAAAATTACATGAGGCACAGTAGTTTTAAAAGTCCATTTTATTAATAAAAATGATATACCTTATGCAAGTAACTAAGGCATGTACAAGGTTTTTGTTTGTTTTTGTTTTGTTTTGGCTGCATTTGGGTTTCTGTTGCTGCATGCAGGCTTTTCTCTGGTTGTGGAGAGAGGGGGATACTGTTCGTTGCAGTGTGTGGCTTCTCAATGTGGTGGCTTCTCAATGTGGTGGCTTCTCTTGTTGCGGAGCATGAGCTCTAGGTGTATGGGCTTCAGTAGTTGCAGCACATGGACTTAGTAGTTGTGGCATGCAGGCTTAGTTGCTCCACAGCATGTGGGATCTTCCTGACCCAGGGATCAAACCTGTGTCCCCTGCATTGGCAGGCGGATTCTTAACCACTGCACCACCAGGGACGTCCCTGTACAAATTGTAAGAGTACATTTTTTTCTCAGTCATTACTTAGCAACAAAATATATAATTTCAGTTTCTATATTTCTATTAAGATTTTAGGATCAAACTCTATCCCAAGGGGAAATATTTTTATAAAACCTCTTAGAAGACACTGATATGGAATTATTTTACTGCTCATTGATCTTTTAGGATATATGAACATTCTGTAGTGTGCTAAATTTGTGATTATGCTTCATCATACAAATTTAAAATAAATTATAATCAACCCAGATTTTGTAGGATTTGTGCATCTAATATTACACTCATGTGTGCACATATATCTGGGTAAGTCTCTATTTTTAGTTTACAAAGTGTTTCAAATTTTAATATTTCTGTTTTGTAACTCATCTAAATTCCTATAAGCATTTAGATTTTATGGATGAAAATAAGCCACAACTATCAATTTGATGACGACTCAAATCACAGAAACTATTCCACAGTTACAAGCTCAGGTTCATAATTTTTTAAAATCTATATCTTATGACTTACTCATAAAATCACACAGTCAGTAAAGAAGTATAGGATAACTGCATTTCTTCCAACTATCATTACTTTGCTTGTTAAACAAATTTGTCCATAATATCCTTTATTTTATGGTTAGCTGCTAGCAAAGAAAAATACACTCACATCAAATTTTGAACTGATGAAATGATTCAGCAGAAGCTCCAATTAATGTTGAATAGAACTTGGTCAATTAATATTGTTGACATTTGTTATATTTAATTTAATTTTGTAGGATAATATGAACCTATTTAAAGACTATGCCTTAATTGATCTCTTAGTGTAGAAAATGTCATTATTTATTAGACTAAATTTTAAAAGGTAACACTAAAACTAAATTATTTTAAATAAATTAAATGAAAAATATAATTCCAATTTGCTTTAAAAATAAAACTAGAATGATAAAGTAGTATATCTATAAATTTAAAAATTCATGTTGACACCTATATTAATATATTTTGAATGTTTATAAATCTTTTCATCATTTCCTGAAATAAGGATATTATATAAAACTTATAAAGGAAAAGTTAGATGAAAAGGCTTTATATTAAAGAAGCATCTTGCTAGTGTGTACAGGTAAGCTTCTCTTACATACTGTGATTTATGAAGTAATGGAGCCTGCTGGAAACAATCCACATTTCATCAGCAAAGCCAGGAAAACTGGTGTTCCACTTGGTTTGCATTAAATAATAATAATAATAATAATAATAATAATAATAATAATAATAATTATTATTATTATTATTATTATAAAGATGCCTTTATCACCAGAAATAGTATTTTTCATCAAAGGAGTAATAGTAAATTGAATCAGCCTTGCTCTCAAATTCAAATTTTATGCCTTTAAAAATATTATATTTTCTATTTCATCCAGAAACATGTCATATTTTTCTAATATCAGTGTGTCCTAGGTATCAAGTAATTCATTATTTTTTTAGATATGTATAAGATAAGAAAATGCTCATTTTACTTTAATGGAATATGAGGTTCAGAAAAGTTAAGTAAAATCCAAGACATGTTGGAAGTGGTAAACTCAGAATTGGAATCCAGATGTGACCTGTTCCAAAGTTTGTGTGCTCTTTATTACCTATCTCTTTGGCACTCACTGTCCTGAACACTGCCTCAGAATCACAAAATGAGCTTGCTTAAATTTTAAGCCATGTTTGAAAATACCAGCTTCTCTAACTCTACTCAATGACTATTTCTATCATCTTCACCAATGAGCAGCTATATAGATTTCAGCAGCAGCAAACACAACTAAGTATAAGAGCAGGTGCTTACCAAGTGGTTAGTATATTCTAGCCACTGTTCTAATTCCAGTACATATAACTTTTGTATTATGAGGGAGATACTACTTTATCATCATTTTAGAAATGAAAAAATTGATGCACAGAAAGTTAAATAATTTGCCCCAGATTACATAATCGATAAATTCAAAAACAGATTTTAGTATCAGTGTGGCTTTGGAGTTCATCTAATTCAATGTAATTATGGAAAAAGAGCATAAGTTGAGAATGACAAAACTAATAGAAGATAAAATAGATTAAAATTATCATATTAATTTTAAATTAGAAAGAATAGTACACAGAATATTAAGATATATTTTTGTAACTTGGTGGTAAATATGCTTATTTGATTATGAAATAAGAATTAAAATAATGCTTTTAGGTTATAAAAAATTCCCATTTACTGATATGGAAACTGAATTCTCAAATGGCTCAGTGAAGAGCTTAAAGAAAAGCATTGAGGTTGTACCAGAGCAGGTGTTAAATTAATACTTTTTCAACTCCCAGTTGCTTTTATTCTCTACTACACCATGCCTCATTTTAGCACACAGATAGTTACAGATATTTTCCTGCTGATTTTTCCTCTTTTTATCTAGGCACTTAATGTGTATTGATTACCATACTAAATGGTAAATTTTGTTGTTTCCTTTTCACAGTAACAGTGGAGCAACTGTTATCATCCCAATTAAGATAGAGAAACTGAATTACAATAAATATAAGTAACATGCCCAAAGCCAATAGAATTAAAACTCCAGAGCCCTTGGTTCCAATGGTGATGTTCTACTGCCTCTTCTTGTATAAATTATTTTATTAACAAGGACATTTTTAGTAGGTCATTGATGTCTTCTCAACTGGTTTCTGAGTTAATATTAAAAAATTTGTATCACTTTAAAAATGACTGGCTTTCTCCTCTTTTCCCCCTCTTCCTCTTCTCTTTCTTTTCCTTATTTTTTCCCTCTACTTCTTCTTCTCCTCTTCCTTCTCCTCTTTCTTCTTGCTTTTTATTTTGTCTTACTCTCCTGCATCTTATTTTATCCTCCTCCTCCTTCTATTTTCTCTTCTTCCTCCTCTTCTTTCTCAAGATTGGAATTCTACCCATCTGTCTCTTGGAATTAATAGCTGCAGAAGTTTCTACATAATACATTTTCTAAACACTGCTTACTTATACATACATTGGGAAATTTAATACCATACCATAGAATGCAGCTGTGTCATTGACTGGGAGCATATAAATTAACATTTCAGCTCTTTTATCTCATGAATGGGCAACATGACAGCATATTTTCTGTAGTAAACAAGTGTATTTTCTTCACAGGTATACTCCAGAGAAAATTTCTTTTATCGGCTTCCACCATGCACCTGGGAAGTTTCCAAATTAAGTATATATTCCAATATGTTTGATAGAAAATATACAAACTAATGTTCTAAGAGAAAATCATCCTGACTTTAATTTGATTCGGAAATATTAATGTAACTACAACATACAAAGAGAATCATTACAATTAGAATGATTTTAGTTCTTTGATTTTAAACACTAATATTTTAATAAAATTGAACTTACAAGCAATCTTTATTTCCTTATTAGGAGAACATGTGAGTTTTAGCTGAGTATTCAACTTTGAAACTGAGTATTGCTGTCTTCTCTCTCACCATTTTGCTAAGTTATGAGTTTTTTCTCAAAATGGAAATGCATTTCTTTCTTCCCAGTATGAGTTCATGAATATTTTTCCCTCATAACAGATTTATAAATAAAAAGTACTTAGACCGAGAAAGAAAATATATTTATTCCAAAATGAATAAGAAATACAGATTCTATGTCTTTCAGATTATACATATACACACATGACATGTGTTTCTCTACTACGTATCTGTCTATCTACCATCTATATCTATCTATCTATCTATCTATCTATCTATCTATCTATCTATCTATCATCTATCTATCATCTATCTATCTATCTATCTATCTATCTATCTATCTATCTATCAGATTTAGCCTTTAGAATATGTAATGCACAAATCTTTGGCACTTGTACTCATTTATAAAAGCATTATTTTACTATTTAATGGCATTTTAATATTGCTTTATATTTCATCATCAACATTGAAATCCAATTTTTTTTAGCTACATTTAAACACCCAAACAATGCATAGCAATGTTTGTAGACAGCGATAGCCATCATACATGATATATAACACATGCTTATAAAGGAAAGTCAACGTGGAAACTTGCTGTGTGTAGTGTTAGAGTAGCATAACACAGTATGCCAAGCAGAGAAATTGATTTGAAAATAAAAATAAAAATGTTAGACATTTGCTTGAATTTTTGGCACCTGCTTGTGTCCCGGTGGGCTCCAAATGGAGCCTCTTATTGTTTTTCTCTAATTCATACTGGAGCTGACAGAGGTGCAAGTTGCAAGTCACAGCTTGCATATTGTGCCTTAGGATGACAAAGCTCAATAAAAACAATTATTTCAAAACCCATATCTCATCCATTATTAAATCTATGAAAAGAGTTTTAATTTCCTGTGCAATTACATAGTGAAATGTCATACACTGGATGAAAAAAGATTAATTGCTTTTGATAAAATACTGTGTATTTTTGTTTGACTTTTTGAACATCCATTTAATGTAGAAATATCATTTCAATCTAATGTGCTTCACATCACACAGAACTATTGTAACTTTGCAGAGGAAATATTTAATTATTTTCTTTTCTCATAAAGGAGTAAGAATAAAATATTAATTCTTCTTGGCTCAAAAGCAGCACAAGCCGTGCTTTATTTTTTACATCACATTGGAGACTCTTACAAATGAGCAATAGCAAAGTATGATTAATGTATTTCACAAGAGATTCATAAGAGTACCTCAAGGAACATTTATATGTCATGTGTAGACACAAATTACAATTTCTATCATTTGTATTTGTTTTCTACTTAATAATGATTATTAAGTAATCCATAACAATGACCAGTCACTTTCTCCCTGTCACAAATATGACATCAATTTATTCTCTCATAAAGTTTCAACTAATGGGAAGTGAATCTTCAGGAAAATAAATTGTCCAAATACTGTGAGCCATACTTTATATAGTGACAGAACCAAGAAACCCCTGTGAGAGTGAAAATAACATTTCAGAAATAGTGGACCAGTGGGTAGCCATGACATTTTGACCTGTTGAATCTAGTTCACCAAATGCTTGGCTGTGATAGAATTTAATTGTATTTCTACAAAAAACTGGAGTAGACATTTGATAGAAAATTAATATTTTAACAATTTCACTTTTCTACATAGAAAATATAAACTTATATTGAGTAGTACTCACTTTTCAAGTGCCTATTATATTCATTGATGTTAAATAGCAAATAATAAAAATATGGTATAACATATAGAGACAACATTCAAAATAATTAAAATACAAGGAAGAGACAACATTTTATTGTAGCAATTCTCTATGATTGACAGTCTGGGCCCTAGCAAAAAGTGTTGTAGGTCAGGAATGAATTTGATTGGCACATATGCTTTGGAAGGCTTACACAGTACCTCATCTATCAAAAACTAATATGGGAAATTGTAAGCCTTAAAAATCAGTTCATTATTTTTTTCCCCAAATTAAAAATCAACTAGTCATTTTACATCCAATGTTTTGTTCCCATTTGCTGATTTGTGAAAAAGCTGAAAAAAGGTACATGGTAGAAGATTGCCTTTTCAAAGCTGACAAGGGAAAAAATGTTTCAGAAAAAGCATATTGAGCATCAGAAATAAAATTCCCATATTCAGTTATAATTTTGAAATACTTATGTAGGTAAAATGTGAAAAGAAAATTTACTTTGCATATGTCAGTCATTATTTGTCAGTAATAAAGTACTGGTCATCTCACCATTGCTGCAATTTAAAGAAATGTCACTAAACCCATATACACCCTGAAATGTAAATTGGAAAATTGAACAATTATTCAATTTGGTGTTTATGTAAATTTGATTATTTACTTCATAGTGCAAATAGGAAAAAATGTAAACTTACATAACTGTTAAGTTTTACATTCAAATCTTCATATAATTGATAGACTCCTGAAACAAATATTATACATATAATAATTGGTAGGCTACAATTCAGATATCTGAGTTCACTTTAATACAATATCAAAAAGCTTTTAACCTGCAATTTTGCATGAGCACAAAAAGTAAAATACAAGTATTTTAGCTTCTTGTCTCTCTCCAAAACATTCTTATACAGACACATACTGTAAGAATCCAATTTTATTTAAAACACTTCCATAAATCAATAATTTCTTAGCATACATAAATACAATAAATATATAAAGACATATCACACAATTGCTATTTAAATTTATACCTTATGACCAGCAGTTTACTTGACTCATAGGAGTCTTCTCTGTAAATACTAAAGAGTGAAAGAACTAAAGAAAGCATAGAGATCATACCTGATGATATTTACATAAAACAACACAAGTCACTTTTTTTATTTTATAAATTTATTTATTTATTTACTTATTTATTTATTTATTTATTTTATTGACTGTGTTGGGTGTTTTTTGCTGTGCACGGGCTTTCTTGTAGTTGCAGTGAGTGGGGGCTACTCTTCATTGCAGTGCACGGGCTCCTCATTGCCGTGGCTTCTCTTGTTGTGGAGCATGGGCCCTAGGCATGTGGGCTTCAGTTGTTGCAGCACATGTGCTCAATAGTTGTGGCTCATGGGCTCTAAAGCACAGGCTCAATAGTTGTGGTGCATGGGTTTAGTTGCTCCACAGCATGTGGGATCTTCTTGGAGCAGGGATCGAACCTGTGTCCCCTGCATTAGCAGGCAGATTCTTAACCACTGCACCACCTAGGAAGCCCACAAGTCACTTTTTATTTAGTAGAAAAATATTATACACAAATGTGTCATTTTGTATTATAATTCAGTATTCTTAAAGCCCTAACAGTTGTTAATTCTGACCTCTTAAATTTAAGTTTTCTCAAATTGCTTTATTCCTATGTTTAAAATTGTTTTTCTCAAGGTCAGTGATAACCTCCAACTTGGCAAATCCAGTTATTTATCCTGTTTCCTCAACATAATCCAAAAATCAGCTTGATTCTCCACATTCATATCTTTTCTAACTATACTCCTTCTGTAGGGAATCCCATGAATTAAATATAATTTTTTATAATGATGGCTCCAAGTTTGCTATCACAGCTTTGTCCTTTCTTCTGAGCTCCTACTTGTGTATCTGATGGCCCACTCAGCAACACTCCTTGGATATCTAAAGCATCTCAAAGTCAACATGTAGAAAACAGAACTCACAATCATAACTGTACCAAATGTTCTTCTACCCTAATGTTCCTTCCTGGTCTCAGTAATTCTTACTCTCACAGTCACTCATACAAAATATATTGGAGACATCTTTGATTTCTCTGACACAATATATCCAATTTCTTAACAAAATTTGGGTTCTATTTTCAAAGTATATACCAGATATAATCTCATCCCACCAGCTAGGACTTTATCGCATCTATTCAAGTCACCAACATCTGCCTATACTGTCGTAATAAACTCTTTTATTTGTTCCTCTATGTCCAAGCTTACCTGTTTGCATCTTCACACAGCTGCCAAAGTTATATTTAAACACAAAAGGTGGAAAACAATACTCCCTTCCTTACAATATTCCAAGGAATGCACAATATATTTAAAATAAATCTAGCCCCCCCCATCTGATGGTCTGCAAGGCATTATGTGATAAAGTGGTGTCAGCTTTCCATTTTACTGCCTATAGTTGTCCTTCTTCCCCATTAGCTCTGTAAAACCCACACTAAACTTTTTGGTGTCCTTTGCAAATTTCAACCTCATTTTTTAATTAAGAGCTGTATGTTAGCTGTTTTCTTGGCCTTTAAATTCTTTCCTTGAATCTTTGCATGGCTCACATATTCATTCAGTTCATTCCTTCATAACATTATTGATCTTGTCTCAAAGGTCACATCCTCAGAAAACTTTAAATATATTTTCAAAAACAGGCTCTGTCTCCAGTCTCTCTCTTTCCTAATATAACAGTTACAATCATTCGAAATTATCTTAGTTTTTGTTCTGTGTTCCTGCAGTTCTGGTAGCATGTGAGTCTAGGAGGGAAGACCTATTTCTTCATTACTATTTCCAAAGAACACACTTAACATATTATAGTAGCTCAAAAAAAAAAAATGTTGAATGAGTGAGTGAATGAATCTTTTGTACCGTACTTAGTAGCTGCCTGCCAAGGTAGCTACAACTTTCCCCATGGTTAGATCCATTGTGACAGTTTAACTACAAAAAACATTCCATCACTACTTGCTTGTTCCAGGAAATGGTCAGGCACAGAAAACACTCCACTCATGACTTTGAACAGTCCTTAGTCCTTCCACCTTTGAAATGTTCCCAAACTTTTCCCCCCAACTTCCTTAAACTTGTACCATTGACAAATAAAAATTTTATATATTAAGATTATACAATATGACTTTTTAGGGTGTAAAATGTAATGATCATATACATATGTGTATATATATATATATATAAAGAGAGGAGAGAGAAAGAAATGATTATAAGTTAATTAACTCATCCCTCACCTCACATAGTTACCATTTTCCTTTTTATTTTTTTAAGATTTATTTTATTATTTATTTATTTATTTATTTTATTTTTGGCTGTGTTGGGTCTTTGTTGCTGCATATGGGCTTTCTCTAGTTGTGGTGAGTGGGGGCTACTCTTTGTTGTGGTGTGCGGTTTCTCTTTCTCATTATGGTGGCTTCTCTTGTTGCAGAATGTGGGCTCCAGATGCATGGGCTTCAGTAGCTGTGGCACACAGGCTCTAGAGCACAGGCTCAGTAGTTGTGGTGCACAGGCTTATTTATTCCATGGCATGTGAGATCTTCCCAGCCCAGGGCTCAAACCTGTGTCCCCTGCATTCACAGGCAGATTCTTAACCACTGTACCACAAGGGAAACCCTCCTTTTTCTTTTTAAACGGGTTGAGAACATTTAACATCTACTTTCTTTGCAAATTTCAAATATACAATATAGCATTATTAACTATAATCACCATGCTATATGTTAGATCCCCAGAACTTACTCATATTACATTTGAATGTTGGTACCCTTTGACCAACATCTCCCCATTTCACCCACCCTCCCGATTGGCTTGTTTGTTCCCTTGCAGACAAAGAAGGACTTCAAAGTGTACATGAAGACTAATTAGGAAGATCCATCCTCTTCCCCAAATCCTACCTTAATAAGATGCTTACCAAAGACTGTCTCAGTATTTCCTCTTTTTACTCTCTCAAATGTAATCTTTCTAACTTTTTGAACCACTGCTGAAACTTAAGAGATGGCAGATGGGTTTCCTTGCCTCAAGTTCATGAATAAATAGGTTGTTAATTTTGTTTCAGATTTAGTTTTGTCCTTCATACTAATGAAGAGAAATTTAGGAGAATTTGCTGGCCTTCTGAAGGTCAGCAACATAGAGAAATATTGGACAGTAATCCCTTACTGTCAACTCTATTATCAATACAATTCCCTGCCTGAGAAATAGGCAGATGAAACAGTATAGATGAAATGAATTAAATTCACTGATCCTTCAGTTTGCAATTCTGAAAATTTATGGAGTATATGTGAAATAAGCATATAACTTAATCTAGATATAGCTAGCACTGCTTGTATGCTGATTCCAGTTAAACTGCCCTCTCAACCAACTCATTATTAATAAATCCTATTTTTATATATTTTTGAATCCTATTAGAGCCTCTGCAGCATTTAGAAACATTGATAATGCCTCCTTTCTTGTGTGCGCTTCTCTGTCTCTTCATATGTCTAATGTTAGCAAGTATTCCCAGGCCACAACCGTATGTAGGTAAAAATGAAATTGCAGCAATAGTGAGACATGAGTATCACTGGCTTATTAACTATATTAATCAATTAAGAGACTCTAGTTTAAACTAGTTCATGCAAAGAGAAAAGGGATAAATTGGCTTATATAAATGAAAAGCCTGAATGTAACACCAGAAACAGGGTCAGTTGACTCTGGATAGCCAAATGCCATCAGGTTGTTGCCATTTAGACTCCACTCTTGTTCATCTTTTAGTTTTTCCTTTCTTGTGTGTTATCTTTATTCTCAGTGTGTTCCTCTTGTTAGGAAAGATGGCTACTGGTACTTCCAAGCTTACAAGGTCCTATAATTTCCTGGCACTCATATGAATTACTTAAAAAAATAAAATAAAAAAGAGAAAGTGAAAGAGACCTCAATAGGTAGAAAGGGAAGGGAGTTGGAACTCTTGCCAGTTAAGAGAATAGTTCTAAAATATGTTCAGCCTCTTGAATGCTAAACATTTATCCATAACTTTATTGTAATTTTTTATTCTACTTAACAAAGTATTATTATCCCAGATGAAACCAAATATGTTCTTTTATTTTGCCATCGAGGACAACCCAAAACTTGTCTAGTCACTGCACTAAGCTCCAATCACAGGATTTCTTTATGCTATGCATTCCTGTTTATCAGGCCTGGATATACCTTCTTGCTTTTCTGCTACTTACCCAAAGTGGTAAATTATATGACCATCAACAACATCCAATAATGGTATAAGGGATATAATTATTTGAAAATTACCAAATCCATTTTTGAAGTTGGAGAAATAAAATCAATATATCCCATTTTCAAAACAAGAAATCAGGGAATTCTAAGTATGATAGTGGAATGAGTTAATTGGTAAGGCAGTCCATCTGCTCTCAGCTCTGTTTCTGGGAGATTATTTTTATCCATTGCCAATTGTGTAATTGCTCTTGAAGAGGATTTTCTGTAGCTTATGAATTGCCTCAGACACTTGCAAAGGTTGACCTTGATTCATCAGTTTATGTGTATAGGTGAAGACGCATCCATTTCCTTCAAGATGAGTTGTGGTCGACTAGCCTTTCTTTGACTTAGGAGCTAAAAAATTTATTTTCATACCACAGCTCTTGAAATTAGGCCTTGCACCTGAAAATTCTGGGTCTGGGAAGCAGGTCCCAGGGCTTAGCAGTCTCTGTTTATCTTCTGCCTAGAGGAAGAACAGTATAGGCTATGATGGTGTGAAACATCTTGCTGCCTCAAGCTGCTTCCCTGAGGGTTGATTCGGGGTCTAGTTTCTCCTCCAGCTAGATCTCCTGCCTCCCTGCTTATGCTAAGATCATATGTGAGCAGAGAATGTGGCTTTTATAAGCTTTCAAAGCACATGATTGTCTGACTCCTGTCAGATGTACTATCAATATTTCCCACCAGTAAAGGGCCTAGCCTAAGAAGGCTACACTTTTCAGATTCAGACTTATAGCATGTCTATAGGATGGCCACAAGAGGGAGCCAACAAAACCTACCCATCCTTAAAATTTCTATCAATCCAACTTGAATTCCAGTCTCAATGTTCTTGCTGTTTTAGTCCCTAAATAGAAAAGTACCCCTCTTAACAAGGTGTTTTCCATCCCAAAGTACAGGTTGACAGGCTCCAAACTAAGGAATGCTTATAATTCCTCCATTGTGTTCCCATCTTGACTCAATCAATTCTATAGTTTAGGAATTTTGACTTACAATACCTCCAATGCTTCATAATTTTTCTACTCACCATGATTCTTTCAGGTTCAAATGACCAAAACTCATGACTAACTAACTTTAGCCCAAAAGGTAAATTGTCCTTGCATCTTGAATTGGACAGCATGAAGTTGAAGGGGTTCTGCTCTTCCAAGTGTTTTTGGAAATATCTCTCATTCATTCCACCTCTCGTAATTCAGTTTTCACAACAGATGTGTTGGTTGGCCTTGTTTTCAGGTAGCTTTTCTGTGCCTGGTGACTAAAATAATTGATCTTTCCATGCCAGACACTTTCAAGCAGAAGGGAATGTTGACCCTTGGCTGTGCAAAGTGTCAACACTCTGTCTAGGCACTGAGGATTAGGCAGAGATCAGAAAGACACAAATCCATGCCCAAAAGGAGCTTAAGTTCCAGGGAAGTAAGACAGACACTAAATAAATGATTGTGTATAATATGTAGTATCTCATATGGTGATAAACTATGGTGGGGGGTGGTTTAGGAAATTCTCTGCAGAGAAGGGAATGCTCTTAAGGAGTGTCAGGTGTAACATCAAGAGAAGTGCTTAAATTCTAGTAAGGGAAGACTGGTCATTCAAGGAAGAATAGAGAGGGGGGAGAAGGCTGTTCCTAGAAAGAAAAGATAGATTTTGTTTCTAGACAGACTGATTTAGAATTCTGGCTGAAAAAGACAACAGGAGTTCTGTATAAACTATGTCCTTACAGAGTATCATTTAAGAGTGGTGCTTCCTAAGAGCTTTTTTCTGTTGATATCAGACAACAGTGCATTTGTATTAAATTAGTTTCAGTATTCTCCTAACACTACAGACACTTATGATGCTAAAATAATGCTGCGATCTTCATTGAGCTGAAGTTACTCTTTATTTCATTAAAAAAATGAGATAAGTCCTTAGTTTCCAAGATCTTTATTGTACTTGCTGTTTTGGAACTTGAAGGAGAGCTTGTGTTACCCCATATCATAGATGATAGTCGCTTTAGCTTCTGTCTCTTTCTCCATAGGACTTGTATCTATGAGGTATGCCAGAGAATAGATGCATGTTGTCCTCACAAACTCCAAAGGCATTTCCTAAACACTGGCATTTATTCCAGAAGTAAACTTTTATTGGAGGCTGTGTTCCCAACATGAACCAACTTAAGCCAAAATTGGCTACAGCTTCTGGATACACAATTGCTACAGAATCAAAATTAAGGGTTTCCTGAGCCATCATTGCCTCCCTATCCAGACTGTTTTTTTTTTTTTTTTTTTTTTTTTTGTCTCTCTCAGCAACTGTTTCTAGATGATTTCAGGAACTTCCATGGCCTTAATAAAGAATTTTCTGATTCTTAAAATATTTATTTTCATGCTCTTAAAGGCCACCATTTTCCTAAATCTTACTATGGCTTTCCATTTGTATTTGCCAACCAGCCAGTTTTGTCTAAATTTATCTCTTTCTTATTACATCATGTTTTATATGGCTAATAGTAAGCAATTATCACAATTATCTGACTCTTTAATCCTTTAAACATTCTCATGGAGCAGTGTTGCCAAATACTTAACTATGAAATAAAAAGACTTACCTGTTTCTCTGCTATGTGCTATCAAATGTTAAGCCAGTCACTCTTCCTTCCTCTTTTCTTCTTTTCTTCTTTCTTCCTTCCTTCCTTCTTTTTTCTTTCTCTTTCTTTTTTCTTTCTCTTTTTCTTTCTTTCTTTCTTTCTTTCTTTCTTTCTTTCTTTCTTTCTTTCTTTCTTTCTTTCTTTTTCTTTCTTTCTTTCTTTCTTTTTTTCTTTCCTTCTTTCCTCCTCTCCTTTCTTCCTCTTGTGAATGACCTAATTTCATTTACAGTATAATTTCTATATTATTCAGAATAGCATTAGAACTGAAACAATTTATTTCCATATCTTGAGTAATACAATAACACAAAAGTTTATTTTTTTTTTTTATTTTTTATTTCCTCATAGTAAAGTCCACAATGGGTTAGTGGGGGTGGGGAGGTTCTGCTCAATGCAGTTATGCAGAATTCAGGCTTCTTCTATCTTGTTCCTCCTCAAAGTCCTCCCAACTAAGCTGGGATGGAGAAGTGCAGTGATAGTGATAGTTGAGGGATTTACATTTTATGATCTAGTCATAGAAGTAGTGTGTCAACACCATTGACCAGAACTTAGCCACAAATTCATAGCTAACTGCAGAGGTAGTCTGATTATCTATTGCTTGTAAAAATAAACTACCCCAAAATTAGTGATTGGAAATAATTTTGTTTTACTCACAATGTTGTGGGTCAAAAATCTGGACAGGGATAATCTGTCTTTCTTTTTCTGCTCCACAGTGTATCAGCTGATATAGGGGATCCGCCTCTCTGCTAGCTTACCCAATAACTGGACAATTGGTCCTGGTAGATCAGGTGCACTGTCGGACAGGGAACTTTTTCCTTCTCCATTTGGTCTGTTCAATGGTGCTTCTTGGGATTCCTCAGGAGATGGTGGCTGGCTTCCAGGAAGAATGTTTCAAGATACTATAGCAGAAGTTGCAAGGCTCTAATATCATCTCAGACATTACACAGATTCATTTCTACCACTTTCTATTTGTCAAGCAAATCACTAAGGCCAGTCCTTGTTTGACAGGAGAGGGAGTAGATTCCACATCTCAATGTGAGAAGTAGCAAAATATGCCCATTTTAACCTCAGAAAGGTAGAAAATATAGGTTAGCAGTATACTCAAGGATGAAATAAAAACATGAATATTGGTGAGCACAAGCTAGGACAAAAAAAAAAAAAGAAAGAAAATGACCTTCATCTAATTTCATATATTCCACATTGCCTACTTGACACTTACTCTTAAAAATTGAAAAGGGTTCTACTCAACATATATAAATCTCAAATCCCCTCAGTGTGCCTTATTTCAAAGAAAGCCAGCTTGAAATATATGCAATGGCTTTCAAAGAAAGCCATATTGCAAAGCCAGAAATCTGGGAGCCAACTAGTCATTTTTCTTAATTCCCTACGTCCAGTTCAGTTCCAAGAGCTGAAAATATTATTACTTTGAGTCTTACATCTTTTGTACCTTATGACTCTGTTCTTGTGAGTTCATTTAAGCTAAAACCAAATTTTGTACACGTCAAAAAAAGTGTTCTCCTGGATTATCTAAAAGCCTCCCAATTGATGTATTAACATTCAGATTTCTCTAATTCTAATTAATTCCCCAAACTGGAACTGCCTTTAGAATGATTTTTCTAAAATTCAAATCTGATTATGTTGAAAGTCTGTTTAAAATACTCCAATAGCTCCTCTTTGCTATGAAAATAAAACACCAGCTACTGAAGCTGGCCTAGGAGGTCTTTCTTGATCTAGTCTCTGCTAGTCTACCAGGCTGTATGATGTAATACTCCCCTGCACACTCTGAACTTCTTCCATACTTCCCTCCATCACTTCTATTAAGTGCTGTCATCTTTCTTCTTGCTTGTCCTTTGCTGTTCTTCTCCTTCTGCCTGGTTTATTCTTCCCATGCTTCCTATGATTTACTCCCATTTCCTGTGAAAGTGTTTATGCTGTTTACATAGTTTCTAAAAGTCAACCCTAAGCTGTATGTGATCAGGAAACACACCCTGCTTGCTATAGTATCCTTATGTCTTCTACATTCTGATTAGCACATGGAAAAAGCTCAATAAATGTTTGAAAATATGTGAATGAATGAGGAAATATAATCTTCCACATGAAGCTATGTTTACTTCACTTCAAGTCAATGGTAATTAATTTCAGGTTTTCAGTGGTACTGTAAAATTCTTTACTTAGAAATAAGTCCTAATTAATAGATGAGTTTCAAAATTATAAATATAGCAGAATTCAGCACATGTATGTTAAAAATTTGAGAGGATTGAGTCACTGATTTATAGGAGTGAAATTCATTTTGAGGTCTGGTTCCCAGCAATACAATTTCTAGGACATGTTTTCTTGCTTATTGCTTAACAAAATACCCACTGAGCTTTCAAATACTGTGGAAAGACTATTATATGTATTACTTTCTAACTACAATGTCTGTGGCTTAATCATAGAATAAAATTTAATGGCCTGAAAGGAGATAATTTTTCTCCTAGTAATACTAGTTTTTATCTAGGACTCCATATACACTGAACTAGTCTTGAAATTTTAGTACTCCTTTGCTTTTTTTTTTTTTTTTTTCTTTTTAACTCCCAGCTATATTTCTTGATGATTGTTTCCAAATTTCAAGTGAGGACATATCTTTTTTTTTTTTCTAAGTTTTTTAATGATTCTATGACTTGAAGTTAAAGCATTCCACAAGTCCTTAACCAATTACCTCTTATCTACATTTAACTGTATAAGTGGTGTTATATAGAAATTAATAAGAAAGAATATGAGTACAGTATCTTTTATTTTTCTTTCTTCATCCACAGAGGAATTTGAAATTAATATATGCACAATGCATACATATGTGAGTAAATGAATGGATGGATAGATGATTGAAGCAAACTCAATTTCCAAAGAGTAATTCAGAAATACGGGACTTATCTCTGGAGTAGTATAGAAAATATTGAAGATTTGCATTTTTTCCTTTAAAGTGAAATTCACTTACATGGATTAATAAGTTGATTTATGAAACAATAGTCAATCTCTTATAAGTTTCTTTTGAAAACCAACAGACAATTTATTTTTTCTGTAGTATCTTGGGCTAGGGAATTGTATATCCTGCAATATTCTCACCAACACTATTTAGAATAATTTATAACAGAAATTTATCATTTTCTAGAATAATGCTATGTATGCTTTAAACATACAGTCTTCTTCTGGTTATATTTTACTTGAAAGAAAAGATGTATGCTTAGAAAGTTCTAGGAAAGTCCTTGCCTTTCAATGTCACATGTGATTAGCTTTCTTTTCCCCTTACCTTTTGATACAAAGGTAGTCAATTTAACACATACATTTTCAACTGGTTAACTTTATGTATCTTCATAGATTATGAATAATTGTGAAAATCAAATATTTGATATTTAGTAAAAGAGGGACTTTACCCCATTAAATTAGACTATAGTCTTCTTTTATTTTCATAAAAATGTGTGAGCATTTTACCCCAATTTCCATGCAGTTGTGAAGAACAGGCCAGTGTTAGGATTTAGAGAATAAAGAGAGAAAGTATTTCACATGAGTAGTGGCTTAGCCATCAAAATGGCTCAAACCCGACTCTACGGTGATTCATATACTTATGAGGTAGCCTAAATGCTTTTCCTTATATGGATACAAAGTAAGAAGTGCAGATTGTAACCAAAGTTCAACTATGACATTTCCATTGTTTAAGTTTTACAGATTGTTTGGGATTTTTGAGTCCATTTGACATTTATGGTTAGTCCTCTTAGACTTTACTAATTTTTTTGTTTACCTTAGATTATTACTCAGATTGCTCAAATCCAAAATGCCTGTCAAACAAGATAAGCTGATATGATTCTGAGTAACATGCCTAATGACCTGGAGTAAGGTAGCAGTGATAGACTCCTCTGCTTGGAAGGCAGTCTCATAACACAAAGTCTTTCTCCAATCTTTTTATTTAGCTCTGAGAATATTTATCTTCCCTTATGTTTGTTTATACTTTATTGAAACATATTATAAATAAGTGTAATTAAGAATACTAAACAACTATTTGACTAGACTAAGTTTTGACATTGAGTTACACTATTGTATTGAAAGCATATCACATTGCATAGTTGACCCTTAGGTGCAACTCATTTGTTATTAACTGTAGGTCCTTCTTTTAAAAAAATCCACTTGAAATAAGTAGAAATGTTTACTATGATATAAAGATTTATTGTATTTATAATTTTAAAAAGCAGTTAGCTCTCTTAAATAAACATCAAATATAGTAATAGAAAATTGAATAAAGGTTTTTGATAAAATAAAATTTACAATATTTAGTTTTTTAAATTGAAGTATAGTTGATTTAAAATATTATGTTAGTTTAAGGTGTACAGCAAAATGATTCAGTTATTTTTTCAGATTATTTTCTGTTATAAATTATTATAAGATATTGAATATAATCCCTGTGCTATATGGTAAATCCTTATCGCTTATCTATTTTATGTACAGTAGTTTGTACCTGTTAATCTCATACTCTTAATTTATCACTCTTCCTTCCCTTTCAACTTTGGTAACCATAAGTTTGTTTTCTATGTTTGTGATTCTGTTTCTGTATTGTTTATAGTTTCATTTGTATTATTTTTTAGATTCTACATGTAAGCAATAGCATATAATATTTGTCTTTCTTTCTCTGATTTACTTCACTGAAGATAATATTCTCTGGGTCCATCCATGTTGCTGCAAATGGCAATGTTTTGTTCTTCTTTATGACTGAGTAATATTCCATTACACACACACACACACACACACACACACACACACCATTGGTTGCCTTTATTAATCTCAAAATCATTTGATATTTACTCAATATTTAAAATTCTGTTTTATTATCATATTCAATTCTCCTATTTCCATTCCATGTACAAAATTTAGAAACATATTTAAAGTAAAAATCTAAGACTTGGCTCCCCAGATTTGCTATCTCACTTATTCCACACAATCTCCTTCTCTGAATAAGCTAGAAATTTAAATAATATCAGAGTCTTACTCTTTTTTAAATAAAAAAGCCTTTAATGGCTTTTATTTGCACTTTAACATGAAATATTAATAGTTTATCAGATAGGCCTTTTTCAAAAAAGATGTCTAGATATTCCAATCTCAGAACCTTTGCACATATATTTTATTCATAACCTTGTTCCCTCTTTTCAAAACTACAAATTTCCATTATTCAGATCTAAATTTTAAAAATGCCTCCTCACAAAGTCCATATCAGGACCTATGTCTACTATCATGTCCCCAGATTTCATATCATTGCCTGACACATAAATATTCATTAAATACTTTCAAGTAATTACATTTAGGTGCAAGCACTTGCCTACCAAGAGTAGAGTGAGGGGTGCCATCTTCCCAGGTGCAGGCAATAAATGGGTGCAGAATCTGCAGGTAATTTAAAAACAATAATAAAACCAACTAAATATCTCTCTCTGCTTTTTATAATCATATTACATAAATAACTCTATGCAACTTTGATGATAGAAGTCTTCTCCATGGGAAATTTTTCTAATGATCTAAGTTGTAGGTAACTGCTGTAGTTACTGTTCAATTTTAATAATATACAGTAACCTGAAATTAGTAATGTTTATTACTTTTAAATAAGTAAATTCTGCATTCTCTAAGGCAGTTAATTTGTAGAATTACCATTTATTGATATATAGTCAACCCTAATACACCAAGAGTCAGCTACAGACATTTATTTCAAGAGTAAGTTGGCAATGATTTAGAACATTCACTTTGGGTATACAACATGTCTCCTGCTTCTGTGGTACTTCAGTAGTCTTGAAATAAACACAGGGATTGTGTGCATGAAATAAAAGAATATAAGATACTTCAATTCTCTTAGTCTATGTGACAATCGGAATTTTTATCAATGTTTAATATTTAAAATGGAAAAGATGAAATATGGTATTTTTTCTTAAAAATATAAACTAATGTGATTGAAGGTGTTATTTGATTACTTTTTCCTCTTATATCATCAAATTTGTTTTATTTTTTTATTTTTACTTAAAATTAGTGGCTCTATTATACACACACAAAGTCAAGAAGAAGAATTTGCAGCATTTGCATTTCTTTTCAGGCTGTTATTAATATTATTCACTTAACTTTATTATGACAAAAACAATTTTATCCACAGCGGAGGTGGGTGTTAAAAATGATCTCCTCTGAATTTTGCTATTATTGTACCTTGGGAATGACATCTAACTTTTGCTTCTCATATTATCATCTGTATAACGTAGCTACTGAATATGTTGCCTTCTTTCCATTGCTATTGTGCAAATAAAATGAATCAAAGAATTTTAAAACTATGCAAATGCCGTACCATTAAATGTGTTTAATGCACGTTGGAGCTCTTAGTCCTCCCTGAATCAATCAGCACACCAGCATTCTTAAATTGTATGCACTTCCCACCTGGGAATGGAGGAAATATCCATGATCTATTGATTGTGACATGTAAATATTAATCCATTTTATTCTAGGGGATTGTATTATTTGTGGCATTGAAAATCTGGATTTAGAATATTGCAGTGTTTAAGATTCGTGCTTCTCACCAACAAAGCTGAGTTTGCTCACTTTCTGCCTCTTTACCTACTAGCTTTGTAACAGGGAGATTTTATCTAACACTTTTTGTCTCTATTTCTTCATCTGCTTTAGGGAGATATAAATAATACCTACCTTGTATGGTTGTTCTGATGATTAAATAAGCTCAGGCATATGAAGTATTGATGTAAAATGACAATTAGTAAGTGGTTCAAATGATTTTTCCTTTCTAGCAACTGTTATCATTATCAATATAATTAAAAAACTGAAAACTTGTTAGGAAAACTTGGATACCAAAATAAGCATATATCAATGTCTTTAAAGTGAATTAGTCTGAATTATTGCTGTGATTCTTAACCTGTAATAATTGTATTCTAACTTGAAACTTGAAGAAAAAAAAGCATACACTGAATCACAAATTTCTTCTATTTTAGGATTATTGTTAGATAACTGTGAATATAAGATTGTATTTGTACATTAAGTGTTTGGCTATTAAAAGGAATTATAAGTGCACAAGCATACATTTATAAGTATGAAAAGAGTAAGTCTGGAATGTATATTTTAGCAGTTGCATTTCAGTAATTAATAACAGAGAATACTTTTATTTTATGAGTAACGAAGATGAACTGAAATGTAATATACAAGTTTGGAATCTTTATTTTCATAAAAAGGGAGAAACCTATGGTTTATTCAGTGATTATATGACATTACTTTTTAGCTTAGTGTAGTATTGCAGAACATAAAACAAACACAGTGGTTCCTGGAATATAAGTCTGCAAAATTAGTTTTGGGTTTGGAATTTGGAAGCATGTACAGAGAATCAAAAAGGCTGTGCTCAACTACTGGACTTAAACATATAAGTGCTCAGGAGATCAGTGTTTGATTTTATAAAATGGAAATAATCATCTTTTCTAATTTCCTAGAAAGACTAAGCAAATAAAATATTTTAAACACATTTAGTAAGATTAAAAGGGCAACCAAACCCTAGTTTTAATAATACCAGGCAACATAATAAGGAAATTTGAACATCTCTAAATTTGCAAACTAAGTGTCATCCTTTTTTTTCCCTGACTTCCCTATTCACATTATCATGTTATAAATACAGAAAGTAATAATACATAACCTTCTGCAGATTGTAAATAGTAAAACTAGCCCTAGCCTGTCATGTTTTTTCTAAGTGAGTAGGTGTCCTGAAGATGCGCAAGTTATGAAACTTCGAGGTATTTCATGCATTTGTTGATAACTGATATACTTATCTCACTTGGCTCTTGATCCACTCCCTCTAATAAAATCATGTACAATGTTTTGCAGTGTGGGCAACCACATAAAGATGCTATAGAATATCACCACAGCATCTGCTATTATTATGAGTCAGAAAGCAGAGATAAAAGCTTCAGTAGCAGGTTTAATAGAAGCCAGCATTTTGTATTTAGCAATGATAGATGATAATAGAAGTAAAAATTGTGTTTTATATTATCATTGGTTGTTTCTCATAGACTCTCAGTCAGGGGTTTGTGTGTGGGTTTGGGTCATGGATTTCTGGTCCCCTTTGCTGTACTCTGCAAGTGAATTATTTTAACATCTGAACACTTAAAGCTCCACTAAATGCAGAGAGGCCTAGAAGAGGGTGGTACTATTTTAAGATAATGCATTTGTGATCATATATAGATTATAAACAGAAATGGAAAATGTTACTTTTTTAAGCACTCTGTGGAAAGTATGCTAGACCTGGCTAAAGTGTTTCCTTATATGTATTAATAATCCTGGACCCATTAAACAATTTTGCTAAATAAGAATATATATTTGAGATGAAAAAGTGATTACATGGTAGGATAAACTTAATGGAATGAATTATTTCAAAGTATAAGTTGGTAGCACTATTTAGATATACTTAACCTAATGTTTAACAACTGTACACATCTGCATCTAGAATATCTAGTCAATCATTTTTAAAAGCATAATGATGATAGTTATGAAGAGCCCTCTTCGTACTTGGAGATAAATTGCTTAGTTTTTCATGCAGGGTCAGTTATTCTTATGCATGTATTCACTTTTATTCTCTGGTTACAGAAGATGAATCTTTATTCTCATGGGTTTGACCTATGTTTTCACTCCCTTTATGTCAGAAATGCACGTAGTATGAAATCTATCTTCAGCACTCAGTGGTTTCCTAACATATTCATTTAGTAACTGGACACAGAAAAAGTGTTTGTGTGTTCTTCAGTCACTAATAAAAAGATGTGTGAGTTTAGTGGCAGCCAAGAAAGATATGATTTCCTAGGAAGATTCTTTTTAAAGAAGACATATGTTCACCAGTAATATCTCTCAATATCAAGTCTGTATATATGCCATGTATGGAACAAAACCATATTTGCCCCATTTATATGGCAGAAAAATCACTATGATGTGCTTTACTTTGGGATACTTAACATTATTTCACCTTTCAAATACCTAAGCCACACCTCCAAATGATTGCACTTGAAAAATAAAAGCAGATTCAGTAAGATGTCTCAAAATATTCCCTCTTCACCTACTAACAAAGAATCCAAAGATATCTCTAGTCAGTATGCAGAAGTCCTGATATACTTTTTCCTATAGAGGGCTCCCTGTGCTCCTATAGGAGGGAAAATCTATAGAAGGGAGGTGTCCCTGACTGTGAGAATTCCCTGCAGTGAGAAGGCAATGGAGTTACATTTAACTCCACAGGCTGTCACACAGTGAATCTATCAAGGAGAGAGGCCTGCAGAGGTCTCATTATAGAGAGAATCTCCTAATAGGCTATTGTGGTGGTAACACACAACAGAACCTGGTGTCACAAACAAGAGGAAGGTATTATTTTAGATTCCCAAAGCCAAATTTTAAAGACAGCTCTCTTGTTTTCCATACATCTCATGGAAATTGTCTCACTCATTATTTTATAGTTTTATACCCATTGGGGATAATATATACTTATATACTGAGGTTAACTGATGTCATCTCAGGAAGCTGAAGGGAAGACTTGAAACTGGTGAAACTGGACACTTACAAGAAATATTTTAAAAAACTCATTCTGGATAATGTTAATGTTCATATTAAAATTTCTTTAGCAAATAAATGTACTTCCCATAATTAATGTTCATTATTTTGGTCTTTTTTTTTTTGATGGCTATCACTTTAGTTTTGAGATTTTGACTGCAATTTTTCATGAGGTTATTTCAAATCTCAAAATCAAATTTGTTGTTATCTAAGATTAGAAAATTGCCTTAGAACCCTAACCTGCATAATTTAGAATAAAAATTCATAATATTCATATATATTGTGAAAGAGTATAATTAAATTTATTGACAAGAAGATAGATTTTTTTTTTAATCATCTATTTGGAGAGTAAAAAATATAATGTTAAATAATCCTTTGGTTAAAAGAGAAATCATAAACAAATACAAACATCAACCAACAACACAAACATAAGTACAGCTCTCGATGTCTTTACACACAAATAACTCAGTCTTTACACACTACACATGAATTCTACCATATTATTTTGAAAATCCCTTTCCCATCAGTCCTTTCTCCTGAATCCGCCTGTCCTGCTTGACATTTTTGCTGCTGAATTCCCTTGCACGGGTCTGGCAGAGATACTCGCTGGTGAAGGACCATGATGATGTGATGCCAACGAAGGGGAGGAAATTGAAAGCTTTCAAAGCTCAGTGTTTATTAGCTCAACATGTGTAGTTTTTCAATTAGTACGTTAGTGCTTTTCATAATGATATCCCTTACTTCATGCACACTCTAAAACAAATCCTGTTGACATTTTGAAATTGAAAAATATAGTTTCATATTTTTATTATGCCTTCTTTCAATTTATTACCATAGCTTTTTTCAAACAGTTGTTGTTTTCCAATCATAGAGATATATCTTGAATATTAATCAGAATCAAAATTATTTTTTTCTACAAGAAATGTATTTTTTTCTATTTTTTGAAATACATGGCCTTCTCTGTTTATTTTAGGTTTTTCACAGTTTCACAGTTATAAAGATATAATACAAGAAGCCATGGTGTGGTCTGATATTCAACTAACAGAAAAACTCAGAAATAAGTTATTGAAGCATGACTAAAATTTTCCTATTATAAATATGTATATTAAGATATAGGTGCCAGCTGTAACACCTAGTCCTACACCCCCATCAGCCTGTAGCTCTATAAAGATGGGAAAACCGTGATCTGTATACCTCCAACCTTTCAGAATCTGCACTTTCCTAGGTATTTTGAATATACACCATTTTTGAAGATGTGTCCATTGTGACCAATGGACTCAAAGCAGTGATAACCAGCTGCCTTGCTATTTATTCATAGTTGTAGGAGACTGTTAGCACATGTTGTAATTTAGGAGCCCTTAAAGCTCTACGTCACTAAGCTCTCCACATATGATATGTTATAGAGAAGAATACATTAATGATGATCTAGGAACACAAATGTTTGCCCCTCTAGTCTTGAATATTATTCCAATTCTAACTGCTATGAAACTGTAAGGATGGTGTTAGGAGAGGAGAGGTATTTCATAAGTCTCCTTCCATCTATAAACCTCTAACATCCCTAAATATTAATTTTAGTAACAGGTAGAAAAGAGAGCATGAAGGCACCCCATGATATGGTAGGCAGGGGTGGGGCAAAGAATTTAGGTTAAGAAACCTCAAAATGAAATCTGAGTTATATCCTAATCAGACTCCATGCTGTAACCAATGTTCCCCTTGGGCTCTCTAAAGGGGGAAGAGAAAACACCTGTTTTGGATGAGAAACTGTATTTTTCTCTCTAGCAGCCAATCTTAGGAAATTGATTTGTATTTGGAAAATAGCAAAGAAAAGTTAATTTTGTAATACATCATTCAGACCAAATGGCATGTCTGATTTTTTTATTAGAAATCGATATAATATATTAAGAATAATGTTTTATACAACTGAATATATGTTTCCAAGGAGAATATCAAACAAGATTAATTTTTTAAACCAGTAAAACCTGGTTACTTTTTCCTCTGTGACTGAAAGGGAACTGCTATAAAATGAGAATGAAGCTACATGCTTCGGAAACTTGAATTTAACAAGGAGTGCTAAAATTCAACCTTGCATTAGTCATTATCATTTTTTGACACTGTCTTAATGTGTGAAGGAAGAATTGAACTCTAGAGCTAGAAAGGGCATCGTTAAAAGACAAGATTGCCTTTCTATATGACAGATATTAATATTAGATCATTTGCTTGGCTAGGAGCAGAGCTTATGAGGTGTATGGAGGCCATGAAAATTTGGTTGAGATTGAAAACCTTTCTTGTTATATTTCTTCCTCCTTCCTCTATATTTTACCAATGAATTAAGAGAAAAATGACTGAGTATTAATTGGTTTGCTGCTGTATTCCACATTTGTTACAGAAAAAAAGATATTCTATTGAAATGCTTGATTCAAATAAGAGCATTCTGCCTTACTCTGGAGGCTTTGAAGACAAAGTATTTTGTTTTAAGAAAACCCAACTTGCATAGAACCTGAAAAATTCCCTTATTTGCAATGTCTCCCTTCCACAAATATATGCACCAGCCAGACATAACTCAAAACAGCCAGCTATTTTCCTTCAAGATAAAAGGAGACAATTTCTGATTTTGTGTATTATGTTCACCATCAAAACATAAATGTAATTAAATCAGGAATTGAAATGAGGCAGCTCAGAAAAGTATACCCTTTTCCTTTTCCAATACAGTTAAGAAAAAAATGGAGGCAGGAAAAAAGGAGAGAGGAGAGGGGAGTGATTTTAAGCAGACTTGTATTCACTAGTTCATCACAGTCCCTGCTACATAGACTGAGGAGGACTGCAGTTAAGACTAGTGAAGAGGGA
This sequence comes from Hippopotamus amphibius kiboko, assembly GCF_030028045.1. Taxonomy (NCBI): domain Eukaryota; kingdom Metazoa; phylum Chordata; class Mammalia; order Artiodactyla; family Hippopotamidae; genus Hippopotamus; species Hippopotamus amphibius. Next base: position 55,593,624 of record NC_080198.1, on the reverse strand, counting down.
ATCTGACTTCCTGGATTTGAAACCTGGTTCTTGTCCTTATTAGCAATGTGGCCTGGTACAAGTTATATACTGTTTCTAGGCTTCACTTTCCTTTTCTGTTAGAATAACAGTAGTTCCTCTCTCCTAGAGTTATATGGAATTGAGCTAATGTTTCTACAGCACACAATACTACATAACTTTTTATTTATAAGTAACTCTTTCCTGTTGTGTCACATACAGGTTGATTTATGGTTTTCAAAACTCTCCTAGCTTCTGAGGTCATTTGAGTTTGTAATTTCTCAATTAAGTGTTGACTTGAAATGGTATTGACCTTGATATCAAAAGAAATTTTCTTGATACTGCCTATATTGGGAGATAATTCTTTATAGGTTGCTGTCATTTTCTGAGTCAAATAGTCTGGATTTGGGGTGGATGTGTTATGTTTGAAGCAGGGCAGAGATTTAAAACCAGCAATCTCTGTGAAATCTAGAAGCAATGGCTTATGAGAGGCACTTACTCCAGTTAGCTATCTGTAAAGTTATGCAGAAAACTATCAAAGAATGTGCAAGTGTTTCATTTTATCTGCACACTCAGTGTTATGAAGCACAAACACATCGAGTTCTCTCTACTCCTGGCCAAGTATTCACTTCTCACCCAGAATGATAGACACAAAACAGAGCATTCTAATGGCAGTAACTGCCTTCAGGTTTACCTGATCTTGCTCTTCAAAACTTAAGCAGCCAGGTGTTTAAATCATTTTAACATTTAACTGTCATATCATCAGAGCTCAGTAAAAAAGTTGTTGTGTGCATTTTTGAATGATCTATAACTAAGTCTCTAGTTCCTATCATCTAGTTTCTTACAACTGACTCACTTTATTTTCCACATTGGGGTGGAGGGCTTGAGATTTTCTGCAGAGGGAAAACTTTAAAGTTATCCACAAATGTAGAAGCCATTTTAATGGCAATTACCAGTGATTGGCCCTAAAGGAAATTTAGCAGACACAAAAAATTCAGAAAGAAACCTAACAAGCTGCTGTCAAAGGAGTGGGGCACCAGGTGCTCTGCTAAATGCCCCCCATGTGCTGTGTTGGTGAATTACTTATACTCTTTAGGCTCCAGCTGGTCATCTTTGAAATGGTGATAACAATGACTCCTAACCCACCACGTGATTGGTCAATGGATTATGTAAAATCATATATGTAAGGCATTTGAAGGAGTGCCTGACTCCAAAATTTGCATATAATATATTTATTGGTAATTATTTTTATTATGAAATATTTATAATAACCTATGAACACAGATAATGTTATTTTCTTCCATTTGCAAAGAACAAAATTTGGACTTACAAAGAGTAAGTAACTTACCCAGAGTTGAGCAGCTGGTACATGGTGGAGCTGAGATCCAAAGAACAGAGGCTCACAGTGCCTGTAGCATGTAATCCTCCTCAAAAGCTTCCAAGTGCCTTGGGGTGTGAGGCAAAGATGCTTTCTAACAATGTGTTGCTTGGTAATTACTCTGCCACCCAAAGTATTTTCCACAATACACACGTTTACTATTATATAAGCAATATATGTGATATCAGTTTTGATATTTTCCCTCAGTATTTTTGGAAAACGTAAGAAGCATTTTATGGGATGGGGTCATTTTTTTCTTTATATCTGTTACCACTACAGTGTGGTCATTTAATCTTTTCTTAACAACTGTAGAAACTATATAATTAAATATTAATTTAAAATTCCACATGAATATAATTCATTGGTTATGACAAGTCACAGTTCCCTAGTGTAAATCTGCTCAAGTCAAAATTTTGCCGCAGGAAATTATGACTAATAAGTAATGATTTCCTTTAAAATCCATTGCAATGGCTCCTTTTTAGGTTCTGGATCACAAACACTGATCCATAGGAATGTCTGGCAGCTGTATGTAAGTGGTAGACATTAAGATACAAAAATGCAGATACTACTAACCTCTAAAGTTTTATTTAGGTTTAATGACTTTAAGACACACTGTTACATATGCCTAAAGGCTCACCATTTAAATAAATTATCTCCTTTCCTTTCTTATAACAATTGTGCTTGCTGTTCTTTCCTAGTTGTGAGCCAACTCTCCCACACACATCTCCCAAAATCAACCCCAAATTGAATCACACCTTCTATGTGTACAAATGTGGTGGCTTTCTTATATTGCAACCAGGAAAAAAAAAAAAAAGAGAGAGAAACAAAACCAAACATTGTAAATGAAGGAATATTTCTTTGCTATTATGATTACAAATATATTTTAAATTCCATAGTGTCAGTACTATGTAGTCAGTATATGTAATATGAATAAGCATATATGTCATATAAAACATCTACTAACTACTCAACTAATCAATTTTCCCCTTCAATACACCATATATGTGTGTATATAAAGAAAGCGAAGGGTTCATAGATAATTGAAAATTTAGAATAATTCCAAATTAAGTGAGATTTCATTTTGTAATGCCTTGGAGGATTCAGCAACTCTAATTGTTTTTCCTGTTAGCTATGGTCTTTACTAGGCTCAGGACCCAAGGGACTGATTACTTGTGGATAAGTTTTCCATTTGTGCCTGTCTGAATGGAAAATTGTTTACCAGATTTACTTACATACTTTACTAATGATTCTCTTCTTCAGTTATATCAAATCAGTTTTGAAGTTCTGAATACATTGGAAGGTGGGGAAAGGCACAACCAGCAGAGTTTGACTCAAAGTATATCATACAATCTCATTTCATGGGTTTAAAAAACAGCCGCTAGTACTTAGTGGGCTACATGGCACATAATAGGTGCTTTATAAATCATTATAAAAAACTATCATTGCTCTAACTACAGATATTATTCTTTGCTATTCTCCAGGACTTTATTCTCCTTAAAATAATGAATGCATTTTGATTGGTGTTTGAACAGCACTACTAACAATAATCACCACAGTATATCTCTTATTTACTGTGCACTTATGTGTCCAGGCACTAAGCTAAACACCTTATACTATTCTCTTACTAAATTAAATTCTCACATTATGTACTTTGATAACCCTTATTCATCAAGCTACACTGTCTCTATTGAGTAAAGCAAATTGGAGTTTGTTTAAGTGACTTTTGGGCTGAATTCCTGGGAGATAGCTGTGATATAGAGTAAAGATCATTGAGTGTATTTTGCCTCTTGCAATTTTTGGTAATACAACTTTGATAATTCATGAGAATTTCAAATGACTCTTTAGTAAAATGGAAATATTATTTCAAAAAGTTGTGAGAGTTTAACAGCAAAGAGTTTTAAACTATAACACCTAAAACAAATATTAAGGTGTTTCTATATGTTCAAAGGATAATAATTTCTTCAAATATTTCCTCATTTATTTTCCAAATTATTTCTTCATTTTTATCTTAATTTCCTTTAGTTCATCATGTAAAGTTTTGTAGCAAAATACATTGACTCATACAAAAAAAGCTGACAATATCTGCTAAAATGTATGATTTCCAATCTCTTGTTCTTAAATGTTGCCTGACAACTCAACCAAGTTTTTCACTCCAGCTCACTCCCTTAATTTTCCTGACCTTTTAAGTCCTTTCCTTCTGAAATGGCCAGCCTCTTTTCTTTTCCCTCACACATGCTGACAATTGTGCCTCCTGCTTTGGAGAGAAAATTGAAACTATCTAATGACAATGTCTTCCAGGATTAAAGATACAAGCCTACCTATATCTCCATCTATGTTCGCTTCCTTCCGTCCTGATATGCCAGAGAAGCTTTGCCTCCTCCTATCTAATTCCAATCCTCCCAAACCTTCCCACACTTCCTGAAATGTTGAAACATGCACAGTTCTCTCTCTCTCAGTTCATTTGTAATGACTTTGAAACACTGAGGCTGTTAAGTTGGTGGCCTCCAAGTGAATTTTATGTCTTCACATAGCACACACTTGTGTAGTTCTCTTTCTCATCAACTTTGCATGAGACATGTGATTTGCTTTGGTCAGTAGTATATTAGCAAATAGGAGACAAACAGAAGCTTGATAAACACTTGTATATTAGGGCTTCTTCTTTTAGACAAGTCCCTCTTGGTGTCCAGCTGCTAAGCTGTAACAACCCAAGCTAAACCCTATGGTGAGATAGAGATTCTGAGGAGGAATTCTGAGGCACTAGCCATGTGAGACAAAGCCTTCTTGGACCTTCCAGCTAGCTCAGTCATCAGCTGTGTACAGTTGTGAATGACCCCATTCATATGTCATGTAGAGCCCTCAATTGCTCAACCAAGTCCTGCCCAAATTAAGACCCACAGAAACATGAAAAATAAAGTATTTTTGTCTTCAGCTACTTCATTCTGAGGTGGCTGGTTATGTAGCCATAGGTAACTGAAGCACATATGCTCAAATATTGCCTCTTGAAAGAACAAATGGAAAAATAAAACAGAAAAACAAATATGGACATGAGATCTTACAATCTCATATCTTCTTCTAATTACCATACATACACTCTACCACAAGGAAAAGTTCTCAAAACAGTTTTCATCACTCACTATCTGAATTTCACAATCCAATCTTCAGTCTACATAGACATGTCTGTGCCCCATCCCTCCAAGAACAACAGCTCTACTGTAGAGATTCAGTGGTTCCCTTCTGCTCAACCTCATGTTTCTTTTCTGATTTTTAAATAAACTCCTAAAAGCACTGAACTCTTTTTCAAAACCCCTCCTTGAAATAGTTGCTTCTTTTGCCTTCCTTTATGTTTCTTGATTTTCCTCTTACCCCTCTGGCAGGTTTGAGAGTATCTTTTAAATGTGTATCCTCCCTTATTCTGAAATTGTGTTAAATTTTCTACAAGGATCCATCCCAGGTCCTCCCATCTTCTTGTCTTACTGTCTAGGGTCTACTTCCTTGTGTTGTGTTTAGTTTACCACTTTACCACTGAAATGGGTTTCAAATGTCTTCCACTGTTTCTGATTTAAAAGAAAATTACCACCATTCATCCAGTTATGCAGACCGACATTGATCCTTCACATCTCTATCTCAAACTTCATATCAAATCAACCCAAAATTCCTTTTGATTCTACTTCTTAAATAGTTTTTAATTTTTTTTATTTTTTCTTCTTAAATATTTTTAAACCATCCACTTTATCCATAACCACAACCAAAGTGATATATATGTGTGTGTATGATGATTTTAAATTAATATTTTCTATGCTACCGCTGCTCACTTGTGCCAATTTTGCTTGATCAAAGCACAAATTAAGTCTAATGTAAGATTAAGTTTAGGCATTCAAAATTCAAAAATGGTGAAGAAGAAATAAGTGATGAGATGTGTACTTCTGATATTGAACATGACATTTGACCCCTCAGAGAAGATAAAGATGAGGTTCTACTCTGAACAAGTATTTTAGAGTGTAGTATATATTTTAGCAGTCAAGTGACAGATTGCCTATATTAAGTCTCACTCTCTGGGAAGTTAGATTTCTATCACTTCTTAAACTTTTCCTTTATACCCATCATGTGATAAAGTTGCTAATAATAGAATAGAAGCCCAATAACTTATTATTTTCAAAAGCAGTCTGAGTAATTTCCTCAAAAGTGAGAGTTTGGAAAAAGGAAGAAATGGACCTCCTTTTTTTTATATATATATATGAACCAGCATTATTGACAACCTATCTTTTTACAAAGTAAAAAACAAAAACAAAAACAAAAACAAAGCCCTCGCAAATAATTGATACTCTTTTCTTATAGCCACAGTATGAATTTACATAATCACCACCTCTTTTCCTCTCCTTGCCTAACTTTCTTTCTCCGAACTCTGTGTGTTTCTAGCATTGGAATAACTTTTAAACTATCTGATCATAAAGCAATTCATTTTTGACATCGAGTTATTTGGGCTTCTATTTTTGCAAGTAGTCAGAGAAACCGATTGCAAAATATGGTTTTAAAATTGCTCTTTCCTAAGCTTGGCAGCTATGTGAATTCTCATTAAATTTGTTTGTAATATTTATGACAGAATGCATGCATGAGAAAATCTTTTGTTAATGCCATGTATATAGTGAGGCCTGCAAGAAAACCTGCTCTTTTGGATATGATATAGCCAAGAATATGTAAAAAAATTAAAAAGTACTGTGACAGTAAATTTCTGCTATGGCTGTAGAACTCTAAATTACATAAAAACTGACATTCTTATTCTTGACATACTCATCATACCATGATGAATATATATTTCACTTTTCAACATGTGAGGAAAAGATGGGATTATAGTTAAGCTCCAGTTCCTGTTTTGTATGTTTTTTTGCAACATAAAAGTAAGAAAAAATTAGGGTTCTTATATGCATATTCTTCAAGATGAACCATAAGTTATGCATATTTAATAGAAATTACTGTAGAAATAGAACAACTAAAATTTAACTGCTAAAAAGATATAATTTTTTTCATAAATTAAGGAATCTAATTTTTTTCATAAAGTAATCTAATTTTTTTCAAAGAAAGACCTACTTTTAGGATTCTATCAAACTACAGATGACAAAGAATTTAGCCATTCTCCATATAATGCAATTGTATGTTTATTATTAAATAGAAAGAGGAACAATTGACTCTAGACATATTCTTATTTTTGAAATTTTTTATAGTCCAAGACAGCAAGCTTTTAAAAATTTTTGAAAATGTTTATTTAATAGCAGTAGCAGTATTTTTTAAAGACTTTTAAAGAGTGTTGATTCTACATTTCCATGGTTGGCTATTAAAAAGTAGGTTTTATAAGACTTCAACAAACTATTTTTCTATTGTTCTCAAAACAAACATTCTGATGCATAATCTTTGTACCTATTTACACATGCATCTTTATAAAAATGTGTATATTGCATTTCCCCATGTGAATCTGTTATGCCTGTTACAAAATGCCATCATGATAAATTCATGTTGAACCAACTAAGGCAAACGATAAAGCAACAATTTGCAATGGTAGGTCAAATTTCTATGAAGTAGAGAAGCTTGATAATGTATGATGTAGATTTATATGGAAAATTATATTCCTAGATGCATGCAGACATTTACACTTGTAAAATCTGAGTCTCATCTTAGAGTCTGTCTATCAGGAATTTTAATAGGGTGGAATTCAGTCGTTGAATTCACCAATATATAAATGTCTCCAGTCTCAGAAATCTGATTAGTCAACCCACAAATGTTAGATCTCTCTTTTTGAAGTAAAGACACATGGTTATGCTCACAAATATAGATATGTGACACTTTATTATTTTTAAGCATGTAACACAAAGAAATTCTCTAAAGAAATTCAAAGACAAATTCTCTGGATAGTGGATGATTTCTCTACAGGAAAATACAGAATCAGGTCTAAATTCACAGTGGGGAGAAGGAGCCCAATGAAATTCTGACAATCCTGCCTCCTCATTTCCTACACTTCACACATAATCAGTATGTATTATATTTTGTATTAAAAGGTTGAATAGACAGTGGTTTTCTCATCTATTTTTCAGAAAACATTCTCTGTTATGAGTCACCAATTCGTCTGGTTACTAAAATGTGATTGCCCAAATCTTTCTGCCTTAACTTAAATTTGATCCATATATTAATTTACCGGCTTGACTTTTGTTTGTTTGTTTGTTTGTTTTTTAAAGCATAGATGCATATATGAATTTAAGATCATCAGTCATTCTAATGCTATGGAAGTATTCAGTTCCCTAAAAAGCAAGCACCCAAAGGGCCAAACTGGGTATGTCATGCAATTGGACATTACAATTAATTAAATGCAGATTGGTTTGCAAATACATAAGCACAAACAGAAATGAGAAGTAATATAATCAGAAGTCACTAATAATTAAATATAATTCTTTTTTCCATTCAGAGTTAAGATTGTAAAAACTTTATAACATTCTTATATGAGATCATTTTTATTAAATTTTTATTGTGTGATATAATCATCACAAGAACTCTGTGAGATTTTACTTTTATCTCAAGTTTTCAGATGTAGAAAATGATCAAGTCACTTGATCTCCGTAATAGTAGAGGGAATTCATTAGAAGACATTTCCAAAAGGCCAGGACCTCTCACAGTTACTAACTGTCATGGATGAGAACATATTCAGCAGATTGCAGACTCTACTCTCTTTCTCAATCTCTTCCTCTCTTTTATACAAATGCATACATGTAGGCACATACACACCACTACACGAACATAAGTACATGTGGCTAAATTCTCTGTCTCTCTCTGTCTCTCTGATTCTGTCTCTCTCTTTTACCCCCTAAAACTTTTACCTTACCATAATCTGGAAAGGGCAGATCCTACCTGACCCTTATAGGCAACATTCTGGTGCTCCTGACAGAAAGTCACATGACAAATTGCACACAACTTAACATCTCACCTCGTCTGCAGTGTTCCAAACACTACACAAGCAAACAGAACATTTGTGTGCTTACATATTCAATGCGTAGTGGCTTAGCAGGAAGTAAACCTGAAGACAAGTTGAATTATCTATGCAGTTTGTTTTCTTTAGTTTTGCCTCACCAACTTAATAAATGATGTAAAACCACTATGTAGAAAGTAGGAAAAATTATCAGATCTTTAGACATTAAACACATAAATGTGTTCTCTACTATAAAAATACATCCTAATTTAACAATAGTTGTGTTTATGCAAACTGCATACTGGGCTGATTGCAGAGAGTGCTGGGTCTTCATCTAGAAGATCAGTCCTTGGATTTGCCATAAAGGTCCAATAGAAATACACCTACATAATGTTTCTCTCTCATTCACCCAGACGACGGATGGGTTTGTGAAGTAAACAGGTTTCCTGACAATTTCAGAAGATGACTTCTTTTCTCATTGTCATACTGAAAGGAGAGAAAAGTTTTAATACAGCAAAGAATCCATTTCACCATTAAGTTTTTCAGTTAATTTAATGACCTAAGAACGCACACAGGGGTTTTGGCAGTGGTTTGGCATTAAGTTCTATTTTAAGTGCCTACATAAGATGCAACAACATCATTACCTTGAATTCAAGTGCAAGAAGAACTCTCTACTGGGAACATTATAGTATCTTCCACGAAGAAAATGATTCATGAGTGCTCTTCATAAAATTAGCTTTATTTCTCCATTCTAGAATAAGTGATAGAACATTCCAAAGAATATGTCCTAAATCAGTAGCAAGCTGCCCCTCCTAAATCTCAATAACTGTCTAGAGTAATCTTCGACAGCTGGGTGCTATTAGGATTTGTTCTAATGGAGACAATGTGGAATTCACTAACACAGGGCTTATTGCCACTTATCCAGCAGGGGCATGAAATGAGGTGACATGGTAATGAGTTGATACAAATGACTTTTGTAACTTTCACACTGCTACCAGGCTGAGGCAGGCAATCAGAGGGAAACTATTGTCTGCCTTTTGTGATGGTTTTAATGTGTTCCATTTGATTTAATACTGCTGGTAGGCAAAATGTGAAAGGAAAGTAGGTCATTGCCTCTTTGCTTTGCTGAGATAACAGGGCAGTACTTACCTGGTTTATCCTGAGTTATATTTATTTTCACTGATGACAAAGAGATATATTTTGAGCTAGGACTTATGCCGTTCTTTGTAAATATAGTATCAAGTACTACTAAGCGTAATGATTAAGCAATAAAAGAAAAAAATCTCATTTAAAAATGATACATATTTATTAAAGTAAAATTGAATTTAGCTATTTCCATACTCTTCAAGAATAAAGGCTCATGTATGGATAATCAGCATTTCAATTTAGGAATTTCTGAAGTTATGAGACTGACATAGTTTCTGAATATACATAACTGTCAGCCTTTTTACAAGTGCACCATTATCACAGATAAACTCATAAATCAGAAAATTTGGTAAGTTTGAACATGGCATTTGCTAGAATCTTTACTATAAAAACTTAAAAGGACTTTTCTGGATAGTTTTCCATTTTCTTTTAATTGTCCTTTTAATAAAAACTTAGAATCATTAAACTGGCAAATGTATAAAATGCTGACCTAATTAGTAAAATGTTACGTTTGTTGGCCTAATTCTTTCTGTTTGCTGAGCTTTTATTGAATTTTATTATAAATGTCATTTTATATTAAAGTAAGTAAAGAATTAAAAATCAATACAGCAGTTTGGATGTTTCTATGTGGGCAAATACTATATTATGAAAAAGGAACACATTTTGCAATGATTCCATATATACATGTTCTTTTCATAAGTTTCATGTAACATAGCAACTTGATACATTTTAGGAAAATAGCTAAAATATAGCTTTCATAATATTTGTAATTTTGATGCAATCAATTTATATGTGTCATTTAAATGATTACCTTTTTTATACCTCCTTCATAGCACTGGAAAGGTTAATTAGATAGATTCTGATTTGTACATGCTCATTCGTGGAGGAAAAACCAGTTCCTGCCATACGCAGTAGATTTACAGGGAGCTGTAAGCTTGCCTCTGAGACTGTGGCTGCCAAGGGAGGCAGCGAGTCAAAGCGAGCACAGCCTGGGACAAATTGGGGGCAGAGCCACTGCTGCTGCCCAGCAACTTCTCCTGGGGAGAAATTATCTTTTCTTAAAAAAGAGCTTTAGCTATTCACCCTCCATTGGCAGCTTCTCAGTCAGGGACAGCCTGCCTTTATGCAGTCACTATAATGAGAAAGACTTTTGTTTGATATAACAGCCTGGTTGGAGACTGGAGAGACTGGAAAGAGGTAGGGAAGTTCAATCCCCTTCACTTTTGTGTGAAGGACAATTGAAGCACCTTTTTTAGGATGAAAAAGGTAATTTCCTATATAGTAAAATTTAGGGAAAGAATTTATTTCTGAGTTTCTACAGAACATGTGAGGGAAAAGCAATATATAAAATACTGAAGATGCTAGAATGAGTGTTATGCAAACAAAAACTCTAAAGTCAAGCTTCACAAGTTAAAAGAAAATTCTTCTAAAAAATCTCTAAAGAATTTCTAATTAACCTCATGCCTTTTGGGGAGTTTGAGCACTATATAAAAATTGTTGGGGAGGTGGTCTCCAAAATTTGGAGGCATGGTAGTGATAATTTGATTTAGGATACAGGGTATGTGGTATCCTCAATTTTCATTTGGAGTTGGGGAGCTTTGAATGACATCCCAGACTTAGGATGACATCCTCCAGAGCAAAGTTTTATGAAATGCCAGGTGTGTCCTGTTAGTTAGTGATGAGCTTTGATGATTCAGAGCCAAAAATTTCAAAAATTAAAATATAAAAATAATATAGTAGATAAGTGACAACTAGTATAATAAAAAAAAAATGAGGTTCATCAGAGGTAGCAAAGTTAATTGTACTTCCTGAACTTTTGCTTCAATTGTGTGTATGTGTGTGTGATGTTTGTCACAGTTAAAATACAGTATTTCTTTCCTGTGGGTTATGGTGAAAAAAGTTTGAAAATCTTTGCCCTAGAGTAAGTAGCATGTTTGCAGATAACCAGGGTCTGTATTTATGTGTTATGATGCCAAGCATGGAGAAAACAAATCCTGGCTTAAATTTGTACCCCAAGCTGAAGGTCACAAGTGTTCTGTATAGGCAGACTTGACCTGCATTCCAGCTGCTGCTTCAACAGGAGATCTACTCAGTGAACTGAGAAGTATGTAGCTGTAGAGATTCACTCAGTTTACCAGGGATAATTATTCCCCTGGGCAATACACTGGAAAGTAGCTAGGATGAAATAGAGTTTTGCTTTTTTCCTCAATACAATGTATATTTATGAAACACTATTCTGGGCTCAGAGTGTAAGTTAGAGGCAGTGAAAGAAAAAATATTATGCATTAGTCATTTTTCAGTACCTTGAGAATGTATAATATCTATGGGGGAATATTTATTGAACACTGGAATTTACAAGTCACATATTAAAATAGGATCATGCTTTCAAAGAGGTCATGATGTATAAGTAAATATAAATCAACTAATAAATAAACTGTGATACAATTTGTTAAGTATAAATATAACATCTAAAAGAGAGTACAGAGAGTAAATCAGGGAAGAATTATAAAATATCTTTTGAAATAAATATTATAGAATTATTAGAATTTGAATGATAAAATAAAAGAAAATTGTAATAACTGGAAATGGTAAAGTCGCTGAAGTATGAAAATATCAGTGGAGTTTAGATAGTAGTCTATTTCAAATAAAAATTACACATGTGAGTATATGAAGATTACTTATATTTATTATACCATATTTATTATTATTATAAATTATGGACTATAAACTATTACAGTAAAATACCAATTAAACATATCCAAAATGATGATTTTCAATTAATTTGCTTAGCAATTTTTTATCTTGTGCCAGGTATTGTCCAGAGCACTTTGCAAATAATAATCCTGCACAGTATCACCCCCATTCTATAGATGAGAAAACTGGGACCAGAGGATGTAACTAACATGCACAAAGCCACAGAGCTAGTAAGCTGGACGTCTAATTTGGAGCATGTAATCTGAATCCATTTACTATTCTGTCCTTATTCATGATTAGTTACTTTTATCTTTATTGTTTATTTTTTATTCTTTAATTTTGTGCCTAAATACACTTGCAGTTAGTTATATACATTTAGACAGTAGTCACATACATTTCCATCATCTTAAGAATAGGTATATATTCAAGGAACAATTCAAATCCGTAAAATTCCAAATAAGCCTCCTATTACAAGACTTCTTTTCTTCACAATAAAACATTGGATGCAGACTAAATTTGATTCTGCATCAGAGAAACAGATATCATATTTCAGACTGGGAAACAATTTAGTAACTGATACATGTACTGAACTTTCCAAAAGGTGGTGTTGTAATTTAATTTTTATTCATAGCTGTCAAGTACCAAAGGCCACAAATAGAATAATAAATTCAAAAAATATTAAAAATTAGACCTTAAATAGAGGACCAGACATATGTTTGCAAGATTAATAATGTTATTAAATTTCTGTAGAATGGCACAATACAGAAACAATGGTCTTAAATATAACAGCACTTTTTTAAACTTATGAACAACTTTGTGGCCATACTGATATAAGTAATCAACCCCATGATCTCTTATCTAATGCTTCTGATTTCTTCGTTTTGTTGTTGTTCAATATGTGAACTTTTCTGACTCTCCCTTTTTTCTCTATTGTACACTATTAGGTACTTTTTCTCCTCTTGATCTTTTCTATGAATCTATCACTACTTTTTTGCCCATGTAAAATTGATTTTATCCAAATTCATACATTGTGTGAATAGATGTATATTGTGCCACTTACTGTGTGTTAGAAGTCTTAGTTTTCCTCAGTCTTTACCTTCTTTGACACAGTAAAGATAAAGCATCTTCCCTTACGCTCATGTTTTTCCATGCATTGTGCAGAAAAAAACTCTACTGGGAAAAATCACATCCACTTTTAATTGAGCAGCCACAGTTCCAAGTAAAATCAGTTCCTAAGGGGATAAGACCTTTTAAACAATTTCTGTAGAAACTTTTCAGATCTTTCCTGAAATTACATATTTATTAATGCTCTGGCTTTCTCATTTATATGGGCAACAAAAATGCCATGACAAAATTTTTGTCAGTTGCCAGACCAGAAGACAGAAAGTATGGCAGCAGATTCTAAAAATATCCAGAATATTCCCAGAACGTACCATAAATTTTGGAAGATTGTGTCACAACATGAAACTTTTTAATTTACAAAATTTAAGCACAAGGTCTTGAACTTTCTATAATAAGGTCCGTTACTTTACCAACAAAGGGACCAGAATAGATGGAATATAGTTAAAGGTTAATGTTTGCATGCCACCCAGGTCACAAATAAATGTTTTATTTCTTTGGGAAACCCAAATTTCATTGCTATAAATAATTAATTGCAAGCACTAGATGATAGTTGTTGAAGGTCATGATGGAGACAGGATTTTATGTTCCTGTTAGTAGAAATGTGCAGAGGACTTAGAGGATCTACTCAAGCATCAGTTCTATACCAACAATTAAACTGAAGAATGGTGAGAAAACTTTTTTTTGAATTCTTTGTTGACCTAAGTGTAATTCAGGAAACACTACATAAGGAGTTTGTGTCTAACTGCTTGTGGCTTCATATGTGTAAAATTTTTAAACTTTGTACTGTATTTTGTGCTTTCTGTATCACCTAGTTCATTTTGCTTTTGACCCCCTACTTTTTTTAAAATTTGTTTCTTATTGAAGTATATTGATTTACCATGTTATATTAGTTTCTGCTGTACAACAAAGTGATTCAATTATATATATATATATATATATATATATATATATATATATATATTCTTTTTCATATTCTTTTCCAGTATGGTTTTTCACAGGATGCTGAATATAGTTCCCTGTACTATACAGTAGGACCTTATTGTTTATCCATTCTGTATATAATAGTTTGCATCTGCTAATCCCAAACTGCCACTCCATCCCTCCTCCACCCATCCTCCCCCTTGGCAACCACAAGTCTGTCTGTGAGTCCTCTTTGTGGATAAGTTTATTTGTGTCATATTTTAGATTCCACATATAAGTGATATCATATGGTATTTGTCTTTCTCTTTCTGACTTACTTCACTTGGTATGAGAATCTCTAGGTCCATCCATGTTGTTGCAAATGGCATTATTTCATTCCTTTTATGGCTGAGTAATATTCCTTTTTATATACATACCACATCTTCTTTATTCATTCATCTGTTGATGGACATTTAAGTTGTTTCCATGTCTTGGTGGTTGTAAATAGTGCTGCTATGAACATAGCGATGCATGTATCTTTTCAAGTTATAGTTTTATATGTATATATGCCCAGAAGTAGAATTGTTGGATTGTATTGCAACTCTATTTTTAGTTTTGTAAGGAACCTCCATACTGTTTTCCATAATGGCTGCACCAATTTACATTCCCACTAAGAGCACTGTTGACTTTTTTTAACTTATTTTATTAAGGCATTTATTTATTTTTATTGATGTATAGTTGATTTACAATGTTGTGTTAGTTTCTGCTGTACAGCAAAGTGATTCAGTTATACATATGTATACATTCTTTTGTTACATTCTTTTCTATTATGGTTTATCACAGGATATTGAATATCATTCCCTGGTGCTATGCAATAGGACCTTGTTTTACCCCTTAGTTTTTGAAGCACTGTTCTCACACCCATGGGAACAGGACTGTTTGCCTCCTAGGGCTCAACACTGAAAGTTTCTCATAAGCTACAAAAATTTCATTGCTACTGTGTTTACCCAAACTCTGCTCTGCCTCCAGAAGTTAATTTAGTATTAAAATATTCACAGTAAGAGAGGATTATAAGAAAAAATGTGTTTTTTTATTGTTTGCTCTTTGCAACTCAAATGTGACTACTATGCAAATTATAATTGCTTTATGGAATACAATTCTTTATTTTGTTTTTCATATCCAGAAGACTGATAGGAATTTGTAATTTTAGGCTAGTTATGGAAGGCTTAACTGTTTAGGTGACCGACATACTTGCTAAATCTCTTGGTTGGTGGGCATAATTATTTAAGTCCTTATTTCTAGGTGAGTAAAGGCCTTTTTCATTTTTCCAGGCTTATGTAGGGAGGCTGTTGTAATACTGCTCCATAGAGAAAATAGCCCTCATAAGAGCAGTCATTTTTAGAGGAAATTAAATACCAGTTTAAGAATTTTTACAACAGCTAATTATTACCTGTTTTTAAGAGCTATGGACATTTTCAACGAGTAGACTTTAGGATATATTTTTATTTTGGGAGATGATGTCTACGGTCAGTGTTTTTAATTACATTAAGGCAATAATTTTCCCACAAATTTAACATCAAGAACTCCCAACATACACACATTATTTCTTTGCTTCATTTTTAGTATTTATTGAACACTCACTTAAGTGTTAATTAATGTTTAGTTTCAATAAAAGTAATAATGTTGTGTTAAGTGTTTATATATATAAAGCCTAGATGCATTTCTGATAATTTACTTAGGTTAGACTATGAGCTAGCTATATATAGCTCATAATTCTATAGCTATAGAATCATAGGCTTAATGGGAAATGAACAATTTGAAGACTTACGAATACTCTGACAAAATTGACATCCAGAAATATTGTTACTTAAATTATAAGTAAATCTGATTTTATTTTTAGGATTGTAATTTTTGCTTACAGTTGATTGACTGAGAGAAGGTTGTACTGAAGTATTCTATGTAGTTTTGAATTGAGTAGTAATAGAAACAATTGTGTCCTAGATTCCAAAGTCTTGTATTTGTCTGAACTCATCTACCATTTGTGACTTTATACCAAATTACTCCATTTTCCAAGCCTCAATTTCTATATCTACAAAACTGGATAACATTTTATCTTATTCAATTTGGTGATTACTAATTTTCAGAATTTTTATATAAGCAATCACATCATCTGCAAATAATTACTCTTGCATCTTTATTCTAGCATTAATATCACTTAATTTTTTTCTGATTGTCACATTGGTTCAGTCAACCACTGGCAATCTTGTTCTCTGTCTCTCTCTTCAAAATCTATTTTCCATTTGACTCTCTCTCATCTGCATGTCAGCTACCATCCCCCAACCTACTTCTCCATCTTTCCTGGGGTATCATAGTGATTGATTTACAGTTCTCTAGTGTAATTATTGCATCTCTAGAGTCTATTTTTCTCATAGATACCAGAGTTTTAATTTTTAAGTCAGTTGTTTTCTCAAATTTATGTAATAAATTTAAAATTTGTTTCATAATAGTATGCCAGTTGTTTGCTCAAAATATTGTAAAGTCTTCCCATTATATTTAAAATAAGTCTCAATGTTTGTGTTAACTGGGATATAGGTCATCCACTAAGATGGTCAAGGAATCCCTACATTATCTGGCTGAGACATTTTTTCTATCTACTATTCCTTTTGCTCACTCTGCTCCAGTCACACTGATATTCTTCTTTGTTCTTAAATATTCTCTCTTCCCTTTGCCTGTAGTGTTTTATTCCAGATATTAAAGCAACTTGCTTCCTGCTTTTTTCTTTGTCTCTTCTGAAATGTCACCCCTCAGAGATGATTCCTTTCAACACCCTATCTAAAATGACATCATCCTGTCACACACTTTCTCTCTACTTACTTTTTTTTTTCCTTCTAACACTCATAACTGCTGAACATTATACCTTTTTTTTATCTCTGCTTCTAATATATACCTTCAATGGGGGAAGGGATTTTTTTATATATATATATTCACTGATGTAGCTCCTACAGTGTCTCAAGCTGCACCCAGCATCTGGTAGCTATGCAATAAATATTTGTTGAATGAATAAACTGATACATGAATAAATTGGGGAAAAAACTTACAGAACAATATTAAGTAATACCAGTGGTAGCTTGTGTTTCAGTTATGCATTGCTTGATAATCAAAACCTATTGTCTCAAAACAACATCACAGATTTAGAATTTGGTCAGGACCTGGAAGGGTTATCGCTGCTTTACCTGGTCTCAGCTGAGAGAACTTGAAGCCTGATGGCTGGAACAATCCAAACACTCATCTCTGGAAGTTGGTACTGACTGTCAGCTTGGACATCACCTAGGATTTGGGGCACAGCACCTACATCTCGCATTCCACTTGACTGCTTGGCTTCCTTATGGTATGATAGATGAGTTCCAAGTAAAATTATCACAATGAAGAGAAGAGGAAGACAGGTTAAAGGTGGGTTGCTTTTTATCATTTTGTCTAGGAAGACAAGCAATGCCACTTCTGCCCCACTCTATTCATCAAAAATCATGACTAAAGCTGGCCCTTATTCAAGGGGAAAGATATTAGACTAGTTTATAATGGAAGAAGCATCAAATATTTTGCTGACATATTTTAAAACTATTATAGAATGCATTGTTGTTTTAGTCCCCATTTTAATGGAATTGCCTCTAGGGTTTTCCTATTATATATACATATATATATATATATATATATATATATATATATATATCCTGCTCAACAATAGCAAAGACAAGATTGATAGACCAGCTTATTACAAATGAATTAATGAATACAATTTTGTATACATGTGAGACATTTTCATGCCTCATCAAAGAAAAATTACACCTAAATACCTATCAATGCATACTAAATTGGTAAAAAAATCTAGTAACATATTTTAAGTATTTTGAAATACAATGATACAAGCAACTTATTTAGTAAAATGTACTAAGCGTAATCTCTCCTCACTGGCTCACTGCATGTATGCATTCATGTCCCAGTGACACTGGCTTCTCTTCATCTGCCATTTTTACTGTCAGCTTGACAGCATCTATGAATTTATTGAACATTATCAGGACTGAGAGTGTTTTCAGTGTGATGGCAAAATTCATACCTGAAAAAAATTTTCAGGCTATTATTTGGTGCTTCTTTTCAAAATGCCAACTTCTCTCAGCAAAGTAAATCTGAGCAAAGTTAAAGTATTCACATTTCAGGAGTAAAAATGAATAATATTTTCTACTTCTATCATTGAATATTAGGTTATTCACAGTGACTATTTAGATACGATTTTAATTTTCATGCAAAATAGCTTCTTTCCTCTTCTGGTAGTGTCCTTCTGATATCAGCTGCTGTCTTTTTTCACTTAGTTCTATGGTGCTGACATATTTAGGTTTTTACACAGAGAGGCTACCTATGTGATTGTATGTATACGTACTTTGTAAATGGAAAGAAAACTTGGAAATTTTTCTTCTCTTTAGGGATAAGTGGATTTATTAAGTAAGAAATATGATTAGGTTCAATAGTATATCTTTTCATTAAAAAGAAAAAAATTACTCTTTGAAAAGTGTAATTAAATAATTATACCTAGTGAACAATTAAAGTACAATTAACAGTCTTAACACAAATCTGAGATTAACATTATTTCAAACTATGGAGAAAATGGTAATGTGAATGTTTTAATAGTTTATGTTTTATAATATATATATATATGTTTTATAATATACATAGCAGGTGGTCTAAAAGAATACTGTAATTACTTTTCAAGATACTTCCTTATTACAGTCTCAAAAACAAGGGTAAAATTTAGGATATTGAAAGAAAGATTCGATTCTCACAGGAGGTTGAGGAACACTTGTCTTTCTTTTGAGTAGTTAGAGGTAAACTTCCAATATAAAAGAGAGGTTTTTATCATTAAATTTTTAGCATACAAAGGATGTGTACAGCTTCAAAAAGCCAACATGATTTTAGCTTCAAATTCTTTTTCCTCCTCAAATATTAAAGGTATTTGCAGATCCTTAGGCCTGTTTGTCTACTTAGCCAAGAGAAATTAAAATGCAAGATGATAATCTATTGTGAGATTATTTTTCCAATATTGACGATCAGTTCCCTTTCATAATGAACTTTTCTCTGTGCTAGCTACTTCAGATCTTTTGATCCTGTACCCATAGGATTGAACATGATTATGAAAGATAAACCTTAGTAATAAAAGATGAAAAGAGGTTATGACATTCTTATTAAACAGAAAAGGCAACTTCTTTTGATTCTAATCTTATAGTTACCAGCAGTGTTAGAATGTTATTAGAAGTACAGGAAATAGGCATATTTATTCATAAATCCTGCTCTCATAAATTATATTTTGTAAAGAGTAGAACTTTTACATAACTAGTGCATCATGATTCTTCTTTTTGTCTTTTAAAATATGTAGTGTAAATTCTATTTTTCTGTAGATGAAATGTTAAAAATATGGATATTTGTTCAGAAATAAGCTAGAATATTAATGGAACTTCCAAATGTCTTCAAGAGGGTAATGTAATGGGAAAGAAGAAAATTAGTATTTCCTGAGCTAGTGTATTCCAGACAATTTACTTGTTTTTTGTTCTGCTTTTCTTTTTGTTGTTGTTGTTGTTTTGTTTTGCTTTTTTGTCTTCCCAAGAAATCAAAGAAAAGGTCAAGTTACTCATAGGCAACAGATTCCAAACTAGGCAATTTAAATAGAAAGGGATTTATTAAGTTGCAGAGAAAGCTCACCTAATTGTTGGGAGGGATAGAGACTCTAGGCTTAGCTGCGGTGGTTAGAGAAATGGGCCACCATAAGAGCCATTGTTAGGAATCTGAAACTCAGGAAGCTAATCATGCTGCAAACTCCAGAATGAACTCTTCTGTGGACAAACCCAAAACTACCAAACTGGAAAGTCTTCTAAAAAATTAGGAAGTCATCACTGTAATCACAGTCTAGAACTATACTGCTCTGATTATATTACTCAGTTCTCAAATAAGCCCATCATGAGTGAATCGAATTATAGGAACCCAAAAATCTAATGCCCTAGGTAATACAGCAACTGTAAGTAGAGTCCAGAACCCATATGCTTAAAGGGCATTAAAGTGGTGTTGGAAAATGTGTTAACTCTACCCACTGAGGTACCCCTTCCACTTGGTTACAGAGCACCAGTAAAGATCCTGTTCCATTTACTGTGGTAGAGAAACAAAGTCTCTCACAGCTTAGCAGCTTCACACACCATCTTATTTTTCTCATAGTTCCCTTTTCGGTCTCCATGCAACTGAAGTCAGATATCAGTTAGGGTTGTAGTCATCTGAATATTCCATTGGGCTGAATATCCAGGGTGGCCCACTTACATGGCAGGCATTTGGGACCTCTGTTGTAAAATGAAACCCATAAAGTGGCTGTTCATGTGGCCTGGGCTTGCCCATGGTATAGGGATTTAGGACTCAAAGCATGAAGTCTCTATTGTACAAGAAAGATGCTCCATAACTTTTTATGATATGGGATTAGAAATCACACATCATCACTTCTGACTTTTTCTATTAGTCTCAACAGTCTATACCTATATACACATATATTACACATACATACATACACGTATTATGTATATAGTATATACTAATATCTTTATAAATAAGTGAGAAGAGAAAAATACAGATAACTAGGAATATTCTCATTCCTCTAAGAATTCTCAAGGCCTGGTTGGCATTCATAATATTCATTTTCCTTTACTCATCCCATGTTCCTTTTACCCTTTCTGATCTCCTCACCCTCTCAATGTTCTTTATTTAAAGGTGGAGGAGCAGTTACTAAAATATTTATTCTTGATAGTTCAGGTCTCTTTCTTGTCATTCAGTTTGAATGTTTCTAATCTACCAAATGGCAGGACTAAGGTGTGTTTAAGATGATTCATTGAATTTGAGAAATACTACTACCCTTCTCGATTTTGTTGCAACAGACATATAAACTTTGATTTAAAAGATCAAGCCCTGAAACAACAGAATAATGCCATCTTTTTAGTTATTGTTCTGGGGGCGTGAGATTTCCAAAATTCCTTGATGCAAGTTTTAGTTTTCAGTTTAGTGATCTCATTCTTAAGTCCCTGTGGAAGCATGACACCCTAGGATATCAAACTATTGAAATATGAATGCTGAAGAGTTATAGCCCATGCCCCTAAGCCCTGGTTATTCTTTTGATTTTATTTTGTTGGGTTTTATTTGATCAGTCAATAAATTATATGGGATATTTTGGAAAGAAAAAAAAAGAAAGTTGAAGAGATACAAAGTAAACTTTTTATTTATTTATTATTTCATATGGTTTTAAAATAATATAATTATATATAATTATGTAATTATAAAAATTATATAATTTTGACAGGAGCCACTATTAAGTACATCCCTTAGTACCAGAACATATAGACACTGGCTATAGAGATTATCACTCTGTAATACAAAACCAAAGTACCAGGGTTTTTCCCCCACTTATGTGAGACTAGTTGACTCTTCAGTAGTTCTCCCAGTCCCTAAGAGCAGCTGCTTCTGGTATATCAGTGAATCCTGTACAGCAGTAGCTGCCTTATTTGTTTTATGGTAAAATGAATTCCTTGATAAGAATAAGTATTGTATGTGAAGACCTGATGATATATAAGATATTTGGTAAATTAGTTAAAGGTGTTTACAACAGGTTGGTGGACAGAAAAAAAACATAATTCTTTTTAAACAAAGATATATTACAATCAGGAAAAATGAACTCTCTTCCCCCTAAAAAAAATGATATCTGATATACTCATTGTGCTATTAGATGGCTGGCTGACTCCCCCAGGATATAGCATCTTATTAATAGTTCCCTGCAATTTGCAGATTAGGGACTTAGCATGGAATGTATTAGATATGCCTATTGTAAGGAAATTCAAACTGTTGAGCCCATGCATAACTTCTATCTCTGACAGTATGACCACATTTTATATTCATTGAACAAGAGCTAGGACAGATGTGGAAAGAAGATGATTGACAGCCTTTAGATAGGATATCTTGTTCATCCAATTATTGACAACTTCCTCTATGGAATAGTCATGTCAGCCATAAATATTCTCACTTTCTAGGACCATTTAGTGAGGTGTATCCACATCCCTCCTCCATAAGCTGCTTTGTAATCAATCCTCCAATTTTGTTCTTTCCAAATTCCTCATCATTTGAACAAACCATTCGATACCACTCATGAAAGACTACCTATTTGTATTTCCAGTAGTGTCTAGTGTCAGGCCAAATGGAAAAATAATATATAACTCTCAAAGTTTTTCTTACTGCTAAAATTTTCTTTTTCCATTCTCTTCCCAGCTATCTTGTCTAACTGTAGCATTCTCCTTCTGGGGCAAAATTGTTCTCCGCAGTTAACTGCCATAGGAAAATCCCAATGAGACAATAAATGTGGGTTCAGAGAGAAATGGCAGGAGTAAGCACACAAGGAAATTAAGACCTGCTCAATCTGTCTGAATATACCATGTTCCACTGTAAGAAAGTGCTTCTGGGTGTTACTGGCTTTTGGGTTTGGGGATCAAGTAACACCAAGCTTATGATGGGAAATTTGGAAATTACAGTCACTTGTTCCATCATCAGGTGTTCAGTATCCACCATGTCACAATAACAAGCTAAGAATCATTGCTGGTCACTTCAAAGAGAGCCTGGGTTTGCTCCAGACCTAAGCACCCTCCACTCTGATTTGGCCATCCAACCCTATGGTAGGTTTCATGAATCATCCTGATCACACAGGGATTTTAAATACCATCACATTCAGAAGCTGAGAAGCATTAGGTGAAAGACTGAGCCAGCTGGAGAATCTTTTCTTGCTCTCAGTGCAACTTAAAACTGGGCCACTTAGTAAATGTGTCAAAACAGTGTAATTAAATAGTCTCTCAATTCCCTCTAGAATCCAAGCAGGCCCATCAACCATTAATTCCTCTTACTTGGTGGTAGAGAATGTAAAGTGAAGCAATTTTTCCTTTTTTCTGAAGGAAATATCTTAACATGTCTAGATCTATAGATACCAGAAACTATCAGATGTCTTACTGTTATGTCATTCCCCTACTCTGGCATCCATCTAATGCTACTTCCTGGTCAAGAGGTACTATCAGCAAGTAAGGTCTCGTAAGATAATTAATTTAGGTCTCTGCAGGCTAAATTATGACTGAGAAGCAGTATTGCGTAGCCTTAAGCATACCAGTGAATTTACTGTTGTAGTTGTTGGAGGAAAGCATAATACTTCCTCTGTTCTTCTAACTTTAGGGATAGAGGAAAAAAAAAAAACAGAATCTTTAAGGAAGCAAATGCTGTGTAATTGGTGTTAGAGGCCATGTTAATTTGTTGCAATAAAAATAATAAAAATTAAAATAAATGTGGGTGTTTATCACCTAATTAAATTTAGAATATTCCTTTATTATGTTCTAAGACTCTTTGTTTTTTGCAGAAGTCCAAAAGGTAAGATAAATAGGGGTATGACAGTGGCCATTTCTACTCCTTCATTGATGCTGTTGTTAATGACCCTACAGTTTATAAAGCTTTCAGGGATTCATTAGCTTCCAATTAGTTTGTCAACCAATAACCCTCACTCTACAGGGAAGTGCCATAGGGATTTTACTAGTGTCTGAGTATTTATATTCTAACCACACATTCAGAAACTGGGGAAATAAGCACAGTGTGAGTTCATAAACAGACTAAATTCTATTTATCATCTGACCCACATAAGCCCTCATTCTGATCAATGAATCACTATGACATTCTAGAACCAAGAGAACAGAATTGGTTTGGAGCCAGTGTTGAATTACTCCAGAGGGGGGGAAAATATATATATATATATTTGGTTTTCTCCCCAATGCAAGTTGTTTCAGGAAATAAAAATAGATCTCTTAGGGAAGGACTGGGAAGTAGATGTGCTGTATATACTTAAGATTTCTTTGTAAAGTCCTTTATCCAAATATGTGGTTATCTATTCTTTCAAAGGACTCTGTTTCTAAGAGAAATTAATATATGGGAATTTGATGAGATACAATAAAGCTCCATCTAATGATTCAATTCAGAACTCTCTCTTCACCAGACATAATTTTTTTTGTTATGCAGATAAATCCTAATGGGCTAATATATTTTCTCTAGGAGCATATGATCTAATAGCTACTGACAAAACCTGTCAGTCAGATGATTCTGATTATAGTCCTCCTTGGTATCTGCAAGGACTGGTTCCAGAACCCCTGAAGTATACCAAAATCTTGTGATGCCCAAGTCACTTACATGAAATGGTATAGTACAGTTGGCCTTCTGTATCTAAGGGCTCTGCATCTATGGATAGGGAGGACTTATTGTATCTGGTGCCTGGTTAAGTAAATCACTGCCTCTGTGGCTAATTGGTATTAAGTGTTGTGTTTTTGCCTTTTGCAATCATGAGATTCTATAATTACTACTGGACAGGACATCAGTGTCAACAGAAGCATCTCCCATGTGTATCCTCTGCCCACAGAAGACACCCATTCACAGTGCATCTCAGAGATGCTGATCCTCCCTTTACCACTGATATCCTCTGTAGCTTTGTAAAGAAGTTATCCTTTGTAATAAGATTTGAGGATTTAGTGTATAACATGATGAATACAGTTGATAATGCTGTACTGTATAATTGAAATTTTGCTAAGAAAGTATAACTTAAAAATTCTCTAAATCCATCAAAAAAAAAAAAACCTACAACTATGTAAGGTGATGGAGGTATTGGTGGGGGGAGGGGGAGCCTTTCACAATGTATGCGTCTAGCCAATCATCACTTTGACATTTTATTTGTTTATTTGTTTATTTTTTTATTTTTTTTATATTTTGGGGGGTACACCAGGTTACACATATCCCCGTATTCCCTCCCTTCCTTGACTCCCCCCCTCGAGTCCCCCCCACCCTCCCTGCCCCAGTCCTCCTCGAGTTGGACTCCCTTTGTTATACAACAACTTCCCACTGACTATTTTACAGTTGGTAGTATATATATGTCTGTGCTACTCTCTCGCTTCGACACTTTGACATTTTAAATAACTTATAATTTTATTTGCCAATTATACCTCAATAAAGCTGGAAAAAGAGAAGTGAACTTCAGAGCTTACTTCGTAGACATACTTAGAATAAATATCGTGTCTGTTACCTTATTATATTCTTAATAGTAGCCCATGCAATAGCACCTTTGAGCTTGATGAGTTTTTTAACTATTTGCTCTGTGAGGAAATTTAAAAAGTAATAAGCAGTAAAAAAGTGGTATGTTTATTTTAAAGTTGATCCCAAAACACAACTTTGAAATGTGTTATATTTAATATAAATAGTCCAACCTATCTACTTATATGGGGCCAATTTTCCAGATTTGAAATTAATCAATATCTTTTAATAAATTGTGATATTTACAAGTTAACTTTGGAATAATGTGATTTAAACTGCTTGACAACATGTTTTGTTTCTCACGCAGGATGTTAGCTGCATTGCTAGGTCATCGAGAAAAGTGGTACAATATCACTTACAGCAATTCTCATGTTTGCCTCCTCCCGCTCATGGAACTCCACTGCCCAGGTATTCTTATAGTAGTCTTAAAGAAATCTGTAAGTGCATTTATCTCTGGGAAACAATTTTATCCATGATTAAAAAAGATATCATAGCCAAGGTAAAAAAGAATGCTGTTAGCTTTATTTTTTGTGCGTGTATACATGAAAAGGCCAGTACAATTACAGAAAAATCTAAATGATTACCATCACTCTGTATGGTTGCCTCTGTATCCAAGAATTCTTCTATCAAATAAAGATGGCAAATAAGAGCTTAGAGCTATAGGATAATGTCATGTTTCCCTCAATCAGATATTATCAGTTGATTGTTTACTTCATGGAGAAAATAGTTTAGAAATAACTTTGTCCATAAACTTTCCTTGAGGTTTAAATTTTCCTCATAGACATTAAGATCCTATTCATCATGAAATTCAGAGGCAGATTGCTATTGAAAGACAAATGGAAACATAACTGAAGAGGAAATCAAATTATCTATGACCTATGCATTGAACACATTTTTTGACAGCTTCGTTGTCCATATTTAGAAATCCTGAATAAATGTAGAAGTCTGGCACAATGCTTTCTACTCCATGGAAACTGCTCTGTGATTTCCAATTAACTTTAACCTCTCCCTTCCCATCAGCCTCACACACATAATTATTTCATTAAACTTACACCTCTTTTGTGATGCTTTGCATTCTGAACTTTTTCAGTGTAAGCTAAGAAGTAGCTTTATGATCTATCACCTCTCTAATCTCATACCCTGATAGCATGTTGTGGACATTTTAACCTATTATTAACTATTTCTAATATAGTTAATACTATAGTAGTTAATACCATAATAGTTAATAATATAGTTAACCTGTTATCAATACTACTATTACTACTATAGTAGAAATAGTTAATTTGTGTTAGATTTTAAGAAATATGTAAGCAATGATTAATTCTATCATGTTGAAAAACAGTGTTGCACAAGACTTTCCTTTAGCACCTTATTAGCCTCCATTCTAAGCGGATTCATCAATTTCAGAATGAGGATGCTGTCTGGTCCCTGCTGCAGAAGCCAACTAATCTTAGAATGGACACTATGTCATTTTTGCTACTAGGTTTTATTTGGATAAAATAAAGAGGAAAAGATTCTTTAGTTTTAAAAAGTTCTTATTATTGGATTTAAGCAAGGTACCAGAGGACATACCCAAATGTTTTAGCTTGAGATAATTATGTGAAATTCTTTTTACTTTTTTCTTTTTCATCTTTTTTTCTTTTTTTTAAACAAGATATTTTTTTCTTCTGATATCTGCTTAGAAAAACATTGGAAGGTGGCTACATATGCCAAAAAAGTTGTCATCAAAGTTATGCCTGCTGTTTCTTTATGTACCTATATTATTTATCCTCATCTGTAATTCATTTTCTGAAAAAAAAAAAGAAACAATGCCAAAAATAAATGCTTATAAAGTGTCAAAGATTCTTTTGCGAGTCTGATCAGAGCTCAATTCACTTTGCATCTTGTGATCATCTTGTCACATAAACACACATTCTCAATGCTTCCTTATTCATTTAAAAAAAATCTAAAGAATTGTATTACTTATTTTTAGGGAAGAATAAAAATATTACTTTTACTCGTCCTCATAGAAAAAAAGATTCAAAACTATCATAATTTGTAAGCATAACTTATATAAAGCTATCTTAATTGTTTTTAATTTTGAATAATACATGTTAAATTATATAAAGTTAATGAAAACATATGTCTGCAAACAAGGAATGTTATTGTAGGTAAGAAAACCATATGAGGAAGTAGAGCACAGGGTTAGTTGCTTGGTTTTACAAGTACTCAACATTCCTAATTTTGGAGCAATGTCTTCTAAATGTGGAAATACATTAGAAAATATTTTCTGTTAATTTTAAGAAGATAACTTATAAAATGATGACACACCATAGGAGTGATGAGACAGCCAACAGCAGAACGTAGCGATTATTTTCCATTCATACAAGACTCCTTGTCAGACTTGGATTGTTTAGATTTTCTTCCATTTCACGGACATGTTTATAAAAATCCACAGACATAAGCCATTAGATGGGTAAAACATTAGTATTCACAGTTTACACAGAAAGAAAGTTACAGCAAAATTTTGTAACTTTTCAAAGACTAGGTAGCAACAGAATATTCATCCACTGTGAAGGCTTTTAAGATAAAGACTTGGAGTCTGGAGAAAAACTACCTAGTTTTTATTCCAAATCTCCAATTTAATGGATCAAGTTAAACTGCTCTGTGCCTCAGTTTCCTTATTTAAAGTGGACATCTACCCACCTGTTAGGGTCGTTAAAGATTTAAGGAGTGTGAAGTGTTTAGAATGCTAGACACATATTAGATATACATACTGTAAATCTTGGCTAATCTTTTACTATCCCTCTAATTGAATGTCTAATTATCCATAAAGCCTGACAAAGTGAAAGTTGTTGGCACTATACCAAACACTAAACCAAAGACTCCACAAGAAAAATGGATTAAAAAAGAAAAGGGAGAAAAGAGATAAACTTACAATACAAGTTAAAATTTTTCTAAGATAATGAAAAGGTACCAGAAATTTCTGGGTGTTTATGTGAAAATACCTCAGTTGTGATTCAACCTTTGACACTGTCTCATTCCTCTTCAAGTGAATTTTTTGCTAAACCTGCCAACACAAATTTTAAGTCCTCCCCTTCTCTTTTGGTAAACAAAAGAGAACCTGCCATTATTTCAACATGGTATTCCCAAAAACAAACTATGCAAATGGCAAAAAAGAAAACCAAGAGTGTTTCTCCTGAGATAAGTAAGCTATGTCTAATTTAGTGAAATATAAGACAAAAGTGATTATCTGAATATATTAAAAAGGTGGCTTCACAAATGATTGCCAGCTATAATAATTTAAATGATATGAGGTTTTATTTTCTTTAAATATATGCATAATTATTTAAATTTTACAATGCTGATATTTGTTAAAGTTTGCACTGTTCAAGGCAGGTTTATGTTTTTATTTGTTTAGAAGTCTTCTTAAATTAGCTTTAAATTTTTATGATAAGACTTTAAGGTAAATTCCAGAGAAAAGAAGCTGAATCTGATATCTTGTAATCCATTTTAAAGCTTGAATTATTATGGAGGGTCTTGTAAAACAGATATGGAAACACCAATATTAAATTGACCTCCAGGGTATTAGACTAAATAACTCCTTCAATTTCAATCTAATCTAATCATTGTTATGTAACCTCATTGTTTAAGTATTCATAAGGTTAAATTATTAGAGGAAAGAGAGATCCCTTTTCAATGAATAAAATGTCAATAATTTAGCATCATTTGACCTCAAGAAAACAAAACTGAACAATTAGTTTAGCAAAATTAAATTGATTATTTAAAAATGCAGAGGTAAATTTCCTAATTTAATAATTTTTTATCACTCTCTTGAGGAAAAAGCAAATGCCTGTTTAAGTATGCAATAAAAAATTATGGAATGTTTTGTATGATTGAGAACAGAAAAATAAATCAAGTTATACTTGTGAGAATAGTTTTAATTCTATTTCAATTAAGCACATACAATGAAACTTTATTGGAATTTTTGGAAATAGTGAAAAGCTGGAGAATAATATATTTTGAAATATGTGAAATTCATCCTATAATTGTCAGAGTAAATTCCAATTTAATAATAACTAAGATACATTATATTAATAACATTTTTTATACATTCAGATAGCCATAAAAAGGTGAGAATTTAATTTCTCTTTTACTTAGTCTTAACAGATTAATGAATAAGTAATACTATACTAAATTAGTTTAAAAAGAAAGACTATCATGGTTCAATTTTTCAAAATGACAAAGCAGTTGAATTTCAGCTTTAGCTTAGTTGTTAAATTTGTTCTTT
The DNA here is from genome assembly GCF_030028045.1 of Hippopotamus amphibius kiboko. NCBI lineage: Eukaryota > Metazoa > Chordata > Mammalia > Artiodactyla > Hippopotamidae > Hippopotamus > Hippopotamus amphibius. The sequence goes on along the minus strand of NC_080198.1, from coordinate 55,563,999 downwards.
TTTGAATTTATTATAAAAAATGTGAAGCAAGCATAATTACTTAGAGATAATTATATTTGAAACTAAAAATTAGACAGTCTTTTTTCAGATATGCTTGTATTTTATTTAAAAATAAGAACAAATAAAGTTTACAGAAGTTGTCATGGAAAATTTATACAAGATATATGAAAATAATGGTATAAAGATGGAATTAATTTAGAAAAGTCTAAAAAGGTAAAATCAATTTCAATGTATTAAAAATCATGTATTATAATTTACTAAATGTTAAAATATAATATTTAAGAAAATTGTCAGCTGGGAAAACTTTAAATTGAAGAATTTTTCAATGTGTTTACATTTGATGATAATTGAAAGCTGTGGTGAGAAGTATAAAGTCATTATAAGGGAAATTAATTGAGGTTATATTTAGGTGGCAGGACTAGTAATTATTTGTATTATTTTAGAAGTTTATATACTTATCTCTTAAATTTTATCCATAGTCACTGTTCTTTTTTCATTCCTTTTAAAGATATAAGAAAATGAGTTTTGCACATATTTTGATTATTTTAAAATACTTTCATGCTTCTGGCACCTAGTGGAAACTGAATGACTTTGTGGCTAGAACATAAGTTACATACAATGAGGAAACGGTGTCGGTTCGGTGTGTATAACAGTGATCCATAGAAAAAGGAAAATAATACAAAATCAGACCTGAGTAGATTAATAAAGCAATAAAAAATGGCATGCTCCAGTATCCCAGACCATCGTGTCACTTCCCTCCGTTACACACATGTGTCTTCTCAACTCACATCTATGGCCTAATGAAAGGTTCACTGTAACCAACGGGCAGAGAAGGAAAGAGGTTGAGTATGAGTCACAAAGGGCTCAGGTCTTTGTATGTGAAAACGGACTGTGGCCACATGACAGCTTCATTTAACAGAAGTCCTAAAGCGCAGAAGTGACAAACTCTGCCAGCAGCGGAGTTTCAAATAGTCCATTTTGTCATTCAGGTCGTGAAGAAGGATGAATGGCCTGGGTTACATGGATTCCTGGGCAGTGGCAAATGGTGTGAGTAGTAAAGCAGTGCCCAGAAGGAATAAAACTGGAAGGTCCAGGAGCAGGATATCTGGAGACGTGCTAAGCAATAGACTGATGGGCAGGTGCACAGACTGTGTGGATCTTTGTGTTGCATGAGAATGGTCACCAGAGACTGCTAACAGCAAAGGTGGCTCTCCACAACCAGCTTTACAGGATGGCTTTCCTTGTGTGTATCACCTCTGTACTGTGTCACTGAGTGTTTCCACAGTGAGCTCATGGATGGAATACTCTTGGTGGCAGGAATTGAGAATATGCATGGGCCCAGAAGTATGGGCTCATTTTCACCAAGACTAACCTATCTGCATTCACTGTGAAATAAACAACCTGTCAAGAGCAGAGACTGAGACTGAGTTCTTAATATTGCTCCAACCCTCAAGATGATGCATCAGGTCAGTTGCTGGCAGGTATACAATAGTGAACTATTTTCCCCTGTTGGATGGTGATTTATCCTAACCATCCTTTTTGCAGATATGGAATTACCTCCCCAGCCCCCCACAGTGTCTCTGCCACACAAAAGCTCAGGAGTGCTCAATCTAATCCCAAAATATCCCACACAATATCTCCAGCCAAAAGATGTATTTTACATTGGAGTAGATATGAAAATATGACAATGGAACCCAATTTTCTTCCCATGTACCTTGTGTGGCAAATTTCCAAGTATTTCGCTGTTGGGATTAAGTTTCAGTATTCATAGAGGTGATGAATTGGTAACATACTCACTTGTGCCTACCTTCTTTCTGTTGACTCAATTCATCACTCCCATACTAATCTTTCCTTCATTTCTAAAATAACACATTTACACTTGAAATGTATCTCAAGATAATATCTGGACAGAATCCACTGAATATGTCATGTGGAAACCAAGGAGGGAATTCTGGGCAGAGATCTTGGCTCCTAGGAGATAATTTCTGTGAACAAAATATTTAGATACACAATTACCACCTGGGCACATCAGCTCCTTTTTTTCCGGTGGAGCAATTAGAAGAAAGAAGGAAATATTCTGGTGGGGTAGCATCCCTAAAGAGATACACAGTGGGGGACAGAGGAAATATGATTGGATCTCAGGGTTTTTACTAAGGCATCTTTTTTTTTTGTTCAGCACCCATTGATAATGGCAAGTGGGCAAATTGAAGAAACCACAACTTACATAAGGACAAGTCAATGAAAACCTAATCCTGTCTTGATTCCAAAGGTTCTGGACACTCTACCATGTCAAAAAAAAAAAAAAAAAAAAAGAAAGAAAGAAAGAAAGAAAGAAAGAAAGAAAGAAAAAGAAACTAAAAAAAAACACACAAACAAACCCCCTCCCAAACCAAACAGAAATCAAATCATTTCAAACAAAACTGCATCTTGGGTTTGAGGAAACCTAGGTTGAATAGTGTGGGAAAGAAATAACGAACTGTTATTCAGTTATCTCTCAATAAAGCTGGGGGTGGGGGGAACAGTGAGGACTGTTAATTATTTACTAACACTGTAAATGACCTAAATAATTTTAAGAGTTTGAAAGATACACCATGACTAGCTAGATTTGTAAACATATGGAGGACATCAGCAACGTGTGATGTGCTTGTTAGCTCCCACCTCATATGCATGCTCTGCAACTCTCACCTCCCATCCTGACTCTTTTTGAGGCTAAGTCTTGAGGTTCTATAGGCCTCACTTCTTGCTTAAACATGCACAAGTTAGAAATACAGACAAGTTGGTTCATTGTAAGGGGATCTTTGACAAAGGGGAGATTCTCCCAGGGAAATTGTCCTAAGGTGTGGGACACATGGGCTCTAAGAAAGTGGTGAAATCAGTCAGAATCACCCTATACTAAGTCCCAACCAGCTTGTAACCCTCAAGCTGTTTTCTTTCTTGCTTGCCTCATTTCCTTTTCCAACATTCTTGCTTCCCCAGGATTACATGTTTTTAACAATGAGTTGTCCATAAACTTTGCCTCAGACTCTTTTCTGGGTAACTCAGGCTGAGACAGAAAGTACCTCATCCACCATTATTTTTGTAATCATGTAGTAGATGATAAGTGATTTGATAAATTGAAGAAGAGTAATTCATACATTATTAATAAGAATCTCATTTTCTAAAATGAAATAGTGCGTGCAGCTTTATGCTTAAAGTGAGACACTTTGTTACTGTTTATTCATAATATTAATCATATTATATGTATTATAAATCTACATGTATATATGTTATATATTGTAATAGTTATTCATAATAAAGTCACTAATTTAATAAAATAATTAATTTTTTTAAATTTTAAGTTTCACTTCAAATCACTTTTTTTAATTTAATAATATTATGTTTATCTGTGAGAGAAAGACTAGGGAAGTGAATGATCATTGCCATTTTAAGGAATGAAAAACAGCAGTAAAAAAGGAGGAACTGAAGGTAGACATTATTTTGAGAAAAGCTGATCTTAGTCTCAGAAAAAATTTAATTACTTATAAGAATCTGATTTATATATTCACACTTACTCTAAGCTTATTTAAAAAGAACCCCCTCCAAATGTAGGCTATCTCTGTTTACACTTACACTTATACCTATATCTTCAGTTTCTTAATTTTATCAAAAATATATATATCAACATGAGAAAGTGATGAATGAAAATATATGCTTTATTATTTTGATAATTTTATCACTTTGGTGGAGGAGTTATAAATGAGTTAAAACTTATTCATTAATGCCTAAGCATCCCATAATATGCACATTATATTTATCATTGAAATTTAGTATTAATATAACCCAACTAAAATATGGAATTATTAAAACAGGGCACAATACCAGACCTCACATGCTACTTACTGGCTAGGTAACCATTAATAAGTTATTTAAACTGTGAGATTCATATTCTTCACCTGCAGAATGATAAGAACAATAGCTGAGTTATAAGGTTATGGTGATATTGAATATCATAACCTACATAAATCACCTGGTAGAGTGCTTGATGCATATAAGGTAATCCATATTTGACCTTCTTCTGCTGTTTTATCAGACACTGTTTTCTCAAGTGTTACCAACACTTTATCAACTCCCTTTTACTGCCACAACTACTAAACCTTTATCTACCAAGTCAGTTTTGAAATGACTTTCTTACATCATCTTTATATATATCCTGTCCACTAAAAAATAATACTAAGCTTCCTTTCTTTCCATAAGTTTGACATTATTAAAAATGAAGTTATGTCAAAGTGCATATTTCTAATTGTTCCCACCTTGAATTTTTCTAGAATTTCTTCAAAATTTTCACACGTATGGAATGCCAATTATGAGGTAGAATCCTGTGACATTTAGCTGTTGTAAGTCATTTTCAGATTTCATTTTAATGCTAACTACTAATTTATTTTTTTCTTCCATTATTCCCATGTGTTTCAAAACCTCTGCCATGCTTAAAATACAATCAAATAGTAACAAAATATTTTACAGTATATATACAAGTTCACAAGTAAGAAAAGAAAATCTCCAGGGGCCTGAGATGAAGAAGAAGCTCTGATGCAGAGTATTTAGCAGTTATTAAATTCAAACAGTGCAGACAGGTATTAGAATCATTCCTAAAAACTGAGATTCTTACACCAATACCATGCTCGTGTGAGGGTGAAAATGAGCTCCCTGCAAAAAAAAAACATGTGTTCCAAAGGGCTGAGGGACTTACAGCATGAGTAGGCTGACCTCCTTGGGCCATGGATAGGAAAAGAATCACTAGGAATTATTTGGAATCATAGGATTGTGCCTTCTACAATGAGTGATCAGAAGTCGCACCATTTAAATTGTGTGGGAAACTGTAGCTGGAAAATAACAAAAATCTCAGACATTCCTGGAACTCAAGTAAATGTGAAATTTCCCCATAGGGAGATTTCATATATGTGTGCATATAGGACCATCACAGATTAAAAGAAATCTTTCTGACCACTTGGTCCCAGTTTAATTTTTAAAATATCTGTGGAAGAAACCTCCCATAGACACAACCAAAGCATAAAGATGTAAATTTAAAAACTTAGTTTTAGAAAATTATATCTAAAACAGAATTAACAACAACAAAAAAGAACAGTATTTCTGTCAGACAAAATAGATTTTTAGACAGGAAATATTATTAAGGAAAGAGCTTATTACTTAACTAAAAATGAAAAATTCCAAAGAAAGTATACCAATTCTGAATGTCTGTGTGCTTAGCAATACATTTTCACTATCCATAAGAAAGCCATCAGGAGAATTACAAAGCCAAATCCATAAATTTGTAATTTTGGTTCAATTTTTTAATAGCACTTTTGCAGAAACTGAAAGTTAAAGTGTACACATTAACACAAAGAATATATGATTCTTTGTATAATTGTACAATTAAGAAAATGGATATAATGGCAGTTTATGAATGTTAGCAATTTATAGGTGTATAAATGTATATTTGTAAATTGAATGTCATTTTAACTCATAATTAGAGAAACTTGAGCATGTATTAGTGAAAACATAAGTTGTTCATTAAACTATTGTTTAAAATTACAAAACACCAGCCTTGAATAAAGGAATAGGAATAAATTATAATGTATTGATACAATGGAAAACATAGAGAATTTAAAATAAATTAGTTCTACATTTTAAATTTCGATTCTCAAAATTGGAATCTCAAAAACATGAGACGGGTTAAGATAAGCATTTAGAAATATATTTAATTTAATGACACCTAAAACATAAAAAAGCTGAATTTATAAGGGATTATATTATTTATAGCTACAGATATATATCATAAACTCATAAAAATATTGATAGGTTAGGAACTCATCAACCTGAACATACTGCCTGTGGAGAGGAAAAGAGGTGAAGGGGTTGCACTAGGATTTGCAATATATGATATTATTATTACTGTTTATAAGTCTTAAGTAAGGCAGAGTTAAATCTGAATAGTGAATGAGCATTATATTCTCTACATAGCACTTTCCTGAGCTAAAAGTAGTCTAGCATGACTAATGCATAGCTGAATTTGAACAGAACAATCACGTAAGATCAGATAGCATCTGGTTGGGAGTTTTAGAGACTTTAGAGGGTCTTACAAGAGTAGTAAGGACCCAGCTTCTAAAGGAAGAGTTACATTATTAGATTTTATTTTTTGAAAGAGTGGAGTATGGATAATTAATATGGGAGAAGGATCTATTTGAAATAGGTGGATTGGCTATTGTCCAATAAACAATGTTTGTTAGACCCAACTAGGACAGAGTCAGAAAGAAGGAGAGAATGATTATTCCACAAACATAAAAATTAGTAATGATAGGACTTGGTAATTGAACAATAATATGGTTTTGTAAAGTGATATATTAATGATACCTACATTTATGAATTGAGAAACTAGGTGACTAGCAGTGTGTGATGTCAAGATAGGAAACAGGGCAAATGAACAGTGTTTAAAACTCTAATTTGAATAGATAACATGTCCGTGCAGTATTATTTACAATAGCCAAGACATGGAAGCAACCCAAGCGCTCATCAGCAGATGATTGGTTTAAGAAGATGTGGTGTATACACACACACAAACACACTGGAATATTACTCAGCCATAGAAAATGAAATATTGCTATGTGGATGGACCTAGAGATTATCATACTAAGTGAAGTAAGTCAGAGGAAGACAAATATTATATGATATCACTTATATGTGCAATCCAAAAAATAATGCAAATGAATCTATATACAAACAGACTCACAGACATAGAAAACAAACTTATGCTTACCAAAGTGGAAAGGGAGGAGGTAAGGGGTAAATTAGGAGTATGGGATTAACATATACACAATACTATGTATAAAATAGGTAAGCAATAAGGATCTGCCATACAGCACAGGGTATGGTAAAATACCTCTGAAAAATATATATATAATTTCAGATTATGAGGATCTTCACTGGTGTCACCATGATTGTGAATGGGGTCACCTAGGAAGATGGTATAGGTTGGTAATAAATGAGAAGATAGTAATGAACTCTATCAGTTTTTACAGAATTACTCGTAAGTAAGTAATTGTATTGGGTTAATGAAAACAGAAGATACAGGAGAGTAGGCTAAAATTCTTTAAGAAGTTTGTGATTATCTGAAGAAAATCAGGGTAGTAACTAGTGTTCACAAAAGAAAATAATTTTTAGTGATTTGTATCTGTTTAAAATGCTGATACAGAAAACACTCTCATGGGCTTTTTTCTCTTCTTCAAAGAGTCTGTGCAAGAACGGTCCTTTCTACACAGAATATTCTTCCACCAGATGTCCCAGTGGCTGGGTCTTTTCCTCATTGCGGTCTTAGCTTAAACATTACCTCTTCAGAGAGGCTTTTTCTAAATTTCAAACAATAGTCTGTCCTCTCACACTAAAGCTCTGATCACATACCCCATTTCATTCTAATCAGTTTTATTTATCACTTACAATACATTGTTTAGTTATTAAATTGTTTCTTTTCTTCAAGTAGTGAGAAATTAAACTGGTCAACTTTCAAATGCCATTTTATCTTTGCTTTCCTAGAATAAATACAAAATTATCTGATCATAATATACTGATATATACCCTACTTAATTCAGTGTGCTAATATTTTGTGGATAATATGAATTTATAGTCTTGAGAAAAATCCCTCTCCAGTTCCATTTATTAAATCCTCGTCAGGTTTTGATATGAAGTTTTATGTGTTTTTTATAAAAAGATGGAAAATATTTAATATATTCTCAGGATTAGTTGAGTAGGATTGGGACTTGATTTCTTATACGTTTGGAAGCTAACATTGGTGAAATCATCTGGTGTTTTCTTTGTGGATTACGTGTGTACTGAGTGTCTATAATGCATAAAGGACAAGGCAGATTGTTCAGCTTTTCTTATGTCAGTTTGGTAAACTATGTTTATCTAGAAATTTATTTTTAATATAAATTTTAAATTTTATCATCATAAGTGTTTCCTAAACCATTTATTATCTTTTTGATATCTGCAGCATTGGGAGTGACATCACCTTTCTTTTATTTCTGATACTGATTTCTCTGCCTTCTTCTCTGTGATCTTTCTCAGTTTTTCCAGGCATATTTCAATTTCATTAGACTTCTCAAATTCCAAATTTCCCTTTTAAAATCCACTCTATTGTACTATTTTCTCTATCACTTATTTATGCTTTTGTCTTTACTATTCTTGAGTGTAATTAGATAATATTTTCTAATTTCTGTAGTTGTACACATCTTATTTATTTTTATTCTCTTTTCTGTTATATGAAATGAAGTTTCAATATTCCTTTTTGAGAAAAACTTTAACTGTATCCCACAAGTTTTGGTATGTCATGTTTTTGTTAGTCTTTGATTCAAAATATTTTCTATAAATTCATGAACTAATAAAATATTCAGTGTTTAGTTTTCAAACATTTGAAGATTTTCATTATTTGTTATTGAATTCTAGCTTAATTCTCCACTAAGTTAGAGAACACATTCTCTATAATTTTCATGATTTAATATTTGTTTATTTTTATTGTCACAAGTTGTCCTGCCTTGAATAAGAGGAGAATGAAACAAAATGTGTTTCCTAACAAAGAGCTGACTTTTTCTCCCTGTGGCATGAAACACCAGAGTATGAACCAGGTTACAAGATCTATTTTCTGCATGCAATAAAATTACATTATTTGTCCAGAGACTAGTGGCTTAGGTAAAATAAAGTAATAGATGTGTAGAAAAAAACAGCAGAGGACTCTGACTCTCTGTATAATTATTTTCCTCCATAATTGCTATGAGGATGACCAGTCCAGGAAACATCAAGTCCCAAGTGTACTCATCTCTTTAACTGTGTTATTTCCAGCCTGGGAGCTAATTTCAACAAGGCCTAAATATTATTCGCTGTTGTCACCAATCATCTTTCTACTTGTTTTGTTTTCTTCCTTTCTCTTTCTTTCTTTCTTTCTTTTTCTTTCTTTCTTTCTTTCTTTCTTTTTCTTTCTTTCTTTCTTTCTTTCTTTCTTTCTTTCTTTCTTTCTTTCTTTCTTTCTTTCTTTCTTTCTCTCTCTCTCTCTTTCTTTCCTTCCTTCCTTCCTTCCTTCCTTCCTTCCTTCCTTCCTTCTTTCTTTCTTTCTCTCTCTTTCTTTTTCTTTCTTTCTTTCTTTCTTTCTTTCTTTCTTTCTTTCTTTCTTTCTTTCTTTCTTTCTTTCTTTCTTTCCTTCTTTCTTTCTTTCCTTCCTTCCTTCCTTCCTTCCTTCCTTCCTTCCTTCCTTCCTTCCTTCTTTCTCTCTCTCTCTTTCTTTTTCTTTCTTTCTTTCTTTCTTTCTTTCTTTCTTTCTTTCTTTCTTTCTTTCTTTCTTTCTTTCTTTCTTTCTTTCTTTCTTTTTCTTTCTCTCTTTCATTGCTTTACACTCTTGTACCAGTTTTTGAGTTACACCAAAGTCAAACAGCTGTATTTACACACATATCCCCATATCACCTCCCTCCTGTGACTCCTCCCCACCCATCATCGAATTGATCTCCCTTTGTTATACAGCAACTTCCCACTGGGTTTCTATTTTACAGTTGGTAGTATATATGTCTATGCTACTCTCTCACTTCGTGCCAGCTTCCCCTTCACCCCCTGCCCCCACCAACCTCCTGTCCTCCAGTCCATCCTCCTCATCTGCATCCTTATTCTTGCCCTTTCACTGAGTTAATCAGTACCAATTTTTTTTAAGATTCCATATATATGAGTTAGCATACAGTATTTGATTTTCTCTTTCTGGCTTACTTCACTCTGTATGACAGACTCTAGGTCTATCCACCTCATTACATATAGCACCATTTCATTCCTTTTTATGGCTGAGTAATAGTCCATTGTATATATATGCCACATCTTCTTTATCCATTCATTTGTTGATGGGCATTTAAGTTGTTTCCATGTCCTGGCTATTGTAAATAGTGATGCAATAAATATTATGGTATATGCTTCTTTTTGGATTATGGTTTTCTCTGGATATATGCCCAGTAGTAGGATTACTGGATCATATGGTAGTTCTAGTTGTAGTTTCTTAAGGAACCTCCAAACTGTTTTCCATAGTGGCTGTACCAACTTACATTTCCACCAACATTGGAACAGGAGAGTTCCCTTTTCTCCACACCCTCACCAGCATTTGTTGTTTCTAGATTTTTTGATGATGGCCATTCTGACTGGTGTGAGGGGATACCTCAATGTGACTTTGACTTGCATTTCTCTGATGATTAGTGATGTTGAGCATCTTTTCATGTGTTTGTTAGCCATCTGTACGTCTTCTTTGGAGAAATGTCTATTTAGGTCTTCTGCCCATTTGTGGATTGGGTTATTTTCTTTTTAGGTATTAAGCTGCATGAGTTGCTTGTATATTTTGGAGATTAATCTTTTGGCCATTGCTTTGTTGGCAAGTATTTTCTCCTATCGTGAGGGTTGCCTTCTTGTCTTGTTTATGGTTTCTTTTGCTGTGCAAAAGCTTTTAAGTTTCATTAGGTCCTATTTGCTTATTCTTGATTTTATTTCCATGATTCTAGGAGGTGGGTCAAAAAGGATCTTGCTTTGATGGATGTCATAGAGTGTTCTGCCCATGTTTTCCTCTAGGAGTTTTAGAGTGTCTAGCTTTACATTTAGGTCTTTAATCCATCTTAAGTTTATTTTTGTATATGGTGTTAGGAAGTGTTCTAATTTCATTCTCTGACATGTAGCTGTCCAGTTTTCCCAGCACCACTTATTGAAGATGCTGTCTTTCTTCCATTGTATATTCTTGCCTCCTTTGTCAAAAATAAGGTGCACATATGTGCTTGGGCTTACCTCTGAGTTATCTATTCTGTTGCATTGATCTTGCTTTCTACTTTTGTGCCAAAACCATACTGTCTTGATCACTATGGCCTTGTAATATAGTTTGAAGTCAGGAAGCCTGATTCCACCAACTCCATCTATCCTTCTCAAGATTGCTGTGGCTATTCGGGGTCCCTGGCATTTCCATACAAATCGTAAAATTTCTTGTTCTAGTTCTGTGAAAAATGCCATTGATAATTTGATAGAGATTGCGTTGAATCTGTAAGTTGCTTTGGGTAGTACAGTCATTTTCACAATGTTGATTCTTCCAATCCAAGAACATGATATGTCCCACCATTGTTTGTGTTGTCTTTGATTTCTTTCATCAGAGTCTTATAGTTTTCTGCATACAGGTCTTTTGCTCCGTTAGGCAGGTTTATTCCTAGGTATTTTACTTTTTAATATTTAATTTTTAATTTTTTACAATAAACTGCGTATATTTAGAGTGTACAATTTGGTATCCCAATCTCCCAATTCGTTCCTCCCCCAACCCTCCCCAATTTCCCCACTTGGGGTCCATATGTTTGTTCTCTACATCTGTGTCTCTATTTCTACCTTGCAAACTGGTTGATTTCTACCATTTTTCTATAGTCCACATATATGTGTTAATATACATTATTTGTTTTTCTCTTTCTGACTCACTTCACTCTGTATGACAGTCTCTAGGTCCATCCATGTCTCTAAAAATGTCCCAGTTTCATTGCTTTTTACAGCTGAGTAATAGTCCATTGTATGTATGTACCACATCTTTTTGATCCACTCATCTGTTGATGGATATTTAGGTTGCTTCCATGTCCTGGCTATTGTAAATATTGCTGCAATGAACATGGGAGTGCATGTGCCTTTTTGAATTATGGTGTTCTCTGGGTACATGCCCAGCAGTGGGATTACTGGGTCATAGGGTAGTTCTATTTTTAGTTTGCAAGGAACCTCCACACTGTTCTCCATAGTGACTGTATCAATTTACATTCCCACCAGCAGTGCAAGAGTGTTCCCTTTTCTCCACACCCTCTCCAGCATTTACTGTTTGTAGATTTTCTGATGATGCCCATTCTAAGCAGTGTGAGCTGATACCTCATTGTAGTTTTGATTTGCATTTCTCTAATAATTAGTGCTGTTGAGCAGCTTTTCCTGTGCCTCTTGGCCATCTATATCTTCTTTGGAGAAATGCCTATTTAGGTCTTCTGCCCATTTTTTGATAGGGTTGTTTGTTTTTTTGATATTGAGCTGCATGAATTGTTTATATATTTTGTCTGTTGATTTGTTTGCAAATATTTTCTCCCATTCTGAGGGTTGTCTTTTCCTATTGCTTATAGTTTCCTTTGCTGTGCAGAAGCTTTGAAGTTTCATTAGGTCCCACTTATTTATTTTTGTTTTTATTTCCATTATTCTAGGGGGTGGATCAAAAAAGATCTTGCTGTTATTTATGTCCAAGTGGGTTCTTCCTATGTTTTCCTCTAGGAGTTTTATAGTGTCTGGCCTTACATGTAGGTCTTTATTCCATTTGGAGTTTATTTTTGTATGTGGTGTTAGGAAGTGTTCTAATTTCATTCTTTTACATGTGGCTGCCCAGTTTTGCCAGCACAGCTTATTGAAGAGGCTGCCTTTTCTCCATTGTATATCTTTGCCTCCTTTGTCATAGATTAGTTGACCATAGTTTATCTCTGGGCTTTCTATCCTGTTCCATTGATCTATATTTCTGTTTTTGTGCCAGTACCTTACTGTCTTGATCACTATGGCCTTGTAGTATAGCCTGATGTCAGGAAGCCTGATTCCACCAACTCTGTCTTTCCTTCTCAAGGTCGCTTCAGCTATCCGGGTTGTTTTGTGTTTCCATACAAATCAAAAAATTTCTTGTTCTAGTTCTGTGAAAAATGCCGTTGGTAATTTGATCAAGATTGCACTGAATCTGTTAATTGCTTTTGGTAATATAGTCATTTTCACAATGTTGATTCTTCCAATCCAAGAGCATGGTATGTCTCTCCATCTGTTTGTGTCATCTTTGATTTCTTTCATTAGTGTCTTATAGGTTTGTGAGTACAGGTTTTTTCCTCTTTGGTTAGGTTTATTCCTAGGTATTTTATTCTTTTTGTTGCAATGGTGAATGGGATTGTTTCCTTAATTTCTCTTTCTGATCTTTCATTGTTAGTGTACAGAAATGCAAGAGATTTCTGTGTGTTAATTTTGTATTCTGCAATTTTACCAAATTCATTGATTAGCTCAAGTAGTTTTCTGGTGGTATCTTTAGGATTTTCTATGTATAGTATCAGGTCAGCTACAGACAGTGACAGTTTTACTTCTTCTATTCCAATTTGGATTCCTTTTATTTCTTTTTCTTCTCTGATTGCTGTGGCAAGGACTTCCAAAACTATGTTGAATAGGAGTGGTGAGAGTGAACATCCTTGTCTTTTCCTGATCTTAAAGGGAATGCTTTCAGTTTTTCACCATTGAGAACGATGTTTGCTGCGGGTTTGTCATATATGGCCTTTATTATATTGAGGTAGGTTCCCTCTATGCCCATCTTCTGGAGAGTTTTTTTCATAAATGGGTGTTGAATTTTGTCAAAAGCTTTTTTTCTGCATCTATTGAGATGATCATGTGGTTTTTATCCTTCAGTTTGTTAATATGGTGTATCACATTGATTGATTTGCATATATTAAAGAATCCTTGCATTCCAGTAATAAACCCCACTTGATCATGGTGTATGATCCTTTTAATGTGTTGTTGGATTCTGTTGGCTAGTATTTTGTTGAGGATTTTTGCATCTCAATTCATGAGTGATTTTGATCTGTAGTTTTCTTTTTTTGTAGCATCTTTGTCTGGTTTTGGTATCTGGGTGATGGTGGCTTCATAAAATGAGTTTGGGATTGTTCCTTCCTCTGCAATTTTTTGGAAGAGTTTGAGAAGGATGGGTTTTAGCTCTTCTCTAAATGTTTGATAAAATTCACCTGTGAATCCATCTGGTCCTGGACTTTTGTTTGTTGGCAGATTTTTAATCACAGTTTCAATTTCATTGCTTTTGTTTGGTCTGTTAATATTTTCTATGTCTTCCTGATTCAGTCTTGGAAGGTTATACCTTTCTAAGAATCTGTCCATTTCATCAAGGTTGTCCTTTTAATTGGCATATAGTTGCTTGTAGTAGTCTCAAGGTGCTTTTTATTTCTGTGCTGTCCATTGTAACTTCTCCTGTTTCATTTCTAATTTTGTTGTTTTGAGTCCTCTCCCTCTTTTTCTTGATGAGTCTTGCTAGAGGTTTATTGATTTTATTTATCTTCTCAAAGAACCAGTTTTTGCTTTATTGATCTTTGCTATTGTTTTCTTTGTCTCTATTTTATTTATTTCCGCTCTGATCTTTATAATTTCTCTCCATCTACCAACTTTGGGTTCTATTTGCTCTTCTTTCTCTAGTTTCTTTAGGTGTAAGCTTAGATTGTTTATTTGGGATGTTTCTTGTTTCTTGAGGTAGGATTTTATTGCTATAAACTTCCCTCTTGGAAAGGCCTTTGCTGCATCCCATAGGTTTTGGATCATTGTGTTTTCATTTTCATTTGTCTCTAGGTATTTTTTGATTTCCTCTTTGATTTTTTCAGTGACCTCTTGGTTATTTAGTAGCATGTTGTTTACCTTCCATGTGTTTGTGTTTTTTACAGTTTATTTTCTGTAATTTATTTCTAATCACATAGCACTGTAGTCAGAAAAGATGCTTAATATAATTTCAATTTTCTTGAATTACCAAGGCTTGATTTATGACCCAAAATTTGATCTGTCCTGGAGAACATTCCATGTGCTCTTGAGAAGAACATGTAATCTGCTGTTTTTACATGTAATGTCCTATAGATATCTGTTAAATCAAGCTGATTTATTGTGGCATTTAAAGCTTGTGTTTCCTTATTAATTTTCTGTGTGGATGATCTGTCCACTGGTGTAAGTGGGGTGTTCAAGTCCTCCACTATGACTGTGTTCCTGTTGGTTTCCTCTTTCATAGTTGTTAGCATTTGCCTTATGTATTGAAGTGCTTCTATAGTGGGTGCATATATATTTATAATTGTTATCTCTTCCTCTTGGATTGATCCCTAGACCTTTATGTAGTGTCCTTTCTTCTCTCTTGTAACACTTTTCATTTTAAAGTCTATTTTATCTGATATGAGTATAGCTACTCCAGCTTTCTTTTTATTTCCATTTGCATGGAATATCTTTTGCCATCCCTTCACTTTCCATCTGTATGTGTCCCTAGGTCTGAAGTGGGTCTCTTGTAGACAGCATATATACGGGGTTTGTTTTTGTATTCATTCAGCCAGTCTGTGTCTTTTGGGTGGTGCATGTAGTCCATTTACAATCAAGGTAATTCTCAATATGTATCTTCCTATTACCATTTTCTTAATTGTTTTGTTTTTGTTTCTGTAGGTCCTTTTCTTCTCTTATGTTTCCTGCTTAGAGAACTTCCTTTAGCATTTGTTGTAGGGCTGGTCTGGTAGTGCTGAATTCTCTTAGCTGTTGCTTGTCTGTAAAGCTTTTGATTTCTCCTTGGAATCTGAATGAGATCCTTGCTGGATAGAGTATTCTTGGTTGTAGGTTCTTCCCTTTCTTCAATTTAAATATATCATGCCACCCACTTCTGGCTTGCAGGGTTTCTGCTGAGAAATCAGCTGTTAACCTGATGGGAGTTACCTTGTGTGTTATTTGTCATTTTTCCCTTGTTGCTTTTAATAACTTTTCTCTGCCTTTAATTTTTATCAGTTTGACTACTATATGTCTTGGTGTTTTTCTCCTTGTGTTTATCCTGCCTGGGACTCTCTGTGCTTCCTGGACTTGGGTAGCTATTTCCTTTCCCATGTTAGGGAAGTTTTCAACTATAATCTCTTCCAGTATTATCTCGGGTCCTTTCTCTCTCTCTTCTCCTTCTTGGACCCCTATAATGTGAATGTTGGTGCATTTTAACATTGTCCCAGAGGTCTCTTAGGCTGTCTTCAGTTCTTTTCATTCTTTTTTCTTTATTCTTTTCTGCATCAGTATTTATCACCATTCTGTCTTCCAGGTCACTTATTCACCCTTTTGCCTCAGCTAATCTGCTGTTGGTTCCTTCTGATGCATTTTTCATTTCAGCTATTGTGTTGCATATCTCTGTTTGTTTGTTCTTTAATTCTTCTAGGTCTTTGGCAATCTTTTCTTGCAACTTTTCGATCTTTGCATCCAGTCTTTTTTCAAAGCCTTGGATCATCTTCACCATCATTATTCTGAAATCTTTTTCCAGAAGAGTGCTTATTTTCTCTTCATTTAGTTGTTTTTCTGGTGTTTTATCTTGTCCCTTCATCTGGTACAAAGTATTTTGCCTTTTCATTTTCTGTGTCTTTCTGTGGCTGTGATTTTCAGTTCCACAAGATGAAATAGTGCTGATACTGCTTGATTCTGCTGTCTGCCCTCTTGTGGAGGAAGCTTTCTAGGAGACTCGTGGGTGTTTCCTGTTGGGGGTGACTGATGATGGGTTGGGCTGTGTGGGTGGAGCTCAGTAAGTCTTTAATCCTATTTGGTGGGTGGAGCTCAGTAACACTTTAATGTGCTTGTCTGCCAATGGGTGAGGCTGTGTTCCAAACCTGGTGGTCATTTGGCCTGATGTGACCCAGCACTGGAGCTTACAGGCTCTTTGGTGTGGCTAATGGTGGACTCTAGGAGGGCTCACACCAATGAGAGAATCTCAGAACCCCTGCCGCCAATGCCCCTGTCTCCTCAGTGAGCCACAGTTGCCCCCCACCTCTGCAGGCAACCCTCCAACATCAGCAGGTAGGTCTAGTTCAGTCTCCTGTGGGGTCACTGCTCCTTCCCCCCGGGTCCTGTGAGCACACTTTTTTGTGTGCCCTCCATGAGTGGAGTCTCCATTTCCCCCAGTCCTGTGGAGGTCCTGAAATCAAATCCTCCTGGCTTTTGTAGGCTGATTCTCTGGGGATTCCGCTTCCCATTGCTGGACCCCCAGGTTAGGAAGCCTGACTTGGGGCTCAGAATCCTCAGGACTTCTGTGGTATAACTATTCTCCAGCTTGGGAGTCACCCACCCAGCAATTATGGGATTTGATTTTAATGCAATTGTGCCCCTCCTACTGTCTCATTGCAGCTTCTGGATGTGGGGTGGTTTTTTTTGGTTAGTTCCAGTGTCTTTCTTTTGATGATTGTTCAGCATTTAATTGTAATTCTGGTGCTCTTGCAAGAGGCGGTGTGCTCATGTCCTCCTTCTCCGCCATCTTGATTCTTCCAACCCCTAGGTATTTTGTTGTTGTTGTAGTGGTGAATGGGAGAGTTTCCTTAATTTCTCTTTCTGCTTTTTCATTGTTAGTGTATAGGAATGCACAAGATTTCTGTGCATTAATATTGTATCCTGATACTTTACTAAATTCATTGATTAGTTCTAGCAGTTATCTGGTAGAGTCTATAGGGTTTTCTGTGTATAATATCATGTCATCTACAAAGAGTGACAATGTTACTTCTTCTTTTCCAAATTGGATTCCTTTTATCTCTTTTTCTTCTCTGATTGCTGTAGTTATAACTTCCAAAACTATGTTGATTAATAATGGTGAGACTGGACACCTTTGTCTTGTTCCTCTTCTTAGAAGGAATGCTTTCAATTCTTCACCATTTACAATGATGTTGACTTTTGGTTTCTCATATATGGCTTTTATTATGTTGAGGTAATTTCCTTCTATGCCCATTTTCTGGAGAGCTTTTATCATAAGTGTATGTTGAATTTTGTCAAAAGCTTTTTCTGCACCTATTGAGATGATCATATGGTTTTTATCCTTCATTTTGTTGATATGATGTATCACATTTACTGATTTCCATATATTGAAGAATCCTTGCATTCCAGGGTTAAACCCCACTTGATCATGGTGTATGATCTTTTTAATGTGCTGTTGGATTCTGTTAGCTAGTATTTTGTTGAGGATTTTTGCATGTATATTCATCAGTGATATTGGCCTCTAATTTTCTTTCTTTCTTTTTTTTTTTTTTTTTGTGACCTCTTTGCCTGGTTTTAGTATCAGGGTGATGGTGGCCTCGTGGAATGAGTTTGGGAGTGTTCCTCCTTCTGCTATATTTTGGAAGAGTTTGCTAAGGATAGGTGTTAGCTCTCTCTAAATGTGTGATGGAATTCACCTGTGAAGCCATCTGACCTTGGGATTTTGTTTGTTGGGAGATTTTTAATCACTGCCTCAATTTCCGTACTTGTGATTGGTCTGTTCATAATTTTCTATTTCTTGCCGATTCAGTCTTGGAAGTTTGTACATTTGTAAGAATGTATCCATTTCTTCCAGGTTATCCAATTTATTGGCATATTTTTGCTTGTAATAGTTTCTCATGATCTTTTGTATTTCTGTGGTGTCAGTAGTTATTTCTCCTTTTTCATTTCTAATTCTGTTGATTTGTATCTTCTCCCCTTTTTCCTGGTGATTCTGTCTAATGGTTTATTAATTATGTTTATCTTCTCAAAGAACCAGCTTTTAGTTTTATTGATCTTTGCTATTGTTTCCTTCATTTCTTTTTTGTTTATTTCTGATCTGATCTTTATGATTTCTTTCCTTCTGCTCACTTTGGGGTTTTGTTGGTCTTCTTCCTCTAATTGTTTTAGGTGTAAGGTTAGGTTGTTTATTCAATATTTTTCTTGTTTCTTGAGTTAGAACTGTATTGCTATAAACTTCCCTCTTAGAACTGCTTTTGCTGTGTCCCATAGGTTTTGGGTTGTTATGTTTTCATTGTCATTTGTTTCTAGGTATTTTTTGATTTCCTCTTTGATTTCTTTAGTGATTTCTTGGTTGTTTAATAGTGAATTCTTTAGCCTCCATGTGTTTGTATTTTTTAGAGTTTTTTTTCAGGTAATTGATGTCTAGTTTCATGGTGTTGTAGTCAGAGAAGATGCTTGATATGATTTCAATTTTCTTGAATTTACTGAGGTTTGATTTGTGACCCAAGATGTGATCTATTGTGCAGAATGTTCCGTGTGCTCTTGAGAAGAACATGTATTCTGTAGTTTTGGGATGGGATGTCCCATAAATATCAATTAAGTCAAGATGGCCTAATGTGTCATTTAAAGCTTGTGTGTCCTTATTTATGTTCTGTTTGGATGATCTGTCCATTGATTTAAGTGGGGTGTTAAAGACTCCTGCTATTATTGTGTTACTGTCAATTTCCCCTTTTATGGCTGTTAGCATTTGCCTTATGTATTGAGGTGCTCCTATGTTACTTGCATAGATATTAACAATTGTTTTATCTTCTTCTAGGATTGAACCTTTGATCATTATGTAGTGTCCTTCCTTGTCTCTTGTAATAGTCTTTACTTTCAAGTCTAATTTGTCTGATATGAGTATTGCTACTCCAGCTTTCTTTTGACTTCCATTTGCATGGAATATATTTTTCCATCCCCTTACTTTCAGTCTATATGTGTCCCTTGGTTAAAGTGGGTTTCTTGTAGGCAGCATATAGAAGAGTCTCATTTTTGTATCCATTCAGCCAGTCTGTGTCTTTTGGTTGAGGCATTTAATCCATTTACATTTAAGGTGATTATTGACATGTGTGTTCCTATTACCATTTTCTTAATTGTTTTGGGTTTGTTTTTGTAGGTCTTTTCCCTCTCTTGTCTTTCCTGCCTACAAAATTTCTTTAGCAATTGTTGTAAGGTTGGTTTGGTGGTGCTGAATTCTCTTAACTTTAGCATGTCTCTAAAGCTTTTTATTTCACCAACAAATTTGAATGAGATGCTTGCTGGGTAAAGTATTCTTGGCTGTAGTTTTTCCTCTTTCAAGATTTTCAGTATATCCTGCCACTCCCTTCTGGCCTGCAAGGTTTCTGCAGAGAGATCAGCTGTTATCCTTATGGGTTTTCCATTATATGTTATTTGCTGCTTCTCTCTTGCTGCTTTTAATGTTTTTTCTTTGTGTTTAATTTTGGTTAGTTTGATTAATATGTGCCTCAGCTTATTTCTCCTTGGGTTTATTCTGTATGGGACTCTCTGCACTTCTTGGACTTGATTAATTATTTCCCTTCCCATGTTGGAGAAGTTTTCCACTATAACCTCTTCAAATATTTTCTCAGATCCTTTCTTTTTTTCTTCTTCTTCTGCGATGTCTATGATTCTAGTGTTGGTGCGCTTAATGTTGTCACCAAAGTCTCTGAGACTGTCTTCCATTTTTTTAAATTCTTTTCTCTTTTTCCTTCTCTGTGGCAGTTATTTCCCCCATTCTATCTTCCAACTCACTTCCTTGTTCTTCTGCCTCAGTTATTCTGCTGTTTTTACCATCTAGGGTATTTTTAATTTCAGATATTGTATTGTGTATTACTTTTTATTTGCTCTTTAGTTCTTCTGAGTCCTTATTAACTGTTTCTTGTATTTTCTGTTTTTTGTTATTGAGATTTTGGATCATTTTTATTATCACTGCTCTAAATTCTTTTTCAGGCAATTTTCCTATTTCCTCTTCATTTATTTGGTCTTGTGGGTTTTTTTCCTGCTCCTTTGCCTGCATGGTGTTTCTTTGTTTTCTCATTTTGTCTAACTTATAGGATTTGCTGTCTCCTTTCCTTATGCTGCCTAGTAGTAATTCCTCTTGTTCCTGCTCTCTGACCCCTGTAGTAGGGTTTGTCCAGTGTCTTGAGTAGGCTTCCTGGTGGGAAGATCTGGTGCCTGCTTTCCTGTGTGTGGCTCTGAGTCTTTTGTATGTGATGAGCAGGGCTGTGTCAGGTGGTGTTTTTTAGGGTATCTGTGACGTTAATATGGCTTAACGTAGTCTGTGTGCTGATGGGTGGGTTTGTGTTCCTGTCTTGTTTGTAGTTTGGTGTGAGGTATTCAGCATTGGCAGGTGCAGCCAGTTGGATGAATTGGGTCTTAGACTCTGATACAGGGCTCTGTGAGATTGCTCTGCAGTTAATCTTCCCTGTGGCTGAAGACTTCCTAGTGGTCTAGCATCCTAGATTTGGTGCTCCCTCCCTAGAGCCTTCTACGTGACTTCTGGTCAGGTATTCCAGACTTCAGAGGTTGCTTGTTCCATCAATAAAGGGATTTAAAAAAGACTGTCCAAACCTCAGACTAATGGCAGAATGTCAAGTCAAACAAATACTTAATCAAGGAAGCACATACATGCACAAGACAGACAAATACTGAACCCAATAGAACATAAAGCATTAGAAAAACCTGACAGAAGAACCCAGTATGCTATTAGACAATCAAAGAGAAAACCAACAATAATTCAAAACCAAACAAACAAACAAAAAACGAACCAGAAACCAAACACACACACACACACACACACACACACACACACACACACACACACAAACACAAATCCAGGGAAGTTTTGAAAGTGAGGATCAAATATAATAAGGAGCAAGAGAACAACCAGACAGACTGAAGATTCTCAAAACAAAATCAGACAATTATAATGAGAACTAAGATAAAGTCAAAACCTAATAAGAAAAACCAAAACAATGTGTCATCTGGAGAATAAAGCAAGGAAACAGAGCAGATTGATAATATTGTTTAAAAGCATATTAAGATAAAATAAACTAAAAAAGAATAGAAGATGGCAACAGAAGAGTGTAGCATGGCTGAAAATATGAGAAGAAAAAGAAAAAAATAGAAATTTATAAAAGAAGTAAATAGGGTAGGAGGGATAAAGTCAGCACTACAAAAAAACTTAGCTAGAAATAGAAATATATAAAAAGGCCAGTTATTTTGGGATCTTTGCAGTCCTTTCTGGCTCTGATGTCTTCTGCTGGTGTTCACCTGGTTTTCTGTGGGAATTATTGTGTCTTTTGATGTATTCCTGATTCATCTGTGGAGGGGCAATCATTCCACGTCCTCCAACTTCGCCACCATCTTTTCCTCTCTTTTTTTTTTTTCATTTGTGTTTAGTATAGTTTCACATGCATGTAGGGTACATAGTACAGAGGCTTTGCATTTGGCCCTACAGACCAGATTTCCTTATGTGAAATGGCTGCACCAACACCTCAGCTCAGAGGGCTGTGTACAAAAGTACCATGAATGACACCTCAATCCAAGATGTCAGCAGCGGGCCACATGCAGAGACACTGCCTGACATAATACTTTTAATTAATGAAAGAAGTTCTCATAGTTATTGAGGTAAGCTCAAAGCAAATTCTGCTAAATTTTGTTATGTTGATGTTATCAATCCTATTTTTTCAATACTGGTATATATAAATATTTTAACCCAAATATTTACACAGGTATTGTCTTTTACTTTCATTCAAGAAAATATCTAACCCAAAATTTTACAATGAAAACCTTATTAAAACAGTTGTCTATATTTAAGATATTTTGAATGTTTGCCAAACTTAAATGCTGCAAAATTATAGGTTTTCTCAATGTAATTCCATTCTGTTGCAGACTATAAACATACCCACTAAAATGGGGGCTGCATCCAAATATTCTTCTCAAAAGCTAAATTACTAATTAAATATATATATATAAACAGAAAATATATTTATTTATAAACATATATTTATAAATATATATTATAATATATAATATATAACAAATTACATATTATTTATAATATATTAAATATATATAAAAATAAAATATATGTATTGTAAATACATATTTGTAAATATATATTTATTATATGTTATAATATATAGCATATAAAATATTATATAATATATATAATATATTATATAATATATAAAAATATATAAAATATATATTATAATATATAAAACAAAAATACACATAAAAACATATATTTTATAATGTGAATTAGTTGATAATATGTATTAATATATATTACATATATTAATATATACTAATATATATAATGTTATAATATTATAATAACATATACAATATTAATTATAAATTAATATAATATAATATAAATATTAGTAATATAATGTTAATATATAATTATATATAATTAATTATATATACTATATTATGTTAAAATATGTTAAATATCTCATATATTATAATTATGTATAATATATGTATTATATTATGTTATATTAATTATATAAATTATATTCTATATAATACATAAATATATATTTATATATTTTATAAATATATGTGATATATAAATATATGTTTATATGTGATATATGTTATATATGTACAATAATATAAATTGTATATTATTTATAAAATATATAAATTATATATAATGAATATATAATATATTTTATATATTATATAAAAATATAATATAAATATGTATAAACTAGAAATCTTATTTATAATTGCAGCTTTTATCATTTTGTTTTCTTGTAAATAACTGTTAATATCTTTTGTTTTTTCCTCCTAGGAATCTTTTTTTTTTTAAAGCTGTTAATTGGATTATAATTGTTTTACACTGTTGTGTCAGTTCTTGCTGTATCACAAAGTGAATCGTCTGTATTTATACATATATCTCCATATCCCTTCCCTCCTGTGCACCCTCTCCACCTTACCTATCCCAGCCCTCTAAGTTATCATCCATCATCTAGTTGATCTCCCTGTGTTATGCAGCAGCTTCTCACTAGCTAATATCTTCTCATTTGAAAACTTTGTTTCCAACAATTACAATTCTCTAAGTCTAAAAAGCTAAACAAATATTTTTTGGTGCTGTAACCATTAACTATTTTATTAAAATTTTCCAACTCATTTTGAATAAAATTTCTGAATTTTCAAGACATTAAAAATTTCAGTATCATTGCAGTATGTACATAAATTTATTAAACAAATAGCTATTCAAAAGCTTAAAAATTTCTAAAGTCCAGTTGATGATGGTAGCAAAGAGAAAATTTATTTTTATATTAACCTTCAGCTTTTTCCTAAAATTTTGTAGTATAGTTATCATGTCTACTTATAAATTATGTGCATATTTTGATAACTGTAGCTTCTATGTTGATTGTTAGAATGTTGTATTTTATAGAGATGCAAATTTGTGTATGACAAATAATTCCAAGTATATTTCTGTTCTATAGGTTTCTTAATTTAGTAACAATGGGTTTTCTTTAATCATGAGGCTGTGATATACTAATATTTGTTTTCTAATTATCACCTGAAAGACAAGTAAATTTGTCTTCAATGTTGAACCTTTTAACTGAGGTTACAATACTATTTACAATAATAGAAGCTTCACCTTTGAAGAATGAACTTCCAAAAGCTCTATGAGCATTCCATAACAATATAAACCATTATTGAAATTAAGTTAACTGATTCTGTATTTGAAGCATCTGTCATATAATATGTTATAAAACTGGCCACATTTAGTTGTTCTGCTAATGATGCCAAGATGTTAAGAGCTATTGTTTCACATTTTATATGTGCATAAGAAAAATTAGAATAAAAAAAGAGCAAAACGAATTGTGGCAGTAACAGAGATGTACCATTTTGATTTGCCTTCAAAAAAAAAAGTGCCTTTCTTTCTGGGAGGAATGTAGTTAGATAACAGTCTCCAGTTACACCATTTGAGACCTCCTGCAGCATCTGAGCTGAAGCCATGTTCTCTTTCAGGGAAGCCACAGATAATGACTGAACATAATGCAGTACTGGGGCCTGATGATTTCTGCACAAGTTGAGACTCATTTATTGGGCAATCTTTACTCTGGACAACTGGTTTTCTTGAGACTTTGTCAGATTTACATTACAATTAGTGGCCCTCATTGCCAATTCTTTTTCTTCCCTGTTATGGAATTAATAATGGGTCCCTCAAATGCACATGTCAAAGCCCTAAACTCCCATACATTGGAGTGTGACTGTCTTTAGAGATAGAGCCTTTAAAGAGGTAATTAAGTTAAATGGCCATTACAGTGTGGTCCTAATCCTTTATGACTGTTGTCCTTATAAGAAGAGAAACACCAAGGATGACCATGTGAAGAGGGAGCAAGAAGGTAGCCACCTGCAAGCCATGAGAGAGAACTCAGAGGAAGCCAACACAACCAGCACTTTAATCTCGGATTGATAGCCACCAGAACTGTGAGAAAAAACTTTGTTAAATCACCAAATCTGTGGTATTTTGCTATGACAGTCTGAGCAAACCCATACTACCTTTTTTCACAGGTATCATGTCTGCATTGCAGTCTGAAGCCTTTCTCTTCTAGGTCCTACTTCCTCCCTGTTATCTTTCACAGACTCTGTTAGTGTCTGATTGTTCCTGAAACAAATTACCAAATGTAGTGGCTTAGGATAACATCGAAGTATTATCTTACAGTTTTGGAAGTCAGAAATAGAAGACATACAGATGGCCAACAAACACATGAAAAGATGCTCAACATCACTCATCATCAGAGAAATGCAAGTCAAAGCCACAATGAGGTATCACCTCACACCAATCAGAATGGCCATCATCACAAAGTCTGGAAACAACAAATGTTGGAGAGGGTGTGGAGAAAAGGGAACTCTCCTGCACTGTTGGTGGGACTGTAAGTTGGTACAGCCACTATGGAAAACAATTTGGAGGTTCCTTCAAAAACTACAAATAGAACTACCATATGATCCAGTAATCCCACTCCTGGGCATATACCCAAAGAAAACCATAATCCCAAAAGAAACTTGTACCATCATGTTTATTGCAGCACTCTTTACAATAGCCAGGACATGGAAGCAACCTAAATGCCCATCAACAAATGAATGGATACAGAAGATGTGGCATATATATACAATGGAATATTACTCAGCTATAAAAAGGGATGAGATGGAGCTATATGTAATGAGGTGGATAGAACTACAATCTGTCATACAGAGTGAAGTAAGTCAGAAAGAGAAAGACAAATATTGTATGCTAACTCACATATACGGAATCTAAAAATGGTACTGATGAACTCAGTGACAAGAACAGGGAAGCAGATACAGGGAATGGACTGGAGAACTCGAGGTATGGGAGGGGGCGGGGGTTGAAGGGGAAACTGAGAAGAAGCGGGAGAGTAGTACAGACATATATATACTACCAACTGTAAAATAGTCAGTGGGAAGTTGTTGTATAACAAAGGGAGTCCAACTCGAGGATGGAAGATGCCTTAGAGGACTGGGGCAGGGAGGGGGGGGGACTCGAGGG
The DNA here is from genome assembly GCF_030028045.1 of Hippopotamus amphibius kiboko. Classification (NCBI taxonomy): domain Eukaryota; kingdom Metazoa; phylum Chordata; class Mammalia; order Artiodactyla; family Hippopotamidae; genus Hippopotamus; species Hippopotamus amphibius. The sequence goes on along the minus strand of NC_080198.1, from coordinate 55,538,123 downwards.
GGGGGCGTCAAGGAAGGGAGGGAATATGGGGATATGTGTATAAAAACAGTTGATTGAACCTGGTGTACCCCCCAAAAAAATAAAAAATAAAAAAATAAAAAAAAAATAAAAAAAAATAAAAAATAAAAATAAAAAAAAGAAATAGAAAATGTTTTTTGCTAGGCTAAAAATCAAAGTGTTGACAAAATTGCATTCTTTCTGGAGGCTCTATCAGTGAATCCATTTCCTTGCCTCCTCCATATGCTATAGACTGCCTGCATCCCTTTGCTTGTGGCCTCTTCCTTCACCTATAAAGCAGGAAGCACAGCATCTTAAAATCACTCTAACTCTGATCCGCCTGCCTCCCTCTTTTTATTGATAAGGATCTAACATTTTTAATCATATATTTGCAAAGTCCCTTTTGCCAGATAAGGTAGTATATTCAAAATAGTCAAAACTTCCAAGGATTACCAGTAGCATATGGCCATTTTGGGGTGGGGTGCATATTATTCTGTTTACTGCACAGGCATTACACCTCCACTCCCCAAATAAACCATTTCTGTGCCTAACTCTCTTTCTGTGGAAGGAGCAAACACATAAAAATCTATATTTTATTTAAATGAAAAAAGTTATGTTTTACAGAGTCATATGCCAATGCAACTTCAGCAGTTGTCTACTTTACACAGTGATCTCTAGACAATCATTAAAATAGTAAGAACTTTTGAAGTTGATACTGATGCATCTTCAAACATTCATGGAATCAATATTATTGGAGCCTCTGTGGTAGATTACAAATGCCAATAAAAATTATGTGCAAATTATATTTTAAAAATCAACTTTTTGAAGAAACAGAAGTATAGTAAATAAACACGCACTTCCCTATATTTTAATTTATTTCTGCTCAAATGGTTTATTGCAAAATAAAATGGTGCTACCAAACAATGAAATAAATTAAATATCTTGATTTACCCATAGGACAAGATATTACAGACAAATATAAAGCACAGTTTACGGGAGGTCTAGACTTTCTTACCTTTCTATACCTGTTTCCTGCACATATTTCACATTACTATAAACTATTATTTCTAACCTTCTCACTGTTCCTCCACTAGATTACCAGATTACCCAGAGGCTTTGCACATCTCACAAATCACAGTGCAGGGCTGCAGAAAAGTTGGCTGCTACATCAGAGAACTGGCAGGGGCAACAGCATTAACTAGTCCTACCACCATGTCTCCCTAGCAGCTCATTTTTATTTCATCAGTGAATACCCTGAATGGAATGCTATTAGCTATATTACAACCAAAAAGCAAAGAATTATCACTGATCATTTTTTTCAAATTAACTCCATATTAAAGTGAGAAATCAATTCATTACAGATACCTCTCAGATACTACTATCATAACTGTGTAAGGATTAAAAGTCTACTAAATTCATAGTGACTTATTTCCATGTAACCACTAATAAAAATATTCAATTGAAAATTAAAAATCTGGGGCAAATTTAAATTGGATAAGCTTTACTGAATTTCCTTTGACCAGGATCTCTGGGTGAAAGGACTAGGAACAAATGGGGGAATCCAGTTCAACATCCATTTGATCTATGTCACAGTAGGGAGATAACATTTTTAGAGTGTTACATTAAAGCTGCATGGAGGTATAATGGGATGATAATCTCTAAATGATGTTGAGGAATAACACTGATAAAAATGCAGTGTTGAAAACCTTCCTTATCTTTGACAAGGAATTGATATCACTAACATAAAAGGGCAGAAATTAATAGACTATTTGATAGTTAAGAAGCTTCCTTTTCTTTGTGGTTCTTAGGACATCCAGAGGCAAAGGATAAAAACAGCAGCAACAACAACAACATGAAACCACTAATTTACTGTAAATCATGGCACAATGTCCTAACTCTTTAGGAAATTAAGTGACAGTTTCCAAGAAATAAGGTCAGAATTTTGAGAGACAAAACTCACATAAAGCTAATCTGGAAATGTCTCAATTTTCAGAAATGCTTTACCCAGAAATGGCAGAGAGCATGCCAAGATTTATCAAACCTGCCAACCCCTACCCCCTTCAGACTAGTGTAGGAACAAGTGATCTTGCTAAAATAAACCTGCAGTCTTATCTGGCAAATTGAATTAATTTACAGGGGGACACAGATGGTGTTTTTATCTCATTTTCCCATTGAATAGTATCACTTTGAAAGTGAAAAGACCTGTGAAAAATGAAATGTTGGCTAGGTGGATCTGCTGAAGAAATGAGTTTGGTTTGGGAGACTTGGCAGGGCTTGGACACTTTTCACATGGCCCAGGAAGAGTGGATCGGGCAGGAGTTTGGTGACCTGATTAAAAAGTTTCACTAACATGTAAAGAGAAGGGGGAAAGTACAAAACTAATATGAAGATGTTCTTGATTTAGAATCAGAAGAACCATGTAAGAATTGCCCATGAATTATTCCAAAAACTATTCAGGAAAGATTATGGAATGATAACTGTGATTTCAGATGCTTATAAACAATGCAGAATATTGAGTGACAGATAATACGTAAAGTTTTTTGAATCAGTTAAGACTGGTTTAATTAGTGGTGACCTAGCAGGATGGGATAGGGAGGGTGGGAGGGTCACTCAGGAGGGAGGGGATATGGGGATATATGTATAAAAAGAGCTGATTCACTTTGGTGTACAGTGGACTTGGAAACTGGCACAACAGTGTAAAGCAATTATACTCCAATAAAGATCTGAAGAAAAAAAAATGCACCAGTATTTTACACACCAGTTATACACACACACAAACACACACACAGAGGAAACAAAAACATTAACACATTAGGTGAATGTATATGTCAACATATATACATATATTTTTTATTCATTGATTTTATTTTAATTTTTTAAGATTGATTGATTTTTGGCTGCATTGGGTCTTCAATGCTGTGTGCACAGGCTTTCTCCAGTTGTGGTAAGCAGACGCTACTCTTTGTTACGGTGCATGGGTTTCTCATTGTGGTGGCTTCTCTTGTTGCAGAGCATGGACTCCAGGCACGTGGGCTTCAGTAGTTGTGGCTTGTGGGCTCAGTGCTTGTGGCTCATGGGCTCTAGAGCACAGGCTCAGTAGTTGTGGTGCATGGGCTTATTTCCCCTGTGACATGTGGGATCTTCCTGGCCCAGAGATGGAGCCCACGTCCTCTGCATTGGCAGGCAAATTCTTAACCACTGCACCACTAGGGAAGTCCCATAGACTTTTTAAAGTTTCCAATGTTGAAAATATGGCCTTTTTGAATTGAAGAAATAGTTTTGTTAATAAATTATTATGCATTAAAATCATTTAAATGTTTCACATTCCTATCTCAATATAATTTTCTTACATATTCTGTGTAGGGTATTTTAAATCTACCTCATTACCCAATGGATATATTGAATATATTCATTGGAAATATGCATATATTTCTTATCTTGTCACAGAAAGAGGGCTATAAGAAAGTTTTAGGTCTGGTCTTACTGAGGGGTCTTATAGAAATTCTTTAAAGTTATAAGGCTCAGTATACTTTTCTGACAAAAAGACTGAATATTCTACTTCATTACTGTTTTTATGCAGATTAAACAGAAACAATTTGTGTAACAAAATACTTAGCCTAATTTCTGGGATATATCAAGCTCTAATTTCCTACAACTGCCCCATTTCTGTTTTCATTACTCCAGATCAGGCCCATCTGGAAGTCTAGGAACTATTCTTGACTGTATCTTCTTATTCATTAAATATCTTTATCCAGTCATTAATATTAAATATCTGTAATTTTAAACTTCTCTTTTCTTCATTACTGTGTCTGAGCTCAAGCCCCTGGCATGTATTGCTTCAAGATTTGCAATACTCTCCAGTCTAGTCCATTTTAAATTCATCCCTCAAGCATATGCAAGACCAATGACTCTCCTTGACTTAGATTTGTTTTAATTTGTTGGTTGGTTTGTTTCTAAACAACTAAACATACATTTAAACTTCTGACAATATCATCAATTGTGTTTGGAGAACCACTCATCTTCCCTGACTAAGTCCAGGTAGTTTGATTGGGCCATACTGAAGAACTAGGTGTGAGGTTCTCCTTTAAGCTTGGAAAATCTACATATTTTACCCCACGTCTCATACTGATTGGTTCAAGAATATGCATGTGACCTAAATACAGCTAATTAGAGATGATTCAAAAATGATCATGAAATAAATCATTCTTTCTTCTTGAATTTAAGGTATATAAGCCTGGATTTTCTAGTACCTTGTACATCTTAAGGAGCAAGACTGCCTGAAAATGAAGCCATGCAGAGAAAAGCTGAGCTCAGAGGTGGATGGGCTGTACCAAGGTCCTAGGACTTACTTGCCTGGGCATCTTTTTATGCTTGTACATTCCCTAAACACAGTCTCTTATTACTTGTTCCCCTATATTTCTTTGTGCTATATTTTTGGTATCAGATGTCCTCTGAATTCCTCACTTCACACACACACACTCAACTTTCAGTACCTTCTCCCTCGTCTGCTTCTTTTTCATGCTATGCCTATCTTTTTATTAGGATAGCATATAATAATTTGAGGAAGTTTCTGATTCCCACATGTCCATTACTACTTAGAGGGTCAGGATGGTACAAAATTCATCTCATACTCTTACTTGACTTTACTGCTTGGCACAAGGTAGATTCTATTAAATTCTTTTGAACTAACTTTTATAAACCATGTATCCATTGAAGGAAAATTTTAGGAGCCTATATCTCAAGTGTATTTTTACACATTTATAGAATTGTATTTTGTAATGTTTCATTATTTGACTTAACTTCATAAAATTAGGAAAAAAGATATATATTTACTTCATTGTGATATAGTTCACATAAAAGAAAGCAAAAATTATTTATTGAACATTTACCATGCAATGAGCCCTATGCTATAACCTTTTTCATTTAATTCTTTAAGCAAACTTGTGATATGGAAGCAGTATTTCATAGTGGTACAGAAAAAAAGATGTTTTTTTGGAGAGGTAAATTGAGTGCAAATTACACAGTAAATAAGAAGCAGAGGCAAGGTTGGAATTCAGGCACCTGGACTGGAACATTTATATTTTTAACAACTATGCTATGCTGTATATATGACTGTTTTGTTTTCTTGAGACATATTTTTGTATTTGTGAATAAATTTAACAGATTTATAAGAGTTTTAATTCAACTCAATCTCACCAGAATTTCCAGTTTACTGCACTGTATGTCAAATCAGCTATCACATTTCTTGATGCCTACATGGCAGGTAAGCAGTTGTAGTTCCCATTGACTCCCTCTACCACCACAAGGGTTTTGATCCTCTGTTCAGCTCTTTTCTAGCTAGAGAAACTGTCTAATTTATTTCTGTGTGTCTAATTTATTTCTGTGTGTGTCAGTTTAATAGTTTTCATCTGTTAAAATAGGGATCTCACCACAAATTTCTTGTAAAGAGTAAGTTAAATTAGCTTTTGCATAAATAAGCAAAATTAGAGGTGTTCAGTAAAGTTTATTTTTTCTAAACACTGAAAGAAACACAAATAATGGGATACGCTTGAGAAAAATCCATGCGTCCATCTTGAAGGTGTAAAAAATTGATAGTGTCCAAAATAATAATTATTGTCTCTAGGATTTCAGACTTGTGCCTTTGCTTAAAGGTGGCATATGGCCCCCTTCTTTGGTCAGGTGTCCTAAGAATGAATCTTGTGAATCTGAACTTAACTGTAAAGCCTGGTAGTAGCCGAAAAATTACAACTTTTTTTGACCAGGTTCCTGCCATTAGTTTCTCTTTCACGTAGCTTGAGTATAAAAACTAAGCCTATTTGGAATACTAACAACAATAAAAACAGAAAATTTAGGTTGGCGGGGGCAGGGGAAAGAGAGAATAACACTGTTATGAGATTGAAAGAAATATAACATTTATGACTTACAAAATTGAAATACAGGTCTATATAGATTTAAAAGCAAGCAGAAAATAATGAATAAGAGACAAATAAGAAAATTATTAAAATTAAACAAAATTCACCAAATATTTTTAAGAAAAGTAGGGCTTAGGGTATGATATTTTGAGTCCTTTCAACTGGAATTAAGGGCCCTCCCTCTCAGATAAACGTCAAGGGTGCTGATCATTTTTTACTCATCTTCCACTCCCCAGTGTTTTCCCAGCTTCTTGCACAGTAAGACTTCATGTTTAACAGATGAAAGAGTGAGCTCCATGGTTGTATAAAAAAGCAGCAGAAATTAGAGGGATTAAACTAAACAGTTTCTCTATTTACATGTTATTAAAACATCTTTATTAGAATAATCACATTTTATGAGAAGTTGATGATTTTAAAATTTCTCTTAAAATTGCACTTGTCAGATGGGAGATTTGGTAATGGGGTTAAGACTTGTTATTGGTGCTGAGCAGAGAAAAGAAAATCAACAAAAGCAACAATAATTAAAAGTCACAACTAAAAAATTAAACTGTTCATTCTGCTTCCTCATCATTATTTTCAGTATCTGAAATTGAAAAGTTATTCTCTCTACTTTTTAAACATATTGAAACACACTCATTTATTCATGTGCTTTTATTTATTCAGGACTCTTTTTTTCTAATACTTGTACAATACTTGACTGCCAGAGCGATTATAAATACAAACAGACATTATAGTATTTTTTCTTTTGTAATTCAGGAAGCTGAATGGTTTACTTAATTAATTATTCATTTCAATAAAATTGAGCATGCATGTGAAGCTAAAAAGAAATATGAATAAAACTGTATTGTTAACTAACTTATGAATAGGAGGTTCAGGCCCTACCAAATCATAGCCCATGCAATAAATTAACTCTCAGTCAGTGAAACTTCTTCAGATGTGGTAATGAATTGTTTTAAGCATATACATAAGTTCAGGGATGTCTAATAAAATATCGTGACCCAATAATGTTCAAAAAACCTGCTGAATGCCAAATTTAAAATTAATTCACAAGGTGATTGAGTTTTTATTTCCCTCATAGACTCATGATAGAAGAACTCTATTAGCTTTCACATGTATTAGAAGAAATGCTTATTCTGTGTACTTGCTCATAATAAATTGGAAGTAATAAATAATTTTTTGGATTTATAAAATGGAAAGATAGTACAAGGTAAAATTTGGACAGCTGTATGTAACTAAGAATGGATTTTAAATTATATTTTAACCTTAGAATTAAGTTTTTAGTTACATTAAATAAAAGTGAATAAATGAAACCAATTAAATCAGTTTTCATAAAGTGCAAATAACTTCTTGCAAACATTAATATTTGTGGTAACTAGTCTTTTACCAGCCACACAATACTAACCAGGAATACTATAGCACATATAGCACTTACAATTTTTCAACTAACCAAAACAAAACTCAGGTGAAACCATATGAATGAGCCTTTATTAAATGTCAATATTTGTTGGTTTTTATAACTCAATAGTGTTTTATCTAAAACCCTGTTTTTCATACAGATTTATAATACTTGCAGGCCTAAGTAGACTCGTAGCAATTAGGATTAGTTGACCAAACTGATAATTAGGCAACTGTCCAAGTTAGATCATTTTAGTGTTTGAAACATCTCTCAAAAGCTTATGATCAAAGTTATCTCAAGTTGAAATATAAACATGACAGGCTCTTCTGCTTCCTTTGAATTCTTAAGCAAGCTCCTTTTTTGTTTGTTTGTTGAAGAGAAAGAAAATGTGTACACCTGTATATTCTGGTTCCTGTGAAGATAGTGTCAATCTCTGGCAGGCAGCTGGCTCCTTCCCTCAAAATCAATGCTGAAGAGATTCTAGAAGCAAGAGGGAAAATAAACATGAGTTCCAGTAACTCCAGCAGCATCCAAACACTTGAAAAATCTCTGGGGATATTAAAAGCTGTTTTGAATTAATATATTTGCAGGAACTGAGTTGCTATAATACAGATAAGAGAGATTTCAGAGGTATATGTAGAAGAATAGATTGGAGGAAAACTTTAATATGTTTTTCTTGCCTCTCCCTGTGTTCCCTTTGACAAGCTTGCTGGTTTCCTGCAGGTAATATCAGTGTAACACAAAAATTTGTGCTTGGATGACAAGTTGAAGAGAGCATTTAATGACCAGCTGCCCTCAGGCATTCACTGTCACTGCTTCTGACATAGGTGGCAGGACTGCTGGAATATACACTTTGGAGGCAGCCTCCTCCCATTAGGCAGCTTCTCCCTAAGTGCTTAGAAGTTAAATCAACCCTAGGTTGTTGCCCTCATCCACATGGTCTATAATGCTTCCATCCTTAATCCTGTTCCAAGCAGCAGAATGAGAGAGAGGGAGGAAGAAGGCTCATTTCCTCCCTTGAAAAGGTATTACACATGTTACACCCATCAGAAGTTATCTCACATCCCAATGGACAGAATTCAGTCACATCGTGTACATGGCCATTCACAGTTGCAAGAGAAGCTGGGAAATGTATACGTATATATTTTCTGTGTGAACATATGCCTTATAAAACACTTGAGGGCTTGATTACTAAAGACAATGTGTTTATTGGGTTACAGCTAGAAGCTTCTCCTAGTCCAATCCATTCCATTCCCAAGTATTTCTGCATACCCATCTCATCTTTTTAAAGAATATAAAACCTCCCACTTCCTGTATGAAACAATACAGAACCCCCTTCATGTGCAGCATCCAGCTCCCAGCTCAGGATCTTAGGTCATGTGTGAACTTCTTCAGGTTATACCTCCTTGCAGTGCATCATGCATGCAATTGCAGATTAGATGCCATGGTAAATCTCCATTTAGAAACAGAGAGAGTCAAACATGTCACAGTCACTAGTCAATAGCAAATTCCGGTTGTTATGGAATAGCAGAGACTTTCTTGTCAAGAAAGTGTGTATCTTGGTTTGCCTCATCTGGCTGTAACCAGCTCCATTTTTCTGGGGGGTTCTTCTTGTACTTTTCTCTCTATGGCCACATCTGAGCCAGCATTGGAGAGCATATATTTCTGTGTTTTGCATGGCTCTCCCAGCCTGGTTACTGCTTATAACAGTCTGGTAACCTGAAATTGAAAAATGCTGCAAATCTTGTATGAATCCTGTCTTAATAGTGCAGATTCAGTTTGAACCTGTGTCATGTCTGTGATCACTGCGTTGTGAATGGCACAATAAATTTGGTGGGGATATCGTGCCAATATTTGGGAACTATGATCTTTTTCAGCAAAGAAATCACATATAAGTGGTCAACAAACTAGGCAATTTCCAACATATATTTTATTATTTCATTTTCTCTTACTCGTTAATGCAAATATCAATTTTCATGTCAGTACTACACCAGTTCACTAGATGCAAGCTCAGTTCATTTGTGGCTGTGAGCTTGGCCAAACAGCACCATTTTGTAAGAATCAATTTACTGTTTGGAATGTTCAATAAAGGGTATTTCATATTTATTATTATTTGTAAATCATGTGCTATACATCTTTAATATCAGTAACATTTGTTATCTATCTACCTCTCTATCATCTATCTGAAAAACTTGTCCTTAAACATTTACCAGCATGCCACTGGCCATCAAGTGGATATATAAAGCTATAGTTTATACGTTTTCAAGTATGAATTTCACAAAATTAATATTGGTGAGGGGAAGAATATTTACATGGGGTACTATGTATATAGATGCATAAAATATCCCAAGGTATTATATATGCGTGTACCTATGTTATTTATGTCAGAGATATATGTAATTAGTAATGCATATACACTATTAACTACAAATATGATTAATGTGTGTTTGTGTTATGCATATATATGACTATGATTCACGATAGTTTTTGTTCAGTTGATCTTTAGAGAATAGCACTGAAATATGTTAAAAAAACTTCAAATATATTTTTGAAATTTTATTTATTAAGATGAGCATTGAATGCCTGAATATGCACTATCATATTCCTTATAGTTTATTGTATGTTCAAAATATTTCATAATATTATAAACTTAAGAAAGAACCGATGTCCCTGATGATATGTTTGGGTTCTTGAAACAATGAAGCTGACAATAGTAATCTGTTTTTTATATTAAGTAAAAGAATAATATTTCACTTAAAGTAGGTGGGGAAAAGGGAAAATAAAGTAATAATTTAAAATATATACTATCACTATTTCTGAAAAAATTACTGGAAGTGATACCATATGTTTTCTAACTCTTTCTCTTCACGTGTCCCTGGTATAAGTCATTTCTTGGCTGTGCTATTGCTATTGTCTCCTAATGGTCTCTGTTCATTCTTGTTTTTCTGTCATATGCACTGAGCAGTCAGTGCAAGCTTTCAAGCTTTCTTAAGGGTAACTCAAATAATGATGCCTCCACTTAAGACATTCCTATAGCCTCCCATCACTCTTAGCATGAGGCCCAATATTTCTAATTTTTTACCAGGCTTTTCAGGGTCTGGCTGTCATGCACTGCTGTGGTGTCATCTCCCTCCTCTCATATCACTGCTCACTAAACTCCAGCCAGTCTGCACTTTATTTTTTTCAGTGGGCCACACTCAGTTCCTTTGCACTCGCTGACCTTTTGGCTTAGAAACTTCTCCCAGGTCCCTGCATGACTCCATCTTCTCAATATTCATCACTGAACTCAATGTTATTTCCTCAGAAAGGCCGTCCCCACCTGTCTGAACAAAATCAGCCTTCCAGTCACTTTCTAATTCATTATTTCCTCTTATTTTCTCCATTTCACTTGATAGTAATTACAATTATTGTTTAATTATCATACACATTTACTTGTCATATGTCTTATTATATATGAACATGAACAAATATTTATATTTATGAAAATAAACATGCATACATTTATATACACACATATACATTTATATACATATATTTATACATTTTTAATCTATACTTTTATATATATGGACAAATATATTGAGACAAACATATACATATAGAATCATCCATATATAATTTTGTCCCATATAATTTCTTAATTTATTTCCTCCCCCAGAGGGTAAGCTCACTTAAATTTGAAACAGATTCATTGTATTTGGTTCGTTGCTGTATCTTCAGATCCAAGACACATAAAGGCATTTGTAGGTGTTCAGTTTAGCACTTTTATTCTGAGTTAACACACATCCAACTAAAATATATTACTATTCCCTAACCTTCCTTAAGGCCATGTGACCCTGTGACTAAGGTCTTGCCAATGAGATATAAATGCAAGTATTCTGTAAAACATCTGGGCAGGCTGCCTAAAGAGAGTCGACACAGGTAAGATGAGGGATTTTGTTGTTGTTGCTGTTTTTCTCCTTTCCTTCATTTCACAGAGTAGAATGTGTGCATGATTAAACATCACAGTCATCTTGGGAATAGCTGCTTAGCTGGCTTTGATAAGAGGAACTACGTGCTAGGATGGTGAAGGAAGAGGAGGTCCCCAATGATTATCGAGTTCATTTTGTCACACAGGGCCTCTCAAGTCAGAATTTTTTTCTTCTTAAGACAGGAATAAATTTCTATATTAAAACATTTCTATTTTATTCCTTGCTGAATAAAATTCTTAACTAATATATTAAATTATAACAATAAAAATCTAAGATAAAAGAAGATAAAGGAGATAGAAAGCATAGTGCCAATACACTTTTCAAATTAATAGACTTTATTTTTTAGAGCAGTTTTGGGTGTTAAAAAAGTGAGGGAAAGTATAGAGTTACCATATGCTCTCTCTCCTCCTCTTCCCTCTATGGTTTCCCCTAGTGTTAACATCTTACCTTAGTGTGGTATATTAAAGTTGATGAACCAATATTGATACTTTATTAACTAAAGTCCATAGTTTACATGTGGGTTCACTCTTCATGTTGTACATTCTATAGGTTTTGAGAAATGTATAATGGCATGATCAACAACATTTTAAATTATAGAGTTAAACCAAAATATGAGATTAATTTTCATATTTGATTATGTGTTTGTAGTAAGTTTCTCCCTGCTAGACTATAAGCCCCTGAGGAGTAGATTTTTGTATGTTTTATTTATTATTGTATTTGTAATACTTTAGAGCTATTTCTTGCCTGAAAAAGATATTCAGTAAATATTTGTTGACTATACAAGTGCAAATTTAAATATATGTGTTGAATATTCTTGAAACAGAGCTAATATTCTCTAATGCAAAAATAAATGAAAAACTAGAACAAAGAATTGTAAACCTTATTTGAAAACCTCAGAAATTTTGAAATGGTTTGGAGGAAAAGAGGTAAATAAAATGATTTGAGGGGAATTAAAGCTTCACAAAGGTGTGGAGAAGAGTTTAAAAAAAAAAGAAAAAGAAGCAAAGTTTAATGCAGTACCAAGATATAGTAACAATAGGGAGATATTTCCAGGGACTAGGAGAGAAAAGCTAGAAAGAGGGAGAAGGAAAAGATGAGTGAGTGAGTGTGTGTGTGTGTGTGTGTAAGAGAGAGAGAGCCACCATGCAAGAATTCTCTCCCTTTGGAAGACACAACCAAAGCAAAGAGATCTGACATGATAGGAGTCAGAGGACCAAATACTTCTTTTTTTTTTTTTTTTTTTTTTACCAAATACTTCTAACTCTCTTTTCATTCTGTGAATCTCCTGTCAGCATCTCTTTTTGTTGAAACTAAATCATAAAATGAGAAGTAAGGGAATCTATTGATGTGGTCAAGAATGGTGAACTTCTCAGTTACAGAGCAGAGTACAGAAAGTAGAGAATGACTCTAGATTGGCAAATGGAAGATATCCTTTCAGTCCTGTTTTTTGGGGCTGAACATTTTGTATCCCTGACACAGAGGATACAAAAATTCTCCTTAGCTACCATATCCTGTAGGGTGTTGGAAATTGAGTTGCATTCTCAACTGAAAGTAAAAATATTATCCAACCATATAAAGTAGTAAATACAAAGAGAAGAAATTAATTAACATAGAACAAAGCTTCTGTAACTGATTATAAAGCTGAAATTGATATTCATAGCTTCTTTTCCTACTGCACATTCTGTTTCCTTTACCTTCTACTAGCACTCAGATGGACCTGGTTCTTTATTTGGCTAAATGTCTCAAATTACTTTAAGATCTGAGTCCTCATTAGCATTGTCTTTATGTAGCCTCAGTACTTTTCCATTGAAAAAGACTAGTGGGCAGAGACTGTAACAGGTGCCCTGGTGAATCCTCTGGCTTCCATTCATGGTCATCTTGCTACAGTATAGAGCAGAGTTGCTCAGTTTCCGCTGAGGAATTAGGACCAACCAGCTGTCACCCAGTTTAACAATCCTCTTCTTTATGTGTTGGTTTGGTGTCATGAGGAAGCTGTAACTGCCAGCGTGTTGTCTCAGCTTCTAGGTGAATGAGATCATTGCCATATTCCATGGTGGAAGCAATTTTTCCTTATACAATAGAACCTTGAAACCTACCCCACATCCCTTGGTTTGTGGATTTATGGTTCTGGCTATGGAAGAGACAGCTACTGGTTATGTTATAAACTGAATTATTTAGGAAAGCACTTCAATCTTGTAAGCAGTTGTCTGCTAGCTGGCATTAAAACTGAGCATTCTGTGGGCTATGACATAATTCTGTCGAACTAGATGCTTCTAGATTACCTAGCACACGGTAAACATATTATGTGGGTGTGACTCCTTGTCTGGACCCTCTTTGTCAAGCAGCAGTCTATCCCTTCACCAGACATGATAGTTAATGAGAAATCATGGCAATGGATAAGATCTTTTATCAAAAGCCCTGTGGGCAGGGTTTGCAATAACTTTGCATAAATTACCTGTCTCCGGAAGTGGAGGTGGGGGTGGGTGTAGGCATCATTGTTCTCTGCATGACAGCAAGTGTCCTACATAATAATGACAGTGCGTGGTCAGACCATTCAAGATAGCTGTTCTGTTGCCTGTACAGCCCCCTCAACCAGGCCTTGCTTCACTCACATCACTATCCCATCCTATTCATTATAGGGCTTAATCAGTAAATGCCTACATGCTCACCCCCTGCCCCAGCCACTGGTTTCCCTGGTAACTGATGAGCCGTCCTGACGTCAGGAGCCTCCATCTACCCCAAGTAGTGGAGATTTGTTATGTCCTTCTTTCAGGCTGCCTACCCAGTGGGGTGTTGCTCCAGGACCCCTGTTTTCTGGACATGTAAGTTTCCCTATCCAATGAACCATTGGTGTCTCTGTAGCTGTCTCTAGGCTCTTTCTTTGGTCTCCAGGCTGGGCAATTAAAAGGCTTGCAGGTCTGTGGGATGCAGCCCAGCAGCCAGCTATTTCTTTTCCCTGTTGAATAGACACCCAGGCCAATAACCACAGGTTGGTCTAGAAAAATGTAATATATGCAGTTATGGTTACATCTTAGGCCTCTATTTCAGAGACCTAGCTCCCTCTGAGTATATCCTTTTTGGTAAACTGGCTTAAGTCTGGGAAGTAAGTATGAGGTGTTCGGTTTCTGCAAACCAAACTTGGATATCTCTCCCCATGTGTATTTAGCACCACTTTGTGAGGACATCCATCTGTGACATTTTCAGGGACATCATCTCAGTTCATCATCAACATTGATAAAGCCCAAGGCCAAAGATTGAAAAGAACACAACTGCATCCAATGATAGGTAAGTTTATTACATTGCTGTAGTAATGAAAAAAACGTTGAAGAAATCATGAGATGTTTCTGTAAGGAGAGGGAATTACAAAATTCCCTCTAATGAGCTACTGGGGGTGGGGGGACAGGCAGACAAACAATTTTTTAATGGAGACACCAGGGCCAGGCCTGGTTCGGGTAGGTGGAGTGTAGGGTTCCCCAGGAAGGCAAGCAAGGTGAAGTGGAATCCCACAGGGCACATTGTATGGCTTCACCTGTGTGTGTAGTACGGGCAGGTCCTGATGGAGGGGCAGAGGAGGATGGGCTGGCATGCCTTGAGTGTCAGCGGCAGCTCAGAGATTAGCAAAATTCAGTGAGGACCTGCTGCTGCCACCATTCTCCCCAGAATAAGCCAGATCACCCATTTCTCAAGAGTTCTATGGGGGTGGACAGGGTAGTCCTGGGATGAGAGCCTCCTGGCTACCCAGGTGCTGGAGGCCCCTCATCTCAGACTTGCCATAGGGAATCTAGCTTATGCCACCTATCAAGCAAACCGCAATCTTCCTGGACCTCCTCTCCTAACTTGGAGTCACAGTACCATTGTGCCTCTCCCCAGGGGCCCAGAGAGGTTGGGAGGGAACCTCTGGCCCAAAGGCCATGCAGGAGCAGGACCTCCCAAGGCCAGATTGAGAGAGTGAACTGTGCATGCCCAGGGGGCAAATCTGTATCCTTCCAAGAGGCCTCAAGCCCTGGGGCAGTGACGTTGGCTTCTGGTGAGAAACACTGGGACTCCAGTATGATGTCTTCCAAGGTCTGAGGCCTCCTCATTATGGTATATATATGGTATATACCATACAGTATATAAGATGTAAGCAATGCTATGTGTTTATACCCAGTAAGGTGTGTAGGAGTGTGTGTGTGGGGGTGTGTGTGTGTGTGTGTGTGAATGTATTTATCTCCAGTGGAAGGAATGTAAGTAGCAGGAAATTATTTGGTATTTTGTTGTTAAAGAGTGCCCTTGTACTCTTACATCTGGCTCTTTTTCAGACATCCTTGCAGTGACTTTAAAATGGTCTTGTTTTGGTCTTGTTCCATCACAGCAATGAAGAGTCTTCATCTGATGTTGACATTCTGTGAAATTTTTCCTATGAAACACTTCATACTAGTTATTTTCTTCCTATTGCTGACTGGATCCTCTGAGGGGCTTTTCTCTTTCTTTCTCAGTAACTCCTTTGGCCAAGGGCAGCTGAAGTTAGACTAAAGGATGTTACTCTGTTCAGCCCAGATCCACAATTTTCAAGATTTTGTTGATCAGAAAGTTGTTGTCTTGAGTTGGACAAGGATTTGTTTTTCCTGTTCCTGCTATGGCAAGTCAAGTTGCTGAATTATCTGCTATGACAATGATGTCTCATCATTATTGGTACTTTGAAACAGGATGTATTGACCAGCTGCATTGCATGCGGTTGGAAAAAACAAAAAAAGTTATTTGTCCATGTAAGGAGCTATGAAACCGTGACCTAGACCACAATCCTAATCATGGAAATATCTCCACACTTCCAGCTGAGTCTTTTATAGAGTTGGTTTGTCTTCTATTATAGAGCCATTGCATATTTACATCAGTGTCGTAAGAATATTATATAGCACACATTTTTTCTTGAAGAGGAATCACTGTGTATGTGCTAGTTTTTGACAACTCCGTTAATCAATGTAAATTAATTTGGAGACTCACCATAACAGATGCCATTATTGATGAATTTCCTAGGGTCAGAGACAAGATTTGGACAACTTTTCCCAGTTGTACTACTGCATCATTGAAAACACAGTTTACTTTATAAAGAGTGAATTGTAAGCTCTCCTGAAAGGTGGTACTGTTGTCCCTAGGCATCCACAGGAGATTAGTTCCAGATCCACCCTCACATACTAAAATCAGTGGATGCTCAAGTCCTTGAATAAAATGGTGTGGTAGCATTGGCCCTCTGTATGGGAGTGTTCTGCCTCTGGGGATTCCACCAGCTGCAAATGCAGAACCTGTGGATAGAAGGGCTGACTGTAGTTGTCTCTCTTTCAATATTTAGGCATTATCTTTTTCAGGAAAACAGATTACATAGGTTTGAGATGTATGAAAAGCTCTAACAATTGCTCAAATACACAGACTAGATGTGTATTCAGTAGGCACAGTATGCCTGGTTTTCACATAAGATGTAGTACCCTAGTGGGCACAGAAAGAACTGGGAGTTGTTTATTACCATGAGAGCAAGTCAGTTACTGGTATCTGAATACAGGCTGACTTTCTGAGTGGATAAAAATAGCATCTACAAATCAGGCTAGGAAGTCTCTGAAGAGAACAAACTGAATACAGTAACAAGGATAGCCCCAATATTTGTTTCCTCTGGTGAGCTGTTTTCTGTTGACAATTCTAATATTATTTCAGTGAAAGTATTCTCCTGACTGGGAGTGGAGGCGAAAACCAATTTTTATAAGTTTGAAGGTTGAGGTGAATAATGATAGGACAATTTATATATCACAAGGAACCTGTTGAAAAAAATATACTTCATGAGTGGTGAAAGGAACAGCTATTAAAGTTGTGTCATCAGAATCACATGGAAGATGACAAATTTGGGCATCAGTAAGATTTAGAGCATGAATTATATTCTGAGAAAAACTGAGCAAGTTTTGCTTTTCTTTCTTCTCCTTAAGTGACAGAAGAAAGCCAGATGAGATGAAGAAGAATATGGTGAAGACATGGAAAAGCAACCATCAGAGGCCAAGTCATCACAAACAGGTAACAAAATAAAATAACTATAATAAGTAGTAAACCAAAGGGAAATAAACAAGTTGACAGAAAATTGTTTTATAATTTTGTGTGGAAGCTGTCTGCTTTGTCCTGTCATAGGGTTGATCCAATAATCTTTATTTCTGGCTTTATTGATATATAATTGACATATTACATTGTGTAAGTATAAGATGTACAGTGTGATGATTTGATACACATATGTATTGTGAAATATTTACAATAAGGTTAGTTAACACATCCTTCACCTCACATAATTACTATTTGTTGTTATAGTGAGAACACTTAAGATTAACTTTTTTATTTTTTATTTTGGCTGCATTGGGTCTTCTTTGCTATGCGCAGGCTTTCTCTAGTTGTGGCGAGCAAGAGCTATTCTGTTGCGGTGTACGGGCTTCTCAGTGTAGTGGCTTCTCTTGTTGCAAAGCACCGGCTCTAGGTGCCCAGGCTTCAATAGTTGCAGCACACAGGCTCAGTAGTTGTGGCTTGCAGGCTCTAGGGCACATGGTCCTCAATAGTTGTGGCACAGGGGCTCAGTAGTTGTGGCTCACAGGCTCTAGAGTGCAGGCTCAGTAGTTGTGGTACCTGGGCTTAGTTGCTCCATGGCATGTGGGATATTCCTGGACCAGGGATTGAAGCCATGTCCCCTGCATTGGCAGGTGGATTCTCAATTACTGCACCACCAGGGAAGTCCCGAGATTTACTTTTATAGCAACTTTCAAGGATACAATACAGTATTGTTAACTGTAGTCACCATGCTGTATGTTAGATCTCTGGAAGTTATTACTCTTGTAAGTTTGTACCCTTTAACCAATATCCCCCCATTTCCCCCACCCCCCAGCTCCCAGTGATGACTAATCTACTCTCTGTTTCTATGGTTCAGCTCCCTGGATACTACATATATCATAGAGCATTTCTCTTTCTCACTCTGGGTAATTTACTTGGCATAATGTCCTCAAGGTTCATCCATGTTTTGTCAAAAGGCAGGATTTCCTTTATTTTTATGAATAATATTACATTTTGTATTTATATAACACTGAGTCTTCTTTATCCATTGATGTGTCAATGGACATTTAGTTTGTTTCCATGTCTTTGTGGATAATTCTGCAATGAATGTGGAGGTACATATATCATTACAAGATAGTGATTTCAGTTCTGTCAGATAAGCGCCCACAAAGGAGGATTGCTGAATTATATGGTAGTTTTATTTTTAATTTTTGAGGAACCCCCGTAGTGTTTTCCATAGTGGAAATGCATCAACAGTGGACAAGTGTTCCCTTTTGCCACATCCTCACCAGCAACTTATCTCTTATTTTTTTGATAAAGCCATTTGAATAGATATGAGATTATATCTCATTGTAGTTTTGATTTGCATTTCCCTGATGATAAGTGATGTTGAGGACCTTTTCAGGGTAGTTATTGTTTCTTTGGCAAAAAGTCAATTCAAGTCCTTTGTCCATTTTTTAATCAGATTATTTGTTTTCTTTGTTAATAAACTCTATGAGTTTCTTATATATTTTGGATATTAACCCCTTATCAGAATATGATTTGCAAATGTTTTCTTGCATTCTATAGATTCTCTTTTCATTTTGTTGCAGGTTTAGTTTGCTGTACAAGAGCTTTATAGTTTGATGAACTTTCACTTTTTATTTCTGCTTATGTTGCTCATGCTTTTGGTGTCATATCTAAAAAACCAAGACCAATATCAAGGAGCATTGTCCCTTGTTGTTGTTTTTTTTTTCTTAGAGTTTTACAGTTTCAGATCTTAGCATTAAGCTCCTAATCCACTTCCAGTTGATTTTTGTGAATGGTGTAAGATAGAGTTCAAATTTTACTCTTTTTACCTGTGAATATTCACTTTTCTGAATATCATTTATTGAATAGACTATCCTCTCCCAATTGAGTATTCTTGGATCCTTTGTCAAATATTACTTGATCATATATGCATAGGTTAATTTCTGAGCTCTCAATTCTGTTCCATCAGTCTGTATGTCAGTTTTATTTTATTTACTGTATCTTTGTAATATAGTTTGAAATCAGGAAGTATAATGCCTCCAGTTTTGTTCTTCTGTCTCAAGATTGCTTTGGCTGTTCATTGTCTTTTGTGGTTCCATTCTAATTTTAGGATTTTTCTATTTCTGTGCAAAAATGCTCTTGGAATTTTGATGGGGATGGTATTGAATTTACATATGGCTGTGGTTACTATGGACATTTTAACAATATTAACTATTCTAATCCATGAACATGAATATCTTTCCATTTGTGTCTTCATTTCTTTATCAATGTTTTATAGGTTTGGGTGTAGATTTTTCATTTCCTTGGTTAAATTTATTCCTAAGTACTTTATTGTTTTTGATGCCATTGTAAATGATTTTCTTTACTTATTTTTCATATTGTTTGTCATTAACATATAGAAACTCAACTGATTTTTGTATGCTGGTTTTGTATTCTGAAATTTTACTAAACTTGGCTAGTTCTAACAGTTTGTTGTTGTTGTTGCTGCTGTTGTTTTTTTGGTGGAGTCTTTTTAGTATTTTCTATAAATGAGATTATGTAATCTGCAAACAGACAATTTTACTTCTTCCTCTTCCTTTTCTGACTTGGATGCTTTTCATTTCTTTTTGTTTCCTGAATGCTCTGTCTAGGACTTCCAGTACAGTGTTGATTAAGAGTGGTGAAAATGGGTACCTTTGTCTTGTTCCTGATCTTAGAGGGAAAACTTCCAGCTTTCACTATTGAGTATGACAATATCTGTGGACTTGTTTTATATGTCCTTTCTTATGTTAAATATTTTTCTCCTATCCCACACTCTGAGAGTTTTTATCATAAATGGATGTTGAATTGTCAAATCTTTTTCTCTGTATCTGTTGAACTAATCATATGATTTTTATCATTCATTCTGTTAATGTGCTGTATCATATTTATTTGCATACATTGAACCTTCCTTGCATCTCAGAGATAAATCCCAGTTGACCATGGTGTAATGTTGAATTATAATAATGTGCTGTTGAATTTGCTGTATGATACTGTTAATATGCAGTTTAAAATTGGTTTGCTAGTATTTTGTTGTGAATTAGCATCTATATTCATCAGGGATATTGGCCTGTAGTTTTCTTTTCTTGTTTCTTTGTATGACCTTGGTATCAGGGTCATGATGACCTTGTAAAGTAAGTATGGAAGTGTGCCCTCTCCTTCAGTTTTTTGGAAGAGTTTGAGAAGGACTGGCATTAATTATTTTTTAAATGTCTGGTAGAATTCACCTGTGAAGCCATTTGGTCCTGGGCTTTTCTTTGTTGAAGGGTTTTTGATTACTGATTTACTCTCCTTGCTCATTATTGGTCTGCTCAGATTTTCTGTTTCTTCATGATTCAATCTTGGTAGATTGTATGTTTCTAGGAATTTATCCATCTTTATGTTGCCCAATTTGTTCCATATAATTGTTCATAGTTTTCTCTTAAATCCTTCATATTTCTGTGATATATCTCCGTCATTTATAATCATAGTTATGAGTCCTCTTTTTTTTTTCTTGGTAAGTCTAGGTAAAATTTTATCAATTTTGTTTATCTTTCAAAAAAACAAGTATTAATTTTATTCATCTTTCCTGTTTTTCTGTTCTCTATTTCTGCTTCGATCTCTGTAATTCTCCTTTTAATTTTTGTTCATACTTTATTTTCCTTCTCCTAATTCCTTGAGGTGTAAAGTTATGTTGTTTATGTAAGATTTTTATTTTTTCTTAACATAGGCATTTATCACCATTAACGTCCCTTTTAGAACTGCTTTTGTTGCATCCCCCAAATTTTGGTATGCTCTCTAATTTTTGTCTGTCTCAAGATATTTTTTGGTAATCTGAGAATCTTGAGTCTGTTCTCTCTTCCAAATTTAATCTACTTAAAGGGGATTTCTAAGAATTCTCAACTTAAAGTATCCTGAAGAAACAGAAATATAATAGTCCAGACAAAGCAGTGATCTAAAAAAACAAAAACAAAAACAAAAACACAAACAAACAAAAAACTAATGTAAATATAAGGATTAGTATGTTGAACGTGTATAGTTAGGCTAGTTGTTAACAGTACAATTAAAAGGTCATGTCTGCAGATGATTAAGGGAGGTTTTTCCTTCTTGCCTGTCCCTGAAAATAAAGCCTCTATGTTTTAGGACATGCAGAGACTTCTTAGGTGGATAATTTGGGAAAGCTGGCAATACCTGCTGGTGATGGGACTGAGTGTCTTTTGCAGTATTTAGTCATATTATCTTGCAAATGGGAAAGAACAAGTATCAGGGTTGAAGCTTTCATATGAATGGGGTACCTGTTACTAACTAATAAATAGGATAGCCTTTCCTCAGAAGGAGGAACCAGTAATTATAAATAATGCCAGTGATAAAATATTCCTCCTGGGAAAGCTTTTTTTTTTGCTCTAAGTAGTAAATAATTGCTGTTGTTTTGATGGAACTATATAGTATATATGTATATATATGAAATAACACATATATGTAAG
Organism: Hippopotamus amphibius kiboko; assembly: GCF_030028045.1. NCBI lineage: Eukaryota > Metazoa > Chordata > Mammalia > Artiodactyla > Hippopotamidae > Hippopotamus > Hippopotamus amphibius. The sequence goes on along the minus strand of NC_080198.1, from coordinate 55,516,306 downwards.
TGTATATGTTTAAATATAAATATAGATGAATATACTAACAAATATATGTATATATGTATGTATTTATTAAAAATATATATGTGAAAAGTTCAAATTACTTCATCTTAGTACTTATCCATTAATCAGGTTGTATTCTTCATAGAAATTAATGCAAATAATTCCCACTATGTAGTACTATGTATCCCATGTTTATACAGTAGATTCAAAATAAGAATGGCAGCAAATTTATTCCTTTGTGGAGTTCACTCTTTTGAAGTATTTCTTCTTTTGTGACCTTTGTTTAGCTTTGCAAGGGAAAAAATATTTTTTTCAGTTTTGCCTAATCAATGAAAAATGTTGCAGCAAAGTGTAAAAATACCTGTGAAAATATTTTGCCAGACTAGCAGTAGTGCTCAGTATAAAGCTATGTTCAAATAAAGGTACATTCTCAACATTTCAATGTTTGAAGTACTTCTGATGCATTTTAAAATGCAGACACGAGGAACAGCTCCAGTTTTAGTTTCTGCTGTATGTAATTTTTTGTTTCTGAGATCTTTTTTCTAGCATGATATTTTAGATGAGATTAAACAGATACAAATGTTTGTCAATAGCCAGCCTTAATCTTGCACAGTGAAACACAAGTTTTAAATGGTTTCTTGAGCACTGATGTGCAGAAATTGTCCAGAGTACCATTAGCTATACAACAGTAGCATATAATGAAAGGAAAATTCACTTTGATTAAAAAAAAAAAAGAATATAAAAATAGGTTCTGAAAAAAATTCATATGTCAGTATTTGGATGCTTCAATTATTTACATGAATCACTGGACACTGGTTCTAAAGCAACTAATTAAATAAATGTCAAAGTTCACTCTTATTCAGCCATTTTATCTTACTTTTACACAATAAGAAATCTTTAGAAGTGTTTAATCAAATAATTATAAATTCATTATACATTTTCTGGTGAATCTATTTTAGTAGAAAATTTTCAGTTATGAAAATATTTGAAAACAGCTAGAAGTAACTCCAAAGAAGCATAAGCATGAAAAATATTGCAATTTCAGGAATTTATTGTCCAAAATTTTTAGAATTTTTAGAAACACCAATAAACTTATTTCCATGTTTGAGACCTTTCCTAAATATTTGTGTACCTGCTGCTTTATTTGAAAGAAATCTTTGAGAAATAAAAATTTTAAAACATACATTGCAATCAACCATAAGAGAAGATAGATTGACTACTCTGGCTATATTGTCTATTGAACATGGATATGCAAATAAAATTAATATTAAAAATCCATTTACAAATTTGCAGAAGTTACGTTGTAAAAAATATTAAATATTTCTATGCATTCCTGCAGCAGACCAATATACAGATTTGTCTTCCACGCTTTGAAGAATAGTATATAGTGAAGAATAATGTAATTATTACTTTTTTCCTTGTAAGAATAATTTTCATTTTGTTCATATTTATGTTTTCATAATTTTACTGGCATTGTTATGTATATAAACTTATGCATAGAGCAGTATCAAGCAGTATCAGCAGTATTTCATCTTGTGGAATGGAAAACCACAGCCACAGAAAGATAGAGAAAATGAAAAAGCAGAGGACTTTGTACCAGATGAAGGGACAGGATAAAGCCCCAGAAAAACAACTAAATGAAGAGGAGATAGGCACCCTTCCAGAGAAAGAATTCAGAATAATGATAGTGAAGATGACCCAGGACTTTGAAAAAAGACTGGATGCAAAGATCAAAAAGTTTACCAAAGACATAGAAGAATTAAAGAGCAAACAAACAGAGATATACAGCACAATAATGGAAATGAAAAATACACTAGAAGGAACCAATAGCAGATTAACTGAGGCAGAAGGGCAAATAAGTGACCTGGAAGACAGAATGGTGATCATCACTGATGCAGAAAAGAATAAAGAAAAAAGAATGAAAAGAACTGAAGACAGCCTAAAATACCTCTGGGACGGTGTTAAATGCACCAACATTTGCATTATAGGGGTCCCAGAAGGAGAAGAGAGAGAGAAAGAACCTGAGAAAATATTGGAAGAGATTATAGTTGAAAATTTCCCTAACATGGGAAAGGAAATAGTTACCCACATCCAGAAAGCACAGAGAGTCCCAGGCAGAATAAATCCAAGGAGAAACATGCCAAGACATATAGTAGTCAAATTGACAAAAATTAAAGACAGAGAAATGTTATTAAAAGCAACAAGGGAAAAACAACAAATAACATACAAGGGAACTCCCATAAGGGTAACAGCTGATTTCTCAGCAGAAACTCTGCAAGCCAGATGGGAATGGCATGATATATTTAAAGTGATGAAAAGGAAGAACCTATAATCAAGAATACTCTACCCAGCAAGGATCTCATTCAGATTCCACAGAGAAATCAAAAGCTTTACAGACAAGCAACAGCTAGGGGAATTCAGCACCACCAAACCAACCCTACAACAAATGTTAAAGGAACTTCTCTAAGTGGGAAACATAAGAGAAGAAAAGGACCTACAAAAACAACAAAACAATTAAGAAAATGGTAATAGGAACATACATATCGACAATTACCTTGAATGTAAATGGACTAAATGCAGCAACCAGAAGACACAGACTGGCTGAATGGATACAAAAACAAGACCCATATATATGCTGTCTACAAAAGACCCACTTCAGACCTAGGGACACATACAGATGGAAAGGGAGGGGATGGAAAAAGATATTCCATGCAAATGGAAATAAAAAGAAAGCTGGAGTAGCTATACTCATATCAGATAAAATAGACTTTAAAATAAAAAATGTTACAAGAGACAAGAAAGGACATTACATAAAGATCAAAGGATCCATCCAAGAAGAGGAGATAACAATTATAAATATATATGCACCCAATACAAGAGCACCTCAATACATAAGGCAAATGCTAACAACTATGAAAGAGGAAATGCAAGGCAGAAATAGAGACACATGTGTAGAGAACAGACTCATGGACACCAAGTGGGGAAAGCTGGGAGGGTTGGGGGGGAATGAACTGGGAGATTGGGACACCAAATTGTACACTCTAAATATATGCTGTTTATTGTCTATTAACTGTATCTCAATAAAAGTTCTTTAAAAAAAAAACTTATGCATAAGATTATCACCATCTACATTTCTTTTCTGTGTACTATTATAATTATCACTCCATAATTATTGTTAAGGATACTTTTGTTTTAGAGGTTATTTTTTTGTTTCCTTTTAGGAACAGGATATGTTATGTATGCCACCAGTTGTAGAGCCTTCTTTAGGAAACACATCTTTTTCTTGTTTATTCTCCTAGAGTTGAGGTTCTTCAAGGGAGAAATTGTTGCTTATATGAACAAGTTATGACCTCAGAAAATATGGCACTCAAAATCTGCAATGCTAAGCCAGTCTTAGGCATCTACAAAGTTAATTTTTAGTTGGTGACCTAGTTGAATTTTAAATAGCTTATAATCTTTTAGGATTACATACTATATTTCTTTTGGGTATATACGCATACTACATTTCAAACAATGAATTTTTTCCTACCAGAATTTCAATTTCTCTTTTGAGTCTTTACTTCCTTTCTGAGATAAGGCATTTAACAAAAAGAGTCAGTAAAAGAACTTGTTCATTTTTTGCGGTTAGCAATGGGTCATTTATGTACCATATTAAATAAGAATCATAAGAAATACTAAATTATTAGATCTTGATTAGGGACTTGATGGAATAAAGAGGCATTTCAGTACAAGAATAGTGCTGTTTTTTGTATGAGGAAGAAAACAGTACTGATTGTATGGATCTAAGTGAAAACTAAGGAAGAACAAAAGTCTAACAGTCCACCAAACATGGGTGGCCATAGGATCTACTGAAGACAGAGTTGTACTGGGGTTAGAACCAACCAAAATGTGAAAGATTTCAAGCTTATTTCTATCTCAGATACCTATAAAGCTTTTTGACAGGCCACAAAGGAGTGTTGAAGATCTAATGGAAAGCATTATAAGTCCCCCTTTTTATGAAATCTGCCACAATAGGGTTAATCGTTTCTGTTTGGGTCCAGTTGATGTGCTAACGACGCATGTATGAAAGAGTCCTCGTGTGTTTCTAGAAAAAGTCTGTGAAGAACTTTGATTTCATTGTCATATTTCCATTGAAGTTTCTTCCTATTATGTTCTCCAGACTGGTGCTACAGAGAAGGAACTTATATTGGTGAGTGAGAGGTCCAAGAGTTACAATTACAGGTTCTTTGAGGGGAGAGTTTTAGGGGCACTTTAATCTCTACCACCTGAGTGTTCTTAGGACTCAGAGGAAGTGGTACAAAGAATGGCAGGAAAGTTATTCCTTGTCGTAAGAGAATCAGTGGACCGTAGGTACAACAGTCCTGCTTGTAATTCATTCCTGTGTCCTCAGGATTAGGAGTGTCTGTTACTTTTTTTTAACCTGGCTAGAGTGAGTCAATTAATTTCCTTTTGGCCTTTTGATTAATGATATCAGCAAGTTTTCCTGTAAAGAATGTTGTTGTTGGTTATTAGTTGACCCTTAAGGGAGAGGATCCAAAAGCAGATCCATTAAGCTACTTTATTTTTACAGCTATTCTTTTATTTTGAGCTGTATTTAAAAAAGGAATATAAAGTCTCTTACTATTGTTCAGCCAAATGCTGAAATTCATGTAGTGAAGCAATCTGCCAGCCTATCATTTGTTTACATACCAGAAATGTTCTGTTAGTAAGCTATCAACCAAAGAGTGGAAAGGGCCACAAAAAGAGCCACCATCCCAGGCTATTGCTAAAGCCTGTCTCAAGGTTATGATTCATTCTATTGATTTGCCCTTTTACCATTTGCAGAGTGGAATTAATGTCCCATCTATTTTTAATAGAAAAAAAACTTGCAGTAGAGTTCCTTAAAGTTGTTCTACTTAGTATGCTCTGAGATATAGTAATTCAGTACAATTTACTTAATTATCTTCCACTGTTGTCAGTTGTTTACTATTGCTCAGCTGAAGGTTCTCATCAGCTGTGTTAAGTATCTCAACTGAATTTTGTTGGAAAATCTACCTGATAAAGCACCGGGATCACAGGCTGCTAGGAACATGCCTGTAATTAAACAAATGTGATTCATTACCTCACTGTGGCAAAGGAGAACATACCAGAGGAAATATGGAGCACCTTGGTAAGAACTGGTTGAGGACAGGACAACTGATTGACTGTTTATCTTATTAATTTTTGTCTAGGAAGTAGGGGGAACCAAAGCAGAAGAAGAGTTTTTACTGGAAAAGAAGCAGTAGCTGATCATGTTAAATGAAAAAGGGAGATGATTAGTTATTTTGTGGCTGTGTGTGTAGCTGCAATTGTCCATGTTCAGATAAGAGTGTGGTATGATATTGTTTTTGTCTTGCTTTATCATGGTCATGGAGTAATCTTGTCTGATATTATTGATATGCTTACATTTTTTCTGTTCAATAGGGAATATAACTGTTAGTTTAGCTGTCCCTGAATGGAAATTATTTTTCAGCCCTACCACAGATCCCTGATGGTCAAACACTTTGCCTATAATTCCATCTTACTGAGGTTATTGTGCCCACTTTCTTTCTGATTATTAATATTACCACCTGTCCTCTGCCACTTTGGACTTACAAAATTCTCACTCATATCATGGAAATAAATTCCATTTTAGCCTCCCCCAAGGTAATATCTTTCCTAAGATGTAAACTTCTATCACAGCTTTTCAAAATGCAGATGTTCATTCATTCACTCAATAATTAATATTTTTACAACTTGACCAAAGGTGTGTTTTCCATGTCCTCCCAAAAGGCGCGGTTAGGAGTAGCTGATCAGACTGAATATAACAGCATAGTCAAGACTTCCTGCATTCTTGAGCCTTCAGATTCTTTCATATAGCTTACACTAGGATATGCCATTGATTCTAGGCAACTTTTAAGTCAGATTATAATTAGCCAACCTAGGAGATTATTTACCATTCTCTTGTACGTGAGCCCATATATTAAATTATGCATCCTATGTCAATATATATAGCCCAAATCAAGATTATGTTTTCTTCTTGTCTAATACTCTTAGAAATCATTCCAATACAAGCTCCCCAGACAACCATTGATATATATTAATAAATTCCATAAGTATTTCTATATTGAGCATATCCACTCCCAGTGTTGACGTTGTGCTTCTCTATTTTATATCTCTATTTTGGGTTCTTCTGCTACATGCTGAGACTTTTGTTATGAGACTAGAAACAGTATCAAGAGTAGATTTGGATATTTATGAGTATCTGAATCCCCTTGAGAGGCAAATGAACTTGGTAAAGCAATAAAAAGCTTTTTATATGGAAGAAAGCTAACCTGTTCAAAAAGAGGTAGTATGAACTGCTTCTGCTGGCAAGGCAGGATAGAAGGGGTTCAGAGTTCTTATCCTAATATATGTAATTCCAAAGATTCCCATAATAATTCTCCTTTATTGCTAGGGTATTTATCTTAGAGCAAAAGACCTGGAGATGTCAATATTTTAACTTTGCAGTAATTAAGCCAGGTACTGATCTTCTGACTATAGCAGGCAAGGGACTCCTTGAAATATGTCATAGAAGCCTTTTTATTTTTTATTTGTATTTTGGAGTCAGAAATTCATAGCCTGCAATTTTTTGTTTCAAGTTACCTTTTCTGCATGTACATTCATGGTTGTAATCACAAGAAGTCATCTGACAATCCATATAATCTCTATTTAACCAACAACAACTAAGAGCCATAGGCTCTTGACCACTAAAGGCTTTTTCCTGCATCTGTACTTTATTCCATGCCACTGCTGTTGATAATTTGAATAACTCTGATGCCACAGTAGATGATTAATGCCCATTTCCTTCTTGAGAAGTGAAACATCCTAGGATTCTTCAAACATATAAGCTCAAATATGTTTCAGAGTTCTATTTTGAGAAGGTAACAAGTATAGTCAGTAAAAGTAAGAAAAGTAAAGAATGAGAATAATGACAGAAAAATTAAAAGTAGGTAAAACATAAATTAAAACAAAAGTAATTAACTCTGTATATCAGTTACCTCATTAAATGTGCAGGTAGCACTCCTCTACATCTATCTCTTTTGACCGAATAGTATAAATGGGAAATGGACACTTTCGTATAAAAATTTCAAATTTTAAATAATTGCAGTTATACATGGTTTTTGGCCAATGTCCATCAACATTTAAAATGTGTCCATTGAGCTTTTAGGAATTTACTCTACAACAATACTTGTACTTTCTCCAAGGATGTATGTAAGTACAAAACTGTCTGCTGCAGTACCCAATAAGTGGTAAAAACATAAGCGTCTGTTAAAAAGACTTAAATGAAAATGATTTATCCATTTGAAAATCCAAGAATAATCAATTTAAACATAACAATTTTTCTAATATTGATTTTAAGTGAGTATAGATTACTCATAAGAAGTTATATCTACATATTGTTAGTCTTTTTTCTTTTTAAATTAGTATGTATAAATTGACTCAAATGCATTAAATTCTGGAAGATTGTACAAAATTTAAATAGAGCATAGCTTAGTGGATGTAAAGAGTAAAGTAATCTTTAGGGCTTAATTTTTAAATCTTCCTATTCACATTTTTTTAATTTTAAGATAAGAATTAATTGTATAACTGAGAAAGACAATAATTTTAAAAGAAAAGCAAAAATCTATAATCTATTCAAATCAAATAATTTAAACTGCAAAAATATTCCAGAGAACTTTGCTAAATACATCTAGTGAAAAATCTCATGCAACCTTGTGCTTTTAAATATCCTTATGATAAAGAAATTGATGTTTATTTAAAAACTACTGGCATGAATATTCCAGCTTAAGTTAAATTTGATAAGAAAGCTCATGACTGTCCAAATAAGCAAGATGAACAATTAAATGCTGGGCATGACTCGGGAATAACTGCTTAGCATATGCTGTCATCACATTAAACTATCATTTGTGCAATAACAAGTGAAAGCATTAGTGTTGCCATTATGATAATATGTGAGTTCAGAGCTTAGTGAAATATTTTGTCCTTCCTGTTTGTCTTTTACATTTGCAAATAATTTTGTTTTCATTTAATGTGAAAATATTATAAATGGTAGTGGTGGACTTCTAAAGAGACTTTTAAAAGAGAATTTTAAAAAAATCATCTCTATATGATTATAAATATATCAAATTTATTACCAAATGAAAAACCAAACTTCACAAGCAGTATTTTTTTCAAATGATTTTGTTTCTATGAACATCAATGTACATATTAGTCAGGATATCAGAAAGTATCATAAAGTGCCACTGGACACTAGTAAGGTAACAATTATATGGCTAATCCTCATTTGTTAAGGCAATGCAAATTGCACAGATACCTAATTTGTTTTAAATAACTTTCCAAAACAAGTCTATGGGTCCTACCAAATAGCTATATGATTTAAAACAAACTATAATGGCCATTCTGATGAAGTCTTATCTGAAGTTGAACTGCTTGATAACATAAAAAAAATTTATAAGTAAAATTTGAGTCTAGTAATATGTAGTTTATCATTTATTATTAAGATTTAGGTCTGTTGCTATAACAACAAAAAATTACAAAAATTGTAGAAGATAGAAAGTTTATTTTCCTCTCTTTCCTGTATGACAAGGACCAGGATAAGGAGTCCATGGTGATAAGGGGATATTCATGATGTACTCCAACTCTTCCTAATTTGTGATTCTGCCTTCCCTGAGGTGCTGCTCATATTCACATGGTCAATCATGTCTTCAAAGGGAATATGGAGGAAGAGGGGTATATGCTCGTTGCCATGGGGATATGTGTATAAATAACAGCAGATTGACTTTGGTGTACCTCAAAAACTGATACAGGAATGTAAAGCAATTATATTCCAATAAAAAAATACCTAAAAAAGCACAGAAGAATATTTAGCACAGAATTTCCTATAATATTAACAAATGCAAATACCCTACTCATTCATCAATAAATTTTCGGTTAAATATGAACAAATAAAATATATAGTTAAAAAAAATAAAGGCACAAAGGAAATTGCATGCATTTTTTTTTATTACATCCCATTAGTAGAATGTAGCTATAGAAATTAGTCATGACATGTCTGCTGGAGGAGCTGAGAAATGTAGCCTCTAGCTGGGGTTTCTGGTACCCAACTACTAGGGTTTTTATTACCTGAAAAGTGGTAGAAGGAATATTGGAGATAATGTAGTCTTCAAAAGTTTTTTGTAAAAATTGTCTCACATCACACAAGAGAAAGAATTATGACACTACTGGGATTGTAACAAGTATGTTAAATTAGCAGACATACAAGAAAATACAATTAGAATAGCTGTCAAAGTAGAATTCAGTAATGCAGATAAAATGTACATAAAAAGTAGCTCCTTCTTGCTTCTTTCTTCCTACTTATTGCTTTGCCCTCCCTATTTCCCAAGTCTTTTAATCTAATATTTTTAATTAGTGTTCTGCTGAGATAAATAGGCAGACCACACTATCAGAAAGATGGATTGGTTTTGTATGTTTATGGGCGGGGGGTGGGGGCAGTGGACCTTTCATGGTTCCTTTCTCTTTTTAATCTCAAGAAAGATAACCTACTTTTATAGATGAATACTTCAGTTTAGAACATAACTCTATAAGCTATTTATCATGAAAAAAGTTCTGCATGGTTATTGCATTCTGTGTATCCATTTACATATCCACTATTTTGCTATTTGCTTTCTGTTTGTTCTACTTCCTTTGTCCCCCCACCATCTCCATACCTTTAGATTTTTATTTAATACCATGTTTTCAGTGAGAATTACTCCACATGTAGATGCATTTTTGATGTGTCCATAAATGGAAGTGAGTTCAGTGTCTTCCTACTCTGCCATCTTGATCTCCCTCTACAATGTGTATTTTTAACATAACAATATACCTTCCTTACACAAGTATTCTTTGGTTCTTCCTTCTAGTCCTTTGTACTATTGTTTAATAATTTTACCTCTGAATGTGTTTTAAATAACACAATATATTGTATTATTTTTACTTAAAAGAGTCAATTATCTTTTGAAGAAATATTTAGAGGGAAAAATCATGTTTATTCACATTTATTAACTCCGTTTTACTCTTGATTACAGTGTGAAGTGCTGAATTTCCACCTAGTATCATTTTATTTCATTCTGAAAAACCTGATCTTTTTAGTAAATAGGTGATAAATTCTTTAAAGCTTTTTGTTTTTGAATGTTTTGTTTGAAATGGTATTTATTTTTCTTGTGCAAAATATTTTTGCTAGCTATATATTCCAAGTTGAAGAATTGCCCCATCTCCCTTTCCCCAACACTTTGAAGATTTTTGTTTCTTTTGGGGGGTGATAGGGTTTGTGTCTTACATTCATTACAACAAGAAGACTTTGCTCATATTAATCTTTGTTTCCTAGAATTTAATGTGCCTTTTTTTTCCCATATAACTTCTTTTAAGATTTTTCTTTTTTCCATGTCTTTACTGTAATTTGATTAGTGACAATATGATTTGGTTCTCTTTGTTACTTAAGATTTGCTGACCATCTTAGAAAGTTTGAGTTTTCATCAAATTTGCAAACATGTAGTCTCCCATTTAAAAAATATTGTATGCTAACTCACATATACGGAATCTGAAAATGGTACTGATGAGCTCAGTGACAAGAACAGGGACGCAGATACAGAGAATGGACTGGAGAACTCAAAGTTTGGGATGGGGTGGGGGGTGAAGGGGAAGCTGAGACGAAGCAAGAGAGTAGCACAGACATATATGTACTACCAACTGTAAAATAGTCAGTGGGAAGTTGTATAACAAAGGGAGTCCAACTCGAAGATGGAAGATGCCTTAGAGGACTGGGGTGGGGAGGGTGGGAGGGACTCGAGGGGGAGGAGTCAAGGAAGGGAGGGAATACGGGGATATGTGTATAAAAACAGATGATTGAACCTGGTGTACCCCCCAAAAAATAAAAAAAAATGTATATTTTTATATGTATATTTAAACATATAACTTTATATACATATATTTATATATGATATATATGTTATATGTTATACATATTTTATGTAAAGAATATATATATTCTTTTTTTCCCCATTTCAAAGTCTCCAATTTCACTTATGTTAGACATTTTTGCTATTGACCATTAAGTCACTGAGGCTCTGTTTATTTTTAGTATTTTTTTCTCCTTAGTGTTTCCATTTTGAACTGTCTTTGCTATGTCCTCAAATTCACTAATCTGATGTTAATCTTATTTAATGAAGCTTTCATCTTTGACAGTATAATTTTTGACTGTAAAAATCCATTTGGTTCTTTTGCATGTTGTTTCATTTTTCTCCTCATTATGCGTGTGTTTTCCTTTATATCCTTGAGCATATTTATTATAGCTGTTTTTAAACTCTCATCTGTTATTTTTTTGTTTCTTTGCATATGTAGTAATGTATAATTACATCCCAATATTGTGAATACTGTGCTTTTGTGTGCCTGGATTTTGTCTTTTTCTTTAAAGAAGGCCAGAGTTTACTTTTGTAGGCAGTTGAGTATTTTGCAGTTAACCTTTATCCATTGGAGACTTTTTTTTTTAAGTTTGGTTAGTGTATATTCAGAGCAGAGTTTTCACTAGAGAAAATTTAGTCCAATTACTATAGCATGAATCTTTTTTTGTCTCTATTGAATCCTTCCATCATTCATTAAAATCTGTCTAGTCTGTATTATCAAAACACGAATATCTTCTAGCCCTGTGTAATATCTGGAAATTATTTAGCTTATTCCTTCCTGACAGTGCTTTTTATAAGTATATTAGAGTTTTACCCAATGCATGCACAGATTAATGTTCTGCAGTATTCTTTTAGATCTCTTCTTCATGTAGTTCCCTCCACTCTGGTACTCTGTCCTGAAAATGCCAGCTTTCCTCTGTCAAAATTTTACCCTCTGTCTTCCCAACTCAAAGAGACTCCTGTACATTTTCTCTAGATTCCTCCTCTGTGCATTATAATCTGGAAACTTACTTGAATTTTAAAGAAAGTGCTATTGTAGGCCTCACATCATTTAATTATAAAATCAATTGTTTTATTTTTTTTCTATTTTTTGAAAGAACATTCTCTAGAACTTGAAAATGAAGAAAATATGAGTCTAAAGTTATTTCATTTTTTAAATAATAGACTTTGTCTCCTGATTTGAAAATAATTTATTGTTAGAAATAGTGAAGATACTTGTAGTACATAGCAAAAAAATTATGGAGCTATGTTAGCAAGATAATACAAATATTATTTTCTGTATTTTATGTTGCCTATTAAATTATCAACTTTTTGAAATTTAATACTTGGTTATTTTCTCACATTAATTAAATATGTTGTTTCTAATTTTGTAGCATCATGTTGTATTATTTTGTTTAAAAGAATGCCATTAAATTATAATGTTCAGTCCCATAAATCTGGGCTTATAGCCTAGTGGGACATACACACTCAGAAAAAGGGGCCAGCAAATATTCTGAACATATGTCACAATTTACAACAGTGTTAAATCTCAAGTAAATGTGTCTATAAAAATCTGATTGAAATTTTTCTCCTTTTTAGTGAAACAGATTTTAATCATATTTATTTTCTAGACATTATAATATTTCTCACAATGACTGTAATTTATATGTATAAGTAAATGTATTATTTAGTACAGCACAATTCTGTTTGTATATTTTTAAAAGTTGTTATAGTTCATATTTTCATATAAACACTCAAAACTTCTCAATTTTTTTTTATAGTTCTTAACTTGTGGCTTCATTGATGTATCTGTTTGTCTTATTTGGTTAACTAATTCTTTCAATAAATATATGAATAAAATATTTTTCTTCTTACTCTTCCTCAAGGATTAGAGGAAGCCAAGTGAATGAGAAATGCAAAACAGACAGTAATCTTCACTGTCAGCAGGATTAGTGGGACGTGGTGAGGGCTATTGTGAACTGAACGTTGAAGCTCCAAATTGGCTGGAGCTCCAGCCAGTTGTCACCATGAGAGAATAAGCAGTGACCATCAAACCTTTTCTCAATAAAAGCCAAAAGGCTAGATTTTTATGTGTCCTAATTTTTTACAAAGATTTTTAATTTTTTAATTAATTTATTTATTGTTAATGAAGTATAGTTGATTTAGAGTGTTTCAGGTGTATAGCAAAGTGATTCAGTTTTTTACATATATATGTATGGATATACTTTTCTGGACTCTTTTCTGTTATAGGTTATTACGAGATATCAAATATACTTCCCTGTGCTATACAGTAGGTCCTTGTTGTTTATCTATTTTATATATAGTAGTGTGTATCTGTTAATCATGAATTCTTAGTTCATCCCTCCCCCCGCCTGCCCCTTTGGTAACCATAGTTTGTTTTCTATGTCTGTGAGTCTATTTCTGTTTTGTAAATAAATTCATTTGTATCATGTGTCCTGATCTTTAAATGTTTATCTGTTGAGCTTTATCTGCTATATAATCTTTCTCTATACCGAATTCATTCTAAGGCCTCCAGACTGTGACTTTGCTGTTCACATGTCAGTGTTTGTACATATTTCTCTTGTCACAGTTTTCTTAAATTGATACAGCTTAATTTCAAGAGAAATATAATTGAAGAGAGAGGCTCTGCTGCTAAATGATAAATATCTACGCAACATAGTTCCAGAAACTTGCAAACTTTTATTTCCTCATTTATTATTCAGTTAATGCTGGTACCATTGCTATTTCAATAGCTGCTATGATTTAAGTTGCATCAAATAATTGTCAAAATCTAATGAACTCAGTTACTATGCTGACAGATCAAAATGATCAATAGTGTCTCATATGGGAACATACCTTCCTTTTGACTGTTTCCTAATTTCAGCATGGTGTTATTACCAACTAGCAGCCAAGATATCCCATCAAGATATAAAAGGAAAGTTCTGTTAATTATGCAACAAAAGTGTTGCTATACGTCACTGACCTTTTCAAAATTATTTTTTTTGTCAGTGTTTCATAAAGCATTTCTGTAAAGACACAAAAAATAAACAACAAAAGGTCATATTTTTATGGTATTTTTCAAAAGTGATTAAGGGAAAGAAAAAATTTAGTTCTGCATTTTTGCAATATTTTACAAATGATATTTTTCAGCTAAACTTTTTTGGAAATTTTGTATTAAGTATGAGGCTAATTAAAGATACAGAATAACAATGGCTCAGTTCTAAAGACCTTTGAATCAGCCACTAGGATAACATAAACCTTTGATGGGCTTGCATGTTAAAAGAAATCTGCCTTTTCTTTTTGATGTGATAACTAGATTTTTCAGAACAGATTTTTGTACTTTCTCTTACTGGTTTAGCAAAACTCAGGTGAATAATTTTTATGGAAGCTTATAAAAAAGCAACATTAATTTTACAGATTAATTATAAAATATGCTTCATCTCATAAACATGTAAGCACACATTCCTATGTAAAATCCATGAATCAATCAATTTTTGTTGAATGTCTGTCAACTAACAGACACTGTTCTTGGCACGGGAAATGCTGCAGTGAGCTGAGAAAAAGACAAAATTATGCTGTAATGAGGATCTGTTCCAGTATTGAAGACAGAAAATTTATATATGTATATGTAATTAAATACATAAAACCCCAAAGGAGCTGAGAAAAGAAATTTCAAACAGAGTGAACAGCAATCATAAGTGCTGTGAAGTGAAGGGGATCATACATGGAGTGTTTAAGAAACAAGGAGTCTGAGACAGTCACAGAGTGACAAATACTAAGGGCCAGATTATACAGGGCCTTGTGATTCATAGAACTTTGACTTCTATTCTGGTCTTCTAATCTGATTTACATCTTAACAGAATCATTGGACTTGCTATTTGAAAATACATGAAAGACAGTCAGGGGTAGAAACAGTGCACTAATTTGAGTATTATATAACACCAAACTGTGATGTAAATGTGGCTTTGGGCAGGATAGTGGCAGATGGATAGTTAAATTCTGGATATGTGTATAAGGATAGCCTGCAGAATTTACATGAAGACATGAGCAAAGTAAAATAGCTTGCTGTGTAGATGTCTGGGGAAGGAGTATTTCAAGCAGAGGGGATTTCAGCGCTCACTGCCTTGAGGTGTGGATGTTCCTGGAGTACAGGAACAGTGGGAAGCCCATGTGGCTGGGGAAGAGTGAATGGCTGAAAGTTGAGAGCTTAGGAGGAGATGAGATTAGAGAAATAACAGGAGCCAAGTAACGCAGGAAAGGGTTTTGTGCAGGAGAGAAAGAGAAGCATCAAGGATAACAGAAAGGTTTGAGGGCTTAAGTAACAAGAATTGAGTTGGTACAAACCAAAATGGATAAGGCTAGAAGTGTTGTTGGTCTGGAGCAGAATATCAGCCTAGTTGACTGCAGTCCAAAATTTGAAACATGGAAGTCTCAAATATGTTGATAAATATTCTGCTATGAAGTTTTTATTAGGAGGAACTTGTCAGACAATGGAAATATGTGAGTTAACACTATTTAGATGAGATCACATAGGGAGTAAGATAGAGAAGTGATCCCGAGACAGAACCTTGGGGTTTCCATTAGGTAGAGAATGGGGAGGTGAAGGGGAGAGAGCCAGGAAAAACAAACAGATTAAATCCTGATGCCTTAAGTGAAGCCTCCATTCCTAATGCTTTGATTTATTTTTAAGTTATATTTTAGACATATTATGTGTGTTTGTTCATGTGCAGGTTTCCATATGATTTCATAAAGTGGTCTAGAGCACATAAAAATATTTAAGTAATATTTTCAGAATAAATTTGCTCTTCTATTTTCCTGAAGTTTAAATGAGAAAGTAATTAAAAAAAAAATATTGTCTATAGGTTTGGGAAGTGAGGGAAATGGGAAATGGTGCAGGGACCTCTAAATGGAGATCTTTTTATATTCTTTTTGAATTTTGCAAAAGAAATATATTATACATTAAAAAAAAAAAACATTTAGAACCATGATTGTATTCTTAATGTTAACAATAGCTGATCTTTTAAGACTTGTTTTACTGGTAGTGTTGTATTAAAAATGAAGCCCATTTCTAGTAAAAAAAAAAAAAAAAAAGCTTATGAATTTAAGAAGCAATATGCATAAAGTAGTGCAAGTAGATTTCAAGTTTAAATGGTTTCTCACATTTTCCTATACTATGTATTCAATATTTAAAGATTTATGCATTTAAAGATGGTTTAGCAAACTGTTTTCATTCTCTATAAAGAAAGGTCTAGTTATCTTTCCTAGTCATGTATTTTCTGTGGGTTTCGACTTCTTGAAAGGGTAGTAGAAACACATTTTAAATGCTTGGCCTTTTCTACGTGAGGTGTTTTTAAAGGTAACAGACTTGCCGTTTCTATTTTGCATGCTTTCCACACTTCTTAGCTTACTGCTAACTATTTTGCTGTTTAAATGAAAGACTGTACTGACAATTAAATGGAGGCTTGTGCATGCTCCACTGCTATATCTTATTATCATCAGCGTGAGAGGAAGCAGAATGCTGAAATTACTGGTTTCAGTCTGCATCTGCATGGCCTTATTATGCCTACCAAGGTGAAAATGTCGACTTGAAGAATGTAATTATATAATTTAAACTGCAATGGTGGCAAGGTTAAATCCTTGCTTTACTGATCGTAAAAGCAACTATAACTTCTAGGTTTGGAAGTGCCTTTTGTTTATGAATTTGACCTCTCACTTTTACTCCCTCTGTTAAGTTTCTCTTAGATAAGATCTTCCACACAGGTGTTAATTCAATATAGATTTTTGGATTTTTTTTTTCTCTCTTTCATATGTACTATTTCCAACAGAGAGAAGGCAGGTAGCATATTTTTACATTTGACTGTTGCCATTTCAGATCAAATATAAAATGCATTTGAAGATGCTATGAGATAAAGTAACCCAAGATATTTGTAAATAATTCTAATTTTCAAATGTGAGTTAGAATCTATATAGTTTAATACATATACTATTAAAATTGCTAAAAATTAAATATCTTTAGTTAATATTTATTTATGTATTGGAAACTCAATTATCCCAACAATTCCTTTCACTTGAGGTTTTTTAGTAAGTTAAACTCTAAAAATTTAATTATAAAACTCTATTTTGTAACTGCAGGGTTAGAGATAATAATTTGTAGTTAAATATAAATTAAAGGTGCTATTTGAAATAATTTCTATCCCTGTTAATATGTAATGGAAACATCATGATACTTAAATATGTACCTTAATAAGAATATAATTTATTAAATACAACATTTACTTACTCTTTGCTGGGCACCATGGAAGACATGAAGCCATTTGCTCCATTCAGACGTAGTTTCTGAAATGATGGGAGTAGAATTTAAATGTATTGCAAAGCCATGCAGATGAAGAAGCATATGAATAATGTAAAGCATAGTAAAGAATTCATTGAAAGAAAAGGGAACATCTAGCCAGAGGATCTATGAATGGTTATTAGATTATGTTAAGTGTTAGTACTGGCCTTGCTGGATAGGTCATTCAGGATGTAGGGAATGTGAAGAAAAAAGGTATAGAGGTGGGAAAGTATATTAGAGTTATTGTTATATCTCTAGTCTGACCATAAGACAGGCAGCATTTGCAAAAAAATGTTTGATCAAAATACACTTTTAAAACAAAATGTGTAGATAGTATACCCTCAGGATATATAAATTACAATAAGAAATGGATTTACGTATGTAGCCAAAATATGGTCTAACAGATGTGTGCATTGCAACAACAATGAAAAAGAATATTCAATTCATGTTTTTTATTTGCCTTGCAATAGAACAAGCACATTTTAAAAGCTACTTTATTTTAAAGAAAAAACACTCAAAGATAAAATCAACTTCTTTAATTTTATAATTCATTTTAAATGACTATGCATATTTATTAGAAAGGTAAATATTTTAAGTATATTAATGTATACTTTATACACATTTTTATATTATGTCCATATTCAATTAAATGCCCTCTGGCTTAGGGAACATTGGAATGCAGAGATTAAAAAGAGTGAATATAAGCTTTTATTTCAAAACTAGGAATTTGAAATGAAACCACTTCTGATTACATACTTATACCTAGAGCTATGCTTATACCTATACCTGTGTCTGTGGCTATACGTGTATTTATGTCATCTGTATATCATTATACTATAGGATATGATGTGTAATGGAATATCCGCCAGCTTAGAGAAAGCCAGAAAAATTCTTCCAGCTGGTAAATTGAGGGAGTGATTTAGAGGGAAAAGAATGGAGGCAGATGGTCTCCCTGAGTCCCTCATAATGTAGCACATGTGTGTTCATACACTTAGACATGAGTTTGTGTGTGTGGTGGGGACACCAGGAAAAAGACCAAAACTGCAACCCCATTAGTTACAGGGAACCTGCAAACAGAAAGAGGTTCTGCCTGTTTCCTTTTAAGCAGTATACTGAGCCTGTTTGCTCTTAGTTATGTTCCTTTCCT
The DNA here is from genome assembly GCF_030028045.1 of Hippopotamus amphibius kiboko. Taxonomy (NCBI): domain Eukaryota; kingdom Metazoa; phylum Chordata; class Mammalia; order Artiodactyla; family Hippopotamidae; genus Hippopotamus; species Hippopotamus amphibius. Next base: position 55,497,876 of record NC_080198.1, on the reverse strand, counting down.
TTATGGCCTTTGGTTAATATGTAATTCTTCTCCATCCCCCATGAATCCCACCTGCACCACCAGCAGTAGGATACAAAGCTTTAGAAAGTAAAGGAAGTCACTTTTCTTTTGCACTTCTAAATTGAAATATAAACACATTATCTTTTCAGCAGTGCTATTTCTATCCATCATATAGTTCTTGAAATATTCAGAAAAATGTTGTTCAATCAGATACTCATTTTTAAAAGCAACAGTAAGCCATTACCTATATTTAATCTTTTCTAGTAGAAAATTTCCAAAGTGTATTTGGTTCTATGTGGTAAATACTCATTGTGGATGCATTGTAACTAAGAACATTTCTCTCTTCCCCAGAGAAAAATAAAGCATTAAAGGAGGGTCATATCCCCTGTATGTGAATTGCCCCCTTTGACCATGCAATCGATAATAGGCTAGATAGAACTCTCACCTATGTAGCTCTAAAACTTGTAATTAAGCAACACAGAGATGAAAGTTGGTGAAACTGATATATATTAATGACAGCTAGAAGAAAAGTACATTTATTTATCAAATATTTATTACTATATCATGTACCATCCAATGGAGTTAGAACTAGAGTTATATTGGTTTTAGGAAGAATATATGTTCTGCACTTGTGTAGTTTATAATATAATAGGTGTCATAAAATACTAATAAGAAAATGTAAAAATATAACTTCAGCTTATGGTGAACACTGAAGGAATTAGTTGAAGAAGAATGATAAGGAGGAAAAAAGGTTTATGTTTTTCTGTGGCAATTAGGAAGGACTCACTGTGGTGAGTGAAATATAAGCTGAATCTGAAGTTTAAGAGCCTTCATGTAATGTTCATTCTAGAGATAGTGAGAAGGAAAGGTTTTGGTGTGTTTGAGAAAACAAACAGAAGGAGTCCAGTGTATTTGATTTGAGGGGGTAAGAAAGAAGTTGGAAGGAAATGAGGTTGGAAATTTAATTGGGAGCTAGATCCGCCAATATCTTACCTTGACAATATTGAAATAATTGGTGATTTTGACATAGTTTCAATGGTGTGGTGGTAGCACAGGCCAGATTGTATTCAGTTGTGTGGTAATTGGAGGTTTGAAAGTGGGGACGTGTTGACAAATTTTTTTTTAGTTTGACTATGAAGAGAGCCAAAGAAATGGTTCAGTAACTAGAAAATCACATGGGGTCAAGAGAATATACTTTAGAATGTGAGACACTAGAAAATATTGATAACTTATGGCTGCTAAAATCTCCACAGTTCCTTTTATTCCTCCCATTTCTTGGTTCTTTGATTTGATGAGATATTATAAGTAGAAGACACATTTTTTTTGTTCTGCCAAGCTTCTCTTTAGAAAATACCCATATGCTAGAACAGCATCATTCAACTGTACCTGAAACACCCCCAGCATATAATGAGTTAGTCTCTGTCATCCTTGTAGGCTAACCCCTTTGAGCATTTCCAATGGTAAAGATGTAATCATAGTGGTTAGGTCATGGATAAGTAAGAGACCAGGCTACATCCGTTAAGACCCTTTTTGAGCTTCATAAAAACATGACAGCAAGTGGAAGGATAAAAGTAATTCAGAGTGAATTTTTTTGAAATATGCTTTTGATCAAGGTGTTTCCAAAAGCCTTTAAGGTTTGCATCTTGAACAGCTTAGTTCATGTTTTGTTTACTAACAAAAAGTATGATTTTTTACTTTGGTCATAGGGAGATTCTCTTTGACCTCTTTGTTTTTGCCAGCTTCTGTGTAACAAATAATTCATTTTTCAAAATTCAAGAGGCTAGAAATACACTATCAAGGTTTAGATGGCCATACTCCCTCTGAAGGTGCTAGGGAAGGATCCTTCCTTTCCCCTTCCAGTTTCTGGCAGCCCCTGACATTGCTTGGTTTGTGTCAGCATAACATGAATCTTCATGCAACTTTCTCTGTCTCTTCATGTATCTTCCCCCTCTGTATGTCTATTTCTGTGTCCAAATTGCCCATTTTTATAAGGACCCAGTCATATTGGGTTAGGGTGCACCCTAATGACCACACTTTAACTTGATTACCTCTACAAAGATTCTATTTCCAAATAGGGTTAAATTCTGAAGTACTAGGGATTATGACTTCAACATATTGGAAGTGGGGGCAGGGGATGACACACAATTTAACCCATGACCTCTTCTTATTTCCATGTACAAGGATGTCTTTAGTGTAATTCTCCCTGGCCTTGTACTTATTGCTTAGTCATTTTTCCCCAAAAAGGAGGAATGAGATACCTGCTTAGTGGCGATAGACTTGGGTTCATGTTCTCCTGGGCCCATGGATCTGCTCTATTTAAAAGCCATCTACCTTGTGACTTTACTTTTTTTTTTTCTTTTCCTTACTCTTTGACTAGTGGAAACTGCAGATCCCAACTTCCCAGTGGATGGCATCTTACAAATTGGCTCACGGAGGAAGTAACAGGCAAAACACATTAACAGTGCCTCCTAAGCCATTGTCTTTAAATAATTTTATAATGATAATGGTTGTATTTGGCTCCCCTATGTCTGATGCCTGTCAGTCTATCAATTACTATCACATTCTACAGAAAAAAATGTCTATATTAATCAGGACTTTAAGTTTAATTGATTCTGACATTTATTTGAAAATGCAATTTAAAATCCAAAAGTTTGTCTCTCACTTTGGCAACATTTTTTTTTAATTCAATTCATGAAAAAATACTTTGTATGATACATGTGGTCTATAAGTAATATATTTTGACTATTATCTTAAGTATAAATCCTGAGAATATATGACAAGAGACATTAAATTTCACTGATAGTGATTGCATACAACTATAGCATGGCTAATAGCAAAATGCATTAATGCATATATCAATATTATTTCAAATGTATTTGTTTTGTGAATTTATGTTATTTTCTGTTTTCATATGTCATTAACAAAAATATAGTGTTTATTTTTTACATGTAAAATTATAATGTGTTTTAGAAGGAAAAGTTTCATTGACATTTATTTATTCAAAACTAAATATCTAATGTAACATATCTTTGGTAATATGAGTTGAAAAATTATTCATATATCATTGAAAAAGTGCAACAGCCACCTCTGCGGTAATTGTAAGAAAATGAATATTTTATTCATTTTCTATCTAATATCATATCTAGTAAAGATTTTTAATATATCAAATAATGATTTTTAATAACCTCATACATGTCTAAAATTGAGAATCCTTTAGAGTACTCAAGGTGGACAAATACATAACGTCTATAAATTGAGAGTTAGTTGAAGCAATTTATCAGGTCCCTTAATGTTGCACTGTCCAATAACATAGCCAATAGCCATATGTGGTTACATAAAGTTTAATTAACTAAAATTAAATAATATTAAAAATTCTGCAGTCACTTTAGCCATGTATGAAGCCACATATGGTTACTGTCTGCCAAATGAACAGAGTAGACTATAGGACAATTATCATCACAGAAAGCTCTATTGGGCAGTACTTCATTAGAGTCTAAAGACTTCATGGATTTAATTGAATATTGATTCTTTAAGTGATTTCTAACAAATAAGTTACTCATAAATGTCAGTTATTTCAGGGTCCTTTGCTTACATGACATTATAGCACCACCCTTAATGTTAACTCACACTCTGTGACTCTAGTGGGCATGGTCATTTTAGGAGGCACATGATATATTAGCTCTTCAATAGTGAGGGATGGCATCCAACATCTGGAGCTGCTCTGGGCATGCATGGTAAGGTGTAAGGAGATGTGCAAGTTTCTCAGAGGATCATGACATGATGCATTTTGTTTTCAGCTCATGTCCTAAAACACAAACGACCATCCTTTTAGATGAAACAGGATAATACCATTCTCTTTGAAGGATGATAGAAAATGCAGATCACAGAAAGAAAACAGAAAAGAGACAAAAGCTTAGGTCACAGAGACTAGCTGGACAAACAAAATTTATTCTAAGCTAGACGGCCAGCTTTACAAAGACTATACTGCAAGACAGCAATGCTGCAATTACAAGGCAAATGTGGACTTTTGTAAATGTAAAGATTAGGGACTGTTCACATCTGTATCAAAGGATTCTAAAAGACATTTGTATCTGAGGGAAGAGGTGGGTTATTATAGAAGATTCCATATAGCACAAGGAAGATGAACCTGAACTTAAAAAGCACCAAAAGAAGAGAAATTTGTACAGATGACTATAAACTGGCCATTATTATCTGGTAAACTAACACCTAAAACTAGGTGTTTATACAAAAAAAAATGAGTAAATTTATTACATTTTTAAGTTTCTATATGCAGGGTATGTTTGGATTAATGTGTAATTTACATCTATATGGTTTTGCTAAGGTTTTTTTTAATTAGTTATTCTCAATAAATTATTTTATTTTAGAAAAATGAGTTAAATTTTCTCATACATGCCCACACAACTAGGGGGAGTGAACTATATTATTTAAAAATAAAAATTTTCCTCTTGAACAGGAAACACTAATTCTTCCCTAATGTTTTTTAGAAAATGGTTATCCCTTTGTGGTATACTATGATATATTATGCTATACATGTGTTCAGTGTAATAAATCTTATTGAAGTACTTGGGTTTTGGAGTCATGAACTCTGAATTTTGGCTGTGCTATTTACAACCTGTCTGGTAGTTACTTCAATTACCTAAAACTCAGTTTACTCATCTGTAAAATAACAACATTACCTTTCTAATTAACTTATAATATTTGAATAAGATGATTTTAAATCACAGAAAATATTCTACTACAAGTAAGGAATAAGTAATATATTTCAAATGGCTCTACATACAAGACTGTTCTAAATTTAAAATATTGAATAGATGCATATTTATTTGTTCTAAAGTTATCACTCATATTTTAGTTTGCAGCAATTATAGCAAAACACATTTTGTTGTGTGATATCAATTATCTGGGAAGGAACTCTTCTGGGACTTTGGAAGGTGTGTCTTGTTGCATTTCTTGGCTTGACCCACATTGACAGATAAATCAGGTATTTCTTTATTCTCCCAAGGTCATTCCTTCCAATTGTGCATTTTACTTGGTATTCAGGTTTGCATGCCATCCTTTGAAGTTGTAGACTTGTCTTATTCCTGATAGATCTTAAGCTTCTTTTCAACTAGAATGAAGTTTGGGTAACAGCTCTAATCACCAAAGAATTCCTTCCAACAGTGTGATTTTTCTCCCCTATATTCCATAGGCTTTATTTTATCTTATAAAGGAAGAATAGGTAACTTTTAAAGTGTACTACTGATGTGAAACTTTAAATTTGCAGACTTCTGATCATTTTAGTCATTCTTATAAGATGTTTTGGGAGGAAAAAAGAAAAAATAAAATCCTAGGTCTTAAGATGATTTCCAATATTCAACAATAGAAATCAATTTTTTATATTTATTTATTTGACATATATAGAAAATGTTTCTGAAATACTTTGTTTTACATATCATTAAAGGAAATTAGTTTTTCCTATAATCTTTGGGCTTTAAGAATACTGAAAATAAAATCCTGTCTGTACTGTTTCTTAGTTCTAGGTTGTATTTATACTAGCCAGGAAACTCTTCAAAATAATTTTAAAGCACAAATCATTTTTGAATTATTTTGTATTTCAGCCACTGCAATTCATGAAGGAGAATGCCAGAAATTTAGTAAGGGTTCTGTAAGAACTATGCTAGAGCTAGGATTCAGACCTGATTTAAGGGTGGGGGTGTATGTGAGTGTACAAGTGTGTATGACTCTTTTCTTTCACAAAAAAGCAGCATAATAAATACATTATATTACATGTTGACTTTGTACTTAACAAAATATATAAATATATAATATATCCTGAATATCACTGCACATCATTTCACAAAGACCTTCATTTTCAAGCCTGCATTATTCATCCTTTTCAATGTGTTCTTATTTATATTTATTCATATGTAGTTTATATTTATTTTTATTCAAGCCACCAACAGATGATTATTTAAGAGACTTGCAATGGTTTGCTATTACGAATAAAGCCACCATAAAAAGCCTGCTAATGTGTTATTTCATTTGTATGGAGGTGATTCTCCAGGGCAGATTACTAGGATTGAGATTTTAATTTCCTCCTCTGACAGAAGAGACCTGTGTGGAGAATTGATTTTAACCTATAAAAGTTCCACCTGTACCTTCTACCAAGTAAACTTGGGTGGTGCATAGGAAACCCCTCCTTTGAGAATGGTTTCCACTTCTACTTAAGGCACTTCCTGGAGGCTACAGTGGGCAGTATCTGAATCATCTGAATAAGGATTTGCTGACTCAAACATCCTTATCATTTATCCATAAATATTAATCCCACATAGGCAGAAAAGTTATTATTAACCTGACCATGGAAAAAAATAAGCAAAAATGAAAATTTCATACATTCTAATGAGAACAAAATTATGTTTGCTTATTGACAAATAGGTGACGAATTAGGACTTTTATATAAACAGTAATTCCTATGTGGTTCAATGAAAGCTAAACCTATCAACAATAAACATAATCCTCTGAAATTGCTTGATAATGGCTTCTGACATTGACATTCACGGTTTCATAACCTCTCATCTTGAAGATTCCAACAAGCTTTGTAATATATTTTAAGCATGTTGTGAAAGACAAACCAAACAAAGGGATTACTGCAACACACTCAGAAATAAAATTCTCGACACTACACAGCTGTACATGTCAGAAAGTAAAAAAGCATGTGACATCCAAATGAAGCTACATTAACAATTTCGGGAAACAGGATTACCCTGCTTGGAATGCAGCCAGGAGAAGGATAGAGAATTGAGAGTCATCCTAGAGTAATAATATGGAAACCCTAACTGTTGATCCAAAACACTAACTTCTGTTCTTAAAGTAACCTTTTGACAGTGAGGGTAAATGTTATATATATGTCAGTTTATACACACACATATAACATATATGTACAAATTATTTCAACACTCTGGATAGTATGAAGGATTTACTTTTCATTACAATGGCAACCACAATTAAAAAAACATGACTTGTGGGAATTCCCTGGTGGTCCAGTGGTTAGGACTCACGCTTCCACTGCAGGGGGCATGGGTTTGATCCCTGGTCAGGGAACTAAGATCTCACATGCTGTGACATGGCCAAAAAAATAAGTAAAAGTAAAATTTAAAGAAAAAAACTTTAATTATGAAGAGACACTGCCTAAAGTTATTTAACCTGTTTTCTTTCTTCTAATCCAATTAATTTTGTTTCTTTAGTGATTGGTTTAAAATTGGTTGACACAAGTTTTATTATAAAAATAAAAATGGCATGCAGTCTTACTTCACTCTGTATGACAAACTCTAGGTTCAGCCACTTCTCTACAAAGTCAGAAAGAGGAAAACAAATATTGTATATTAATGCATGTATGTGGAATTGAGAAAAATGGTACAGATGACCTGATTTGCAGGGCAGGAATAGAGACACAGATGTAGGGAATGGACATGTGGACACTGGGGTGAGGGGGGGATGAATTGGGGATTGATGTATGTGCACTGCTGTGTGTGAAACAGCTAGTGGGAAACTGCTGTATAGTGCAGGGAGCTCAGTTCAGTGCTCTGTGGTGACCTAGATGGATGGGATGGGGGTGGGGGTGGGAGGGAGGTCCAAGAGGGAGGGGGTATATATGTACATATAGCTGATTCACTTCACTGTACAACAGAAACTAACACAACGTAAAGCAACTATGCTCCAATTAAAAATAATTTTCAGATGCAATCACCTTTATTAACAGGGTGTTTTTTGTTATATTTACAGAACTATCTTAGTAGTAGTAAACATATACTTTAAACTTTGGATTTCAGTAAATGAGCCCACTTTTCTGAGCTGAGATAATTTGTCTAATGAAGTAGGGGTTTCGTTGTGTCCTATAATGCATCATTTACTCACCAGTCTTACTCTCCCACAGAGTGAATGCTTACCTCAGGGAGGCTCTTACTGGGACAGTTGGGATGGGGCTGGGGGTGGGGGGGACTAAGCCCTGGACAGTTAAACAAAAAGTCATGCCATCTTCCAACACTTTCAGGAAACTCCTTCAGACCTGAACTGGTGAGTACTGAATAAATACTAAGAAATAAGAATTTAAATATGTAGACCTAATGTATCACAACATTTTGAGGAATCACTCTATTTGCTGCGAAAAGAATGGCTGCATCCAGTTTCCTAAAGTTCAAACAAAGCTGAGTCTGTACAGCTCTACAGGAAGGGTCTCTTTGATGATTATCTGGACAACTTAAGCAGAAGAGATGATCAAACCTGATTATCAGTCCCCAGGCTGGAATGAGATTTGACAGACTACACATCTTAAATCAACCATATCATTTACTAGGCTCTACTTGACTGAGTGCTTTGTAAACTAGGCATCCAAGAAAAATGATAAAGGCCAGCAGAGTGCAGCAGCAAGTCTCTCATCTCTGACCCTAATTTCTTTCATCTTAAAAGTGGGCTAGTGCCTAACTTGCAGGGCTATTAAGAGAATATGTTTGTAACATGTTGGCTTGCAGTTAGCACTCGTTGAATATTTACCTTATAGATGACCTTGCAGTGCTAGCTCAAGGGATATTTTTGAAGCTCCTAATGGAAACCTAAACATATTGGTTTAGGGAGGCACATATGTTAACTCTTTGACACAAACTAGTTGATTCAAGTTAGGTAGCCCACTAAGTTATCTGCATGCCCTGGGTGTTATACCCTGGCTAAGAACATTTTGAAGTTGCTAAGAAGAGAAATTCACTATGAGGAGCCCTTCAACTGGGGTGGGTGAAGAGAAGCAATATGGAGAGAGAGCAATTTTTTACAAAACTGAAAGAGTGAGGCCAAACATCTTCCAGATAATCGGGTCTATAGTCTGAGTCACAGAACAAAACACCTTCTTGATGACTGTTGGACAAACATTGCAACCCAAGGGAAAGAGCAAATCCTGTGCATGGCTGTAAACTTTGTGTTTTTAATTCTATCACATGGGAAAGCTCTGCTATACAATATCTCATTCCTTTCAGAGAGTTAATACCTAGGCTGCCTTCTTTAGACTATATTAAAAATTATTTCAAAATATATTTTATTTTTGTATATACTGGAAAATCCTGTTATTTTAAATACCAAGTTTACTACACATGATTTAGAATAAGAATAAACAGTCTTTGCTCATAAAAAAATGGCATGCAGTAACATAACGTTTTACAAGTGCACAAAATGATGTTCATTACCTCTTGTCTATATGAGTAGTTTATTGTTTTACATGTATATTGTGAAACATAATTTTGAATCTGAATATATTTTTATTCAACTCTTTTTTATGTGAAATTTGAATATATAATCATCTAAACTTTAATAGGGACTCTGGGTTCCTATTTTGCTTGAGCTAACCATCTAATGTGTTCAGATTTTGAGAGATTTTTGGTATTAATTTTCATCATACTGAATAATGCAGAGCAACAGATGATAATGAAGATATATAGTGTTTATTTATCCAAATTCAAAATGTTAAATAAGTCAAGATATATCCTGACATAAATTGTTCAAGATAGAAAACTAAGTCTCAGGGGAATTATGTGATAAACTTAGCGTTAGCTAGTGGCAAAGTCAACAGTTGGATGTGCACCATTTGCTGGTTTTCTATCCATTACAACACACTTCTAAAGGGAAAAAAATCTAGTTAGGTAACTTCATTATGCGTTGAAGAACTACTCTAATATAAAATTCTATAGAAGTGAAAGGTTTTGAACAAAAGGTTCATACTATTCATTTTACAGCAAAAGCCATATCAAGTAGGCGCGAAATTCACAAACGAGAGTATTGTTTTTAGTGGAAGATGCCGTCCATCTTACTTTTCTTTCTTCAGTTGAGCCCATAAAGATAATATTTATATGTTTATAAATGTCATCCGCAAAGATCAAATACCATGAATATTAAGGAAATACAAACTAACTTCCTGAGCAAATTATAAATGAGTGGTGGAAGCGGGAGAACAATGAGCATTTAGGAACAGGTCAACAGCATTGTGGTTCAATGTGGTTACTTAATGTAATATTACATAGGATTTTGTAGTTAAAGGGTTTGTTCATATTATCTCAACTTTGTGGTTGCTCTTAAAAGAAAGCAGTCAGAGGAATCACAGAGAGCAAGACAGCCCATTGTTATAGTTCATGAAATTCAGTCTCCCAACACTGAGAGCTGCAGGGAGCGAGTGGAGTAAAGAGTTAGGATAGATTGTGGTCCACAATATTTAACTGATAAATTCCAACTGTGATAATTTCTTGCAGTAATTATAATCCATCTGTGAGATGACATCAGGCCATCTACTTTAATAGAAAAAAAAAACATTATATTGTGAACTCCTATGGGTTTTCTATCAATGCATTATAATTCAAAAAGATATCTATGGTCAAATAAATTGCATAAATGTTATAAAACAGTCAACATAATGAATAGACTTAGTAGAGTATAATATATACCTTTTACAAGAGGATAATATATACCTGTTTCAGAAACAATATAGCCCTATATTCATAAATCTCTTCTTTTGGTGCCCTGCATGTTTTAGATCTTACTCTTGTTCATTTTCTTTTCTGTAATAATGTTCATGAAAAGGCTTATACCATCTGTAAGCACATATACAATGTCAAATCTAATATAGAATGAGAAACAACAGTTTTCTACTGGCCTCTGAATTGTGAAGATATTTATAGCCGATTGCCAAAGAAAATATACCTTATTTTATGGGCTATTCAAAAATATTTTTTCATTGTTGATTTTAGGAAATTATTACAAAAACTAAAACATTCTTCTATAGTGAGAGTCAATATAATTTTGTTGACATAATGAGAAAACCTTGTTTTTATTGGTCATGTATTCCAAACCTCTCTACTAAATGGTCCTTCCCACAGCTTTTTTTTTTTTACATTATGTGACAGTGAAAATGGTGACTTAAAAACCATGTGGTTTTTAAATAGGATTAGATTACTAAATAGAATCATCAAGAACATAGGAATTTCAGAAAAAAATGTTTATCAAAGCAGGGACACAGCTTATTGTTCTCAATGTGTAAAAGAAAATCAGGTCATGGCACGATTTCTGCTCTGTGAAAGACAGAATTCTATGTAATCCAAGCAGCTTGCCATGAAACAGATGGTGAGAAAGGGAAATTAGAATCCCACATTTTCAAATGAAATATTTTTATTAGGGGAAAAATATAACTTTTATATGGTAATTTATGACCTGTGAAGAAATAAATGTATTCAGTTACTTTTGGCTCTTTCTTATTTCTTCACGTAATTGTACAACCTGGAAAAAATTTTACTATGCTAATCTCCACTATTTCTTATATACTGGTATTTAACTTTTTAGCATTAATTCTCAGTTCTTCTGTATTGACCTCATTCTTCCTACAGTTGGATCTTTTTTTACTAGAATACTTGCAGAATATGCTTGGGAACTGAATTGAAACATATTTATATAGCTTCTTTTTCCTCATTGAACATATCTAGAGTAAACACACATTTAGAATTGAACCACGGAGACGATTTACACAGGGTGGTGGATACCCATTTTTCTTGATATATACTTCACATATGATCATGGATAACAGTTATTTCTGAGTTTTTACATCACTCCATTTAAGCAGACAAGGAATTTATTTCATTATCCGATGTTAATAAGGCAACCTTAAAAGCCTACAGAAAACAGTAAATGTGAAATGCAGTGTCGGAGCTACAAATCTGGAATGGTATCTATAGTTTAACATGTTGGGAAGTAGTGTCTACTGTGTACTAGTAGTGCTGGATATTCCATGTAGGATTTGCATGATGTTGTGGGGCCTTCAAGTCCCATCACCTCCAGAATTTGCTTGGTAGAATGCAATATAAGTTAAAACTCTGATGTATAGAATGCTTCTGTGGCTCAGTCACCAGTAGTAAATGCAATATGGTCCTTTGGATGTTCAAAACATAACAGAAGAGTTCATGACCATGAACAACATACCAAAACAAAAAAATAACTCATATCATGTGATATTAAGCTATGCCAACATAAATACTGATTCTTAAACAACATTACCTGTGTAAAATGTTTCAGAAATACTACCATCATTTTTTGTTCCCAAACAGAGAAAGGAGTTTTCAACGTGGTTTAGGTGATTGTAGAGATTAATGCCAAGCCCTGCAAAGGGGGATTGGCATAGCCTTCTACTTTTAAACAATTCTTGTGGTTCTAAACTGCCACATCTAGCTTTTCTGTCTACTCTTAGTTCTTGAAATTGAGTTATAAGAAGACAGTGGATGATGAGAAAGGTGTGATCTTGGAAGTATTGCAATTGAATAATGGCGAGGTCAGGCAAGTATTAAAGTGACCTGGAGATAAGACCAATGAAAATTATAAATTGTAGTGATTTATCCATCTTTTATGAGTCCATTTATCCATAACTACACATTTTCAACTTGTCTTTAAAATTCCTTTAAGAATTATTTCACTTCAGAGAATGTTTACACTAACAATGCAGAATTATTAAATTACTAACTTAGTGTTAAGCTCTCCCAGTACTGAGATTTTAATCAACAAATAATTTGAGAAGAAAACTAAGTCTTCAAAATTACATGTTCTTTTATTTCTTTTCATTGGATACCATATAATATGGAAAAAAATGTCTTGGAAATGTATTGTGAAATACTTGTCCTCATTTCTGTGTAAAATCTAGGAATTTGAAACATTAACTGACATGTTAGTAGTATTAAGATATTTTTAGTGGTATTAAAATATTTGTGTATTTGATTTTTTTTTAATTTATACAACTTTGTCAAATAGCCTATTCTATTTCTGTAACTTATACTCACTCTCTGCTATTTTTTTATTGAAGTATATTTGCTTTACAATGAATGTTGTATTAGTTTCTGTTGTACAAAGAAGTGAATCAGCTATATGTACACATATATCTCCTTCCTCTAGGGCCTCCCTTCCACCCCTCTACAAACAGAGAAAAAGTTGCATTTCTAGTAGTGATTGTATAGGAAGAATTTCAGTTTATATCAGTTTTAAAGTATTCTTTTATATTATTATGTATTTTCTAAATAATAACTCAGTACTGGAATTTTAGTCAATAAATTGACTAGAGTTTCAAATTATTTTTTTATTTTAAAACATTTGGTAACAAATTTAATCATGATACCTACTTTCTTAAATGACTTAAAGTAAGATGAGAATGTTGAATCACTATCATTTGTAGTGTAAATGAAGAACTGAGGAGTCTTACATCGTTATAATATATTGGCAGAAAAATGGTTGAATGTAATGTGTAAACAGTAAGCTAGTAATTAATTTGTTTTGTATTTTTTATTTAGTTTTATTTTCTTAATTTTCTTCTTCTTCCAATGAATTTTTGAGGTTTATTTAAAAAAACCTAGAGCTGAGCTAGACACAGTGGAATACTTAAATTGAATAAAATTGAACTATTGAATTTATGCAACCAAAATGATGGTTATTTTATAACTCCATGGATTTTTTTCTTTGAAAAATATTGGCAGATTTGAAGTAAACATTAGCTATGAAAAGAAATGTTTTTATAAGTATTTCCACAAGTGATCATTTTATTATTGTCTATAAAGTAATCCTAGAACTGATGATTTTATGAGGTAGACTATCTCTACCTCAAAGATCTATAATCCTATGTCTAACATAGTCCCTCTTTTTTCAGTAATTAGATAACCTGAGAGTTTCCCATTTTCTCTGTAAGTTAACAAGAGTTAAATGTTAAATCCAATAAAGAAATAATTATTTGATGAGGAAACAAAATAATTGTACCTATCTCATATATTATCAGCCTAATATTCTCTCCCTATCCAAAATTTTATCTAATTAATTAATTAACTTATTTATTTTATTTTTAAATTTATTTATTTGGCTGCACTGGGTTTTCATTGCTGAACACAGGCTTTCTCTAGTTGCAGCAAGCTGGGGCTACTCTTCCCTGTGCTGTGCTGGCTTCTCATTGCAGTGGTTTCTCTGGTTGGGACCCTCAGGCTCTAGGACACGTGGGCTCAGTAGCTGTGGCTCATGGGGCTCTAGAGCTCAGGCTCAGTAGTTGTGGTGCACAGGGGCTTAGTTGCTCTGCAGCATGTGGGATCTTCCAGGACCAGGGATCAAACTCGGGTCCCCTGCATTGGCAGGCAGATTCTTAACCACTGCACTACTAGGGAAGTCCTATCTAAAATTTTAATATGTCAGAAACAAAATATCATGTTTTAAAGATAGTGGACCACCTTCTCCTTGGGATGATTTACAATATCTCTTCCTGTAAACAAACTGATGAAATAAGTTTATTTGGGCAGTCTTTCCACATGTGCAAAATCCTAAAAAATCATGTCACTAATGGCATTTTAAAATTCACATAATTTTTTGAGAAAAACATTTAAATAATTGCAAAACACTATGCAAAGTAGTTTTCAACTCAGTATAGAGATCCTGTATAGGACTTCTTTATAGAGGCCTGTATGAAGGTTTGAGTGGAACTTTTTTCTCTTAATACACATTTGCTCTTTGAAATAGAGACATAAGTATTTGGATCAGTGTTACTTAGTTTCCCAGTGTGAATAACCAATATTCAAATATAAATGTTAAATGAGTATTATGACTCGGGCCTTCACTTTATAAAATTGTACAATAAATTTCAAAAGTGCTTTAGAGACTTAAAAATATTGTAAAATCTAAATTGTGCTTATTTTTAAAAGTTATATCTATCTGAAATTTTCACATTTATCTTTTGTCATTTTCCCTTCTCCTCCAGACTACCTGCGGTGTTTCAGGATGGTTGAACTTTAAATTCTGTGCTCCAAGAGATCTTTAAATTGTTTTATTTTGCACAAGTACTAATGTATAATGCAGAAGCCTTACAAACCTCAAAGAATTTCAAACCACTGCATTGATGGTGGAGTGGGTTGTAAAGTATACCAGTTACCATTAGCCACTAATAAGAAAATCATTTCTATTTGGTTTTAATAGGTGCCCTCATTTGAGGACAATTCATCAGACTTAAAAAGGACCAGAACAGACAAAGATGCAATAGCAGCTTGACGACCTGGAGCAGTGCCCTCAAGAATGGAGGCTGCCCTTCTTCAGCTCCCCATTCCATCTCTCTGCTCTTTCTCCTCCAGAGTTGCTTCTGGATGTTCAATTGTAGTTCACTTACCTAATCATTGCAGGAAAAGAAAAGTAAAAGAACAATATAAAGATGGGGAACAATATGAAAGATCAACTGGCAGGTTTCTTTTAATTGGACCCATATTCTAACCTATAACCTAATTTATAACAATTAACAAAGAAAAGAAATATGGATAAGACTAAAGGGTGTATTTTTCTTTGTATGTAGTCATTATTTGACTGGTAAGCAAATTAATCAGATTAAATCTACCTTAGAAGAAGTAATCTGACATCTTAATAAAGAAAAAATGAAAATTAAAAAAAAAATTGCAACTGTAGTTTAAATCTCTCTTAATATAGTCATTGCATATGAATATATGAAATGTTTTATCACAAAGATATTTTTTGAGTCCTCAATGTTAATTAACCATTATTATTGCCATTGTTGTTGTTGCCATTTTTCCCTCTTTTTATTGGGTTATAGTTGTTTTATAATATTCTGTTTCTACTGTACAGCAAAGTGAAGTAGAGTTCCCTATCCTATACAGCAGGTTCTCATTATTTATTTTATACATATTAGTGTATATATGTTAATCCCAGTCTCCCAATTCATCCCTCTCCCACCCTTTCCCTCCTTGTCCATACGTTTGTTCTCTATATCTGTCTCTCTTTCTGCCTTGTAAACTGGTTCCTCTCTACTATTTTTCTATATTCCACAAATATGCATTAATATATGATATTTGTTTTTCTTTTTCTGACTTACTTCACTGTATATGACAGTCTCTAGGTCCATCCATGTCTCTACAAATGACCCAACTTCATTTTTTTATGGCTAAGTAATATTCCACTGTATATATGTACCACATCTTCTTATCCATTCTTCTGTTGCTGGACATTTAGGTTGCTTCCATGACCTAGCTATTGTAAATAGTGCTGCAATGAACATTGGGGTGCATGTGTCTTTTTGAATTATGGTTTTCTCTGGGTATATGCCCAGTAGTGGGATTGCTGGATCATATGGTAATTCTACTTTTAGTTTTTTAAGGAACCTCCATACTGTTCTCCATAGTAGATGTATCAATTTACATTCCCACCAACAATTCAAGAGGGTTCCCTTTTCACCACATCTTCTCTAGCATTTATTGTTTGTAGATTTTCTGATGATGCCCATTCTAACCACTGTGAGGTGATATCTCAATGTCGCTTTGATTTGCATTTATCTAATAACTAGTGATGTTGAGCAGCTTTTCATGTGCCTCTTGACCATCTGTATATCTTCTGTGGAGAAATGTCTATTTAGCTCTTCACCCATTTTTTGACTGGGTTGTTTGCTTTTTTGATATTGAGCTGCATGAACTGCTTATATATTTTGGAGATTAATCCTTTGTCTATTGATTCATTTGCAAATATTTTCTCCCATTCTAAGGGCTGTCTTTTCATCTTGTTTATGGTCTCCTTTGTTGTGCAAAAGGTTTTCAGTTTAATTAGGTCCCATTTGCTTATTTTTGTTTTTATTTCCATTACTCTAGGAGGTCGGTCAAAAAAGATCTTGCTGTGATATATGTCCATAAGTGTTCTTCCTATGTTTTCCTCTAAGAGTTTTATAGTGTCCGGTCTTACATTTAGGTCTTTAATCCATTTGGAGTTTATTTTTGTGCACGGTGTTAGGGAGTGTTCTAATATCATTCTTTTACATGTAGCTGTCCAATTCTTCTAGCACCACTTATTGAACAGGCTGTCTTTTCTCCATTGTAGATTCTTGCCTCCTTTGTCAAAGATGAGGTGATCATATGGGCATGGATTTATCTTTGGGCTTTCTATCCTGTTCCATTGATCTATATTTCTGTTTTTGTGTCAATACCATACTGTCTTGGTTACTGTAGCTTTGTAGTATAGTCTGAAGTCAGGGAGTTTGATTCCTGCAGTTCCATTTTTTTTCTGTCAAGATTGCTTTGGCTATTCGGGGTCTTTTGTGTTTCCATGCAAATCATAAGATTTCTTGCTCTAGTTCTGTGAAAAATGCCATTGGTAATTTGATAGAGATTACGTTGTATCTATAAATTGCTTTTGGTAGTATAGTCATTTTCACAATGTTGATTCTTCCCATCGAAGAACATGGTATATCAGTGTCTTAAAGTTTTCTGAGTAGAGATCTTTTATCTCCTTAGGTAGGTTTATTTCTAGGTATTTTATTATTTTTGTTGCAATGGTGGATGGGATTTTTCTTTAATTTCTCTTTCTGATCTTTCATTGTTAGTGTATAGGAATGTAAAAGATTTCTATGCATTAACTTTGTGTCCTGCTACTTTACCAAATTCATTGAATAGCTCTAGTAGTTTTCTGGTGGCATCTTTAGGATTTTCTATGTATAGTATCATGTCATCTGCAAACAGTGACAGTTTTACTTCTTTTCTAATTTGTATTCCAATAACAAAGAAATTTAAAAGGGACAAAAATGACTATGACATTAGAAAAAAGAGCTAAAATTAATGTGATTTATTCATTTCTCCTCTTTTCTATAAAATTTTGACTTTAGTTTTGTGCTCAATAAATGTTATTAGGGAATTCCCTGGCAGTCCATTGGTTACAATTTGGCACTTTCACTGCCACATGGCATGGCCAAAAAATAAATAAATGAATATAAATTAAAATTTAAAAATTAAAAAAATAAAAAACAAATGCTATTAATATTGTAATATGAATCTTTCAGTGATTCATAAAGATATATAAAAATATCAGATATTACATTATTGTAAAACAATCAAGTATTTATTGTACTTTAAGCAAATTGCAGAGAATATGTATGTGCATCTACTTGTAAGTATGTAGCTATACAGGTGATGATAATTATATTATAAGAAATTAATTATTTGGATTAATTAATAATTACCTGATACATGCCAGACATTGTTGCAGCTGCTGGGAATAAAGACACATGAACTACCTGTCTTCTTGAAGCTTACATTCATATGCTTAAACTATATCAATGAACACAAACTACTTAGAAGTTGAATTTACTGTTTCCAGTATACAAGAAACCTAGCAAAAGTACTATTCTTTTTGTATGTAAATGAGAACACTGGAGCAGTATATTAAGTTTTCAGGATCATTTACATTGCTATAAAAGAGTCCAAGATTCAAAACTCTCCCACAGAAATTTATATTTGCACACTTTAAAATATTAGCTTTGCTTGTTAATATGTTAATCAGTATTCTTAGATGTACATTTTGTTTACAGTCATATTTTTGGAATTTAATATCTCTAAAGAAAAATCTGCTTGCTGTATCCCATAAAGATAATTGTAAAGAGAAGTTGAAAGATGGTGGAAAAGACAATTTTAAGCTAGGAAAGGGAAAGGATTTTTTTACTAAAATATATTTGAAAGCAAACTTAGAAATTTCATTAGTTTGAATATCTGCCACAACAAATTATCATAAATTGAGTGGTTTAAAGCAGCACAAATTTACTATTTTGGAGGTTTGTAAGTCAGAAGTCTGACACAGGTCTCATTAGGCTAAAATCAAGATTTGGCAGGTCAAGCTTTCTTTGTAGAGGCAGTGGGAGAGAGCCCATTTCCCTGCCTCTTACAGTTTCTGTAGGCTGTCTGCATTCCTTGGCCCTTAGCCTCCTTCCTCCATCTTCAAAGTCAGCAACATCTAATCTCTCTTGAGTCTGTTTTGGGTATTTACATCTCCCTCTGACCACAGCAGGATAGGTTTTCCAATTTTAATAACTCATGTGATGATTTTGGGCCCATTTTTGTAGTCCAGAATAATCTCCCATTTTGAGATTCTTAACTTATTCAAGTTTTAAAAGTCCCTTTTGCCTTGTAAGGGCAACCATGTTCATAGTTCCTAGGAACTGGGGCTCAGCCATCTTTGGAAGGCTATTATTCTGCACATCACAGAATTATGTAGCCACCTCTCTTTTTGACAAAAAAGAAAATTGAATTACTAATTCATAAAATCATTTCCTCCAGGTAATTTAATAAATAAATGACAAAGACAGAATCAGGATTTAAGATATTAATTGGATCCATTTTTTTTTAGTATTCTCAATAGATTTCTAATACAAATCTAGAAGGCACGCACATGAAATGGATCTGCTTCAAATATTTGCCATTTTTTAGATCTTTGTAATGAGTTGTTATAATTTTATCAAAATGCATTCTTATTGCACCCAACTAAAAATATACATTACATATTAATGGTTTTAATTAATTCTCCCATTTTGTCATTTCACTTCAAAGCCAAACACTATTAACAGCCTGATATGTATCTCTCAACATTATTTTTCCATGCTTATGTAAAATATACAGTGCATAAATTATGATTCATTCTTTTTATACCTGCTCAACGTTCCATAGTTTTTATATTTATTTAAGTATTCCCCTATTAATGAACATTCATATCATTTAGCAGTTATACTTTATAAAGGGTCATTGTTGATTAAAATTATATGTACTTAATTTTAATAAATGCTTTAGAAAAACAAAATTAGTCATATTTATTAATCCTTTGAACAACCAAACAGGAAGTTTGAGTGCAAAATATTCTTAGGGATATGCTGGAGCATTGAGGACAATCTTCTCTCCCTCCCTCCTTTTCTCTCTCTCTCTCTACATGTGTACATATTTTTAGAATATGCTAGTGATTTTTGATTCCAAGAAGGAAAACAAAATTTTAAAAAAGATTAGAAATATATCAAGTATCTCTAATAATTAAAAAAAAAGGTTGAACAATGAGACATGTGGGAGAAACAAAATGAAGCTTTTCTAGAATTTTTTCTACAGCTATGGCAATACTGTTTCTAATTAGCACATATGCAATTGATAAAAAGCTAAATAGTGACAGTGTAATGCCTAGGTGACATTCATACATAGGTAACTTTTTCTATGCAATGGAATAGGAATGGCTGAAATGGAATTAGCATGTTTAGCAGGGAAGATTATATTAGCAGCAGGAATATCTCTGTCTCTATCAAAGAATGACAACCTGCATTCTAGGTGCACTAGTTGAAGATCTTAGTTCATTTCCTTGCCTCCAATGTACACCTGAAGAATAGAATCACTGGTGCTTAACTCCACTCCCTTCTACATTGTCAGCACCTGCCTGCCTTACTCTAGTGGAAAAGGTGTTAATTATTGTTTTTGTGAGTGCTTGGCTTAGAAAGTTAGGCTTTGATTTATCTGCTCTAACTCTATTGTTCCATGTAATGTATAACTTTTAGCATATTTAGTAGGACTTGAATTTTTAAGAGTGTTTGAAGGGAGTACAGACCTGCTGACACCTTGATTTCAGACTGATGACCCCCAGAAGGTTGAGAGAATAAGTTGCTGCTGTTTTAAGCCACCAAGTTTGTGGTAATTTTGTACCACAGCCACAGGAAACTAATAGAATTTTGCTTAAATTTATAGAAGATAACTTAATAACTTAGTTATGCCAGAGGTAGTGGGACAACCCAATTGAAAGACTTTCACATACCCTGGAATAAAAGAAGTGCATTTCCCAAAAGGAATTCAGGGAGAACACTAACAGATGGTAAAGGGATTCTGGGAAGATGAAATAAGCAAATAGACAAAAGAGTTCTGCTGAATTCATTCAAATAAGAATTACTTATTAGTTTTGATTATTAGCACTTGCAAAATTAACATGATTTGAGATGTATCCTTCAAAAATACCTTCTTCAAAGTATATAGCAAAAACTAGTAATATGGCCAAATTCTTAATATCACGCCATCTATTTTTAAATGAATTTTATTGAGATATAATTGACCTACAATAAACTCTATATATTTAAAATGTACAATTTGATTTTTTTTTCTTATTAGTAATTTATATATGGCAATCCCAATTCAAGCCATCTATTTTTAAAATAACACTTTGATATCATTTACCCAAGATTTATTAAATATGTATTTTATTACTTTTAGTTACATATTTTAATGATGTTTCTTGATATCAACATGATTACTGACCCCAAGATTTATCTCTACAATAGAGGATTTTATCAAAAGTGTCATGATCTTAGACTCAATATTTAAGGCAGTTATATTACGTTAATCTCCAAGGAAGCTTTAAACAATTTTTGTTGGTTTTGTTGATCTTGATGTTCCCATGTTGCTTATAATTCATAATTATCTCTTTGGTTGAAAGAAAGTGCTAGCGATCAATGTTAAATATTACTATAGGAATAATATTTTCATACTTTTCTTTTTCCAAGCTGTCTCTCACTCATAACACTAACCAAGATTGCAATCATTTTTATCTCCCAATTAAAAAAATCATTTTAAAATGAATGTGTCTCCTGTACTACTATATTGATTACTACTTACTACTCATTGAGTAACTGTAGTTGGGGTTATGAAATAATATTCTTTACTGTTAAGGGTGGTATAGAAACCTTAGAGTATGTATGTTTGTCAAACCTCACAAATATTTCAGGGTATTTTAAATTTTCCTTATTAAATATTTGTATTTTTGATACATAAATTGAAACTTCCTCTTTTAAGTATATAAGTATTTTATCTTAAAATTTACATTTAAATATACATCAAAATGTAAACAAAAATAATACCAAAGTGAATTTTTCTCCAAAACTCGTATTTTAACAAAAATTTACTGAAGTGGAAAGGCAACAAAGCATAAGCACATGTTTATAAACAAAATAAAATAGATATTTGCAAAATCAAAAATTACATAGACTGAAGATATTCAATAAAAAGACAGTTAACTATAAAAATAGTACTTGTACAATTTCAGCCAAACCACCAAGATTCACACATCTGAGCCAAAAATAGAATTTTTAAAGTCCACAAAAATTCAAAAGCATTCCCATACCTTAAAAAAATTGATGCTTTAAGAAAAATATTTTGTTTGTACAGCCATATAACACCAGTTAAGGTTTGTATACCTAAATTCATCATGGAGAATTTTTTGGAAGCCAAGACCTACTCTTCTAGTTAAGTCTGGTACAATTAGGTAATAAATTTCTAAAAATCAAGTGTGATCTCTTGTTAACAATATGGTATAGAGTCATTGTTTTCCAAGTCTCATGGAAATCCTGATTTCATTAAGATGACATTGAGGTTACCATCGATACATGTATTTCAGGTGAAACCAGTGAATGGGACTCCAGATACCCAACCGTCTTCCAGCTGAAAATACAACAAAACAAACCCACATAACAGTCATACTTTAGTGTTTCTAAGATTTTTATTAAAATTTTTCTTATTTTGATTTAAAATGTTTTAAAAAATGTGAATTACTCTAGAATTTTGTTAATGCTAAGAAATAAACTTAAAAATATAAATTCTATATTCTTTCAATAAGAAAGGGGATGACCAGCATTAAAATATAAAATAGGTGTTACAAACCTAAACCCCTAAAATATATATCTAGTTTCCAAACCTAAAAAAATAGGTAGTAATTATTTATATGTTGGTTTTAAAAGACCAAAGAAATAAAACTATCTTTGAAGCTAACCAGAACATAGGAAATCATACTTATTAAAGAAAAGCATATTTTTTAAGAATTATTTTAGGTGGAAATGACAGAGGTACCAATACAGTAAGTTGAAAAAAAAAGCAAAAAACAAGAATATATACTGTTTCCTGCCACCAAACTGGAAAGATCAGGAGACATGTTGGCCTTGAAATGACTGCATCCATAACTCAAACCGTGTTTCTCTCTCCCTCCCTCTTGCTCTTGTTCTCACTTTCCATTTCTGTATTTCATGTAGGCATATGTCTAATTCATAGCTTCCATCTGTTCTGTTGAAACTGAGATTTCTAAATTTTGCAGAAAAAATAGGACCACAAGCAGTTCTGTGGATAATCCTTACTCTTTCACTCTTTCATAATTGGAGAGGAATAAGAAGTATTTCTGCTAGTTTTGGTGAGTGGATGAAGGAATCTGCTGAAGGAGTCTGATTGGACTGGCTTGTTTATCCCATAAATTTTAAAGGGTAGGATATTATGATTGGTTCAGTTTGTGTCATTCACTCATCTTTTGACCATAGGTGAGAAATGGTGTATGTTCCCCTAAAAAAGGGGTGGGGTGGCAGAGACAAAAATGTGGCAGTTGTATCCTGGAACACTTCCAAGTTTCTTATGATAAGTAAGTCAAAACTGTATTTTATTGTGCTTTGAGGACCAATTGCTGTACTAAAAGCAGAATTTAACTTACTTAATGCAGCAGAAAACTCTCTCCATTTAACATTTCTATATTGACAAGAGGATACTGTTCGCAAAAGCCTTAGATATGTTAATTCCCTTTGGCACATCTTTTAGAAAATTATCCTAAGTTAATAATGTTAGGTAAATACAGGCTTACTCCTCCACCCCCCCCCCTTTTTTTTTGCATTAAAGAATAACTTGTAATGCAGGAGAAGGTAATAGATTTGTACAAGGCTATTTTTACAAGAGATTTGTCTGTAATGGCTTGGACCGATTCAAAAAGTATTATTATAGGTTTGGGCCAATGTGAATGGCCAATACAAATTTTCTTCACTGATTAGGTATTTTAATGCTAGATAACATCAATTTCCTCTAAGGCCCTTATCTCAATCCTTAGTATGAATTTCTTTCTTCATTCTCTACCTTCTAAGCTCTTCTACATAACATTTAGTTAACATTATTTGCTACCTTTTTTTTCCCCAAATGGTGGGGGAAATCTTTCACAATAAAACTCTGTCACCTTCTTACAGATTGAGGTCAGTATGAGAATGTTATTCTGATTAGTCTTCTAAGAACATCACTTTAAAAATCAGGTTTTTAGAAATTTATTTTCCTTTTACAAAGTACAAAGTAGGAATAGTACCTTCTTCTGATTGCTAGGTTAACAGTTTTATTCACCTTATCTCCATTATCCTCTTAAGGACTAAATTTTTAAACAACTTTACTAGTATACTTGCTGTGTAAAGACTTTTCTCCTTTTGAATTTGATTTTGAAGACACATCTTGAGTTTCAACAATGAACAATGGATACTTGATGGTGGGAGGAGATAATAGTGTCCTGAAAAGATTTTAAGGACTTGACCATGTCTCTCAGAATAGCCTTTAACCTAGCAGGAGGCAAGGCAAGATACAGAGGCAAAAACAGAGTAAAAGATAGAAAGGAAGGTGACATAATGAGGCACACATATATACAAAAAATTAGTAAAATAGAAGAAAATAAATCCTCCTCTTCCACAGTTTGCCAGATTTTCAATTTGTTAAGGCATTTTTTTAAGATCTTTATTGGCGTGTAATTGCTCTACAATGTTGTATTAGCTTCTGCTGTATAATAAAGTGAATCAGCCACATGAATACATACATCCCGATATCCCCTCCCTCTTGATCCTGCCTCTCACCATCCCTATCCCAGCTCTCTAAGTCATTACCAAGCATTGAGTTGATCTCCCTGTGCTATGCAGCAGCTTCCCACTAGCTATTTTACATTTTGTAGTGCATATATGTCAATGCTACTCTCTAACTAGGTCTCAGCCTCCCCTTCTCCTCGCTGTGTCCTCAAGTCTGTTTTCTACATCTGTCTTTATTCTTGCCCTGCCACTAGGTTCATCTGTACTGGGTTTTTTGTTTTTTTTTTTTTTTTTTTTTTTTAGATTCCATATATATGTGTTAGCATACAGTATTTGTTTTTCTCTTTCTGACTTACTTCACTCTGTATGACAGACTCTAGGGCCATCCACCTCATTACAAATAACTCAGTTTCATTCCTTTTTATGGCTGAGTTGTTAAGGCACTCTTGTAAGTAGATTTTTTTTTTCTTGGCATGTATGTATACTGTTCAGATGAACATGATTGGTAAATACTGGAATTATTGTCAATTTCTTTATAATCATGGTTTGATATAACAGTCTGTTACCTCTAATTATGTCATGTTCAGATTTTACAAATATGGAATATTATTCCTTTAGCTACATTGAAGCTATTAATGGTATATCCAAAATTTCATTACAAGAGTTTGGATAATGAGGGAGTTTACTGTAATTGACTTGGATGCTTATTCTCTAAGCCATACATTTTACTGTTACATTTAATTTTATTATGAGATTATTTTCGCTAAGCTAAAATTATCCTTGTTTGTTTGCTTGGGTATTGATTTAAGGCAGTTGAAAATGTGCCACTCTCCGAGGGGCAGGGACAGGGGAGGAGAAACACACACATGGAAAAAAGTCTTTTTTAAAAAAAGTAAAAGTAATAATTGGTGATAAATTCTGCATAATTAACTTGAGGAAAACTTGCTGCCTTAAAGGTCAAGTTTACTGTTCCTTGGTATTTTTCACTTCCTTTGACAAGGCCCAGGATATACACCAGGATACCAGATATATCAGGAATGTATCCGATAGTAAACATTATGATGCTACTGCCTGCAAGTTACTGCAGAAAGATTATTGGTTAATGGCTACTAAAAGGCATAACTTTCTAATCTCAATTATGGATAACTTGGGAGATTATAGCCCAAATCATCAATTCAGAATAGGAAAATGTCCAAAAGGCTTCTGATCTGCCACTCTGCTCTTCTTCCTTGGAGATGGTAAATCATTCAATAAAACCTTACACTGACAAAATAGTTAATTGACAATGATTCAACTAAATTAAGAAAACCCACTACCTCCACCTCTGTGAGTATACTGTACCTGCCCCCTACCACTACCATCATCCTCTCAATGGTCACATTCAGCTTTAGTAAAAGTATTTCCTCACTATAGATTCTGAAATCCCTCACTTAATGGAATTGATGTCCAAGGACTTTGTTAATCCATGAAGGGAAAAACAAAAATGAGGTATTTCCCTAGCACCCTTAACACAGAATACATTTTTTTGAAAACAGAGTTGGCTAGAAATTCAGACTACATCATAGAGATTATAGGTCCTCATCAAATAAAAACAAAATGAGTTAGACTGGTGAGGAAAACAAATCTAGGAGTCAAGATTTTAAGTTTGGTGAAGAAATTTCAGGGCCTGAGGATGGTAAATAGATTGTGTTCAACCTGAGACAATGAACTGCTCTGTGTTTTTTTAAAAACAATTATGTTACTTTTATATCAAATACATGAGGGTCATGCAAACTTGGTGTATTTTGGTTTATGAGAGAAGTGACAAAACACGATTCTTTAATTTTTGTATCCACAGATTCCCTTACTACTATAGTCACTCAACCATGATAAACAGATTGCCTTAATGGTTATAACATTAAAGGTATATAGCCCTTAGTTTGTACATTCTTTACTTAAACCAATGATGGAACCACTCCTTCTGGAGATATGACTTCCCAAAACACATAGGGATGAGCGTAACCTATTATATCTTAGTTAACTCAAACTATTAGCATCATCAAGCTATGTGTGTAAAACCATATGAAGCCACTATAACCCCTGATTAATTTATACACTGAAACATATAGTTCCTTAAATTAAAAGGCAAGATTATATTTTAAGAGCATGGAATTAAAGCGTTTTTGAGTTTTGTGAGAAATTTCTTACCTGAACACTGCTTAAAGCCTTGTTTTACATATTTTCTTAAAAATATATATGACCTCAATTCCTATAACATGACTGTTAAGCTGAAACTTTACCCATATTTTGGAAAATAATGTCCCATTATCCCCACACATTTTAAAGATATATGACTGTTAAAGAATCTGGATCATTCACAGATTTCTAATAATAAGAAAATGGTATAGCAACTATGGAAAACAATATGGACGTTTCTTACAAAGCTAAATATGTGTTTTCCATCTGATCCAGCAATTACTCTATTAGGCGATTATCCTACAGAGACAAAAAATTATGCTACCATAAAACCTATGTAATTAATGTTAATAGCAGATTTTTAATAGCCAAAACCATAGAAAATATTGTCCTTTTATAGATGAATGGTTAAACAGACTGTGAAATCACAACATGCAATACTGTTCAGCAATAAGAAGGAACAAATTATTGATCCAAATAAAAGTTTGGATAGATATCAAGGGAATTATTATTTTTAAACATTTTACTTTACATTGTGGTATAGGTGATTAATTGTGTTGTGTTACTTTCAGGTGTACAGCAAAATGATTCAGTTATACATATACATGTATCTATTCTTTTTCAAATTCTTTCCCCAGTTAGGTTTTTACATAATACTGAGCAGAGTTCTCTGTGCTATACAGTAGGTCCTTGTTGGAAATCCATTTTAAATACAGAAGTGAAGCAGCAAGAGAAAAGCAACAAATAACATATAAGGAAAAACCCATAAGGATAAAAGCTGATCTTTCTGTTGAAACTCTGCAGGCCAGAAGGGAATGGCAGGATATACTGAAAGTCCTGAAAGAGAAAAACCTACAGCCAAGAATACTCTACCCAGCAAGAATCTCATTCAGATTCGATGGAGAAATCAAAAACTCCAGACAAGCAAAAGTTAAGAGAATTCAGCACCACCAAACCAGCCTTGAAACAATTGCTAAAGGAAATTTTGTAGGCAGGAAACACAAGAGAAAGAAAAAACCTACACAATAAAAACTCAGAACAATTAAGAAAATGGTAATAGGAACATACAGGTCAATAAGTACCTTAAATGTAAATGGATTAAATGCTCCAACCAAAGGATATAGACTGGCTGAATGGATACAAAAACAAGACCCTTATATATGCTGTCTACAAGAAACCCACTTCAGACCTAGGGACATATACAGACTGAAAGTAAGAGGATGGAAAAAGATATTCCATGCAAATGGAAGTCAAAAGAAAGCTGGAGTAGCAATACTCATATCAGACAAATTCGACTTGAAAGACTATTATTATAAGAGACAGGAAGGACACTATATAACGATCAAGGATCCATCCAAGAATAACATATCACAATGGTAAATATCTATGCCCCCAACAAAGGAGCACCTCAATACATAAGGCAAATGCTAACAGCTATAAAAGGGGACATCAACAGTAACACAATAATAGTGGGAGACTTGAACACCCTACTTACATCAATGGACAGATCATCCAAACAGAAAATAAATAAAGACACACAAGCTTTAAAGGACACATTAGACCATCTCGACTTGATATTTATAGGACATTCCATACAAAAACGACAGACTACACTTTCTTCTCAAGTGCACACGGAACATTTTCCAGGATAGATCCCATCCTGGGTCACAAATCAAATCTCAGCAAATTGAAGAAAATTGAAATCATATCAAGCATCTTCTCAGACCACAACACCATGAGACTACATATCAATTACAGGAAAAAAAGTGCAAAAAATACAAACACATGGAGGATAAACAATTCACTCTTAAACAACCAAGAAATCACTAAAGAAATCAAAGAGGAAATCAAAAAATATCTAGAAACAAATGACAATGAAAACACAACCACCAAAAATCTACAGGACTCAGCAAAAGCAGTTCTAAGAGGGAAGTTTATAGCAATACAGTCCTACCTTAAGAAACAAGAAAATTATCAAATAAACAATCTAACCTTACACCTAAAACAATTAGAAAAAGAAGAACAAAGAAACCCCCAAGTGAGCAGAAGGAAAGAAATCATAAAGATCAGAGCAGAAATAAATGAAAAAGAAAGGAAGGAAGCCATAGCAAAAATTACTAAAACTAAAAGCTGGTTCTTTGAGAAGATTAACAAAATTGATAAACCATTAGCCAGACTCATCAAGAAAAAAAGGGAGAAGATGCAAATCAACAGAATTAGAAATGAAAAAGGAGAAGTCACAACGGACACCTCAGAAATACAAAAGATCATGAGAGACTACTACAAGCAACTATATGTCAATAAATTGGATAACCTGGAAGAAATGGATAAATTCTTAGAAAAATACAATCTTCCAAGACTGAACCAGGAAGAAACTATGAAGAGACCAATCACAAGTAGAGAAATTGAGGCAGTGATTAAAAATCTCCCAACACATAAAAGCCCAGGGCCAGATGGATTCACGGGTGATTTCTATCAAACATTTCGAGAAGAGCTAACACCTATCCTTCTCAAACTCTTCCAAAATATCGCAGAAGGAGGAACACTCCCAAACTCATTCTATGAGGCCACCATCACCCTGATACCAAAACCAGGCAAAGATGTCACAAAAAAAGAAAACTACAGACCAATATCACTGAGGAATATAGATGCAAAAATCCTCAACAAAGTACTAGCTAACAGAATCCAACAGCACATTAAAAAAATCATACACCATGATCAAGTGGGGTTTATCCTTGGAATGCAAGGATTCTTCAATATATGTGAATCAATGAATGTGATACATCATATCAACAAATTGAAAGATAAAAACCATATGATCATCTCAATAGATGCAGAAAAAGCTTTTGACAATGTCCAACATCCATTTATGATAAAAGCTCTCCAGAAAATGGGCATAGAAGGAAATTACCTCAACATAATAAAAGCCATATATGAGAAACCAAAAGCCAACATCGTTCTAAATAGGGAAAAACTGAAAGAATTCCCTGTAAGAACAGGAACAAGACAAGGGTGTCCACTCTCACCATTATTATTCAACATAGTTTTGGAAGTTTTAGCCACAGCAATCAGAGAAGAAAAAGAAATAAAAGGAATCCAAATTGGAAAAGAAGAAGTAAAATTGTCACTCTTTGCAGATGACATGATATTACACATAGAAAATCCTAAAGACTCTACCAGAAAACTGCTAGCACTAATTGATGAATTTAGTAAAGTATCAGGATACAATATTAATGCACAGAAATCTCTTGCATTCCTATACACTAACAACAGAAGAGCAGAAAGAGATACTAAGGAAACTCTCCCATTTACCATTGTAAGTAAAAGAATAAAATACCTAGGAATAAACCTGTCTAAGGAGGCAAAAGATCTGTATGCAGAAAACTTTAAGACACTGATGAAAGAAATCAAAGATGACACAAAGAGATGGAGGGACATACCATGTACCTGGATTGGAAGAATCAACATCGTGAAAATGACTGTACTATCCAAAGCAATTTACAGATTCAACGCAATCCCGATCAAATTACCAATGGCATTTTTCACAGAACTAGAGCAAGAAATCTTACGATTTGCATGGAAATGCAAAAGACCTCGAATAGCCAAAGCAATCTTGAGAAGGAAAAATGGAGTTGGTGGAATCAGGCTTCCTGACTTCAAACTATACTGCAAGGCCATAGTGATCAAGACAGTATGGTACTGGCACAAAAATAGAAAGGAAGATCAATGGAATAGAAGAGAGAACTCAGAGGTAAGCCCAAACACACATGGGCACCTTATCTTTGACAAAGGAGGCAAGAATATACAGTGGAAAAAAGACAGCCTCTTCAACAAGTGGTGCTGGGAAAATTCAACAGCTACCTGTCAAAGAATGACATTAGAACACTTCCTAACACCATACACAAAAATAAACTCCAAATGGATTAAAGACCTACATGAAGGCCAGACACTATAAAACTCCTAGAGGGAAACATAGGCAGAACACTCTATGACATCCATCAAAGCAAGATCCATTTTGACCCACCTCCTAGAATGATGGAAATAAAATCAAGAATAAACAAATGGGACCTCATGAAACTTAAAAGCTTTTGCAAAGTGAAAAAAACCATAAACAAGACAAAAAGGCAACCCTCAGAATAGGCAAAAATAGTTGCCAACGAAACAACGGACAAAGGATTCACCTCCAAAATATACAAGCAGCTCATGAGGCTTAATACCAAAAAAGCAAATAACCCAATCCACAAATGGGCAGAAGACCCAAATAGACATTTCTCTAAAGAAGACATACAGATAGCCAACAGACACATGGAAAGATGTTCAACATCACTAATCATCAGAGAAATGCAAGTCAAAGACACAATGAGGTATCACCTCACACTGATACAAATGGCCATCATCACAAAATCTGGAAACAACAAATGTTGGAAAGGGTGTGGAGAAAAGGAAACCCTCCTGCACTGCTGGTGGGAATGTAAGTTGGTACAGCCACTATGGAAAACAGTTTGGAGGTTCCTTAAAAAACTACAAATAGAACTACCATATGATCCAGTAATCCCACTACTGGACATATACCCAGAGAAAACCATAATCCCAAAAGAAACTTGTACCATAATGTTTATTGCAGCACTATTAACAATAGCCAGGATATGGAAGCAACCTAAATGCTCAGCAACAAATGAATGGATAAAGAAGATGTGGCATATATATACAATGGACTATTACTCAGCTATAAAAAGGGATGAGATGGAGCTATATGTCATGAGGTGGATAGACCTAGAGTCTGTCATACAGAGTGAAGTAAGTCAGAAAGAGAAAGACAAATATTGTATGCTAACTCATATATATGGAATCTAAAAATGGTACTGATTAACTCAGTGATAAGACAAGAATAAGGACAGAGGTGCAGAGAATGGACAGGAGATCTCGAGGTTGGGTGGGGTGAGGGGTGAAGGGGAAGCTGAGACGATGTGAGAGAGTGGCACAGACATATATATACTACCAAGTGTAAAATAGCCAGTGGGAAGTTGCTGTATAACAAAGGGAGTTCAGCTCAATGATGGATGATGCCTTGGAGGACTAGGGTGGGGAGGGTGGGGGAGAGTCGAGGGAGGGAGGGGCTATGGGGATATGTGTGTAAATACAGATGATTGACCTTGGTGTAACTCAAAAACTGGTACAAGAGTGTAAAACAATTATATTCCAATATAAATAAATAAATAAATAAATAAATAAATAAACAAATAAATACAGCAGTGTCTACACATCAGTCCCAAACTCCCTATCTCCCCCCAACTACCCTTTCCCCCCGTAACCATAAGTTTCTTCTCTATGTCTGTGAGTCTGTTTCTGTTGGGTCAATAAGTTCATTTGTGTCATCTTTTTTAGATTCCACATATAAGCAATATCATACAATGTTTGTCTTTCTCTGTTTGACTTCACTCAGTATGATGATCTCTAGGTAGGTCCATCCATGTTGCTTCAAATGTCATTATTTCATTATTTTAATAGCTGAGTAATATTTCATTATATATATGTACTACATTTTTAAAATCTTTTATTTAATTATTTTATTTTACTTTATTATTTTTGGCTGTCTTGTGTCTTCATTGCTTCGTGTGGGCTTTCTCTAGTTGCGGCGAGCAGAAGCTAATCTTCGTTGTGGAGCACGGACTTCTCAGTGCAGTGGCTTCTCTTGTTGTGGAGCGTGGCTGTAGGCACACAGGCTTCAGTAGTTGTGGCATGTGGGCTCAGTAGTTGTGGCACACGGGCTTCATAGCTCCGCAGCATGTGGGATCTTCCCAGACCCGGCCTCAAACCCATGTTCCCTGCATTGGCAGGCAGATTCTTAACCACTGCGCCACCAGGGAATTCCCATGTACCACATCTTCTTTATCCATTCATCTATCAGTGGACATTTAGGTTGCTTACATGTCTTGGCGATCATAAACAGTGCTGCACTGAACTTTGGGGTGCACGTATTCCTTTCAGACCATGTTTTTCTTTGAATATATGCACAGGATTGGGATTGCAGGATCTTATGGTAGCTCTATTTTTAGTTTTTAAAGGAACTTCCATATTGTGTGGCTGTACCAATTTATATTCCCACCAACTGTGTGGGAGGGTTCCCTTTTCACCACACCCTCTCCAGCATTTATTTTCTGTGGATCTTTTGATGATAGCCATTCTGAGTGATGTTAGGTGGTATCTTATTGTAGTTTTGATTTACATTTCTCTAATAATTAGCAATGTTGAACATCTTTTCATCTGCCAATGTTGAACATCTTTTCATGTGTCTCTTGGCCACATGTATGTCTTCTTCAGAGAAATGTCTATTTAGGTCTTCAGTCCATTTTTTTTGATTGGGTTGTTTGCTTCAATGTTATTAAGCCACATGAGCTGTTAGTAAGCTTTGGAGACTAATCCCTTGTTGGTTGCATCATTTGCAAATATTTATTTTTGTGAAAAATTATTCTAAGTGAAAAAAAAGCCAATCTCAAAGGCTATATACTATGAGTCCATACATATAGCATTCTTAAACATATAAAATCTTAGAAATAGAGAACCAATTAATTGTTGCCAGGAGTTGGTAGAGAGCAAGATGGTTGTGGCTATACAAGGATAGCACAAGGAATCGTTGTAATGGAACTATTATTCTATATCTTATTGTGATGTGTTCATATGAATCTACACATAAAATTGCATATACATACACAGACACACAGATACATGTGAGCACATGTAAAACTGGTGAAATCTGAATAAAATTGTTGGATAGTATCAATGTCTTTTGACTGCAATATACTATAATTTTGCAAGATGTTATTTACCATTAGGAGAAAGTGGATAAAGGTATGTGGAATCTTTCTGTATTATTTTTTATAACTGTCTGTTTATCTGAACATCTCAAAACAAAATTTGTAAATAATATGTCTTTTAGAAAGCAAATATGAGTTCTCTGAAGGCTTGTTTATAACTCATGAAAAATGTTATACAGTTTAAGCTGCCCAGATACTTGTACACTTTTTAGCTTATTGCAGTAACAAGAACTATAAGAACAGTACAAATATAGGCTGTAAAATATGTGAAATATTTGGAACAGTCCATTAGCCAGGCTATTAGTTTCTGTGGTAATTTAGATCATTGTTCCATGAATATTTTTTCCCTTCCTCTTACCTCTATGGACTTTGGCCATGTGACTTGCTTTGTCAAATGGATTGATAGAAGAAATGTGAGGAGAGGCTTGAAATGTACTTGTGTGGCTGGGCTTGCCCTGTTCTACATATGCCTTTGCCATGAGAAGAGAATGCCCCAGGAAACCCACAGTCTCAGAAGAATGAGAAAGACAAGGAACAGACCTGAATCAAACCCATGGTCAAGAATTAATCACAGCCTTAGATCAACTGAACTCCAGCCAAACCACATGCACAAGCATGAGAAATCAAAGCTTGATTCGCATGCCACATCTTTTAGAGCAGTTTGTTATATAGCCTTATTGTGGCTATAGTTGAATAATACTGAACAAATAATTAATGAGAATAGATTTCAGATTATCTTACCAAGATTATGGCTTAGGTAAAACAGAATGCGGTATAGAAGTGTATATCATAACTGACAGTTATCAAATAGCTGTCTTTTCAGAGTTGAAACTAACAGTTTAAGTACAGATCTTGGTATTCTTTATTTTTTTCTCATACTTATTAATGCTTTATTTTCTCTCTGCTCCAAACTTCATAGAGTTAAAAAAAAATCTAATGGAAATATGGCTACACTTTTATTTTTCATTGAAAGTGGAAAAGCAATAAGTACATTAACAACCTCTGCCCCTCAACAGTTTGATCTGGATTTTTCCACTGATGTGTCAGGAGAAGAATAACTTTGTCAACTTTTGTTTACTGCAGTGTCACTAGTACTTAAGCATTTAATAAATATAAATACTTGTTTATTATTCAACTTCCTTAGTTTCCTGTTTCCCTAGAATAATTTGCTAAGCTGTTTCTAGTCTTTTACTCCATGCTTTTATAGTCTGTATTAGTGATATGAAAACTGTCTGCTTTTTCTGGAAAACATTGTTGAAAATTTTATTGTGCTATAATGTATAATCATCAGCATTGCAATTTTCTATCAGTTTTTACTTGAAAGAAGATAAGTATTTCTTATGATGAATTGGCATGCTTTTATCCCGATAAAAGAAACAAAAAACATGACATTTCTCTAGTTTGTTTTGGTTTCCACTAATATGAGTCCAATTTAGTGATCAATAATAGAAAGTCTTAGTGCCGCTAAATACATAAGAAGCCTCATTTTAATTACCTTCATTTCTTTTAACTAAATGAAATAAAATATTCTACCAAATAAAAATACTTATAAATCAATCTAGAATTATTGAAATTTATGAAATATTATTTCATCAATTTATTTTATCCTTCTGAAGACCTTCTGACACAGGTCTTCAGAAGTTCTTACAGTCTTCAAGGCACACTGAAAAATAATGTCATATGCAAATAAATGATTATGTGATTTTTGAAAAGAGTGAAATACTCTTAAGATAACCTGCTGGGGAATGTGGTTGTTTGGAACAGGTGTGGGAATTGCAAGAGGGCAGAATGTGGTAGACTTGGAGAGGCCTTGAGTAGACAAAGGAAAAGGAAGAACTTAGAAAGAATTTATGGCTTCCAAAGAGGAAATAGTAACAGGAAATCTTTATGCTGAAAAAGAGCATGGATTGCTCCAATAACAAAAAAGGAGACCTAGATACTTATGTACTAATCAAAGGACTACTGTTCAATATAAATTTGGAAAAGTAAACAGGGGTTGAGACACACAAGCCCTGCTAAGGATTAGGGTTAAATTCTTAGTACAATAAGAACCCATTGAAGAAATTTAAGGAAATTACATGGTCCTATTTATGGTTTCTTAATATGGCTATCTATTGTGGGGGGAAATTATTGGCTCAGATTAAATAGGAAACTGCTGCAATCGCCCAGGTGAGAAGTGGTGATGGTCTGAACAACGTTGATGGCAGAAAAACAATTTAGTTCATAAAATGTGACTTAGAATAAGTGATAATATAAATAACACTAAATAAAACTATTAAATTGCATATTTATTTTAATCCATGAGTTAAAGTTTGAAAAGAATAAAGTTTTAAAAGATTAATTCTGAATGTATATTTAAAAAAAAACTTCCAGCCAAGTTAAAAGAATATGATAATATGCAAGAACTCAGTGAAGCCCAAAACAGTTATCAGGAGATTTTAGTTAACAGACCTCAATTAATGAATATGGCATTTAATCTACAACTGATGATTGGATGGTGGTGGTGTCAACTGGGTAATGCTGCTATAATGTAAGCCCTTGGATTTCATTTGTATTGTGCAACTCCAAATAAACCTTCAATTTATTCAATAATTATTGGCAAAATGTGCATGGATAAATGTAGTAACCTATATTTTAAAAGAAAGTTTAAATAAAAAGAAAATTACTGGTATGTTTTTTAAGCTTTCTTGAATTTATCTGAAGGAAGAAATGAAGAGTAAAATTAACACCATTTAAGGAAACATTTATAATTTAGACCTTCAGGGATATATTTACCTCTGGATTTAGAATATAAATAGATAAATACTGGTCAAAAGTAAATGTGTTGAACTATAGCTATTTAGTGAACAGAACAATGTTATGGTAAATAGACTTTTTGGTTTAGTCAAATGGACTGATTTAATTCAAAATTATAAAGCAAGTGTTGATATCCTCCATTAAGAGCCTCTAAAAGAGAGAACTCAAATAGAATTTCTGCATGATTTATGTTTAAGATTCAGATTATTTCCCACAGGGAAAAAATGATTTAACTTGGTCTGTAACCTAAAACTCAGGGCTTTTTTTTTTCTAGTAAAGGGGAAAATCTGGAGGATTTAAAACCTATCATATCCTGAAGATCAAAAGAGAGTACTTAAAATTATACTCTCCATGCCACCACATTTAAGTGCTCCAACAATCACACTGGACAGTCAAATCTATAATGAAGGAAATAAGTGAAGTATCAAAAGAAGCATAATTTGCTTAGAATAAATTACCAACTTTGACAACTGGGTGAATACAGGAGTGCTCTCTCCAACACAGCTGTGCCTAGTTTGAAGATCATAGTTATTTCTTCAAAGTATATGTACTTTTAATCTTGTAAATACATTCGCTATTTGGAAAAATATATCCTGTAAGACCTTGGAGTAGATATAGAAAGACTCAAGATAGCTCTCAACGGTAACTAGCGATGTTTCTATTTATAGAGCTTTCCATTCTGTAACTGCACTTAAGATGTTACTTCTAGTCTTAAAATAATAACAATGCTATTAAATACTGACTAGAATTCTTTTAGAGGTTTTTCAGCTCATGTTGCTGTATAGAATGAAATACAGAATTAGACAAGGAAGTGAGGAATATGTGGAGTAAACTGAAAAGACCTCTACAGAAGTTTCCATACTACTTAGGCAAAAAGGCAGTAGACTTATGTGATGGTTAATTTTATATGTCTACTTGACTCTCCATATATACATGTATACAAAATATATATACATTGTATATATATTTTATATGTATATATACTTTTATGCTCTAATAAACTTTATTTTTAAAAACATTTTTCCATTTTTTCTAGGATATTAAACACTTTTAATTTTTATGTACCTTATAAATGGTTACTGAATACTTTGCAATACATTAATCTACATGTTATGATACATGTATACCCACTTTCACCAATATACACAAACACGGGCAGGGGAAGCTATGAAATTCTATAGGGCTGTATTTATACTTGTCTAAACTTAAGGCAGGAAATTCTTCTAATTTCCAGCAGTTTGTCTAAACTATTGAAAAAATAAAACTATGAACAGAGTTCAAATACAGGATTCTTTTGAAGAGATTTTCTAGAGTATACTTTTAAATGTAGTAATTTTTTGCCTTTCACAAAACTAGGTTACAAAATCTTTTTGTTTTACAGTGCATCCTTTGTTAGGAAGTCTTATTAAAACACATATACAGGCTCACACACCGTTGGTTCTCTTTCACCAGAGAACTTGATTAATACTACATCTCTTATTCTCTTGGTATCAGGAAATTATATATTATGTGAAACAATGTTAAAAAGGAATAACGGTAGAATAAAAAGTCGTTTAGTTGAAGTGTTGAACCCTGTTGTTTTGGCTTTTTATTTTTAATTTTTTGGCTAGATTACTCAGTCCCTGATGTAACATTGTGTGTTTCTTTTTCTTCCTGTAATTTTAAAAGAAAACATTTCAGATGAAATATTTTTTTCTGTGAATTTCTTCATGTGTGATTTTATTGTCTGGATGACACATACCTACAACATATGCTTTGTGGAATACAAATCTTCCAAAAACACGTCCCCCTTACACTCTATACAAACATCTTCTCTTTAGAATTTTAATAACTATATTGTAATATTTCCCAACATCTTCAATATCTTATTTTACACTCTCCATAACTTCAACTCAGAAGTTGAACTAGAAAAAAATAATACTTTAAAATACTTGCTGCATTTAATTGAATCTAAAATGTGTGCAGCTTTAAAAGACACCTCCAAAGTGGTGTGCAGTTATCATAATATATCAATATATAAATGAGTGGACATACACTTTTGTATTTTTATGTGCACATTATTCAACATTACCCATTTAGTTGTTTTCTTTTTATTACTACATTTGGGCAAAAAGCAGTGCTTTTTAAAAATTTCTATTGGAGGATAGTTTGATTACAATGTTGCATTAGTTTCTACTATATAGCAAAATGAATCAGTTATATGTATACATATATCCACTCTTTTTTGGATTCTTTTCCCATTTAGGTCTTTAAAAAGTATTGAGTAGAGTTCCCTGTCCTATTAGTTATCTGTTTTATACATAGTAGTGTGTGTATGTCAATCCAAATCTACCAATTTATCCTTCCCCCCTGCCCCGGTAACTATAAGTTTGTATTTTACATCTGTGACTCTATTTCTATTATGCAAATAAGTTCATTGTACCATTTTTCTAGATTCTACATGTAAGCAATATCATATATTTGTCTTTCTCTACCTGACTTACTTCACTCAGTATGACAATCTCTAGATCCTTCCATGTTGCTGCAAATGGCATTATTTCATTCTTTTCTGTGGCTAATATTCCATCTTATATATGTACCACATCTTCATCCATTCATCTGCACAGGTTGCTTCCATGTCCTGACTATTGTAAATAGTGCTGCAGTGCACATTGGGGTGCATGTATCTTTTTGAATTATGGTTTTCTCCAGGTATATGCCCAGGAGTAGGATTGCTGGATCATATGGTAGCTCTATTTTTAGTTTTTTAAGGAACCTCTGTACTATTTTCCAAGTGACTATGCCAATTTTAATTTCCAACAACAGGGTAGGAGGATTCCCTCTCTCTACACCCTCGCCAGCATTTATTGTCTATAGATTTTTGATGATGGTCATTCTGACTGGTGTGAGGTGATATCTCATTGTAGTTTTGATTTGCATTTCTCTAACAATCAGTGATGTTGAGCAGCTTTTCATGTGCTATTTGTCCATTTGTATGTTTTCTTTGGAGAAACATCTATTTAGATCTTCCACCCATTTTTTGATTGGGTTGTTTGTTTTTTTTGTTATTGAGCTGCATGAACTGTTTGTATATTTTGGAGATTAATCCTTTGTCAGTTGATTCATTTGCAAATATTTTCTCCCATCCTGTGGGTTGTCTTTTCATTGTGTTTATGGTTTCCTTTGCTGTGCAAAAGCTTTTCAGTTTAATTAGGTCCCATTTGTTTACTTTTGTTTTTATTTTCACTATTCTAGGAGGTGGATCAAAAAAGATCTCGCTGCCATTTATGTCAGAGAATGTTCTGCTGATGTTTTCCTCTAAGAGTTTCATAGTATCCAGCCTTACATTCAGGTCTTTAATCCATTTTGAGTTTATTGTTGTGTGGAGGTGTTA
This sequence comes from Hippopotamus amphibius kiboko, assembly GCF_030028045.1. NCBI lineage: Eukaryota > Metazoa > Chordata > Mammalia > Artiodactyla > Hippopotamidae > Hippopotamus > Hippopotamus amphibius. Next base: position 55,458,266 of record NC_080198.1, on the reverse strand, counting down.
GGGAGTGTTCTAATTTCATTTGTTTACATGTAGTTGTCCAATTTTCCCAGCACTACTTATTGAAGTGACTGTCTTCTCCATTGTATATTCTTGCCTCCTTTGTCATGGATTAGGTGACCATAAGTGTAAGGGTTTGTCTCTGGACTTTCTATCCTGTTCCATTGATCTATATTTCTGTTTTCTGTGCTAGTAGCATACTGTTTTGATGACTGTAGCTTTGTAGCATAGTCTGAAGTCAGGGAGCCTGATTCCTGCAGCTCCATTTTTCTTTCTCAAAACTGCTTTGGTTATTCAGGGTCTTTTGTGTTTCCATACAAATTGTAAAATTTTTTGCCCTAGTCCTGTGAAAAATGCCATTGGAAATTTGATAGGAATTGCACTGAATCTACAGATTGCTTTGGGTAGTGTAATCATTTTCACAATGTTGATTCTTCCAGTCCAAGAACATGGTATATCTCTCCATCTGTTTGTATCATCTTTGATTTCTTTCATCACTGTTTTATATTTTCCTGCATACAGATCTTTTTCCTCCTTAGGTAGGTTTATTCCTAAGTATTTTGTTCTTTTTGATGCAATGGTAAAATTAGTCCTTTCTTTAAATATATATTAATGTTCTTGTCAGATTTTCTTTTTACTTTTTTTATTGAAGTATATTTGACATCTTGTGAGAGTTAAGCATCAAACTTAAAGAGAATAAATTGAGTCATAAAGATGTTTATTATCACCTGTTTTACATATTTAAAATTCATTCCAGAGTATTTACATTTTTTTTTAAATTTTTTAAATTAATATTATGTATATTTCTTGGAATCTAATTTTCAACTCTGAATAATCAACAGCCAAGTTAGCAGTGATCTATATCGTATTTATTTTGCATCACTGCTGTTGAAATCTCTTTATCATATGTTACCTGGAGATTGATCTCTTTTGTTATTTGAACATTCACAGTTAGTTGAAAGTATAAATTAATTACTGAATGTGTAGTCTTGGTTTTCTCAATGACTGATTCATGAAGTAACTTGAAAACTCTTGGGATATCAAATTGAGTTAATGAATTTTTCATTAGAGGTCCTATTAGAAACATTTTTTTATCTCTTGAGTAAATACCTAAGCTAAAATCTAGCATTCACCAAGCAGCCTACTGTTCATTCTTATGTTAATGAGTAGGCTAATTGCAAATTTCCCTAGGTAATCTCAGTGTCAATTATTCATGAACCACTGACAACAGACATGACATTTCCTAGTGACAGCTCTAAATCCTTTTGCTTACAAGTTTTAAAATGTGCAGAATGATTTAAAAGAGTTAAACATAAAAGTTGCCAAAAGGAAGTTGAAGGGGAAAAAAAAAAAAACAACTTCTGAAACTTGAATGCCTGAGATGTTAGGTTAGAACTTATTTAAGGCTAGCATTTTAGAATTTGAAAAGCTTTAAGGGGAAAAATAATATTTCAAATTTATCTTTAATTATATTTTTGGATTGATGTTTTTGAATAGAAAATGTCTTTCCAAAAGGCTTTCATCTATTTGGCATATATAATTACGTTGCAGGAAGAGGACCCCTTCCAGGACCCAAGAGAGGGCCCTTGTCTAACACTTGTAAATGGATTGTATGAGGAGACACATGTGCTGACAAAGCAAGAGACTTTATTGGGAATGTGTGCCCAGGTGAAGAGCAGGAGGGTAAGGGAACCCAGGAGAACTGCTCTTCCATGTGGCTGTGGCTAGCAGTCTCAGGTTTTATGGTGATGGGATTAGTTTCTGGGTTGTCTCTGGCCAATCATTCTGACTCAGGGTCCTTCCTGGTGGCACACATGTCACTCAGCCAAGATGGATTCCAGTAAGGAGAATTCTGGGAGGATACTTGAACTGGCATCTCCTTTTGATCTTTCCTGAATTATTCTGGTTGGTGGTGGCTTGTTAGTTCTGTGCTCCTTACCAGGACCTCCTGTTAAGATAACTCATGCAAGCAGCTACTATTTTGCTTGGCCAGAGTGGATGGTTTCAGTCAGTGTTTCCCCTAATAATGATAGATTTTTTTTGAATCACCAGTAAGATTAAAAACATACGAAAGGATAACAGGACAAGAGAAAAGTCCCCAAGAAAAATCTAGTTCAGTACCAAAGCAGTGCAGTACATGTTAGATAGTCAAGTAAGATTTTGGGGGGGGGGATTGACTTTTTCTTTTTAAATATTTTTCTATTATAATGTTAGTCTTTTTCTTATTGATATTTTATAAAAAATCCACATATCATGGTATGTGCAATTTCTTGTTATAAATGTCAATATTTTGTCACAAATATTGCAAATGTATTTCTGACCTAAATTTTGGCTTCTTCTCTTATTATGTTTAAGAAAATTTTAAACCTTTTATCTAAAATTTTTAATTCATTACTCTATAGTTCCTGCTACATTTACAGTTTGAAAGAAATTCTCCTTCCACTATTATATAAATGCTAATGTATAGTTTATCCTAGTTTTTTTATGTTCCATTTAACTTATGTATTGTCATTATCATTATAACACATAGATTTATTTAAATATATAGTATGGGATAAAATTCTATTTGTTCTAAGTACCTAACAAATTTTGAAAGAACAATTTATTGAATAATCTTTTCATTCCATAATAATGAGAAATACAAAAAAAAATTATGAATCTCAAAGACATACTACAATGTATTTTGAATTAAAATATTCTCCATATAGGTGACTCCAGAGAATTTTGTGAACACAAGCATAAAGATAAACAGAATATCTTTTTTTCCACAATTAGAGTTTTATTTTGAAAGATGTTTTTCTTTTTGGTTGTTGTTATTGTAACATTGTAGTAACTTTTTTTTTCACCAGGAGGAAATGTTTGTAATTTCACCAGGGATATCAAGTATAATTGTATTTAAATATAAATTTTATTTTCCTTAATTAAATCTTCTTTCTTATCTAGGTCATTCTTTGAGCTATTAGTTTCTCCTAAAAGGCTGAGTCCCAATTTTCTAATTCAAATTTGTGTATAGTAGATGGTGTGAGTTTCCTCTTCAGTTGGGCAGGCCTATTTCCCATGGAATAGTCAAAGTAGTCAAGAATTTGTGTATGTTTATAGTATTGTGTATGTTATATGTGGATTAGCAAGCATCACTTTACAGTGAAAAAGTAGTGATAAGCCATTCAGATTTCCTCTGCTTGCCATCATGTAAACAATAAGAAGGGATTTACTCCAGGAAAACCTAGTAGAAAGCCTAGTCCTCTGCATATAGATCATTTAGTTCTTCAGTGAGCAGTTCTGCTTACCTTGGGGAAAAGAATAAGCATTGACAAATATTCTTTTTATACGGGAAGGTGGGAGGACAAGGAGAGACAAAAAGGGAGGATGCAACCAGCCCAACTGTTTCACAGACATTCCTTCCATTTATTTCCATGATGACAGTCTTTTATTTTCTTACTTTTAGAACTGATGTAGGTATTTCAAATTTGAAGTCTCTACGGGCTCAGCCAGAAAGACCCACTTCTATATGTTCTGTAGGTTTCCTTAGGATTGTTCTTGAATATATAAATATAAATACATATATACATATTCATATACATCTTTAGTCCTGATCTGGACTATAGTGTCCTTAAGAGACCCTGAAGAGCTTTTTTTCACCTTGTGAAGAAAGAGATTCTTGGCTATTATGGAAGCGCTCCTTTTGGAAATCTCTATTGCCAATTCAAATTTGGAGAAAGGGGTGGGGAGTGCTCAACCAGCAGTTCTATTCTGTATGCTTTCTGTCTAGCCCCAAAGCAGGAACTGCAAGGCCATCTTTCTTGATTGTTCTCTTTATCTACTTTTTTTCTTATCCAAAAGAAGGAATGTGGAAAATATTTAACTTGCAAGCCTGAATTTTTCTTCTCTTTTGTCTTAACTAGTTAAGAGGGGAAAAAGAGCAGATAAATAAGATGATTGAATTAACAGCAGATAAATAAAAGATGATTGACACAAGCCCAGGTAATCACTACAAATGCACTCGCGCGTGTGCGCCCACACACACACACACACACACACACACACACACACTTGTATTTTAAATATAGATTTTAGAAACAAATAAGAAATACATTGGGAGAGTGTACATAAATGTGTTATGGTGATGGGCAGTGATTGGAGAGACATAACATCACTCTGGATAAACTATAAAAATGTATTAAACATTGGCCCACACTAAAATAAATACCTAATCCTCAGTAATAGATTAACAAACTAATAAAATCCATCATTTGAATAGCTAATTGTATTAACCCAGTCCACCATCTCAACACAATGTTTTTTCACTCCAATTATACCAAACTACTTGTAATTTCTCATTCATGTCATAATGTTTCCCATTTCTGAGTTTTTGCATAAGAACCTCACACAGAAAGACCATTTGGCTCTTTTACATCTAATTTAACTCATCCTAAAATATCTGGAACATCACCAGAAAGAAACATACTCCCCACAAAATGTACAGTTTTTTTTTTTTTTTAAACCTATCTAAAGCATATTGTCCAGTGTCCTGGAGTTGCCTGATTTTTTTTTTTTTCTTTTTTTCTGATCCATACATTCTTAGAGAGAAAAGCCCATCTCTTGACTGAATTTTTGCACTAGCCCCTGCATGGTGCTTCACACAGAATAATCTTCAAGAAGTTTGTGTTGAATAAATGTGTCAATTGTGCTGCTATTCCTTATCATTCACTTCTATTTGTATTCATGTTTGTAGGTTCTTTCAGTCTTTGTCACTTTCCTTGGGTTACCCCATGCATCTAATGCCTGCATTTGCCAGCCATTTGACAAATCTCCTGATTAGAGTAATGCTGCAACATTAATCTGGCATTGTTCTAGTTCTCTTTGCCTCTTGTCTCAATGTTACACTTTCACTTGGCACAACTACTCATTAATAATTCTCAGGGCTTTGGGGAATTTAACCTTTGGCCATGCAACCACAGCTTTAATTACCTCACTCTTCACATTAATGGTCTTCCAGAGAGTGCTCAATGACCACAGAGCTCCAAGGTCTTGCACTTTTCAGTTTGTATACTCCTCTGGATTTATGAAACACCTTGGCTACCCAGATGAGAAATCAAAATGGCTACTGTGGTTGCTATAGTTTCTATGATAGAAAAATATTGAAGGAAAAAGGCTTCAAGTGAACATTTAAAGACATCTCCTTACCCAGTTCTTTCCATCTTCTTTCTCCTTGGACACTGGAGCATATGCATATCCACACACATAACTTTCCTGTATTGCATTTTGAATAAAGAATTAATACAAGTGAGTGATGTGTGTTTGTGGATATGCATTTGCCATTGTTATTATTTAATGACAAAAGGAAATGTGTCCTGAAGAAGAGTGATGGATGCATTCCCACATCCCTCTTCTCTCTCTGAAATTTGGTTCCCTTTATCCCACTCTTCTCTGTTACAAGTAAGGTATGGAGTGTTATTTATCAAATCATTGATTAATAACAGTAGTACTAAAAGTCCTTTAACTCTTTCTTTTAATAATGAATCTGTGTTACATTGGCATTATTAGTGTCAGGTGGGAATTAATGTATTTTAGTGGTTAAGTGCATGGGGTTAGGGGTCAGATAGACATTAATTCAAATGTTGACTTGAATGCTCAAATGTGTATCTTTGGGAAATTTTCCCAAGCTCTGTTTCCTCATCTGACAAATTGAGATGATTATAATAGCAAACTATATATGGCGTAACCCTAGGGAAACATGCAGTTATTCCAAGGAAAGCTCAGCCAAGAATTGTTGCAAAAAGAGCAATTCCCAGATGCTGATCCTCTGAAGCACTCTTTCCTAAAAGTGACCTGGCTGAGAAAATACCTATGATTAAGGCCCCCTCCATGGGTTCTTTCTTATCTCCTATTTCTCAACTTACTCCTTAGGTGAAAAATTCAAACTCCTCACCCACATGGAATCTTACCTGCTTGCATTGACCCTGGGTGCAAAAATTTTAGACCATTAAAAGAGACAGTGAGAAATACAGATGCCTCTTTAATTAAAGCACCATATCTCTCACCATTTATCCTCATTAAGAGATGCATTTAGAATAAAATTTGTACTCTTGTGTTAAATAATCATTTATACAAATTTGTAATATATGTATCCATGTTTGAATGTTTACATACTCATAATTATTATGAAGTTAAACCTGGTAGGAATGTTTTGTTTTATGAAATTTAGATACAAATTATAATTTAGGTAAGCTTTTGTGTTTCAGAGAAGTATGGTGGTAGATAAGTCTTTCAATCAAATACAGTAGGTTAGAATAAAATTCTGAGGAAAAAATGGAAACACAATTTAAAGAGAAAATTAAAACACAATCATCAACTATTAATAAAAACTTTATTTTTAAATATATGATGATTGGCATCAAATTGCTATGCTGTTTATATTTCATTTGATACATTTTAAAAATCGATGTTGGTGTCTAATGTGCTCATAATGTGCTGTTCTGGTTACATGATGCAATGTGTGTAAAGTGAGTAGCACCAATCTTAGCACTTATTAATATCCACATAAAACTAAACTATACATAATTTTAGTTTATGTAAAAGTTAACTATATTAATTTTAGAAGAAAACATGACATTTAGAAGGACATACATATTTAAGTAGCATCTAATAATATCACCAAATGCATAACAGCTTCTTCCCTTAATTAACTGGATATGGTTTAGAAATTATGTGAATTATATGTATTTAAGAGTGATGTTCATTTTAAAGTAACATTAATCATTCTATTTAATAACTTTTGAACATAAAAATTATAGATGAATACTGTAGCAAATAAGTATGTTTTGGTCTATCCAACTCCATTTAACTTACACGTCTTAAATATGCTCCCTTTCCTTGAACAACTTGTCCTCCCTGACTATGAGGGGTAAGGGGGTCTGTCCCTGCTTTACTAATTAGTCTCTATAGTATTTTTAAGCCAAACTTATAGAGATAACCCAAACCATTTTAATACAAATTCCTGCCTAAGATTTTTAAAGTGGGGCTGGTGATAAAATGTCCTTTCCTTATTGATAGTACAGTTAATTAAAGAGCCAGTTTCAGAAGGATTCCTAAAATGCAGCAGGGGAAAATAAAAAAGCAAAGCTGGATGATGTTAAAAGATTCAAATGCGAACTAAGAAACTGAATGAGAGGGACAAGCAGAAATCAGAGTGGCCTTAGTAAAGTAAGGAATTTCATGTAGGTGGCATAATTATGAACAGAGTAAAAAGGTTAGTGATATTCTGTCTTCACTGTAAGATCTTGTTTGTTGTGGGTGGTGTTATGTGCTTTGTGCTGGGGGTCAAAGAGGAGTCAGTACCATCTCTGGCCAAAATTGACCAGACTTCTGCTGACAGAGGGGACCCTTTCCCCAAAAGGGAAATGTAGCAGTAACACAGTAGTGAAATCAGTATTAGATATTCTGAATATTTTACAATTTACTCACCTTTGAAGTGTGAACATAGCATACAAAGAATAAGATTAAACAAGATGAATTGATAGTTCAGCAGTCTGCTCCTTGGTATTCAAATAATTAACTAATTTCACTATTTTATTTAAGTTAATGTCTAAATAGTATATTTTGCTTAATAGCTAGGAACTGTCAACAGATTACAGGTAAACACAATTATTTACTGAGTAATCAGGATAATTTTTCCATATTTTAGTTTACAAAGACAGTGATATTTTACAAATAAAAATCCATAATAAAATACATGTGAAATATTGAAATTATTATAGGAATAACCATAGGTTGTAGTCACTGGCAATTTGAAAATTCTACTCATGTGTTGAGGGTAAATGATATTTCTAAATCTCAACTTGAAATTCTACAATACGTGGAAATTTTTGTCCATGTGGAAATAAAGAGTAAACTAGCTTTTCAGAATATTCTAATTCCAATAGAATAGAATGATGAGGTAGAATTTATTCCCCAGTGAAAGAAGTTGATTGAAATATTTAGCCTCTATGAGTTCAGAATATATTAAGGAAACTAAACCAGTGGCTAAGGACACTTAAGTATATGTAGGGTACTTAAATGAAATAGTGAGTAAAAGTATTATTGTTTACTTATCCATCAATGCCACTTAGCAAGAAGGAGCCCATGAGGTTTAAATTGTGCTACGTTCATATCTGTCAATTTCAGAGGCTGCATAATCGAATTAGTAACTGAGGGAGTCTAAAAGAGATGAAAAATGTACCAACAATCCAGTCTGACTAAACTGTTTTATAACATCATCCATTTTCACTACAAACTCACACAATAGATCTGGTGAATTCACTTATTCAAGGTTGTAACTAAAAATGTTGCCTTTATACAATCTCAGTATCATGACTTAATTTTGTCTGATTTTAATATTTTTCTGCAATGTGGCAGAACCATATAGATTTAAAATTTTCTTAGGTCATTCTAGATAAGAATTTTGGAACTACCTCCAAATAATTAAATAGAGTAAAAGAGACAGCCATGTGTTAGAAATTATTTAAAAGAATGATCATTCAGTCACTGAATTATATTTGGATCCAAATATTATGAACTAATAAAGGCACTAATATTAAGTTTGAATCTGCTCAGTTATCATGTTTAACGAATGGGACTTTTAAAATGATACATTCACAGAAAAAGTGTTTTTTTTTTTTATGGGTGAAATAAGATTGTAGCTGTGTAAATACTGTTTCATAAATAAGAATTTTGTAAACACAGTAACACCATTACTAACATATGTAATTAATGCCATTCTTCTAATTTCTTAAGTGTCATATTTTGTTCTACATTTTATTTATTTAAAAACAATATTACTGGTTTAAAGTTGATTATATTTTTAATAATATTTTCTTTTTTGGCAATTTCTTAGAACTAAGGGTGAATTTATTACCCCAATTTGTATTTACTAAACATTGCTGCAAATATTCCTCATAACATAATATCATTCTTTTGGTGGCAACACTACCTTTCTCAACAAAGGAACAACACAAGTGATTTTAATGTTTTTCACAGAGGGGAGCTATGTCCTTCTGACTATCTTAATTGGCTAAAATAGAAGTTGTCCTAATTATATTATATTTAAACATATCTTCCTAATCTTGCATTCAGATGGAAATCATTATCTAGGCAAGAGGAAACAATAACAAATGTCTCTTTGTTGGGATGCCATCAAATGTGACAAAATATGGTCAACTAATGGTCTTAAAAATTTGGTGGTAACATTCTTCAAACCACTGTAATTATCTGGATATTGTTTGAATGAACTTGACCAATAAGAATACTTGTTGCAGGAACCAAGGAAAGACATGTGAGGGCAAAAAAGGGCTTGGCCAAATTATCATTTGAAATTAGAATTGTCATCAGTCAATTAAATATAACCAAACAAAAAGAAATTCTTGTCCAACTGAAAAGGTTAAACCTAAGAATGACCCTTGACTGGAAGGATTGTGAATATCTAGAATGGTAGATTGTTTTGGTTTAATTTCCAAGGAGAAATTAAACTGAAAAATAAATGCAGATTAGAAATCCATCTGCTTCTAATACATAGGGCATCTTATTAAGAGGACAAATAATTTAATAGCCAACTTCTAAAGTGCCTTTTAGAGCAAAGGGTTTTATGATTCAAGTTAGACAATTTAAAAGTGCATTAATCTACAGAATAATTTTTGTCATTTACCACCATTGCAAATCCAAATGAATAAAGTTCTTTTTATGCACAGAATCAATTTCAACAAAGGACAGGCAACTTACTATATAGATGATAACTACTAAAACTGCCAATCAAGTAAGAAAATGTGCAGCCACAATTCCTATGCTATTAGGAATAGATAAAATTTTGAACTAAAATGTGTTGAATTTTCCTGATTAAGCAGAAGCAATGAGTAAAAATGCTTCACTTTCCTTATCCTTCTGAGTTTTTTCAAAAATCTATAGAAGTCATGGAAGTTGCTACAAAACATTATTACAATCTCCACAAATTTTATTCTGAAATTTTAATACTAACATGGGTCAGTGTTTCTTAAAAGAAATGATTTGATATATATAATTATATTTTATCTGAAGCAAATGTTTAGACCATGTATTTTTACTGGGAATAATATGAAGTATTTAGGGCCTGAATTATATTTTTAAATACTGGCCACCTATAATTAAACATTTACCATATTTTTATCTCATAATGAAATTCAAGTACTCTTCACATTTTATTGTGTTTGGCAATATTCTTTATCATCTTGCAAAAAAATACAATATCCTGAATATAATATCTAGAACAACAATGGTAATGTTCTTGTGAGATATCAAAAAAATCTTAATAAAAAAGGGATAAGATATTCACCATCGCTAAAGAAACATTTATCTTTAGGACTTGATCTGACCAATAATCCCCACTATATGGAAGAACTGATTATGATGAGAGTACAAGAATTAATTCAATACAATCCTACATGTTAAAATTCTAGTAAGAGCCACTTAGGGGGTGTAGAGTCTTGAAATTATAGCTACAAAGTTACCATGAATTTGCAGTTGTAGTTGATATATTTAAAGGAAAAAATATATCTGTCTGAGTTTGTTAGAACTGCCATAACAAAGTACCATAGACTTAGTGGCTTGAACAGCAGAAATCTGTTTTCTCAGAGTTCTGGAGAATAGAAGTCAAAGATGAAGGTGTCAGCAGTTATGGTTTCTTCTGAGTCCTATCTCCTTAACTTGCAGATGTCTGCCGTCTCTGTGTCCTCATATGGCCTCTCTTCTGTGCAAGGATATCCCTGGAATCTCTTGTAATTTCTTCTTGTAAAGACACCAGTCAGATTGGAATAGGGCCACCCTAAAGACCTCGTTTAACTTAATCACCCCTTTGAAGTCCCTTTTTCTAAATAAAATCACTTTGTGCGGTAATGGAGGTTAGGGCTTAAGCATATGAGTTTTGGGGACACAATTCAGCCCATAACAACATCATGCTGTTTGTAATAAGGAAATGCAAATTACATCAGTTATTTTCTTAGATGTACTTTCCAACCTGTGAAAACAAAGGGAAAATAGGACAGTCAGGAAATATTTGCAGTATCTTCTAAAAGTATTTAAATTACTGTAAATTTTGTTTTAAAAGATCTGCTCTCTTGCTTAAATAAATTATTGTAATAGAAGATAGAGTAAAAAGAACATCAGAAAGAAGCTGGTAAAGCTTTGTAATAAGGGATGACAGAAGAATAACTCCCCACACATTCCAAAGAATGAGTCTAGGACTCTCCTCTAAATGAAATTCAGAGGTATATTGAATCTCTGTGTATCATATACAATCTATAGATAGTTATCTTAATTGTGATTGTAAAGTACAAAATACATAGTACTAGTTCTTAAAATTAGTGAAATAGTACAGGTATTGGCACAGAAGACCCAAGGAAACCACTGCATCTTTCACAGTGTGTTTGATAGTGTTTGGAATTCCACTGCAATAGATGAGGACACATTTTTTAAATTTTATTTTATTAAAGTGTAGTTGATTTGTGATGTGTTAATTTCAGCTGTACAGCAAAGTGATTCAGTTATACATATATGTTCTTTTTCGTATTTGTTTCCATTATGGTTTATTAAAGGATATTGAATATAGTTCCCTGTGCTATACACTAGGATGTTGTTGTTTACCTATTCTATATATAATAGTTTGCATCTGCTAATCCCAAACTCCCAGTCCATCCCTCCCCTACTTCTCCTCCCCCTTGGCAACAAGTCTGTTTTCTATGTCTGTGAGTCTGTTTCTGTTTTGTAGATATGTTTATTTGTGTCATATTTTAGATTCTACATGTAAGTGATATCATATGATATTTATCTTCCGGACTTACTTCACCGAGTATGATAATCATTAGTTCCATCCAGGTTGCTGCAAATGGCCTTATTTCATTCTTTTTATAGCTGAGTAGTATTCCATTGTATGTGCGTGTGTGTGTGTGTGTGTGTGTGTGTGTGTGTGTGTGTGTGTGTAAATATATGTGTATATATATATATATGTCTGTGTATATGTATATATACTATATATGTACACCACATCTTCTTTATCCATTCATCTGTAGATGGACATTTAAGTTGTTTTCATGTTGTGGCTGTTGTGAATAGTGCTGCTGTGAACATAGGGGTGCATGTGTCCTTTTGAATTATGGTTTTTGTCCAGATATATGCCCAGGAGTGGGATTGGTGGATCATATGACAAAACTATTTTTAGTTTTTCAAGGAACCTCCATACTGTTCTCCATAGTGGTTGTACCAATTCATATTTCCATCAACAGTGTCAGAGGGTTCCCTTTTCTCCACACTTCCCCCCAGCATTTGTTATTTGTAGACTGTAAAGATGGCCATTCTGAACTGGTGTGATGGTACCTCATTGTAGTTTTGATTTGCATTTCTTTAATAATTAGTGCTGTTTTGAGCATCTTTTCATGTGCCTATTGGCCATCTGTATGTCTTCTTTGGAGAAATGTCTATTTAGATCTCCTGCCCAATTTTTGATTGGGTTATTTGGGTTTTTTGTTAGTGAGTTGTATGAGCTATATGTATAATTTTGGAAATTAAGCCCTTATCATTTGCATCATTTGCAAATATTTTCTTCCAGGCTGTAGATTGTCTTTTTTGTTTTTTTAATGGTTTTCTTTGCTGTGCAGAAGCTTATAAATTTAATTAGGTCCCATTTGTTTATTTTTGTTTTTATTTCTATTGCCTTGGGAGACTGGCCTAAGAAAACATTGATACAATTTATGTCAGAGAATGTTTTGCCTATGCTCAATGAGGATACTTTTTGATATCCAAAAATCTCTTAGGAGGGATAAGAGACACAGCTGGGCAGATCAGAGTGAATTCAGATGTCTTGAAGATAGTATAAATAGAAAAGTTTGGGCAAGAGAATCCAAAGTCACATTATTGTACTCTACAAGTGCATACGTTTTGTGCTGCATGTTACCAATGACTTATATTTTTTACATGCTATTCCCCTGCTGTCTAAAAGAAATATAAATGACTGTATATAGAAATCTAAGATGCAAAGTTGGCAGACTTTTTATAAAGTCAGTTGATTCTTCTGCTTAAAAAGGAAATATGAGCATTACAGAAATTCTATATACTTTTATAGTTAAAAATTTAGGAGTCAGTGCTCTGAATGAAGATTCAAACTGATTCTTTTTGTTTTAAATTTTGTTAAAATAATACATTTATATTATATATAATTATATATATATTTAAATTAGATTCACTTCAAAAGTCATATAGACATTGTCTAGTGTTACAGAGAGTCTTAGTAGTTGATTTAAAAATAATATGAAATGCAATAAAAATGTTATGGACTAGGTGCAGTTCTCCCAAACAATGGTCCATAACAGTTACAAATGAATGCTATTACAATCACTATTATATTGCTACAAAAGTGATCTTTTTTCTTTGAGATACAGAAACTAAAGCATGAGAAGGGATTTGTTTCTATAACAAAGCAAAAAGATAAAAAATAAAGGCAATTTTAGAAATAAGATTATGTAGGTTATTTAAAATTGAGGAAATATTTATCTGCTGTTACCTGTATAAGATATATTTAATAAATGTTAATATGTACATTTAATACATTTATCATGGCAGCTTTATGACCTAATTTTCAGATTAAAATTATATGATCACACTTCTGCGAGGACATAGTATAAAAAAATTAGTATATTATAAAAATATTTTCAGATAGAGTGCTCTATGATTAATGCTTAGGGTAAATGCAGGTACTATATTCACAATTATCAGGCTGTAGCTGTTATAGCTCACATATAGAATGCTTAAGAAAACCTCCACAAGCAATAGAATGCCTTCTGCCATACTAAATCTTGTACATCTCACAAAACTGGGTAAAACATTGTTTCTTCTTTATTTATAGCATTATAAAATGAAAAGAACATAAAGCTCTCACTAAATGTATATGTATATATACTTTTACTTTCTTAGAGAAACTGAAGAATATCAGTTCTATTTCTTTTTCAAATGTCTAAGTCTCCACATAAATGTCTTAAAAAGAAAGTGCAAGAAAAGTCAAGTTGCAAAGAAAACTGTGATTTAAATTTTGCTTTAGTTTCTTGTGTGTGAGAGAGAGAAAAATAATGGGTAGAAGAAAGTTTGGTAGATACATAGCCGGATAGATAATTTCAGATTGAAGAAAAATATGCCTAACAAAAGAAAAGTGGTCCTTTCATAGCAATGAGTTAATGTCAATTTATTACACACAAGATTTCAGAGAAGGTTTACAAGATAATATGATTTTAAAACTTAAATGCAGAACACTTAGTAATATGTTATATGTATCAGATAACTGCTACTGCAATAAAGGTGCATGATAAAAAGCTACAAAATCTCATGGTACTAAACATTTATTAACTCATGAGTCTCATTAGTCTGGGTTTAATTGATAAGGCTGCACTCATTTATATATCTGTGGTCAAATATGGGTCATTTAGGCAGCTCTGTTGACTGAACAGGTTTCTTTACTCTTGGGGAGAAACTGTAGCAAGGTTGACTGAGGCATTCTTGCTGGAATGACTATGGGAACTCAGCACCTTGTCACATACTGTCATTGTCCTGCAGTTTAGGAGGTACAAGTTTTCATCATAACTACAGAAAAACAGGATTGGACAAACCCAATCAGGAAGGTGTTTTTGAACACCTATTTACATTACATGGGCTGATATGAGCTAAACATGTCTCAAGGATTAATTCAAAATAAGGATCAGGGAAATATATTTCACATTTTTTGTTTTTGATAAAGAACAGTATCACCATGTGACAAAAGGCATGAATGCAGCATGCGGTGAAGAACAAGAGCCAGTAATGTCATCAGTCTGCCACACCACATTAATCTGATAATTTGGAATTTTTTGGAAAGCCAAAAAACATGAAAATAGTATCTACTAACTTTCACATGGTCAATTCATTAGATTTATAAAAAAGGTAATTTTTTAATATAAGGGTATGAGTATTAAGTATGTTTACAATAGAAATTCTATTAACTAATATTAATGGAGTAAATATAATGTAGGTACAAGATTCCTGATTTTTTTTTCAGTCATTAATGAAATAGGATTTTTTAATGGCTAAAGCTCACTATGAAGAGCAAAGGAAAAATACAAACATTATTTTTATCATTTCCTCAAGTCCAACCACTCTAAAATGATGGTATATAACATTTCATAACAAAATTATAAATTTTTACTTATGCTTATATGCTGCTGAAAATTAGGAGGTGTATGGATGGATAAATAAATGAAATAAAAATGAGGTCTAATTTGGAATCACACTATAGTTAGCACGTCATTTAATAAAGAGAAAAATAAAATTTATATTATGTACTAAATTATCTTAGTATAAATTTTTCTTCACTATAACTTGCCTTTAAAGATTACTTTGTATAAAAATAGAGATATACATGAGTAAATAGAGATACAAAGATACACAGATGATAATTTTTTATAAGACTTCATTTTTAGAACAGTGTAGGTTTACAATAAAATTGAGAGGTACAGAGATTTCCCATATACACTCCACTCCCACACATGGAATCAACCTATATTTTATTGATACATCATGATCATCCAAAGTCCGTAGTTTACCTGAGGGCTCATTCTTGGTGTTGTATATTCTATGGGTTTGGACAAATATAAATCCATCATTATAATCATGCAGAGTATTTTCATTGCTCTACAAATTTTCTGTGTTCTGCCTATTCATCTCTCCCTTCAACCCTTGGTAATCACTTTTGTTTTCATTGTCTTTATAGTTTTGCCTTTTCCAGAATGTCATATACTTGAAATCATACACAATGTAGTCTTTACAGATGGCTTCTTTTACCTAGTAATATGCATTGAAAGTGTCTCCATGTTTTTCATGGCTTAATAGCTCATCTACTTTAGTGTTGAATAATGTTTCATTGTCTGATGTATCACATTTTTTTTTAATCCATTCATTTACTGAAAGACATCTTAGTTGCTTCTAACTTTGGGCAATTGTGAATAAAGCTGCTATAAACATCCATGTGCAGGTTTTTGTGTGGAGATAAAACTTCACCTCCTTCAGGAAAATACGAAGGACACAATTGCTGGTTTTTATGGTAAAAGTATGTAGAGTTTTGTAAGAAACTTCCACACTGCCTTCCAAAGTGTCTGTGCCATTTTGCATTGACCAGCAAAAAATGAGAATCACTACTATCCACATCCTTGTCAGCATTTGGTGTTATCAGTGTTCTAGACTTTGGCCATTCTCATAGGTGTGTATAGTGGTATCTCATTGTTTTAACTTGCATTTCCCTAATGACATATGATTGGAACATCTTTTCATATGCTTATTTGCCATTTGTGTATTTTCTTTGCTGAGATATCTATTAAGGTCTTTGGTCCATTTTTTAATGGGGTAGTTTATTTTCTTAATGTTGAGTTTTAACAGTTTGGTATATTTTGGAAAATAGTCCTCTATCCAATGTCTTTGGCAAATATTTTCCCCCAGTCTATGGCTTTCCTTCTTATTCTATCAACACTATCTTTTGTAGAATAGAAGGTTTTAATTTTAATGAAGTCTACTTTTATCAATTATTTCATTTATGGTTGTATCTTTGTGATATATCTAAAAAGGTATCACCATATCTAGGTCATCTAGGTTTTCTCCTATGTTATCCTCTAGGAGTTTCATAGTTTTTTGTCTTTGTTTTCTAGGTCTATCATTCATGTTAAGTCAATTTCCAAAAAACATATAGGTTAATGTCTAGATTAATTTTTTTTTTTTTGCATGTGGATGTCAAGTTGTTGCAGCAGCATGTGTTAAAGAGACCACCTTTGCTCTATTAAACTTCTTTTGCTCGTTTGTCAAAGATAAGTTGGCAATGTTTATGGGGGTCCAGTTCTGGGCTGTCTATTCTATTCCACTGATATATTTGTCTATTTTTTTGCCAATACCAAGCTGTCTTCATTACTGTAGCTTTCTAGGAAGTCTTGAAGTTGGGTAGAGTCAGTTCTCCAATTTTGTTCTTCAACATTGTGTTGGCCATCTGGATCTTTTACCTCTCCAAATAAACTTTATAATCTGTCTGTCAATATCCATAAAATAGCTTTCTGGGATTTTCTTTAGGATTGCATTGAATCCATAGATCAAGATAGTAAGAACTGACATCTTCACAATATTGAGTCTTCCTATCCATAGATGTAGCATATATCTCCAATTATTTAGTTCTTCTCTGATTTCATTCATCAGTTTTATAGTTTTTCTCATATAGATACTATAATATTTTGTTGGATTTATATTTATTTCATTTTTGTGGGTGCTAATATAAATGCCACTGTGTTTTATTACACTTGTTTACTGTCACTATATTGGAAAGCATTTGACTTTTATATACTTTGTATCCTGCAACCTTGCTATAATGGCTTATTAGTTCCACAAGAATTTTTGTTGATTCTTTTGGATTTCTACATGGATTATCATGTCATCGGTAAACAAAGACATTTTTTAAAATTTATTGTATTGAAGTATAACTGATTTACAACGTTGTGTTAATTTCTATACAGTAGGACCTTGTTGTTTGCATTTTATAATCCCAAACTCCCAATCCATCCCCCCCAACTCCTCCCCCCTTGGCAACCACAAGTCTGTTCTCTATGTCTGAGTCTGCTTGTTTAATATATAAGTTCATTTGTGTCATATTTTAAATTCCACATATAAGTGATATCATATGGTATTCATCTTTCTGACTTATTTCACTTAGTAGGATAATCTCTACTTCCATCCATGTTGCTGCAAATGGCATTATTTCATTCTTTTTTATGGCTGAGTAGTACTCCACTGTATATATACCACATCTTAACAAATACATTTTTATTTCTTCCTTCCCAATCTATATAACTTTCATTACATTTTCTTTCCTTATTGCTTTAGTAATGACTTTCAATATGAAGTTGAAAAAGAGATGAGGGAAGACATTGCCCTGTGCCATATCTTTGTAGAAAATCTTCAAGTTTCTCACCATAAAGTTAGCTATAGTTTGTTCTGTGAATAGTGTTTATCAAGTTAAGAAAGTTCCACTCTATTCCAAGTTTACTGAGTGCTTTTATCATGATTAGAAGTTGAATTTTGTCAAATGCTTTTTATGCATCTATTGGTACGATCATATGATTTTTCTTTTTTATCATGTTGATGTGATAGATTACATTAACTGATTTTCACATATTGAAACAGCCTGGAACACCTGGGATAAATTCTACTTCATCATGATTTATAATTCTTTTATACTTTTTGGATTTTATTTTCTAATATTGTTGAGAATTTTTGCATCTATATTCAGAAGAGATACTGGTCTGTAGTGTTTCTTTTTTTATAATACCTTTGTCTGGTTCTAGTGTTAGGGTAATTCTGGCTTCACAAAATAAGTTAGGAAGTTATTCTCTCTGCTCCTATCCTCTGACAGATTGTAAAAAATGATATAACTTCTCCCTTAAATGTTTGGTTGTATTCACCACTGTACCCACGTGGGCCTCATGCTTTCTCTTTTGGAAGGTTATTAATTATTGATTTCATTTTAAAATAGTTATAGTGTCCTTTAAGCACTGCTTTTATTGAATCCCACAAATTTTCATAAATTATGTTTTTATTTGCATTTACTTCAAAATGTGTTTTTTTTTTTAATATCTTTTGAGATTTCTTGGACCCATGTGTCATTTAAAACTGTATTGTTTAATAACAACATATTTTAGAATCTTTCAATATCTTTCTGTTAATTGCTTTTGAGTTTAATTTGTTGTGGTCTGAGCACAGATAGCCTATGTTTCTGTTCTTTTCAATGTGCTAGTGTGTTTTTTGGCCTAGAATATAGTCCATATTGGTGAATGTCTCATGTGAGTTGGAGAAGAATATGTATGTAGAATGTAGTCTGTAGATGTCAATTACATCCTGTTGATTGATGTTATTGTTGAGTTCAACTATATCCTTACTGATTTTCTACCTATTGAATCTGTCCATTTCTGTTAGATGGATACTGACATTCCAACTGTGGTAGTGGATTCATCGCTTTCTCCTTGCAGTCTATTAGTTTTTGCCTCATGTAGTTTTGCACTCTGTTTTAGGCACATACACATTAATAATTGTTATGTCTTGTTAAGAAAAACCAGAATGTTGGTAACCTCTGTGTGATTGGCAGTACACAGATGTATGCATTTGTCAAAACTTATTGAATGGAAAATTTTAAATTTGCATATATCACTGCACGTAAATTTTTACCTAAATAAAAACCATAAACTAGTTAAAGAAAAAAAAAAAGAATTCTGTCTTCTTGGACAATCGACCACTTTATTATTATGTAATGCCCTTCTTTATTGCTGTAACCTTCTTTACTTTGATGTCTGCTCTGTTTGAAGTTAATACAGCACTCCTGCTTTCTTTTGATTAATGTAGGCATGGCATATTTTTCTCTCCCCATTTGCTTTTTAATCTATATGTATCTTTGTTCTTAAAGTAGGTTTCCTATTGAAAACATATAGTTGGGTAGTAGTTTTTGATCCACTCTTATAATCTCTGTCTTTTAATTTGTATATTTAGACCACTGATATTCAATGTGATTATTGATGTAATTGTATTAATATCTACCATATTACTGTTTTTTATTTGTTGCCCTTCTGCTAATAATTGATGCAGGTATTTATTGATTTTCTGCTCATATTTTCAAGCGCTCTCCCATTAAATCATATTTCCTAATTATTATATCAATTACTACATAGCATAATTACATTATCACAATTACATATCTTGGAGAAAACTTGCCTTTATGAAAACAGTAAATTTCTAGATTAATTCTTGATATTTATTTTAAAAAATTAAATGTTGAATGCCAATCACTTTTTTATTTTCAGATTTCTTATACAGTTTTTTAAATATGTGCTTCAGGATGGGATATTTTAAATGCTTTAATGTCCCAACAACATAACTTTCACTCAAATGCTGAATTTTGTTGATATTCTTAAAGGCTATTGCTGGGTTTTATTTTATAATACAACAATTTTTAAAAAACCCTTACAAAAAACACATTTCAGTTGGATTATAATTATTTGCCCAATAGGGAAGAAAACAATGTTCATTGTGTACCTATTATGCATCTTGTTGGTGGTGGCTCCCCACACATTACTGACACAACCTGTTGATAAGAAAAAGTCTGTTATTTACCATAATAATGGACAACACCGCTTCTCAAAGCTTTGGCAGCATCTCAGAATGGGGAGGTAAGGTCAATATTTATTTGTATCTATTTAATTAAATATTTAAATTTTAAATATGTTTTAAAGTTTTATGTTAAAGAAAAATTCAGACATATAAAAATAACTAAATAAATATAATCAACCCACATATACCCATTAACCACCTACAATTATTATCATTTGCCTTTCTTGTATCTTCTATAACTTCACTTTACTCCTAACTCCTCATAAATTATATTCTATGTTTTTTACTTATATACATATCTATATAATGAAATGTGCAATGTTAACTGTTTAATTTACAAACAGATACACCTACATGAATCCCATCCCTATTAAAACATAGATCTTCTCACACCAAACCAGAATATTCCTTCTAACATGTGAATTCAGTCATCATGGTATGCTTTTCCCTTATCCCCTACCTACCTCTTGCCTGCAAAACAATTAAATTTTTTTCATTATTGATTAGTTTCACCTATATAAATTCATGTAACAGAATTATGCAGTCTGTACTACTTTGTGTCCAACTACTTTCCCTCAGCATAATGTTTGTAAAATCTGTCCAAATTGTAGTGTGTACCACTGATTTTTTTTCCAGTTTATTTCAGTAAAAATGCATATTAATGAACCAAATGGTTAAAATTATTTTAATTAATGTTAATTACCTCCAATTTTGCACGTGATTTGTTTTATTTTGTTTAGTCTTTGCATAGGTTCATCATATTCTACTTAGGACACTGGAATATCCTCAGGTATAATGAGCATAGTTTGATTATTCTGTAATCTTAAAAACTGAATACTTTTATTTTGTGCACTCTAATTTACTACCACATTATCTGTATTGCATGTTTTACACTGCATAATTGTGTAAGAAACATAATTTCCTAGCCATCAGAGTAAGTGGAGATTATGTATTTTATTATGTGATGAATAATTGCTACTTTCTACCACAAAAGTTATACTTTTGCATACATAATAGTTTTATTTTCAATCTGCACTATTGGCTTATAAATTTCAAAATACTTTTTTTTTTAAATAAAGATACATCTTTAGTTCACTACTCAACAACAAATATTTCTTGATTACTCAGAAATAGTTAGGATAAAGCAATTGGAATCTTTTAGGATAGTCACATTAGTTAAACTCTCATTTTGTTTTCTCAAATATTCCATCATTGGATTTGGGGAATGATAAAGTATTTTCCTGCTCTACAAAACCTATTTTGTAGTACATATTGATTACACTAGAAGTTTTACCTAACAACATTTAAAATGATAAATGAAATGCTAATAGAACCATTCTTTGTTTAATAATTTATTGAGCTTCTAGTTTGTAAAAAAGCTTTAGACCAAGAAATGTTGATTTAAGATGGATAAAACTAGACTCCTATAAACAAAAGAATAGCAAGTAATGAAGCAAAGCAGACATATAAAATGGTGTTAGACAGTCTCTAAAAAGGCAGTGGCAAAATACTAGAGCACTGAGTAACATGCTCTAGTTTCCCGTATAGTATTTGTTGAAAGTAGTGGGAGTGGGAAAGTCAAGAAATCTTTAAGAGGGAATCCAAATATTTAACTTTTAAGATAAATTTTTAAATAAAAATAAGAGCTTGCCAGACAGTCAATGATTGTACCTGTACATGGGCATATCTTTATGTATGTCTGTAGGGGTATGAATTTCTTGATCCTTTTTAGAAAAATTGAAAATTAGGTTTGGATGAGAAAATATACTGGTACATAATCACTGATAGTCTGAATAATCTAGAGGCTTAATCTTTGGGAACTGGGTCCATAATAATATGATAGAATTTAGTCAAACTTAACTATAATAATGATAATTAATCATTAATTAGTAGAACCAAAGAGGCTGTGGTTCAAGGCTCATTATAAATTTAATATCAGGACAACCTTGATCCCAGGATTTGGTGTAAAGATATGGCACAGGGCAGGGTTGAGCCTTCAAGTGATGTTAAGTCCATTACTCTGAAGATTGTAATGTTGCAGAGGGAAAGATTCAAGCATGTTCATATTTAAAATTTGTAAGTAAACAATGTGTTTGCACTGAAAAAATGTTAGATATTTGACTTTATTCAGCAAATTGGGAAAGTGCTGTTAGAAAGAATAAAGTTTAAACATTAATATTAATTTATAAACATGATACCCAAAGAGGCTTTTCTTTCTAATAGCAGGCCTTATACATGCCAAGTAAGAATAAAGATACAGTTCATAACATGTTTGTTTTATGAGTATAATTTCTTGAGAACTGAAAGAAGAGATAAGGACCATTATCTAGAGCTTTTATGACAGGTACTGAACTAGGCACTCTATCCATTATCTTGATTCATTTACAGAATAACTCAAGGAGACATATATAGTTACATCTATAGCATTGCAGATATGAAAATTGAATCAGAAAAGGTTATTAACTCACTAATATCACACAGTTATTTTGGCAGCAATGGGAATCTTTCCTTGAAATTTCAACCTTCAGATATAAAGAAAAGTAAGTGAGGATGTAATACTGCCACAATAAAAGCTAGTTTCCTGGAGTACATTCAACATGGCCACAATTTCTTTGCAGATCTACCCACAAATAAGTGAAATCTATTTCCATGCTTGAATCTGGCCTATTTTTGTAACTTGCTTTGGCCAATAATGACAGACAAGTGGCATTGCATGAGTTTTAGAGCCTAGGTCTCAAAAAGTTTCATGTCAGCTTATACCCATTTACAACACCACCCTACATCCATCTTACCATGAAGAACCAAGGATAAAAGACCTAAGAGATAGAGAGACCCAGTCATACAAGCTCATCTAGCAAAGGCCTCCTCCCAGCCTAACTGAAAGCAAGAAATATACTACCCAAACAACCCTCAGAATCATGAGAAATAATAAATCATTATAGAGCCCAAAATTTAGGGATGGTTTATTAGCAGCTATTGATAACTGAAACAATCATTTTAAAAAGAATTAGGAATTTAAATATAGTAGCAAAGAGGGGACTTCCCTGGTGGCACAGTGGTTAAGAATCTGCCTGCCAATGCAGGGGACATGGATTCGAGCCCTGGTCTGGGAAGATCCCACATGCAACAGAGCAACTAAGCCCGTGTGCCACAACTACTGAGCCTGAGCTCTAGAACCTGTGAGCCACAACTACAGAGCCTATGTACCACGATTACTGAAGCCCACACACCTAGAGCCCATGCTCCACAACAAGAAAAGCCACTGCAATGAGAAGCCTGTGCACTGCAGTGATGAGTAGCCCCTGCTCTCTGCAACCAGAGAAAGCCCGTGCACAGCAACAAAGACCCAACTCAGCCAATAAATAAATAAGTAAATAAATTTTTAAAAAAATAAAGTAGCAAAGAAATCTAAGCATGATTTCAATAGAGACAATCTGAGTTAATCTTGTAATTCCAATTTCACTTTATATGTGTTTATTTATTAGAAGTAACTACTTCAGAGTGATTGAGGGAGTTAATGAAGAAGATGAGATATCTTATCTCATCATCACTTCTATAGTAACCCTGTGTATAAGATTATTAAAAATGAAACATCTGCAACTTATGGTTTTGCTTTCAACAAAATAAGTATGCGGAAATTTGAAAAAATTAGAGAAGTTATATATATATATATGTATATACATGTATATGCATATATGCCATTTAAAAAAATTGAAAAATTTTCAACAAACTGTTACAATTATTTGGGGAAATTGAAGAGAAATGTCTTTATACAAAAAGTTTAAATTAGTCTTAGAATTTAGGCTGCTTAGCTATTAAAGTATTACATTGTAAATGGGTTCTAATGAAGAATTTTTAAGAACTTCCACTTTATTTTAGATTAATACTATAGATAAGTTTATTTTGAATTATACAAAAGAATTTACTCATTATGTGTGAAAAGTAAAAAAAAATACAACAGATTATAGGAATGAAAGAGATATTGAGGAATCAAAAATTGTTATATCACATCATTATACACTGCCCTGTTTTATTAATTCTTTACTCATTTGATATTAATTAGAAAAATATTATATAATTAAAACCTTAAATGGATTAAAATTATTTTATAACCAAAAGTAATTATTTAGAGTATATATAAAAATATATTATTTACTAACAGCTTGGAATATTACCTGTATTTTTGGATATCAAATCTGATTGGCAAATGATTTTTAAAAAACTGCTTACCAGACCTACCAGAATGAAGCTATGTCAGAACAGTGGTGGAATTTTGCAATGAGTTGATTAAAATATAGAACAATATTCTAATTACCCAGATTATTAAAATGATGTCTATCATTGTGTTTGGAAATTAGTACACAAGAAGAACATCTTAGTAGCAACAAATATTTAAATATATTTAGTTAATTAAGTCATTCTAATGAACTAACATCTAATGTGCTTGCTGTAATCTTACTAAGCAGTACATCTGTTTAAACTAAGCTTTCTTAAGAGAAGCTACTGGTTTCCCTCTAGAAAAAAATAAAAACAAAAGAAAATCTTATTTTAACATGGTATAGCATTTATGTATATAATCAACCTATCTATCTATATAATCCTGCATATATAATGTCTCATATATACCTACATTTGTATGTTATATGTACTATCTAATATGCATATAATGTATATATAATTATATAACTGTATATACTTGTTTGTACAATTGGTTAGTCTCATACAATTTAAATAGTCCTGTATCAACACATAATTTAAATTTGTGCATTTTTAATATATCATCCCCTAACCCTCAAAAACATTTTATATATATATATATACTTACATGTATACATATATACATATTCATTTACATACATATACATACATAACAAAATGCAAACTATGACTGGTTAGCTATTTTTGAAGTTAAATTATTAATAATTTATCTAATATTTTTCTAGTAATCAGTTTATTTTGCTAGTACCTTCATAAAATAAGAGTTTTATTTTCTTTACTAAACCAGAGCAGCAATTTTCTAGGCCTATTAAACCAATTTCTTCCAAACATTAGGACTCTCAACTCTTTAGGCACAGATCTATGTAAATACTTAAGTTAAAAATACATAAAGTGGTGGTCAGTTCAAGGGAAGTGAGTCTTGGAACGTACCAACCATTATGTTATAGAAAGATTCCAAATAGAAGGAAAATAAATAAATGTTCATGAATTAGAAAATGAACAATGGGACCAAATTTTGCAGGGTAAAGTGGGTAAAATGTTAAATCTAATATTTGTAAAGCACTTAGAACAGTTACTGATACATATGAAGTGATATATACATATTTGTTAGATAAATTAAATAATTCCAGAACAATAAATAGAATTAATAGGAAATGAAAGGTTTAATTAAGTGATTCCTGCAGGTATGTATAAGGAAGTTTAAGCAATAAAATGTAAGTATAGAGACTTTTGTATAATACATTTATGAGATAAAATAGAGTATATTCAATCAGATAATATCCCTTATTATAAAAAACTACCTCAAAGTTCAACTAGAATTGTTTAGAATTCCAAGTAAATGTTGGTTTGAGTAAAAAATAAATTTTGAATTAGGAAAAGAAAATTAGACAATAAAGTAAAAATACTGAATCATGGAATAAGCCACTAAAATTAAGATAATGTTAAATATAATTGATTAGTTGACTGGTATCAATAGCTGTAAAACCCAAAGACAGGGAGAACCTGCCTATTAAACGTAAAGAAATTATAGTGCACAAGCTAGGAAAATTTAAGCAAATTATTATAATTTTAGTATTGCTTGAAAACCATGTTTTATGATTTAAAGTCACATAACAGAAAGCACTGATGGAAGCAATGATAACATGTAAAATTTTCCACTTGAAACAGATTAAGTTCAGTAATCATATTGGACTTCTAATGAGGACAAGCATGCTTTCTAACCAGCAGAGGCAGCCTTCCTCCCTTTTAGAGATAAATGCTCTTATTTTGTGTATCATTGAATCTCATTTCAAATGTTGGCAGGATGCAATAATTTGATAATAAATGAAAACATCTTTATGAGCAGAATTGGATGCAAAGAGCAATCTTCCATATTTATTTTATTTCATTCCATTTACAGTTACACTTGTAAGCAAGAGGGATTAAACCACTGATGCTTGGGCAGACACACCAGCATAACCTTAAAAATATTAGGAGCTGGGCAAGGACAGAGTCTGATCTGCCTTCATAGCTCCCACAGTGGATCCAGGTGCATGACTACTGCAGTCCTGGGATCTGAACTCAATGGATCTGTGCTGGTGGCATGGTGAAAATAATGCCTGAGAGTCACCAGGGCCAATTACTAGCAGGTGGGACCAATAGCAGTGTCAACAATAGTGTACTTTGTGAGCCCACACAACAGGTAAAAAGGGACACAACATAGCATATTCACAGGTGAACAGGTCCAGAGGAAGAATACTCAGAGGCTTCTCTCCCAGTGGGAGTTCTCCAATCTTGCCTACCTCACACCACAGATCAGAAACAAAGCTAAGAAACAGATCTGGGGACCTCTACTCCAACAACTAGGGAACAGACCCCACCCTTGACAAGGCAGTGGCAACCACAAAGAAAAGAGGAAGCCTTGCTCAGTATCCAGGGCAGGCTCTCATCACCCCCACACCAGTCAAACACCCTATCAAGGGGATAATAGCACAAACATCTGGACAAACCTCACCCACCAGGAGGCAGACACAAGAAGCAAAAGGAACTAGGATCCCATGGCCTGTGGAAAGGAGATCTCAAACACAGTGAGTTAGATGAAATGAGGCAATAAAGACACATGTTGCAGATGAAGGAACAAGACAAACATCTACAAGAACAGCTAAATGAAAAGGAGATAGGCAATCTTCCTGAAAAAGTATTCAGAGTAAGGAAAGTAAAAATCACCCAAAATTTCAGAAAAACAATGGAGGCATGGATAAAGAAGAGACAAGAAATATTTAACAAAGACCTAGAAGAACTAAAGAACAAACAAACAAAGATGACTAATACAATAACAAATGAAGAACACACTAGAAGGAATCAATTGCCGAATAACTGAGGCAGAAGAACGGATGAGTGACCTGGAAGACAGAATGGTGGAAATCACTGTTGTGGAAAAGAATAAAGAAAAAAGAATGAAAATAAATGAGGACAGTACCAGAAACCTCTCAGACAACATTAAATGCAACCACATTCAAATTATAAGGTTCCCAGAAGAAGAATAAAAAGAGAAAGGGTCTGAGAAAATATTTGAAGATATAGTTGAATACTTCCCTAACATGGGAAAGGAAATAGTCACCCAAGTCCAGGAAGTGCAGAGTCCCATACAGGATAAACCCAAGGAGAAACACACTGAGAGACATATTAAGCAAACTATAAAAAATTGAATACAAAGAAAAATATTAAAAGCAACAAGGGAAAAGCAGCAAATAACATACAATGGAGTCCCCATAAGTTATCAGCTGAGTTTTCAGCAGAAACTCTGCAGGCCAGAAGGGAGTGGCATGATATATTTAAGGTGACAAAAGGGAAAAACAATCAAAAATTTTTCACCCAGCAAGGCTCACATTCAGATTCAACAGAGAAATCAAAAGTTTTACAGACAAACAAAAGCTAAGAGAATTCAGCTTTACAGCAAAGGCTAAAGGAACTTCTCTAGGTGGGAAAGAAACCAACTACTTAAAACAACCTTGTGCATATACATATCAAAACCTCATGGGAACAACAAACCCCCAAACTACAATACATACACACACAAAAAAAGAAAAAGCAAAACAAATGCAACACTAAAGATGGTCATCAAACCACAAAAGAAGAGAACAAAAGAGGAAGGGAAGAAAAAAGACCTAAAAAAACCCAAAACAATTAACAAAATAGCAATAGGAACATACATATCAATAATTACCTGAAATGTCAATGGATTAAATTCTCCAACCAAAAGACAAGGACTGGCTGAATGTGTACAAAAGCGAGACCTATATATATGCTGTCTACAAGAGACCCACTTCAGACCTAGGGACACATACAAACTGAAAGTGAGGGGATGGAAAAAAATATTCCATGCAAATAGAAATCAATAGAAAGCTGGAGTAGCAATACTCATATCTGACAAAATAGATTTTAAAATAAAAACTGTTACAAGGGACAAGGAAGGATGCTTCATAATGATCAAGGGATCAATCCGAGAAAAAGATATAACCATTGTAATCATATATGTACCCAACACTGGTGCACCTCAATATATGAGGCAAATGCTAACAGCCATAAAAGGGGAAACTGACAGTAGCACAATAACAGTCAAGGACTTTAACACCCCCCCTATATCAATGGGCAGATCAACCAGACAAAAAATTATAAGAAAACACAAGCCTTAACTGACACATCAAACCAGATAGAGTTAATTGATATTTATAAGACATTCCATCCAAAAGCAGCAGAATACATTTTCTTATCAAGTGCACATGGAACATTCTCCAAGGTAGATCACATCTTGGATCACAAATCAAGCCTTGGTAAATTTAAGAAAATTGAAATCATATCAAGCATCTTTTACAACCACAATGCTATGAGATGAGAGATCAATTACAGGAAAAAAAATTGTAAAAAAAAAAAAAATACAAACACAAGGAGGTTAAGCAATATGTTACTAAATATCCAAGGGATTACTGAAGAAATCAAAGAGGAAATCAAAAAAATAACTAGAGACAAATGATAACAAAATTATGATGAGCCAAACCCTATGGAACACAGCAAAAGCAATTCTAAGAGGGAAGTTTATAGCAATACAATCTTACCTCAAGAAAAAAAAAGTTTAAAATAAGCAATGTAACCTTACACCTAAAGCAACTAGAGAAGGAACAAACAAAACCCAAAGTTAGTAGAAGGAAAGAAATCATAAAGATCAGAGCAGAAGTAAATGAAATAAAGACAAAGAAAAAATAGCAAAGCTCAATGAAACTAAAAGCTCGTTCTTAGAGAAGATAAACAAAGTTGATAAACCTTTAGCCCGACTCACCAAGAAAGAAAGGGAGAGGACTCAAATCAATAAAATTAGAAATGAAAAAAAAAGTTACAATGAACACCACAGAAATACAAAGGATCTTAAGAGACAACTATAGACAACTATATGCCAATAAAATGGACAGCCTAGAAGAAATGGACAAATTCTGAGAAAGGTACAACCTTCCAAGACTGAGCCAGGAAGAAATAGAAAATATGAACAGAACAATCACAAGTACTGAAATTGAAACTGTGATAAAATATCTTCCAACAACAGAAGTCCAAGACCAGATGGCTTCACAGGAGAATTATATGAAACATTTAGAAAAGAGTTAACACCTATCCTTCTGAAACTATTCCAAAAAATGGCAGAGGAGGAAGCACTCCCAAACTCATTCTATGAAGGCATCATCACTCCGATACCAAAACCAGACAAAGATATCGCAAAAATAGAAAATTAAAAGCCAATATCAATGACAAATCTAGACCCCAAAATCCTCAACAAAATACTAGCAAACCGAATCCAATGACACATTAAAAGGACCATACAGCATGATCAAGTGGGATTTATCCCAGGGATGCAAGGATTCTTCAATATCTACACGTCAATCAGTGTGATAGAGCGTATTAATAAACTGAAGAATAAAAACCATATGATCATCTCAATAGATGCAGAAAAAGCTTTTGACAAAATTCAACACCAATTTATGATAAAAACTCTCTGGAAAGTGGGCATAGAGGGAATCTATATCAACATAATAAAGGCTGTATATGACACACTCATAGCAAACTATTTTCAATACTGAAACACTGAAGGCATTTCCTCTAAGATCAGGAACAAGACAAGGATGTCCACTCTCACCACTATTTTTCAACATAGTTTTGGAAGTCCTAGCCACAGCAATCAGAGAAGCAAAAGAAATAAAAGGAATCCAAATTGGAAAAGAAGAAGAAACTGTCACTGTTTGCATATGGCATGATTCTATACATAGAAAATCCTAAAGATGCTACAGAAAACTGCTGGAGCTCATTAATGAATTTGGTAAAGTTTCAGGATACAAAATTAATACACAAAAATCTCCTATACACTAACAACAAAAGATCAGAAAGAGAAATCAAGGAAACAATTCCATTTACCACTGCATCAAAAAGAATAAAATACCTAGGAATAAACCTACCTAAGGAGGCAAAAGTCCTCTACTCAGAAAACTATAAGATACTGTTGAAAGAAATAAAAGATGACAAAAACAGATGGAAAGATAGACCATGTTCTTGGATTGGAAGAATCAATATTGTGAAAATGAAAATGAGTATACTACTCACAGCAATCTGCACATTCAATGCAATCCCTATAAAATTACCAAAGGCACTTTTCACAGATTCAGAATCAAAAAAGTTACAATTTGTATGGAAACACAAAAGACGTGAATAGCCAAAGCAATCTTGACAAATAAAAACCTGGCTGGAGGAATCAGGCTCTCTGGCTTCACACTATACTACAAAGCCATAGTAATCAAAACATTATGGTACTAGCACAAAAAACAGAAATATAGATCAATGGAACAGGACAGAAAGCCCAGAGATAAACCCACACACATATGACAAAGTTGGCAAGACTATACAATGGAGAAAAGACAGTCTCTTCAATAGGTAGTGCTGGGAAAAATGGACAGCTACATGTAAAACAATGAAATTAGAATACTCCCTAATACCATACAGAAAAATAAATTCAAAATGGATTGAAGACCTAAACTTAAGGCCAGACAATATAAAATCCTTAGAGGAAAACATAAGCAGAACACTCTGACATAAATCACAGCAAGATCTTTTTTGATCCTAGAGTAATGAAAAGAAAAACAAAAATAAACAAGTAGTACCTAATTAAAGTTAAAAGCTTTTGCACAGCAAAGGAAAGCATACAAAGTGAAAAGACATCCCCCAGAATGGGAGAAAATATTTGCAAACAAAGCAAACAACAAGGGATTAATCTCCAAAACACACAAACATCTCATGCAGCATTATGTCAAAAAACTAAACAATCCAATCAAAAGGGTGGAAGATCTATATAGACATTTCTCCAAAGAAGACATACAGATGGTTAAAAAGCACATGAAGATATGCTCAACATCACTAATTATTAGAGAAATGCAAATCAAAACCACAATGAGGCATCACTTCACACTGCTAACAATGACCATAATCAAAATATCTGCAAACAATAAGTGCTGGAGATGATGTGGAGAAAAGCGAACCCTCCTACACTGTTGGTGGGAATGTAAATTGGTACAGCCACTATGGAGAACAGTATGGAACATGCTTAAAAAACTAAAAATAGAGCTACCATGTGATCAAACCATCACACTCCTGGGCTTATATCTGGAGAAATCCATAATTTGAAAAGATACATGCACCCCAATGTTTATTGAAACACTATTTACAATAGTCAGGACATGGAAGCAACCTATATGTCCACTGACAGAGGAATGGATAAAGAAGATGTGGTAGAGGACTTCCCTGGCAGTCCAGTGGTTAAGACTTCATGCTTCCACTGCAGGGGACATGATTTCAATCCCTGGTCAAAGAACAAAGAGCTCACATGGTGTAGCCAAAACAAAAAACAACAAAAAATGATGTGGCACATATACACAATGGAATAATACTCAGGCATAAAAAAGAATGAAATAATGCCACGTGCAGAGACATGGATGGACCTAGAGATTGTCATCTGGAGTGAAGTAATACAGACAGAGAAAGACAACATCATATGATATCACTTACATATGGAATCTAAAATAGTGGTACAAATGAACTTATTTACAAAACAGAAATAGAGTCACAGATGTAGAAAAGAAACTTACGGTAACCAAGGGGAAAAGGTGGGGAGGGATGAATTGAGAGATTGGGATTGACATATACACACAACTATATATAAAATAGGTTACTAATAAGAACCTACTGTATAACACAGGGAACTCTACTCAGTACTCTGTAATGACCTGTACTGGGAATAGAATCTAAAAAAGAGTGGATCTATGTATATGTATATCTGTTTTCCTTTGCTGTACAGCAGAAAGTAAGACACCATTGTAAATAAACTATACTCCAATAAAAATTAATTAAAAATATTATGAGCCACTACTCAAATGAGAATTTTGTTTAAATGTTAGTGTTTCCAAAAAATACATTATATTTAAAACACTTTTAATCAGTAAAGTTGAGAAAAATCTATTGTAACTGTTAAGTCAAAAGTGAATTTAACCAAAACATAAATCTGAGGCAAATGGTATTATGAATGACTTTTAGTCAAAATACTCTTCACAATGTGCACCTAGCTGCATAAAATGGATGTACTAATACAGAGGACAGCAAAGTATTCCACATTTCTCTAAGATACAAAACTTATTATGGAAATAGAATGTCATAAAACAAGGTACTTAAGTCAGTATAAATTATAAATACTAAATATTAACCTAAATTACAGTTCTTATGTTCTGTTAGAGGCATGGTCTGTCTTACTGAAATGTATTGCTTCTACTGCTCTTTTACTTGGAACCAATTTGAATAAAAACACATTGTGCTTAATTGAGCAGCTAATTATATGAAAATGGCTGTCAGTCAAGCAATAGCAAATGGCAATTTTCAAAAGCAACAATGGTTTAGTGAATTTGATTACCTTTATTTCCACTACAGTTTGTATGTAGACAATTCCATAATTATTGTTCTTGATACATGTGTAAAATGCTCTCCCTATATGCCAGGAATGTTAAAATAAAAGCTCAATTTTTCTTGTTACTGAAGTATAGTCAATGAATAGGAAAATACATTATGAATAACATATTTGGTTTGACAGATATTTATATAAGAGATATCTATTTGTACCAAATACTTGACATTGTTGATATTTATTGTCTAGGATTTTATTTCCTTGGATAGCTACAGATTTATTAAAATGCCTATTTTATTCCAACAAATAAAAAACACAAAAATTTTAAAATATGTATTCCTATAATTCTGGGACCTAGATAAATAGCAATTGCTCAGAGAAATTATTTCACATGTATTTAATTTCTTTCACTCAAAATATACATTCCATGGGATTCCTCTTATTCTGTATCAAAAAATAAGAAGGCAATGTTTTCTTGCTGCATCTGACATTATGAGAGTACTCATATGATTCCAAAATTTGAGAACCTTGAACTGTTTTAAGTCTAGCACATAAGGCTCTTCAAGATACACTCATTCAAAAACTGGCACAAGAGTGTAAAGCAATTATATTCCAATAAAAAAAAAGATACACTCATGTCTGCTTACAGCATCATATCCCATCAATCTTTTTTTTAATTAATTAATTTATTGGCTGCATTGGGTCTTCGATGCTGCACACGGGCTTTCTTTAGTTGCAGCAAGTGGGGGCTACTCTTCATTGTGGTGCACAGGCTCCTCATTGCAGTGGCTTCTCTTGTTTCAGAGGACAGGCTCTAGGCACATGGGCTTCAGTAGTTGTGGCACCCAGGCTCAATAGTTGTGGCTCACGGGCTCTAGAGCACAGGCTCAATAGTCGTGGTGCACGGGCTTAGTTTCTCCATGGCATGTGGGATCTTCCTGGAGTGGGGATTGAACTCAAGTCCCCTGTATTGGCAGACAGATTCTTAACCACTGTGCCACCTAGGAAGTCCCCCACCACTCTTTATATGTACTTCTAACATAATAATTTAACATATAAGTAGAAAACTACTTTTACTTCCTTAAATACACCATATTATCTCTTGCCTTAATATTTTATATATGCATGCCCTCTATCTAAAATATCTGTCTCTGACATAGCCATTGAAGCAGGCTTTCTGAATTAAATGGCCATGGTGATATCCTGAAGCAATGGGGGCCATAACATAGCAGACGGCCACCAGACACTTGAGTGGTTATCATGATGGAAAGCGGCCTGTCTTTGGCAGTTGCCAATTGATCCTGAAAATGAAACTTCTGAAACTTTACTTGAGTTGTATATGAGGAAAAAAATTCCCTATGTATTTTAAACAGAAGTCTCAGCAATCAAACCAGAATTCTTTGTGTATAAGAAACTGAACCCCCAAAAAATCAAATAAAAATAGTATATGCCAGATCAGTACTGAGAAATTTCTGAATGTACAAATAACTTCTAAGAGAAATTTCTCACAATCTCATATCTCCAGCTACAATTGACCTTCTTTGTAACTCACACCTATAACCTTAACTTGAGTTTTTTAGGACTCATTGATGAAGGAAGAAAAATTGAAGGCCTAGTTTATATGTGAATTAAAACACTATGTTATCATCACCTGAATGTGAATGGTGTGACATTACAGCTTTGCTCAAGGATGGTTCAGAAAGCCTTTAGCAAAAAAGAAATTCTACCAGTGGACAAGTCTTGAAGTTCACTTAGCAGTTTCCTTTGCCTAAATAGAAAGTTTGCCTAAACTAGAAGTGAAGATCTACAATTGACCTATGGACATAGGCAAAAGTTTATCTAGAAGTTCAAGGAAGAAATAAATTTGTAAATTGATGATAAAGAGATCTGGGGATGATGTGTATAGACCTCTGAAAACTAGCTGAGAGCATGAGGACATTTGTGAACGTTCACATGGGTTCATTAAGGGCAACCACTACAGAGGAGCCTGTCATTAATGCACTGAACAAGGTAACCCATTCTGATTATGCCAGTACAACCTCTTTTACTATTTACTCTAGCCCTTACTCAATAAGCCTAAGAAGTAATGAATGAAGTTAGTGTATGACAAGGGCTTTTATTTAGCAATAAGAAAGATTAACACTAATCTCCTGATATGATTGCTTTTCTTGGGAACAAGCTAGCCACCTGATGGCAGATTGATTATACTGCATCCCTTCCATCAAGGAAGGGGCAGCAGTTGGCCCTGACTGGAATAAATAGTTCATTTTGATCTAGATTTGCATTCTTTGCCTAAAATGCTTCTGCCAGCAATAGCATCTGCAGTTTAAGGGACACTTTATTTACCTCCTAGGATATTATTGTATAGAATCACTTATGATCGAGTAACTCATTTTCCAAAGAAAAACTATGTCAATGTTCTCATGCCCATAAAATTCGCTGGTCTTACCACTGAGTCCAATCATCCTGAAGCAACTGGCTTCACATAATGTTGGAACAGCCTATAGAAGACTCAATTACTAAGCCAGTGTTGCCTTTGAAATTATCATATGAAGTTTGTGTGCTCTCTTATGAGATATGTTTTATGCTCTGATATTTTACATATATATATAGAATATATAATATATGCCATTTAGCCACAGATCTAGAAATTAAGGAATAAAACATAAAATGGTCCTTCTCATTATTACCTATAATTTTCCACTAGAAAATTGGTTTAGAGGTCTTAATTCTCAAAGGAGGAACTATTCAGCAGAGGACAAAACAGGGTTTTCCCTGAACTGGAAACAGAAACTACATCCTGGCTACTTTAAGCTACACATGCCACTGAATCCCAAAGAATGGTTTTGCTTTATTCTCTTGATGATTGATCCTAATTATCATTGGAAATTGGGTACTTTTCCATAAAAAAGGTAAGTGTTAGTAAATAAGAAATCCAAGGAATCTCTGAGTTGCTTCTTATTAGGCCCATTGCTAGTGGTTAAAGTTTATGGAAAACTGCAACTCAAAACAGTCAGAACCACTAATGCATAGATACTTCAGGAATAAACATTTAGTTTATCTGATAAGTTAAAAACTATAAATTGATTAGGGGCTGGCTGAATACAAAGGGAAACTGGAAGTGTAGTGAAACATAGAAATAATACCAACTTTTGACAAGTGCATGACAAGTAGAGAAATCAGAACTGCTTATTGTCTTCTTGGCTTTGATATGCATATATCTGTGTATATTTGTTGATATATATTAATATATACAAATATACAAAATTAATATAGTTATGTGCATATATACTTATATACATTAATAGTGTACTTTGTATATAAATACTAAATATATATATTTATATATACTATATACATATTTCATTATATAGAAAGTATATAATACTTTATTAATATTAACATTATTGTTGGTAATATATACATATGCATTAATGATAAAGTATTTGTAGATTTGTTTGTGTGAGTGTTTATATAATATAGTGTATTTATGTATTTCCAAGGCTGTTATTTTATAAAGGATCACAGTAGCTGAATACTGGGAGGCAGAAATGAGAATCACTGGCAGATAACTTTTAGATACATAAATCCAATTTATTAAAATAAAGTCACTGGGAAAATGACTCATTAAGAAAATTTTTTATTTGTGGAAACTATCAATTTTGTTTATTTTTCCCCTTTTTTGTTTCTAATCAAAAATAATGTTTATTTTTCTACTTTGAATTCTCTTACTGGATATACTATTTCTTAAAAAATCTTGAACACAATACTCTACTTAAATTTCAGTATCGATAATCTCTTATTGACAGATTTCATGATTTTGTATGGGATTTACATGTAAATGTTTATTAAAGCACTAATATAAAATTATAGATATTTTTGAAGTGAATAAAATCACTGACTGGAAAATAACAATTAGCCTGGAAATAATAATTTGGATGCTATTGATTAGATTTCTTAGGTTTTAAATGGATTTGATTTCCTTTAATAATGCCTATTAAATTCATTTCTTAACACAGGTGTTCTCTGTCTTAAAAAATTTGCTTGGCTATTACTTATTTAATGAGTAGTACACTAATTTTCTTTGCCAAAATGATTAAACAAATGACCTGCCTCAATACCTTTAATGTATTTCATACTTTGGAAGCCAAACTCAACATAAATTTATTCAAAATTTTGTATGTAATTGGCCCTGTGCCAGGTATGGTACTGAAGTGCAGGTGCCCAAAATGGGAAACAATCTTTTCTCCATAGGATATGTTGGAAATAAAGATGAGAATACCAAAGGAAAAAGATGTCAAATAAAAAAGGAGCTGGTCTACAACAGAGTTCTGAGGGAAACTAATGGTTATAGAAGCATATAAAATATTATATTATTGACTTACTAGTCAATACAAATAAGTATTCCTTCTGTCACAATGAGCTAAAAGAAAAGGATCACCAGAATATCTAAACTGGCATTCAAAAAAAAAAAAAAAAATGTTCCTTGAAGAAGAACTTCTTTCCTTAGTACAGTGAAAGGTCAGACTGAGTGTCAATCAGTGTTAATTAAAAGAAAGACCTGATATTAGGAATACTGAAAACTTTTCTGAACCTTAAGTTTATAAGGTCAATAAAACACAGAGATACCCACACTGGAAAGAGAAATGAAATATATAAGAATTTTGCCTGCCATGGAAATAAAATCAAAATTTTATGATAGTCCTTTTCTTCAACACTGATTGCTAATACATAGGAACAAAAGTTGAGATATCCAAGGGAAAATAATTCTGGCCCAAGACATACCATGCCATGTGAAGATATATTACCTACTTAGTACCTGTTTATTATATTAATAAGTAAATCCATAATAATTAATAAATTCCTATTAAGATAAATATGTTGTAAAAAATATTTCAATATGTTTTAGAAATGCATTGAGACTTTCAGTTCCAATCATGACACAATTTCTTTGGCTTTTATTTTATTTTATTTTATTTTATAATTGAAGTGTAGTTAACTTATTAGTCTCATGTATACAACATAGTTTCAATATTTTTATAGATTATGTTCTACTTAGAGTTATTTTAAAAAGGTTATATTTCCCTGTGCTGTACAATATATCCCTGTTTCTTATCCATTTTATAAATAGTAATTTGTATCTCTTAATCTTATACCCCTATTTTGCTCCTCCCCCTTTCCTCTACCCACTGGTAACCACTAGTTTTTTCTCTGTATCTGTGAGTCTATTTCTGATTTGTAATATGTGTTCATTTGTATTATTTTTTAGATTCTACACATAAGTGATAATAGAGGAGCTGTCTTTCTCTGTATGACTTATTTCACTAAGCATAATACTCTCTAGGTCCATCCACACTGTTGCAAATGGTAGAATTTCTTTCTTTTTATGGCTGAGTAATATTTCATTGTATATATACCTATATATACCAAATTCTTATCCATTTGTCTGTTAATGGACACTTAGGTTGCTTCCATCTATTGGCTGTTGTAAATAATGCTGCTATGAATATTGGGGTGCATATATATTTTCAAATTAGTGTCTTCATTTTTTCTGCATATATATATATATGCAGCAGAATTGCTGGATCATATGGTATGTCTATTTTTAGTATTTTGAGGAACCTCCATACTGTTTTCCATAGTGGCTGTATCAATTACATTTCCACCAACAGTACACGGGTTCCCTTTTCTCCACATCCTCACCAACATTTATTTATAGACTTCTTGATGATAGCCATTCTGACTGGTGTGAGGTGATATCATAGTGGTTTTGATTTGCATTTCTCTGACAAACATCCACATGCAAAAGAATGAGATTAGAACATTTTCTCACACCATATACAAAAATAAACTCAAAATGGATTAAAGACCCAAGGGTGAGACCTGAAATCATAAAACTCCTACAGAGAACACAGTCATACCACACTTTGACATAAATCATAGCAATTTCTTTTTGTATATGTCTCCTAAAGCAAGATAAAGAAAATAAAATAAACAAATTGGACCTAATTAAACTTAAAAGCTTTTTCACAGCAAAAGAGACCAGTGACAAAATGAAAAGACAACCAACTGAACAGGAGAAATTTTTAAATGATATGACCAATAAAGGATTAATATGCAAAATATATATATACCTCATACAACTCAATATCAAAGAAAAGAAACAACTCAATTAAAAAATGGGCAGAAGACCTGAACAGACATTTTTCCAAAGAAGACATACCAACAGTCTACAGGCACAGGAAAAGATGCTCAACGTTGCCAGATATCATCCAGTTGTCACTGGGAAGTTTATAGAGCACTTTTTTTTTTTTTTACATTATCCACACCATTAGTACCTGAACTCTTACAATGTAGCTCTGAACATTTGTAATAAATATAACTAAGATAAATAAAAATACATTTTTCAATAACTTTGGTGCTTTTACTTCATAAAGTAACAGCAAAAATAGAAGCATGTATTAAACACTTCAAGTTAACTGGAAAGTATAGATCTTTACTGTCATATTTGTTGCAGAAACAGCTCCCAGAAGAAATATCAAGGGGGGAGGTTTGATATTTTTCCAGGATACAACATTCTTCCTCATAGCCTCTGAGATGCATTGTTATCAATAGTTAATTAAATTTCTGAAAATTCTAATTGTCCCATAATTCCTACCAGTGTCTATATTTATTTTAAATAACCTGCTTTAAACAGATCAACATACTTAAACTTTACACAGATAAAAACACCTAAAATTTTACATATCAGAAAAAGAAAACTAGATTCTTAACTGAGAATATTTGTTTTAATGATTTTGCTCATCCTTTCTTCCACATCAGTAAGCACAAGAGCTGCAGAGTATACAGTCA
Source organism: Hippopotamus amphibius kiboko (assembly GCF_030028045.1). Classification (NCBI taxonomy): domain Eukaryota; kingdom Metazoa; phylum Chordata; class Mammalia; order Artiodactyla; family Hippopotamidae; genus Hippopotamus; species Hippopotamus amphibius. Next base: position 55,418,527 of record NC_080198.1, on the reverse strand, counting down.
TCACATACTGTTGATAGAATACATTGGTGAGTGAGGGAAATGCAGAATACATTAGCAGTATTTCAAAGGAATTAACTGAAGACAAAACAAACAAGGCAAGCCATTATGTAATCATCTAGCCATTCAGAGCTGATCTGTATTGAGAAATGACATCAGATTCCTCCCTGGTAAGGAAATGAAGGAAGAGGTGTGGGTTAATAAAGTATCATTATATTGAAGTGCAATTTTGTTTTAATAATGGGCTCTCTCACTAAGCCTCATTTGAATTAAAATCATTGAGTAAATGTAGAACAGTATTGCCTGCCTGAATGATGGGGGTACTGTAAAATGTTATAATAGAGAAAGGAAGAATCTACAGTGTCATTGGGGATGTTGTGTACACTGAGATTGGGAGATAATGTCCTCTGAATAGAGAAAAGTACAATTAAATAATGCTACGCCTTCAGTAAATCAGATGAGTCCCCAATTTGTGGTAAACATGGTTGTTGAAAAATAAACAACAAAATCCAGTGAAGTTAAGAACCCTGCACTCTTGTCTACATTGGCTACATGCCTCTTCATCACAATATGATTTTCATTATTTTAAAATTGTCTTTTTCTTGAAATTATACATTAAAAAATAATTGGCAAAAGGGAATAATTGAAACAATGTCACTTGAATTTAGCCTAAACTCATTTTGCTCTAAAGGAAACTGAAAAAATTTTATGTATCTTAAAGTTTTTACTGGTGTTTATTCATCTACTCATTGTTGAAGTCAATGTTGTACCAGTTTGCTTATGTAACTATTCAACAACACTCTTCACCTTGCATTTTTTTGTATTTCTTTCTTATTATAAACTTAAATACTGCTGAAAATTGACTACTATCAGAGCAATTTTACTAAAACATTTGACTCTGTTATCAATGACGCATTTATGAATATATTTGAAATTCTCGCTGTATATTTTCTGCCATTAACAACTATGTTCTGTGTTGCTTAAAGTTGACAGCTGAAAATATTACATAAGTGTACACCAGACCCTTCTAGGGTATAATCCAAAAAAATATAAACTGGTAATAAATTTCACAGAACAGAAACTAAAAGATAAAGAAAGAAAAAGTTCAGAAAGACCTAATGTTTCCTTCTTAAATATTCATTACCATTAACTATTCCTCTTTGCATTAAAAATAATTCAATAGAATGCCAATATGATGTATTCAATATTTTATTACTCTTTCCTTTTCTCTGATTTCTTCTCCCTTTGAAGATAAAAGAGGTATTTTAATTAGGATGCAATGGGAATAAATTCAGAATTAGCATATGTTGGTGTTCAATAAATGCAGTTTTAATTATAACCTTTTCCTGTTTGTTTCAAAGATTTAGGGAAAGAAAAAACCATATCAGAGAAGAAAAAAAATATTTCTTAACATTTTATATTAATGATATACTGCCTGGAACTTAATTTTGATGTATATGTGTATTTTTCAATTTGTAAAGTTTGCTTATCCTTCTAGAGAGGGAGGAAAATCAAAGAATATATAGAAGCCTCCTCATTGCTTTAAGTGTACAGGGAGAATGTTTCTCTACCTGAATATTGGCAGAACTGATCTGAAAAGTACTCTGTTTCATGAAAAAGATTCAGATAGTTGGTCAGAGCCCCAGGCACAGTCCACGGTAGAAAAAAACTAGAAATAACATGGCTATGAAACTCAAAAACTATAATTGATTACACTTGCCTAATAATCTAGGGTTGTCTCTGCAGGTTACCTGAGCATTAGGGTTTAGAAAGTCCTTTTCTCAGACACTGCACAGAGGAAAATCAAGTGAGTTCAAGCATTTCTAGAAATTTTGGAGTAACTCAAGGAAAAATTTTTTTCACTATTTTGAATAGTAGAATTGAGGTTAACAACTGCAGGAAAATGTTGACATATTAGGACAAATAATTCTATTAGATCAAACTTAAATTTCAAATAAATTACCCATGGATATTTTTAATGTAGAAAGCTATACTGTGTTGGATATATCTTCTCAGTTTCAAAATGCATACATTTTGGGAGAAAAGATAATGGAGTAGAAGGACTTGAGCTTACCTCCTCTTATGAAAACACCAAAATCACAACTAACTGCTGAACAACCATTGACAAAAAAGACTTGAACTTACCAAAACAGATACTTCACACCCAAAGACAAAGAAGGATCCATAACAAGACAGTAGGAGGGATCCTTTCTCAATATAATCAAGTCCCATACCTGCTAGGAGACCCACAAACTGATAAATAATTATATCACAGAGGTTCTCCCACAGGAGTGAAAACTCTGAGCCTCACATCAAGCTCCACAGCCCATGGGTATGGCATTGGGAGGAGTCACCAGAGCATTTGGCTTTGAAGACCAGAGCAGCTTGAGTGCAGGAACTGCACAGGACTGGGGGAAACAGCTCCACTCCTGGAGGTACCACACAAGGTTTCACATGCACTGGGACCCAGGGCAAAGCAGTGGCTCCATAGGAGTCAGGGCCAGACCTACCTGTGAGTATTGGAGGGTCTCCAGGGGAGGTGAGGGTTGGCTGTCACTCACTGTGGAGAAAATACTGGTGGGGAATGCCCTAGGGAACACTCATCCGAATGAACTCTCCCAGAGGTTGCCCCTAGAGCCATCCAACAGCCTGTAGGCTCCAATACTGGGACTCCTCAGGGATAACCACCATCAGGGTGTGAACAAAGCCCCACTCATCAGCAGACAGGCTGCCTAAAGTCCTCCTGACCCAATAGCCACCTATAAACACACCCCTTGACAGGGCCCTGCCCACCAGAGGGACAAAACCCAACTCCACCCAACAGTGGGAAGATACCAGTCCCTCTCACAAGGAAGCCTGCACAAGACCCTGGACCAACTTCAACCACCAGGGGCAGACAGCAAAACCAAGAAGAATTACAACCCTGTAGCCTGGGGAACAGGAGCTATGAACACAGAAATTTAGGCAAAATCAGACAGCAGAGAAATATGTTATAGACAAAATAACTAGATAAAAGCCCAGAAGAATAACTAAGTGAAATGAAGATAGGCAATCTACTAGAAAAAGAATTCAGGGTAATGATAGTAAAAATGATCCAAGATCTTGGAAAAAGAATGGAGGCACAGACCAAGAGGATACAAGAAATGTTTAATAAAGAGCTAGAAGTTTTAAAGAACAAATAAACAGAGATGGGCAATACAGTAACTGAAATGAAAATTACAATGGGAGGAACTAACAGCAGAATAAATGAGGCAGAAGAATGAATAAGTGAGCTGGAAGACAGACTGGTGGAAATCATTGCTGTAGGACAGAATAAAGAAAAAAAGGAATAAAAAGAAATGAATGCATTCTAAGAGACAACTGGGACAACATTAAATGCACTAACATTCTCGTTATAGAAGTCCTAGAAGGAAAAGAGAGAGAAAAAGGGCCAGAGAAAATATTTGAATAGATAATAGGCAAAAGCTTCCATAACATGGGAAAGGAAACAGTCACCCAAGTCTGGGAAGCACAGAGAACACCATACAGGATGAACCCAAGGAAGAACACAGAGACACATATTAATGAAATTGACAAAAATTAAAGATAAAGAAACAATTTTAAAAGAAACAAGGGAAAATCAATAAATGACATACAATGGAATCCCCATGAGGTTATCAGCTGATTTTTCAGCAGAAACTCTGCAAGCCAGAAGCAAGTGGCATGATATATTTCAAGAAATGAAAGGAAAACATACAACCAAAAATACTCTACCCAGCAAGGCTCTCCTTCAGATTTGACAGGGAAATCAAAGCTATACAGAAAAGCAACAGCTAAGAGAATTCATCAACACCAAACCTGCTTTAAAACAAACGCTAAAGGAACCTCTCTAGATGGAAAAGGTCACAATTAGGAACAAGAAAATTGAAATGGGAAACTCACCAGTAAAGGCAAACATATAGTTAAACTAGGAAATCATCCACATCCAAATATGATATCAAAACCAGCAAATGTGAGAAGAGTAGAGTAAAAATGCAGGATATTGCAAATGTATTTGAAATTAAGAGACCAGCAACTTAAAATAAAACTGCATATGCATAAAGACTTCTATATCAAAACTTCATGGTAACCACAAACCAAAAATCTACAATATATACACATATAAAAATGAAAAAGGAATCCAAACACAATACTAAAGATAGTCATCAAATCACAATAGAAGAGACAATAGGAAGAAAAGAAAAAAGGCCTACAAAACCAAACCCAATGAACAAGATAGCAATAAGAACATTCATATTGGCAATTACCTTAAATGTCAATGGATTAAATGTTTCAACCAAGAGACACAGACTGACTGAATAGATACAAAAAAAAAAAAAAGACCTGTGTATATGTTGTCTACAAGAGGCCCATTTCAGATCTAGGGACACATATAGACTGAAAGTGAGGGAATGGAAAAAGGCATTCCATGCAAATGGAAATCAAAAGAAAGCTGGAGTAGCAATACTCATATCAGACAAAATAAACTTTAAAATAAAGATTGTTACAAGAGACAAGGAAGGATACTACATAATGATCAAGGGATCAATCCAATAAGTAGATATAACAATTTTAGATATAGATGCATCCAACATAGAAACTCCTCAATATATAAGGGAAATTGAAAGTAACACAATTATAGTGGGGGACTTTAACACCCCACTTACACCAATGGACAAATAATCTAGACAGAAAATTAATAAGGAAACAAAGGCCTTAAATGACATATTAGACTAGATGGATTTAATTGATATTTATAGAGCCATCCATCTGAAAACAGCAGAATATATATTCTTCCCTAGTGCACATGGAGCATTCTTCAAAATAGATCACATGCAGGGCCATAAAGCAAACTTTGGTAAATTTCAGAAAATTGAAATCATACCAAGCATCTTATCAAATTGTAATGCTAGGAGATCAGAAGTCAACTACATGAAAAAAACTGTGAACAAAACAAACATGTGGAGGGTAAACAGTATGCTACTAAACAACAAATTGATTAGTGAAGAAATCAAAGAGGAAATCAAAAAATACCTAGACACAAATGATAATGAAAACACAATGATCCAAAACCTATGGGATGCAGTAAAAGCAATTCTAAGAGGGAAGTTTATAGCAATACACTCTTATCCCAGGAAACAAGAAAAAAAATATCAAATAAACAATGTAACCTTATACCTAAAGAAACTAGAGAAAGAAGAACCAACAAAATCCAAAGTTAGTAGAAGAAAATAAATCATGAAAATCAGAGCAGAAATAAATGAAATAGAGACAAAGAAAACAATAGAAAAGATCAATAAAATGGACCACCTAGAAGAAATGGACAATTCTGAGAAAGGTACAATATTCCAATGCTGAACCAGGAAGAAATAGAAAATACAAACAGACAAATCACAAGTACTGAAATTGAATCTGTGATTAAGAAACTTTAAACAAACAAAAGTGCAGGACCAGATGGCTTCACAAGTGAATTATATCAAATATTTAAAGAACAGTTAACATCTATCTTTTTGAAACTCATTCTATGATGCCATCAGAAAACCTCTAGAGCTCATCAATGAATTTGGTAAAGTTTCAGGATATAAAATTAACACACAGAAATCTCTTGCATTCCTATACACTAACAACACAAGATCAAAAAGAGAAATTGGGGAAACAATCACATTTACCATTGCATCAAAAAGGTAAAATACCTAGAAATAAACATACCTAAGGAGCCAAAAGACCTGTATTCTGCAAACTATGAGACATTGATGAAAGAAATTGAAGATGACACAAACAGATGGAAAGATATATCATGTTCTTGCATTGGAAGAATCAATACTGTCAAAATGCTTGTACTTACCATATCAATCTATGTATTCAATGCAACCCCTACTAAATTACCAACAGCTTTTTTCACAGAATGAGAACAAAAATTTTTACAATTTGTATGAAAACAGAAAAGACCAATTTTGAGAAAGAAAAACCTGGCTGGAGGAATCAGTCTCCCTGAGTTCAGACTATACTACAAAGCTACAGTCATCAAACAGTATGGTGCTGGCACAAAAACAAAAATAGAAATCAATGGAACAGGATAGAAATCCCAGAAATAAACCCAGACACCTATGGTCAACTAATCTACAACAAAGGAGGCATGAATAAACAATGGAGAAAAGACAGTCTCTTCAATAAGTGATGTGGAAAAGCTACATGTAAAAGAATGAAACTAAAATGTTCTCTAACACTATACACAAAAATAAACTCAAAATGGATTAAAGACTTAAATTGAAGACCAGATATTATAAAAGTCTTAGAGGAAAACATATACAGAACACACTTTGACATAAATCACAACAATATCTTTTTGGATCCACTTCCTAGAATAATGAAAATATAAACAAAAATAAACAAATGGGAGCTAATTAAACAAATGCTTTTGCACAGCAAAGGAAACCATTAAAAAAAATAAATCAATAAAATGACAACCCCAGATTAGGAGAAAATATTTGTAAATGAATTGATCAGCAAGAGATTAATCTCCAAAATATACAAACAGCTCATACAGCTCAATATCAGAAGAACAAATGGCCCAATCAAAACATGGGCAGAAGATCTAAATAGACATTTCTCCAAAAGAGACATAACAGATGGCCAAAAAGCACGTGAAAAGATGCTCAACATCACTAATTATTACAGAAATGCAAATCAAAACTACCATGAGATATTACCTCATACCACTCAGAATGGCCATCATCAAAAAGTCTAAAATAAATGCTGGAGATGGTGTGGAGAAAGGGGAACATTCCAACACTGCTTGTGGGAATGTAAATGGGTACAACCATTATGGAGAACACTATAGAGGTTCCTTATAAAGCTAAAGATAGAACTACTACATGATCCAACAATCCCACTCCTTGGCATATATCCAGAGAAAACCATACTTTGAAAAGATATGTGCAGTCCAATTTTCATTGCAAGCCAAGAAATGGAAGCAACTTAAATGTCCGTCAACAGAGGAATGGATAAAGAAGATGTAGTATATATATACAGTGGAATATTTCTCAGCCATAGAGAAGAATGAAATAATGCCACTTGCAACAACATGGATGGACTTGGAGGTTATACTAAGTGAGGTAAGTCAGATAGAGAAAGACAAATATATGATATCACTTATATGTGGAATCTAAAATATACTTATTTACAAAACAGAAACAGACTTACAGATTTCAAATACAAACATATGGTTAAAGGTGAAAGGTGGGGGTGGGATAAATTAGGAGTTTGGGATTAATATATACACACTACTGTATATAAAATAGATAATCAACAAGAACCTATTGTATAGCATAGGGAACTCTACTCAATATTTTGCAATAATCTATATCAGAAAAGAATCTAAAAAAGAATGGATGTATGTAAATGTATAACTGAATCACTTTGCTGTACACCTGAAACTAACGCAACATTATAAATCAACTATAATATAAAATAAAAATTAAGTTAAAAAAAACAAAATGTATGCAAACATTAGGTTTTACTCTTCTATTTCCCATGTAATTTAAATTATTTTTCTTTGTATGGCCTCCAAATATCTTTATAGTAGTCATTTATGATTTTATTGATTATGAGGGGAAAGTGCAGACCATTTAAGGAATATCAGCCCACACATTTAATAAGCTATGATGGATTGAACAAAGTTTTGGTCTCCACCAATTACATTGTATCTAAAAACATAGGTCCAGTTTCTCTATCTATAGGGAAACATACTAGGGTAAATAATTTCAGTTTAAATTATATGAAGTCATGAAGAAATAAATATCTTACCATATGATTAACAGATGATTTATGTTTCTAACTGTATTCATGAATTAGGTGATTGGATCTCAGAATGTATTTTGACATAGATATATGATTATATATGATTTGTAAGTTTCCCAGTTTGGTAATTTATAAACAAGGTGGATAAAATGCCATATATTTGCAATTAAAATTGGATAGGAGGAAAAAAATATACAGCACAAATGAGAGAAAAACATTGCAATAAAATTAAGAAAATGAAAGTTTATTAAATATAAATTAGCAGTTAAATTCAATTTTGTTGAAAGTTTTTAAGAGGACTTTATGTGTTCTTTAAGAGCTTCAAAAATTGATGATACTTTGTGTAAGATTTTATTGGACTTCAAGATATTTATTTAGCTAAAATTAAGATCTACCTCTAGAACTACTCCAATTCTTGTTTGTAATAATTACTGTATTTTGTTTTATTTTATAAATATATTTTCCTATTATAAGGAGAAAAGTAATTATAGAATTTATGTTTTCACATACAATGTCAGGTTGCCTGGAAGATAATTAAAATGTGTTCAATTTTGTGAAAAGGGAAGTGTAGAGCACTGTGTTTCCACCCTCCCTCTGAGGAGGAAATTACATTTCTAAATAAGCTTTCTCTTTACCATATGGTATTACCCTCCAAGGAAAATCTTATTTTTACAGAGAAAAAAAAGTGGAAAAAATTTTGAGAGGGATTCTGACCTAAACCAGAAAAAGGCAATTGCAGGTGGCTCCTGAACATGTATAAATTTAAGTTTTTAAAATTCCATTAATCACAGATATATGGGAACCAAGGAAAGAATAAAGCACATCTAATATTTTTCATAATTTGATGATGTGTTTGATATATTGAGAGTAGTTGATAATTTTGTTTTAGAAGGAAACATGATCAGAAAAGGTGAGACCCATCTTAAACATGTTCACTCATTAATAAAAATACAACTCAAACATATTTCTATTGTATGATGTGTCAAAGAAGGTCAAAGTCATTTCAGTTATAATCAGTAGTTCAAAATTTAACATGGAGGGCAAATCAGAGTATGTTCTAAAAATTTGGTTCTGGACCTAGTGCTCTAAACATTTCAATCAGTGATTTCCATGATAGACTATTATATTTTAACTAAGTTTATACATGATAATGGCTTGGAGGGAATGGGTAACACCTTGGAGCAAGAGGGTTACAGTCAAAAATAACTTTGAAAATTTGAAAAAAAATTAGGAACTCCCCAAAGTGATAGATGATAGATTGTTTCTTTTCTTTTTTCAATTTGAATATTTTATGACTAAATAAGAATCAACTAAATTAATTAGAAACAAAAAACTGGCAGGAGGAAACTAATTTGAGGAGTTATCCAGTAGAACCTCATTCATCATTATTATTTCCTTACTAGCAGAAGATTTTATATGCACAATTAGATCTTATATGCAAGATCTATGGCCCAGATATATTTAACTCTTAATGTTCATTCCTAAATTAGAGTTTGTAATCACTGTTATTATAGGATTTCTCCAATTGCACTGTGATCATTTCTTTTTAAGATTTGCAAGCAGGTTGTAAGAGTATACATAGTGCTCCAGGAAAGGCTTGGCACTTTGCTTTAAACCACAGGGTGCAGTCTCTCATTACAGAAAAGTTTTGAAGAAACAGTGCTGGAATTGAGCTTCTGTTACTTTGTTTTGACCTAGTTTGGCTTCATTTTTTCTTGCCTTCCTTAATACCACAGAATCCCTAAAACCTGGAAACTGATGACTATGTGACACAGCCACCAGCCCAGGAAGTAGAATATGAGGATGAATGCATAGTGAAAGTAATCTTTATTATTTAGGCAGCTCAGTCCCCTTCTCTGTGGTTACATAAGCATTGTTATTCTGTAACATTAAGAACATGGTAATTTCTTATTTTTAATCCTTAAAAAGTGTTACTTTGTATCATAACAGTGATGTTTGAACTGTAGCTTTCTTAGGAGACAGAAAAAGACAAAATATGCCTAGGCTATAGACTTTTTTCCTCCTCCCTAAAAAAGCATTATAAAATCTATTCGTGTTTCACTATATTTTTTTTTAGAACTTTTATTGAAAGACAGTTAACAGACAATAAACAGCATATATTTAGAGTGTACAATTTGGTATCCCAATCTCCCAATTCATCTCCCTCCAACCCACCCCGCTTTCCCCACTTGGTGTCCATGTGTTTGTTCTCTACATTTGTGTCTCTATATCTGCCTTGCATTTCCTCTTTCATAGTTGTTAGCATTTGCCTTATGTATGGAGGTGCTCCTATATTGGGTGCATATATATTTATAATTGTTATCTCCTCTTCTTGGATGCATCCCTTGATTTTTATGTAATGTCCTTTCTTCTCTCTTGTAACATTTTTTTTATTTTAAAGTCTATTTTATCTGATGTGACTATTGCTACTCCAGCTTTCTTTTGATTTCCATTTGCGTGGAATATCTTTTTCCATCCCCTCACTTGCAGTCTCTATGTGTCCCTAGGTCTGAAGTGGGTCTCTTGGAGACAGTGCATATATGGGTCTTGTTTTTGTATCCATTCAGCCACTCTGTGTCTTTTGGTTGATGCATTTAGTCCATTTACATTCAAGGTAATTATTGATATGTATGTTCCTATTACCATTTTCTTAATTGTTTTGTTTTTGTTTTTGTAGGTCCTTTTCTTCTCTTATGTTTCCTGCTTAGAGAAGTTCCTTTAGCATTTGTTGTAAGGCTGGTTTGATGGTGCTGAATTCTCTTAGCTGTTGCTTGTCTGGAAAGCTTTTGATTTCTCCATCGAATCTGAATGAGATCCTTGCTCGGTAGAGTATTCTTGGTTGTAGGTTCTTCCCTTTCATCACTTGAAATATATCATGCCACTCCCTTCTGGCTTGCAGAGTTTCTGCTAAGAAATCAGCTGTTAACCTTATGGGAGTTCCCTTGTATGCTATGTCATTTTTCCCTTGTTGCTTTCAATAACATTTCTCTGTCTTCAATTTTTGTCAGTTTAACTACTGTATGTCTTGGCATGTTTCTTCTTGGGTTTATCCTGCCTGGGACTCTCTGCACTTCCTAGACTTGGGTAGCTATTTCCTTTCCCATGTTAGGGAAGTTTTCAACTATAATGTCTTCCAATATTTTCTCAGGCCCTTTCTCTCTCTCTTCTTCTTCTGGGACCCCTATAATGCGAATGATGGCACGTTTAACATTGTCCCAGAGGTCTCTTAGGCTGTCTTCAGTTCTTTTCATTCTTTTTTCCTTATTCTTTTCCACATCAGTGATTTTCACCATTCTGTCTTCCAGGTCACTTATTCGCCCTTCTGCCTCCATTAATCTGCTATTGGTTCTTTCTAGTGTATTTTTCATTTCAGTGATTGTGTTGCATATCTCTGTTTGTTTGTTCTTTAATTCTTCTAGGTCTTTGGTAAACTTTTCTATCTTAGCATCCAGTCTTTTTTCAAAGTCCTGGATCATCTTCACCATCATTATTCTGAATTCTTTTTCTGTAAGTGCCTATCTCCTCTTCATTTAGTTTTTTTTTTTTTTTTTCCTGAGTTTTTATCCTGTCCCTTCATCTGGTACAAGTCCTCTGCTTTTTCATTTTCTCTATCTTTCTGTGGCTGTGATTTTCAGTTCCACAAGATGAAATACTGCTGATACTGCTTGATACTGCTCTCTGCCCTCTTGTGGAGGAAGCTATCTAGGAGGCTCATGCATTCTTCCTGATGGGAGGGACTGATCACGTGTTTCACTATATTTTATGTTTAAAATACTAGTCATTTGTAGATGGTTATATTGTGATGGTGTTTTTATATTAGTAATCATTAGAATAAATTGTTAAATTTAGGGAAATATACGTTGTTATTAAAACAAAATTTTAATAATTTTAGATGTATATTTAATGAAAGACACCTTGTATTTTGTCATTGGTAAGTATCCAAATGTTTTAAATTAATGTTCCTCTTTGAGTTAATGAGGTCAACATATAAACTCCTTTTTGTAAAAGAAAAATGAATAAATACTTCCAATACTGGAAAATATAATTCTCCATGTTTTCTAGGACTGGTCTCTAATAAACCTGTCACCATTTCCAAATAGAATGTTGTCTATTAAAGTTGTTCTTGCTTTTCCAAAAGGCAAAATTCCAAAGAGAACATAGCAACTCTCTGTCAATTGGTTGCTAATGTATTTGTTTTTAATATCAGAGACTATACACTCCCCTCAACCTTCCTCAGACATTCCCAGGTGAGGAAATTTGAATTACCTAAATAAGAAGCACTAAGAATAAAACATTTTCTCCATGCATCAACTTTTATAACCCTGACACAGTGTCCTATGAAGGTTTCTCATCATCTTGTTTCCTGAATTAATCAGGAAAACCTAAGTTATGTGTAATAACACATAAATAATGAAGTAACAAAGGCTCAACACCATGAGAGCTTATTTCTCAATCAGATTACAGTTTGATTTGGTGCTTCTGGTCTGCATTCCCTCAACCTTAGACTGCGGATGCTTCATCTTTTTGTTACACCTCTTGGTCTATTTTGTTTTCAAGTAGTCTCAGAAAGAAGAGGAACAGACTGGAGTATTGTACAGGATATTTAAAGGGAAAAGCCTAGAAGCCATTTACATAACTTTGTTCACCTTTTATTGGTATAAGTCAACCAAATTGGGCCTGACCTAAATGCAAGGAGAAATTGAAAATAAAACCTTTCTGAGTGTGAGCACAGAAAACAGAAATATCATAGTACAAGCAGAACATTGTCACTGCAATTTCTCTAGAGAAATAAACTTATTTGAGGAATAGAGAGCAACTAAATTTTCAATTCTGTATAGGCTATATGACTTTTAGAATAATCTTTGAAAATCATAAATAGAATTGAGACAAAGTTGGTCTGAGGTGCATCATTTTATTCTGGCCATTTGAAACACTATTTAGAAAATAAATAAGGATTGAGGACAAGATTGTGGAGTAGAAGAACCTTGAGTTCATCTCCTCTCATAAGCACACCAACTTAACAACTAACTGCTGAATAACCATCAATAAAAAAGACTGGAATCTAAAAAGAAAAAAAAAAAGATATCTCACATCCAAAGACACAAAGAAGAAATCACAAGATGGTAGGAGGGGTACACTTGTGATATAATCAAATCCCATACCAGCCAGGTGGATGACCAACAAACAGGAGAATAATTACACCACAGAAGTTTTCCCTCAGGAGTGAGAGCTCCGAGCCCCATGCCAGGCTCCCCACCCTAGGGATTTGGCATCATGAGGAGGAGCCCCCAGAGCATTTGGCTTTGAAGGCCAGTGGGACTTGATTGCAGGAGCTCCACAGGATTGGGAGAAACAGACTCCACTCTTGGAGAGCCCACACAGTGTCCTGCATGCACTGGGACACAAGGCAAAAGCAGTGACTTCATAGGAGCCTGAGCCAGACCTACCTGCCAGCCTTAGAAGGTCTCCTGGTGAGACTGGGGGTAGCTGTGGCTCTCTCTGGGGTCATAAAAACTGGTAGAGGACATAGCAGGGACCTATGTGAACTCTGCCTGTAGGCAGACACCTTGATTCCTTGGCACAGACACCTGGCCCCACCAAACACACTGTAGGCTCCAGTGCTGAGATGCCTCAGGCCAAACAACCAAAAGAGTGGGAACACAGCCCCACTTATCAGTTTACTGGCTGCCTAAAGTTTTCCTGAGCCCACAACCACCTCTAGACAAGCTCCTTGACACAACCCTTCCCACCAGAGGGCCATAACCCAGTTCCACCTGCTAGTGGGTATGCACTGGCCCTCCTGCCAGGAAGCCTGCACAAGTCTTAAGACCAGCCTCACCCACAAGGAGGCAGACACCAGAAGCAAAAATATTACAATACTTCAGTCTGTGCAACTGAATCTGCAAACAGGTCAGAAACTACCCTGGGACAAAGTGGTCACTGACCCATGGGTGATGAAAGAGGAGTGTACTGCTGGGACACATAGGACATCCCCTAAAGACAGCCACTTCTGCAAGATCAAGAATGTAAATAAGCTACTGCATACATAAAAATACAAATAGAAATTTAAACAAAATGAAACAGCAAAGGAATATGTTCCAGACAAAGAGAACAAGATAAAACCACAGAACAACTAAGTCAAATGGAGTAATCTATCCAAGAAAGAATTCAGAGTAATATTCATAAAGATGATCCCAGAACTCAGGAAAAGAATGGATGCACAAAGTAAGAAGTTTTTAGCAAAGAGTGAGAAAATATATAAAAAACAGAGTTGATGAATATAATAACTGAAATGAGAATTATACTAGAAGGAATCAACAGCAGAATAAGTGAGGCAGAAGAATGAATCAGTAAGATGGAAGACAGAGTGATGGAAATCACTGACACAGAAAAGAATAAAGAAAAAATTTTAAAAAATGAGGATAGTCTAAGAGACCTCTGGGACAAAATCAGATGCACCAATATTCACATTATAGGGATCTTGGAAGGAGAAGATAGGGAGAAACGCCTGGGAAAATACTTGGAGATAATAGCTGAAAACATCCTTACCATGGAAAGGGAAACAGTCACCCAAGTCCAGGAGGCACAGAGAATCCCGTACAAGATTAACCCAAGGAGGAAAGCACCAAAACACATAGTAATCAAACTGACAAAAATTAAAGACAAAAAGAAAATATTAAAAGCAAAAAGGGAAAAGCAACAAATAACATACAATGGGATCCCCATAAGGTTTTCAGCTGATTTTTCAGCAGAAACTCTTCAGGCCAGAAGGGACTAGCATGATATATTTAAAGAGATGAAAGAAAAAACCTACAACCAATAATACTGTACCCGGAAATGCTCCCCTTCAGTTTTGATGGAGAAATCAAAAATTTTACAGACAAGATAAAGCTAAGAAAATTCAGCATCAAAAGACCAGTTTTACAACAAATGCTAAAGGAACTTCTCTGGATGGAAAAGAAAAGGCCACAACTGTTAACAAGAAAATTATTAAATGGGAAACTCACCAGTAAAGGCAAACATATAGTTAAGGTAGGAAATCATCCACACACAAATATATCAAAACCAGCAAATGTAAGAAGAGCAGAGTACAAATGCAGGATATTGCAAATGCATTTGAAATTAAGAGACCAGCAGCTTAAAATAATCTTGTATATGTTTAGACTGTTATATCAAAATCTCAAGGTAACTGCAAACCAAAAATCTACAGTAAATATACAACAAAATGAAAAAGGAATCCAAACACAACACTAAAGATAGTCATCAAATCACAAGAAAAGAGAACAAAAGAGGAAGGGAAGAAAAAGGCCTACAAAAACAAACCCAAAACAATGAACAAAATGGCAATAAGAACATTCATGTTGGTAATTACCTTAAATGCCAATGGATTAAAGCCTTCAACCAAAAGACAGATTGGCTGAATAGATACAAAAACAAGACCTGTGTATATGCTGTCTACAAGAGGCCCATTTCAGGTCTAGGGACACATACAGACAAAGTGAGGGAATAGAAAAAGGTATTCCATGCAAATGGAAATCAAAAGAAAGCTGGAGTTGCAATACTCATATCAGACAAATAGACTTTAAAATGAAAACTTTTACAATAGACAAAGAAGGATACTACATGATGATCAAGGGATCAATCCAAGAAGAAGACATAACAATTGTAAACACATATGAATCCAACATAGGACCACCTCACTATATAAGGCAAATGCTAACAGCCATAAAAGGAGAAATTCACAGTAACACAATAATAGTGAGGGACTTTAACACCCCACCTACATCAATGGACACATCATACAGACATAAAGCAATAAGGAAACACAGACCTTAAATGACACATTAGAGCAGATGGATATAATTGATATTTATAGAGCCATCCATCTGAAAGCAGCAGAATACACATTCCAAGTGCACATGAAGCATTCTCCAAAATAGATCACATGCAGGGCCATAAAGCAAACTTTGGTAAATTTCAGAAAATTGAAATCTCATCAAGAATCTTTTCCAATCACACTGTGAGGTTAGAACACAACTACAAGAAAAAACTGTAAAAAATACATGTGGAGGCTAAACAATATGCTACTGAACAACCAATGGATCACTAAACAAATAAAAGAGGAAATCAAAAAATACCTAGACACAAATGAAAATGAAAAGACAATGATCCAAAATCTATAGGATGTGGCAAAAGCAGTTCTAAGAGGGAAGTTTATAGCAATACAGCCTTACCTCAGGAAACAAGAAAAATATCAAATAAACAATGTAACTTTACACCTAAAGCAACTAAAGAAAGAAAAAGAAACAAAACCCAAAATTAGTAGAAGGAAAGAAATCATAATGATCAGAGCAGAGATATATGAAATAAAGACAAATAAAACAGCAGAAAATATCAATGAAACTAAAAACTGGTTCTTTGAAAAGATATACAAAATTGATAGAACTTTAGCCAGACTCATCAAGAAAAGGGAAAGGGCCCAAATCCATAAAATTAGAAATAAGAAGTTACAATGGACACCTCAGAAATACAAAGTACCATAAAAGTCTACTACAAGCAACTATATGCCAATAAAATGGACAACCTGAAAGAAATGGACAAATTCTGAGAAATGTACTATCTCATAAGAGTGAATCAGGAAGAAATAGAAAACAGGAACAGACCAATGACAAATACTGAAATTGAATTTGTGCTTTAAAAACTTCCAACAAACAAAAGTCCAGGAACTGATGGCTTCACAGGGGAATTCTATCAAACATTTAGAGAAGAGCTAACACCTACGCTTCTGAAACTATTCCAAAAAAAATTGCAGAGAAAGGAACACTCCAAGGCTCATTCCATGAGGCCACCATCACCCTGATACCAAAGCCAAACAAAGATACCACAAAAAAAGAAAGAAAGAAAGAAAGAAAGAAAGAAAGAAAGAAAGAAAGAAAGAAAGAAAGAAAGAAAGAAAGAAAGAAAGAAATTAGAGGCCAAAATCACTAATGAATATAGACGCAAAAATCCTCAACAAAATACTAGCAAACTGAATCTAAGAATACATAAAAAGGATCATACACTACAATCAAGTGGGATTTAACCCAGGGATGCAAGAATATTTAAATATTCATAAATCGATCAGTGTGATACACCACATTAACAAAGTAAAGAATAAAAATCATATGATCATCTGAAAAGATGCAGAAAAAGCTTTAGATAAAATTCAACATCCACTTGAGTGAAGATTCCTCCCATGTCCTGCCTGCTATCTGCCCTCCATAATGGGGTCTTGCTCCAGGACCTTTTGTTGCACACTTGCAAGATGGCTTATCCAATAACCAGTTGATATCTCTGGGCTTTTTTTGGTCTCAAGTCTGGGCAACTATAAGGCTTGCAGGCCTGCATGGTGCAGCCAAACACCATTTCAGGAATGTTGCCTGCTACCTGGATCTATAAGAATTTGGTCATTAGCTACTGTAGTCATTGACCTACAGTACACGCTAGAAGGAATTCAGGGTGAAGATAAGGAAAATGTTGACATCCTCAAAGTCACATTCATGTGCGGAGCTATCTCAGGGCAAAAAAGGAACACATCCCACAACTATCCCCACCCTTGTGCTCTGCCCAGCACTTTCCTGATAACTAAGGCCCCCAGCATCCCAGGCTCAATTACTCTGATCAGTGGAGAGGTCTATCACACCCTGTCACACCAACCAGAAGAACCTAGAAGGGCAGATAAAAATATCTTCCTCCCCAATACCAGCAGAGGTAAAAGTAAATAAATAAATACATAATCCAACATTATGGCCCCAACACAAGCCTCTTCTCTGAATACACCCTAAAGCAGTCATCAATTTTCCCCACTAGAATGCTTCCTCAAGAAAAGACACGAATGATAAAAAATAAAGACAGCTGGCCAGCTGGGCCAGAAGGAAATGCAGTAGCTGCTGGCAGTGTGGGTCTCTTCTGAGAGCTCTGGGACTTCTGAGTGGGAGTTCTCAGTTATCCATAAATAGGTATCAACAAGTCATAGCCTAATGGAAATTCATTCTTTCCTCTGCCTATGACACAGGCAGTGAGAGCCCAGGGTCCAATTCAGCTCTATCACTGATTAGCTATTGTGGCCTTAGGAAATGACTCAACTTCTCTGAGCCTCTTTATCTTAACTGAGAATTGTTTCAAGGTTTGAATAATATATATGAGAAGTCCTTGACACAGCATGGGTAAAATATTAGTTTCAAAAGAGTGCTTGAAAGGTAATTTGAAGTTTGGGGTACAGAAAACCATTGAGGAAGTGATACTTACACAACCCTGTGGAAGAATCCATTCTCCACTTCAAGGCTGCAAACATATGCAATCGTTCTAAATTCAGGGCTGACCCCGGAACAAAGCATTCATCAGAAAGGACAAGAGCCTTTGCAGGAGGCCTACCCTTTTCCCTCTATCAACCCTGCAAGAGAAAATGGCTGTAACAAAATGAAATGCTAATGAGTCAGAGAACCCATGGAGGGCCCAGCATTTGATTCCTTCCACAAATATTTACTGCATGCTTACTATGTGCCTGGCCCTGTGGTATGTGGACAGAGATAACATATGATCCTGCAATCCCATTTCTGAACATATATCCAGAGAAAACCATAATTCAGAAAGATACATACATCCCAATGTTCACTGCAGCACTATTTACAGTAGGTAGGACATGGAAGCAACCTAAACATCCATCAACAGAGAAATGGATAAAGAAGATGTTGTACATATATACAATGGAATGTTACTCAGCCATAGCAAAGAAAGAAATAATGCCATTGGCAGCAACTTGGAGATTGTCATACTGAGTGTCATACTGAGTGAGGTAAGCCAGAGAAAGACAAATATCATATGATATCACTTATACGTGGAATCTAAAGAAAAAAGAAAAAAAAATATACATATATACATATATATACATATATACAAATGAACTTATTTCCAAAACAGAAAAAGACTCACAGACATAGAAAACAAACTTATGGTTACCAAAGGGGAAAGGTGGGGAGAAATAAATTATGAGGTTGGGATTAGCACACATACACTAATGTATACAAAATAGTTAACTACTATATATGAAATAGATAACCAAGAAAGACCTACTGTATAGCACAGGGAACTTTACTCAATATTTTGTAATAACTTAGAAAAGAACCTGGTCAGCAGGGAGCAGGTCTTCTGGAGACTCCTTCCCATACTGCCCAAACCACCAGAGTTTGGGAGTACAGGTGGTGGAGGTGAGGATCTGGGCTCCTGCTCTTCTCTTCTTTCACTGACACCTGGTTCTGGACCAGCCAGGAAGATGTTAATCAGGATGATTAGTGTTCCCCTCAGCCTTCCTGGGTAATCCCATCTACTCCTATACGATAACCAAAAGGAAATGCTTATACACACAGAAAAAAAAATTAGAAAATAATCAAAACATGTCACTGCACATTAAAAAACTACCTAACAGAAAGAAATCCAAAAGAGGAAATGAGGGATGAAAAAACAACACAGAAAACAATTAATAAAATGGCAATAGTAAGTCCATCCCTATCAGTAATTACTTTGAATGCAAATTAAATAAACTTACCAATCAAAAGATATAGAGTGGCTGAATGGATTAAAGAAACAAGATTCATAGGGACTTCCTAGGCAGTGCAGGGGTTAAGAATCCACCTGCCAATGCAGGGGACATGGGTTTGATCCCTACTCCAGGAAGTTCCCACATGCCATGGAGCAGCTAAGCCCATGTGAAACAACAATGAGCCTGCACTCTAGAGCCCATGAGCCACAACTATTGAGCCTGTGTACTGCAATTACTGAAGCTGGTGCACCTAGAGCCTGTGCTCCACAACAAGAGAAGCCACCACAATGAGGAACTCACACACCACAATGAAGAGTAGTCCCCACTTGCTGCAACTAGAGAAAGCCCATGTGTAGCAACAAAGACCCAATGCAGCCAATAAATAAATAAATAAATAATTTCATTAAAAAAAAAACAACAAGATTCATAACACCACCGTGGTCTCCCTGGGTGGGCACTAGCCCTCACCATCATTTGTTCCAGCTCTCACCACTGCTGTGGGCTCTGGCAGTGAGCACCAGCTACTGCATCTGTACACCCCCTATCAAGGGGATAACAGCCATCACAGGCTGAGGAACTAGGCAGTTGGCATCCATACTAAAAACAGCCCTCACATCAAAGATATTAAAACCACACAAACTACACAGGGATACTCCAACATAAAAACTGCCCTCCAAAATCAGGGTAGAAAATTATCTCTTCTAAATTCATAGAGTAAGAGAAATATAAGTAAAATGAAGAAGCAAATCAACAAGTCCCAATTAAAAGATCAAGAGAAATCCCCTGAAAGAATAAACAATGAGACAGACCTCTTCAGTCTAATAGACACCAAGTTCAAAGAAAGAAATAATGAAAATACTGAAGGAGTTAAGAATAGCTATTGATAGAAACACAGATTACTGTAAAAAAAAACTAGAAACTATAAAGAGGAACCAGGAAAAAATAATTTGCCAAGCTGAAAGCTGAGCTAAAGGCAATACGTAGCAGACAGAATAATGCAGAAGCATGAATAAGTGATCTGGAAGACAGAATAATGGAAATCATACAATCAGAACAGCAGGCAGAAAGCCAAATGAAAAACAGTGAAATCAGTGTGAGACATATGGGGTAATATAAAGCATGCTAGTAAGAGAAGAAAAGAAAAAGGGGATCAAAAAAATTGTGGCTGAAAACTTCCCAAAGCTAAAGAAGGAAACAGATACCCAGGTTCAGGAAGCACAGAGGATCCCAAACAAGATGAACCCAAACAAACCTACACCAAGACATATTATAATTGAAATAGCAAAAGTTAAAGAGAGAATTCTAAAGGCAACAAGAGAAAAGCAAAGAGTTAATTACAATGGAACCCCTATAAGCCTATCAGCTGATTTCTCTACAGAAAGGTTGCATGCCAGAGGGAATGGCAAGATATATTCAAAGTTTTGAAAGGAAAAAATTCTGCAACCTAGAATACTCTATCCAACAAGATAATCATTTAGATCAAAAGGAGAAGAAAATAATTTCTCAGATAAGCAAAATCTAAAAGAATACAGTAATATTACACTTGTCCTAAAAGAAATACTGAAAGATCTTCTTTAAAAGAAGCAAGAATCTATAGGAAAGAAAAATCACATTTGGAAAATAAATCACTTAAATAAACCAGTAAAGAGATTAAAAAGACAAATTCTGTGAAAACGATGATAACCACAATGAAAGCAAAAGGATAAACATGAAGATGTAAAAGAGAACTTCAAAATCATAACATATGGGGGAGGAGAGTAAGAAAATGTAGATATTTTTTCAGAATGTGTTTGAGTCTATATGACTACCAGTCTAAAGCAAGTAGAAAAACAGGGTAACTACAGATCAAAAACATACAATAGATTCACACAAAAAATAAGAACATAAGCCTAATACAAAAGAAAATCATCAAACCACAAAAGGGAAAAGAAAAAGGAACAAAGAAGAAATACAAAATCAACAGGAAAACAAGATTTTAATTGGCATTAAATACATATCTATCAATAATTATTACCTTAAAAGTCAATGGACTAAATACTTTAATCAAAAGACATAGAGCAGTAGATTGGATTAAAAAAAAACAAGACCCTCAATATGCTGTCTACAAGAGAGCCACTTTAGGGCAAAGGACACACATAGATTGAAAGTGAGGGGATGGAAAAAAATATTTAATACAAACAGAAATAACAAAAAAGTGGGTGTCACTATACTCACCAGACAAAATAGACTTTCAAGCGAAGTCTTTAAAGAAAGATAAAGAAAGACACTATATAATGATAAAAGGATCAATACAAGAAGAGGATTTTACACTCATCAACATATATGCACCTAATATAGGAGCACCCAAATACATAAACCAGATACTAACAGACGTAAAGGGAGAAATTGAAAGGAATACAATAATAGTAGGAGACTTTAACACAGCACTCACATCAATGGACAGATCTCCAATAGAACAGTTAGACTTAGTTGATATTTTCAGGACATTACATCCAAAAAAACAAATACGTTCTTTTCAAGTGCACATGGAACATTCTCTAGGGTTGACCACATACTAGGGCACAAAATGAGCCTCAACACATTTAAGTGTATAGGGATTATTTCAAGCATCTTTTTCTGACCACAATGGCATGAAACTAAAAATCACAGAAAAAGAAATGAGAAAAAAAAACAATTACATAGAGATTAAACAACACATTACTAAAACACCAATGGGTCAACGATGAAAAAAGAGAGGAAAGTTAAAAAAGTTCTTTGAGACAAATAACAATAAAAACACCATACAAAACCTGTATGATGCAGCAAAAGCAGTTCTTAGAGGGAAATTCACAGTGACACAAGTCTTTAAGAAACAAGAAAAATCTCAAATAAACAACCTACCTACCACCTAAAATAATTAGAAAAAGAACAAACAAACCTAAAGTCAGCAGAAGGAAGAAAATCTAAAATCAGAAAAATGAAGAAAGCAATAAAGATCTGAGAGGAAATAAATTAGAGATTAAAAAAATGTTTTTAAATCAATAAAACCAAGAGCTGGTTCTTTAAAAGGGTAAATAAAATTGACAAACCTCTGGGCAGGCTCACCAAGAAGAAAAGAGAGAGAACCCAAATTAACAAAGTAAGAAATGAAAGAGGAGAAATCACAGCTGATACCACAGAAATACAAAAAACCATAAGAAAATACTATGAACAATTATATGCCAACAAATTGGACAACCTAGAAGAAACAGACATTTCTAGAAACATACAGATAGCCAAAAATGAATCACAAGATATAGGTAATTTGATCAGACTAGAAATGAAATAGAACAAAGAAACAAACAAAAAACCTCCGTACAAACAAAAGTACAGGACCAGATGGTTTCACAGGCAAATTCTATCAAACATAAAAAGAACAACCTATACTGATCATTCTCAAACTCTTCCAAAGGATTGAAGGGGAGGAAACAGTTCCAAAGATATTCTATGAAGCCACCCTTACCCTGATACCAAAACCAGACAAAGCCACTACCAAAAAAGAAAATTACAGGCCAATATCTTTGATGAATATAGGCGCAAAAATTCTAAACAAAATATTAGCAAATGGAATCCAACAACACATAAAAAAGATCATACATCATGATGAAGTTGGATTTATCCAAGGGTCACAAAGATGGTTCAACATGCACAAATCAATCAATGTGATAAACCACATCACAAACAAAAAAAGGCACAATCCACATGATCATCTCAATAGATGCAGAGAAAACATTTAATAACATTCAAAATCCAGGCTTGGGCCTTGTTCGTGCCCATCCTTGTCAGCCACATCCCAGACATGCTGCCCCTCAGAGTGCCAGTGCTGGACATCAAGTGGTCCTTTCTGTGCTGGGAGTTGCTGAGTGGCCAGGCCATGGGCTGGCTTTTGGTTGCCTCTGTGGGCCTCAGTGTCTCTGCTTCTGTTCGTTATTCACATACAGACATCAAAGTGTCTGACTTCTCTGACTATAGTTATGCTGAAGTGTTAGATAGTACAAAGTCTTCAAAAGAGAGCAATGAGGCTACAAAAGTTTTCTCCTATTAGGCAACTGCAGCAACTACTGTGTGTGTTGCATATGCTGCCAAGAATGTTGTCTCTCAGTTTATTTCCAGCATGAGTGCTTCTGTTGATGTGTTGGACATGTTGAAAATTGAAATCAAGGTATCTAATATTCCAGAGCACAAAACATGGCCTTCAAATGGAGAGGCAAACCCCTGTTTGTGAGCCATAAAACCAAGAAGGAAATTGATCAGGAAGCTGCAACTGAAGTGTCCTATTTGAGGGACTCACAGCATGATTTAGAATGAGTAAAGAAACCTGAATGGATTATCTTGTTAGGTTTTTGCACTCATCTTGCCTGTGTATCAACTGCAAATGCAGGAGATTTTTGGTGGTTATTACTGCCCTTTTCATGGGTCACAGTATAATGCATCTGGCAGGATCAAGAAGGGTCCTGCAACTCTCAACCTTGAAGTTCCCTCATATGAGTTCACCAGTGATGATATAGTGCTTGTTGGTTAGAGACCTGGACTCAAGTCACGCTTCTTTCAGTCTTCATGTCAGCTCAGAAGAGTTATTTGAGAACAAGACTTTTGTACTTCAAATTAGTTGATTTGAAATATTTAACAATTGGGATTAGCAGATACAAAGTACTGTATACTAAACAGATAAATAGTAATGTCCTACTAGATAGCACAGGGAACTAAATTCAATATCCTGTAATAAACCATAATGGAAAAGAATATGAAGAAAATATGTATGTATATAACTGAACCACTTTATGGCAGAAACTAACACAACATTGTAAATCAACTATACTTCAATAAAATAATTTAAAAAGAAAGAAATGTAGCTTTATGACACTCAAGGATGAGATTCTGCAAGGCATTTTAAGATCTACTACAAAAAACTACTCACCATAAAGTGTTTTAAGTATTTTAAAGACTTGAGGTACACAATCAATCAAGAGTTGCAGAAGAACATTAAAATGTTTATTGAAGTTATCTATGCTGTGTTGAACTTGGGTGACCAATGAAGTAACCTTTTTACAATTATCTTTATAAAGTCTAAATTATGGTGGATAAAGGCATAATTAAGAGAGAAAAGGTGTAGAGATAAATAGAAAATAAACTTCTACAAAGCTACAGTAATCAAGACAATATGGTACTGGCACAAACACAGAAATATAGATCAATGGAACAGGATAGAAAGCCCAGAGATAAACTATGGTCAACTAATCTATGACAAAGGAGGTAAGGATATACAATGGAAAAAAGACAGCCTCTTCAATAAGTGGTGCTGGGAAAATTGGACAGCTACATGTAAAAGAATGAAATTAGAACACTCCCTAACACCATACACAAAAATAAATTCAAAATAGATTAAAGATCTAAATGTAAGGCCAGACACTACAAAACTCCTAGAGGAATACATAGGAAGAACACACTGACATAAACCACAGCAAGATCTTTTTTGACCCACCTCTTAGAGTAAAGGAAATAAAAACAAAAATAAATAAGTGGGACCTAATGAAACTTCAAAGCTTCTGCACAGTGAAAGAAAGTATAAGCAAGATGAAAGGACAACCTTCAGAATGGGAGAAAATATTTGCAGATGAATCAACAGACAAAGGATTAATCTCTAAAATATATAAATAGAAAATATACATGTTCTGACTTGATTGGTATGAAAACAAACAAACAAACAAACAAAAACACCCCCCCAAAAACAGAAAAGAAATAAAGGAAGAGATTTGGTCAACCATGCCAAATGCTGCTGAGAGACCACACACAGACTGAGCACTGAATTAAACAACAAGGCAAAAAGAGTTACAGCAGAGTGACTGAGGCTGAATCCAAGTTTCATCACTTGTGGCATGAATGGACTATGACAAAATAGACAAAGAATCAGTGGAAAACTCTTATGTTAGCTATGAGAAAGACAATAATGGCCCACAGCTAAAATGTGGTTTTTAGGATGACTTACGGGGTTTTGCTTGCTTGCTTAACATCTGAAAGAAGTTTAAATTACTTTGGAAAGATCCTAATAGAGAGGGTTAAATGCCAGATAGAGAAAACAGGGGAAAAGTCAATTTACCAACCCCACACCCTGCAAAAAAAAAAAAAAAAAAAAGTAAATGTTACTCTCCAAAGTAAAACTAATGTGCTACATTTAAATGTAAGAGAAGACACAGGAGAGATAAGATTATTTCTGGAGAATATAACTTTACTAGACTTATGACAAGTAAATGAGAGTGGTTTCATTATTTAACTGATATTTTAATTGTGAAATATAGGCATCACTATCTGTGAAAGGAAGGGGTTTGATATATCTGGAAATAGATGGAGAAGTTTCATGAAAGCATAGTAAAATACACTGTCACTACAATTGATTTTTCTTATGTTCTTAGGAAAAATAGTAAGTTTAATTTTTTTCCCTTCTCTAATGAGGAAATTGAGTCATAGGATGGTAAGTAACTCCTCCAAAGTCACACAGCCAGTGGAAGTCCAAAGTCTACATTTGTACCATTATTCTATAGGAATAAACTTAAACGTTTTCTGGTCTGAGAGTTTTAGGAAGGTGATGTGACTTAGTGGAGAGAAAATTAAGTGGTGAATTGGATAACTCACATTCTAGTCCTAACATTTTATTAAGTAGCTTTGTGATCTTGTAAGACCAAATCACTTGATCTAGTTAATTATTTGGATATCAATTCCTCTTATAGAATAAGGCATTTAGATTAGATTATGTTAAAGATCACTTCTAATTTTATGATTTGTGAGATTGTGATATTAGGATCATAGAACACACGAGCACTGCTGATTCACATGACCGAATTAGGTAATAAGAAGACTGTCAGTTACAGCATTTTTCTATACACAGTGTCTGTGGAGAATTGCTTTGATTATTAACAGGATAATCTTATAGTAATAAACAGTAATAAAATGACCCTCTTTCCTCAGTATTGTTCAAAGTTATAATAATTTAAATGAATTAACCAGCTTTGGAAAGGTCGCTTTTCCAATAAATGGCAAAAGAAAAAAAAGGTTAATAAATGATTCTGACTCATCTATTGTTACTTACAAGGGTGATTTTGTCTGATATCTTATACGTGCATAATTATAGCCAAAGCTCTAAAATTGTACAAAAAGCTTTTTGCCTTTTTTTTCCAATCAGCGGAGCAAAGATTATATCTAACTGCTGCATTTTCTCATTTTTGAAAGCAACTTCTCTCCTCATAAATGTGCAACTGTTCTGGTTGGAAACAGCTGCAGCTGCTGCTAGATATTTTCTGCCTAGAGATATGTGATAGGTAGAGAGAGTAGAAAATCTAGAGTGGTTTCCACATTGGGAAGGAGAGTCTAGCCTGGGATAGAGAGTGGGGTGCTGAGAAGAGAAGCGTGTCATAGTAGGTAAAAAAAAAAAAAAAATCAAACAGAGGCATGATTCACATCCAGGTTGGTACAAAGATACAAAATTTATAGAATCTGATATAAAGAAAAGAGAAATTGGTGTTATCTATTACCTCTTTCTTTCTGTTTGCTACTACCTGGAGTATTTGCATTTCTGGACTGGGTCAGCAAGAAATATTATATTCATCCTATACTATTTGAAGTATAGTATTTGGGGATACGAGTAGAAACATAGATATAGAAAACACAACAGTGTCCAGTCTGAACTGTAATTGATGAATTGTGGAGGCTCATTATGAACAATTATGAGAGTTAAAAAATCTAGGGGGACTCAGTCATGGGTGATCTCCCACAGTGTTGTAGATTTACCACAGGAGCTTGACCAGATTTGCATAGTAAATATCAGAAACATCCCCTCATGTTTCTGGCAGAAGAAGGGGAAAAGGAACCATTCTGAAATATGTCAGAGCACTCTGTTTTAAATAAGGTCTGCCCTCAGGACAAACTAGTTAGTCAGGGTCTAACCTATGGGGGTATTATCAGAGTCTAACTGACCTAGAAGAAGGCAAGTACCCAACAACAGCCCACTCAAGCCATCCTGTCCCACCTAAAAGGGGAGAAAAAAAGAACTGAGGAACACTTAGAAAGATTATAGTTCAAAGCGAACTTACTTCTAGAAATTCATACTGAGGGTGTACCTCTACATACTACACTGTCAGTAATGGCAAAATGAGAAATAACTAGAATGTTTATTTGTGGAAAAGAGGAGAATGAACTGTGGCATAGCCACACAATGGATTTCTATGAAGCCATAAAAAAGAATGAGGAACATGTCTGTGAAATGACATGGAGTGGTTTCCAGAATATATTTTTAATCAAGAAAAAAAAAATCAGGGACTTTGCTGGCAGTCTGGTCCAGCAGCGAGGACTCTGTGCTTCTATTGTAGGGGGTGTGGGTTCAATCCCTGGTTGGGGAACTAAGATCCCACATGCTGCATGGTGTGGTCAAAAAAAAAAAAAAAAAAAAACTCAAGATGCAAATTGCATATACTATGCTACCTTTTGTATAAGAAAGAAAGGGTAACAGGAATAGATGCCATGTATTTGCTTATTTTTGCAAAAAACAAAAAAGCAACATAGGAAAGAGACATAAATTCCTGAAAATGTTTACCAATTGGATGTAAATAGAAATAGGCAGAAGGGTAAAGAATATTTAAACATAATTTGCAATTTGAGCTATGTTCTGTATATTCAAAAAATAAGCTAAATTTTAAAAGATTAAAAAAGCAAACCCTAAAATTAAATACAAAGAGAAATAAATGACTTTAACTATGTATTAAATTCATGACATAGTCACACACAAAGAGGAATTAATTCAAGTACCTTTGGAAACAGTGTGTTAAACTATAAAATCCTAGTGGGATCAATTCTAAGAAGAAAGAGAACTGCAAAGAAATGTTAAACTTTATCTAATAGGTTTATTGTTAGTTGAAATACTATTTTAAATCTTCAACTGTTGAATTTACAATATAACATATATTATTATAAGGAATCAACATTTTCACTATGAGAGAAAACAAACTAGAAATACAGCATTTAAAAAAGGGTACAAATGTACTTTTTTACAAAACAGAAATAGAGTCACAGCTGTAGAAAACAAACAGGGTTACCAGGGAGTATGTGTGGGGGAGGGATAAATTGGGAGATTGGGATTGACATATACACACACATATATATACACACATATGTATACACATATATATTTTTATGTGTATAAAATGGATAACTAATAAGGACCTACTGTATAGCATAGGGAACTGTACTCAATACTCTGTAATGGCCTATATGGGCAAAGAATCTAAAAAAAGAGTGGATATACGTATATGTATAACTGATTCACTTTGCTGTATACCTGAAACTAATACAACAGTGCAAATCAACTATATTCCAATAACAATTAAAAAAAAAAGCAGCATTTAAAGAGCTAAGGAAAAATGATGTAATGTTAAATTTAAATTAGAAATATCAACATGAATTCATTTTAAAAGTATATTTCCTGGGACTTCCCTGGTGGTCTAGTAGGTAAGACTCTGTGCTCCCAATGCGTGTGGCCTGGGTTCAATCACTGGTTGGGGAACTAGATCCCACATGCGTGCCACAACTAAGAGTTTGCATGCCACAACTAAGAAGTCCACATGCTGCAACTAAGAGCCTGCATGATGTAGCAAAGCTCCCACATGCCACAACTAAGACGCGGAGCTGCCAAAATAAATAGATAAATAAATATTAAAAAAAAGAAGTGTATTACCTAGCTCTATCCATTAGAGTTGCCTAGCAAAAATGACACCCTACTAGCAAAGAGGTACTCAAACACTAATGGCACTATATCAAAAGGACAGAGGAGCGTACTTAAAGGGTCTCCTTATAAAGACGGTAATAGATGATACATTAAATCTAAAAATAATAATCCATTGTGATATTCTAAAGGAGCAAACATAGGAGGGAGGGTTCTTCTTTTGAGAAAAATTCCAGTTAATGGATAGGATTAGCCCTTTTGCCATCTCCACTGCCATAATTTATCTAGGTAATTATAAACAATGAATGCTAAAATTGTGATACAGGATTGTAAGGAAAGAGGATACTCACATAGTTGCAAAATATCACTCATAGATTACTTATAAAATATATAGTGGAACTATAACTATTTATTTAAATTTATTTATTATTTATTTATTTATTTTATTGGCTGTGTTGGGTCTTCATTGCTGCACACGGGCTTCCTCTAGTTTCAGTGAGCAGGGGCGGGGGGCTACTCTTCATTGTGGTGCACGGGCTCCTCATTGTGGTAGCCTCTCATTGCAGAGCATGGACTCTAGGCATGTGGGCTTCAGTAGTTGTGGCACATGGGCTCAATAGTTGTGGCTCACAGGCTCTAGAGTGCAGGCTCAGGAGCTGTGGTGCACGGGCTTAGTTGCTCCATGGCATGTGGTATCTTCCTGGGGCAGGGATCAAACCTATGTCCCCTGCATTGGCAGGCAGATTCTTAACCACTGCACCATCTAGGAAGTCCTGGGAACTATAACTTTAAATAAAGAGGGCCAATGGTTATTATCTTAACCTAAATAACTTGGCATTAATAGTAGTAGTTCAACCTGGTATTGTATGTCCTCTGATGTGATGTATTAAACTACACAATATCTCCTATAAATTAACCTTGTCAGAAATGTTTAACCTGAATCTGAGCACAAAAACACAACTAGGCAAATTCAAAATGTCTACAAGACAACTGGCCTGGATTCTTTTATTTTTTTCCTTTAAGTCAATACCATTAAAAAAAAAGAAAGAAAACAAAACAAAAAACTATAGTAACCCCTAGGAATGCCTTGGAGCTTACTTTGTGGAGACTCCTCAGTTTAAATTCTTTATTCAGGGAAAAAAATGTACTGTATGTATGTATATATACAGTTGGGTATATATATTTGTATGTGTGTGTGTATGTGTATGGGTGTGTATATATATACACACTCACATACATATTTCACTTGAGTTTTTCCATAACATCTTACCGAAAAACCCAAATGAAGTTTTTGGCCACCCAATATATCATTGGAACCTAGTTTTAAATTAACTGTATTTATTTAAGATTTGTATATTTTCTGTAAAATCCAAAATTGGTGAAGGTCTGTCTCCAGGCTTCCTGTGAGTCAATCTTATTAGTTACATGGAAACTTATTAGTTATATGGAAAAGTTCCATCCTCTTTGGAAAATGAAAATGCAAGGTACATGATTTATTTGAAAGGAAAGGCCTCAGAGGCAGAGTGGTGGGATGGACTTGAACACCACCATGGTGTCAGCCATCCTGCTGTTCCCCTCTGGAGAGGTAGGGAAGTGGCAATAGGAAATTTGAGAGATAAAGTGAGAGAGACAGAGATTCATGGAAAGAAACTAACAGTCTAAACTACATAGTAGGCACTGGCAATCAAAGACAAATAAGACCTAGGCCCTACAGTATTTACAGTCAATACTGTCTAAGACAGATAGATAAACAAATAGGAGATGAGCGGTTGGTTTTACTGTGGGAAACTAAAGAGGCTACACAATTCAGACTGAGTGGAATCTGATGTAATATTTCTCAAAGATGGTCCAAATTATTCAGCTAAAATGCAGAGAGGGATTTCTGAATTAAAATAGTGCATTAAAACTTTCTGTAGGATTTCCTTCCTCTTCCCCCAATAACTAATTAATAGCAACTATACAAGAAAATATAGATTATTCCAGATTAATAAATAAAGACACATTATATAGCTGAGAACACAGAAGAGAGGGACAGCTCTAGTCTATTTCCATACGTCAGAGCCTATACTGATGTCAACACAATACTCAGTGTTCTCATCTATACCACCAAAATGGTAAATCTAAAATCTAAGTAGTTATGTGTATTTGTTTTCTCATCACATAGGAAAAGTAGGAAAGCACTCTAGGGAGAAACAGTGAGATAGGAAGACAGAGAATGTGGACAATGGAGGTGATTCCAGAGTTAAAGAATAAAATGATAAAGTGATTTTAAGCCCAAGGCTACCCCTACAAAAAAACGATTCATCCATCCACCAAACAGTGTAAAAATTTGTATGAAAGCTTTAACAAAATGTCCAAGAGAGCAGAAGTAAAGAACAGAGCATACTTCTTCCCCCAAATTTTCTCCTTTGCCATTCCTTTAGGCAACAGAAAATTGGTAGAATGGAAATATATTGTTCGTAAATCACAATTTGGGGGTGGAATGAGGATGTTCTCAGACATTTAAGGGGAGAGTTAAACATGAGCAAGATGAAAATAAACAGCTTGGCAGTGATGCATGCATTCTACAGGAAGAAAGTAACCTACCCTGCCTGCAATAAATAAAGAACTAGACAAAAACATCTCTCCATATAGAAAGGTTAAGCCTACATCATTGCAGGATACAAAGAATGAATTCATTAAAACATTATCTTACAGTGAAGAACAATTAAGAGGAGATGATAAAACAGCAGAATGAGATAAGAAGGGGGGTTGCAGACAGAACAGAGCGCCAAAACAGCATGATTGTGCATTTATTGAATAGATTGAAAACAGCATCACAATTGAATCATATAGGAAAAGACTAACATAATAATAACATACACCTGAAAAAGATAAAAAGGTTAAAGCATTTAGAGATAGCATCCAACAGTCAGGGAATCAACAGATGGAACAGCAATCTCTTCAAAAACACAATGCAGGAGAATTTCCAGCGTGTAAGAAAATAATGACTTCGCAGACACTAGGAGTACTCTGAGTTCCAGAATAAATGGAGCTGTGTACATTAATTAACCTGCTCATTTTTAAGGATCAAAGACTAATTTTGTCAAATACATACACTAATAAAGAAAATAAATAGCATGTGTATGTGGGGCAAAGAGCACAGTATGACAGAAGGATTTCAGTTTGACTTAAAATTTCTTAACCACATATGATGACATAATATGTAAGAAGACCTAGAAATTTTGAAGAAAAATGTGGCTGGAAATTAGTAGTATACATGAAAGCATCTGTCAAATTAGACTGCCACCAATCCCTTCCCTGTACACAAATGCTATTTCCTCTTGGCGGAGTCTATACCATCACTCCTTTGAGCAAGAGGGCAAGTGATGCTATGTCAGATTTAAACTTAGCCTACATAAGGGTTGACATTACCACTTCTTCCCTTTTTGAGTGTTCCACTGAAATGTAAGGAGTCCAGGCTATCTTGGAGAAGAGAGACCAGTGGAGTATCACTGAGGCACCAGACACGTGAATGAATAGCCACCTTAGGTGTACCAGCCTCAGCAGTTACCATCATCTCCATGAAGCCCAGATACCCATCCTACCAGACTCTCTATCTGCATTCCTGGTCCACAGAATGGGGACAAAAAAAATTAAATGTTTACTGTTTTAAGCCACTAAGTTTTAGGATTGTTTATACCATAATAGACCTTCAGAGCAGTTTACTTAATCAAAATATTATTTAAAAATAAGAGCAACAAACAGGCATTCTCAACTACTTTCTTTTAAATGAAGGAACACAATACCTATTAATCATTCTTGGTAAAACTATTATCCAATCAAGATTGAATTAAAGCACTTAGAAATGGAAAAACAGTGATAAAAAATGATGAATTATGAGCATTAAATTCATTCAGAAATAATGATGCTACTGAAAAACTTCTCCTATAAAACAGAATTTAAATTATGAACTTGAACAATGTTAAAATAATGGCATAACTAAGCAAAATGATGGTGAGGGCAGAGGAGACTGAAGCATTAGGCAACTGCTATTATCATCACTTTTCTTAGTAAGGAGTCAATTAAACCGCCGAGCTTACAAGAATTGCAATTGACTATAGTACCTTTCAAACATTATTAACTTTAGTAAGATCTGTCAGAAGGTGGTATTCCTTATTTAGTAGACACATTTATTTGAATATCAACAATTCTCCATCTTTTCACTTTAGTAAACATACAGCATATGCTATAATATTCAAGATAATATCCATAGCATTTTTGGGAAGTGTTTCTTTGTTTCTATCTACATATATACACTGAATAATGTCTATAGCTGTCTCTCCAACACAGTAGACATAAGCCACATTTAGCTGTTTAAATTAAAATTAATGAAATTTAAAAAATTAGAAATGCAATTTTTCACTTTCACTAGCCACAACTCAAAAGTGCTCAATAGTCTTACATGGCTAGTATCTACTACACTGGAAGTAAATACATAAAACAAAGTCCACCTAATGTTAAGAGTGGTCACTTGTACTGTAATTTGGGGTGTTATTTTATGTTTTACTTTTATATTTGTATTTTCTAAATTTCTTGAATAATTGTCGGTGTCCTTGTTTCATATTTACAAAAAAAAATAAAAGCAGAAACTAGAATGATTTTTCTTTTAAAAAGTCTAGAGAAAAATAATAAAATATCAATACTGGTTAATTCTTGATGGTGGAGATTCAGAATATTATGATTTTCATTTTTGTATTTTTAGCATTTTAAACATTTAAAAAAATATAATAGGATAATGGGAACTCTCAGTACTCTCTGCTCAATTTTTCTGTAAATTTAAAACAACTCAAAAAATAAAAAATATTGAACATACAATAAGAAAAGAAGTTGAGAAAATATTCTTGGTAAAAGTAGCAGTCTTTGAAAAATGTGGAGATAAGAAAGATTATGGTGTATACAGTAACTTATAAGTTGTTTTTAGACAGAATAAAGAGGTAGGCAGAATTTCTTGAAGAGCTCTATGAATTGCTGAAGTATTTGGATTTTTATCGTAAGCATGAAAAAGAAATGGGTGAAACATAATGACCAAAACTCTTTCACTTGAGAAGCTGGGTACATGAGGAAGCACACAATACTGTGTGGATTTTTCAAGGGTTCTAGAGAGCTCCGTTCAGTTCCAGTTTAACAATAACATAGATTTGGAGATTGGTTTTACCAAATTAGCCCAGCTTCAAGGCAGTATTTGGCTAGCACAGCCTCTCTTCAGAAGCAGTAGCAGCTGTAGCAGTGTGAGACCAACCTGTGTGAGCACCATGGATCTTGGCATTAGGTACCCTTAAGCCACATGAGAGAAGGGAAGAGTGACTATCATTCAATATCTAAGAAGGCTCATTGTGAATGCCATTACAATACCACCGCGTCTAGATTAGACATGAGGTTGGGAATGTGCTTTGAAGAATGGCTGCCAGTCCTGTAAGAATTAATGATGACAAAGATAAAGCAGTACTTTCTGGTCTTCTATTGAGTCCATAAATTTTACCCTCAGTGTGGTGTAATATGGAACACCCCAAGCTACATAAAATCATTCAAAAATCAGTGGTGAAATGGGGTGGGGGGACAATCAGTTCTTTATTTAAAATACTACAAAGTATAAGAATTTAGATTCTCTGGGTTCTCAGCTCCTTTACCTTCTCTCAGTCCACCTAAGCTTTCTCTGTGGATTTCAAACCCTCTTGGACTATGGTAAGGAAATAGGAGTCATCAAATCTTGAGGTAACCTGCGTATTTCCCATTTCTGCCCCTACCACTGACACACACACCTGCAATTTTCCAGATGATGATTCTGGCCGAGCAGTGATTCTGTCCAGTTGATTACTCCTTCATCTCTAATACAGTTTTGTCATTGAGCTTCTCTGTACATAGTAGATTCCCTCTCGGAAAACAGCCCCTCTGCTGTTCAATCATTCATTACTGATACTGGCTTCTTATAGTTTTTAATTTATTATTATTATTTTTGCTCATAAAGGACAGAGTTCTTTGGAAAGCAGAGTAGTTCACACATTGTAATTTTATCCCTAATTGTTCTTACATGAACATGCTGACATTGTCAGCAGTACTATTTTTGAATACAAAATATGAGCTATATTGCTTTGAGTGAGTTTGCATTTGTATTTCTTATTCTGCTAGATTAAAAGTCACTGGTCCTTATGTGTGGGCTTGCATCAAGCACATTATTTTAGTGCATGAGTAATAGTGTTAATAATGGTAATAACAGTGACAACAGCAACTATATACAAGAAAACTTTAAAGACAGGAAAGAAAGTACAAGGTGGCAACTCTCAAATTTCCCTTTACTAGCAATTAAAAATCACTTGGGAAAGAGAAAGAAGTCAAGCAAAGTTAGATTCAGATGCTGAGGTAAAGTCTGTTTTAAAAAAAAGTATTGATTTACAATGCTAGCATTATGAAATAATTTGTGATCTCCAATTAGCCTACTGTCCTACACTCTTATTTTTTTTTGTAATTGATTCACAAAGAAACACAACCTCTATATTTGTGTTTCACTAGAGACACAGAAGAGGCGCTAGAATTGGATACCTCTATAAACTTGATCAAGTTTTAGAAAATGTTTAAAAATACTTAGAGTTAATATTGGTTCTTGGAAATCACCCAAGCCCTGAAAAGTATTTTCAAGAAAGAATGAACTGAAAAATAAATATTCCTCTTTAACCTAAAAGCTAATCATAGAGTAGTAAATGAAAGAACAGTGTGAAGAGTGACTTGGCGGAATTAAATCTTTAAGGTTTCTTTTATCTTATAGTCTCTTTGAATTTGCAGTAAAGTTAACCTGCCTATTACTATAAATAAAATGCAAGCAATGAAAGTTATAAAGTTTGTACTTCAAAAATGTAGATAATCTTTATATTTATTAGAACATGGGAAATTTTCCATTTTGGCTTGAATATGCTACCTTTAGCCTTAACTATGGTGAATATTGCCAAACCCAGTCTCTATAGGCCTCTGGCATGAAGCAATATGGCTGAAGAACAATCTGGGAGACATACCACAGAATTACTGTGGTTTTGCACTTGCTTTTCTGCTCCTCCTCTAGTCAGTTTAAGAAGCAAATTACACATTCATTTCTAAGTCAAATAGAGCTGAGTGCAAATCCTCCCTTTGCTGTTGCAATGCTGCATAATCTTAGATGAGATCTGTGATCTTTATCAGTTTGGTGTCCTTTTTTCTGTTAAAGAAAATGGAAAAATTTGAAAAGATTCATTTAAGTTCTCATTAAATTGCCCTTAATCATTCAAATTAGAATATTTTTAATTAAACTTCTAAGACAACTAAGCAAAGATGAAATTTACAGTACTTAAAATTTTCTCAATCTTCTTTGTGGTGCAGAAGACAGACTCTACCCTCACCAACTCTGCTCCAGTAATACTTATTGGCAACAAAATTGCAATGAGAGAAGTTGTGAGCACAGCCTCAAGTTCAGCAGGAGAGAATATGATGATTAATTAGTGATGTCTAAGGGTCCAATAGGGTTGTGCATTTACTAGCCTTGTAGGCTATCAATCACAGCCTTAATTTTTTTTAGACAGCCTATGATTTCTTTTTGATATCACAAGTTCTAGTCTGGTGCAGGAAAGACAAAAATAATAACAATAAATCTAAACCAGAGGGCTTAGTTTCAAGGGACAATATGCTCTTTGATTTTGGATGTTTTAATTCTTGTTGGTCTTTTTTTTTTTAATCTCTAAAATTCTGTCACAAATAACTGTTTATAATACTGTTATAAGACAAAAATAAAATAATTTATGAGAAAGTACTATGTCAATTTTAACTTATTATCCTAACATTACATATTCACTATGTGATTATACACATCACATTTAGTATGAGAATTTATGTCTCATACAAATTTATATTTAGTATGAGACATAAATTTGGGTTGAATATTTTCCAATTGATAAATGTAGACTATTTCAGTGGGTTGCAAAGTCTTTACTTTAGCTCTTTAAGATCACTTACTTCTCAAACCATTATAACATTTTAATGAAATTCACTCTGCATTAAAATGAATGGGAAAAATGAACCATTATTCCAGATCAGAATTGTGACGATGATGGGCATAGATGAAAAGAATAAGTCAGATATTTACATGCACATGCTTTCATTCATATTTGAATGCCATTTGTAATGTAATTAATGCCTTTTTTCTTAGATCTTTTTGATTGTGTATCAAAAGCATTTCATTTCCTTTCATTTTTAGATAATTGATTTTCAAGCTTCTTAACTTCATGACTACAAGAATGAAATATATTCTCTATGTGAAAAGCTGCATCCAAAGTTTCAAAGTTCAATACTCCAAGAACACATTTTAATCTTCTTATTTAAACATATGGGTAAAATTGTACCGGTACTTAAATTTACACCTTAAAAAGGATGTCACACCTGAGTATCCTCTCTTGTAGTTTTTTTGTTTGTTTTTTTCCAGTGCATCACCTCTGACTGTTCCCTCTCTCTTACCTTCTAAATACAATTCATTAACAAACAACAACCTTTGCCTCCTAAATATCTCTCCAACCCATTCACTTCTTTCCATATTTAGTACCTGTGACCTAATCCCTATATTACCATCATTTCTTTCCTGTACTATTGCAATAACCTCCTAACGAGGTTATCAATATTTCCTCCAGCCACTTTCCTACTCCATTTTCCACAGGGAAGTCAGATTAATCATTCAAATAAATCAAACCTGATCTTGGCTCACTTCCATGTGGAAATGGCACTTTTTGGCTATTTATTTCTTTAACCTCATCCAGCCCCATACTTTTCCTTTGCTCTCTCTCCTCCAGCCACTATAGTCTTCATTTATCTCTCATCCATCTCCCTCCCATTGCATCACAGTAACTTTGCTTATGGGGCAAAGTTACTGTGGAATGTTTTTCCTTCTCTGTGGAATATTTTTCCTTCTCTTGTCATCAAATGAAATTCTCAGGTGATTCATATTTTCCTCAGAGAAGCATTTTTGGAATTCAATTAATTGTCTCTCACCTAATTTAAGGTGAGAGACCTAAGCATAGAACTATGCTCATTTTCAACACTGAAATATTGCATTAGTCTGTGCAAATATATTACTACTGTCTGTCTTTACTTTAGGGTATACAGACATGAGGGCTGGATTTTTTCAGGATACCCATCTGCTAGAACAATCCAACCCCAAAAACAACAATAAGTATGTTACCGAGTCCAAGCTCGGGCTGCTCACCACACAACAGGCCAATACATTGACACATGAGTTGTTGGGGCAAGGAATAGCCAGCAGACCGAGAGGATGGTGGACTAGTATCCCGAGGAATCATCTTGCCTGAGTTAGAATTCAGGCTTCTTTTATCCTAAATGAGGAGGAAATAAAGCCAAATATTTCCTGCTTCCAGTCAACCTCTGGAAGGGATGTGTTAATTTCTTTCTGTCTGCAGTCATTCACAGGTGGACTGGGTCAGGGTGTTTTCTGTAAGCTAAATAAAGGTGTTTTAGCTTAATGCTCATAACCTGGGAGGCAAGGTTCCCAGAGATGGGCCATTATGTATAATTTAAGCCTATAGGCAATATCCCTTTAGTGATTAACTTGTAATAGAATACAAAGTTTCTTTCCTATTACAAATACTATGGCAGGCATGTGTTCCACACTGTAAATGTGTAATCTTATTTAACCCACAGGATAAATCTATACATTGAGTATAGATATTATTATTATTATTTTTAAAATGAGGAACTGGAGGCAAAAAAGAAAGCCTCCACAATTTAGGTGACATCTTTTTGCCTCCAGCTGGATAAATAGGAGATTGGGGTTTTGAACCAAAAGTGTGTAGGACTTAGCAGAGGCTGCTAAGAACCTAGATGATATACTGCCTCACAGGGTAGATGGTTAATGAACATGAGTGGAATGAACAGCTGCTCTATTTCTCAGGACCAACAAGATGACATAAACATCTTTCTACTCATATTCAAAAATTGGATTCTGAATAATTTATTCAATATATAGCTTAAGTCAAACAATATCAAATGTAGCCTCCAAATTTAGTGAAATCCATTTGGTGTCTTTTATGTGACATAGTGCAGACAGAGAGAATGTAATTGTGTTTACCTAAATTAGGTTAAAACTTATGCAGCTTCTGTAAGTAGGCTAAAAACTGAAAACAAATATTTGAATGTCTTCTTACATAGTGAATAATATTCATGTGTGTAGTAATGGATTTTGATGGTATTTTTCTGAACACCTTATTCAGACAAAAAATTAACTTGATAATTTGCTTATTGATTAATGAATGGTAGACCAAGGTTTATTCTGCTTAACCTGTTGTTTTAAATCATGGCATCTGTTTTATACAGAATGCATCTACCTTGTGATAAACACTTTGGTGTTACGTATTTAAATATAAATGAAGCAAATGCTCTACTTTCTGTATGTTTGGTCTATTGGGAGAAACAAAAAAGCTAACAGTGCCATTTGATAAGTATGTAAATGGAGAGCAATTAATTTGTCCATGAAAAATTTTCAGGACCAATAAGAGTTAGCCAGCTGAATATTGGAAAGGATTGTTTTCTCCCTTTATAAAATTAGAGTTGTAAGAGTTTTCATTTGGAGGCTCAGGATTGGTTTACTATGACTGTAGCATAGAATGTGATTGATTAGCTTTTGCAGAGGTAGACAAGATGGGCATGGAGATAGTGATAAATGAAGCTGAACATGTTAGCATCGGCCAGATCATGAAGAGGCTTGATGTCATATTAAGGAACGTCAACTTTTCCCTAGATGTTAATGGACATAAAAACCTGTAGCAGGAGAGTGACACATTCATATGGTCATTTAAATAAATCACCTTTGAGAAGAGTGTGAAGAGATAGGGATGAGGGGGAAGTTTTTTCCAGTAGAAAGAGCTGTTAGAAGGCTATTTTGGCAAACCAAAAATAAGTACTAT
This sequence comes from Hippopotamus amphibius kiboko, assembly GCF_030028045.1. Classification (NCBI taxonomy): domain Eukaryota; kingdom Metazoa; phylum Chordata; class Mammalia; order Artiodactyla; family Hippopotamidae; genus Hippopotamus; species Hippopotamus amphibius. Next base: position 55,378,437 of record NC_080198.1, on the reverse strand, counting down.
ACTAAGATTGTTGCATTAGGTCAGAAAAGAAATGGAAGAATCAACCTGATACAGCGACTTACTGCAAATGAGAGATGAAGGAAGGGAGGAAGCAAAGATTAATATTAGACTTTGAACTTCCACAGTTGATAGAATGAGGGTGACTTATTTTTCTGTCTTATTGTCCCATGGAAACTATCTTGGACACAACAGGCTCCTCATTTGGGGAAGATTTATGCACACTCTCTAGTGTAGATGATTTGATTTAAAATCTCACAATAAATAAAACATTAAACATGAGGCAAGGTACAAGCTTCATTTTCAGGTAAGAACATTCAGGAATAAAGAAAGTAATTTCTGAGTGTCATGTGGCTAATAAATGGGTAAACTAAGAGGTGAATTCGGATCCATTACTTGCTGTAGGAATTAATCACTATTGATTGTCTGCTGTTGAAAGATGAAACGCATCAGACAATTAAGGAGATGACTTGATTCAGGCTGTTACAATAGGAAGCACTCTTGATATTAAGTATCATTTAAAAAAAAAAAGAGGAAGGACTGGGGATTATAGAGCAGATAAACACGGGAGCCATCAGTGAGTCTTATGGGAGTGATAATGAACGATGAAGAGCAAAGCTTATTTGAAGGGTGAGGCAGTTACTTTGCAGAATCTGCCAGGGTGGGATGGTCCTTTTGTTAGCTGTTTTCCAGAACACAAAAGGGTAGGGGCATTTCTTGACCATTGTTGCTTTCCAGAAACACCAGGCTCAGATAAATTTCCACACTCTTATCTATTTTTCAATTAAAATGATTTGTTACAGTAACATAGCTATGTAGCAGGGATAATTTAGCAATTCATGCTAAATAGAAAGTGACAATATTTTTTTTTAGTATTCCCAATTTTTAGTTACTCTATGTCACATAACAGCTATGTACATAATAGATCACTTATTCTAAAATCTCCACCTTTTTTTCTTATTTTGTTTTCTCTAGGCTTCAGAACTTGTTTCCTGCTATGTACTTGATGTTTCCATACTTACATTCTCTAGAAATTTAAGGTTCCAAATGTTCAAAATCTAACTCACTATCATCTTCCCAAAACATCTTTATTCTATATTCCCTCTATAAATGTCCATCCAAACATTCATACTAGAAATTTCAGAGCGGCCCAAGACACCTTTCAATCTCTCACAGAGAATCCTCCAGAGAATTGGTGTAAAACATCTTATTAATTTTAAAGCCTAAATTGCTCTAGAGTCTATTATCTTCCTTGTATCTCCACTGCCATTGCTTTAGGTTCTTATTTGAACAGTCACTTTGTCTTCTCGCTCTAATCTCAGTCCTAGACCATCCTATCCCATCCATTCTGTTGCAAGTTGAGTAATAACAGACAGTATTTCTTGCTTGCTAATTGAAAAAAGGAAAACAAGAATACACAATTTTTCATATTTTATGCTAGTATTCATGTATTGATATTTTTGCATGAATCTTTTAGAGACCTTTATGTCATGTCAACAAGTGGTTCTCCCAGCCTCCTCTGCTCTCGGTTCACATCATTTTCAGCCTTTACTCTGGCATCCAGCATATACTTGCATGCGCCTTCCACATCAGTCTCCCCTTCTTGGTATACAAATGCCTTTCTTATTCATGTGGAGAGTGCCTGTCACCCTGTAAGACCCAGCTCACAGTTAATTTTCTGTCATTTGCATTTGAAGACATTGTTTAAACATAAACTTGTGTGCCTTTTTATTTTCTATTATAATTTCTTATTTTAGCCTCCCCTTCTCTAATCTAGCCTGTGAACCAGCTGAGAGAACAGACCACAGGTGAAAGCTGTATAAGAAAATAGTTAAGCGCATAGTTTCTAGATCACAATCATCAAACCCCACTTCTGACCACAGTATATGTTAACTAAATAATTTGGGAAAAATTACTTTTTCAGATCTCAAATTCCTCACCTGCAAAATAGGGAAATTAGTAGTACATGACTTATAGGCCTGTAATATTCCTTAATTTTATCTATGTAAATTTGTTCAAAAAATGCTCATTATGCAAGGTGCTTACTATAGCAGTAGTGACACATTTTCATTAAATTGTAATTACAATTTTCTTTAATATTTAGTACCTAATGTAGTGCCTGCAGATAATAACAATAATACATTTATTGATCACTAACAGTGAGCGCACTGGTATGCTTTGTAATGTTAACATTTAATCCTCATGCCCACTTTCTGAGTTCTTTTCTGTTTTCACCCCCCTTTTGCACGTGAGGAAACTAAAGCATAGAGAGCTGGAGAGGATTGAAACTCAGGTAATCTAACTTCAATGCCCTTGTAGAGCATCACGGCAGTTAATGCCTCAATAGGGAATAAAATGTTTGATTATAAGTGAATTATTGAAAGAGAGGCCAATTTTGGTGAAGTGAAAGGAGCCTGAGCTCACCTCCTCTCATGAGCACACCGAAATCACAACCATTGGCAAAACAACCACTGATGAAAAACACTAGAACCTACCAGTAGAGATCTTCTGCAGCAAAAGATACAAAGACAAAAACCACAAGACCGGGGTGTGTGTGTGTGTTTGCAGTGGGAGGGGGATGTGCACTCACAATACTCACGATGTAATCAAATCCCAAACCCCCCCCACGCCCCCTCCCCTGCCCCATGAGTGACCCACAAACTGGAGAACGATTATACTGCAGAGGTTCTCCCTTAGGAGCAAGAGTTCTGAGCCCCATGTCAGTCTCCCCAGCCCTGGGTCCTGCACCAGGAAGATAAGCCCCCAGAGCATTTGGCTTTGAAGGCCCGTGGGGCTTCACTGTAGGAGCCCCATAGGACGGTGGTAAACAGAGACTTCACTGGTAAATGGTGCACACAAAATCTCATGTGCACCAGGACACAGGGCAAAAGAAGTAATTTGATAGGAGCCTGGGCCAGACCTACCTGCTGGTCTTGGAGAGTCTCCAGGGAGGAAGGGGGAAGTGTAGGCACTGGCTGCAGACCCATGCTGGGGAGGCCACTGGTGACTGACACCTTGGCTCATTAGCTCCAAGATCTGGCCCAACCCAACGGCCTGTAAGGTCAGTGCTGGGAAGCCTCAGGCCAACTACCTGGGCGGGGTCACAGCCTCACCCAGCAGCAGACAGGCTGTCTAAAGACTAAAGAGCCCACAAATGCTTCTGGGCTTGTCCCCAGATAATGGCCTAGCCTACCAGCAGGGCAAGACCCGGCTCCACTCACCAGTGGACAGGCACCAGCCTCTCCCACCAGGAAGCCTGAACAAGCCTCTAGACCAGCCTCATCCACGAGGGAGCAGACACCAGAAAGAAAACTAAGATCTTCCAACACGGGCCAGACCCTACCGTGGGACCAGAGGGGCTCTGGCCTGGCTCATTAGCAGGCCAGTGCAATCTTCAGGACACCCAGGATCCACTGTGTCAGGAACCCACCTCCCCACCTCCAGTGATCTGAAATGAGCCCTAGGATCCCTGGGTCCTGCAGCCAGATTCCAGGAAGCAGCGCTGCCTGCCAGTGGACTGGCACGAACCCCAGGATCTGGCTTTGTCTGCTAGTGGGTGGGCAATAGCCCCAGAGTCTTCAGGACCCTGACTCCACCCATCAGTGAGCCGGCACTAGCCCCGAGGGTGCCCTAGGATTCTGAAACCAGCCACCTTGTAACCAGACTCAGCTCAACAGCAGCAGCAGCAGTGGCAGCAACCACACAGGGCAGGGCCTGGCAACCACTTGGACTAGGGGCCTAACCAACCACCCACATAGCCCGCCAGAACAGAAGAATCCACGCAGTTCTCTTAGGGTGAACCCCTAGAGCATACAGCTTGCGCGATGAGAGGGGAGTGCACTGCTGGGATGCATAGGACACCTTCTACAGAGGGCCACTTCTCCAAGGTCAGAATCATAACTAATTTGCCATATACAGAAAGATACAAATAGCAACTTAGACACAATGAGGGGGCAGAGGAATATATTTCAGATGAAAGAACAAGATAAAACCCAAGAAGAAGAACTAAGTGAAGCTGAGATAGGCAGTCTACCCAAGAAAGAGTTCAGCGTAGTGATTGCAAAGATGATCAAAAAACTCAGGAGAATGGATGCACAAGGCAAGAAGTTAGAAGTTTTTTTAACAAAGAGTTAGAAAATATAAAGAACAACCAAACAGAAATGAAGAGCTCAATAACTGAAATGAATGATCTGGTGAGGTTTAAATAAGACCAAAATTTAATGTACCTAAACCTATTGCCTATACTGCAATTATTAAATTTTTAGTTTACAATAAAATATTAAGGATATTGATACAGAGCCTACAACTATAACAACTATGCACTGTCTTGAGCCTAATTTATTAGATTAAGTACATAGCTTGGATTAAATAGGAATTTAGGATACACAAGGAAACAGATCAACTACAACCATTTAATGTGCAATGAGTACTGTGAGATCCTTGGGTGACTGGATGCTTGGGTTGTGAAGCAAGTACCTTTTAAGGAAGACAAATGATCAAATTTGAGAAGTTGTGCTATTTCAGAAAATAAAGTTTTTCAAAAAATTAAATAAAAATTTTTGGAAATGGTGCTTTGCTCCTTCTAAAATTGAAAATGTTTCAATTGGGATATAGTTTTATTCTTTTATGTCTTCACTATATTAAGGTTTATTTTGGTGTAATTCATTCAAACTATTATGTTTAGCATAAATTACCTTTACAAATCCTATTGAAGCACAGGATTTATAAAGGTAATTTTTCATCTTATGACTGTGTTTTAGATAGATTTTTAACACTATGATTTGTAAACCATATTCTTACTTTTAAATGCTATACCTGATCCCTCACATTAGACATTTGAAGCATTGCATGATTTTAACATTTGCAAATGTAGAAATTGGGAAGAAAAAAATGATCCACCTAACCTAATCATCACTCTTTTTTAAAGGCTTTTTACCACTTAAATGAAACATACATGGAAATGTCTATAAACTTACAATTTTTGAAAGCCAGATATTCATCAATGAAGTTGGTCTCACGCATGGACATCAAAAATTAGCAACAGAACTATGGCTGTGTTTAAGCTGATATACACATATATATGTATTTCTTTACCAATATCATCACATTCATTCCTCACAACAACCCTCTAAAGCAGTTCATATTTGTGTTCCCATTTTAGACATGAAGAATCCAGACTCAGAATGATGAATTATCACCAAAGGGCACATATCAAGTTAATTGGCAGAGCCAGGAAGTGAAGCCAAATACTTGGACTCAAGAGCAATGAAAGTTGTCCTGAATCCTCTTATTCTTGAGGCATGCCATTTCCATTCTTACTAAATAAATATCATCTTATTTATGTTAAATAGATTATTAAAATAAACAAGTAACTCATATGTATCTTTTCTGATAGAATGGATAGAAATGATGGATTATGAAATCTTAGATAATAAAATGATTTCACAGAACATCCACAAGGGTGTCCTATTATCTAGATTGGCCAATTTGTGGCACTGAAATCTTGATAAGTTGAGATGAGAAAAATATTGGTCTTTCCAAATACTTGCTGGAATTTTTTTTCTTTAATTCATCCATCCAAATGTTTTTTTTTTTTTCATTTATTCCATAAATATATTTGAATATATATTATAGGCCAGGCACTGTGCTTGAGGTACTCAATGCTGAACAGACTAACACAGTTTCTGCTCTCAAAGTACCTGACTCTAAGTGATCTTTATTCTGTATCTTCATAGAAAGCAAACAGGTTATTTAAGAATGATAGGAGTGACATTTCTGAAATACACAACCAAATGCTGAATTGTTGCTGTGAGGGAGAGTAATATTCAGCTTTGGTCCAAGCTGCTTTTCTTTCATCATCTTGGCTCTTGGTCTTTCCCTTCTTCCCTCTTCTGTTGCATTTCCCCCTCCTCCCCCCGAGTTTTGATGGTTACAGTGTTACAGAGCTATTATACAAAATGAAAGAAATGCCATTCTCTATCTGAAGTGCTCAAAGTTTGTATTTTAAGCCCAAGAATATATTTAAAGATGTTTACCTTCCCCTCTGCTCAATTTTAATTTTTATCTGTTTCCAGGGATGGCTTTCTCTAATCTGGGTACTGTTTACCCTGGATTTTGCTGATGAGGCAAAGTTTTAAGAGCCTGAGAAGAGAGGTGCTTCTAAAATGAAGTATTACAAGGAAAGTCCTCTCATTCTAAAGGCTCTATACAAATTCCTATCTCTTCTCCTACAGCAGTTAGGGGTCTTTATTGTTCAACTATCTTATTCTCACCACGTTTAGGTTATAGTAGAACACAAATTTGTGAAAAGGACATAGGACTATGAATTTATAGATGAAAATTATATTGTTATTACCACAGGGGTAAACATTCTTAATGATTATTTTAGTGTCAGGAAAATATTAATATTATAAACTAAGTATAAGAAAGAAAAAAAATTCATAATCAGACATGGAAATATTTCTTTACCAACTTAGAATTAAATGTTGTAAATTACCTTTGAAATTTAAAAAAGAAAGAAAAATCAGTAGGTATGTTCATACAGTAGATAAACCTAGAAAACGTGTACAATTAATTACTCATTGGGATTCTGTAAATTAATAAAACTGAATCAGAGAAACCCTGTTTAAAAGGTAAAACCTTATAATTTGCACTAAAATTATGCTTAATATGTAAACTAAGTATTTAGTGTTTCTCCTACTTACATAGGAGATTACATTTTGCTTTCTAGTGTTTTTTGGCTAATATAACCCAGTGTAAATTGACAAGGGATCAATGAAGAGTCATAGTTATGAGAAAAATAAACTATCTCCCAAAGATGCTACCAAAATATTAAGTGCGCTGTGTCACTTATAGGAACTTTAAGACACAACGGGTGATCAAAAATTCACGATGCTGAGACGAAGCGAGAGAGTAGCACAGACATATATATACTACCAACTGTAAAATAGTCAGTGGGAAGTTGTTGTATAACAAAGGGAGTCCAACTCGAGGATGGAAGATGCCTTAGAGGACTGGGGTGGGGAGGGTGGGGGGAACTTGAGGTGGGGGGGAGTCAAGGAAGGGAGGGAATACGGGGATATGTGTATAAAAAAAGATGATTGAATCTGGTGTACCCCCCCCCAAAAAAAATTCACGATGTAAATGTATCATTCTTACTCAGCAATTAATTACTTCCATTCCACTGGAATTGTGGAAATAAATCATTTGGCTTTGTTCACCTGCTTGGATATTTTTGCTTAAACTGCTTTATTTTTTATATTGTTTTAAAGATAACCAGGAGAAAAAAAAAAAACTATAACTAAAATAGTATGTTCTTGTGTTACTTAGTGAAGATAGAAGATTATAACTGAAAAACTTCTGTAGTTTGAGAACAGCTTTCTTCATATTAATGGTTTAGAATGCTTTGTATTTCTTTGGCTATGGAAGAACTTTGATATCGTCATTGGCTCCTCCTGCTGCAGCTCCTGCTCCCATCACCTCTCACTTTGCTTGCCCCTAAAGGAGATTTGAGAAGAGAGGAAAGTCACCAATCACCCCAAGGCTCTGCACTGGACCCCTACTCCTTTTTATGCACTACCTGGTCATACTGGCTTCCTGTGTGTTCAAACACTGGGTAACAGTTGTCACCCTCATGCTGTACAATCTTTCTCAGCTGGTTAAGAGCACCATTGTGATGGTTGGTGGCATCAGAGACTTTTTCTCCCAGTGGACAGAATCTACAATGCTGCAGAAGTAGCCCCATAATGCTGCCCAAGCTGGTCCAATTCAGACAGTCTGCTGTCTTGGCATGTTCAGGCAGAAGGCTGCTTGCTGCTACCTTGAAAACCACTGGAAGATTCAGCCTCTGAGTGGCCCCAACACTTCTGTTCAGGTAAAAGCCTGCCCATATAAGCCTCACAGAGCAAATCACAGCAATGTTGGAATTGTTATTTTCAAGTGCTTATTTCATGACATTAAATGAAATATTTTTTCTGGTATATTAAAATTAAAAATAAAATCATAACTTTTGATTTAAAAACCAAAAAAACAAAAAAGAGCCCCATTATGTATGTTCAGGTGAGGTCATCCCATCTCCATTTGAGGTCCCAGCCCCTCACTATCCTCTAGAACACTTTCTCATGTGTCCAGACAATAAACAATATATTAAATAACTACTAAGACTCAGGGACTTCCAGATCACAGGAATAAAATAGTGAATATCATCCCTTTGCTCATGAGATACTAGTTTTGGAGGTGGAGACAGAAAATGTATATGCACTGAAGATCATTTCAGACCTCAAAAAGCACAATGAAGAACATTAGAGGTTGGAGAGATTTGCCAGGATTCCCTGTGAAGGTGACATATGAGGTGAGAATTAAATGACAAGTAGAAGAAAGCAAATGAAGATCACACAAAAGAGTATTTCAAGTTTGGTGGTTTTAAAGAGCAAACTCTGGAGGAAGAAAAATTGAGAGAAGGAAAGCCAGTGTGGCTGAAATTGCGTGAGAGGTGGCTGAAAGTGAAGTTAGAAAAGATGTGAAGATACAACATGTAGGCCCCTAAAAACAATGGTAAGGTAACTGTGGTGTCCTAGTTGGAGTTAACAATTACCTCTAAAATTATCATATGATCCAGCAATCCCACTCCTGGGCATATATCCAAACAAAACTATAATTCAAAAAGATACATGCACCCCTATGTTCATCGCGGCACTATTCACAATAGCCAAGACATGGAAACAAACTAAATGTCCACTGACAGATGAATGGATGAAGAAGATGTGGTACATATATATATACAATGGAATACTAGTCAGCCATAAAAAGGAACAAAATAATGCCATTTGCAGCAACATGGATGTAACTAGAGATTATCATATTAAGTGAAGTAAGTCAGAAAGAGAAAGAGAAATACCATAAGATATCACTTATATGTGGAATCTAAAATATGATGCAAATGAACCTATCTATGAAACAGAAACAGAATCATGGACACAGAGAATAGATTGGTGGTTGCCAAGGGGGAGGGGGGAGGGGGAGGGATAGAGTGGTAGGCTGGGCTTAGCAGATGTAAGCTTTTATGCACAAAATGTATGAACAAGGTCTTACTCTATAGCACAGAGAGTATCCTATGATAAACCACAATGGGAAAGACTATAAAGAAAGAATATATATATATTTATAACAATCACCTTGCTATACAGCAGTAAGTAACACAACATTGTGAATCAATTATACTTCATTAAAAAATTAAAAATAAAAGAATTACCTCTGTAAAGACTTTTTTTTCAGAGAACACTGTCTTTTCTCCACTGTATCTCAGGTTAAAGGGAAATTTCATTTTCCCAGTTACCCCTCCCCATCCCAACATATACTTCTACACGCATACACCTATGCTGGCATCATACTGTAGCTACATGTGAACATATAATATGCATATTGAAAAATCTAATATGCATGTGGGACTACCCACAAAGGAATTGTTCTTCTGAAAACTCCATGGAAACAAGTTGTGGCTGAAGGGCTAATGCCACATGTAATCACATTCACTGAGCTATGTGAGAGAGTGCAAGCCAAGGTTTTTCCACAAAGCATTGCCAGTGTGTCCAGGTTCCAGATCAAAATAGGGGAAGAGCTGGGCCAGTGCTATACTTTGCATGTATAATAGCTTAAGCACCCACCCCAACTCCTAAGAGTCCTTCTTCCAAAGTCTTAGTAGCTTAGCTCAGCTAGACATTTGTGTGCTCCTCTAGAATGCAAGGGGCAGACAGAGAGCTTCACACTTGGGACCAATGATACCTCCCAATGTTCCTCTCAATGTCCACTGCTCAAGTAGGCTGGTGTGGGTCCTGCTTGGCCATTATCCTTGTTTTCCCAATATGGATACTCTTATGCCTGGGCTGCCAAAACATAATCATGTTGGGACATTGATGGAATTTTAACCTTCATAAGCACAGTCTGCCTGGAGACTATTACTGGTTCAGCAATAATTTTGACTATTTCAGGCTAAGTGTACACAACAGAAGTAAAAAAATAAAAGAAAGAATCAATGAAAAAAGGGAAATTCTATCAACTTCTGGAATTTGAAAGAATTATTAGAAAGAACCCCAAATTGGAGGTTATAAACAGGTGTTTAGGTCACTCAGGCCCTAAGTAACTTCAGAAAGTTATTGAGTTTTGCAACAGCTGGTGACTTTAGGAAAAATGTGTTTTGATCCTTCAGCTTGCAGGATTATGGTTGGAACTGAAGATGCTAAGGGCTTTGCCAAGGTTACGAAGGGATAAAGTGAAGAAAAGGAGCCAGATCTCCTAATACCCAGATTTTTTGTTTTGTATTTTTTTCCCCAATCTTCAGTAATCTTTTTCAGAGTTCTTTCCTGTATCACACCCTTACAACTAAACTTAGAGGTGTGAAATGCTTATGGTACTTTCAGCTACATAAACACTGAATTAACTTTTTAAGCAAATGAAATGTTTGCTTACAAAATTCTTTACGTATTCTACCACATAGATTAGTGTCAAATAAGTTATATAGGTACAAATATTTAAATATTAATTTCATTGAAATTACAATCAAACTGCCTGGAAATGTGTCTATTTGGATGGAAAATTCATGAAATTTCCATGAAAATATTCATGCTGCCCTAAGTAAAGTAGTTTCCACCTTCTGCATTGCTAGTTTGTTCACATATGATTTTCAGAAGATAACTATCCAAGTCACTGTTTTTTCAAGTAAATTTTTGTGGATATATATGTAGTTTTATTTTTAATTATATTTTAATTTCTTTTTAATTATTTTTTTGAAAATAAATAACTGTTGAAATAATTGTATATTTCCATTAGATCTCTAAATTTGTGATGTTTACAGCATCTCTGTATTTATTTAAAAATATTTCTTATGTATTAAAATCTTCCTTCTAATTTCTCCTCTCAGTGCCTTACTTACAAAGATCTTTCTCATCTAAAGAGAACTTCATTTTGCAGACATTTTCTTCCCAATAATTTCTGAGAAGTTTTCTTTTTCTTGTATTTCAAAGTGTAACGGAGTGATGTTAACATAAGTATCTCAACGTTCTTCCCTCAACAAATGAAATTATTAACTAATTATGGGGGTTTTGCTATTTAAATATGCCATCCTTGCTTAATGTTTTGAAATGATATATTTATGATATACTGAGTTCTTACATGCAATTAATTCCATTCTTGATTTTCTTTTCTGTTACACTTAGTTGTCTATTTACCCTTTACCATATTATTTTAGGTATTTACTTCCCTTGTTACACTTTCTAGTCTTCTCAAGCTGAACCAAACCAAATTCAAATTCAATGTACTTCTTCCATATTCCCAGCCCCCAGCAGAGCCTTTCACTCTGTCAGGTAGGTAGATGGTGGCTTCTAGCACAGATCCACAGTTGATGCAGATCTCTGAGCTGCAAAAACACATTCCTATAGGCTGCATTCTTCAGACACACAGCTCCTTCGCCTCTACAACCCAGCGCATTGCCAGTTTCACTAAAAGCAGCTCTAATTTGTCTCCATATCTCTTTATGTCCATTGTGAAGTCAGACATCATCCCTCACTACTCTACTATGATGGCCTCCTACCTGAGTCTCTGCACATATTGTGACCCTCTCCATTCAGTGTCATTCAGTGTTCTCATCAAAATGCAAAAGTGAGCATCATTCATCCTTCTTTAAGTTCTTTATGGCTCTGAGGATAAAGGCAAAACTAACTCAGCAGGAACTCTGAGGCCCCTCATGCTCTGTTTCTTGCTCCCCTTGCTGCCGCATCTAATAACTCTCCTGACTCCAGTCCTCCATCAGCTCCTCGGATGGATTGGTTTGTCCTCAGATGTATTTGTATGTTTGTTCCAGCTTTGGAGCTTATACCTGTAGTTCTTTCTTTCTGACTATAGAGTCTTCATATTTTCCCTTTAGTTACTACTCATCTTTCAGATATAAACTGCCGGGGTCCAGCCCAGGCAGGATCCAGGGAGTCCCTTGGGAGGGGTAGAGTCGGCGAGAAAAAAAAGAGACAGAGACAGGAGAGAAAAAGAGAGAGTGAGAGTAACTTTTATTTTTGCTCGGGTCTTATATATCTTACATCTTGCTTTGTGGATTTTTCCATTAGGGGCCCCATATCCCTCCCCCAAATGTCCCAATGACTCCGCCGGGGGCCTGTCCTTAGTCAGGTGACGAGTCTTCTATGTAATCATCAGTTCTCATCAGTTCTTCACGTTCTTGCCCATAAACAATCGAACAGTTTTTTCCCCATGCTTAACATTACCATTCTTGTTTTAACCCTCCAGTGGTTACAAGGGGGAGGGGAACACAGGATAACAATCTCTAAGGGCAGGCCTCTCAGGCGCCCAGGCTTGAAGTGACAAACATTGTTAGCAGGTTAAGCTTAATTAGTGAGCTACATTCTCTATGCTACGTGACAGCAGACATACAGGACATGGACATAACATAGATACCCATAATATTCCGTTCTTATAAGGGAAGAGTGCATGGGATATTTTATAGGCAACTTTGGTTTGACGGCCCCTCACTTCAGAGGTTTGGGATAATTGTGATTGGGTGAGGCAGCATTCCTGATCACAATGCATGGCCCATTACGGCCGAATTGCCAGCATGGCCCAAGGGTGGGGATAATAAGTTTAAACATTCCTCCATTACCCGGGCCCCCTAAGGGTCTAAATGTGATTTGTTTGTGGCCCATAGAATTTCCACAACACCAAGAAAGCGGGGGGTAGTCACCATTCTTGAAGGCAGCGTTGGCGCCCCTCACCCAGAGAGCTCATCATTCCTAGAAAGAAAAGTACACAAAGGAGACTCATAGTGAAACTAAATCTCGGAGAACTCCAGTACTTCCAAGATGCCTGCTTTGCAGCTCTCCCGAACCGAAGATGCCTTCATCGGAATTCCCGCCTTGCAGGCCATTCCCGAAGTGCTCGGCCTTGCCTGAGCCTTTAGGCAATCCCCGGACGGCTCCCGGCAATAAACAAATGCACTTCTGAGACTCTCTGTTTATTCTGAGTCAGGTGCTTTTGTTCTGTTCTCATTTAACTAGTTTCCATTCCTCTGTGGCTCTTGTATGATTTTAAAATATACATAGCGATTTGTCACTTATTTCATTAATGATCATCTCCCCAGTTAGACAATATGTTCCATGAAATAAAATGCTCACTGCATCATCCTGACAGCACAGTACTGAATACAGTGTAAAAGCTAAAAAAAAAAAAAAATTATCTACAAAGTAAACAAATGGGCACTTTATGGTCTTACTCTTTTACATTTCTGAATCTGTCCTACACTGAGAGAGGCAAATTAAAATCAATAATCTTTTTTTAACTTTTCATTTCATTTAGTTTTTCTTTCATTTAAACTTGGGTACTATTTATATAAATATTTTGTATATAGCATATATTTATAATACAACCAGAAACAGTTACCTTCATGATCTATCATGACATTTTCTATCATTATAAAGTCATATTCTTTGTCCAGATAAACTTTCACTTCTCTTTTCATTCAAGCATTTCACATTTTAAAACTTGATTGATTTCCCTTGATTGTGCATTTCAAGGTTGAACATTGTCCGTTGTTCAGCGTCAGCCTTCTGAGGCACTTTTCTCCAAGCATGGCTTTTGGTTCAGTTTCTGTGTGTGTGTGTATGTGTGTGTGTGTGTGTGTGTGTGTGTGTTCAATACTATGATTTTATTTTTCCTGTTAAAAGCTAAACATGTTCAATTGGTTTCATTGATTTGGAGATATAGGATCTGAATTATACTATTTATAAAGAATAAATATTGACAACAGATTTCTATCTCCTTTATTAAATATATTTTTATTTTAATAGCTTTCTATATCCTATATTAGATATATGTTGCTTTTTTTATTTTTACAATACTGCCAGATTTACTAAATACATTTTTTGCATTAATCTATAAGTGCTAGCATATTTACCATTATATAGTATGTATAAACCTATTTTCCATATACAAAGGTCTAAATTCAATCTATTGATCCCATGTGAATAAGAAAAATGTTACACCATCACAGTCTTTTTTCTTCCTTTCAAAACCCCTAACATGTTTCTTCATATTTTTCTATAATTTTTATTTGGATTTATTGTTTTTAAAGTGATATTATTATATAATATCATTATACATAATTAACTAGAGTAAATTCATTAGTTAATAACTATATAAATTTCATTAAGTTAATTACACATTTAACTGGCTCCAATACCCATTTTCAGTATTTTATTTCTTACTTTTTGTCTCCCATATTGTGAATTGCTTGTTTTCATTCATCTTTAATTAGTTAGTATGCATCTTCAAATGGATTTTTGCCAAAAGAGTAAATCAAAGAGTTTGGAGACTTTGTGTACTTTGTGTCTTGGTTTTCAACTGAGTTTCAGTTTAGTATGAAATTCTTGTGTCACAGTCTCTTACATGTGAAGCTCTACAGATGTTGCTTCACTGTTTTCTGATTTAAATTATAGTGTTGAAGAAGATCAAGGCGTCCTCACAACCACCTTCTAAATTACTTGCTTAATCTTCTAGAATGCTTGTATTGTTCTGTTTTATTATTGAAATTCAGGGTGGCAAAGAAGGCTGGTGCTCTGCTCACATCTGTTTTCCTATCTTTTCCTGGCCCACCTCTTAACATATTTTCCTCTCCTCTTGTAGTTTGGGTGAACTATATGACTGGGTTGTGTCAAGCAGAATGGAGGTATACATGATACACAACACTTTTTGGCTTAGAAAACATTTCCTGTCAGTGGTTCTCCATTCTCTGTTTTCCTTTCGGAATGACTTTGCAGGCCATGTAATTCAAGATGAGAGCACCAAAGGTGGAAGGAGCCTGGGTTCCTAAATTCCTATGTGGCAATTGCTTGACACATATGGGGCAAAATATTTTGTAAGATTATTACTTGCAATATTTGGAAAAAAAGACCAAATGCTTACTCACCTGGCAGTTCTAGAGAAAATGTTGAGGATCAGTAGAAGGATAGAAAGGATTTATGGGAGATTGGATGTTTAAACACATCGATAGAAATTTTCCAGCTCAGCTTGAAAGTTTTGAATAAATAGGAAAAGTGTATATAGAAAACTAAGCAACACACACACACATGCACACACACACAATCACTAACTGTAATAAGAGCAAAAAGATCTAAAAGAAAGAAAATGCAATCTTATTTTACTATGTGGCTTAGCAATAAGTAGAATTTGCAGTCATAATAATATAAGAAATGGATATTTATTTAACAACACATTGAGGTGTAACAATGATCACAGTATGTGGAGAGAAGAACTGTATGTGTGTGAGAGCGAAAGTGAGAAAAAGAGATGTCAACATAAATAACCACATTTTAGGAAAAGAGGAGAACAGGATAGGTATATAGCATGAATTTTAGAAATATAAAAATAGAATAAAGAGGTAAAATAATTGCTAGTAGTTGTTATAAAGTAGTAGGAATGAACAGGTAAAAAAGGTAAAGAGAAGGAGACATTTGCTGTTGGTTTGCTGTTTCACCATTTTACTTTTTATGGATAAATAAATTTATGTATATGTATTATGTTATACAAATAAAATTAAAGCAGTGTCAAATATAGTATTAGTATTAAATTGAAGTGATGAATACATAGACTCTTAGATATCAAGGAATCTCTGACTGCTGAATTCATTGTGTATACGACTTACTAAAAAAAAAATATTTCTTCATAGTTTCCAAAAATGTGCTTTTTAACATCTAAGAATATTGATGTTCATGGGAGGGGTTTCTGTGTTCAAATATATTTGGGAAACTTCTGTGTTTTCCTTCTTGAGTATCACAACTCCCTTAAATACATGTACTGCAGATGATTACTGTGTCCAAAAGGAAAAAAGCATCTCAATTTTGTTTGATCCATTCTTTTCACAAACACATTTTAAGCCTAGAACACTTTTTTTTAGCTGACAAATTTTCTGATCAAACAGTGCATTGTGGGACACTCTATTTAAAACCCTGTGTGTGTGTGTGTGTGTGCATTTGTTCTTCTTAAACCTGTTATATAATATAGCCCAGTGATTTTTACACAAAATATTATGTAAAAAAGTCTGTCTGGAATATAAAAGATTGTTCCTTAAGATTCTATAAATCCATAACTCTATTATATTCCTTATATTGCCTAGGAGTAGAAATGAAATAGTGCTTATTTACAAGGTCTGCTGAAAATACTACTTTTATAAGCATTATTTCAAAAGAATCTCAATGGAGAACAGATTTTGGGTAGCTAACTACACAAATAAGAGTACCACAATACAGTGTGGGGAAGGACTGGAAGGTTCAAATGCAGACTCAAACAACAAAAAAATCAGTGCCTTCTTGGCATCAGGGCTACTGAAGAAAGAAGAAAGTGTCAATGCATTCATCTATCAAAGGATTAATATCTAATGAATGTAAATAGTTGTGGAAACGACATCTCAATGTTGGAATCTGCCTATGAACATGCATATCATTTCCTAATCTGTGATAAAAGTAGTTTAGGAATATCATCTTGCTTTTTTCCTTTTGTTTTAACAGTTTTATTGAGATAATATTTACATACAGTACAGCACACTTTTAAAGTATGCAGTACAATTTAAAAACATTCTATTCACAGATATGTGCAACTACCACCCAAAGCTAATTTTAGAACATTTTCCCCATTCCAAAATGAAACTCCATACACATTATCAGACATGCACATTCTCATATCCAGTCCTAACTTCTGGCTCCAGGCAACCAATAATCTACTTTCTGTCTCAACAGAGTTGCCTATTCAGGAAGCTTTACGTAAACTGAACTATATGCAATACATATAGTTTTATGAGGGGCTTTCTATCACTTCACATAATACTTTCAAGGTTCACCCATGTTTGAGCATGTACCAGTGATTCATTATTTTTTTCCTGTTGTTCAGTCAATTTGCAAATTTCTGAAATGCTTCATTTTAGTTGTTTTGCCAGGATTTCCATTATTTTTGGCAGAGAATGGATCGCCTCTCTGAGAGAGATCCTTATTTCATCATTCTGGAAGTCAATCTCTTCATTTTGTTTTCTAAAAAAAAAATTTTACAATTTAAGATGTCATCTATTTTTGGTATTATTTTAACATAGTTAATCAATGCATAAACTCTTTTTTTATCTTTTTCAGTTATATAGAGATGCATATATACATACATACACACATACATAAAATAGTCACAGAAAAGTAGAAGACAGAAGTATGGAACATATAAAAATATATAACAACAAAATAGTATGTATTCCAGTTATATAATGTTTTTGAAAATGCTTGCAGTCTTACAAATTGTTTGCAAAAGAAAACTGCTGCAGTCATAATAAAATGAGCAGTATTTTGGACAGGTTCCCTATGGTTTTCCCTTTTAAGCTCTGGGAATTTTTAAAGGTCAGCAACCAACTGGTTTGTCATTTGATACATAGGTGACTTGAAATAAATCAAAACAAGGACTGGAAAAATATTTTTAAATGAGAATTACATAGTGGACATCCAACAGAGAACCTTTATATACTTTAGATCCCTGAAAATATAAGGGGAGGTAAGTGTTTTGAAAAATATCTGTAGGGTGCTCAGAGATAATAAAGTACAAAAATATAATTTGTAAAATATTACACAAAAGATTTATGTAGTGTTCATAATGTAGATCTGTATCTTATGAGCAATTACCCAATGCCTAGGGCATTGCTCAAAAAGGAATCCATCCACATAATGGGACCTCCTGTTGTGTTAGTTGAGAAGAGAACTCTGCAAGGATCATGAAGTGAAAGAGCAAAGCTACTTTCACTTGGAAACTTGAAAAACTAATTTACTTCCTACATTAAATTTCACTTTTTTCTTGGATATGTAGCCATGGGCCTGAAGATTTGAAGGGACAGACCTTAGTTCACTGTTTAATAACAAATTACTTTCTCAATGTTAAGAGTCAAAGGGATGCCTAGAATGCAGGTCATTCATTTCTTCAATTAAAAAAAAGACAAAAGAAAAAACACATTTATGTCACAATATTATCCTAGATGCCTGAGTGACAAAGTTGAAATGTTCATTTATGTCACATTAGGTACTGTACTGAGAGAACACACAATACATATTTTGTAAAAATATATTTTAAAAATTATTGCATACACAAAATTTGAATACAATTTTTTTTAGAATCAGAATCTAATTCTGATTCTAAAATACAAAAACCAATCCAAGCCCCCAAAGAGATAGGACTCCAAAGTTAAAATTATTTGATTGGATATATATATAAATTGGCATATACTATTACTTGGAATACAGGTTTATTATTAAAGGCTTAATATTGTAATTATACACACATGCATCATATATAATTATTATTTCCTTTATTGTAAATAACATTGGGCTCCTTGAGATACTACCCAACAAAATTCCTTCCCTGAAAGTCAAGCCTCTCTGGCTAAACATACACAGTGTTTCTTTTTAATGAAGTTCTTAAGTGATGGCTATCAGCACCGTGGGTTAAGGGGTAAGTGTGTTTTGTTCATGACCCAGGTCCTGGCATAGTGCCATAAAAATGGTAGATATCTCATAAATATTTGCAGAACTTATGAATGAATGAATCATTGAATGAATATGTTATTCTAATTCTGACTGAAAAATCGTAAATACTATCTAAACCATCCAAGCTGTAGAAAGACAATATTACCAAGGAGTTACCAGAGCTAAGGCATGTGATCGATTAATGATTTCTTGGTAGTCTCTAAAAGGAAAAATGCCTAAAAGCATATATATTTATATGACCGCCTTCACTTTTTAGTGTATAACCACTGATTTTAGTGACTTTCATATTGTATCAGATGTTTTGATGACCCAGTGCTGAAAACTTTTTTAAAATGGAAGATCATATACTAAGTTTTTTACTGAGTTTCTCTCCCAGTTTAGGTAGGAAATGAAAGAGACATGGTGCTACTTACATCATTTTAATTATACCAGGAAAGTACATAAAAATGATAGTGTAAACTTCAAGATATAAAACCATCTGCTTTATCTAGAATTTGTTGGAACATACTAACGGGGAAAATATATGAAAGATGGATCTTACGATGTAAACTGACTCCTATTATCCTTATATAGGCTTAATTAAAAATGAATCCTAATAGCCTGTCAGAGTACAAGAAAAGTAAACTACTATAATAACAACAAAAACAATCAATGATTTGGGAATTTAGATGGCCCTTTTGAAATATTTTTAGTTGTCTTACCTAAGTTAACTCTCTTAAGTTTCCTGGTACAGTTTCCTCACCTATAAGTTGAATTATTGGACTTCAGAAGTGCTGAAGTTCTTTCCATGTCTAACATTTTAGGTGATTTTTCAGTCATTGAGGGTAATTATATTTTGAGTCATTTTACTTAAAATCATTGCAAAAATAATTTTTTTGTAAAATCTAAAAACATTTAAATTACATTTACTATTGTTACTATATAATTACTAAATAATTACAAACATTTTAAAGATATGTAAACATATATTCATTGAAGAAAACATGAATATAATAAAAACTAAAATTTATCTTAGATACTGTCCCTGGAAATGACCACTCTGGTACATAATTTTGCCTTTTTACTCTGTTTTTACTGTGTTTGTGTGTGTGTGAAAGAGAGAAAGAGAGAGAGAAGGAGAGGAAGATCTATGGACAAGAGAATATGTTTTGATATCTACTTAAAAGTTAACTTGGGAGTAACTTTTTTTTTATTTTTTCTTAATTTGCTCCCACATTGCCTGTACTGAGTCTTCCTCTCCAGTCTCCTCATTAGCTTTGTTATGTTACTTTGCAACTTCCTCCATTCCTCTAAAGAAAGAAGGGTGTATTTTCTTACACCATTGTTTTTAAATATAGCCACATGATTTGCTATGGCCAGTAAGATGTTTGCAGTTGTGACAGAAGCAGAAGCTTGAAAACTGTTCATGAATTTCCACTTCTCTTTGTGTTTCCCTCTCTCTGTCATTAATATGTGCTAGGACTAACCTGCAGAAGGCACAAGAATGCAAACCTGAGGCCATCCTAGACAAGCTGAAAGTTAGTCCACCCCCACACCTGGTGCTGAGCACACAGTCCAAATCCACAGAGCCACCTAGCTGGATTACAGCAGACCACAGATGCAGGAATGAGCTACCATGAGACCAGAAGACCCGCATAGTTGGCCTATAGACTCATGACCTAAATTAATGGTTACTGCTTTAAGCCAATGCATTTGTGGTTGTATTCTTGTGACATATTAACACATTCTTGTGGCAATAGATATCGTAAAAATTGTTTCATTTAGATCTCCACTTTTTTAAAAACTATGTTATTAAGTTAGAATTAACATAAATTTAACTGTTTAAATGTACAGTGCAATGAATTTTAGTATATTGATAAGGTTGTACAATCATTTTAATAATCTACATTTATACCATTTCCATCACTCTAAAAAACATATTTAAAGTCCTCAGCAACCACCAACCTCACTAAGTTTCTGCTTCTTTATATTTGCTCTTTTTAAATTTTATACAATTGGAATTATACATTATGTGTGGGGGGGGCTTATTTCACTCAGCATAATGTTTTTGGGTATCAGCCATGTTGTAACATGTATCGATACTTCATTTCTTTTTATTGATGGCTATTACTCAAGTATACTACCTTTTGTTTACCTGTTCATCACTTGGTGGATAGTTGGGTTGTTTCCACTTTTTGGCTATTGTGAATAATGCCATAATGAAAACTCAAGTGTAAATCTTTGTGTGGATATATTCTTTCATTTCTCTTGTATATACACCTAGATGTAAAATTGTTGGGTCCTATGATAAGAAAATGTTTACCATTTTGATTGTTTTCCAATGGAATAGAATCATTTTATATTCCCTCCAACAGTGCATGAGGGTTCTGATTTCTCCACAGTCCTATCAACACCTGTTATTGTTTTTGCTTTTTTTTATATGATAATCATGTTGGTGAGTGTGAAGTCATATCTCATTGTGGCTTTGATTTTCATTTCCCTGAGTATCTCCTTTATGTATATATTGGCCTTAGTATCTCTTCTTTAGAGAAAAAAAAAATGTTTCTAAAGCTCTTTTGCCCATTTTTAATTGAGTTGACTTTTTATTGTTGTAAGAGATTTTTTTAAAATCTGGATATAATTCAATTATGATATATATATCATATGACAGATATCAGACAGAACTGTGCTTTCCTTTTATTTCTCAAAAGTGGAGAGGAATAGCAAAAGGCAGAGATAAATTGTGATGATTGAGCAAATTCATAGTAATCTTTATCTTCAAAAATTCTGACAAACACTACTTTAGGACAGAAGTTTAGAAAAAGCACCAAACGCTTCATCCTTTACTTTAATTTGCCACCAGTTTCTAGCTATCTCTTTTTATCTCCTTGCCATCTTTGATAATGTAGAGTTTACCAGGGATTTTTGCTGCTTTTTTTGTTTACTTATTAGCAAATTTTGTATCCTCCAATTTACAAAATTAGAGAATCCAAATTCATCAAAGATACAATATTTAATCTTCTGTTTACCCCAGTGAAATAACTCCCATAGTAAAGTAGCATTCAAAAGGGGGAGACTGTGACAACAGAATGTTTTCCATTTCATCTGTATTTTACCTCCGTGGCTCCAATCTGTGATTTTTGGTGTTTCCCAACTGAGAATAAAAAGGTAGTTTTTGTTTCCTTAGGGGGAAAAATATATATATATATATATATATATAGTACAATTATTTTCTCCCAGTCTGTGGGTCCTCTTTTCCCTTTCTGGATCATAGCTTTTGAACAGAAAACATATTTCTTTTTGATGAAGTCTACTTTATCATTCTTTTCTATTATTGCTTACACTACTTTCCACATTTAAGAAACCATTGCCAAGGCTAAAATCATAAATATTTACTTCTATATTATCTTCTAAGAGTTATGGTTTTAGCATTTATATTTAGGCCTGCCATCCACTTTGAGTTAAGTTTTTTTGTATGGTGTAAAGTAAAGTTTCAATTTCTACTTTATTTACTTATTTCACATGTGGATAACCAACTTCATCAGCACAAATTGCTGAAAAGACAATTTCTTTCCCATTGAATTTTAACATCTTTGTTGCAAGTCAGCTGACTATAAATGTAAGGGTTTTGTTTTTTGACCCCTAATTCTGTACCATTGATTATATGTCTGTCCATATGCCAGGACCATACTGTCTTCATTACTGCAATTTTGTGGTAAGTGATGCAACTAGGAAACCTAAGTTCTCCAATTCTGCTTTCTTTTGCTGGGTCCCTTGCCTTTTCAGATGAATTCCATATAATCTAGTCTGTGCCAAACATTATAAACCACAGAGACTGACACAGGCTGAGTAGCATGACTCCTACGACGCTAATCAGGGTCTACCGGCAGCATCTTATATCAATGCTTCAAGAAAGAAGCCTTCTTTACTCTGGGTCTCTAAGCTGCCTTAATAAAATCCAGAGCTACCAGTTGCCATTGTTACACATGTAAAACAGGACTGGACCATCTATCTGTACCAGGAGAGAAAGGTGGTAAAATACACTGAACAACACAGGTAAGAAATGAAGGAGAAATCCTGTAACTATTCATAGCCTCTCAACCAATTGAACCTGACTCTTATTCAGCTCTATCTTTTCATGGTTTAGTTTTGCTGAGCCACCCAATTCTCCTTTTTATTGCTTAATTTAGTTCAAGATGCATTGTTATCAAACAGAAAAATTTCTGATTAATACAAACACATTTTTATGATTTTCCTAATGTGTATATCTCATTATTTATTTCAACTGCCACCTGGGAAGTATTAAGAAAGACATTGTTGTTTAGTACTAATAACACTCAGGTCCAAAGTACTTCAAATGTAATTATAATACAATAGTTGTAGCATGATCAAATGCTCCATTTTTCTTAATTACTGTGATATATTAATAAACTAAAAGTATTAGTTGCCTTTTCTTTGAAGATAGTTTCTTGAACTGTGCTTCTTAATCAAGTTATAAGTAATATAAATTCTAAATATTTTCAGTCATGTAAAGAAGTACTGAATGACATCAACATTCTGTACAAAGAAATTTAATGTTTCTAAGCTGTGTTGTTTTTCTTCATGAGACTTGACACTCAATCAAAACAACTGAGTAAGGAACAAATCTGGAAAGAATTTGTCATAAACAAATACCATTATAAATCACTGTATGCATTTCTACCTGTCAAGATGATTCATTAGTTATTATTCCATTTTTAGCTCTGAGCCATTGAGATATAATCAAGAACCAGGCAGAGAGACTGGATAGTTTGTGAGGCTATGAATCCACCAATACTCCAGTCTGGCCGAGGAAGAGACAGTTTTAGAAAGACAATGCTTTTTTGCAAATGAGCATTTATTGAAAATGAGGGCTGTAAAGTTCGATTTAAAAACATCCTTTTAGGGATGTCCCTGGTGGTGCAGTGGTTAAGACTCCACACTCCCAATGCAGGGGGCCCATGTTCGATCCCTGGTCAGGGAAATGCTGCATGCCACAGCTGAGGAGCCCACAAGCCACAACTAAGACCCATCACAATCAAATAAATAAATAAATATTTTAAAAAATCCCTTTAATAAACTGGAACAGCAGCATCCTGCCATTATCTTTGCTACCATGCTCCTAAAGTTTACCTTATAGAATCTCATCAAATGTGCAGATCCCTGTTACCAACAGCTTGTTACAATTAGAAAAAAAATTATATTAACAGCTGCCCTATTAATTTCTTTCAAATCTTTCACCTCCAGGTAGGAGTAATCTGAGTCAATTCTACCTTCCTTTTCTGTTGCATAGTTGTTAAATATGTTCCCTTTCTGATCCTGCACTTTTTTGGGAGGAGGCCAATCTTTAGTTTGAATATTCTTCATGTATATCATTTCTACTATTTATCTAAAATAAAACTTTTCTTTTCCTTTTTTTTTTTTTTTTCTTTTGCATTTCAAACTAGCTGCCAATTAGTACCAGGAAGAGCTATTTAAAATTGGTAATCCTATTCATACTTTCACATTGAAATAAGATTATCTTCTTGTTTCATTTTCACTGAATGCTGAGAATTTTAACCTTATCCACTTTAAAAAAAAAAATTCCAGCCAGGGTTCCTATTTCTCCATATCCTCTGTAGGGCTTGTTATTATCTGCCTTTTTGATTATAGTCATTCTAGCAGGTGTGAAGTGTTTTCTTACTGAGGTTTTGACTTGCATTTCCCTGAAACTATTGATGTTGAGTGTCTTTTCATGTGCTTATTGGTCATTTGTATATCTTCTTTGGAGAAATATCTATTTGGATCATTTACCCATTTTAAAAAATTGAGTTATTTTTGTTTTTACTGTTTAGTTGTGAGTTCTTTTTACAATCTGGATACAGATATATGATTACAAATATTTTCTCTAAGTCTATAGGTTGTCCTTTTGCTTTCTTGATGATGTTTTTTGAAAAAGAGAACTTCTTAATTTTGTTGAGGTCCAATGAATCTAATTTTTGTGTCCTTTAGTACTTCTGAAAATTATTTTAATATATGTTGTGCAGAATCTTAAATTTATAAAGTTTATTGATGCTATTATGTCTTGATTTTTTCCATTTTATTTTTCTAAAGGGTTCTTGAATGTGGAACTCTTTTGGTGAAACGTCCCTTTTAACCATTACGTACTGGCAGGAGGTAATCTTCCTGCTTGCTTTGCAAATAATTTTTCAATGATTCCTTCTTCTTTCCATAAATACAAAAAAAAAATAATTAGTAATTTCCTTTGAAGAATCACAGAACAATCTGTTTTATTTTCATTGGTTGATAAAATCTCTCCTTTTAACCAAAGGTTAGTAGCACTATTGTGTTAGTATTTGTATTTTACTCTAAATCTTGTAAATCATTACCACTGAATAGATTAACTGACATTCTCCCTTTTCAAGCTTGGTGAGTATAATATATTATATTAAAGAAAAACAAAAGTAATTAATATATATTTTACTGGAGTAAATCATAGTCAACATATTTAAAAACATTCCAAGCGTTTGCATGACATCTCATACTATTTCATGTCACTTTAATAGGCACTGAATAATTTGAAGGTCACTAATATCCAACCAATTGCACTAGTCAATGGTTACAATGATGAAACTGCATTTTAGAGAGATAGATAGTAATAGAGATATTTTGCTTTGCTTTACTACTTTCCAATTTACAATACAATTTCTCTGACTGTCTCTCTTTATCCTTCACTAATTTTGTGAGGTATTTGTGGAATATTTCTAATTTCTAGGGCAACCTAAGAGTTATTTATTATCAATAAATTACCCAGGCATCTAAATAAATATATGTAAAACAAAATTTCATCTTGAGTTTCTAATCAAATATAGAGTACTATTTTTGTCATATATTAAATAATAAGAGGGTAATAAAAATGATAATTAGGCAGCTTCCAGAATATTGGATCATCAAAAAGGAACTATTATTCAAATAGAAAATCATGCCTGTAAATATTTCAAAAGACAGTTTACTTGAGTAACAGAAAAATGTTTACTGTTCCTTAAATATAACATCTTCTAACTTACCTAAACCCAGTTACAAAATTTGAATCCCAAATAGATGTTTCTAGTCTTAATGCTGTTGTTCCCCAGACTTGGTCCTTGTCCCTGCTGCCTGAGGAGTTGAAGTTTTTGCTTATTCCTTCTGTGTGTTTTGCCTCCTTGGTCCACTCATCCTCTGCATTTAGTTGTTGCTTGCTTAACCATCTACTTTCCTACTTAGTTCCATATCATCCAATTGCAATAGCTCACCTCCTGAGTGATCCATCTACAAATATGTTATTCTATGGACTTCCCTGGTGGCTCAGTAGTTAAGAATCCACCTACCAATGCAATGAACATGGATTCGATCCCCACTTCAGGAAGATCCCACATGCTGTGGAGCAACTAATCCCATGCACCACAACTACTGAACCTGCACCCCAGAGCCTATGAGCCACAACTACTGAGCCCACATGCTGCAACTCCTGAAGCCCACAAACCTAGAGCCCGTGCTCCACAACAAGAGAAGCCACCGCACTGAGAAGCCTGCATACTGCAACAAAGAGTGGCCCCCCACTCACCAGAACTAGAGAAAGCCTGCTCAGCAAGGAAGACCCAACGCAGCCAAAAAAAAAGCACGTTATTCTATATTTTTATATGTTAGACTCTGAGATATTCTGAATATCTCTTTGCCTCTTCTTTTCCCATTTGGTTATATTTTTGACCATCACAAAAGTTATTTTTCTTTAACTAATTTACTGTCATGCTGGTATCCTACCTTAAAAAAAATCAGAATTTGATGGCCCCTTTTACCGATGAGCACAGTAAAAGAATTTGTTGCATACTAGCCTTTTTTTATTCTTTTTTTCTTTTTGCAATTTGATATTTTTTTTCTTCTTAGTAATGTATACATGGCAATCCCAACCTCCCAATTAATTCCCCCCAACCCCCCCCACCACTTTCCCCACTTAGTGTCCATATGTTTGTTCTCTATATCTGTGTCTCTACTTCTGCCTTGCAAATCTGGTTATTTGTACCATTTTTCTATATTTCACATATATATGTTAATATACGATTTTTTTTTCTTTCTGATTCACTTCACCCTGTATGACAGTGTCTAGGTCCAACCATGTCTCTACAAATGTCCCAATTTCATTCTTTTTTATTCTTAATGCACCCTTGTAACAACACTATAACCACAAAAAGGATTCAATACTACTGAAGTGTTAGAAAATGCACAATAACAGAGCCTTAATACAAATAAAATATTATGTCTCTTACACCTAAAAGAAGTGTGGAGGTAGACAAACCAAGTGTGTTATATTGGCTTGGCTCCACAGACTCTACAGGACCCAGACTATTATTGACCCTTGAATAGCTGGGAAGTTAGGGGACCGAGCCTCTGCATAGTCAAAAATCCAAGCATAATTCATAGTGGACCCTCTGTTTCCAAGTTTCCTCTGAATCTATAATTCCACATTCATGAACTTAACCAATGGTGGATCATGTAGTAGTGTAGTATTTACTATTGGAAAAAATCTGCATATAAATGGGCCTGCACAGTTCAAATCCTGTTGTTCAAGGGTCACCTATACTTCCATTTCTCCAATCTATAATTCCTAACAGATGCCTTTTATCCTTGTGGTCTGAGATGACAGCTGGAGTACCAGCCATCATATCTGCCTTATACTTTAAAGTTGAAAGCAGAGGTGAAGAGCACAGGCCCTCCTTTAAGAGATCTCCCAGGAAATTGCACAACACAATTTCACTTACATGGGAGAAGCTGAATCTCAGACATGGACCAGACTAACTGCAAGAGAACCTACAGAAAGATTTGTTTTAGTTGGGCAGCAATTTTTTAACCTAAAAAATACAGTTCTTATTACGGAAGAAGTAGGAGAATGGATGTTTGAAGTGAGTGGCACCTCTGCCACAGGACTATTGTTTTGCTTTATTCAGGAAAGGAAACCAAGGCTCATAGATATTCAGATATTTGTGCAATTTTACACAACTGAATGGTATCAGTTCATTTTGAATTAAGGATGTTCTGAGTACACAGCCTTGCTCTTATTTCTACAGTATGTAGTCTCCTATTTCCAGGTAAATTTTGAATAAATTGTGACTAATATTTTCCTTCTTCCCTGCTTTTCATCTCATCATATTTATATTTATATTTATGTAGTATATTTTTAATCAGAGAGAATCTAGTGCCACTTACTTAACTCAAATGCTTTCACACTTTGCTTTTCCTCCTGTAAATTCTGCTATGCAGATGTTTTTCCTATTCGATGTATTTGTATTCATCCATTTTCAGGAACTATCTTGTTTGGATTCTCCCAGAAAAAGAATTATTTCCTCCACTGGTTGCCCACCTTGCAGAGCATTTACAGTTGTAGTAGTCATCATTATTTTACAGGGAAATTTCTGCTATTATTCTCTTTCCATTTCTAGGGCATACAAAAGTATTTGCCACCTAAAAGTTGTTATCAACTGACTGTGTTCCCACCACCCCCAAAATGCATATGTTGAAGGCTGTACCTTAGAATGTGACTGCTTGGGGAAATTAGGCCTTTAAGGAGGTATTAAGTTAAAATGAGGCCAATAGAGTGGGCTCTAATTCAATCTGACTGGTATCCTTATAGTAAGAGGAAATTTGGACACCCAGAGAGAGACAAGGGGCTCTCACACACAGAGGAAACATCATGTGAGGACATAGCTAGAAGGCAGCCATCTGTAAGCCAATGAGAATGGTTTCAGGGGAAATCAAACCTGCCCGCACCTTGACCTTGGACTTCCAGCCTCCAAATCTGTGAGAAATTAATTTCTGCCATTTAAAGCATTCATTCTGAAGTATTTTGTTATGGCAACTCTAGCAAATTAATACAAAATCATTTAATAAATATTTAGTTAATAAAATGCTTACTAAAAATCCTTACTTAAGAGGATATCTACATCAAAAAAATAAAGTGAGCTTATTACTGTAAGTGTATGTAATGGGGAAAAAACATCAGGTTGACTTTTGTAAATGTATCACTTCTCTTGACCAGAATAGTATCCAAGAATAGATGGAATATATGCTTTCTTAAAAAAGTTCACATCACACATTATAACACAAACATTAATTAACTTCTGTCTTACCTAATGGACAGTATTGAATGCACTAATCTCTTTTTATCCTTTAGACCTTAAAGTATTACCTTTGACTACATTGCTTGAGCATTACATTTTAAAACTGAAGCATGTCAAAGTCACGCAGGACTAGCTACAAAATTTTAGAGGTCCAGTGCAAGTGAGAATGTGGGGCCCCATGGACAAAAAGCACCAAGAATTTCAAGATGGCAACCATGAGGCATTAAGTCAAGCACAAGTTCTTGTGAGTGTAGAGCCCTGTGTAACAACACACCTCACACACCCCCTTGCAGCAGACATTGATGCTTCATTGTTATGGATTAAGACAGACATAACCTATGCTTTATTCTCAATGAACAGCACATTCCTTTCCTTTGGTGGTTCTCCAGCCTGCTGATGATGTGCTAATTGCCTCTAAGGTGCCTTTTCCCAGCATTATATTTCTTGCAACCCATATCCAAATACACGGGAATGAGCAGCCTTTCACAAAGAATTACATCCTATTTCTCTAGGGCCTTAAGATGCCCAAATTACTCATATTTCACTTCCCCATAGGGAATGTGCATGAGTGTGTATATAGAATACAAATACCAACTTCACCAGCAACCATGTACTATAACAATATAAAACAAATTAGATGGTATACAGAAAGCCATAACTTAGATGAATTCTGTGCTTAAAAAAAAAATACGTTCTTCCTTTTTTCTATTTTTTGAATATTCTACAACTTGTTAAATTAATTTGAAGTCAGAAAACTATTACGCTAATTTGCATTTTTAACTCAGGAAATTTTTTTGAAGTATAGCATCTCCCTCTGCCAAGTGCAATGCTGTATGTTCTCAGAGTTGTAGTGCTCTGCAACACTCATTGCCAATCACTTATAAGCTGCTGCAAAATTGAAAATCCTCACAAAGAGTTCCACCAACAAAATCCTTAATGCTCTCATTATGAAATAGGGACACCTTTAAAGTGTTTTACCTCAAAAAAGAACAAAAAGAAAGAAAGATGTAGTGACTTTGCACACTATTTTCAGAAATAAATTATCTGGCAATGCTGCTAAGCTTCTCTGAAAGCTGCTTTCTCGGAGTTATTAGATTTTATGCACCCGACTACAATGGAAACAAGAGACCCTCAACCATAGGAACTAAGGTAAAGTAGTATTTTGTAAAAATAGGTTTTTTTTGTTATTTTTACATTACAACATATAACAATAGACCTAAAAGTGACATTTTACAGTTGTATTCTATTGCGTATATATAAAAATTTCTATTACTATATTTAGAATACATGTAATTCTCATATTGTACTCGAAGAAAGAAATGTCAAACTTGAATTAAATTGGCTTGAAAAATAAAAGGGTTGATTATTTTACTTTAACTATGTCTAGAGATAAGACGGACCTCAGGGCCAGCAAATTAGGGCTCTGGTTCTGGTTGCTAGGATTCTCTGGGTTTTGCCTTCCTCCATGACTATGTGAGACAGTTGTAGCAGTTCCAGACACTACGCAGAAAACACCAGAAAGACAGGGGACATTTCCTTTATCTTCAGTGTCTTCTAAGTGGAACAAAGGAATCTTTCCCAGGAGGCTTCCAGCAGTTTCTGAATGGAATTAGATGTGGATTCATAAACCAATCACAGCTACAACAAAACTAATTAATTGGAGTGGGCATCTTTCAGTCTACTTAGTCTAGGTTATGCTGTAGTTAAAATTCAGTCTTAACTGATGCATCAATAAAAAAATATATATATATATGTATATTAACAGTGAATGGCCTTTCTGGTTCTCTGTGAGCTCTGCCTCACATCATCTTCAGGATGGGCCTAGAGCTAAAGGGGCAGCTTATATATGAGAAATGGCACTGTGAGAATGAGAATAAGGGTGAACTACAGGCTGACTTTTAAGCCAGAAGTGTACACTTCTCTCCTGTTCACTTTTTATTGTCTAAAGCATGTCACATGCCTAGGCCTGACATCAGTAGCTCAGGGAATCATTCTTTCTCAAAGAGAAAGCCCATAAAAAGGGGCTGGATGCGAAAAGATAATTCATATTTTGACAACAGGGCAATGTACTGTGGGTGATGGAGGGAGCCCATCACTCTTTGCCTTTGGAGTATTTTCATTAATTGCTGCTTTTCAGTGTAATTGCATTTTGTAGGACACAATGTAGTACCAAAAAAGGAATAACTTTAGGTCTACTTAGAAACTATTAGAATTATCTAACAAGTCAACTATTTGAACCTTAGCTATGGTGGAATCATAGACAAGAGAGTGTTTTTACCTCTGACCTAATATGGCAAATAGATCTAACAGTTCTAAATAGGCAGATTTGCAATTGCTTATTTCCTTAACTTCTGCAAGTGTTTTCTTTTGTTTATAAGCTTTGAATGAGATTGTTTCCTGATTTTTTGTTTGTTTCTTTAAAATCATAAACAGGACCACATCAATCCAGGAAATTCTCCCTGTAGATATTTGCAGCATATCACTAGTTATTAAACATAACTAGCAGTATACAAAAAGTAAGAATCATTTTATGTGTTGTCTACCAAAGTTGTATTTATTTTTCATTAATGTCATTATATTTTATATATTTCTACTTAGAGATATCTCTTTTACTGTTAAACCATTTAATTAACTCATTTTCCTTCATCATTGAAATGTCTAACTTTATGTGTTGCATTATTTTGGGAAAGAAGTAAAACCTTATCTTTTTTTTTTTTTTTTTGATGACACTATTACTTAGAAATCATAAGGTAAATACAAAGTCAAAAAACATGAAAATAACTGTGAACAATTAGTGAATTTAGTAAGGTCTTTACAGGATGTGGAAGAGCTGAGTATGTGTCCTTGCAGTTGTAGTTTAGGCATCCATCTTTGACTTTAAGCTAAACCATGGTTTCAGATTATTCCTATTTTCATGCTATTTGCTTAGGATTTCAATAAGCATCAGAACAGTGTTTTCCTGAGAAGAGTTTTGGGAAGTATTGTGGCTTGTTACCTACTCAAAATTCCTCGAGCATTAGGAGGTACACAGCCAAGAAGAAAGAAAAAGGGGAAATGATTAACAGCCAAGGGAGTTTTCTCAACTGGTGACCCTCTGTCATGTCTGTTTTAGTCCTTCTACAATCTCCAGGAGTGATATAGGTTGTGGAATATCTCATAATTGACTAAAGCAAAGTGCCCAGGTTTTCAGGAGGAGGACACATTTCAGGACTAGAGTTAGGGAACAAATTCTAAGAAGCATCATCTACATTATTTTTTTTTCCAAAATGTTATGATTCACTTTCACTTTTAAACTAATTGAGCACTGTGATTATCCATTTCAGACAATTTTTTGTTAGATATCTCTCTTACTGAAGAATTCACAGTAATTAAGAAATATCCACCGAAATAAGGGAAGGAATTACAGGTAAGTCTCACAAAAAATCTTCAGACTGGAGAATGGGAAGATGAGAAATCAAATTTGATAGCCTGTTCTCACTCCCCCTGCAAGTTTGTTTCCTTTATATCTCTTGGCATAACTTCTTTACTGGCAAATGTACCTGTCTGTTTAGGTTTTACTAAGGATGCTCCAAAATGGGAGCTTTAGACCCTGTCTGTATGATTTTTGTCTGTGTAGAACCTACAGAATTCAAACCCATTTTCTTCATCTGTGGACTTCATGTCACATGAGAGGGAATTACTCAGGTTGAATCTGGCATCTCTCTTTCTTGTAAACATCTATGATTGGGGCATGGAGTAGTGTCATGTATGTAATCCTACCTGCCCTTTGCAGAACAAGATGGGGCTTAGGTCTGAAGAGAAATTGTGGATGTGCAAGGGGAGGCTGTGGTTGTCATAGGAGGTCATTCTTTCTAATTTAATAGACTGATGTTAGTAATGAGTCAGAGGAAAAGCACTGTGTTATCTTCATTGTACATATAATGTTTTATAGATAGTAAGAGATCATTCAGCAGTAAGCACAGGTAAGACGCTTATATCATACCAAGGAACTCAGTGCAGTGATCAACTGATAAATTATAAATCTTTGTTTTTTATCTTTTTTCCTTATTGATTTTAAGTAAAATCATGCATTATAATTCAAGTTATATGAAAAACAAAATTTGTTAATGTTTTCACATTTCAAAGATTTGTGCTGGTGTTATGAAAGCACCATATAAACCACTAACCATGGAATGGAAAGAAAATGAGAGCAAATTTTCAACTTATTCAAAGGCTTGGCAATTTCATTAAAGCAAGTAAAAATAAACAGAATAAAGAGGAGAGAATGGGTAAGAAGTTGGTAAGAAAACATTTGTGTGGTTCATTTCAATATAAGAAATTAAGAGGAAAGAGTAGATGTAGAAATAATAGAAAGTAAGAAAAAAAAAACATTTGGATGGTAGGAGATTGAAGAATACCACCAAAATCTTAATTTTAGAAAAGGTAATTTTATTTTCTGCCCCAAGACTTCCTTCTTAAAAAAAAAATTAGCCTCAAATAAAATATAAAGTGGGTAAAAATGGTGTGGTAATGGAAGGTGAAAAATTCCCACATCGGATTGGGTAACATTTGTCCCAATTGCTTCTAGCTGTCAAAAAGGCAAGATTTATGCCTGAAGAAGCCACAGAGATAAAAAGAATGCTCAAGCCATTGGAGATCTTGGAGAGTACAGCCCCATCCTGATGATGTTTATAGTGATAACAAAATGAATCAAAGCGTTATTTTCCTGGCCAAAAAAAAAAAAAAAATATCTGAAGGCATTTGAGAACCCCTACATGAAGTGGAAAAGGGATTGAATACAACTTTTTTTTCTGTATTTCCTGCATTAAAATTCTCTTTCTCAAATCAGAGATTACTTTCTTGGTACTTAATTTGGTACAGTACATAGAGATAAATTCCATTTTCAAAAACACAGCTGTAGTTTCATATGTCTCACATTTATTGTATTCATTTGTATTCTGAAATGTTGGCACTTTTCTATATGCTTTCCTTGAGGATATTAATTTGTTATCATTAGGAAAACAAGACAAAGGGAATTAACAACATGTACAAAGCTAGTATTTTCTGTCTATGAAATTCAAAGTTAAACACACACATACACACACAAAATAGAAAACAGCTTCAATCCACGAGCTGCAGCATATCTGAAGCTCAAGTGATAATTGAATTTCATGGGCTTTAACTTTTTCTTGGATGATGAATATTCCATACTCAAAAATAACAATTATAAAGTAAATGAAATAATTACCTAAGCTAAGCACAAATTGATATAATTCCCTTTTGGCTCAAATGAATATGCCAGTATACATATAAGCCTTTATGAAAAGAATATTACTTTGTGAAAAAGAAATATTTAAAAATAGAATGCTATTATGATTCATAATAAGAAAATTATCAAAATGATTTTGAGAAAAGATGAACTCAATTTGTGTGATGTTTTTTAACTTGTAGTCTATGGTAAATAGAGTTTAAGATAAAAATTATACAAAGCTATTTGAGAAGGTTTAATTGCTGATCCTCTTTTTAGTAGACCTTAGAAAGAAATTTAGGACAGGATGTAGACTAAGATTCAAAAAATTTAAAAAGATAGATTAAAAAAGTCACCTTTAAAGGGATAATTACCTAATATATATCTCTGAGCTTCATTTTTTTTTGCTGTGCATGGGCTTTCTTTTAGTTGCAGTGAGTGGGGGCTACTCTTCGTTGTGGTGTGCAGGCTCCTCATTGCCGTGGCTTCTCTTGTTGCAGAGCACTAGCTCTCAGCACATGGGCTTCAGTAGTTGCAGCACATGGGCTCAATAGTTGTGGCTCATGGGCTCTAAAGCTCAGGCTTAATAGTTGTAGTGCATGGGCTTAGTTGCTCTGCAGCATGTGGGATCTTCCTGGAGCAGGGATCGAACCCGTGTCCCCTGCATTGGCAGGCGGATTCTTAACCACTGCACCACCTAGGAAGCCCTGGGCTTCACTTCTATATTTAAATGCTACCTAAACATATTCATATAGATCTATTATCATCTCCTTAAAAACTAAGCCTGTAATATTTCTCCACCAATAGCTGTGTTTCCTGTCCCTTAATAAAAATTCGAATGGTACATTCAATATAAAGATTTGTATCAATGCTTTTTTAAAATATTTTCTTCTTCCATTTCTATTAGTTCCTATACAAATATATTAAATGATTGCCCCTTATTTTATGCTTAGTGGTAGATGTTCTAGCTGCCTGGAATATAGCATCTTGTTTAGGAAAATACTTATTGAATCCTTCCTGTTACTTAAGTAAATTTAAAGAGTGAGGCAGCCTTTATCATGGAATTGTAAGACAAAAAACAATATTTGTAAGATACAGATCTGATAAGGGACTTGCATCCAAAATATACAGAGAACTCTTAAAACTTAGCAATAAGAAAACATACAACCAAATTTAAAAATTAGGAAAATCTCACCAAAGAATATATATATATGTCAAACAAGAATATGAAAATAATGTTCATCTTTTGTTATTAGGAAATTACAAATTAAACCAGAGATACCACTACATAACTGTTAGAATGGCTAAAATCCAAAATAACCTGATGCCAGTGAGGAGGCAGAGCAACAGAAACATTCATTCATTGCTGGTAGGAATGAATAGTTGTACAGTTTGGAAGACAGTTACAAAGCTAAACATACTATCATCATATGATCCAACAATCACACTCCTTGGTATTTACCCAATTGAGTTGAAAACTTATGGCCACACACACATACACAAAAACTAAAATGAATGCTTGCAGCAACTTTTTCCATAATTGCTCAAAACTGGAAGCAACAAAGTTGTCCTCCAATAGCTAAATGTTTAAAAACATTATGGTACATCCAAACAACAAAATAACATTCAGCAATAAAATAAATGAGCTATAATGTCAGGTAAAAACATGGACAAACCTTAAATGTGTACTTCTATTAAAAATAACTAGTATGAAAATGGTACTTAAGGTATGACTCCAATTATATAACATTCTGAAAAAGACAAAACTATAGAATCAGTAAAGAAAAAAAATCGACAGAACTTCTTATAAAAGCATTGGTTGCAAGGGACTCAGGGGGAGGGAAGGAGAGATGAAAAGTTGGAACATACGGGATTTTAAGGTGGTGTAACTATTCTGTATGATACTATAATTATGGACACATGACATTACTAATTTATAAAAGCCAATAGAACTTTACAACATAAAGAGTGACCCTTAATATATGAAATTTAAAAAAATCATTTAGAAGGCTAGAGGATCCCAGGAAAGAATGCAGACTATGATGAGAATATCTAACTGTACTATAAGTATATGAAACAACCTCACTGAAGGGGTCAGGGGGAAATGTGCTGACTTATTTAACTCTAGAAATAAATGGGGTCATTTACGATTAAAGACAAAAGGAACTGTGCCTAAGTTCCATACTTTATTGGATACAGTTGTTTCCCATGGCCTTGTGGGTTAATAATTCAGACACTTATATACACGTATGCTGCAAGTGAACAATTAAATATATAAATGGCAGGTGGTAAGAATCAGGTTTCTCACTGTTGAGTGGGAAAAGCAACGGGAGAAAGGTAGAGTTATTCATAGGGTAACAGATTAGAGTTGAAAACATCTGTAAGAATGCATGTTTTACTTAATATAGATACAGATGGTTATATATTGACATCTTTATAAACATGTATATACACACGGGTTAGTGTGTGCACATATATCTCCTTGCTCTGTCAGCTAAGAGGGCCTAAAAGAAAA
Organism: Hippopotamus amphibius kiboko; assembly: GCF_030028045.1. NCBI lineage: Eukaryota > Metazoa > Chordata > Mammalia > Artiodactyla > Hippopotamidae > Hippopotamus > Hippopotamus amphibius. The sequence goes on along the minus strand of NC_080198.1, from coordinate 55,342,014 downwards.
GAAAACCAATAACAATGAGCATGCCTACTGCCTTAAAGTTGACTTCTAATACCATTATCCAATGTAAGGAACAGCACTGTTGGGAGAAATGGCTGATTATAAGACTAGGAAAAGTAATAAACAAGATAATCCTGGAGCATCTTTTAGCACAGGTGAGTAAGAAAGCCTACAAACAAACAAATCACAATGGTGGTAGTATGTTAAAGGGCAGAGGAGCCAACTATAAGAACTCCCAATGGCCAAAGCTGGAACAATTTGAACAAAATAAGTAAAGTACTATTGGATTATAACCCAAAGTATAAAATTATATCCATGAGTCCATCCTGATATAAATAAATAATTGAATCAATTAATAAATGGAATAGGAGAGAAAAATGTCCCACTCAGAAAAATCCCAAATCAATGATGTAGGTAATCCACTCTAAAGGCGGGGAAGTGTAATTTCCCATTCCTTAAACTGTGCATGGTGACTGCTTTTCAAAGAGTATACTATCAAGAGGTGGCAGGGAGTAACTTTACAGGGAAGAGAACTAACAAACACTAAGCCAGCCACATGACCAAAGTTAACTTCGATAGTCATGTCATGTTGACAGTATGTACCCTTAATGTGATGTGATGAAACTGACACTTTCCCTCTATGGCCTTCCTCACAAGAAAACATAACCCCAGTCTAATCATAAAGAATTCCAATAGATGGGCATTTTACAATATGCCTGATGAATATTCCTCAAAACTTATCAAGGTTATCCAAAACAAGGAAAGTTTGAGAATCTGTTGCAGCCAAGAAGAGCCTAAGAAGACATGACAACTAAATGTAATGGAGTATCCTGGTTGTGATCCTGGAACAGAGGACTAAAAATAAAGAATTCTAAATAAAATGTGGATTTTAGTTAATAATAACGCATCAACATTGGCTCATTAATTGTAACAAGTATACCGTACAAATATAAGGTGTTAAGTAAAGGGAAAACAGTGTGTGGGTGTGTGGGAAGGCAGAGGAGTCGTATGAGAACACTCTGTATTATCTGTTCTATTTTTCTGTATATTAAAACTGTTCTAAAAATAAATCTAGCCTATCAATTGAAAAAGTACACAATTCTTACACTCGGTACATAGACAAATCACTTAAACATAATATGGAGTGAAATAAAGAAGACAAAATGTATGCATTTTTATGATTCCACTTATATGAAGTTTCAAAAAATACAAGGCAAAATATAACTATGGTGATAAAGTTTAGGATAATTGTTGCCCTTGGAGGTGGTATAGACAGCAAGGAGGTAGCAGAAACTTTCTTGGCTGCTTGCAATATTCTATTTATTGATCTGGGTATTGGTTTAATAGTAATACATTGTATGTGAATCATACTTCAATTAAGAGGCAGAGAGACCCACCCTTTTTTTCCAAGTCCATCCTCTCACTCTCTTCCTCTTCCCCATGGCCTAAGTTCAGTATATGTGCTGCTGAAGCAAGCACGCCATGGCCTAACTTCAAAGTGTCACCTACACGCTCTCTCTCTCCCTTTCCATCCCCTCTTTAGCCCCCTACAACCTGGTTTCAGATCTCGTCAAAAAGCTCTAACAAAGATCATCAAAGCTTTGTTGCCAAAGCCAAGGGACTCTTTTCAGACCTCATCTTTCTGGGCCTAGAGACAGTCTCTGAAATTGCTGAGCACTCTCTCCTGATTGAAATTTATTTTCCTTTGCTACATCTATAAAAATGGTTAAGGACAGTGCACATCTCATTATAATGTTGTTGAGATAAAATAAGCTTGTAAGATCTCTATGAAGAGCTGTGGCTGGATCTTAGGAAATGCCTACATATATATATATATATATATATATATATATATATATAAAATGCAAGGAAAATATATATAGTGAGAGATGGACTCTGATTTTTAAAACTATGAATTCTCAAAATATTGATTGTTAGTGAGTTGGGGAAAAATAGAGAGATGTATTTACTAAGCTTGTGAGTATAACTTTTAAACAACTATGGGAAACTTTTATTTTAAATTATTTTCAGGATTTCCCTGGCAGTCCAGTGGCTAAGACTACATGCTTCCAATGCAGGGGGCGCAGGTTCCATCCCTGGTCAGTAAACTAAATCCTGCATGCCACTCGGAACAGCCAAAAAAAAAGGTAGTTTCAATACACTCAAGGACTGTATATATATCCTGTAGTTTCATACTAGATATACATGTTTAAGGACTGTTTGCACAGATATACTGGAATCCATGTACAAAATGTTGATATAAATACTATATATAAAGGCACAAAATGAGAACCAAACAAGTTCTAAGAATAGAGACAGGATTAAATAAATAATGTATTAAAATACTGGAATACTACACAGGAATGAAAATGAACACACTATTAAAAAGTTTTCAACTTGGATAATTTTAAAAACATAAGGTTGAGTTAAAGTATAAAGTCCCAAAAAAATATACAGCATTCATAGTTTAATTAATGTATGTTTTTCCACACTGTTTTTTCTAATGTAATAAAAAGCTCTTCTACATATTTTTAAATGTGATTAAAGTCATAAATTATGTTTCTCTCTTTTTTTGTTTTCTATAGTACAGTGTATTATTTTATTTTTTGTGAAGTCATGAGACTGCACATATGTTAAGAAAGTAAAAGAATAGAACTTTTCCAAATATATACCTAACATAGAATAGACAGACATAAATATAATTCATTAAACTACACTATAATTTCAATAGCATGGCATTGCAAAATACAGATTTGAATATAGATGTATTTATATATCATGCCACATACTCTTCCTTCTCCTATATTTCTTCTTTGTTCTTCCTAAAGGAACATAGACTTTTGGTGCAAATAATCTAAGCCTGAATGCAAGAATGTTCCATTTCTTTCTAAAAGGCACAAATAAATGGGATATAAAATCCATTGGATTAATATTCTAGGATAAAGATTGGCAAACTATAGCCTACAGGTGAAATCTGGCCTGTTACCACCTTTTGTACTTGTACTATGAGCTAAGAATTTTTTTAATGGTTGAGTAAAATCAGAATAAAATTTAGGGGACATGAAAATGAAGTGAAATTCAAATTTCCCTGTCCACAAAGATTAACAGTAACATGGCACACCCACTCATTTACATATTGTCTATGGCAAAGTTGAGTACTTCTGAGGATTGAGTAGCTCCCACTACAGCCTAAAACATTTACTCTTTGGCCCTTTACAAAACAGATTCCTGATCCCTGGCCTAGAATATTCTATGGCAATATCTATCCAATTCTCTTCTTATTGAAGGGCACACATAGTTTTAAGTTTTTTCTGTAAAACCATTTTATGGGGATGATCTGTATTTACTCAATAAAAAGGACTTTTTTTTAGACTTTAGCTTCTTGAAGTTTCATATATCACATTCTCAATTTTCAGCAACAGTTCTTAGTGACACTGATAGGTGTTTCATGAAATAAGTATTTCCTAATAGAGTAAGTTTGGCAAACTTAAGGTTAGATGAGGTTACAAAAGTTTTCACTGTAGAATGTGTCCTTGCTTTTGATATGCCCATATGTTTCCTGAATTTACAGTGCAGGATACTGTGCATAGAATCTCTAACTTTATTTAACCACAGAGTCTTATTTATGCTATGCTATATTCTGTGGAATCTGCCTGAGAAACAACTATACTGGACATAAAAAATTTACAAGGGAAGTAAAAGTCTTTGGGGGTTCAGCCATTTTTTTCCCTTCAGTAGAGTTCAAAATAGTATATAGCCAATTAATAAAATCCTTAAATTATTATGAATACCATTGTAGCTTTGATTATCCCAATTTTGGGATATACCTGTTCTGATTATTTACCTTTAATTTTCTATAATTTAATAACTAACCATTATAAATATTAATTTAATGATTAATGATTCATTTGCAAAGCATGTGTATTAATTTAATATGCTTCATATAGTAACACAATGTAGTCGAATTTTTCACTGTCAAGAAAACTCACTTAACAAAATAATCTGCCTACAAGATTTTGATCTATGTAGAATCACATGATTTGCTGTTAAAGTCCCCCAGAATTTATGCTAGCCAAGGCTGAACAGAGTATGACGTCTTCATTATTTGTTTAACTGTTAGCCTGTCATCCTTGAATGGATGAACATTAGATCTTTGCCTTTTCAACCTTCATAACAAAAATGCCTTTAATGCCATATCCTTTTCTTTAAAAAGTAAATCTTCCATCTTAATATGCTTCTTCCTTTTTATATGCAGTTACTTTCTTTGGCAGGAAATGAGCTCACATTTCCCTCTGCTGAAGAAAGCAATCTGTGACTCATATACAATTTGAGAAAAGTATCACCTTATTCAAAAGATAAATCATATGATATTGTTATGCTGAATGAATAAGAAAGCATGCATTAAGAATAGATTAGGTGATTGCATTATAAAACTATCAAAGTAAACTGATCTAAAGGGTGCACTGTGAATGGACTGAAATTCAAAGATATTACATTTGCTACCTAAGTCGACGGGAATCTAATGAACAAATGCTGATTTTCTACATATTATAGACTTTCAGGAGACAGAATTAACATGTCCTGATTTTAGAAAGTTTGTTATATTTATAACCCTCATTGCATATGGACAAATATGGTCAACTAAATAATTTTTACTAGTAAGATTTGTTTAAAATACTTCTCACTTTATTATTGGATTAAATAAAAATGATTGCACTTTTAATACTTAAATATTGCATTCGTTTTCTAGAGCTGCCATAACAAAGTGCCAAAAACTGGTGGTTTAAACTAATAGAAATATATTGTCTCACAGTTCTGGAGGCCAGAGGTCTAAAATCAAGGCACCAGTAGGACTATACTCCCTATGAAGGCACTAGAGAGGATATTTTACAGTCCTCTGCTCTGGCTTTTGGTGGTTCCTTGGCTTGTGGCAACCTAGCTCCAGTCCTCACATGAGTTCTCCATGTGTGCTTGTTTGTGTTTATGTCCAAATTTTCCCCTTCTTGTAACTATACCAGTTATATTGTATTAGGGCTCATCCTAATAACCTCATTTTAACTTGATTACCTCTGTAAACTCTCTGTCTCAAAATAAAGTCACATTCTGGGGTATTGGGGTTTAGAACCTGCTATAATTGAATGTATCCTCCCAAAATTCATATGCTGAAACCTAATCCTCACTGTGATAGTATTTGGAGGTGGGACCTTTGGGAAGTGATGAGGTCATGAGAGTGGTGCTCTCATGAATTGGATCAATTCTTTACAAGGGACCCTGCAGAGATCCCTTGCCATTTATGAATTGCGAAGTGGGCTCTCACGAGACACTGAATCTGGTGGCACTTTAATCTTGGACTTAGAACCTCCAGAACATTAAGAAATAATGTTTTCCTTTCTTTATTTCTATATTCCCCCCAGTTTATATTATGTTATAGCAGCTTGAATGGACCAAGACAGTACCCCAACATGTTATTTTGGGGGACACAGGTATTGCTTTTTCTTACTAGTTTTCCTATTGTAATTGCCCCCAAATTTCATGGCAATCCTAATCAAGTTTATTCTATTTTTTCAATTGAAATTTTAATGAAGCAACCAAAGACTGACTCATTCTGAACATTTGGCACCTATAACACATTGACTTTTTTTCACATACTTTCTTCATGTTCATTCTGTGGCTTTTGTAATTACAGGCAAAATGTCTGCTTTATGGAAGAAAGTATCAATTTTTCTACTTTTTTGGTCACTCATTTTTTAAAAAATTCTGTTTTCTTCTAGTTCTATTGAGATACAATCGACATACAGCACTGTGTAAGTGAAGGTGTTACAGCATAATGATTTGATTTACAAACATCACAAAATGATTACCATAATAAGCTGAGTGGACATTCATCATCTCAGATAGATACAAAATTTAGAAGATAGAAAATAAAACGTTTTCCTTATGATGAGAATTTTTAGGATTTACTCTCTTAAACTTTCATATGTAACATATTGCCATGTTAATTATATTCATCATGTTATACATTACATCCCTAGTGCTTGTTTATCTTATAACTGGAAAGTTTTTACCTTTTGACCACCTTCATCCATTTCCCCCTCTCCCCACCCACCACGTCTGGCAATCACAAATCTGATCACTTATTCTATGGGTTTGTTTGCCTGTTTGTTTGTTTTGGGGTGTAGTTGACCTACAACACTATAATCATTCCTGTTATAAAACACAGTGTTTATTTTTGTGTATAGTGTTAGGAAGTGTTCTAATTTCATTCTTTTACATGTAGCTGTCCAATTTTCCCAGCACCACTTGTTGAAGAGGCTGTCTTTTTTCCACTGTATATTCTTGCCTCCTTTGTCAAAGATAAGGTGCCCATATGTGCTTGGGTTTACCTCTGGATTCTCTATTCTGTTCCATTGATCTACCTTTCTATTTCTGTGCTAGTACCATACTGTCTTGATCACTGTGGCCTTGCAATATAGTTTGAAGTCAGGAAGCCTAATTCCACCAACTCCATCTTTCCTTCTCAAGATTGCTTTGGCTATTCGGGGTCTTTTGAGTTTCCATGCAAATCGTAAGATTTCTTGTTCTAGTTCTGTGAAAAATGCCGTTGGCAATTTGATAGGGATCAAGTTGAATCTGTAAAATGCTTTGGGTAAGATAGTCATTTTCACAATGTTGATTCTTCCAATCCAAGAACATGATATGTCCCTCCATCTGTTTGTATTGTCTTTGATTTCTTTCATCAGTGTCTTATAGTTTCTGCATACAGGTCTTTTGTCTCCTTAGGCAGGTTTATTCCTAGGTATTTTATTCTTTTTGTTGCAATGGTAAATGGGAGAGTTTCCTTAATTTCTCCTTCTGCTCTTTCGTTGTTACTGTATAGCAACGCAAGAGATTTCTGTGCATTTATTTTAAGATTAAAGACCTAAATGTAAGGCAAGACACTATATAACTCCTAGAGAAAAACATAGGCAGAACACTCTATGACATACATCAAAGCAAGATCCTTTTGACCCACCTCCTAGAATCATGGAAATAAAATCAAGAATAAACAAATGGGACCTAATGAAACTTAAAATCTTTTGCACAGTGAAGGAAACCATAAACAAGACAAGAAGGCAACCCTCAGAATGGGAGAAAATACTTGCCAATGAAGCAACTGACAAAGGATTAATACCCAAAATGTATAAGCAGCTTATGCAGCTTAATACCAAAAAAGCAAATAACCCAATCCACAAACGGGCAGAAGACCTAAATAGACATTTCTCCAAAGAAGACATGAAGATGGTTAATACACACATGAAAAGATGCTCAACATCACTAATCATCAGAGAAATGCAAGTCAAAGCCACAATGAGATATCACCTCACACTGGTCAGAATAGCCATCATCAAAAAATCTAGAAACAATAAATGCTGGAGAGGGTGTGGAGAAAAGGGAACCCTCCTGCACTGCTGGTGGAAATGTAAGTTGGTACAGCAACTATGGAAAACAGTTTGGAGGTTCCTTAAAAAACTAAAAATGGAACTACCATATGACCCAGTAATCCCACTCCTGGGCATATACCCAGAGAAAATCATAATCCAAAAAGAAACATGGACCATAGTGTTCATTGAAGCACTATTTACAATAGCCAGGACATGGAAGCAACCTAAATGCCCATCAACAGATGAATGGATAAAGAAGATGGGGCACACATACACAATGGAGTATTACTCAGCCATAAAAAGGAATGAAATTGAATTATATGTAATGAGGTGGATAGACCTAGAGACTGTCATGCAGAGAGAAGTAAGCCAGAAAGAGAAAAAAAAATTCCATATGCTAACACATATATATGGAATCTAAAGAAATGGTACTGATGAACCCAGTGACAGGGGCAAGAGTGGAGGTGCAGATGTAAAGAATGGACTTGAGGACACGGGGCTGGGTTGGGGGGAAGGGGGGAGAAGGGGAAGCTGGGATGAAGTGAGAGAGTAGCATAGACATAGATACACTACTAAATGTAAAATAGATAGCTAATGGGAAGTTGTTGTATAACAAGGGGAGATCAACTCGATGATGGGTGATACCTTAGAGGGCCAGGACAGGGAGGGTGGGAGGGAGTTGCAGGAGGGAGGGGATATGGAGATACATGTATAAATACAGCTGATTGACTTTGGTGTACCTCAAAAACTGGTACAAGAGTGTAAAGCAATTATATTCCAATAAAGATCTTAAAAAAAAAAAAAACAGTGTTGCATCATTTCTATACATTTCAAACTGATCACCATGGCAAGTCTAGTTACCATCTGTGACCACAGGAAGATATTACATAATTATTAACTGTATTCCCTACCCCGTACATTTCATACCTGTAACTCATTTATTTTGCAACTGGAAGTTTGTACCTATTAATCTCCCTCACCTACTTCTCTCCTCCATCCACCCTCTTCCCCTCTGGAAACCACCTGTTTGTTCTCTAAGTCTATGACTCTGTTTCTGTTTTGTTATGTTTGTTCATTTGTTTTGTTTTTAGATTCCACATATAAGTGAAATCATACTGTATTTGTCTTCCTGTGCCAGACAGATTTCACTCAGCATAGTACCCTCCAGGTCCAATCATGTCTCAAATGACAAGATTTTATTCTTTCTTTATGGCTGAGTTACACACACACACACACACACACACACACACACACACACACACACATTTTCTTTATCCATCTATCTATTGATGGGCACTTAGTTTGCTTTGATATATTAGCTATTGTAGATAAGTTGCAATGAACATATTTTCTTCACGTTTAGAGCATATATTTCTCCACATTATTGTTTTCATTTTCTCTCTATAAATACCTAGCAGTGGAATATATGGGCCATATGGTAGTTCTATTTTTAAACTTGTGAGGAATCTCCATACTGCTTTCCAGAATGGCTGCACCAATTTACATTCCCACCAAGAGTATATAGGAGGGTTCCCTTTTCTTCACACCCTCACAAACACTTGTTATTTGTTGTCTTTATTGAAAATAGCCATTCTGACAGGTGTGAGGTAATATATCACTGTGATTTTGATTTGCATTTCCCTGTTGATTAGAGATGTTAAGCATTTTTTCACGTGCCTGTTGGCCATCTGTATGTCTTCTTTGGAAAAAATGTCTATTCAGATCCTCTACCTGTTTTTCAATAGAGTTGTCTGAGGCTTTTATTTTTTGACATTGAAATATGAGTTCTTTGTATATTTTGGATATTAACTGCTTAACAGATGTATCATTTAAAAATATCTTCTCCCATTCAGTAGGTAGCCTTTTTGTTTTCCTTTGCTGTGCAAAATCTTTTTAATTGGTGTAGTCCCATTTATTAATGTTTGCTTTGTTTCCCTTGCCTGAGAAGACACAGCCACAGAACTAGTACAGTTTGATGCTTTTGTGTGTGGTCGACCAGTTTTCCCAACACTATTTATGGAAGAGATTGTGTTTTCTTCATTGTATATTCTTGGCTCCTTTGTCATAGATTAAATGCCCACATAAGGTTGAGTACATTTCTGGGCTCTCTGTTCAGTTTCATTGACCTATGTGTCTGTTTTTGTGCCAGTACTATACTGTTTTCATTACTGTGGCCCTGTAGTATAGTTTGAAATCAGCTCTGTGTTCTTTCTCAAGATTATTTTTTTCTAATTGGGGTCTTTTGCATTTTCATACAAATTTTAGGATAATTTGTTCCAGTTCTGTGAAAAATGATAATTTGAGAGGGATTGCATGATCTGTAGATTGCATTGGGTAATATAGTCATTTAACAATATTAATTCTTCCAATCAAAGAACACATTATATCTTTCCATCTGCTTGTCTCTTCAATTTTTTTTTTTTGCATCAGTGTCTTATAGTTTTCTGAGTATAGGACTTTTACCTCCTTATTTAGATTTATTCCTATGTATTTTGTTCTTTTCGATGCAGTTGTGAGTGGACTTCTTGTCTTAATTTTTCTTTCTGGTAGTTCATTGTTAGTGTAAAAAATGCAACAGATTTCAGTATACTGATTTTGTATCCTGCAAATTAACTGAATTCATTGATGGGATTTAGTAATTTTGTGGTGGCATCTTGGCTTTTCTTTATATAGTGTCATGTCATCTGTAAATAGGGACAGTTTTCATTCTTCCTTTCTACTTTGGATTTTTTTAGTTTTTTACTTGTCTGACTACTATGAGTGTTCTGGTAGGCATGACTGGCCTCTGGTCTGAGTGGTTGCCAGGCCCTGCCTTGTGGGGAGCTCATTGGCTGCAGAGCTCTGGGAGATCCTGGGGCTACTGCTGACCCACTGGTGGTTGAAGCCAAGTCTGGGGGTTGCTAGTTGTGGAGCCATGGGTCCCAAATCTAGTGTTGGCCTGCTGTGAGAGGGTCCAGTTCCTGACATGACTGGCTGTGCAGCTGAGTTGTCCCTAAGTTGGTGTCAGCCTGCTGGTGAGGGAGGGTAGACCTGCGGTGGCTGACTGAGGGGTCCAAGAAGTCTTGGAGCTAGTGTTGGCCTGCTTGGTGGGTAGGGCCATGTTTGGAGGTCTCTGGCTTCAGGACCCTGCAGTTTAGTGTTGGTCTGTTAGTAGGTGGGGCCAGTTCCTGACACAGCAGGCTTCTGGGCTGTGATCATCCTGGGGCTGGTGTCAGCTCTCTGTTGGGCATGGCCAGTGCTCAGGGAATCCAGGGACTAGTGTCAACTGACACATGGACGGAGCCTGGTCCTGTGGTCACTGGCTGCAGGGAGCTGGGGGTCACAGAGCTGGTGTCAACTACTGATGGGTGGGGCTGTGGCCTGGCTTCTGTAACAGATGATTCTGGAGCTGGCATCAGCCCACTGGTTGGTGGGCCCTGGGCCCTGGGGGTCCCAGGGCTAGTGGTAGGCAGAGCTGGGACCTGAGGTTTCTGGCTGCAGGGTTTTAGGGTTTCCCAGAGCTAGTACTGGGGAATTAATAGGTGGGGCTGGTTCCTGGGCCCCCTGGTGAGTAGGGCCAGGTCCTGGAGTGGCTCGGGCTCAGTTAGCTTCATGGCCTGAGGTGCCCCATTACTGCTGCTGACAGGCTGGTGGGCTGGGCTGGTTCTGGTGCTGATAAGCTAGAGGGAGGATTGCAAAATGATGCTTGCCAGGACCAGTGTCCTCCTGGTAGAAGGAACTTCTGGTGATGGCTACCAGAACTGTCTGTGTCTCCAGGGTGAGCTCCAATTGCTTCCTGTCTCTCTGGGAGCCCATTTCTTTTGTGAGAAAGCAAATTCCTCCCCAGATCCTCCAATATAATTTCTCTTAAGTCTAATTGCCACGATCCAGCAAAGGGGCCAAAGACAATTTGAAGTGACTAGAAATCATGAGCCATTTCTGCTTTTGAGTACATTGATTCTCCTCATCCCCCACCAAAAAAAAAAAAAAAAAAAAAGACAATTCTGCTAGCAAGAATGTATAATGTTTCTGTTGGGTCAGTAACTCAGAGAATCTACCTTCCCAACTGTAACAATGACAGTTTGATGGTGTTTGATGAAATTGGTGAGCCTTTCTTTTGTTTCTTGTACCTCCAAATTACTCACAAGTGGTTTTTAAGAAATGAACAAAAGAAGTGGCTATGGAGGGCCTGAGAGTGTCACCAAGATTTTGAATAGAGTTTATTTCATCATAGTAATCAATCATCTGGTCTCATTAATTACCTATTTTAAGTTATATTTAACATTTACCATATATGAACATAAATATAAGGATGTGAGTTTTCTGTAACTTAAAATATAGTATTTTTCCCCAGCTATATTGTTGTTATAAATTGAAACATTTTTATCTAACGATGCATTTTAATATGTCTTCTTTCTTCTAACAGATAGGAGATATACTTGAAATATATATAATACATATATAGGAAATATTCTCTTATACAGGGAAACAAAATGTTCTGAGCAAAAATAATTTCAACTTATTATTTAATAGGGGTCTTGAAACTTTCTATCAGTCTACTTCACTACTCTTATGAATAAACAGAATTTTTATGTGTATTGAGTATTTTCTTCTAATAATTTCATATAGAATGAAATTGTACCTTGACACTTCTGTATACCACACAGCTTTTTTTTTTTTTTTCCAGTATATTTTTGTAAAATTTTCTGGGTGATAAAATATATTTATGTTTACTTTTCATCAAGATAGAACTGAAAGAAAATAACCTCAAGTTCTGCCAAGTTAAAAAGAAAAATAGATGACTATATGCTAGGTACCAACCAGAAATGAATCCCTTCAGAGTAGACAGAAGTAAAAATAAATGGCATTAAAGTTAAACACTATTGTTGAAAAGGGAACTTAATGAAAACAGTGAATCAAAAATAAGATGTCTTGAGGATAGTAAAATGTCTAGGATAACTTGAGGCTTGTCACTTTGGCTTATATTATTTCACATATATCATATAAATGGCACTGCTTGTTCTTGGGAAAACAGTAAGTAATGCTTACAAAATATGATATTTTTCAACAAAGACACTGTCTAGCTACAATCAAACATAACATATCTAGATAGTTCAGCAATTCAATAAAATTGATTGCAAATAAGTTGAAGCAAGTTGTATCAGACAGAATAATTCACAACTAGAAATAATCTTCACAAAACACTGCTTCAAACAAATTTGGCAAGTACAATAAACTATTTACTTAAAATTTTAGCTGTAAAAAATTATAATCAAAGTTGAAGTGAACTATTTAACAATATGTGATGTGTCATAAATCTTCCATATTTTTTTTCCATTTAAGGAAGTGCAGTATTCAATTTAAGCAGCCAAAGACAACATCATCATTTAAGTCAAAAGAAATGTGTGACTGCAGAAGATCAGGGGAATTTGCCTCCAGATATGACACTTATTTTTAATGTTCATTTTTGTTTTGAGTACAGACATATGTGATATTTAAGAAAATTTTAATCACAGAGACATTCATTCAATCACTTGAATTCTGAAGTTCTAAATATATAAAATCAGTTTATTGGGTAGTTTCAACTTAGTGAAGTATCATGAAAATGCCACTTTCTACAAACCATCCCTTTCTCTTGTGCTAATGTCAACCTTTCATTTGCATCAACAAGTGGTTCTCTTAATACTTAAATTTCATTATTTTGGGGTTATGTGGTTTATTAAAACTTAATCCAGACTAGTTTAAAATTCTAATCTCAAATCTATTTCAGAGTTTACTTAACCCCACAGCACAGCCATCTCTGGCATGGAAGGGGCCTTGCCTGGCTCTGACACCCCAGCTCTACCCAGATCCCCTGGTGTGGGGCAGAACAGAATAAAAGGCAATACAAAGAGCCTCTTACATACACAGCCGCTCGTACCTTGCGGAGCGTGTGTTTCCTTGTCTCATATGCAGTGTGGTCCATTTCCCTCTGTGATGCCTGCTGTCTCTCTGGTTGCTGTGGGTTCCCTGTAGAAGGACACATGCCACTAGGTTGAGGAAGAAGATTACTTGTGAGGCACAATCATGAACTAACTTTGTCCATCACTATTCCCTGAGAATACTTTTAATAGGGGAATTTCTTCCCCAATACACAATAATAAATTAGGCAGTTCAATGATAAAGCAGTTTCATTATTATTATTTTTTTAATCATTCATGTATGCTGTTCTCTTTAAGTCACTAAACACAAAACTGTTTTTTGCTATAGTGTTTGGGACTGACATGAGGAGGACAGGGTAGACAGTTGGCAGAGTGGTGGATAAAGATGTAGGGGTAGGGCCAATGGGTGGATTCTGGCTCTACTTTTTTGGAAGTTCCTTGACTCCTCTTTCTAAGGTGTGAGTATTAAGACCCCTTGTCCTCTGACTTGCATCTTAGCTGCAATTCCAGTACTAGTGGGTAAATCTTACCATCTCTCACATATAGATGAGTTATAGATGTTTTCTGGGTTGTGGTAGCAAAAGGAAGTAAAATCTGTTTTCTTTTCTTCTGATTTCTCTTACTCTTTAACCCACCACACCTTTTCTTTGGTATTGTATTCCAAAAAAAAAAAAAAAAGTTATAAAACTTTTCTCACAAACTCAAAAGCTGAGTAAACCTTACTGAGAAAAATTGGTTCAAATACAAGTAGATGCAAATGGAAAAAAAAAAGTTGAGTACACTTAAAATTTTTGTCTGCCAATCCACATTCTCAACCCAAATTTTGGAAAAGGACTTTGACTACATTCTCTTTTTAGGAATTTGCCTTGATATTCTCCATGAAAAATTCTTATATATAGAATTATAATGATTATCATCCTTTTACCATATTTTTTCATAGCCACCTAAATTCTGAAGTTTTTAAATAAAGCTATAAGCTAATTTTTGTAATTCAAGCAGAAAAATAAGAAATAAATTCTGTCAGTGGTTGTAAGAACACCATTATCTTCTTTAATTTCTGTTTTTAAATATTACATTTCAATAAGCCATAAATATTTATTAATTTCTGTGCATTATTTTAAAGTCTTTGCTGTATATTTATAATGCTGCTGGGAAAATTTGCACTCAGTGTCCATAAAATAATGCAATTTTAAATTCCAAATGTCATATAAACCAACAAAACTTGTTAAAAATCCCTTCACATTCTCTTTATCCATTTCACTTTTAGTACTATCAGTAAATATAAATGTATCATCTAGCAACAAATCTGCTAAAAACAGATGTAATAAAATATATCTATATTAACTATCTGCCCATTAGATTTCACTGCTCTATAAATCTGTAAGTAAAAATCTGTTGAGTATTAGAGCATCTCCTTTATGACAGTTATTTTTATCATGACTTTTATTAAATTTTACCAAGTACTTGATGCACATAAATATTAATATGAATTATATTTACACTTTTTAGAGATTCTTATAGTGAGTTATATTGATTTATACAGATGCTTCAAGACACTCATTTCATAGCATTTAACCTGGATAGATTTTGAGGTTAAGATATGCTCTTTGTAGAACAATTTTGTGGTTGAGAAGTGTTATCTAAATGAATAAAATAAAGTGGATTTTTAAAGTATAACACACATGATATTGCACATAATATGGCTATGAACTGAACAGAGATTGAGAGGGAGTACTGAGAAAAGTCAGAAAATATCATGGTAGCCATATTTCTGTACATTATTGAATATAGGGATGAAACCAAGAAGAACCTTGTGGGGCTCCTGGGCATGGATGCCTTTCTGTGTCCCTTGTTTCTTGCTTGTAGGGAATAGGCTTCAGCCTTCATGACCTTCCCTGAGTTCCAAAGGACAGGATCAAACAGTCACTATTCAGGAAAGGGAGGAGATGCAGAGACAAGGGAGGAGCAGTCCAGAAACAACCATGCAGCCTTGGGACTGTGTCCTGGTTCCACCTCAAGGGACACACATAACGATATATTTGAGTTCTTCTGTAGAACAAAAACCTCCAACACAGGGAAGATATTAACTACTTGATGAAGACTCTTCATTCCAGGGGGAAGGTGAGAGTTTGATAACCTCAAGAACCACAGAAGCACATCAGGAGTCCATCTGAGGCCAGATTGAAGGAATGCAGGCCCTGCACACACCCTGATCCTTATCAGCAAACCAGCCTTTGAACCATTGCTGTAAAACTCCTCACCATATCCGCTCGGAATGGGAAACACAGTTTTGAGGGCACAAGCCAGCTGTGTCCCCCTTTGCCTGGCAAAGCAATAAAGCTATTTTTTTCTACTTCACCAGGAATTCTGTCTCTGGGATTTGTTTCAGCACTGGTGCACAGAGGACGAGTTTTCAGCATCAGGGAGAGGAAGAAGGAAATCTGATCTTAAGTGGGATTTCAATTTGGAAATTACATTTACTATGTTGGAGGAAATATAAAACAAGTTCAGAGAGAATGAATAACCCTATTAGATACCAGGGCCATGGACATATAGAGTATATATGTAGCAGGAAGAAAAACCACTTTACTTCAGCAATATAGCAAAATAACTGGGGAAGAGGGAGAAATGCATTTTGAAGAGTATGTTAAAGGAAAATAAAACCTTTTTAAAAATAATATTGATGAAGCTGTCCTGGTTGAAGTGTTCTTTGAGGAATTAGAAAAGCACAGAAAGAATTTTTCACTAATAACTGTGAATGTCCTGTTTCAAGGTAATAACATTTTTTGCTTAAGTCATTTGGTGTGAGGAAGAAAATGTGGGAAACAGAAGAGGATCAACAAGACTTGAGTAACACAAGATAAAGAAGAATCTTGGCCACACTAAAACAGAAAAATTCTCTCAGGCTCACTACCTAAGAATTTTCATGACTTAGTTGTGAGAAATATTTATCAAGACAATAGCCCCTCTATCATTTTTAGTTGATTTTACATAACTGTGCTTAAGTTAAACAGATGACAATATTTACTGATATTTCTTCCCAAAACACTCAGATTAAATTGAGCACATGTTATACCCCTGTGGGGCCCTTCCAGGCAAAAAAGCTTTTCTGTGTCCCTCATTTCTTGTTGGTAGAAAAAAGGCTTTAGCCTCCTAAACCTTCCCTGAGTTTCAAAGGGCAGATTCAAATGGTTACTAATTAGAGGAGTGAGGGGATGCAGAAACAAGGAAAGTCTGTCAAGAAACAAGAGTGCAGTGATGGGGCGGGGGGCCTGGTTTCTCCTCAAGGAATGTAATTAGCAATCTGATACATATCTTTGAATTCTTCTACAGGAACAAAGCCCCCCACCCAGGTGGGAGGATGGGAACTTTAGGCTGAACACAAGAATGTGGACCCCAGATTGGTTGGAACCAGAAGGCTGATGATTGAGATTCCTGGAACACTATCCTATTACTTCACCACCAACCAATCAGAGGAAGGCCCACACCCAGCAGACCTACCCCCAAACTTTGCCTGTAAAAACTCTTCCCCAAAAACCATCCAGGAGTTCACGTCTTTTGTACATGAGCCACTCTTTCTCCTTGGTTGGCCCTGCAATAATCCTTTCTCTTCTCCAAACTGCAACATTTGGTTTGTTTGGCCTCACTATCCAGTGGGAGACACAAACCTCAGTTCTACAACAAACATTTAAGTTCTACTCTCAGAACATTTCAATTATGCAATGCAGTGTTATCAACTATAGTCACTATATTATATATGAGATCCTCAGACCTTATTCATCTTATAGCTGAAAATTTGTACCATTTTGCGAGCCTCTCCCTATTTCCCCCACTCCCCAACATCTGGCTTATTTCACTTAGCCTAATGCCCTCTGGTTTTACCTATGTTCTTGCAAATGTCAGGATTTCCTCCTTTTTTAAAGCAGAATAATATTCCATTGTATGCATATACCATGTTTTCTGTATCCATTCATCTGTCCACAGACACTTCGGTTGTTTCCATATCTTGGCCATTGCAAATAATGCTGTAAAAAAAAAAAAATCTATGTTTCTTGATGTTTCTTTCTGAAATCCAACTTCTTTACATCTCTAACAATCAATATCTTATTTTTGTCAAAATGTTTTTCTAAATTAGTTCTCTATCTCCTAAACATCTAGGCAGCAATGATTTCAGAACCATTCCCCTGCTGTCATGTCACCATTGTGTAGAGTCCAGAGTGGCCTGACTATGTATTAAGGAGTTAGGATCAGAGGAAAAGAATCTTAGCTCTTGGCCTGAAATGGGACTGTACTTTTTTACAAACCCTACTCTGGTGACCAACATTGCTGTTTATGGACCCCTGAAAGCAAGAGAAATATGTTATCAAAATTGTATAATTTCCTCACCTTTTATTAATAAATCTCATGATTAAGTTTTTATAAAATGATGTACTCCAAATAGTTTTTGTTTGTTTTGTGAGATTAAAACATTACATTTTTTTCAATAAATTGGCATAACAAGAATTTTAAAATCTATATACCCATTCTTCATGGTATTTATTATTTTATAATATTCACTCCTTTACATATCACTCTCCTAAGAGAATTTAAAGTTACTGAGTCTAAGTTTTTGTTGAATACTTAATATTTAAAAGGAAATTATCATTTTTTTTCTCTTTACCAGATTTGACCAGGAATAGTGTTTTTCAAAATAGGTTGTAACAAATAGTGGGTTCCAGAATCATGGTACTGAATTTTGACCAATATTTTAAAAAATAAGATAGAACGTAAAATAATACACTAAACTAGAAAAGTGTGGACAAAATATATTGCCTGCCATTTTAGTAAACAAACAATGTTTCAGCCATAAGGCCATCAGCCACTGAAACCTCCCCAGCCCTCCACAGTATGTGTCTGAGGGGAATTCAGGGTGGAGAAAAACAGGTTACTGGCCCTAGGATGGTTAAAGTGCATATCAAAGGAATACATTCAATAAATCCAAACTCTTGCATTCTTGCATCTTCTCACACATAGAAAAGCACTGAAATCACTACCTTTGAGATGTCTATTTTTTGTGATGAGCAATAATCTCACCCCCCACTCCCACACCACATGACATGTGGGATCTTAGTTTCCTGACCAGAGATCAAACCTGGGACCCCTGCAGTGGAAGCACAGACTCTTCCCTGGCAGGGAAGTCCAAGCAGTAATCTTTTGATTTTCAATTACATGTGGGCTTTTTTTTTTTTTTTTTTTTTTTTTTTGCAAATACTCCTATATATCCTGGTTCCTCCCTTACCTCTTTGGAATAGTTCCTCAGAGCTATCTGAGAGGCTGTTTCCAGGCTATAGTCCTCAGCAGTTCCCCAAATAAAACATAATTCTCAACTTTTAAGTTGTGCATTCTTTTTCTCAATGGACAAAAGACTAGTGTAAACTAACTGGAGTCTGTTTGACTGAAAAACAAACAAGATAGTGTTTGGATATAAGAGTAAATACAGGTTTATTACTTTCTGTTTCAGTTTATATATGTATGTACATAAACACACCCACTATACATACATGCACACATTTGTATGTGTGGGGAGGTGTGTTTGTGTAAGTATAGAGACAACATAAAATGTTTTCCTTACTATGGATTGCATTACAATTTTTTAAATGTTAGAAAATCATTTATTAAAACCAATAGATTATCTTTCACCTCAGACAGAAAAAAAAAAATCTATGACATGTTGACAGATAACTGTGTATTGACTTCAAAGGTAATTTATAAGAGATCAAAGGGAGCCAGTAATAACCAGAGTAAGTTCAGAAAAATGGAAGAAATAGGCAGGAAGACACAAATTGGAAGACTAGGAAAAGGAGAAGGAAACAATTTGAGATCTTGATTCTTTTGCCTGGGAAAGAGGCATGATTCATCAAATATAAATAACCGACCAATGTGTCTGTGTCCCCTTTAACGTTCTCACACTCTGTACAATGTAGGTAATCTCTATTCTGAAGATGTTTCTGCATGTTTCAGGAGTGATTTTTGAGCACCCACTTTGCCTGAACTGTGGAACAATAATCACTGTCTTCATCATCCACAAGTGACTGAGCAGGTGATTAAAAGAGGGCTTCCTGTAGCTTGTGGCCAACACCTGCATAGCTTAATTTTTAAGAGACAAAATGTGACTGAAGGACTAATGGGATTCAAAAAGAGGAGGGAACTTGATTAGGAAATGGGGAGAGATAATAAAGACATAAGAGGTGTCCATAATCTGAAAGGGTCTCACCCTGTGTGACACCCACTTCAATAACTGCTGTCCCATCACTGTGTGGCTATCCTGAAAGCTACCTGCACCTTCAATAAAAAACTCGGAATAATTTCCATTGCAGTTACAGAATTTTCTCCAGGGGAACATAGTAAGACAGATAGACCAACAACAGAAGTTGATTGGAGATTAAGAGTAGAGGGCTTCTAGGAAACAGAAAGCCAGAGTCATCACACACCTGTGTGGTTCACGAGCAGAAAAGAAACTCAAGACAAGAACAGTGGTAAGAACATACTCCTGAACACTCTTCATCGATTAGTGAGTTTCATCTTTCAAGAAAATGAAACTGTTTACCCATGATAAAATACTCACGAGTATTTTATTGTCTTTACATTATAAAGAACTATAAAAAATGATATTTCTCAAAGACTAGGGAACTGAGAAAAAACTGTATTTACATTACTGTATGTAAAACAATGTCTCTAAAATATTGAGACATTTTATATATGATAACTCTATTGAAAAAAGCACCTGCATACAACATTTAATAGTTAGTATAAATAACTCTGCTTATATATATGATACATTAATAAGAATTTACTAGCAACACCTATTCAATACTTTTTAAAAATTACAAACTATCTTCTTAAGATTCAACTGTATTATATTTTTGAAAATTTTATGTATAGCATATTCTCACTGGCAGTTTAAAAAGCTTTCTTAACTTCAAATTCTTAATATTGTAAATATTATATAATCGAGCAAATAATTGAGAAACTATGTAAAGACTACAAAAATTCAAAGTCTTGAGGGCAGGGGGGAAGGTTTTGAGAAGTAGAAAATTAGACCTAACAAATATTCTCCACCCAAACTGTAGAAGAAACCATGAAGGGAAACTGTGTGGAAACTTGACAAATGATGTCTAAGCCCGTGATCTCATGTCCAAAGGAAGGGCATAGATGCTTCCAATAAGTTGGCCTAGCTTTGAGGAGTAGAAGGCAATGTTTATTCAGTGTGTACTTTGTGCAAAAAGTTTTTCTACCTGTTTTACATGTATTAAATCATTAATCTTCACAATATTCCTATAAAGTAATGACTAGTCTTGTTTTCATTAGAAAAATTATGGAACTGAGGTGGAGAGAGGGAAAACAACTTGCCTTAGATCACACACTAAGTAAGTGATGGAACTACTGAGGCATTAAGTATATTAAAAGATTCATACTAAATTACAAAAAAGATGCTCTCCTCAAAATTACCTTGATTGTATAAAACACAGTATTCCTGTTTAATTGTAATGGAAAAGAGAAGCAAACCCATATATATATGATTGACATTTCTAACAATTCTGGTCATGTAAGCTAACAGATTTAACTTAGAAAGATAAACAATTGCATTTTTTTCTTGGACCCAAATATCATGCAGGAATTCATACACATGAGTGATATAAGCCAATATGAGATTTGCTGTTTTGTGTTAAATTTGTACATTTATACCATTGGCTTACAATGAGATATCTTGTTAAGGACAGAGTCAGGGTGGGGCTACCTCACAATAAAATGAATGCTCATTCAGTCTAATTAAAAACTCTAGGGAGTATTGGCATCCCTCACCCCTACCACCTGTGTTGTGAATATGATCACTCCCCACAGGTTTTCTCCAAACCAAATATCCTGTGATTTATTTACCATATAAGACTTCCCTGCTTAGAAGTGTGATTCCAACTTAATACATCATATGATAGAAACTTGCCATAACATAGCGATTATAAATCTTTTAGATTTCTGTTCATAAATAAAGATTTATGAGCAAGAGTTACATTTTTCTTTGCTTTCATGTATAAATTAGCCTTAGGATTTTATGAATAATGCAATATGAAAGATATCATCTTTCAAAGCTATGGTTAATAGTAAAGTTGTATGTGATTTTCTGCAAGGGTTTCTATGTATGTACATCTAAATAAAACAAGGTATAACATGTATAAAAATTGGTAAATCTTACTTTAATGCTTCCTAAACTTTTGAGTGTTTTCTTAAAATGTTATATGTCAAAATGCATCTTCTGGTCTTAGAAGACCACCTATAGAATAGAGTGATTTGTAAAGTAAACACTTTACGATATTTAAATAGTGATTGATGTGGTATGTTTCTGTTTGTGTGTATTTTACAATTTAGAAACATTAGGCACAGATGTTTTAAAAATAATATTTTCAGTTTAAGTTAAGGCTGGAGGTATTGATTCACAATACTGCCAATTCTCCTGAAATAGAAAGAATATTAAGGAAAACAAAACTTTGGGAATCAGCCCAATCAATGTAATACTGTCCTTAAAATTCCTTTTGACTCGAAAGAAAACATTTCTGAATTTAGGTTGGATCTGGAATACATTTAAAACACTTATATAATAAAATAAATTTCATGTCCTTTGCTAAATTCTCATTAATGCAGCATACAAAATTCTCATTAAGTATACTAAATATTTTTCACCCATCAATTTATAACATTTTTATAGAAGGTGAAAAATACTAAAAAATGTTGTTAATTTTTATTAATTCTCTACTCTAATTAACCCAGTAATTAATATTTCTACTTATTTTAGGAAATATAACCAAGTACTGTTGGCAGCTAAATTTCTGATCCAGTATTCCATGCAGACTGTGAGAGCACAGGATTTGAAATCCCTCAGGACTGCTATGGGATTCTTACTCTGGATACTGACAACATTTCTAAGCTCAGTTTCTTCATCTTTAAAATGAAGAGAACAATTGTGCTTATCTTGTTGGGTGGTTGTAAGAGTAAAATGAGTTATTGGAAACAAATCACTTTGCATGGCGGCTGTTAGGCTGCATCCTGCAGGCCTGCACTCCCTGTGCTCACTCAGCTGTAAGTCCGAAGTAAGAGCCCAGACTCAGCAACAGAGACATCAGTGGTTTAGTGGATGGGGGAGCTTACATGTCTGAAGCAAGCTCTGGAAGCCACACTTCACTGTGTGTGGAGGGCGTTGGGCAGAACATGGCAGCAGTCTTTGCTTCCAGGAGGGAAGGGAGGAAGGGGAGTTGCCAGCTATAGGGGGAAATCATCTGGTTGGCTCATTAGTTACCAGGGAAACCACCAGAGAGGCAAGCCCATCACTGCCCCTTTGATAAGAGCAACCACCAGGTGGGGTAGGGCACGTATGTAGGAAGGTCAATCATGTGATTAGGGTGCAGGTGAAGCAGGCACTGGTTAAGCAGGGAATGTACAGAGGGCAAGAGAACAGCCACCTTGAATTGCCTGACCATACAGTGACACCAAATAATTACCAAATTATTCATTATTAAAATTAAATATTCATAAGTAAATTTTGTAGCACTTGGCAACAATGGAAAAATCAATCTATATCCTTGCACATATGTTTTTTGCCATCTTTTCCAGTTTTATTGAAATATAATTGTCATATAACATTATATTTAAGGTGAACAAACAATGATTTGATGTGTGAGTATATATATGTATATATGTGTGTGTGTGTGTGTGTGTGTGTGTGTGTGTATGTAAGGGAGAGACAGAATGTTTAATACAGTAAGTTTAGTTAACATCCACCTCATATACTTACAATTTTTTTTCTTCTGATAAGAAGTTTTAAGATGTAGTCTGTTAGCAACTTTCAAATATACAATCATTTTCTTGCTATTAATAAGAGTAATAATTAGAACAGTAAGATCATTAATAATGATAATATTAACTTTTATTAAACAATTATTTACCTACCTCATTTCACTGAATCATTACAAACCAACTTCTGCAGTAGATTATATTAACATCCCCATTTCACAGATAAGACCACAGAAATTTAGAGACAAAATAGTAAAAGGGAGAGAAATTTGAATTAAAACCTTAGAAAACTTTCTTCAGGACTTGGTTTTAACAACTACGCTATTCTTCTTTTCACCAGTTGTATGTGCACACACACACACACACACACACAGAGCAGTACTGAAACTAAAGTGATTGTATGACACATTGATAAAGATAATTTTTTATTCTGATTTTTATTTAGGAATGTCTGCATTGCTCTCTCTTTTCAATTAATATCTTCCCCCACCCAGTACCTCTGATTCCAGTGGTAAATGTTTAATCAGTCTCTGGGAGAGAGTAGAGGAAAAAGAGCCCCCTGATTTGTAGATTTGCCAATTTCTGATTTCTACACTGTAAAGTATTCTCATTATAACTTGCTTCAAGCTACAGGTAGTTGAAATTTGAAACAGTTTGCAAAATTCCCAGAAAATATAATAATCAATTAATAATCAATTCTAGTATGCTGGCCTGAACCACCTCCAGATTACCCCTGCATTATTCTGTGTTATTTTTCATTAAAACACTTCATATCACCTAACATATTCCATACTTCCTGGTTAAATTTAAAATAATTTATCTCCCAACCTGCCTCTAAGTAAAATGTATGTTCCACAGAATAATGAGAATAGAGATTTGATCTGTTTTGTTGACTGCTCTTTTCTCAGCATCTAGAAAAGTGTACAGCATGTAATTGGCACCCAATAAATGTTTTTGAATGAATGAATGAATTTTCAATCATTTTAAAGTTTAATTATGTTAGAGTCATCACTTATCCTGATTTTCCTGCCCAAATCTCCATGTTTATTCAGATTGACACCATTATTTTATTCAAGTTCTTATGTGTCTCTAATGTGATGTGTTAAAATTATTAAAATAACTCATTACACTAACATTAAGGCTAATTTATTTTCTATGTTTACTATGCAGAATCCTAGACATTAAAATTTCAAAATGGGCAATCAATGTCAGATGATGATATTTGCCTTTCAATATTAGTAATATTTATATGTGTTCTTTATTGAAACCATACAGATGTGTTTATTTGTTACAAAAGGACTGTTCAAAGCAGAAAAATGGATTAGACTATCATAAACTTGGTCATTTTTGTGCTACTGAATTTAGGAGACAAGATTTATTATTGGAGACATTTATTTACAATTTAAAAAACCAAAATTTGCTTATTTTGGGGGGCACATTTGAATTATTTTTCTTTTGATTCCGTGATGTGTTTCACCTAAAACTTATTCCTGTTTCTTGTAACCCAAAGAGCTTTAATAAAGTCATTTACTAAATGTTATATGTACTTGCATCTATGGTGATATATTTACAGACTATATATATATATATATATATATATATAAATAATCTTACTTTCATCATTGCTATATTATTATGTAAATATATTTAAGTGAGTTTAAAAGAGAACAAGTAATGCATGGATCAGGGCTTTAATGAACAAATGATCTTTTAGAAGTTATTCTTCTTGGAAATGTTATAGTACAATATGAATGTGTTTCTTTAATGAAGTTTGATGGGATGATATATACATGCATGAACAACTCAGTGCCTGGCACATAAATTCTCAATGAATGTTAGTTCATCTACATAATACATTTTTTATAAATCATATCAGTTGTAGATGTGATTTATGATATTCATGATGATTTTGCTATTCATGAGTACGAGATAAGGTATTTCATTCAGCTTCTTAGTCTTTGCAAAGTACCCTGGAATCCAAAAGCATGAAAGAATTTAAACTCTCACACTCTTTTGGTTGTGAGCAGTAAAACAATGAATCAAGATGAATTCAAATGTGTACTTACACACAACTTCCTGCTCAGCATTTGCTAGATATTAGTCTAAGAATACAAAGCGAAACTGGCTCAGAGTGTTTGGAAATACTTTTTAGTTATTCTCATGTTTGCACATAACTGTTAGGTTACTTTTGTATGCATATGAAATGGGAGTGAAGGTGAAAGTGGGTCCTATAGAAGCAGTAGGAATCTTGAAAACATACACATGCAGAGTGTGAGCCCCTACATCAAGCACAACCCCAAAACACAAGCAACTGACCCAAGTGCTGTATTTGATTTTTCTTTGTAGTGAGTTCTGGTTATTGAAATTGCTAAGTTCTCATTTACACAAACAGCAGCTACAGAAAAAAATCATCATGCAGAAAAAATAAGCCTAACTAAAAGGGAAATAAAAGATTACTTCCATTAGTGAATAATTTAACAATGATATGTTAAAATATTTGTCTTTGGTTATTCAAATCTGGAAATTATTAAAATTTAATTTTAATGATATTTTAGACGAGGCAAAAATGATTAAATTATTATATGGCATGACTGTATTATAGATGATATGGAGAAAAAATTTGTTGGTGGCAGCTGAGCCAACTGTTGAGTCTGCTATGCTCCTCATCATTCAGTAGAGTACTTCTCCCTCTCCAAACTGGCAAAAATATTGATTAACTTACCAATTAAGCTACTGCCCCCAAACGTCATTTGCAATGAATTTCTATAATACAAATGTTTCATATTTTAAAATTATATCATTATATCACTGCATGTTCTCATAATATGTGCAAGAAAGAAGCCATTGAAACTATGGTTGTTCCAGTTTTAATGGATTTACAAATGTATAAAAATATAAACAAAATATTCTAATGACAATTTAGCATTATTGGCGCCATGCCAACAACTAATCAAATAAAAGAGTATTTTGAAAAGCCCATTTAATCAACTATCTTCACCTTGAATTTAGACCTTACATCGATGGATTTCAACCTGTCCTGGGCAAAAGATTTACTTGGGTTGCTGACTTAAAATTGATGATTCTTGGATTGCACCATGATTCCTTTCTTAGTACATGGGAAGCGACTTTAAGAAACCTGTACAGTATTTTTAAGAAGACCCCCCTGGAGATTATGGTGTAGGAAATTATGTGCCCATAGTTCACACTTTGGAAAACACTGTCCTTCTCCACTGAAACCTGTAGCAGAATGAAAACGACTGTCACAGATGAGTGACCAAATTGCATTAAGAGAAATTTCTTCAGAGATTTTGTGTTTGCATCAGTGCAAAGACGACCATTACGTGTGTCACCATAGAGAGAAAGGATATGAGAAAAATATGTAAAATCTCAATATAAATGAACATCAAGCCTTAGGAATTTGTTTTAATAGATGCTAATTAGCATCTGTAATAAGCTTAAAAGATGACCAATTCATTCACATTCTGTAAAGCTGGAAAAAGAAGGCTATAACTTTATTTCAAAATATTTTTGCAAGCTTGTATACTATACACATGAGACAATCATTGTGCCTAAAATCACTAATTTATATAGGCTATAGTAAGTCTTCATAATACAATAGTAAATGACAGATTGTTAATATAAATACTTAAATAGAATTTTACATGAATTAAATTTTAAAACATAGATTTTTTTCTTTGCAATTCTCTTTGTCTCTCATAAGTAAGGTACTATGTTACAAAAAAAATCTGCCTCCTATTACGTTAGTTTATTCTTAGGCAGCAATCAGATATTCTTATAAGAAAGAGTATAGCCTATTCTTGAGAAGCTGGTTAAATATAGCTACTGTGAGGCAGTTTGATTCAAGAGCTTGAAGATTTTGCATGGGTGAATAGCATTGCTATGGTAGGAACATAATGGCTGTTCCTACCAGCAGAGCAAATTTTAGCTACTAGATAAAAGATGTAAATTCAGGTCAGTGCTTTAGTACAAAAAAAAAATATATATTAGGAAGCTACCAAGTTTTTTCTTCCCCACTTGAGGTAGTCACATTTCTCTCTTTCAGTAAATTTGTATTCTTAAAGGGCAGAATTTATAAATTTTAATTCAACACAATTGTACATCAAAGTTTATATAATTTTCAAATCAACATAATGAAAGCAGATGGAAAGCATGCCCGTGAATCACAGAATTAAGATCATACCTTTTTTACTTTCGAAAACAGAACCCCATTAAACTCTGATCACTTGGAATAATATTTTACAATATTTACAATCTCTTAAAGCAGAATAGACAAAGTTCTGGAATAAAAATCATTTTAAAATCCCTGTGTATAATATAATTCTATTTGAATATAAACTTTTTTTTAAGGGAAGGAGATTCCCTAATGTAAAGTTATATCTGCCTCCACAATTTTACATCATGTTGACACATCTCAGTACAGTTTACATTGTTTTCTTACAGATAGGAATATTCAAGAAATTCCAAAGAGTCCCTCAAAATAGTCCCTGTTCCTTCTACTACTAGACCGGCATACAGTTACAGCCTAGAAAACACAAAAATACAATGTAAGCAGGGAGGTACTTAAACATTCACAAAGCATAGATCTATTTAATTGACTATTTAAGGCTATTTGGTGCATACAAATTTTCTTGTTCATGGGTAGTGAATGTAGATGAGGGTTTCTACAAGATTACATAATGTAAACTAATATAAAAAAATTTACCAAATGCAGTGGCTGTGAGAATGTGCTTCTTACATCTCTGAAGGCAGGTAAGTAATTGATCAAGGGCCCCATCTGCTGCTCTCTAGAATCTATGTTGGCTTTTATGGCTGAGACCAAATTTCCATAGCCTGTTCTCTGCTGACGCCTCAGCCAGCAGGGATACTGTGGCAACTGTACCTGGAAGAAGCAGGACTCCTCTGACAGATGACTTTGTTTCATGGACTTTCTAATGTCCTTGCTAAAATTACCTTAGAGCTGATGGCAGTCTAAGATGCTTTCACCAAACCTTCCCTCCTTTCATCTTCCCTTCCTCCCTTCCTTCCTCCCTTTTCCCCCTTATTTGGTGACCAACTTGAATTGTGGCCTCATGGCTCTCCTAGTCTTCCCAGGTTCTCTTTCCATTCTCTTTCACAGATATTTCCCTTAAAACTCTTTCTGCATATTTAATCCCAAAGTGGCATCAATTTCTCTGAAATAACAAGTCTAAAATAACAATTTGTTTTGGGTAACATGGACAAATATCTGTCAATGCTTTCTCCAATGTTTTGCCCTAAAGGAGGCCAAAATTAAGCTGAGAAGTATCAAAGCAAATTTATCCAAATAGGCACATAAAATCTGCAGTGATATTGAACATGTAAATAACATTTCTCATCTCACTTTTACTAATTGAGCAAAGAACTAAAAGAAGTGAAAGAGTAAGCCATGCAGATATCTCAAAGAACATTCCAGACAGAGGAAACAAGTACAAAGACTGAGACAGAAGCAAGCATGCAGTGCTCTCAGGAGACAAAAAACTGGCTGGAGGAGTGTGGGAAAGAGGAATTATGGTTGTAGCTCAGAGACAATTCAGGATTGAGACCTTGTAGAGCTTCAGAAACAGTCTGTTAAGGGTTCTTACATGCTCTTAATGGGATAGAAAAGCCATTGGAAGATTTGAGTAGAGATTATAAATATGTTTTAAAAATAACACTTACATTCCTGTGTATAGCATAAGCATTAGGGGGACAGAAATGGAAGGAAAACAGGTTAGGAGGCTACTTTTAAACCAGAGGAGAGGAGATGGCAACTTGGAAACAGGTGAAAGCAGTATTGATGATGAGAAGTTGAGTGTTGCTGGATATGTTTTGTTAGTGGAGATGACAGAATTTGCAGACCAGGTAACATATGGGGTGTGAAGGAAAGAGTTGAGGTAAGGATGACTCTAAGTTTCTGGTCTGAGCACCTATAAGATGGAGTGACCATTTATTAGGCTGTGGTAGGAGTAGACGTGTGTGTGTGGGTAGTGTTAAGATCAGCAGATAAAGGTTTAGCATGTTAAGTTTGAAATACACAGGTAACACCAAAATGAAGTTTTCTAAACCTGGGAAACAAAATTTTGGGGTCATTCCTGAATGGAAAACACTTAATCCTTATGATGACCAAGCAAGTAAATGTGGACAGAAGATTGCAGAAGTTCAGAGTGTGAGAAGTGAAGAATTCCAATCTTTAAATATTGTAAATGGAGGAGAAACCTTTAAAAGACACTCCAAAAGTGTATATGAGTTAAGCCAAGAAAGTGAGGCATCTTGAATTTCCAATAAAGAAGGTGTTTCAAGCAGGAGGAAATGAACAACTGCAATAAATGATGATGGGTGAAGTAAGATGAGAGCTGAGAACTGCACAATGTGTTTATCTCTGTGGAGATCAGTGCAGATTTTTTGTTTTGTTTTGTTTTAGGAAAAGAATTGGATAGAGAATACATGAAACCACAAGGGTAGATAAGTCTTTCAAGCTTTTTCTTTGCTTTGAAAAGAAGAAGAGAAATGGGTGAGACTGGATGACGAAGTCAAGAAAGGCTTTTCTTCTTTAAGAATGAGGAGCTAAAATTCTATAAGCTCATAAGGAAGACCTAATGGAAAGAAAAAAAATGTCTAAGAAAGAGAATGAATGGAGGATTGTTGGAGTGACTCCCTTGAACATAAGGCAGAAGGAAGAGAATGGGCTTGTGGCCGACTTTGTCAGGGCTCAACCCATATGCTTCAGAACAACCCACCCCTGTGCCTCAGGTAAACAATTTCCCTCTCTCTCGATATTCATTTCTATGCCTGAAGACTTTTATTCTCTAGAGCCCTGGAATACCATCTATAGGATGGACTGGAAGGTCAAGGGAAATTATATCTCCTAAGAACAACCCTTAACCAAGGACCTTAAAAATTTATGTTTAAAATACTCATTTCCTTTATCTCTCAGTGGATAGTTCAAAAGTATGCACTTTATACCATTTCCTAGAAACTCCCCAGATGACTAAAATGCAGTCATTCACTGTGGAATCTGGCTTGATAGTGTATAATTTATTGAAAGCCATCTCTGCCCTTTATCACTTCTTTATCTTTAAATTATATACCATACACTCTCCTCCTCTAAAACCCTCTTTTCATTCAAATCATTGTCTCAGAGTCTGCTTCTGTTTAAACCCAGAGTAGGGCAGGGTGCTAGTGTACAATGCAGAATTTAGACCTGGCTAAAAGTAAAGAGTCATTCAATGCCACTGGAGAAGAATGGAGTATGAGGGCACTGGTGCCCTTTGATATGTTGGATATGTTGCCGGGAGCTTGTGTAAATACTCTTCTAATTGCTTATTGTAATCTAAATGAAATTCAGAACTCATCAGTTGAGAATGAGGCTGATGGGAAGACTGGAAATAGAGAAAATGTACTAAGTATTTACCTAGGAGATGGGAAAGTGTACTAGAGTAATAATTACCCAGGAGTATGAGGGAACTATGTGAGATTAGTGATCTTAAAATTAAAGGGAGACCTATTCACAAAATTGTTCTTTTTCTTCAGTCATATTCTGCTACGTGGGTGCAGGCGTAGATAGCAAGTTGGATAGCCCTGGGTCGGACTGTGTCTTCCAAGTCCCCATACCTTCTCGGAAGTATATTTAAGCCTAGTGTAATTGAAAAACTCTTCTCCCTAGGGTTCTACCCCAACATACATAAGAATGGATAGGAGGTTTATATGTTTATATATGTTTCTGGTGTAGCTATCCCAAGTGGTAGCTCTGTTCTTTCTCTCAATCCTAGTGTGACTGGACTGGGATGGGTGGTATCTATCCTCCTTGAACCACGTGGCAACTTCTATATGATTCTCTCTACTTCCATAAGAATCCTAAACTTTGAATTTCATATTGCCAAATTACACATATATATTCCACTACCCTTCCTTGTTTGTTAACCACAAACTCTTGGGTTACTTCTTGAGTATTTTATTTTTTTATTGAGGTATAATTGACATATAACATTATATTCATTCCAGGTATGGCATACTCATTTGATATTTGAATACACTGAGAAATGATCTTAAGTATTTGAGTTCACTACTCCAGTCATAATATTTGTTTTCAAAAGTCTTGGATTATTCTTGAATTTTAACTTCCGTTATTTATTTTTTTTAGGTAATCTTGTCTTCTGCTCTTAGCCACTTTTTCCCACAGTTACATCCTAGATGTGGTCATTGCCAGTAACTTCCCTTCACCTTAATCTCAACTGTGAAACATCTCATTCTCAGACCAACATCCTTAATTCCCACTTCATTCCACCCAATACTCCTATTCCTGCAAAGTATTCAGCACTCCAAGTGACAATGAAAACTATCAATCCTACCACATTTTTTTTTACTATCCACCACACTTCTTGTGTTATTGTTTCTTTATTATTCCACTGAAATCCTATGATTCTTTATTATAATCTACCTTTTATTTGCTCCTTGAACTTTATTCTCCCTGGCAATTAGTCATGCTTACCTTACAGAATTAGGAAAGGAATAATAAAGAATTCCACAGATATTTTATGTGTAGGTGGATAAAGATAAAAATATAGAAAAATAGCTTTCTCTATATTAACCTGCCTACCTATATTTTTAAAAATGATTGTGTGCATGCATTATCCTAAACACTGTGAAATGTAAACAATTTAAGAGGCAGTCCTTCCAAGGAGAAGCTTGTCTTTGGTTTGAGAGTGGGTGTGGCTCACAGACCTATTACAAAATTATTTTTATGAAAATATGAACGTTTGTAAACTAGTCTGTGTATATAAGAAACAATCTTTTGAAAGTTTAGAGTAGGAGTAAAGTTTGTGAACACAGAATGTCACCAATATTTAAGAAACAAGCAGAAGATGAGGAATGTTTTCAGTGGGATGAGAAAGCTTCATCAGAGAAAAAGGAGGAAAATAATTGGCAAAAAATGGAAAAGAGAGAACAAAGCACAGTTTTAAGAGTGAGAGAGTATTAGAGATAAAATGATGCAAGTGAGTAGAGAGGGATGTGTACCAAGTTCAATTTTGCAGTAAGAGATCATTGGTGAGTTTTGCAGAAAATTGTCTGTTGAAAGGTAATGTGGATGTAAAATTGTATTGAGTGATGAAAAAATGGAAAGAAGTGAGACTTGCAAACAAACTATTTTATCAACATATTTGATCACAAGGAGGAGGAGGATCGTATCCATGGGCAAGTAAAGGATGAAGGACATGGCAGGGGCATCGGCTCAATATCATCAAGTAGGAGACTCAGTGAAAAGCAAGAGATCAGAGTGTAAATATTTTCTGCTTTGCTCATCCCCTGGAAACCACATGATGACACTGAATCATTTACTGTTGCTGGGGATTGCACTGTTAGACAACAAATATTTTTTTATATGCACACAATCCTCCTTGAATCCCAATTCTTCCACATTGCCAGTGTTAGGGCTTTTAATCTTCTCCTGGGAAGTCATATGTTTGATAGGCTTTCACAGTATTTCGAGATCTTGCCACTGTAAGATCCTTCCAGTATTATAATCACCACAAGGGAAATAGTAAGAGAAACCTATAATGTGCCTCGAAAATTGTATGCCTTATTCTCTGGGTGGGGGTTGGGGTGATGGATACACATACTTGGTTATTTGTAATAGCTCAGGTAAAAGATAAAGTTGACCATTTGCATCCCAAAGGAGAAAAGCTTCACTGAAATGTCATAACTTCAGTCATCTGGATTATAAGAGTATCAGAGCATTTTCTCACTTTAGAAAGGAATTATGAATTACATTTATATAATAGAGAAGTACTCATAGAGCATAAGCAAAATATATTTTTGCTTCCTTCCCCACTCCAGGTTGTATGACAGAGATTGTCTGTTTTGAGATTAAAAAAATAAAACTGTTTAATATTATTTAATATTACTTTTAGTAGAAAATAGAAAAGAGCCTTGTCAACTAAAACCTAATGCATACTAAAAACTCTTTGGACTGGTCTGTTTCTCTTTGTTATGGGTGTCCACATCATGCTTTATATAATCCCAAATTATTAAATAGGTCTTAGTAAAGGGAAGGGAATTATCCTGGTACTTTGGCACAGTTTCTAAAAGTAACACTTAGTGTGTGTCAGAAGCAAACAAAAATAATGTGAACGGTCTTCCAAGTGAACTAAGAGCATAGCATTTTAGAAGAATCTTTGATGCCTACTTTCTTTTTTTCATCAAGTGTGTGACTTTAAGGAAGTCAAACTCTCACAAGTGTCCACTCTTTCATATTAAAATGAGGACAATTACAATATCTATTTCTCAGAGAGACTATGTATAAGATCACCAGCTCATAGTAGGTATTTATAAATCTATCATATTTCTGCCATCTTCTAAAATAATTTTATAGACCTTCCTTATGCATTATACATATACATTGGATATTTACAAGAAACAAAATGTCCATTCACCCAAGAAATAAGATGAAAGTAACATGCTGAGGAGCATAAGGAACAATTTATGCTAGTTTTCATATCTAAGAGCTGAACCTAAGAGAAGCTCAACTTATTTCTTTCAGATTATTAGTGTTTGTATGGAGACAAAGAAGAATGCTCTAATTTAAATCCTTAACATGCTATTCTGTATTGCATCACTAATGCTGCAGTCTGCCAATTTAGCATTTTTGTTTCATAGCTTCCTTGAATAATTAAAAAGTGAGACATTGAGGACATATGAACATTTGATTATTACACATCCTAATAGCATCTCCCATTGCCAAGCAACATCTTCACTTACCTATGACATTTCAGAGCTCATCATCTCCAGGAAGTTTTCTGCAATTATACTCACCCACAGTTTCAGCCACCAGACACATAAATCTCCAAGTTTATTTAATAACCTAACATCATGCATGTGCATTTTTCATTTCATAGAAGTAAACAAAAAATTACTAAAGTAAAATAAATGTAAAGAAGGATATTAATACATTGAAAAAGAAAAAAAAAATACAAAGAAGATAGATTTTCCCTCAGATGGGCCCAGTAGATGGAGAGAGGAAGCAGGTAAAAGGGAATTGAGAGAATGAACATTTATGGAACAACCACTAAATGCCAAGCTTTTTATGAAGGGCATTTTATTTTAGCAATGCCATTTGGTGATAAGGTATCATTTTCCTCACTCCCCATTTTAATGATGTCAAACATGGTGTTAGTGAGATTAAGTAGATCAAGATGTAAGCTTTAAGCAGTGGAGCTGAGAGTTAAACCCAAAACTATCTGACCTTGGTGAATCTAGAGTAAAACCTATTTTATTAAATTGCAATGTGGTTGTAGGAGCAATAATATGTCACTAGTGTAGGACTTACAGATAGCATACACTCCCCAACTATTACTGCTTTATTGTGGGGGGGAAAGCATGACTAAGTGGTCAGGAATAAATAGACTTTAGCAACACATTACTGAGAACAAATTATTGATCAGATTTTAATGGATCTAATGTTCATTCTTTTCTTTTTTCCCCCACAGGAAACTCTGCATCACTTAGAAAACCACTCCTCTACTCATCACCATTTTGTAATTATTTTTTCTATCTTATTTGTCTTAGGATAAGGGATAGATTGTATCACCTATTTATAAGTTTATATAACTTCAAACTGAGAGATAAATTATGTTAACATATTACAGATTACACCTAAATTATGTTTGACCAGGTGGATTATACTAACATACAATTTTTCTGTAAAACAGTTTATAGTTATTTGTATTCTTAGGCTCTTCAGGCAATAATATTGTATGTGACAATTGTCATAATAATTTTTCTGAGTGCAGGTTTACTTTTTGTGTTAAAATATGCTTCATTCCACTGATATAAGAGGGCTAAGAAATTCCAAGCCTGCAGTCAATAGAACCTACCGAGAGACAGAAGGCCAAAGGAACATTATTGTAGTAGGTCTTTCATTACAGAACTCAGAATACCTGAGAGAGTTAAATTCCACCTGAGATCCAATACATGTGATTGAAATCAGATCCACATTCAGTACAAACCAAGTGACATTTCTAAACATTTTAAAAGCCTTCAGAATGGAAAAAAAAATAAAAGCAAGACAAAAAAATTCAGCCTAAATTCACAGGTAAAATATCAGGCTGATTTTAGACTTCTCATGTGCAACACAATATTCTGAAGTATAATGGAACAATAGCCTCAAATATGAAGGAAAAAAATTACACCCGAAGCCTAAAACTTATCTAAGTGGGAGAGCCAGTTAAAAGTACATTGGCCTTTAAAGTATTTAGATATCTACATACATACATATGTATGTATGTAGATATCTGTCTATATATATATATATACCCATATATATATATATATATATAGAAAGAAATATTTAAATTATTTCAACAAAGTAAAAAAGTGAAAGAGGAGGATGATGCAGGCAACAAGAAACCATTTTAGATTATTATTATCCAGATGAAGTAAAGCAGCATTACTAAAAACTAGGCTTTTAGTAGAGCCTCCTCTAAGCAAAGATGTTTAATTGCATGTGATAACATATTGCAATGACAGTAAATATTAATCACACAATCATACTTAAATATTGTTTATTTATAGTCAATATTTAGAATCAAGCTATAGTAAGAAATTACTGAATTGTGCATAGCTAATACAAAGTAAATAAAACTGACAAGGCAAGACAATAATATACGTAACAAACTTTGTTAGTAAGAACAGATGAATTTTGGAAGAATAATTTCCTTATCTTTCATGTTGTGTCTGCTAGGTAGCAAAATACTGACATAGTTTCCAAAATAGGAAATGTCAAAAAATTTAGAACACTTATGTTTTGTAAAATCAAACTGCATGGTTCAACTTTTAAAACTGAGAACTCCTTAATATTTTGCAATTTTATCATCCATCAACCCCACTAAAGTTCAAGAAATGTTATTATCACATTTTATTTTTTTATTTTTTATTTTTTTTATTTTTTGGGGGGTACACCAGGTTCAATCATCTGTTTTTATACACATATCCCCATATTCCCTCCCTTCCTTGACTCCCCCACCTCAAGTCCCCCCCACCCTCCCTGCCCCAGTCCTCTAAGGCATCTTCCATCCTCGAGTTGGACTCCCTTTGTTATACAACAACTTCCCACTGACTATTTTACAGTTGGTAGTATATATATGTCTGTGCTACTCTCTCGCTTCATCTCAGTTTCCCCTTCACCCCCTGCCCCCTCCCATACCTCAAGTTCTCCAGTCCATTCTCTGTATCTGCATCCTTGTTCCTGTCACTGAGTTCATCAGTACCATTTTTAGATTCCGTATATGTGAGTTAGCATACAATATTTGTCCTTCTCTTTCTGACTTACTTCACTCTGTATGACAGATTGTAGTTCTATCCACCTCATTACATATAGCTCCATCTCATCCCTTTTTATAGCTGAGTAATATTCCATTGTATTTATTTTTTAATAATAAAAGTTAGCAGGAGTTGAGACCTTACTACAGGCCAGGTACTGTTCTAAGTACTATACATGTATAAATTCATTTAATCATGACATCAGAACCCAAAATAGGTACTATTATCATTTCTATTTTGAAAATGAGGAAACGGAGGCACATACAGGTATATTAACTTTCCCAACATTGTACTGGTGCCATCTGAAAGCCACTGTTTTGAACACAGGCTATAGGAGAATTTGCATTGAAATTGGCTAGAAAGAATAAGCAAATGAGAGAATCTATGTTAAACTCCACAAATGGTAAGTGAAATCAGCTAGCACTGGTCAGTCATGTCATGGTGCTATAAATAGAGTCTTAGGATGTTCATTGAGAATTTGATATTTGAGCAAAGAACAGAAGAAGATGGAGTTATTTATGTGATATCTGTGAGAAAATCTTCATAGGCAGAAGGAAAAGCTGCAACATAGCCCTCTGATAGGAGAATGAAACCTTCTTGACATGTCCATGAACACAGATGTAACACTTTGTTTAGAGTGAGCGGATATGGGCTTTTATTATTAAAAAAAAAAAAAAAAAAAAGAGTCCATTGCATGGATTTGTAAAGAGTGAAACATGACTTAGACATTTATTTTTAAAAGATCAGTCTTGAATTTTCTGAAAATATCAATAAAATCATACAGAGGCAAAGACTTCGGTTAGGAACTAATACAGTAATCCAGATGGAGAGGAAGGTGGCTCAGAGCTGGGAGACAGAGGTGAAATGTTTGAATTCTAGATATATTTTAAAGACAGCTAACAGGAATTGCTGTTGAATTGTATGTGGAGTAAGACAAGAAATGTCTAATCAATGAGACCTCAAGGATTTTGGTCTAAGAGAATTAAAGGATGGAGTTGCCATTTACTGAGATGGGGAACTGGGTAAAGCACATTTGGTGAGGAAGAATGGAAAGTTTTGGTTTTTTTTTAATATAGGTAAACTCATAGGTATTTATTTTTGTATCTACATAGTAGGCAGCTGTAGATGAAAAATCTGAAATAGAGATAGACATACTAATGTCATGTGTTTATCTCAGCACTCTGATATATTTAAAGATGATTTGGCCTGAACTAAGATGATAGCAGTGCGAATAGAGAGAGAGGAGAAAGTTCTTAGAAGGTATAATTGATGGGTCTTATGATCGATGCTAAGTAAAGGATGAAGGGGTAAAGAAGAAATGGGAAATCAAAAGTTGCATTTGTTTAAGAAATATTGTATGGAAAGCTTGTGAGATATCACAAAATCTTTAGGGTGAGACGAAATGTTGTTGCTTTTATTATTATGGCTTTTTGTTTTGTTTTGCGTTGTTTTGTTTTTCTCGTTCTTTTTTGGCTGGGTTGTACGGCTTGCAGGATCTTAATTCCCAGACCAGGGGTTGAACCCTGGCCTGGCAGTGGAAGAGCCAACCCCTAACCACTGGACCACCAAGGAATTCCCTTATTTTGTTAATTTTGGCCCCAAGATAATTTTGGGAGCATAAGAAGTTCTGAGACTTTTCTATTGCCCATAGAAGAGCATCTCTCACATATGCTGCCTTCACAGAAAAGTTATATACTGCTTACTTGTTTTATAGTATTCGGAGTAAGGAAGTCAATCACATCATGTCCTGTAATACAAATATTTATATTTTTAACAATAGAATACCACTTATAAATGTTAAGGTTAAGTTTTTTGATTTGAGCACAAGGAGTTAGAACCAAACTTTCTTGTATTTAACAATAGTGAAAAAAATTAATCTGTGCTACTTTATTTCAGCATAACTTTTTATCATTGTGCTATATAGTATGATACATTTTATAGTTATAAAGTACTATGCTTAGATCACTCAGTGTTTATAGCCTTATTTTATTCACTCTGACACTCATTTTCCATGCTGATTTTTGTTTTGTATTTGCTGCTGTTCTGCTGATTACTTATTTTCAAATGTTTCATTATTTTTAAAGTTTTTTTTCTTACAGATATATATCTTTTTTAAAGACAGAATTCAGGATTGCTATTTTTAAAGTTAATTAATGTTCTTTATTTTTATGAAGGTAATTTATGTTTGCTATAACAGCTATTTTAGTTTTTAACTGAATTCAAGTATATTTATATCAGTACAAATTAAAAAGAATCAATATTTATATTCCACATCTTAAATAGGAGATTACATGTGCTGTCAAGTTTTTAGCTTTTCCATGTTTGAAAGATTTACAAATACAGTATATACAATTTTCCCAGGAAGTGCAGAATGTATGTTGTAATACTGAGATGGTGAGAAGGAGGCTCATTAAAATCCAAGTGGGGGTACTCTAATGTTATCCACTAGAAAAGAAAACAATTTTTATATCTTTAGGCATAAATGAACAGGAGGCTTAATGACCATTTTGTATTAACTCTCTTAATTCATTCAATAGTCCTATGAGGATGATAGTGTTAAATTTACATTTAACAAATGAAGAATGGAGAAACTCAGTGATAGCCAAGAGCACACAACTGGAAGCTGGAAGAGCCAGAATTCAACCGAGGGCCCATGTAGAACACCACTGAGCAATGCTGCCTCACAGTAAGGGATGACCATATATGACCCAAGAAATGTGCTTTTCCCTCTGAAGTGGATGAGCTTCTACCATGAAAGTTTATGACTGGTGTTTGAGCTTCTCAGAAGCCTTAATTATAATGTCTATGTTCTTATTTTGTTTTATGGTTGATGGTCAAATATATGGCATCAACATAGGTGAATTTATATATTCACTTCATATTTTAAAGATTTTTGCATAGGACTTTGACTTTTACATCATATTGAAAACTTTTGCTACATCTTTCATATGGCACTGAAATTTCCCTTTTAAAATAGTGTTATGATTCTTGAACTATGTTATTATACCATTAATATACTATGTGTCAGTGTGTTGATGTGAAAAATATTTAACCTAATAATGCATTGGGTAAAATTTATTTTCTCAGGTACAGGGTTCTTTTTATTTCTCCTGACATTAACTTAATATTTCATTATATTTGAGCTTTTGTGTTGTAAATGGAGCAATACTTATTGTGGTTTTGGTAATCTTAAACACTTTGATATAAGCCAAAATGATTATTGTATAAATTAGAATTGAAATGAGAGAGTAGGATGATTTGTGTATAAAGCACTAATGATATACAATTACTCACTCACAACAGGCATGCTTTGTCTTTGTATATATTTATTTATCAGCAAGAATCATCTATATCAACACAACATTTCAGACTTTCAGTATTTGAGTAATTTATGATGCTTAGAATTACATGCATTGGCAGACTATTTTTACAAGTTTTAAACAGATGGTTTTATATCAGAAATTTTTATACAGACAGAGAACAAACAGAAATAAGTTCTTTATGGCCAAACTGTGTTTCACTGTATGAATTTCTGCAAACTCAAGCATATTGAGCGTATCTCTCTGA
Organism: Hippopotamus amphibius kiboko; assembly: GCF_030028045.1. Lineage (NCBI taxonomy): Eukaryota > Metazoa > Chordata > Mammalia > Artiodactyla > Hippopotamidae > Hippopotamus > Hippopotamus amphibius. Next base: position 55,301,975 of record NC_080198.1, on the reverse strand, counting down.
AATTCTATTTCACAATTTATAAATGTGTATATGTCACTTTCAAAGACTGCAGTTGCACTGCACATTTTAAAAAGTTGATTTTTATGATAACCTATTTGTTAAAATATTTCGCATGAATTTTCAGGATAATTACTCTTAAAAATAGGTCGTGAGAATTTTTCTTGCGTGGAATCACTGTGAAAGTCTTACTTTTCTGACTGAATTGTAGGCTTTCCTAGGAAAATGGGTTATACTAAACCTGTGTCTTCAGTTCTGTGCTGAATGTACAGCATCGAGATATAAATTGTCCTTAGATTAGACCTGTGAAATGCTATCCTAAAATGGGAAATTTGCATATCTATGAAGAATTATAATGTAATCACACAATATGTAAGTAAACCAGGAGAGTTAAGGTCATATTTATGTTATAGTTAAACAAAAAGCTGTACAAAGTTACAATCTTACACATCTCTAAAGTATAAAAATTGAACTCGAATGATTTTAAACCATTTTCCATCTGTAATATCCTATGATTCCTAAAGAATTAATAAGTTTATAGAAAATCTATTTCCTTCTTAGGAAGCACTCACCCTGCCTTATAAAATGCTTCACCAAAAAAAATTTGTTTTTTAAGTAATTGATAATAGGATGTTTCCAAAAGCATGCTTAGAATTATTGGTCTCATGTAAGCATAATTGAAGCATAATGATAAAAGGCTTTCTGTCATAAATAGGGAGAGAGTTTGTAATGAAATAAAAACTCCAAATATTCCATGCAATGCCTACATAAAAATAAGAGTAACAAATAACATATTGTATGGAAATGTTTCAGATTTCTGTCATCTATTCAGTATTATAAGCTTTTGATACATTAATCTGATAAAATATAAATAAACACACATGCAAACATGAAAAGCCAATTATGCAGGCTTTACATATAACTTTGATTTCTACTAATACACAGTCAGAGGCAAACGTGTGTGTGTGTGTGTGTGTGTGTGTATTTTTTTGACTCTAACATATGCAGCATACCTTTTGAATTAGAATGGTTTGTTCCATAAACTCAAAAGCCTGTCAAACAACTGGTAGGTAGAAACTAAATTTCTTTGTCCATCTTAGATAGCATTGTGGAAGAGTGGATGAAGAAGGTATGGTATTGGGTTACAGGACAAGTTACTGTAACAGGGAAGACTATGTTTTTGTTTTTTTTTTTTTTTAGTGTTAAAAGCATCAGAATGTTTAAAGGAGGATCTCAGGAGTTGCCTGACTGTGTGTATGAAAAAACAATGGTAATATCAGGACCACAAGTAAACCCTCAGAATGAGACAGGTCTCCCCTTATTTGTAATTTTAATATGATGCCAAGGGTATTATTAAACCATTGAGTGTTCCTTTAAGTTCTAAAATTGTTCTATTTAACATCATATTTTCACCTATTTCCAAACGATGACAAAGTTTAAGAATTTAGATTTAATATATAAATTGTTAAAGTTCAGTTTCTTTTCTTTTTAAAAATTCCCTTTTTTGGGGTACTGTTCACAACTTATAGATCAACACTGCCTTCAACATGTTTTTCCAGAAAAGCTCTCAAATGCTTAAAAGTTGTTATAATTTGTTTGCAGATAACTCTAAATATATGTGGACTTTCAGAATTGTTTGTTTAGAGAAGAAAGGATTAAAATGTGGACAATTCAGAAATATTCACAGTGTTCCCATGTGTGGACATTTATTGGTGCTGGGGCACCTATGACATTTAAATATGTTTATCTAAATATGTGACATATTCTGAAGTAACTATGATTTTAAACAAAATTACACTCCTGAATATGGGACAGTCCTTAGTTTAAGAAGCCCCTAATACCCAGGGATATATTAATTTTGTATAAAATATTTGATATTTTATATGCAAACAATTGCATGTTTAAAACATCTCACTTTACCTCATATAAGCACTATCTTTATAAAAGTTGACAAATAAGTAAAACTTGATGAGTATGAATTCCAAAACCTGTATGTTAGAGTTCACTCTTGGAAGGTGGCAGAAAACAAACTATTAAGAAAGCAAAGTCATGACACGGTAACCAACGGGATAACAGTAAAGTTTACAGTCCATAGTTAAAGTTGGAAAAGCTGAGAATCACAGTATATAGTATTCAATAAATTACACATCACACTCTGCCATTATTTTACTCTCCTCTGTATTAAAAAAAATTAAGTAATGTTGGTTTTATCATTAATGTTATAAAGGGGGAAAATGTGGTTATTGTAGGAAGTTAATGTAAAGAAATGAAAAAGTTCACTAGAAGCATAATCATAAACATATACATATTAAATAACAAACATTTGTAAAAAAAATTGAATTTATTTTCCTGAGGACACTAGTGTACTATTTCTAAATCAGAACTGTTGAATGATGTAGGTTCAAAAGCAGTATTAATGATCTTACAGGATAGACAAGTTAAAGATACTTATGAAAGCCTTAATATATTTTTACTAATTGTTAATAACATAAGGTGAAGTATATAAAATGTGTTGTGGTTAGTATAATGGGATTTTGGAGATCAATACATTTTAATGTTTAGAATTCTTCCCAGGAAATTACATGAGTGTGGCATTTCTACTGGTAGAGCAATTAATCCCCAAATTTATATATATTGCATGACATGAATAGGTTATAATAAAAACATCAATACAAATATATTATCCTACATAAACATTTCTAATATGAGATGTCTTCCATGCCATTGATTTTTTTTTTTTAAATCAAGCCATGCAAGTAACTCTGAGAAGTAGGCCACCATCTAAGCACAAGGAGAATTGTGTATAGTAGAGCTTTAACCAGCACAGCATTTCATTCAAGAAGACTGCTTCAAGACTTCATTTAAAATTATCAGGGGCACATTATCTGGGTACACAACAAGAAGCAATTATTGGTTTAATTAGCCGGCATTCACCACATCGCCCTCTTTCTCTTTGTTCGATTGCCAGGCAATTTTCTACAATCATTAAGCAAGGGAACTATAATTCCACAATGACCTAATCTACAGCTCCTTCTTATCACATTGGAATATTTTAAAGTTATTTATGACTGTCCTCAATAAGAACTAAGCTCATTGGACAGAAAACACTTCAGGCTTAAAAATTCAATATTCATTGACATATTCTGAACCTTGATTATATTTAATGTTACTATGTTTTATTTTGGATAAATATTTGCCATGAGATTAGGTTAAGAATATTTGATTGAAAGTGAACATATATGATCTCTTTTACAATTTGTTAAAATTCTGCAAGTATTTGATAAACATGTATAAGAGTGAAAACATGGAACTAAATTTTAAAAAGGGTAGAAATTTTAACATATAACTTACTGTAAACAAAAAATAGGCAAATAGACTTATTCTAAGATGTTTTTATCAGCTAAAGTCTTGGAGATGATCAAGTGAAATTATTTGCTACAATGTTAACCATTGGTTTCAGTGAACTCCTCTAGTCTGGAATTAGAAAACAAGAGTAAGTTAAAAGGCATACAATTGTTTCCTCTGTGAGGCTATAGTTAATACATGTATCTCTGTGGTACAAGAATACCCAGTAGAGTATTTAGAAGCAGTAAAAATGATGTTCTACATGAAATATTTCATAAAGTGGGGAATAAGCCAAGAATTGCACTTCAGCTAATTCCCTGGGTGATAAGGGGTCTGGTCATCCACTTAGCCAGTACTATAATTCTTATCTCACTGTGCCTCAGGGTGCATAAAGATTTTTTTTACAAAGTTCCCAAATACATAGAGACAATACTCAAAAGGTAACTACTATGTATTGATAGAATCCCATAGTGTTATAGAAGCACAAATTTTGCTACATCCAGCAACCTTGAGAACCAATTCTATATCCCAGTAAGTTTCTCCTCTCCTGCCCCAAACTAAAGAGCATCTCTCTTCCTAGTTCTCTCACTACCCAGTCCACACTTTACTCCTGTCTTGGGGACCACAGTTCTTATCCTGCTGATCCTCCTGAAGCCCACATCGTAGCCTGTGTGGCTCACATGATGCTTTTGATTTCTATCATCTTTCACAGCAGTGATAAGCAACATATTTAGCTTTTCTTTTCTTTTGAATTTTAAACAAAAATAGGAAAAAAGGAGCAGAAGTAAGATCAGGGTGTAAAAATAAATATGCTTTCCCAAAGAAATAGGTTTTTGTTACAATAAGTTATGTGATATCCAAATATGAGTTGATGAGTACCATTTAGTAACACCAGTGTTGTCAGTCCCTACCAAGTAGTCAGCAATTATATATCTATGTGGTGTGTGTGTGTGTGTTTTACATTCTTAATTACTGAAAAATACAAAAATTATTTTTGCTGTAAGAGATTCAAATAATGTGGAAATACAGCGAGATAAATATGAAAGTCCCCTTTCTAACAGCTTCTCTTCCACTGCCATCTTTCTTCCCAGGGAAAACTACTGTGAACTCTGGTACCTGTGCATTCTTCTAAACCTGTTTCAATGTGTTTATTACAGATAACCAAAAGAGTATCATTTTTATAAAAGGTTTACCTAAAAGGTACTATACATATTTATCTGTGACATTTTTTATTATTTGCTTTGGAGAGCTCTCTAAATCTGTTCGTTTATGTCTAGCCAACTATTTTAAATTGTAAAATAGTGTCCTATAGATTAGATTTTATACATATAGACTAAATGGGATATAATATATTCCAACTCTCCCATATGACAAACATTTGGGTTGTTTTCACTGCTGCACTGAGCATACTTATACCTAATTTTTAGACACAAGTATAATAAATTATTTAAGGAATCTTATTTAGTACTTAGAAACAGCCTCAAAGTTGCTCAACATTACATATATATTTTGTAATATTTTTCCTTTAAATTCTAATGTACAGTATTATTAGAATATAATTTGGATTCTGTATAGAAACTATCTGGCATTAATGAAAGTTAATCAAGTTTTAAATGCTTGAAAAAACTGTATTTTCAGTTTGCTGAGTAATACATAATATATAGGGTTGGGCTTGGTAATTATGAACACACAGATTTTACATTATTCACACAGTTTATGCTCTTATTCACTTTCAATCTACAAAATATTTTTGAGGCAGCCTAAAAAATAAACCACTATGATGTTAGATTTGTTAAATTTTTGAAGCATTCTGAACAATATATTTTGCCAATATATTATCACATCATTTTATCATTTTTCCTTTGAGGTGTGGCACTTTGAAACAGTATGCAGCACTTTCTTTGCTTTAATCTTAAGAATTTTGGTTACTAATGAGCTAAGACATATGTGTACTCCTACCATAGTATTTCATATTTTCTATCTGACACAGTTTCTTGATCTGTCCCCCTCCCTCTTCATCCATTTACTCCTCCCTTTCTCTCTTCCTTCTTTTTTCTTTCTCTCTTTTAAGATAGAATGGATTTTCTTGTTTTCTTGGTTCCCACCTTCATTGATTCAGTAGTTGTATATCTTACTTGTGATCTTCTAATTGTCATCCTCAAATTTTTATTACTCATGTTTGGAAAAGATAGGTTGGCATCCACTGTTACTATGTGTCATTGAGAACTAAATAAGATCATTGAAGATATTTACAAAATTCCTTCTATTTCCAGAGTTACAAAGAAATCTTTACATAACTCCTATTCCTTTGTTAAACTCTAGAAGTTCAGATTATTCTCTGTACTATGGGCAAAATTATACCTCTATTATAGGGTTATTATAATGATTGAGATAGTAGGTAGTTGTACCTGTGTTTTTCACTTGAAATATGACAGATGGCTAACCAATGAGACTTCTCTTATCCCCATTTCTTTTTTTTTAAATCAACATATGTGTTTTATGATTAGTTATGGACATCATTGCTTTTTTAATGGTGTATAGGATTATAATATTTGTATGCTAAAGCTGAGCTTTACAGTTCAAACCAAATCATTTCAACTTTTCTCTCTACTACACAGGATGATAAGGCCATGTAAAGGAAATAGGATTATGATATACCATTGATCTTTCATAAGGATAACACCAAATTATGAAGTTATTAGAAGATGATATCAGCTAATTTGTGTATAAACACATAGCATACAGTATATACTTGAAAATAGTAAGTATAGCAATATTTTTATTATTACATGAAATTTTGTTTTATCACATGCTTTGGTCAGATTTCTGAGATTAGATATTACCAAATATAGGATAATAATTCCTATTTCATGCTCTGACACTATAAAGTGTTGAAAGTATATAAAGGAAGAATTATGTAGAAAATCAACACAAAAAGAGGCACAGTTAATATTCAAGCCATGATGTTCCTCTTAAACAACCCAGGAAAAAATATAAGAATGGGAGAGAGAAAAGGGAAGGCCAAGTCAGGAGAGGAATGGGATAAAAATAGAAGATATACTCCTTTTATCCAGACAACTGGATTTCCTTTATCTTATTTCCATGTTTGGTGCATGACAAAATATATCCTGGAGAGGACTTTTGCTGCTCAGTGGAGCTGGAGATGAAGGTACCCCATGCAGCCAGTGTTGAGGGTGATGTAACGTTTTTGCACTGGAGAGAGATATGCTTCCACTGAGCAGTGTGCAGACATTAAAATGAAAAAAAATCCCCAAATGACAAGGCAGGATATTCTAGCCAGCATTATATTTGGATAAAAATACAGTTAAAATGTAACATCTTAAATCACTATGGCCTGGGGAATTTGACGATATTACACATAAATGAGAACATTTCAAAATTATTATGTCTTCACTGAAAGTATTTTCATTGCAATGCCCATATCTTAAAATGCCTTTTTTTCCATTTTTCATTCATGTTGATCACTTTGTTGTGCATTTATTTATTAAGTAGGTGACAAGTATAGCATTACACACCATGGGGAATCTCATATTTTTCATGTACTAGATATGTGAAATTGAAAGCTTTTCTGGGCCTCAATTTTTCTTCTATTAAATAGGCAGAATAAGGTGTAAGGTTTATAGTGAAAAATAAATGAAGTAATTTGTCCAGTAGCATGGCTGGCACACATTTGGTTCAAAATCAAGCATAGTTCCCACACTCCCTGCTTACAACTAGAATCTAATTAGTCATAACAATATGCACAAGTATGATCAGGCAGTTACCAGTAACTATCTGCAAGTGTGAAATTATTTTACTGTCATAGTTACATACGTCTTTCTTGGCACTGGCTCAACCTGCATTTTCCAGATGCAGTCATCTTTTCCTACACCAGTCCTGGTGCATCACGCTGGCAGCACCCCACCCACAGCCTCAGCACTTCGGTGCTGAGCAGTAGTGGGATTTCTAAACATTAGCAGCATTGCTTTGTGTCTGGGCTGTCTTACCTCTAGATCCCACTTTAACACTCGTGCAGCAGGCTGTACATGCCATAGGATTAACACCTCCCTCTGCACTCTCAGACAGAACCAACAGGGTTTGTGTATAAAGACCCCAGCTCTTCCACCCATCAAATGAAATAATTCTTTATTATTACTATTTTTATTGGGTTATAGTTGTTTTACAATGTTGTTCACTTCTACTGTACAGAGAAGTGGAGTTCCCTGTGCTATAGCGCAGGTTCTCATTAGTTATGTATTTTATACATATTAATGTACATATGTCAATCCCAATCTCCCAATTCATCCCACCCCCCCTTCCCTCCTTGGTGCCCATACATTGGTCCTCTACATCTGTGTCTCTATTTCTGCATGATAAACAGGTTCATCTGTATCATTTTTCTAGATTCCACATATATGCATTAATATACAGTATTTGTTTTCCTCTTTCTGACATACTTCACTCTGTACGACAGTTTCTAGGTCCATCCACGTCTCTGAAAATGATCCCATTTCGTTCTTTTTTTATGGCTAAGTAATAATCCACTGTATACATGTACTACATCTTCTTTATCCATTCTTCTATCGATGGACATTTAGGTTGCTTCCAAATAATTCTGATGTGTTTCTTCATTGTCTCCAGGAGTGTCTCCAGTGAGACTGGACTCCAGTGGTCCCCACTGGTAGCTGGCTGGATAATGTAGCCT